>NC_092722.1:82251558-83451558 GCF_047496885.1 Scyliorhinus torazame
GGGGGTAGGGAGAGAGTGCAGGGGGGAGGGAGAGGATGCGGGGGGGGGAGGGAGAGGATGTGGGGGGGGAGGGAGAGGATGTGGGGGGGGGAGGGAGAGGGTGCGGGGGGAGGAGAGGATGCGGGGGGGGGGGGAGAGGATGGGGGGGGAGGGAGAGGTGCGGGGGGGGAGGGAGAGGGTGCGGGGGGGAGGGAGAGTTTGCGGGGCGGGAGGGTGCGCGGGGGGAGGGAGAGGATGTGGGGGAGGGAGAGGGTGCGGGGGGAGGGAGAGGGTGTGCGGGGGGAGGGAGAGGGTGTGCGGGGGGGAGGGAGAGGGGTGTGCGGGGGGGAGGTGTGCGGGGGGGGAGGGAGAGGATGTGGGGAGGGAAAGGGTGCGGGGGGAGGGAGAGTTTGCGGGGCGGGAGGGTGCGCGGGGGGGGAGGGAGAGGATGTGGGGAGGGAGAGGGTGCGGGGGAGGGAGAGTTTGCGGGGGGGGAGGGTGCGCGGGGGAGGGAGAGGGTGCGGGGGGAGGGAGAGTTTGCGGGGCGGGAGGGTGCGCGGGGGGAGGGAGAGGTGTGGGGGTAGGGAGAGTGCGCGGGGGGGAGGGTGCGCGGGGGGAGGGTGAGGATGTGGGGGGGGGAGGGAGAGGCTGTGGGGGGGGAGGGAGAGGGTGCAGGGGGGAGGGAGAGGGTGCAGGGGGGAGGGAGAGGATGTGGGGGGGAGGAGAGGATGTGGGGGGGGAGGGAGAGGGTGCGGGGGGGAGGGAGAGGGTGCGGGGGGGGAGGGAGAGGGTGCGGGGGGGAGGGAGAGGATGTGGGGGGGAGGGAGAGGGTGCAGGGGGGAGGGAGAGGATGTGGGGGGGAGGGAGAGGATGTGGGGGGGAGGGAGAGGATGTGGGGCGGGAGGGAGAGGGTGCGGGGGGAGGGAGAGGATGTGGGGGGGAGGGAGAGGGTGCGGGGGGGAGGGAGAGGATGTGGGGGGAGGGAGAGGATGCGGGGGGGAGGGAGAGTTTGCGGGGCGGGAGGGTGCGCGGGGGGAGGGAGAGGATGTGGGGGAGGGAGAGGGTGCGGGGTGGAGGGAGAGGGTGTGCGGGGGGGAGGGTGTGCGGGGGGAGGGAGAGGGTGCGGGGGGAGGGAGAGTTTGCGGGGGGGAGGGTGCGCGGGGGAGGGAGAGGGTGCGGGGGGAGGGAGAGTTTGCGGGGCGGGAGGTGTGCGCGGGGGAGGAGAGGGTGCGGGGGAGGGAGAGTTTGCGGGGCGGGAGGGTGCGCGGGGGAGGAGAGGGTGCGGGGGGGGAGGGAGAGGGTGTGGTGGAGGGAGAGGGTGCGGGGGGGAGGGAGAGGGTGTGCGGGGAGGGAGGGAGAGGATGTGGGGGAGGGAAAGGGTGCGGGGTGAGGGAGAGTTTGCGGGGGGGAGGGTGCGCGGGGGGAGGGAGAGTTTGCGGGGGGGAGGGAGAGGGTGCGGGGGGAGGGAGAGTTTGCGGGGCGGGAGGGTGCGCGGGGAGGGAGAGGGTGTGCGGGGGGGGGGGGAGTGTGTGCGGGTGGGGTAGGGAGAGGGTGTGCAGGGGCGGGTGGGGGAGTTTGTGCGGGGGGGGTAGGGAGAGGGTGTGCGGAGCAGTTGAGGGAGTGAATGAAACAGTGAAAGAGGTAGAAGAAGTCCAACTTCTCGACACATGAACTCTGTTTCCCTCGCCACAGGTGCTGCCAGACCTCTGAGTTTTTCCCACACTTTTGTGTCTATCGCTGTTTAAAGCTCTGCTCTGTCTCCCAGGATTCACACAGGAGATCGGCCTTACAAGTGTGTGCAGCCAGGCTGTGACAAGTCCTTCACGCAACTCTCAAACCTTCAGGTAAATAATCTCCCCTCTGCCTGCGCGCTCTGCCCCCTGCCCGGCCGCTCTGCACCCTGCCCGGCCGCTCTGCCCCCTGCCCGGCCGCTCTGCCCCCTGCCCGGCCGGCTCTGCCCCCTGCCCGGGCCCGCTCTGCCCCCTGCCCGGCCGCTCTGCCCCCCTGCCCGGCGCCGCCCTGCCCCCTGCCCGGCCGCCCTGCCCCTGCCCGGCCGCCCTGCCCCCTGCCCGGCCGCCCTGCCCCCTGCCCGGCCGCCCTGCCCCCTGCCCGCCCGCCCTGCCCCCTGCCCGCCCGCCCTGCCCCCTGCCCGCCCCCCGCCCGCCCCGCCGCCCTGCCCCCCTGCCCGCCCTGCCCCCCTGCTGCCCGCCCGCCCTGCCCCCCGCCCTGCCCGCCCGCCCTGCCCCCCCTGCCCGCCCGCCCTGCCCCCTGCCCGCCCGCCCCTGCCCCCCTGCCCGCCCGCCCTGCCCCCCTGCCCCGCCCCGCCCTGCCCCCTGCCCGCCGCCCGCCCTGCCCCCTGCCCGCCCGCCCTGCCCCCTGCCCGCCCGCCCTGCCCCCTGCACGCCCGCCCTGCCCCCTGCACGTCCCGCCCTGCCCCCTGCCCGCCCGCCCCTGCCCCCTGCCCGCCCGCCCTGCCCCCTGCCCTCGCCGCCCGCCCTGCCCCGTGCCCGCCCCGCCCGGCCCCCTGCCCGCCCGCCCGCTCTGCCCCCGGCCCACGCCCCCTGCCTGCTTGAGCGCTACCCAACTCATCCTGCCTGCGCGCTCCCCCCCAAGCCAGTTTGCACGTTCCTGCCAGCTGGTGCGCTGCTCCCCTCCTCCTGCTCTTTGATCTCTACCCGCTCGTTCCACCTTGTAAAGTGTGACACTCTGACATTCCTCTCTCTTTCCTGCCTTTGCTCATTCTCTCGCAGTCACACAGGAGGCAACACAATAAGGACAAACCATTTAAGTGTCAACACTGTCACCGCGCGTACACGGACTCCCCTTCGCTACAGGTGCACCTCGCAACACACACCGTCAAACATATCAAGGCATATGCTTGCAATTCCTGCAGGAAATCCTACACATCGGTGAGTCCATGTGTGAATGAGAAAGTGGTATACACTTGCGTCTACGTGTAGGGGTTACACTGTCAGTAATATTGAGGGAGCTCTGTCCCTGGGAGTACTTGAAGCTGCCACTGGGTATAAAATGGGTTGAATTTAATATTCTTTATTGTCACAAGTAGGCTTTGAAAATCCCTCGTCCCCACTTTCCGGCGCCTGTCTGGGTACACAGAGGGCGAATTCAGAATGCCAAATTACCTTATTTACAGCAAGGTTAGCATGTTCTCCCTTTGTCAGATTCCCCGTTTCCAAAGGGAGCTCTGCGTAAGTGGGTGAGACTTTAGGGGTGTTGGGATTGATGTGATTCAAGTACCTGAAATCAGAAGGAGGGCCGTTCAGCCCATTGAGTTTACACCGGCCCTTTGAAAGGACACCCTACCTCAGCTTACCCCAGGGGTTATTCCTGTAACCCATAACCCCACCTAACCTTTAAACACCAAGGGACACTTTAGCATGGCCAGTCCAGCTAACCTGAACCTCTTTGGACTGTGGGAGGAAACCGGAGCACCTGGGTGAAACTCATGCAGACATGGGGAGAATGTGCAAACTCCACACAGTCACCCTAGGTTGGAATTGAACCTGGGTCCCTGGTGCTGTGAGGCAACAATGCTGACCACTGTGGCACCGTGACGCCCTCCTGGGGCTTGTCAAGCTCTGCCTTTGTTCGGTTCTCAAAGGGAACCCAGCATTCTGCCTGTCCTTAGGAGGGCTCGATGCTGGCACAAGGTATAATGTGGGTGGTTACACTGTCAGGGTATTGTCGAGGGAGCTCTGTATTGCACCGCTCCCTGGATGTGCTCAATACTGACACTGGGTATGAAGTGGGGTGGGAGGCATGGGAAGGGTTGGGGTTTCGCTATCACTGGGGGCGATTCTCCAATGTGAAGCCCTTGTCTCGTCTCTCTTCCCCTACAGGAGACCTACCTGATGAAACACATGAGGAAACACAAGGCACCTGAGCAGGGACCCGACCCTTTCGGTGCCACCTGCGGCTGCGCAGGCTCCACCCGCGGACGCAGCCCCAGTGTTCTTTCGATCTCCTGGCGTTCAAGCCTGACTCGCACAAGGACCCCATGCCTGACCGTCAGCGGCGAACGCACTCCAGGTTGACCAGATGGGAGGCTCCTAGGGCATCCGGCCTTACCCATGACCCCTTGGCACCCGCTTTGGCCCACCAATCCCTCCCCCTCCCAACACGCTCCCACAAGGACTTTGGGTTTAAGGGGTGGGAGTGGGACAGAGGGAGGGGAATGGGGGGCGGGGGGGGCTGGGGATGCAAGATCTGAGGGTGAAATGGTCAGGCTGACTGGAGGTGGGAAGGGGGATCACAACATGGGGGCTGATGGGAAGGGAGGGTATGGGACCTAGTTTCCAATCTCCCTCAGTTCTCAACTGTGCTTGAGGGCCCCTGCCCCCCACCATGCTGTGCATCATGGACTCGTCCTTTGGCCCTTGTGATCCAATTCCTAGGCCTCGGGCCTAGAGATTGAGACTGAGTCTTCCCACCTCTTCCCGCTCCCTTGCCGTAAATGGTCTTCAGTGGATTTCCATTTTTATTTTGTCCGTCTCACTCTCACTCTCTCTATACATATATATATATTATTTGTCTGTTTTTTAATCCTTGCATTTTTAATGTCGCCCAATATTTTTACTCTTTGTGTATCTTGAATGTTGGCATCTTTCTCTCAGTCTCTTGCGCACGTTCTCTCTCTCTCTCTCTCTCTCTCTCTCTCTCTCTTGATCGCTGTGTCTCCCACTTTTTTGAGGAAGGCCAATTAGAGGCTGGGCTTTTATGTGTTCGGTTGAGTGTGCTGGGCTGGGATAGTTGGATATCGAGATCACCCCCTCCCATGCACTCCCTGTCCACTCCCGAAACAAAGCTTGAGAGACAGAGAGAGTGTGTGTGTGTGTGGAGAGGTGGCTGGTTGAGGTCTCCTGTGCCCTCGCTCGCGTCAGGTATCTGCCTCGCCCCAGTGCCCGCTTGGCCCTGTCGCTCGCCCCTTCCATTGGTGCGCCTGCCGTTCCATTCCCCGACACCTTGGTGAACACGCGGTATAGATTGTTCCTCGGGACGGTGTAGAGGTAGCTTTATTCTGTATCTAACCCCATGCTGTACCTGTCCTGGGAGTGTTTGATGGGGACAGTGTAGAGGGAGCTTTACTCTGTATCTAAGCCCGTGCTGTACCTGTCCTGGGAGTGTTTGATGGGGACAGTGTAGAGGGAGCTTTACTCTGTATCTAACCCTGTGCTGTACCTGTCCTGGGACTGTTTGATGGGGACAGTGTACAGGGAGCTTTACTCTGTATCTAACCCGTGCTATACCTGTCCTGGGAGTGTTTGATGGGGACAGTGTGGAGGAAGCTTTACTCTGTATCTAACCCCGTGCTGTACCTGTCCTGGGAGTGTTTGATGGGGACCGTGTAGAGGGAGCTTTACTCTGTATCTAACCCCGTGCTGTACAAGTCCTGGGAGTGTTTGATGTGGACAGTGCAGAGTGAGCTTTATTCCTAACCCTGTCCGGTGACCCATGCGCGGTGAGTGGGAGGGTTTGGCTGGGTTGAAGAGTGTCGCTTCATCAGGCATTGTTGGTGACATGCGTGGGTCCCTGGAGATTGACTTGGTAAAGCTCCACTGAACTCTGCCCCACTCTCCCGCTCGGGGGCACGGGGGTGGGGGGTGGTTGGGGGCACGAAGGGAGCGAGCGAGCAGCGGAGCGCATATGGGAACCGGCAGAATCAACTCTGGGCACATTGCCGCTGAAATGTGTAAATAGGCAAGAAAGAATGAAAAAATAAAAATGGTTTTTCCTTTCATTTCTGTAAACCCTGGTTCGCTGTGTTCTGTCGCAAGTTTTCTGTGAAGCCCATCTTCTGCCGCACGCGCTCCTGCATGAAATCTAACCCACAGAGTTGCTGCTGTCTGAGAGTGAATTTTTTTCCTCCTCATCTCTGTCTCAAATGGGTGACTCCCTTACTCTGAGATTTTGCCCTCTGGTATTAGACTCTCCACAAGGAGAAACATCTTCTCAGCATCTACCCTGTAAAGCCCCTGAGAATTCTATATGTCTCAGTAAGGTCGCCTCTCATTCTTCTAAACTCCAATGAGTACAGGCCTAACGTACTCAACCTCTCCTCATAAGAAAATCCCTCCATGCTGGGGATCGACTGAGTGAACCTTCTCTGGGCTTCCTCCAATGCCAGGATGTCTTTCCTTTGATAAGGGGACCCAAACTGTTCACAGAATCCAGACGTGCTTTAAACTAGTGCCTTTTTATACCGCATTCCCTTTGAGATGAAGGCCAATGTTCCGTTGCCTTCCCTGTTTCCTGTTGAACTAACATGCTAGCTTTCTGTGATTGATGCATAAGAACCCCCAAATCCCTCTGTGTGGCAACTTTCTGCAATCTCCGTTTTTAAAAAAATATTTTTTATTTTATTTTTTCACATTTTCTCCCAAATTTACACCCAACAGCAAACAATAATCAGTATCGAATGTAATGTCAATCCCCATGGACGATCCCATCCTCCCACCAAACCCCAGACATTGGCCCACATGTTAACATAAACAAATGACCTATAGGAATCACCTATAGTCACCATTAACGCATACAGTCTCCCTCTCCCCCCCCCCCCCCCCCCCCCCCCGCCCTTAGTGTTCGCTGTGATCCAAATCTCAAAAATGCATAATGAATAACGCCCACGAATTGTAGAACCCCTCCATCCTTCCCCTCAGTTCAAATTTGACCTTTACAAGTGTCAAGAATTCCAGCAGGTCACCCCGCCTACGCCAGGGCACAGGATCCGCCTTCAGCGATCAACGAGGCGAAGGCTACAACATCTGCCTCCGCGCCCGTTTCCAACCCCGGCTGATCCGACACCCCGAATATGGCCCCCCGAGGGCCCGGGTCCAGTTTCACGCGCACCACTTTAGAGATTACCCGAAACACCTCCTTCCAGTAATCCTTTGGACAAGACCAAACAGATGAATATGGTTTGCGGGCCCCCCCCCCCAACAACGTTCACACACATCCTCTACCACCTCAAAGAGCCGGCTCATCCTCGCCCTTGTAAGGTGCGCTCTACACACCACCTTCAGCTGGATCAGCCCAACCTCACGCACAAGGTGGAGGCGTTCATGCTCCTGAGCACTTCACACCAGAACCCCCCTCCTCCATACACCTCTCCCAGCTCTTCCGCCCACTTTGCTTTGATCCCTTCAAGCAGCGCCTTCTCCTCCTCGAAATGTCGTCAGCACCTCCTCCAGCAATGTGGAAGCCGGCTCTACTGGGAAGCTCTGTATCTCCTTTCTGGCAAAGTCTCGAACCTGCATGTATCTAAATATTTCCCCCTGCTCCAGCCCATACTTCCCTCCCAGCTCCTTCAATCCCGCAAAACGACCCCCAAAAAAACAAATCTCTTAGTGTTCTAATTCTTTTCTCCTCCCATCTCCGAAAATTTCCATCCCACTTCCCTGGCTCAAATCTATGGTCCCCCGAATTGGCATTTCCCTTCCATTTGTTCCACCAGCCGGGTCAAATTAAGCTTATGCAACGAATCCCACTTCCGAGCCACCTGTATTCCCAGGTAGCGAAAGCTCTTCCCTACCTTCCTCAGCGAAAGCTCACTCAGTCTCTTCTCCTGTCCTTTAGCCTGGATCACAAACAACTCGCTCTTCCCCACGTTCAGTTTATACCCCGAAAAACTGCCAAATTCCCTTAAGGTCCGCATTACCTTCCCCATCCCCTCCAGTGGGTCCGAAATATACAGGAGGAGATCATCCGTGTAGAGTGAGACCCGGTGCTCCACCCACCCCCGAACCAGCCCCTGCCAGTTCCTTGAGGCTCTCAACGCCAAGGCCAGCGGCTCAATGGCTAGAGCAAATAATAGCGGGGAGTGGGGACTTTAACTTGCCTCGTTCCCTGGTGCAATTTAAAATACCCCGACCTAAGCCGGTTCGTACGCACGCTTGCCACAGGCGCCTGGTACAGCAATCGCACTCACCGAATAAAGTCCTCCCCAAACCCAAACCTACCCAGCGCCTCCCACAGGGACTCCCACTCCACCCGATCGAAAGCTTTCTCTGCATCCATCGCTGCCACAACCTCTGCTTCTCCTTCCGAGGGCATCTTAACAATATTTAAAAGCCGCCGCACATTGGCATTCAGTTGCCTGCCCTTAACAATCCAGTCTGGTCTTCCCCATCACCCCCAGGACACAATCCTCTATCCTTGTGGCCAAGATCTTAGCCAATAGCTTGGCATCCATATGTAGTAACGAGATTGGCCTGTAAGACCCACACTGTTCAGGGTCCCTTTCCCGTTTCAGAATGAGTGAGATTGAGGCCTGTGACATTGTAGGGGGAGGATTCCCTTCTCTCTAGCCTCATTAAAGGTCCCCATCAGCAGTGGGCTCAATGTCTCTGAAAATTTCTTTAAAAATTCCACCGGAAAGCCATCCGGCCCCGGAGCCTTGCCCGACTGCATGCCCTCTAGCCCCTTAATAATTTCTTCTATCTCGATCGGGGCCCCCCAGCCCCTCCACCAGGCCCTCCTCCACCCTCGGAAACCTCAACTGGTCCAGAAAGTGCCTCATCCCTTCCGCTCCCGCCGGGGGTTCCAACTCATATAATTTGCTGTAGAATGCCTTAAAACTTCATTCACCCCCCTGGGTCCAAGACCAAATTACTCTCCTTATTCTTTACCCCACCAATCTCCCTGGCCACCTCTCTTCCTAAACTGGTGCGCCAGCATCCTGCTCGCTTTCTCCCCATACTCATAGACTGCCCCCTTAGCCTTTCTCAGCTGTTCTAACGCTTTCCCTGTGGTCAGCAATTCAAACTCCGTCTGTAGCTTACAACTTGATCATGGCGGGGACTTTAATACGGTTATTGAACCTGAATTGGACCGCTCAAAATCCAGGGACAGGGAAGAGGGCCGGCGGCGGCAAAGGAATTGAAGGGTTTTATGGAGCAGATGGGGGGTGTTGACCCCTGGAGGTTCACACAGCTGAGGGTAAAGGAGTTTTCTTTTTCTCCTACGTCCACAAAGTTCAGTCCCGTATTGACTTTTTTTGTTCTGGCCAGGGTATTGATCCCGTCAGGAAACCCGGGGCCTCCGCATATTTCCTATCCACCCGGAGTATCTCCTCCACTAATCTCTCCCTCTCTGCCCTTTCCCTCTTTTCTCTATGGGACCGGATCGATATTAGTTCCCCTCTAATAACTGCCTTCAGAGCTTCCCAGACCCTCACTGCGATACATCTCCCGTGTCGTTTCTTCCAGGTAATTCTGGATACTCTGATTTACCCGCCTGCAAACCGCCTCGTCCGGTAACAACCCTACATCCAGTCTCCACAGCGGACGCTGCCCTCTCTCCTCCCTAAGCCGCAAATCCACCCAGTGCGGGGCATGGTCCCAGACTGTAATCGCCGAGTATTCCGTCCCCGCCACCTTCGGGATCAATACCGTGGCCAGAACAAAAAAGTCAATACGGGGACTAAACTTGTGGACGTGGGAGAAAAAAGAAACTCCTTTACCCTCGGCCGTTGTGAACCTCCAGGGGTCAACGCCCCCCATCTGCTCCATAAAACCTTCAATTCCTTTGCCGCCGCCGGCCTCTTCCCTGTCCTGGATTTTGAGCGGTCCAATCAGGTTCAATAACCGTATTAAAGTCCCCGCCATGATCAAGTTGTGTGACTCAAGGTCCGGGATTTGCCTAACACGCGCCTCATAAAGTCCACATCGTCCCAGTTCGGGGCGTAGATGTTCACGAGCACCATCGGACCCCCTCCAGCTTCCCACTCACCATTATATACCTACCCCCTTTATCAGCCACAATTCTCCCAGCCTCAAATGCCACTTGCTTACTAATCAAAATTGCTACCCCCTGGTCTTCGAGTCAGCCCTGAGTGGAACACCTGACTAACCCAACCCTTCCTTAATCTCATCCGGCCTGTGACCTTTAGATGTGTCTCCTGCAGCATTGCTCTGTCTGCCTTTAGTCCCATTTAATGCACGAACACGCGTGCTCCCTTCACTGGCCATTCAGATCTCTCACATTCCACGTAATCAGCCTGGATGGGGGGGGGCGACCCCTCCCCCCCCCCCCCCCCCCCCCCCCCACTCCCCTACCCCCCCACCCCCAACCAACGAGCCATCATCCTTTTTAGGCCAACCCCAAGCCCACTTCCCCGAGCACCTCCTTAGATGGAAGACATTCTTAACCAAGAAATGAACTGCCATTAAAGAAGAGATCAAAGTGGAGATCCAGGTGGCAGAGGCACTGGTCGCATGCAGATAGGGTTCGATGGGATGGGGAAGAAGCTGGAGGCTCAGGGAAAGACAATTGAGGAGCTTGAATGGCATCGACCGACCAGAGCGACAGGATCATTGCCCTGGAGGCAGAGATGAACAGAGGTTGGTGGTGACCCAAGGGAGCCTGAAGGGGAAAGTCGAGGACCAAGAAAATCGGTCTCGGCGACAGAATAGTCGAATAGTGGGCCTACCAGAGAGGATCGAGGGCAGAGACTTGACTGACTACGTTACCCAGATGCTGGGTAACTTAGTTGGAAGGTACAGCTCCCCCAAGTGACAGGACCCACAGGTCACTCCGACTGAAGCCCAAGGCCGGAGAGCAGCCGAGGGTGATAATTGGCAAGTTGCACCGAGTACCAAGATCGGGAGAGGATCCGGCGTTGGGCATAGCAGACCAAAGCGAGCAGTTGGGAAGGACACAGAATACGGGTGTACCAGGACATTGGGGCAGACTTGGCAAAGTGCAGGGCCGAGTTCAACCACCTAAAGTCGGCAGTGTACAAGAACGGTATAAAATTTGGGATGTTATTCCCAGCCAGGCTCTGGGTGACATTCCAGAATAAAGAACACTATTTCACCACCCCGGCAGAAGGGGACACGTTGGTGCAGGTGAATGGCCCGGACAAAAAGCAGTGGTGAGGAAAACGCAGGGAGAGAGAGAAACAAAGTTACGGGCATCGACAATTTGTGCGTGGGACAGTACTGCTTCGCTTTGAGCAAGGGCACTAGCTCACAGGAAGAAAGGGGTGAGAGCAGCGGAGCGCAGGAAGGGGTGAGGAGGAGTCAGAGGATGGCAACGGATCAGGTATAGGAGGAGTGAGGAGCAACTCTGGGAGGGGGGACATCACAGTAGCGGGGAAAGCTAGTGCCAGGAAGCATGAGAGAGGGAGGCTGCAGTGTATCTCCCAGCGGGGAGAGAGCACCTGACGTGGGGGGGTGGGTGGGTAAGGGTGAAAGGTAGGAGGTGAATTGGAGGGTAATGGGGGGAATTGGGACCATGGGGGTTATATAATAAGGAAAGGAAGGGCTCTACACTGGCGGGTCAGGTTTGGGTTGATGGAACAAGATGGTGGCGTAAGCAGCCACTTTGGAGTGTCCCTAAACAAAGGGAAATTGTGCAGGGGCGCATCCACATGACACATACACTTGCCGACCATGTTGTGTGCCCCCTGGACAAAGGGAAACTCCGGAGCGCAGGGGCCCAACCTTATGGTGACCACAACAAATTTGGACAGCCCCCTAACAAAGGGAAATTTCAGAGTGAAGGGGCGCATCTACAAGGTAAGAATGGTTGATCCCGCAGGACGGAGGGGAGGGGACAAAAACTCCCCCCACCAGAAAAGTAAGGGGACTTAACAGTCCAGTGAAAAGATCCAGAGTATTCGCCCACCTGAAAAGTATGAAAGCCAACATAGTCTTCCTCCAAGAGACGCACCTGAGGGAGAAGGACCGACTGTGGGTGAGGAAGGGCTGGGTGGGACAGACCTACCATTCCTGCTACGGGGCGAGGGCTAGGGGGTAGCATTCTGATAAGCAGGAGAACGGTGTTCACGGCAACAAAGACTGTTACAGATCAAGGGGGACAGTACATTATGGTCAGCGGTGTCCTACATGGGGCGCCGGTTGTCCTGATTAACATGTACATTCCCAACTGGGACAACACGGAGTTTGTAAAAAAGACCATTGTGGAAATCCCCAACATAAATACGCACCGACTGATTGTGGGGTGGGTGGGGGGGACTTTAATTGTGTACAAAGCCCATTGACAGACAGATCAAGCCCCAGAACGGGGAAAACGATAGGCATGGCTAGGGAACTGAGAACGTTCATGGAGCAGATGGGGGCAGTGGACCCATTGCGGTTTCTGCACCCAGTTGAGAAGGAATTTTTGTTATTCTCACCAGTACACAAGGTCTACACCTGTATCTACGACTTTGTAATGGGGAAATCAGTGCTCCCAGAAATAGGGCGGAATACTCCGTGATCATCATCTCCGACCACACTCCACATTACATGGATGTGAGGTTGGAGGCGGGCTGTGCCCAGCGCATCACATGGAGGCTGGACATGGACCTCCTGGCCAACAAGGCCTTCTGCCAACAAACATCACAGGCCATAGGCGAGTACATTGTTAACAACCGGAACGGGGAAGTCTCACCTTCCACAATCTGGGATGCACTGAAGGCTGTGATTAGGAGAGAAATTATACCCTGCAAGGCTTGTAGAGTTAAGGTAGAAAGGGCGGCCAGGCAACAACTGATCGACTCCATCCTGGAGGTTGACAGAAGATACTCCGAGGCCACGATCGTAGAGCTTCTGGCGGTGAGGAAAAAGCTACAAATGGACTTTAACCTGCTGTACACCAGGAAAGCAGTGCACCAACTCCGCCAGACACGGGGGACCTTTTATGAGCATGGAGAGAAGGCTGGCCCCCTACTAGCTCACCAGCTGAGAAAGCAGGCAGTCACGAGGGAGATAGTGCAGATGAAGGACAGCAGAGGCAGACTGGTACCCGAACCAAAAAAGGCCAACCAAGAGTTTGAGGCCTACTGTTTGAGGCCTACTACCGAGGGCTGTACACCTCTGAGCCCCCCCAGCGGGAATGCGGAGATTAAACGGTTCCTCGAAGAACTGGACATGGCAGTCATGGGGGACGATAGGTGGAGGGAGCTGGAAGCACCAATAGGATTGGGGAGATCATGAAGAGCAACAGCTCCATGCAGGCGGGGAAGGCGCTGAGACACGACGGGTTCCCGGCAGACTTCTACTGGAAATTTGCACTGGCTCTCACCCTGCATCTGCAGGAGATGTTCACAGACTCATTAGTGAGGGGCACTTTGTCGCCTACGCTAACACAGGCCACAATATCACTGATATCCAAAAAAAGACAAAGACCCGACGGAATGAGGGTCATATAGACCCATTTCGCTGCTTAATGTGGATGCGAAAATACTCGCAAAAGCCCTGGCTCAGCAATTGGAGAACTGCGTACCAGAGAGGGTCGCAGAGGACCAGACAGGCTTTGTTAAGGGTACACAGCTGACTACGAGCATCAGATGGTTGCTGAAAATTATACTGAACCCATCTGTGGATAGAACACCTGGACGCAGAAAAGCCGTTCGGTATAGTCGAATGGAAGTCTTTCATTGAGGTACTGGAACTGGAGTGATTTGGATAAGGATGGGGTTCACCTCATGGTGAAACTGTACAACGCCCCCAATATGAGGTTTCAGACCAACAACCGGGATGTCCGTTGTCCCCACTCCTGTTGGTCTTGGCAATCGAGCCGCTGGTGATCGCCTTGTGAGACGCGAGAGGCTGGAGGGGCATCCGAAGAGGAGGCAGAGAGCACAGAGTCTCACTCTATGTGAATGACCTGCTCCTCTACATCTCGGACCCGCAAAGCAGCATGAAGGAAATCATAAAGCTTCTGGAAAAGTTCTGGGCCTTCTCAGGCTACAAACTCAACCTGGGCAAGAGTGAGGTTTTCCCGGTGAACCCGAGTGGGGGAGGGACGGAGCTGGAGGGTCTCCCATTTAAAATATCCCAAAACAAATTGCGCAAGCTGGGGATCCAGACAGCCCACAACTGGACACGGATCCACAAGTGGAATCAGACCAATCTGGCAGAGGAAGTTAAAAAGGACCTACAGAGGTGGGACGCACTCCTGCTCGGGGAAGGTGCAGACGCTCAAAATGAATGTACTGCCCAGATTCCTCTTCCTGTTCAGATCCGTACCGATCTTGAACCCCAAGACTTTTTTCCAAAAAGTAGACAAAATGATTTTGGCATTAGTGTGGAGGGTGGAAAACCCAAGAATCCCTAAAGAGAAAGCGAAGCATGGCCGGTCTGGCCCTCCGGAACTTGCAATACTACCACTGGGCAGCCACGGCCCAGAGAGTGAGGGGGTGGGTGAAGGAACCAAACATGGAACGGGTGAGGATGGACGAGTCTTCCGACACAGGAACGACCCCTGCCACAACAGCACTCCCATCCCTGCCGGCAAAACACACAACCAGCCCAATGATAGTAGCAACACTGAGAACCTGGAACCAGGTGAGGCGGCACTTCGGTCTCACCGAGATGTCCACCACGCGCCCCGATCTGCGGCAACCACAGGTTTCCACCGGCCATGCTAGACGCCACCTTTAAGAGGTGGAGACAGGACAGGGAACATTGACAGTTAGGGATTTCTACACAGGAGACAGACTAGTGACCCTAGAAGACCTGACAGAGAGACTGGAACTACCGAACGGACAGGAATTCTGACATTTACAAATCAAAACCTTTCTCCGCAAGAAGACGATGAGGGCCCCGAGAGACACAATGGAGGGATTACTGGACACCGACAGTCTGGGAAAGGGGAACTGCAGGGACATATACGGACGATTCTTAGAACGGACATGCTCCTTACTGGATGGAACAAGGGAGAAATGGTAGGAAGAGCAAGGACGGAAGTAGGTTGGGGACTTTGGAACAAAGCACTGAACAGGGCCAACTCCACCTCCTGCGCAAGCTTTATGCAGCTTAAAGTGGTGGGCAGAGCACACTTGACAAGCACCCGAATGAACAGGTTCTTCCCAGAGGTGGAGGACAAATGTGAACGGTGCCAAGGAGGCCCGGCCAACCACACCCACATGTTCGGGGCATGCCCCAGACTTGTCGGGTTCTGGACAGCCTTCTTCGAGGTGATGTCCAAGGTTGAGGGGGTGAGGTGGAGCTGTGCCAAAGAGTGGCAGTCTTCGGGATATCGGACCAGCCAGAACTTGCCTTTGCTTCCCTAATCGCTCGCCGGAGAATCCTGCTCGGCTGTGCGATCAGCAGCACCACCCACAGTGGCGGACTGGCTGGCAGACCTGTCGGAATTTCTCCATTTGCAGAAGATCAAGTACACTCTCCGAGGGTCAGAACATGGCTTCCACAAAACATGGGGGCCATTCATCAGCCTGTTCCAAGATGTGTTGAAAGTCAATAATGGATAGAACGGTTGGGGGGGACGGGGGGGGGGGGGGGGGACGCACGGGAACCACCAGGGCCACAGAAAGTGGACAGGAATGCAGGAGGGGGGCAACAGGGGGTGAGACCCAGGGAAGTGCCAAAGGAGAGCCCAGGGAGAGACTGACAAAGGGACCTGAGTGCCCCTCACAAAGCGATTATAAAAGAAAATACCAAACAAACCATCTTCGGTGAAAGGAAGAGCTCAGGATAGGACCTGGAGACAGCAGAAAAGGTGAGGGGTGTCGAAGAGGAACAAAGTATAAATTCTAACCGTTTCATCCATTTCTGTGCAGTGTAAAAACGCAAACTTTTAATCAAAATATTTTTTAAGACTTCCGGTTGCGGTGATGCGGATTTAAGCCGTACATTTCGGCAGCTCCCGCTAGAACGGACTTTTGGGAACTTCCGGGTGCGGCGATGACCAGCTGAGTCGCACGTTTCGGCAGCTCCCGGTGGAACGGACTTTTGGGCTCTTAATAAGAGCCCCAACGGCAATTTTAACGGCTAAAAGTACTGTGCGGTGAACCAGAAGGGAATCCCCCCTGGATACGGATGAAAAAAGGAGAGGAAGGTGGCCGGATTGCGGTGGATCCTTTAGAGCAGCGGCAAGGAAGGCAAGCAAAAACCAAGATGGCATCGGAAGGTGGCAGTTTAATATGGGGCCCTGAACAACACGAGTTTTTGAAACGCTGCGTGGAAGAACTCAAAAAGGAAATGAAGAAGGAGCTGTTGGCCCCGATATTACAGGCGATCGAAGGGCTAAAGGAGGAGCAAAAGACCCAGGAGCGGGAGCTTCGGGTCGTGAAGGCAAAGGTTGCCGAGAATGAGGACGACATACAGGGCCTGGTGGTGAAGACGGAGATGCATGAGGCACACCATAAATGATGTGTGGAAAGGCTGGAGGCGCTGGAGAACAACGCGAGGAGGAACAACCTAAGGATTCTTGGTCTTCCTGAAGGTGCGGAGGGAGCGGACGTCGGGGCATATGTGAGCACGATGCTGCACTCGTTAATGGGAGCGGAGGCCCCGGCGGGTCCGCTGGAGGTGGAGGGAGCATACCGAGTGATGGCACGAGGACCGAGAGCAGGAGAAATTCCTAGAGCCATAGTGGTGAGATTCCTCCATTTTAAGGACAAAGAGATGGTCCTTAGATGGGAAAAGAAAATTCGGAGCAGTAAGTGGGAGAACGCGGTGATCCGCGTATACCAAGACTGGAGTGCGGAGGTGGCGAGAAGGAGGGCGAGCTTTAATCGGGCCAAGACGGTGCTTCACAAAAAGAAGATAAAATTCGGAATGCTGCAACCGGCAAGACTGTGGGTCACATATCGAGGGAGGCACCACTACTTTGAGACGGCGGATGAGGCGTGGACTTTTATCGTGGAAGAAAAATTGGAATGAGTGGGTTATTTAAAAAAAAGAACGTTTGAAACAAAGTGGTGGGGCGAGTATGGGGGGCGAAGAGGGGGGTAAAAAGGGGGGAAAGAGGAGTTTTATGTTATTAATCCTGCGATGTGGTAACTTTTCTCTCTTCCACAGGAGGTGGTGGGGGGAGGAAAGGAGGTGGAGGAGATGGGGCGTTGATCATTGGGGCGGGGCCAAGGGGGAAGCGCGGGCTTGGTTCCCGCGCTATGATAATCATGGCGGGAATAGGGAAGCAGGAAGGAGGGGGCGTCGCACGGTGCGAGCCGAGGTCACGGGGGGAAGCCGAGGTCGGCCAGAGTTTGCTGACTTCTGGGAGCAACATGGGGGGTGTAACTATGCTAGTGGGGGATCTGGGGGGGGTGGGAGGGGGGAACTATTGGGCTGCTGCTGCTGGGGAGAGGGGGGAGCTGGTATGGGGTGGGATGGGCGGGGGGGGGCACCGCCTGGGGGGGACACAGCTGCGTGGGAACCGGGTGAGGAGCTGGAAAAAGGGGATGGCTAATCGACAAGGGGGGGGGGGGTAAAAAGCCCCCCAACCCGGCTGATCACATGGAACGTGAGAGGGCTGAACGGGCCGATAAAGAGGGCACGGGTACTCGCACACCTTAAGAAACTTAAGGCACACGTGGTTATGTTACAGGAAACGCACTTAAAACTGATAGACCAGGTGAGACTACGCAAAGGTTGGGTGGGGCAGGTGTTCCATTCGGGGCTAGATGCGAAAAACAGGGGGGTGGCTATATTAGTGGGGAAGCGGGTAATGTTTGAGGCAAAGACTATAGTGGCGGATAGCGGGGGCAGATACGTGATGGTGAGTGGCAAACTACAGGGGGAGACGGTGGTTTTGGTAAACGTATATGCCCCGAACTGGGATGATGCCAATTTTATGAGGCGTATGCTAGGACGCATCCCGGACCTAGAGGTGGGAAAGTTGATAATGGGGGGAGATTTCAATACGGTGTTGGAACCAGGGCTGGACAGGTCGAGGTCCAGGACTGGAAGGAGGCCGGCAGCAGCCAAGGTGCTTAAAGATTTTATGGAGCAGATGGGAGGAGTAGACCCGTGGAGATTCAGCAGACCTAGGAGTAAGGAGTTTTCGTTTTTCTCCTATGTCCACAAAGTCTATTCGCGAATAGACTTTTTTGTTTTGGGAAGGGCGTTGATCCCGAAGGTGAGGGGAACGGAGTATACGGCTATAGCCATTTCGGATCACGCTCCACATTGGGTGAACTTGGAGATAGGGGAGGAAACAGAAGGGCGCCCACCCTGGAGAATGGACATGGGACTAATGGCAGATGAGGGGGTGTGTCTAAGGGTGAGGGGGTGCATTGAAAAGTACTTGGAACTCAATGATAATGGGGAGGTCCAGGTGGGAGTGGTCTGGGAGGCGCTGAAGGCAGTGGTTCGAGGGGAGCTGATATCAATAAGGGCACATAAAGGAAAGCAGGAGAGTAGGGAACGGGAGCGGTTGCTGCAAGAACTTCTGAGGGTGGACAGGCAATATGCGGAGGCACCGGAGGAGGGACTGTACAGGGAAAGGCAAAGGCTACACGTAGAATTTGACTTGCTGACAACGGGTACTGCAGAGGCACAGTGGAGGAAGGCACAGGGTGTACAGTACGAATATGGGGAGAAGGCGAGCAGGTTGCTGGCCCACCAATTGAGGAAAAGGGGAGCAGCGAGGGAAATAGGGGGAGTGAGGGACGAGGAAGGAGACATGGAGCGGGGAGCGGAGAGAGTGAATGGAGTGTTCAAGGCATTTTATAAAAAATTATACTAAGCTCAACCCCCGGATGGGAGGGAGAGAATGATGGGCTTTCTGGACCGGCTGGAATTTCCCAAGGTGGAGGAGCAGGAAATGGTGGGACTGGGAGCACAGATTGAAATAGAGGAAGTAGTGAAAGGAATTAGGAGCATGCAGGCGGGGAAGGCTCCGGGACCGGATGGATTCCCAGTTGAATTTTACAGGAAATATGTGGACTTGCTTGCCCCGCTATTGATGAGGACCTTTAATGAGGCAAAGGAAAGGGGACAACTGCCCCTGACTATGTCAGAGGCAACGATATCGCTTCTCCTAAAGAAGGAAAAGGACCCGCTGCAATGCGGGTCCTATAGATCTATTTCCCTCCTAAATGTAGACGCTAAGATTCTGGCCAAGGTAATGGCAATGAGGATAGAGGACTGTGTCCCGAGGGTGGTCCATGAGGACCAAACTGGGTTTGTGAAGGGGAGACAGCTGAATACGAATATACGGAGGCTGCTAGGGGTAATGATGATGCCCCCACCAGAGGGGGAAGCGGAGATAGTGGTGGCGATGGATGCCGAGAAAGCATTTGATAGAGTGGAGTGGGATTATTTGTGGGAGGTGCTGAGGAGATTTGGTTTTGGAGATGAGTATGTTGGATGGGTGCAGCTGTTGTATAGGGCCCCAGTGGCGAGTGTGGTCACGAATGGACGGGGATCTGCATACTTTCGGCTCCATAGAGGGACAAGGCAGGGATGCCCTCTGTCCCCATTATTGTTTGCACTGGCGATTGAGCCCCTGGCAATAGCATTGAGGGGTTCCAAGAAGTGGAGGGGAGTACTTAGAGGAGGAGAAGAACACCGGGTATCTCTATATGTGGATGATTTGTTGTTATATGTAGCGGACCCGGCGGAGGGGATGCCAGAGATAATGCGGACACTTCGGGAGTTTGGAGAATTCTCAGGATATAAACTGAACATGGGGAAAAGTGAGTTGTTTGGTGCACCCAGGGGAGCAGAGCAGAGAAATAGAGGACTTTCCGCTGAGGAAGGTAACAAGGGACTTTCGTTACTTGGGGATCCAGATAGCCAAGAATTGGGGTACATTGCATAGGTTAAATTTAACGCGATTGGTGGAACAAATGGAGGAGGACTTCAAGAGATGGGACATGGTATCCCTGTCACTGGCAGGGAGGGTGCAGGCGGTTAAAATGGTAGTCCTCCCGAGATTCCTCTTTGTGTTTCAGTGCCTCCCGGTGGTGATCACGAAGGCTTTCTTCAAAAGGATCGAAAAGAGTATCATGAGCTTTGTGTGGGCCGGGAAGACCCCGAGAGTGAGGAAGGGATTCTTACAGCGTAGTAGGGATAGGGGGGGGCTGGCATTACCGAGCCTAAGTGAGTACTACTGGGCCGCCAATATCTCAATGGTGAGTAAGTGGATGGGAGAAGAGGAGGGAGCGGCGTGGAAGAGATTGGAGAGGGTGTCCTGTAGGGGGACTAGCCTACAAGCTATGGTAACGGCCCCATTGCCGTTCTCACCGAAGAAATACACCACAAGCCCGGTGGTGGTGGCGACTTTCAAAATTTGGGGACAGTGGAGACGGCATAGGGGAAAGACGGGAGCCTTTGTGGGGGTCCCCGATAAGAAATAACCATAGGTTTGCCCCGGGGAGAATGGATGGGGGATTTGGAATATGGCAAAGAGCAGGAGTAACGCAACTGAAAGATCTGTTTGTGGATGGGAAGTTCGCAAGTCTGGGAGCGCTGACCGAGAAATATGGGTTGCCCCAAGGGAATGCATTCCGGTATATGCAACTGAGGGCTTTTGCGAGGCAACAGGTGAGGGAATTCCCGCAGCTCCCGACGCATGAGGTGCAGGACAGAGTGATCTCAAAGACATGGGTGGGGGACGGTA
Source organism: Scyliorhinus torazame (assembly GCF_047496885.1). NCBI lineage: Eukaryota > Metazoa > Chordata > Chondrichthyes > Carcharhiniformes > Scyliorhinidae > Scyliorhinus > Scyliorhinus torazame. The sequence continues at coordinate 82,271,872 of NC_092722.1, forward strand.
AGGTGTCAGATATATATAGGGAAATGAGGGACGAGGGGGAGATTATGGTAGATGAGCTGAAAGGGAAATGGGAAGAAGAGCTGGGGGAGGAGATTGAGGAGGGGCTGTGGGCGGATGCCCTAAGTAGGGTAAACTCATCGTCCTCGTGTGCCAGGCTAAGCCTGATACAATTTAAGGTGTTACACAGGGCGCATATGACTGGAGCACGGCTCAGTAAATTTTTTTGGGTAGAGGATAGGTGTGCGAGATGCTCGAGAAGCCCAGCGAATCACACCCACATGTTCTGGTCATGTCCGGCACTACAGGGGTTCTGGATGGGGGTGACAAAGGTGCTTTCGAAAGTAGTGGGGGTCCAGGTCGAACCAAGCTGGGGGTTGGCTATATTTGGGGTTGCACAAGAGCCGGGAGTACAGGAGGCGAGAGAGGCCGATGTTTTGGCCTTTGCGTCCCTAGTAGCCCGGCGCAGGATACTGTTGATGTGGAAGGAAGCCAAGCCCCCGGGGGTGGAGACCTGGATAAATGACATGGCAGGGTTTATAAAGCTGGAATGGATTAAGTTCGTCCTAAGGGGATCGGCTCAAGGGTTCACCAGGCGGTGGCAACCGTTCGTCGAATACCTTACAGAAAGATAGAGGGAATGGAAAGAAGAAGGTAGCAGCAGCAGCCCGGGGGAGGGGGGGGGGGGGGAGGAACCAGAAGGACTCTCAGGGTTGTTAATATATATGTATAATATGTATAGGTCGTTGCTATAAATAATTGTATATTGGACTGTTAAATCATATTTTTGGAGAGTGTTTATCTGAGACAAGGCAGTTGCCATTTAGTTTTAGTTTTTGTTATATATTATTTATTCTTTGTTTATAAAACAGGTCATTGTTATTTATACTGTTATATTATTGTGTAAAGGATACACAATGTACTGTGATGGTTGACCAAAAATTTTCAATAAAATATTTTTTTTTTTTAAGAAAAAAAAAGAACGGACTTTTGGGCTCTCCGGAGGAGCCCCAACGGAACTTTTTTGATCAAATCCCGTGTGGGAAGGTGAAGTAAGGTCCCCCTTCCGTCGTGTATGGAGTGGACAAGAAGTGGAGCGACGGAAAAAGAGGCTTTGGAGCAGCGGCAGAAACGAGGGGGAAAAAACAAGATGGCGGAGGGCGGAGATCGAGCAGCATGGGGGCCGGACCAGCAGGAGTTTCTCAGGCGCTGCGTGGAGGAGCTTAAAAAGGAGGTGCTGGCACCAATGCTGTTGGTGATCGAGGGGCTGAAGGAGACCCAGAAGGCCCAGGCGGTGGAGCTCCGTGAGGTGAAGGAAAAAACTAACGAGAACGAGGACGAGATCTTGGGCCTGGCGGTGAAGATGGAGGCGCACGAGGCGCTGCACAAGCGGTGGGCCGAGAGATTCGAGGTCCTGGAGAACAGGTCGCAGAGGAAGAATCTCCGGATTCTGGGTCTCCCCGAAGGAGTGGAGGGGGCTGATGCCGGGGCCTATGTGAGCACGATGCTCCATTCGCTGATGGGTGCGGAGGCCTCTCCGAGCCCCCTGGAGCTAGAAGGGGTTCACCGGGTCCTGGCGAGGAGACCCAAGGTTGGCGAGCCGCCAAGGGCAATAGTGGTGAGGTTCCATCGTTTCGCGGACAGAGAGGGTGTCCTGAGATGGGCCAAGAAGGAGCGGAGCAGTAGATGGGAGAATGCGGTGATCCGAGTCTACCAGGACTGGAGCGCGGAGGGGGCAAGGTGGAGAGCTGGCTTCAACCGGGCCAAGGCGGTGCTGCATAAAAAAAGATGCGATTCGGAATGCTGCAGCCAGCGCGACTGTGGGTCACGTATCAGAACCGACACCACTATTTCGAAACGCCAGAAGAGGCTTGGACCTTTATCCAAACGGAAAAATTGGACTTGAACTGAGGGACTGAGGTTGTGGGGGAGATGTTGACTGTATACAGGGTTGTAAATATGGGTAAAGAATGTTTCACGGGTGGGACGATGGATGGGGATGGGGGAAGAGTTCTTGATGGGGGGACAGTGAGGAATGTGGGCATCGGTGCTGGAGGGAGGTGAGACTCGGGGATGGGGGAATTGGGATAAGGCCGCAACAGGAGCTGCGCCACAGGGCGCGGGGCTGGCTCAGGAAAGCGTGGGTTTTTTCCCGCGTTAGGGAGGGGGGGGTGGAGAGCGCAAGGAGGAGGAGGGATTTCCACACGGGGGGGGGGGGGGGGTCAACAGGAGTCAGCTGACTTACAGAAGTATTATGGGGGGTGCAAAAGAGCTAGATTTGGATCTAGCGGGGAGGGGAGGGGGGGAAAAGGGGGGGACAATAGGGTTGCTGCTGCATTGACCGAGGGGGAACTGAAAATGGAAGAGGTGGTCGGGACGGGGGTTCCCCATCTGGGGGACTGGAGGGTGCGGGAGACGCGGGTACGGGACTGGCCTAAAATAGGGGATGGCTAGTCGGCAGGGGGGGCGGGGTGGGTAGCCCCCCAATCCGGCTGATCATGTGGAATGTGAGAGGCCTAAATGGGCCGGTTAAGAGGGCCCGAGTGTTCGCGCACTTAAAGGGACTGAAGGCAGACGTGGCCATGCTTCAGGAGACACATCTGAAGGTGGCAGATCAGGTCAGGCTGAGAAAGGGATGGGTAGGACAGGTGTTCCATTCAGGCTGGATGCGAAGAATAGAGGGGTGGCAATACTGGTGGGGAAGCGGGTGTCATTTGAGGCCAAGAACATAGTAGCGGACAATGGAGGCCGATACGTGATGGTGAGCGGTAGGTTGCAGGGGATGGGGGTGGTATTGGTAAATGTATACGCCCCGAATTGGGACGATGCTGGATTCATGAAACGGATGTTGGGGCATATTCCGGACTTGGAGGTAGGAAGCTTGATAATGGGTGGGGATTTTAACACTGTGTTGGACCCAGCACTGGATCGCTCCAGATCTAGGACCGGAAAGAGGCCGGCTGCGGCCAAGGTGCTCAGAGGGTTTATGGACCAGATTGGGGGAGTAGATCCGTGGAGATTTGCCAGAGGCGAGCGGGGGAGGCGAGGGGGGGGAGGGGAGGGGGGAGGGGAGGGGGAGGGGAGGGGGAGGGGGGGAGGGGGGAGGGGGAGGGGGAGGGGGAGGGGGAGGGGGGAGGGGAGGGGGAGGGGGGAGGGGGGAGGGGAGGGGGAGAGGAGGGGGGGAGGGGGGAGGGGGGAGGGGGGAGGGGAGGGGGAGAGGAGGGGGGGAGGGGGAGGAGGAGGGGGAGGAGGAGGGGGGAGGGGAGGAGGAGGGGGGGAGGGGAGGAGGCGGGGGGGAGGGGGGAGGGGAGGAGGCGGGGGGGAGGGGGGAGGAGGAGGGGGGAGGGGAGGAGGAGGGAGGAGGGGAGGGGGGGAGGGAGGGAGGAGGGAGGGAGGAGGGGAGGGGGAGGGGAGGAGGGGGAGGCGAGGGGGGAGGGGAGGAGGGGGAGGGGAGGGGAGGAGAGGGGAGGGGGGAGGTGAGGAGGAGGGGGGGAGGCGAGGGGGGGGAGGGAGGAGAGGAGGAGGGGGGGAGGGGGGAGGGGAGGAGGAGGGGGGGAGGAGGAGAGGGGGAGGGGAGGAGGAGAGGGGGGAGGGGAGGAGGAGGAGAGGGGGGAGGGGAGGAGGAGGAGAGGGGGGAGGGGAGGGGGAGGAGGAGGGGGGAGGGGAGGGGGAGGAGGAGAGGGGGGAGGGGAGGGGGAGGAGGAGAGGGGGGAGGGGAGGAGGAGGGGGAGAGGAGGAGGGGGAGAGGAGGAGGGGGAGAGGGGGAGGGGGAGGAGGGGAGGAGGGAGGAGGGGGAGGAGGGGAGGAGGGAGGAGGGGGGACGGGGTGAGGGGAGGAGGAGAGGGGCGGGGGGAGGGAAGGAGGGGAGGAGGGGCGGAGGGGAGGAGGGGGGAGGAGGGAGGGAAGGGAGGAGGGGGGATGGAGGAGGAAGGGGGAGGAGGGGGAGGAGGGGGGGGGAGGAGGGGGGAGGGGGGAGGGGGGGGAGGGGAGAAGGAGGGGGAGGGGAAGGAGGAGGGAGGAGGGGAGGAGTGGGGAGGGGAGGAGGGGGAGGAGGAGGAGGGGGAAGGAGGAGGAGGGGGAGGAGGGGGAGGGGGGAGGGGGAAGGAGGAGGAGGGGGAGGAGGGGGAGGGGGGAGGGGGAGGGGAGAGGAGGGGGGACATCTCTTTCTGGGGGGGGGAGAGGGAGGGGGGGAAGGGGGGGTTTTCGGGGGGGCATCTGAGCAAGAAAATACATAAAAGATCCGGAAAACTGATATGTACGGGAGGAATCCTATGTACAAAGTTCTGTATCATATTGATTTGCTATGTTTATGTCTTGCTATGCGTGTTTTCTGTTCTTTTTGTTACGGGGGGGGGGCGTTGTTTGTATGGTTGAAAATTTCGTTAAAAAATTCTTCATAAACATATTTTTAAAACCTTTAATATATTTTTTTAAAGATTCAAGTCTCTGGTTTACAGCCGCTAATGGTCTTCCTTATAGAGTCAAAACTCACAGGCAGCAGGCTTCCTGGATCAAACTGGGCCTTCAGCTCAAGGGTCGCCTTCAGGCCTCATCGTTCTGTAGAGACATTTTATTTCAGATTAAACCTTGCTCTCAGCTCATGGTGTGACTTCCGGCCTCTGCAGGCTCAAGGGACTGGCACGCTGACTTGCTGGAGAGAGTGTCAGCCCCCTGTCATGGGAGTGTCCCTTTAAGAAATGTTTTTGTCTTATCACATGGCTTCAGTGATGTCATTGTGTGGGTGGAGCTGGGCTGTGGCTCTGAGTTTTACTTTCACTTTGGTTTGGGGCTGTTTTGTGGCTGAGGTTTTGCTTTCGTTTTCAAATTTTGACTGCTGGATTCAGACAGAGAAGTTTTGTCCTGTCTCTCTCTCTCTCTCTGCGTTTTAAAAGCTTTTTCCAGGATAATCGATAACTTGAAAATAAATAATTGTTTTCTGGAAGAAATTCAAACCTGCTGTTTTGGAAAGGACACAAGAGCTTCTAAACCAGCTCTTGAGGGCTATGTGCTGGTGTTGATGACCTTGCAAGCAGTGGTCCCTTCAGAATGCAGGGTGTTGAACCATCGGTTGGTTTGGATTAAGCTGGACCACTCCGGCCGGACTCTCAGGCTGCAGGATCCCCTCTGTGGGCTCTAACTTGTGTTGGGCTGAGTCTTATCCACGGAAGATGCACTTCAGGTCTGCTCAGTTTCTGATATGTGGTCAGCTTCAGTTACTGCCTAATCGCCCTCTCTTCCCTGCCTCTAGAGCCCTGTAGGCTATAATTTCTCCCCTAATCACCGCCTTCAGTGCGTCCCAGAATGTGGAATGTGAGACTTCCCCGTTCTGGTTGTTAGTGATGTACTCGCCTATGGCCTGTGATATTTTCTGGCAGAAGACCTTGTCGGCCAAAAGGTCTGTGTCCACCCTCCATGTGAGGCGTTGGGCATGGCCTGTCTCCAATCTCACAGCCATGTAGTGTGGAGTGTGGTCAGAGATGACTATCACGGAATATTCCGCTCTTACTATTTCTGGAAGCACCAATTTCCCCAATGCGTGTGTATACTTTATTCACCGGCGAAAAGAAGGAAAATTCCTTCTTTCCGGGTGTATGAACCGGCATGGGTCACTGCCTCCATCTGCTCCATAAAAGATCCCAGTTCCCTAGCCATGCCTGTCTATTTCCCCGATTTGGGACTTGATCGGTCCGTCAGTGGGTCCTGTACGCAGTTGAAGTCACCCCCACCCCCATGATCATTTGGTGTGTCAATGTCGGGGATTTCCGCCATGGTCTTCTTTATGAAATCTGTGTCATCCCAGTTGGGCGCGTACACATTTACCAGAACTACCTGTGTCCATCTAGGACACCGCTGAGCGTGACGTACAGTCCTCCTGGGTCCGTGATTGTCCTTGGCGCCGTAAGCACCGTCCTCTTGCTGATCAATATGGCTACTCCCCTAGCTATTTTTGCGTAACATGACTGATACGTCTGTCCCGCCCAGCCCTTCCTTACCTTCAGTCAGTCCTTCTCCCTCAGGTGTGTTTCTTGCAGGAGGACTATGTCAATTTTCAATCTTATTTAGTGGCGAAGACTCTGGACCCCTGACATTCCAGGTGATAATCCTGGTCGGGGTTTTTGGCCCCCCGCTTCCTGAGGGATCACCCATATGAGGGACCAACCTGCTGCACGCGCCCCTGCACTCTGGCGTTTTCCTTTGTAAGAGGGCCGTCCAAAATGGCCGCGGTCACCGTTCTCATCATGAGGTTGGGCCCCTGCACTCCGGAGTTTCCCTTTGTCCAGGGGGCACCCAACATGTCCGCCAACTGTGTGTACGTCATGTGGGTGCGTCCCTGCACTCCGGGGTTTCTCTTTGTTTAGCGACCCTCCAAAGTGGCTGCTTGCAGCACCATCTTGTTCCCTCAACCTGCACCTTACCTGCTGAAGCCAATCTGAGAACCACCCCTTTCGTCCCTTCATGTTACCTTTGTGATCCTCCCCCCCCCCATCTCCCTTACTGTACCCCCCTCCTGTGACATAGCCCGTTGGGTCCCTGCTCCCGATACCCTCCTGCAGACCACAATTCGAATGTTCTGGCATCGGGACCTATTCCCCTGGTCCTTGACTTTCCCCTTCAAGCTCCCCTGGGCTGCCATCAACCTTTTGACTTCCGCCCAAAGGGCGTCAATCCTGTCGCTCCGGTCCGCCGGCGCCTTCTCCACCTCCTGGATTGTTTTTTCCTGCGTCTCCATCTTCTTCCCCAATCCATCGGTGGGTGTTTGCATGAAGGCCATCGCCTCTGTAACAGCCACCTTGACCGTCGCCTGGATTTCTACCTTTATCGCCTCTCTCATCGTGGCCAGTCCCTTTATAAGGACTGCCTTCCATCCATTCCAGACCGTGGGGGGGGAGGCTTGATGCTCGGGTTTATCGGACTCATTCTCTTTGGGGAGGCAGGGGGCCCCTTCACCTCGTGGCTCCGCCGGCTCGTCCACCTGCTGCTCGTGTCCTTTTTCTCCGTTCCTGCCAACCCTTTGTCCTCTCTCGAGCTCCCGTTTGCTGGCATGCTGGCTCTATTTCTTCCCTTTCTCGATTAAGGCTAAGTTGCTGTCCAATTTTCGGGCGAAATCTGCCTAAAAGTTTCCTCCCACAAGTCCCGAAAGATGTGCTGTTAGGTCATTTGGACATTTTGAATTCTCCCTCAGTGTACCCGAACAGGCGGCGGAATGTGGCGACTAGGGGCTTTTCACAGTAACTTCATTGCAGTGTTAATGTAAGCCTACGTGTGACAACAAAGATGATTATTGGCAGTGATATATATAAACAATATAGATGAGAATGTGGGGTAGATGATAAGTAAGTTTGCAGATGACATGAAGATTGGGAGGGTGGTTAATAGTGAGGAAGAAGGTCTTAGGTTGCAGGAAGATGTAGACGGGTTGATCAGATGGGCAGATCAATGGCAGATGGATTGTAAGCCTGAAAAGTGTGAGGTGGTGCACTTTGGAAGGAGTAACAAGACAAGGGAATACTTCATGAATGGCAGGATACTAGGAAGCTCAGAGGAACAGAGGGATCTTGGGGTGATTGTCCTCTGATTCTTAAAGGCAGCAAGACAGATGAATAGGGTAGCAAAGAAGGCATACGGGACACCTGCCTTTATCAGTCATGGCATAGATTATAAGTGCAGGAGGTTATGTTGGAGCTGTACAAAACTTTGGTTAGCTCACAGCTGTGGTACTGTATGCAGCTCTGGTCGCCTCACTATAGGAAGGATGTGATTGCACTGGAGGGGATGCAGAGGCGATTCATTGGGATGTTGCCTGGGATGGAGCATTTGAGCTATGAAGAAAGGCTGGATAGGCTCAGGTTGCTTTCTTTAGGGCAGAGAAGGCGGAGGGGAGAGCTGATTGAGGTGCACAGGATAATGGGGGATATGGACAGGGTGGTTGGGAAGCAGCTATTCCTGTCCAGAGTCTGTCAAACAACTGGGCTGAGATCATGCAACCAATGAAGAAGATGATAGGTGAAACCTCTTCAGATTATAAAGATTATTATTATGTTCTGGAGGAGAGCCACCTGATGTGCATCTGCTCAGCATATCACCATCACCGGAAGTCCACCAAAGGGCAATCCACCTAACCTGCATATCTTTGGACTGTGGGAGGAAACCGGAGCATCGGGAAGAAACCCACGCAGACACGGGGAGAATGTGCAGACTCAGCACAGACACCCGAGGCCGGAATTGATCCGGTGGATGTGATCGTCCGCTTGAAATGGTTTTCACTGTAGACTCATGAATAGCAGGTAGCCAGCAAGAGAGAGAGACAACTTCTTCTTTCAGGGTCTAGCAGCCTTTGCCTTCAGAGAGCAGGCAGCAGAGCAGAGGTGCTTCCACCTTGAGGGTCCAGTTTGCTCCTCCTGTGTTCTCTCTGAAACCCCCACCAGAGCAGGTGAATAGAAACATGCATAGAAAATAGAAGCAGGAAGAGGCCATTCGGCCCTTCGAGCCTGCTCAGCCATTCATTATGATCATGGCTGATCGTCAAGTTCAATACCCTGATCCTACCCCCCCAATATCCCTTGATCCCTTTAGCCCCAAGACCTACATCCAATTCTTTCTTGAAATCAAGTAACAGTTTGGCCTCAACTACTTTCTGTGGGAGTGAATTCCACTGATTCGCCACTCTCGGGTGAAGAAATTTATCCGCACCTCAGTCCTAAAAGGTTTACCCCTTGTCCTCAAACTATGACCTTTAGTTCTGGATTCCCCCACCATCGGGAACATGGATACTCTCGATTCTCCGTGGCCCGATGCCGAAATCGGGATCGGCGACTGGGCGGAGAATGGATACCGATGCCGGAATCGGGGCTGGCGCCGGTTTGACGCCAGTCTGCCATGCTCCACCCTCTCCAAACCAGCATCATTGTGACGTGTACCATGCACTGTTTCAATGCTGTTGACCTGTCATCGGCTGGCCCACCCGCGATGCTACACCCCTGTCATGTGAGAGTACCTTTAAGAAATGGGTGTTTATAAATGGGTGTGTACATAAATATCTGTAGTGAGAGTACCTTTAAGAAATGGGTGTCTACTACTGCAGTGATGTCAGAGTGTGGGTGGAGCTGGGCTGTCTGTCAGCTTTTTACTTTCGTAAAGAGGAGAAATAAACGAATGAAGATGAAGTTGAAGTGCAATTATCAGAAACAATTTTTGATCAGATGGTTGAAAAAGATCAAGAACAGGTGGAGGAGGAGGCGGATATTTTTAGTTCATGAAAATTGGCGGAGTTACAACAGAAAGACATAGAAATAAAACGGATGTATCAGAAAGCATATACGGAAGAGGAATCTGAGTGTATACCAGAGTGTTATTATCGTAAAAGTGATGTCTTGATGAGAAAATGGAGACCTTTACATATGCAGACAGATGAAAAGTGGGCAGACGTTCATCAAGTAGTATTGCCGGTAGGGTATAGAAAGGAGGTGTTGCGAGTTGCACATGAGGTACCAGTGGGAAGTCATTTGGGAATAAGGAAAACTCAAGCTAAAATACAAAAACATTTTTATTGGACTGGACTACATAAAGATGTAGTTAAATTTTGTCAATCATGTCACACATGTCAAGTGATAGGGAAACCTCAAGCAGTGATAAAGCCAGCACCCTTAATACCCATTCCAGCACTTGAGGAACCTTTTTGATTGCATATGACCGCTTCCAAAATCAAAAAGGGGGAATCAATATCTTTTGGCAATAATGGATGTGTCTACTAGGTTTCCAGAGGACATTCCAGTACGTAATATTACAGCTAAAAAGATTGTAGAGGAGTTACTTAAATTCTTTACTAGATATGGACTACCCACAGAAATACAATCAGATCAAGGATCGAATTTTACCTCCAGGTTAGTCAAAGAAGTTATGGATAGCATAGGAATAAAACAATTTAAATCAACTGCGTACCATCCAGAATCGCAAGGAGCGTTAGAAACGTGGCATCAGACATTAAAGACAATGTTGAGGGCATATTGTCATGATTATCCAGATGATTGGGATAAAGGAATTCCATTCGTATTGTTTGCAATTAGGGATGCACCTAATGAGCCAACCAAATTTAGTCCTTTTGAACTAATTTTTGGTCAGAGGACCACTTAAATTGATTAAGGAAAAATTGGTGAGTGAGAAATCAGAAATTACATTATTGGGTTGCGTGTAGAATTTTAGGGAACGATTAAATAGAGCAGGTGAATTGGCTAGACAACATTTAAAAGTTGCACAAAATGTGATGAAACGGGTAGCGGACAAGAAATCCAAAGTTTGTAGTTTTGCCAGTGGGGATAAAGTTTTAGTGTTGTTACCAGTGGTCGGTGAACCTTTAAAAGCACGGTTTTGTGGATCTTATCAGATTGAAAGGAAATTAAGTGAGGTGAATTATGTGGTAAAAGCACCAGATAGAAGGAAGACTCACTGAGTGTGTCATGTGAATATGCTTAAAGGGTACTTTGAAAGGGAAGGGGAGAAGGAGGTTTTAATGATTCTAACTCAAAGTGACAAACCAAATCCAGATGACTGTGAATTTGACATACCTCAAATTAAATTGGAAAACAAGGATGTTCTTAAAAACTGGGATAAATTGTTGAGTTACCTTCAAGAAGAAAAATGGACTGACCTGAAAGAGTTATTGATTGGAGCTCACCTATAGTGATGGTACCAAAACCAGACAATACCCAATGGTTGTTTGTGGACTATAGAAAGGTTAATGCAGTTACAAGAACGGACTCTTATCCTATCCCACGTTTGGAGGATTGCATTGAGAAAGTGGGACATTCAGCTTTTATTTCCAAATTGGATTTACTGAAAGGTTACTGGCAAATACCTTTATCTGAAAGGGCGAAGGAGATTCCAGCTTTTGTGACTCCAGATGGTATATACCAATTCAAAGTTATGCCATTTGGCATGAAAAACGCCCCAGCCACATTTCAACGGTTAACTAACAAAGTTGTTTCAGGATTACCCAATTGTGCGGTATACATCGACGATCTGATAATTTTCACCCAGACATGGAAAGCACATTTGAAACATCTGATGGAGTTACTCAATCGACTTCAGGAGGAGGGTTTGGTGGTAAACCTAGCCAAAAGTGAATTTGGAAAAGCCCAAGTCACTTTTCTTGAGGAGTTTCCGATAACCTCAAGACGGAGCAAAATAATGCGGTTTCTTGGCATGAGTGGATTTGATCGAACATTTGTGCAAAAGTTTTGTTGCGTGGTTTCTCCACTGATGGACTTGCTGAAGAAACGTCGAAAATTTCAGTGGACAGCGAACTTTCAACAGGCATTTGACGGCCTGAAAGCTGTGTTAACCAATGCTCCTGTGTTTGAGAATTACAAGGGACTCTGTGATCAGATTGAACTAAAGTATCTGACTTTAAAGAGAAATGCCGAGGTGTAGAGAAATGGACGGGTTGTGCAGAGACCTTCTTGTTCAAAGAGCCTGTCAATGGAGAAGGATTCCAGTTGGAGGAAAAACAAAAAATGGACTATATTGTTGTACCTGTTTGCGTGTGTTGTTTTTTTTCCAACAAAAAAGTATATTTACTGTGTGCATTTCTTAAAGAATGGTGAAAAGGTGAAAAATGAAACCATCTTAAAGTTGATGGTTTATTTTTTTTTCTTGGGGGGAGGTGTTATGTGAGAGTACCTTTAAGAAATGGATGTTTATAAATGGGTGTGTATATAAAATCTGTAGTGAGAGTACCTTTAAGAAATGGGTGTCTACTACTGCAGTGATGTCAGAGTGTGGGTGGAGCTGGGCTGTCTGTCAGCTTTTTACTTTCGTTTTTCAGCAGGCTGCAGGGCGTGTTTTAGTTTCGTTTTCAGTGTTGGAGCTGAAGCCAGACCAAGCAGGTGTACTGCTGTTCTCTCTGCCATGAAAAAACTATCTCTGGATCATTTGGTGAATTCAGAATTATAAATGTTTTCAGTGGTGACTTTAACCTAATGTGCTTCTGGTAAAAGGTGTTTTTAAGTCGTATGGATGTTATAAGGAAAGCTTAAAGGATTATTTAGTTTTGTATTCTTTAGGGATTGTATTTGAATTAATGGTTGCTAAGATGTTCACTGCATGTTTTAAAAAGGTTAACTTGAGTTCATAGAATAAGCATTGTTTTGCTTTTAAAAAATACTTTTCCATTTCTACTGTACCACACCTGTAGTGTGGGCCGTGTGCTCCCCATACCACAATCTAGTGAAAGTTGTTGGTCAGGTGAACTCCATAACACACTTTGGGGTTCTCTGAACCGTGGCCCACAACACCCCCGATGAGCCAAGTTCCCGACAGCACGGGCCACGTGTGGTCCCAGCGGTCAGGAACCCGGTGTACCAGCTGCAGACAGTGGCCAGCACCGCCACACTCACACTCAGCCTGGATCCGTGGGGGGCTTCTGCTAGGGCTGGTGGGAAGTAGGCTGGGGGTCGCAGTTGGACGGGTTAGGGTTTGTGCACGGCTGGCGCCATGTTTTACGGCATAACCGGTGCGGGTCGTCAGCCCTGCCCATGTGCAGTCCGGGACCGGGCCATTCTCCAGCTGTTTTTGCCGCAATCCGCAAGAGTTTCACGCGGCGCTGGTGCTAGCCCCTCACCGGTACCAACATCGCTGAGGGGTTCGCGCCGATTTTCCTGTCATGAACCTCCCGCGGATTTTCCATTCGCTCCAGCACTGAGCCTCAGAAACAGAGAATCCAGCTCATTCCTTCTAAATCTACCATGTCCAATCCTGTTAGAATTTTATATGTTTCTATGAGATCCCCTCTGACTCTCTAAACTCCAATGAATATAATCCTAACCGACTTTGTCTCTCCCCATATAACAATCCTGGCATCCCAGGAATCAGCCTGATAAACATTCGCTGCACTCCCTCCATAGCAAGAACATCCTTCCTCAGATAAGGACACCAAAACTCCACACAATACTCCAGGTGTGGCCTCACCAATGCCCTAGACAATTGCAGTATAATCGGGTAGTTAAGAAAGCACATGGGACACTTGCCTTTATCAGCCATGGCATGGAACATAAGAGCAAGGAGGTTATGGTGGAGCTGTGCAAGACACTGGTAAGGCCTCAGCTGGAGCACTGTGCGCAGTTCTGGTCGCCTCACTATAGGAAGGAGGTGAGTGCACTACATGGGAGAGGAGATTGGATGGATCCTCCTGTTTAACCTTTGTCCCCATTTAATTTTCATTGATCTTATCGCTCCTTCAATTTCAGCCCACGGACGATTAATGACTTTAAGGATAAGCAGCTTACCCTTAATTTAAAACCATGAAACTCCAGCAGGATGTGCTGTTTGATCTGACGTCAGTGATGAGCTGGACTAAATGGCTTGGCTGGTGACCAGTGAGCTGTCCCCGAGGGCCGGGTTGTTTCCGGGGGCAGGGTGTGATTGGTGCTGCTGTCTCTGGAATGTTCCTCAGTGAAACCATGGGAGCCCAGAAGGAGGCACTCGGATCTTCTTTCTCTTCCATCTAATGGATTCTTTCTTAAGATCTGAGGTCAAAACCTCTCTCTCTCTGCACAGCCAGACTGAACTGCAAGGAAACCAAAGTCAGCCCAGTAGCTGCAGATGGAGTTAAGGTGTTTAAAAGCCCTTTTAAAATCTCGTGTGGGGAACTCTGGGCGGGAATATCCAATCCCGCGGCAGAGTGTCCACACCGTCGTAAACGCTCTCGTGTTTTACGACAGTGTGAACGGGCCGCTCCCACGCTAAATTCTGGCCCCTACAGGGGGCCAGCATGGCGCTGGAGCGGTTCGCGCCAGATCCTGGCGGGAACAGTGCGCCACGGGATCCGTGCATGCGCAGTTGCGCCAGCGCCAACGAGGACATGCGCAGTTGCGCCGGCGCCAATGCACACATGCGCAGTGGCCTCCTTCAACGCGCCGGCTCCGACGCAACAGGACTACACGGGCCAATGCGTGGAAAGGAGGCCCCCAGCCACAGAGGCATGCCGGCTGATCAGTGGGTCCTGATCGTGGGCCACACCGGAGGCCACCCCGGGGTCGGACCTCCCCCCCCCCCCCCCCCCCCCCCCCACCTCCACAGGCCACCACCCGACCCTTATACGCCGAGGTCCTGCCGGCCCAGAGCAGGTTAGAATGGCGCCGGCGGACTCGGCTCTTTTCCTATGGCCGCTCGACCCATCCGGGCTGGAGAACTGGCCGTGTGGATCGGCCCACGAACGGCGCCGTGCCAACCATGCCGGCGCCAATGGCACCGATTCTCTGCATTGTGGAGAATCGCGTGCCGGCGTCGGGGCGGCGTGGCCCGTTCACGGGGATTCTCCGGCCTGGCGCAGGGCTGGGAGAATACCCGCCCCCTGTCCTTATCTCAAGTCAGGCTGTTCATCATTCTGATGGAGCTGGAAACAAGTAAGAATTAAACAAGCCTGAGTCTGTTACTTTGAGTGAAGGCTCAGATTAATAAAAGTAAAAGTGCCTCTCCAGAGGAAATCGTGTTGTCTGGGAGCACTGACTGAATGCACCTAGCAGAAGATCATCACCAACAATACACCAGTGGCTTCGATCACTAAACGCCCTGAGAGGACAGCCTTCTGCAATACTTCAACATCAGAAGCGAGGACTCTTTCTTTCCATCTTAATCTCTATTATTTTACCCCCCACCGTGTGTCTGTCTTGGGTGTGTTTGTGTAGAGGGTGGGATGGTAAAAGGGCGGGGGGGGGGGGGTAGTAGATTAGCTGACCATGATTCGGTTATAATTACTGCATATTTCAACTTTGTAGCTGTTATAAATAAACAGTTAATGTGTTCAACTTACAAACCTGGCGGTGATAACATATTGAGCAGTCAAATGACCAAAACTTTGCAAATTTTATATGGATTATTGGTTAATTCACTTGTGTTGGGACTCGAGGGTCTGTGGGGCTGGAATTGACTGCACACTAGCCTAGGGTGGATTCACCAGAGTGTTGCCTGGGAAGGAGCATCTGAGCTATAAGGAGAGACTGGATAGGTCGTTATCATCGGTGCAAACCCGATGAGGCAAAGTGCTTTTTCTGCGCTCTATGACAGGAACCAGTCACTGTTGGTTGCCAGGTAGAGTACTGTCCCTGGCCAATGCATTGGCCATCAACCAATCAGTCGAAACAAACCTGTCCAAATCTCTTGGGTGCCATAAAGTCTGGGCTCTTATGCCCAGAAATACAAAACTTTATAACAGCGTACTTACTTTGTTCCCTCTATTCAACTTGAATTCTATGTCTCCGTGAACAGTCCATGGATCAGAAATGATAAAGACAAAATAAAATAAATGAGAACTGAGGGAATCAAGAAGAAGTCCTTACAATTCCTACACAGGAACCGTTGTGACAAGATTGAGCACGCAAATCCTGAGTGCACCAACAGTTAATGCGAACTGCCGTTTTGCAGTCAGCTGGTTGTGTTCTTGATGTGCCTCATTTCCTCTGCAACACACAAAAAAGCATGTTCGAGTCTCATGGCCCGGGAGCCCATAGTTCCCCATTCCTCGTGCCCTGGCAATTCCTCAGCCAATCAGTGTTGACTTGCCCACCAATCAACACCCTCTTCCCCTGCCGTGGAAATGGTGGCGATCCTCTGCAATCCCAGACCAGACCCCATCAGTGGTTAGGATGTGGGACCGAAAGGGCAACACGGTGGCGCAGTGGTTAGCATTGCTGCTTCATGGCACCTAGGTCCTAGGTTCGATCCCGGCTCTGGGTCACTGTCCATATGGAGTTTGCACATTCTCCCCATGTCTACATGGGTTTCGCCCCCATAACCCAAAGATGTGCAGGATAGGTGGATTAGCCACGCTAAATTGCCCCTTAATTGGAAAAAATGAATTGGGTACTCTACATTTTTTAAAAAAGCTATTGGACTGAAACTCCAATATTTTAGTTCATTTGTAAAACAGTGCATAAAGAATGATTCACTCCAAGGGTGATTGCATGAAGAAATTGGGCTTTGGTATTTCTAAAACAAAACTTTATTAGGAATACAATATTGCAATGGTCCTTAGGTCATCGAATGCCTGGCAGGGGATAGTGAGGAGGGGGGGAGGGGGGGGAGTTGGGGGGGGGGGGGGTTGAGCACTTGATGAGAAAATGGAGACCTTTACATATGCAGACAGATGAAAAGTGGGCAGACGTTCATCAAGTAATGCCTGGCAGGGGATAGTGAGGAGGGGGGAGGAGGTGGGGGGGGGGGTGGGGGGGGGGGGGGGGGGGGGGTGTTGAGCATAGGGTCTCGCTCTACGTGGACAATTTGCACCTTTACATAACAGACCCGCTGAGGAGGATGCATGCAATTATGGAGATATTGGAGGAATTTGGTCGGTTCTCAGGCTACAAGTTAATTAAATATGGGTAAGAGCGAGGTGTTCGCAATCCAGACACGGGGGCGGGAGAGGAGACTGAGGGAGTTACCGGTTAAAGTGGTGGGGAAGAGGATCCAGGTGGCTAGGGACTGGGGTCAGCTCCATAAGTTAAATCTGGGCAGGGCGGTTGAGCAAATGAAAGGAGACTTCCGCAGGTGGGACATGCTCCCGCTGTCATTGGCGGGGAGGGTACAGACTGTGAAGATGACAGTCATAGAATCATAGAATTTACAGTGCAGAAGGAGGCCATTCGGCACATCGAGTCTGCACCGGCTCTTGGAAAGAGCACCCCAGTTAAACCCACGCCTCCACCCTATCCCCGTAACCCCACCTAACCTTTTTGGACACTAAGGGCAATTTAGCATGGCCAATCCACCTAACCTGCACATCTTTGGACTGTGGGAGGAAACCCACGCACACACGGGGAGAATGTGCAGACTCCGCACAGACAGTGACCCAAGACTTGAATCGAGCCTGGGACCCTGGAGCTGTGAAGCGACTGTGCTACTAACCACTGTGCTACCGTGTTGCCCTTTGCATTCACTTCAATCTCATTAACGAGATCAAAGTCGAAAGCAGTGGTCTCCCGGGAGTCACCCAACCCCCGAGCAAGAGGTCAATCACTACTCCTCTGCAAAACCTGGCCCCTGACGCAATAGCTACTGAGAGGAACTGAGGAAATGAGTGGCCCTCTCCATTTACCGCAGTCCAAGGGCGCCAGAGGTTGTGCCACAATGATCTGGTGGGTGCGGGGGGCCCTTCAGGGGGGCTAGAGTTGTTCAGGGGGCTGGAGTGGACCAGGTTGGGGGTCGTCCCTGGGCCAGGGGTGCGGAGGGATTGTGGGGGGGGAGGAGGTGGATTGACACCTTTAAATATTGTGGAGACACACAACAAGGGCAACCTCTGCTTCAGCCTGTCTTCTGTGCCAACCTCTCCCTGGACAGAGCCCTGCTACAGCTTCTCTCATGAAAGTTAATTTCACTCCCTTTGGCTGTGAGCAGCTATGGCTTCACAGCTGAAGGCTATCAGAATGGAGGAATCAGCCTCGTTAGTTGTCAGAGCACTTCACACTCCTGGGGCGGGATTCTCCAATAATGGGGCCATGTCCGCAGGCCCGTGAGAAAACGGGCGCGAATCACTCCGGACTTTATTCTAGAAGGTCCGGGGTGATGCTCCGTTTTTAAGGGGGCTTGCAGGGCCCCGGAGTGCTCCATGCAGCTCCGGCTGTCGATTCGGGGCCCTGCACCTCCAGCTGCGGGTCCGCACATGCAAGCGGTGGCCGCCTGCGACGCCGGCCTCGAAGAAGTAGCCCCCCCCAAATTGCGCGCACCCGCCGATCGGTGGCCCCGATCATGGGCCTGGCTATCGTGGAGGCCCCCCCAGTGGCGGATCCCCTGGCCCCCACCAGGACGCCCACCGCAGCCCCGAGATTGCTATTGGTTTATCAATGTCTTCCAATTTTTATCCCTAAGGCTTTTTTCAGGAATGTGAACGCGGCGATCTCGGGTTTTGTATGGGCTGGTAAGACCCCGAGGGGAGTGGGGAGGGGGGCTTGGCCCTTCCGAACTTTATTAACTATTACTGGGCCGCCAACATATCGATGGTTAAGAAGTGGGTAGTGGGGGAAGGGTCAGTGTGGGTACGAATGGAGGCGGCATCTTGCAAGGGTACGAGTTTGGAGGCTTTATTAACGGCGCTCCTGCCGTTTTCGCCGGATCGGTACTCAGTGGTGGTGGCAGCCCTGAGTGTGTGGGGACAATGGAGACAGCACATGGGATTGGAGGGGGCGCCGGTGTGGTCACTGATCTATGATAATCACCGGTTTGCTCCGGGGGGACTGGACGGGGGCTTTAGGAGGTGGCAGCGGGCAGGGATTGAGAGATTTGGGAATCTTTTCATTGAGGAGAGTTTCCCGAGCCTGGCGGCATTAGAGGAGGAGTTTGAGTTGCCGGGTAGGAACGGGTCCCGGTACCTGCCGGTACGGGATTTTGTCCGGAGGCAGGTTCCAAGCTTCCCTCTAAGGGGTCTACACGATAAGGTGATGTCAAAAACGGGTTGGGGAGGGGAGGGTTTCGGAGATATACAAGGAATTGATGGAGTGGGAAGGGGTCCCTATCAGGGAGGTGAAGAGGAAGTGGGAGGAGGAGTTGGGAGGGGGGTTGGAAGTCGGCTACGGGAAAAGACCTTGAAGAGAGTCAATTCATTCTCGTTGTGTGCCAGTCTCAGCCTGATCCAGTTCAAGGTGGTCCACAGGGCTCATATAACTGTGGCCCGGATGAGTAGGTTTTCTGAGGAAGTGGTGGATAGGTGCTGGCGATGTGGGGGTAACCCAGCAAACCACGTATACATGTTCTGGGCATGTCCGAGGCTGAGGGATTTTGGCAGGGATTTGCGGACATCATGTCAGAGGTCCTGGAAGGGAGGGTGACTCCGAGTCCAGAGATGGCAATATTTGGGGTATCGGAGGATCTGGGGGCCCAGGGTGGGGGGGGGGGGAGAAGCCGATGTTTTGGCCTTTGCCTCCCTGGTGGCCAAGAGACGGATTTTGCTGGGATGGAGGGTCTCGGAGCCTCCAAAGTCGGGGGTGTGGGTCAGCAACATGGCAGGGTTTCTCATGCTGGAGAAGATTAAGTTCACCTTGAGAGGTTCAATTCAAGGGTTCGTTCGGAGCTGGCAGCCGTTCATCAACTTCTTTAAGGACAACTGACCGTCAGCAGCAAGGGGGAGCTGGGGAGGGGAGAAAAATGAGAGGCATGGCAGTGTAAAATAAGAGACAGGGAATCTAATATACGGATCGTTAGGAACTATGGCGGGGGCGTAGTTGATTATGTCATTGTAATAGAGTTGGGTGTGTCGGGCCACTAGGCTGTTTAGAATGTTAATTTGTTAAACTGTCAAAATTACAAATGCTTCAATAAAATGAAAAATTAAATGAAATGAAAATCGCTTATTGTCACAAGTAGGCTTCAATGAAGTTACTGTGAAAAGCCCCTAGTCGCCACATTCCGGCACCTGTTCGGGGAGGCTGGTACGGGAATTGAACCGTGCTGATGGCCTGCTTGGTCTGCTTTAAAAGCCAGCGATTTAGCCCAGTGTGCTAAACCAGCCCCTAATTTTAACTTCACGCCTGAAGAGAACATCTTACAATTACCTCTTAACTCTGCTACTCAATCTCCCATTGAACACCAAGAAAAGAAACATACAGCTCTCAATCTATCTTAAAATCCAGTCCCGTACTTCCCCGGAGCGGAGAAACTACGACATCTTCTTTGCCTTCAACACGTCATCGATGAAGACGAACATCTTGCCAAGGTCATCCCCACACCCCCACTACTTGCCTTCAAACAACCGCGCAACCTCAAACAAACCATTGTTTGCAGCAAACTACCCCGTCTTCAGAACAGTGACCACGACACCACACAACCCTGCCATGGCAATCTCTGCAAGACGTGCCAGATCATCAACATGGATACTACCATTACACGTGAGAACACCACCCACCAGGTACGCGGTACATACTCGTGCGACTCGGCCAACGTTGTCTACCTCATACGCTGCAGGAAAGGATGTCCCGAGGCGTGGTACATTGGCGAGACCATACAGACGCTGCGACAACGGATGAACGAACATCGCTCGACAATCGCCAGGCAGGAATGTTCCCTTCCAGTCGGGGAACACTTCAGCAGTCGAAGGCATTCAGCCTCTGATCTTCAGGTAAGCGTTCTCCAAGGTGGCCTCCAATATTCCTAAAGACGTCCTGTCATGGCGCTGGTAAGAACAACGCAGAATCGCCGAGCAGAAACTCATAGCCAAGTTCTGCACACATGAGTGTGGCCTCAACCGGGACCTTGGATTCATGTCGCATTACATTCACCCCTCACCATCTGGCCTGGGCTTGCAAAATCCTACCAACTGTCCTGGCTTGAGACAATTCACACCTCTTTAAGCTGTGATTATCCCTCTCTCCAGTTGTTCCGTCTGGACCTGTAAAGACTTAATTGCCTGCAAAGACTCGCATTCAAAGTATCGTCTTGCATCATTGACTTTGTCTATATATATGTTTCTGGAACCCACCTCTTCATTCACCTGAGGAAGGAGCAGTGCTCCGAAAGCTAGTGATTCGAAGCAAACGTGTTGGACTTTAACCTGGTGTTGTAAGACTTCTTACTGTGCTCACCCCAGTCCAACACCGGCATCTCCACATCATATCTTAAAATCAGTTAGGCATAGAGTAATATTTGCTTTACAGAACAGATTCTGGCTCTTGTTAGAACCCATTCAGACTCTGGCTGAACATCTTCAAGTAGCTGCTTCAATTGCATTGTTTCAGCCTCTTCCTTGTCTTCAGACAAGATTGCTCTGCTTTAAAATATTATTACTCTTTTTTAACTATCTTACTGAGAAAGAAAACTGCCTTTATTTGTGCTCTATAAAAAAGATCAGGGGCGAGATTCTCCGACCCCCGCCGGGTCGGAGAATCGCCGGGGGCTGGCGTGAATCCCGCCCCCGCTGGTTGCCGAATTCTCCACCACCGGATATTCGGCACGGGCGGGAATCGCGCCGCGCTGGATGGCGGGCCCTGCCCGCGATTCTCCGGCCCGGATGGCTGTCCCGCCGGCGTAGATTAAACCACCTACCTTACCGGCGGGACAAGGCGGCGTGGGTGGGCTTCGGGGTCCTGGGGGGGCGTGGGGCGATCTGGCCCCGGGGGGTGCCCCCACGGTGGCCTGGCCCGCGATCGGGGCCCACCGTTCCGCGGGCGGGCCTGTGCCGTGGGGGCACTCTTTCCCTTCCGCCTTCGCCACGGTCTCTACCATGGCAGAGGCGGAAGAGACTCCCTCCACTGCGCATGCGCGGGAATGCCGTCAGCGGCCGCTGACGCTCCCGCACATGCGCCGCCCGGAGATGTCATTTCCGCGCCAGCTGGCGGGGCATCAAAGGCCTTTTCCGCCAGCTGGTGGGGCGGAAATTCGTCCGGCGCCGGCCTAGCCCCTTAAGGTTGGGGCTCGGCCCCCAAAGACGGGGAGCATTCCGCACCTTTGGGGCGGCGCGATGCCCGACTGATTTGCGCCGTTTTGGGCGCCAGTCGGCAGACATCGCGCCGTTTCCGGAGAATTTCGCCCCAGACTTCACTTCCAAAAGTATTTTTCAAAAAATGCTTCTTAGCTCCAGCCAGCATCAATATCATCTCCCCAAGCTAAAAAACAAATTCACTTTCCAGGGACACAAAGCACATTAACTCCCCAGGGACTTTCCCAGTCAAACCACAGTCCATTAGCCTATACTGAAAAACACATTCCTTTGTCAATCTCGCCTTCTGGCTGCTAAAAACACCCAGGTCCTGTAAAACAGAATTCTTTAAAAAAAAAGACATGACTGCAGTCATACACCCTCTAACCACAGGGTTTAAATTGCCCAACACTTAGAATCCAATATTCCTCAAGACGTCCTGTCATGGCGCTGGTAAGAACAAAACAAAGATCTTTGGGAAAGAATGTTCTCCTGAAAATGCATTTGCAGGTAAGCAAAATAAAGATACCAGGACTTATCCATTTTGGAAGGCAGGGGGGAATAGAAAGACAGATTGAGGTTTCAATGGAGAGAGATTTGCATGACTCCACTGTACTTAGAGATCTGGATGTCTTTGTACATGAGTCATAAACAGTTAGTATGCCAATGCAGCAAGTGATCGCAAATGCAGTGGAGTGCTGGCCTTTCTTGCATGGGGAAAGGAGCATAAAAGTTGGGAAGTCCTGCTCCAACTGTACAGGGCTCTTGGCGAGTCTGCAGACAGAGTACTTCTCAGTTTTGCTCTCTTTGCTGTAAGGATGGGGAAATACTTGCAGTGGAGTCAGTTCAGAGAAAGTTCACTTGACCGATTCCTGGAAAGTCTTGCTCCAAGTGTACAGGGCTTTTGGCGAGTCTACAGCCAGAGAACTTCTGAGTTTTGGTCTCCTAGGAGGGGGAAATACTTGCAGTGGAGTCAGTTCAGAGAAGATTCACAATTTAAATAAATCCCATCCTTAAAGTTACAAAGCCAATGCGCAGAGTTCACAGGGCAAACCTTTAATCCATCTCATTCCTTTACCAGCCTCCCCGAACAGGCGCCGGAATGTGGCGACTAGGGGCTTTTCACAGTAACTTCATTTGGAGCCTACTTGTGACAATCAGCGATTTTCATTTCATTTCATTTTTCATTTTATTGAAGCATTTGTAATTTTGACAGTTTAACAAATTAACATCAGGTGTTTTCTGGATGGGTTGGAGTTTCCCACGGTGGAGGAGGTCCTGATTGGGCTGCAGGAGATGATGGATGGCGTGGGGTGATGCAGGTGGGGAAGGCCCGGATCAGGACGGTTTCCCAGTGGAGTTTTATAAGAAGTTTGGGGTGGAGCTGGGGCCACTGCTGGTGAGGGTGTATAATGAGGTAAGGGAAAGGGGATAACTCCCCCCTACTTTATGGCAGGCTCCCATCTCCCTGATTCTTAAAAAGGATCACGACCCGGAGCACCTGGCGTTGCCGAATTTGATCAATTAGTATTGGTCTGCAAACATTGCGATGGTGCGGAAATGGGCTGTGGAGGAGAGGTGGGTTTGAGGACGGGTGGAGGTGGCATCGTGTTGGGGAACGTTCCTGGGGGCGTTGTTGTTGGCGCCTCTGCCGTTCTTGCCGGCCAGCTATTCCGTAGACCAGTGGTGGTGTCGGCTCTGAGGCCGTGGGGGCAGTGTCGGCAGCACTTGGGGTTGGAGGTCATGTCGCTGTGGGGGCCTATTTGTGATAGCCACAGGTTTGTGCCGGCGAGACTGGATGTGAGGTTCCAGGGGTAGCGGCAGCGGGGATTGAGTCTCAGGGACTCCCTTAGGGGAGTAGAGACAACCCCGGCAACTATAGACCGGTGAGCCTCACATCTGTTGTGGGTAAAGTCTTGGAGGGGATAATAAGAGACAAGATTTATAATCATCTAGGTAGGAATAATATGATCAGGGATAGTCAGCATGGCTTTGTGAAGGGTAGGTCATGCCTTACAAACCTTATTGAGTTCTTTGAGAAGGTGACTGAACAGGTAGACGGGGGTAGAGCAGTTGATGTGGTGTATATGGATTTCAGCAAAGCGTTTGATAAGGTTCCTCATGGTAGGCTATTGCAGAAAATACGGAGGCAAGAGATTGAGGGTGATTTTGTGGTTTGGATCAGAAATTGGCCAACTGTAAGAAGACAGAGGGTGGTGGTTGATGGGGAATGTTCAGCCTGGAGTTCAGTTACTAGTGGTGTACCACAAGGATTTGTTTTGGGGCCACTGCTGTTTGTTATTTTTATAAATGACCTGGAGGAGGGCGTAGAAGGATGGGTGAGTAAATGTGCGGATGACACTAAAGTCGGTGGGGTTGTGGACAGTGCGGAAGGATGTTGCAGGTTACAGAGGGACATAGATAAGCTGCAGAGCTGGGCTGAGAAGTGGCAAATGGAGTTTAATGCAGAAAAGTGTGAGGTGATTCATTTTGGAAGGTCTAACAGGAATACAGAGTACTGGGATAATGGTAAGATTCTTGGCAGTGTGGATGAGCAGAGGGATCTCGGTGTCCATGTACATAGATCCCTGAAAGTTGCCAACCAGGTTGATAGGGTTGTTAAGAAGGCCTATGGAGTGTTGGCCTTTATTGGTAGAGGGATTGAGTTTCGGAGCCATGCGGTCATGTTGCAGCTGTACAAAACTCTGGTGCGGCCGCATTTGGAGTATTGCGTGCAGTTCTGGTCGCCACATTATAGAAAGGATGTGGAAGCATTGGAAAGGGTGCAGAGGAGATTTACCAGGATGTTGCCTGGTATGGAGGGAAGGTCTTATGAGGAAAGGCTGAGGGACTTGAGGCTGTTTTTGTTAGAGAGAAGAAGGTTAAGAGGTGACTTAATTGAGGCATACAAGATGATCAGAGGATTGGATAGGGCGGGCAGTGAGAGCCTTTTTCCTCCGATGGTGATGGTTAGCACGAGGGGACATAGCTTTAAATTGAGGGGAGATAGATATAGGACAGATGTCAGAGGTAGGTTCTTTACTCAGAGAGTAGTAAGGGCATGGAATGCCCTGCCTGCAACAGTAGTGGACTCGCCAACACTAAGGGCATTTAAATGGTCATTGGATAAACATATGGACGATAAGGGAATAGTGTAGATGGGCTTTAGAGTGGTTTCACAGGTCGGCGCAACATCGAGGGCCGAAGGGCCTGTACTGCGCTGTAATGTTCTATTGTTCTATACGTGTTGATTATTGACTATTACTCCAATTACCCTGAAGTCGTGAAGCTCTCAGACCTCACATCTCGGACCGTCATCAAGGCCTGTAAGGAGACGTTCTCCAGGCATGGTATCCCACTCACTGTCATGAGTGACAATGGCCCGTGCTTCAACAGCACGGTCTATGTTTGCCAAGTCATACCACTTCAAACAAGTCACTTCCAGCCCACACTATCCGCAGTCCAATGGGAAGGTTGAAAAAGGGGTGCACATTGTGAAACAGCTCATCGTCAAGGCCGCGGATTCTGCTTCTGACATCTACCTCGCGCCGCTTTCATACAGGGCGACCCCACTGTCCACTGGCATGTCGCCGGCTCAACTCCTGATGAACAGGGACCTGCGGACGACACTTCCAGCCATACACTTGCCCAACCTGGAGCACCTCCCGGTGCTGCAGAAGGTGCAGCAGCTCCGAAACCAGCAAAAGCAAGGCTATGATGCTCACGCCACCGATTTGCCCGTGTTATCCCCGGCGGACACTGTCAGGATCAAGATACCGGATGGTGGCTGGTCTGTTCCAGCTGTCGTTGTTCGACAGGCTGCACCCCGCCAGTATGTTGTACGTATGGCTGATGGTTCTGTTGTGCGATGAAACAGACGGGCACTGCGCACATTTGCCCGCCCGCAACCGCTTTCTTCTCCGTTTCCGTCCGTTGTTTTGCCTCCTGATACCTCGAACAACGAGGCCACCAGTCAGGCTTCCATCCCGCCTGTCAAGGACCCGTCGTCCCCACCACCACCTCTCCCCGTTAGTGTTTGCTCTAGCTATAGAGACACTGGCCATGGCGCTCAGAGCTTCGAGGAACTGGCAGGGGCTGGTTCGGATGGGGGTGGGGGGGGGGGGGGGGGTGGGGGGGCGCGGTGGAGCACAGGGTCTCGCTCTATGCGGACGATTTGCTGTTGTACATTTCAAACCTGCTGGAGGGGATGGGAGAGGTCATGCGGATCTTGAGGGAATTTGGCAATTCTTCGGGGTATAAATTGAACATGGGGAAGAGCGAAATGTTCATGATTCAGACTGGAGGGCAGGAGGAGAGACTGGGGGAGCTGCCGCTTAGAATGGTAGGGAAGAGCTTTCGCTATCTGGGAATCCAAGTGGCTCGGAAATGGGAGGTACTGCATAAGCTTAATCTATCCCGGTTGGTGGAGCAAATGGAAGGGCACTTTAAGAGTTGGGACATGCTCCCGTTGTCACTGGCAGGGAGGGCACAGACCGTGAAAATGACGGTCCTCCCCAGATTTCTGTTTGTCTTTCAGTGCCTCCCCATCTTCATCCCTAAGGCCTTTTTCAAGCGGGTGAACAGGATCATCTCGGGCTTTGTGTGGGCGAGTAAAACCCCGCGGGTGAGGAGAATGTGGTTGGAGCGTAGTCGGGGGGAGGGTGGGTTGGCGCTGCCGAACATCTGCAACTACTACTGGGCGTCTGTCTTCAGGGGATGTCCCGGAGGACTGGAGAATAGCCAATGTTGTTCCTCTGTTTAAGAAGGGTAGCAAGGATAATCCAGGGAACTACAGGCCGGTGAGCCTTACGTCAGTGGTAGGGAAATTACTGGAGAGAATTCTTCGAGACAGGATCTACTTCCATTTGGAAGCAAGTGGATGTATTAGCGAGAGGCAGCATGGTTTTGTGAAGGGGAGGTCGTGCCTCACTAACTTGATAGAGTTTTTCGAGGAGGTCACAAAGATGATTGATGCAGGTAGGGCAGTGGATGTTGTCTATATGGACTTCAGTAAGGCCTTTGACAAGGTCCCTCATGGCAGACTGGTACAAACGGTGAAGTCACACGGGATCAGAGGTGGGCTGGCAAGATGGATACAGAACTGGCTAGGTCATAGAAGGCAGAGAGTAGCAATGGAAGGCTGCTTTTCTGATTGGAGGGCTGTGACTAGTGGTGTTCCGCAGGGTTCAGTGCTAGGACCGTTGCTGTTCGTAGTGTACATAAATGATTTGGAGGAAAATGTAACTAGTCTGGTTAGTAAGTTTGAGGACGACACAAAGGTTGGTGGAATTGCGGATAGCGATGAGGACTGTCCGAGGATACAGCAGGATTTAGATCGTTTGGGGACTTGGGCGGAGAGATGGCAGATGGTGCTTAATCCGGACAAATGTGAGGTAATGCATTTTGGAAGGTCGAATACAGGTAGGGAATATACAGTGAATGGTAGAACCCACGGGAGCATTGACAGTCAGAGAGATCTAGATGTACAGGTCCACAGGTCACTGAAAGGGGCAACACAGGTGGAGAAGGTAGTCAAGAAGGCATACGGCATGCTTGCCTTCATTGGCCAGGGCATTGAGTATAAGAATTGGCAAGTCATGTTGCAGCTGTATAGAACCTTAGTTAGGCCACACTTGGAGTATAGTGTTCAATTCTGGTTGCCACACTACCAGAAGGATGTGGAGGCTTTAGAGAGGGTGCAGAAGAGATTTACCAGGATGTTGCCTGGTATGGAGGGCATTAGCTATGAGGAGCGGTTGAATAAACTTGGTTTGTTCTCACTGGAACGACAGAGGTTGAGGGGCGACCTGATAGAGGTCTACAAAATTATGAGGGGCATAGACAGAGTGGATAGTCAGAGGCTTTTCCCCAGGTGGAGGGGTCAATTACTAGGAGGCATAGGTTTAAGGTGAGAGGGGCAAGGTTTAGAAGAGATGGACGAGGCAAGTTTTTTACACAGAGGGTAGTGGGTGCCTGGAACCCGCTGCCGGAGGAGGTGGTGGAAGCAGGGACGATAGTGACGCTTAAGGGGCATCTTGACAAATACATGAATAGGATGGGAATAGAGGGATACGGACCCCGGAAGTGTAGAAGATTTTAGATTAGTCGGGCAGCATGGTCGGCACAGGCTTGGAGGGCCGAAGGGCCTGTTCCTGTGCTGTACTTTTCTTTGTTCTTTGTTCTTTGTTCCCTGGCGGTCGACAAGGATCAGACGCAAGCCCCAGAGACTGGACTTATGAACATTTGTTTTGTTTGCGATGTTCTGTTTTCTCACATTAGACAGCTGCCTTCACATGTAAATACGTTCACATATGCCACTGCTTGTAAATATGTTAATATATGCCACCACCTGTAAGTATGTTCCCATGTGCCAATAAAACATAAAAAAAAGAAAAGGGAGAGATGTCATGGTATACAGACACGCAGATAATGATATACAGACAGGCAGCAAATGAATACAGAGAATACATGACCAATGAGCAGGCAGGACACTCAGGGGTGGTATCTCACTATAAAAGGCACGAGGCGCTCACACTCCGCCTCTTTCCACTGATGAACATCTAGAGAGTGAGTCAGGGTGTACGTACAGTATCACACCTCCAGCACGTGGCTAAGAGCTAGTCTGGTTCAGTCAGACAGAGTAACTACACTTAGGTCAGCAGAGAGTCGAACTCATAGAGAACTGTGCTAACTGTGCTACTGGTTCAATAAATCAGATTGAACTAACTTCAAGGTCTGGAGTATCTTTTGGTTAAAACTGCAACCAGTTGCAGCCTGTGTTATCTCAGAGTACATAACACGACACTCTGGACCCTTTCGAAGGCCAGCACATCCTTCCTTAGATATGGGGCCTTTACCCGGTTGAACCCAGCTCTCCCCGTCGCCAGCTCCACACCCAGGTCCTGGTGGGATCCCCTCACTCCCTTCCCAGGTATCCCTCCTAGTCTGCCTCACCCACAGCAAAATCTTCTCCTTGTCTAAGAAGGGGTGCAGCCACAACACCATCTCCCTCGGCTGCTCCCCCACCTGCGGCCTCCCCTGTACGCCCGTCCACCTCGAGGGGCCGATCAAAGGACCCCTCCCCCATCAACTACTCCAATGTCCTCGCCATCGCCTCTGCTCCCGCGATACCCTCGACCATCCCGGCTATCCTCCAATTTTGATGCCTGAACCGATTCTCCGGATCCCCCAACTTCTCTCTCAGCCTCTTCAGTCCACGACAAGCCGCAGCTCCACCGCCAGCGAGGCCATCCTCTCCTCATGCTCCCCCACCACCTCCTCAACCTTCTGAATCGCCAGGCCCCGAATTGCCAGCCTCTGCCCCACTTTCTCAATCGCCGCCCTAAGTGGCTCCACCACCTAAGCCAGCTGCTCCTTCCTCTGCTGCTTGAACCTATTATTTAAAAACTCAACCAGCTGCTCCGTCGACCACTGGGTGGGCAGCGCTGCCCCCTTGCCCTCCGCCATCTTGACCTGTGGCACACCACAAGAACTGCCCTGCTCCTGCTGCTCTCTCTTTCTCGTAGCACTTCTCGCCCTCTGATCCATTCTCCAGACTCACCAGAGGAGTATTACCTTCCCTGCGCACTCACACACCTTTCGCCCTCAAAGACCCCCGTATGGGTGGGGACGAACCTTCAAAATCCACCATGAGCGAGAGCCATCAAATATGCGACTGCTCACTCCATGGCCGCCACCGGAAATCAGCTAGAGAGATTTCTGATGGACCAGGGAAGTCGAGTGGTATGGGGTATAAGACTGGAAAATAGAATTGGGACCACAATCACCTTGGCCACGATTGAATCGAACGGTGCAAGAGGCACAAGTGGGGGTCAAATGGGTGCCACCTGCTCCCTAATGAGTGTGTTCAAGGCTATGGATGGTGGGTGAAGATGAGGGAGGATCTGAGGGGAAGGGGGCTGGGGGAAGAAACTTCATGCAAAAGAGCAGGAACTAGATGGGCAGAATGGAGGGTTCTGGTAACAGGGATGCTCTGTAACACTCGGGTTGGAGTACCCCATGATGTCACAAGCAAGGCAGCCAGCATTTTGGCAGGTGAGAGGTTTAACCTCCGCCCCCTGACATCACTTCCTCGTGAGGTCATGGTTACATGTTACATTCCGTTCGAAGGAGCGAAGCCCAGTGCAGATGAGATTGAGCTGGCATATCGTCACCGTTTGTGGTATCTAATCCCCTGCCGTACTGTGTCTTGGGAGTGTTTGATGGGGACAGTGTAGAGGGAGCTTTACTCTGTATCTAACCCCGTGCTGTACCTGTCCTGGGAGTGTTTGATGGGGACAGTGTGGAGGGAGCTTTACTCTGTATCTAATCCCCTGCCGTACTGTGTCTTGGGAGTGATTGATGGGGCAGTGTAGAGGGAGCTTTACTCTGTATCTAACCCCATGCTGTACCTGTCCTGGGAGTGTTTGATGGGGACAGTGTAGAGGGAGCTTTACTCTGTATCTAACCCCATGCTGTACCTGTCCTGGGAGTGTTCGATGGGGACAGTGTGGAGGGAGCTTTACTCTGTATCTAACCCCGTGCTGTACCTGTCCTGGGAGTGTTTGATGGGGTCAGTGTAGAGGGAGCTTTACCCTGTATCTAACCCCGTGCTGGACCTGTCCTGGGAGTGTTTGATGGGGACAGTGTAGAGGGAGCTTTACTCTGTATCTAACCCCGTGCTCTACCTGTCCTGGGAGTGTTTGATGGCGACAGTGCAGAGGGAGCTTTACTCTGTATCTAACCCCGTGCTGTACCTGTCCTGGAAGTGTTTAATGGGTACAGTGTAGAGGGAGCTTTACTCTGTATCTAACCCTGTGCTGTATCTGTCCTGGGAGAGTTTGATGGGGACAGTGTAGAGGGAGCTTTACTCTGTATCTAACCCCGTGCTGTACCTGTCCTGGGAGTGTTTGATGGGGACAGTGTAGAGGGAGCTTTACTCTGTATCGAACACCATGCTGTACCTGTCCTGGGAGTGTTTGGTGGGGACAGTGCAGAGGGAGCTTTCCTCTGTATCTAACCCTGTGCTGTACCTGTCCTGGGTGTGTTTGATGGGGACAGTGTAGAGGGAGATTTACTCTGTATCTAACCCCGTGCTGTACCTGTCCTGGGAGTGTTTGATTGGGGACTGTGTGGAGGGAGATTTACTCTGTATCTAACCCTGTGCTGTACCTGTCCTGGGAGTGTTTGATGGGGACAGTGTCGAGGGAGCTTTACTCTGTATCTAACGCCGTGCTGTACCTGCCCTGGGAGTGTTTGATGGGGACAGTGTAGAGGGAGCTTTACTCTGTATCTAACCCCGTGCTGTACCTGTCCTGGGAGTGTTTGATGGGGACAGTGTAGAGGGAGATTTACTCTGTATCTAACGCCGTGCTGTACCTGCCCTGGGAGTGTTTGATGGGGACAGTGTAGAGGGAGATTTACTCTGTATCTAACCCCGTGCTGTACCTGTCCTGGGAGTGTTTGATAGGGACAGTGTGGAGGGAGCTTTACTCTGTATCTAACCCCGTGCTGTACCTGTCCTGGGGGTGTTTGATGGGGACAGTGTAGAGGGAGCTTTACTCTGTATCTAACCCCGTGCTGTACCTGTCCTGGGAGTGTTTGATGGGGACAGTGTAGAGGGAGATTTACTCTGTATCTAACGCCGTGCTGTACCTGCCCTGGGAGTGTTTGATGGGGACAGTGTAGAGGGAGCTTTACTCTGTTTCTAACCCCGTCCTGTACCTGTCCTGGGAGTGTTTGATGGGGACAGTGTAGAAGGAGCTTTACTCTGTATCTAACCCCATGCAGTACCTGTCCTGGGAGTGTATCATGGGGACGGTGTAGAGGGAGCTTTACTCTGTATCTAACCCCGTGCTGTACCTGCCCGGGGAGTGTTTGATGGGGATGGTATGGTGGGAGATTTACTCTGTATCTAACCCTGTGCTGTACCTGTCCTGGGAGAGTTTGATGGGGACAGTGTAGCGGGAGTTTTACTCTGTATCTAACCCCATGCTGTACCTGCCCTGGGAGTGTTTTATGAGGACAGTGTAGAGGGAGCTTTACTCTGTATGTAACCCCGTGCTGTACCTGTCCTGGGAGTGTTTGATGGGGACAGTGTAGAGGGAGCTTTACTCTGTATCTAACCCCACGCTGTACCTGTCCTGGGAGTGTTTGATGGGGACAGTGTAGAGGGAGCTTTACTCTGTATCTAACCCCGTGCTGTACCTGTCCTGGAAGTGTTTGATGGGGACAGTGTAGAGGGAGCTTTACTCTGTGTGGTGGTATGTATGAGGGGTAATATGGTACACCATGAATGCCGAGGAGCTATTGGAGGTCAGATGCTGGATCCCGATTGGATCCTCCACCTACTGGGCTCCACCCAGATAGGAGGGGTATAAGAACCCGGTTTAATCCCCGCAGCTGCATTCTGTGACTGAGCTGCTGAGGAACGTGTCTGAACAAGTCTGCTCAATAAAGCCTCGATTGAAGTTCTCTACGTCTCGCCTCGTGTGTGATCGATGGTGCTACAATTTATTGAGCAGACTTAAAAAGGAATATGGAGCTCCGGGTCACCCGGAGTGCCTGCGAATCGGCCCCCACGCAGCAAACGCAACATCGGCGTTTAAACACTGGCTGGTGTGCTTTGAGGGGTACCTCCGAACGGCTCCCGGCAGACCAACAGAAGACCAGAAGATGCAGGTCCTGCATTCCAGGGTGAGTCCCGAAATCTACTCACTCATCGAGGACGCGGAAGAATTCCCAGCGGCGATCAACTTGCTGAAGGAGATCTACATTAAGCCCGTCAACTAGGTCTACGCACGCTACCAGCTCGCGACGAGACGACAAATCCCCGGGGAATCGCTGGACGAATTCTTCAATGCGCTGACGATCCTGGGAAGAAACTGCAACTGCCCAGCGGTTACGGCGAACCAACATACGGACCTCCTGATCAGAGACGCTTACGTAGCAGGTTTGGCATCGTCGCAAATTCGCCAGAGACTTTTAGGGAAAGACTCTCTCGGACTCACAGAGGTATGGGCCCTCGCAGCCTCCCCCGACGTGGCCTCCCAAAACGCCCGCGCCTATGCCCCTGACCGCGCTGCAGCCCCTTGGGCTCCGTGGACCCCCACCGCGACCGACCCCCCGGCAACCCCAACCCCTCCGCAAGCGTGCGCGGCCAGCATCCCAGACCACACGGGGGGCCCCGCTGCTACTTTTCCGGGCAGTCAAAACACCCCCGCCAGCGCTGCCCGGCCCGCTCGGCCACCTGCAAAAGCTGTGGTAAAAAGGGGCACTACGCAGCAGTGTGCCAGTCCCGTGGGGTCGCCGCAATCTCCGGGGAACAAATGGGACCACGGGCTCAACCCCCCCAGCGACCCACGAGCGGCCAACGGGCGCCGCCATTTTGGACCCCGGACACCACGAGTGGGGGACTGGCGCCGCCATCTTCCTACCCACGGGCCACGTGCGATCCATGGGAGCGGCTATTTTGTCCACCCCCGGCCGCGTGCGACCCATGGGAGCGGCCATTTTGTCCACCCCCGGTAGCGTGCGATCCATGGATGCCGCCATCTTGGCTGACAGGCAAGGACCCCAGCGTGGACGGCTCCATACTGCCTGAAGACAACGATCTGATGCACCAGCCACGTTTGGCATCGGTGACCCTCGACCAGTCGCGGCCCCGGACGCTCCAGACGACAACGACAAAGGTGCTGGTGAACGGGCACGAGTTGCCGTGTTTGATCGACTCGGGGAGCACGGAGAGTTTTATTCATCCGGACACGGTAAGACGCTGTTCCCTTGTAATTCGGCCAAGCACCCAAAAAATTTTCCTGGCGGCGGGGTCCCACTCCGTTGCAACCAAAGGGTTCTGCATCGCAAACCTAACGGTGCAGGGGAGAGAGTTAAAAAATTACCGGCTGTACGTCCTTCCCCACCTCTGCGCTCCCACACTCCTGGGGTTGGATTTCCAACGCAACCTCCAGAGCTTAACATTTAAATTTGGCGGCCCTATACCCCCACTGACTATCTGCGGCCTCGTGACACTCAAGGTTGAACTGCCTTCCTTGTTTGCGAACCTCACCCCGGATTGCAAACCCGTCGCCCCTAGGAGCAGAAGGTACAGCGCCCAGGACCGAGTATTTATCCGGTCCGAAGTCCAGCGGCTGCTGAAGGAAGGCATAATCCAGGCCAGCAACAGTCCCTGGAAAGCTCAGGTTGTAGTAGTGAAGACAGGGGAGAAGCAAAGGATGGTCGTAGGCAACAGTCAGACCATCAACAGGTACACGCAGCTAGATGCGTACCCTCTCCCCCGCATATCCAACATGGTCAATCGGATTTCACAGTACAAGGTCTTCTCCACCGTGAACCTTAAGTCCGCCTACCACCAGCTCCCCATTCGCCCCGGTGACCGCAAGTACACAGCCTTCGAAGCAGACGGGCAGCTATACCACTTCTTAAGGGTTCCATTCGGTGTCACGAACGGAGTCTCGGTCTTCCAACGAGAGATGGACCGAATGGTTGACCAGCACGGTTTACGGGCCACGTTCTCGTACCTCGACAACGTCACCATCTGCGGCCACGACCAGCAGGACCACGACGCCAACCTCCGCAAATTCCTCCAGACTGCTAACGCCCTCAACCTCACCTACAACGAGGAAAAATGCGTGTTTAGCACCGACCGTCTAGCCATCCTTGGCTACGTAGTGCGTAATGGAGTGATAGGCCTCGACCCTGAACGCATGCGCCCCCTCATGGAGTTCCCTCTCCCCCACTGTGCCAAAGCCCTGAAACGCTGCCTGGGCTTCTTTTCTTATTACGCCCAGTGGGTCCCCCAGTACGCAGACAAGGCCCGCCCACTAATCCAGTCCACTACTTTTCCCCTGTCGACAGAGGCCCGCCAGGCCTTCAGCCGCATCAAAGCGGATATCGCAAAGGCCACGATGCGCGCCATCGACGAGTCCCTCCCCTTCCA
Organism: Scyliorhinus torazame; assembly: GCF_047496885.1. Classification (NCBI taxonomy): domain Eukaryota; kingdom Metazoa; phylum Chordata; class Chondrichthyes; order Carcharhiniformes; family Scyliorhinidae; genus Scyliorhinus; species Scyliorhinus torazame. The sequence continues at coordinate 82,306,218 of NC_092722.1, forward strand.
AGTCGAGAGCGACGCATCCGACGTAGCTCTGGCGGCCACTCTCAACCAAGCGGGCAGACCCATGGCCTTTTTCTCCCGGACCCTCCACGCTTCAGAAATTCGCCACTCCTCAGTAGAAAAGGAGGCCCAAGCCATCGTGGAAGCTGTGCAACATTGGAGGCATTACCTGGCCGGTAGGAGATTCACTCTCCTCACTGACCAACGGTCGGTAGCGTTCATGTTCGATAATGCACAGCGGGGCAAGATAAAGAACGACAAGATCTTGCGGTGGAGGATCGAGCTCTCCACCTACAACTATGAGATCATGTACTGTCCCGGAAAGCTGAACGAGCCGTCCGATGCCCTATCTCGCGGCACATGTGCCAACGCACAAGTGGACCGCCTCCAAGCCCTCCACGAGGACCTCTGCCACCCGGGGTCACTCGCTTCTACCACTTTATAAAGGCTCGCAACCTCCCGTACTCCGTCGAGGAGGTCCGAACAGTCACCAGAAACTGCCAAATCTGCGCAGAATGCAAACCGCATTTTTTCAGGCCAGATAGAGCGCACCTGATAAAGGCTTCCTGTCCCTTTGAACGCCTCAATCTGGATTTCAAAGGCCCCCTCCCTTCCACCGATCGTAACACATACTTTCTTTTTTTTAAATAATATTTTTATTAAGGTTTTTTAACAACACAATATTTTTCCCCTTACAAATAATAACCCCCCCCCCCCCCGCCCCGTAACAAAATAACGCAAATTCTCCCTGAGCAAGATATGTACATGGCAAGATGGTATATTTACATAGCTTTATACACTGGCTCTCGCCCATTCGTGCCAGTTTCCCCCACCCTCCATGTTATCCCCCGCTCATCCGTCCCCTCCAGCAATCTCTCGTTCCCCCCCCCCCAGGGTTGCTGCTGCTGCTGACCGACCTTCCTCTAACGCTCCGCGAGGTATTCTAGGAACGGTTGCCACCGCCTGTACAACCCTTGTGCAGACCCTCTCAAAGCGAACTTAATTCTCTCCAATATTATGAACCCCGCCATGTCGTTTATCCAGGCCTCCAGGCTAGGGGGCTTCGCCTCCTTCCACAATAGCAAGACCCTTCGCCGGGCTACTAGGGACGCAAAGGCCAGAATTCCGGCCTCTTTCACCTCCTGCACTCCTGGCTCATCCACTACTCCAAATATTGCTAGTCCCCAGCTTGGCTTGACCCGGACTTTCACCACCTGGGATATTACTCCCGCCACACCTCTCCAGAACCCCTCCAATGCCGGGCATGACCAAAACATATGGACATGGTTCGCCGGGCTCCCTGAACATCTTTCACATCTATCCTCTACTCCAAAGAACCTACTCAGCCTCGCCCTCGTCAAATGCGCTCTGTGAACCACCTTAAATTGTATCAGACTGAGCCTGGGCGGAGAGATGGCAGATGGAGTTTAACCTGGACAAATGTGAGGTAATGCATTTTGGAAGGGCTAATGCAGGTAGGGAATATACGGTGAATGGTAGAACCCTCAAGAGTATTGAAAGTCAAAGAGATCTAGGAGTACAGGTCCACAGATCACTGAAAGGGGCTACACAGGTGGAGAAGGTAGTCAAGAAGGCATACGGCATGCTTGCCTTCATTGGCCGGGGCATTGAGTATAAGAATTGGCAAGTCATGTTGCAGCTGTATAGAACCTTAGTTAGGCCACACTTGGAGTATAGTGTTCAATTCTGGTCGCCACACTACCAGAAGGATGTGGAGGCTTTAGAGAGGGTGCAGAAGAGATTTACCAGAATGTTGCCTGTTATGGAGGGCATAAGCTATGAGGAGCGATTGAATAAACTCGGTTTGTTCTCACTGGAACGAAGGAGGTTGAGGGGCGACCTGATAGAGGTATACAAAATTATGAGGGGCATAGACAGAGTGGATAGTCAGAGGCTTTTCCCCAGGGTAGAGGGGTCAATTACTAGGGGGCATAGGTTTAAGGTGAGAGGGGCAAAGTTTAGAGTAGATGTACGAGGCAAGTTTTTTACGCAGAGGGTAGTGGGTGCCTGGAACTCACTACCGGAGGAGGTAGTGGAGGCAGGGACGATAGGGACATTTAAGGGGCATCTTGACAAATATATGAATAGGATGGGAATAGAAGGATACGGACCCAGGAAGTGTAGAAGATTGTAGTTTAGTCGGGCAGTATGGTCGGCACGGGCTTGGAGGGCCGAAGGGCCTGTTCCTGTGCTGTACATTTCTTTGTTCTTTGTTCTTTGTTCTGGCACACGAGGAGGAGGTATTAACCCTGCCCAGGGCATCAGCCCATAGCCCTTCCTCAATCTCCTCCCCCAGCTCCTCCTCCCATTTACCCTTCAACTCTTCTACTAGCGCTTCCCCCTCTGCTTTCATCTCTTGGTATATTTCCGACACCTTGCCCTCCCCGACCCATACCCCCGAGATCACCCTATCTTGAACTTCTTGTGCCGGGAGCAACGGAAATTCCCTCACCTGTTGCCTCGCAAAAGCCCTCACCTGCATATATCTAAAGGCATTTCCCGGGGGTAACTAAAATTTCTCCTCCTAGGCTCGCAAATGTCCCGTCAATGAACAGGTCCCCCATTCTTCTAATCCCCGCCCGATGCCAGCCTTGGAACCCCCCGTCCATCTTCCCCGGGACACACCGGTGGTTACCCCTGATCGGGGACCACACCGATACTCCCATTGCACCCCTGTGCCTTCTCCACTGGCCCCAGATCCTTAGCGTTGCCGCCACCACCGGGCTTGTGGTGTGTTTTGTCGGCGAGAGTGGCAGCGGGGCCGTTACCAATGCTCCCAGGCTCGTTCCTTTACAGGACGCCATCTCCATCCTCTTCCATGCCGCCCCCTCTCCCTCCATGACCCACTTGCGGATCATCGCCATGTTTGCTGCCCAGTAGTAACTCTCTAGGTTTGGCAAAGCCAACCCTCCTCGGTCCCTGTTGCGTTCCAAGAACCCTCTTCTAACCCTCGGTGTCTTATTTGCCCACACATACCCCATAATACTCCTACCTACTTTCTTGAAAAAGCCCTTGGTGATCACGATGGGGAGGCACTGAAACACGAACAAAAACCTCGGAAGGACCACCATTTTGACCGACTGCACCCTACCCGCCAGCGAGAGTGGGAGCATGTCCCATCTTTTAAAATCCTTCTCCATTTGCTCCACCAACCTCGTCAAATTCAGTTTATGTAGGGCCCCCCAACTTCTGGCCACCTGTATCCCCAGATACCGAAAACTCCTCTCCGCCCTCAACCCAATTGGTGCTCCCAAACCAACCGCCTCCTGCTCCTCCACCGTCGGGAACCCCAGCTGGTCCAGGAATCGCCTCATCCCCCCTTCTCCCCCTGGGGGCTGGGACCTGTACAGCTCTTCATAGAAGTCCTTGAATACCTTATTTATTTTCGTGGCACTTCGAACCGTGGCTCCCCTTCCATCTTTGATTCCCCCTATTTCCCTCGCTGCCGCCCTCTTACGGAGCTGGTGCGCCAGCATCCGACTAGCCTTTTCCCCATACTCATAGGTTGCCCCCTGCGCCTTCCTCCATTGTGCCTCCGCCTTGCCCGTGGTCAGTAGGTCAAACTCCGTCTGGAGCCGTCGCCGTTCCCTGGGTACTCTTTCCTCCGGGGCCTCTGCGTATCTCCTGTCCACTTGCAAGATTTCCCCACTAACCTCTCCCTTTCCATGCCCTCTGTCTTCTCCCGATTAACACGTACTTTCTTAACGTCGTTGACGAATACTCCCGCTTCCCCTTCGCCATCCCCTGCCCCGACGTGACCGTGGCCACGGTCATTAAAGCCCTCGGCACCATCTTTACCCTGTCTGGTTTCCCCGCCTACATCCATAGCGATAGGGGGTCCTCCTTCATGAGTGACGAGCTGCGTCAATCCCTGCTCAGCAAGGGCATAGCCTCGAGCAGGACGACCAGTTACAACCCCCGGGGGAACGGGCAGGTAGAAAGGGAGAATGGAACGGTCTGGAAGACCGTCCTACTGGCCCTACGGTCTAGGAGTCTCCCAACTTCCCGCTGGCAGGAAGTCCTCCCAGATGCCCTTCATTCTATCCGGTCCCTGCTGTGCACCACCATGAACCAAACGCCTCACGAGCGCCTCCTGGTCTTCCCTAGGAAGTCCGCTTCTGGGATGTCACTTCCGACCTGGCTGGCAGCCCCGGGACCCATCCTGCTCCGGAAACATGTGCGGGCGCACAAATCAGACCCACTGGTGGAAAAGGTACATCTACTCCACGCCAACCCGCAGTACACCTACGTGGCGTTCCCAGACGGCCGACAGGACACGGTCTCTCTGCGGGACCTGGCGCCCGCCGGAGCTCCCCACCCCCCCCCAACACCAATCACCACCCCCTCACTCCCGCCGGTGCACCCCACAGCCACCCACCTCCCGGGGGGATCGGTTCTCCTCCCAGGCCCGCCCAGGAGTAAGGAAACAGAGAGGGACAGCGCGATGCTCCCAGAGTCGACTGGACACGAGCCAGCACCACCACCACCACCCGGGCTGAGACGATCGGAGAGGGTGACCAGGGCACCATCTCGACTCATCAAATCGACTTAAGATGTATATAATTCAATGGCCCAGTAAAGCGGCATTGTTGTAAACAGCTAACGCTGCTAATCGGGTAAAATGTGAATAATTCAGTGGCCCAGTAAAAGCGGCATGATTGTATATAGTTCAATGGTTAAGGCACCGACCCTGTAAACCCCTATCACCATACCACCTACCACCCCGCCGGGTTCTTTTTAACAAGGGGCGAATGTGGTGGTATGTATGAGGGGTAATACGGTACACCATGAATGCCGAGGAGCTATTGGAGGACAGATGCTGGGTCCCGATTGGATCTGCCGCCTACTGGGCTCTACCCAGATAGGCGGGGTATAAGAACCCGGTTTACTCCCCGCAGCTGCATTCTGTGACTGAGCTGCTGGGGAACAAGTCTGAACAAGTCTGCTCAATAAAGCCTCGATTGAAGTTCTCTACGTCTCGCCTCGTGTGTGATCGATGGTGCTACACTCTGTATCTAACCCCGAGCTGTGCCTGTCCTGGGAGTGTTTGATGGGGACAGTGTAGAGGGAGCTTTACTCTGTATCTAACCCTGTGCTGTACCTGTCCTGGGAGTGTTTGATGGGGACAGTGTAGAGGGAGCTTTACTCTGTATCTAACCCCGTGCTGTACCTGTCCTGGGAGAGTTTGATGGACACAGTGTAGAGGGAGCTTTACTCTGTATCTAACCCTGTGCTGTACCTGTTCTGGGAGTGTTTGATGGGGTCAGTGTAGAGGGAGCTTTACTCTGTATCTAACCCCGTGCTGTACCTGTCCTGGGAGTGTTTGATGGGGTCAGTGTAGAGGGAGCTTTACTCTGTATCTAACCCCGTGCTGTACCTGTCCTGGGAGTGTTTGATGGGGTCAGTGTAGAGGGAGCTTTACTCTGTATCTAACCCCGTGCTGTACCTGTTCTGGGAGTGTTTGATGGGGTCAGTGTAGCGGGAGCTTTACTCTGTATCTAACCCCGTGCTGTACCTGTCCTGGGAGTGTTTGATGGGACAGTGTAGAGGGAGCTTTACTCTGTATCTAACCCCGTGCTGTACCTGTCCTGGGAGTGTTTGATGGGGACAGTGTAGAGGGAGCTTTACTCTGTATCTAACCCTGTGCTGTACCTGTTCTGGGAGTGATGGGGACAGTGTAGAGGGAGCTTTACTCTGAATCTAACCCCGTGCAGTACCTGTCCTGGGAGTGATGGGGACAGTGCAGAGGGAGCTTTACTCTGTATCTAACCCTGTGCTGTACCTGTCCTGGGAGTGTTTGATGGGGACAGTGTCGAGGGAGCTTTACTCTGTATCTTCCCCTGCGCTGCACCTGTCCTGGGAGTGTTTGATGGGGACAGTGTCGAGGGAGCTTTACTCTGTATCTAACCCCGTGCTGTACCTGTCCTGGGAGTGTTTGATGGGGACAGTGTAGAGGGAGCTTTACTCTGTATCTAACCCCGTGCTGTACCTGTCCTGGGAGTGTTTGATGGGGACAGTGTAGAGGGAGATTTACTGTGAATCTAACTCCGTGCTGTACCTGTCCTGGGAGTGTTTGATGGGGACAGTGTAGAGGGAGATTTACTGTGAATCTAACTCCGTGCTGTACCTGTCCTGGGAGTTTTTGATGGGGACAGTGTAGAGCACTAAAGGGGCTGATGTGTAAATTCTGGATGGATGGGTTTTTGCACCACTTTACCAATAATTTCACAAAGTGGAGTTAAGAAAATAAACACTTACCGAACGAAAGTGAAGGAATGTCACAGCAAGAAGTAATCGATCAAACTAATCAGAGTGTGAGGGTCAGTGTGTGATCATCTGACCTAATGGTGGTATGGTAGCACAGTGGGTTGCACTGCTGCTTCACAGCTCTTAAGGTCCCAGGTTCGATTCCCGGCTGGGGTCACTGTCTGTGCGGAGTCTGCACGCTCTCCCCATGTCTGCGTGGGTTTCCTCCGGGTGCTCTGGGTTCCTCCCACAAGTCCCGAAAGACTTGCTTATTAGGTGAATTGGACATTCTGAATTCTCCCTCAGTGTACCTGAACAGGCGACGGAATGTGGCGACTAGGGGCTTTTCACAGTAACTTCATTGCAGTGTTAATGTAAACCTACTTACATTAAATATAGATTATTGTATTATTATTATAATCCCAGCCTCAGTACTCACTCACTCACTGACTCTCATATGCTCTCTCTCTTCCTCTCTCTCTCTATCTCTCGCTATCTATCTATCTCACTTTCTATCTCTGATTCACTCACTCTATCACTCCCTGACTCCCTCACTCTTTGTCACTTTCTCAGTCCCTCTCTCCTCAACTCTCTCACACTCTCCCCCACTCTCTCCCTTTTGCAGTCACTCACTCTCACTCTCTGTCTCACTCCCTCGCCCTCTCACTCCCTCACTCTCTCACCCTCTCTCTTGTCACTTTCTCTCTGACACTCCCCCCTCACCTCCTCTCCCACTCTTCCCTACTCTCACACTCGCTCTCTCTCACTCTCAATCTCTCTCACGCACTGTCTCACACACTATCTCATTCAGTCTCTCTCTCAGCCACTCAATCTCTCTCGCTCCATCTCTCCCTGTCTCTTTCTTGCTCTCCCACTCATTTTTCTATCTCTCTCTCTCTCACCCTCTCTCTTATTTGAATACCGGACCAGACCCCCAGGGTTTAATTCGTAGATCGGTGAGGAAAGGATACTTCACCCCAGGAGTGACGACTCTGACCAATAGTTATCTTTTATGTGAAAACAAACCTCAGTTTAAACACTGAATTAACTAGATTAACATCAAAGAAATAGCTTTACAATTGGCAATTGAACAATTCTTAAATAAAAGGAAAAACTTAATTTCCCATCCACACCTGTCACTAATTGCAATTAAGCAACCCAATACAGCTCAAATGGCACTTATAAATAAAGTTTAGAAATAGGTTACTTGCAGGCGTTTGAAGAGAGAGATGCCCTTTCAGGAACAACCTGAAAATTCTTCTGTCTTGTCAGACTCAAACGCTGTGACAAACTGCTGTTCAACTTAATTTTTTTTAGCAGCCTGCAAAACGACAGACAGACCTGGCTGCTCCAATGAATTACATCATCTGATTCCCACTAAGATGTCCCATCACCTGCTTAGGCAGGACTAAATTCAATCCCTCATAAATTATCTACTCTCTGGGAATCTCCAGCAATATCTCAAAACAATATCCTATTCGCCATCCCTCTGAAAACAAGTAAATGATTAAAATTAATTATGCCACACCTTTTATGCCTCTTTATTAATAGCTTGCATACACACAGACCGTATGAATTTTGAACCAGGGGTTTTAATGACATTACTACCGCAAATAGGAACTATAACATAGAGCAATTATTACACCTCCCTACTTGAAAAAGTGAACCCGCAATATAAAAATGTCATCATTTTCCGAAACCTTTTCAACTTTAAATACTGCTCATCACTAAAACTATCATTACTCATATCTCGTCATATAACAGTTTCTACATTTATCATCCTCTCACTCCTTCATTCTATCACTCTCATTCTCTCTAAATCTCACTCTCTCTAATTCTCTCTCACTTGCTCTCTAACTCAATCTTCTACTTTATCAACATCTCTGTCTTTCTCACACTCTCTCTTTGCTCCTTATTCTCACTGTCTCTCACTAGCTCTCCCTTCACTCTTCACTATCTCTCTATCACTCACACCCTCTCTCAAACTCTCTCTCACTTGCTCTCTAACTTAATCTTTCACTTTTTCACTCTCTGTCTCTCTATCACACTCTCTCACTCTCACTCTCACTCTGTCCCTCATTCTCTCTGTCTCTCACTCTTTCTCTCTCACTCTCTTCCTCACTCATACACTCACCCGTTCACTCACTCATTTACTCAGTCCATCTCTCTATCACTCACTCTCTCTCACTTTCTCACTCACTCCTATTTACTCGTGCTCTCTCTCTCTCAATCTCTCACTCTCTCTGTCTCATTCTCTCTCACTTGCTCTCTAACTTAATCTTTCACTTTTTCTCTCTCCCTCTATTTCCATCTTTCTCTGTCTCTCTCTCTCTCTCACTTTGTCCCTCAATCTCACTATCCCTCATCCTCTCACTCACTTTCTTGCTCCCTCTCAATGTCACTCCCTCTTTCTTTCTCTCAATCTCTCTCAATCTCACTGTCTTACTCTGTCCCTGTTTCTGAGTTGCACTCTTTCACTCACTCACTCACTCACTCACTCATTCTCATGCTCTCTCCCAATCTCTCACTCTGTCTCATTCCCTGAGTCTCAATGGCACTCTCTCTCGCTCTCTTGCTCTCTCACCCTCTCCCTTATTCTCACCATCTTAAAGTGTATCATTGTTTCACACTCTCTCCCACTCTCAACTCGGCCTCTTACTCTCACTTTCTCTCCTTCACTGTCTCTCACTTTCTCTCTCTCTTGCTCTCCCTATCTCTCGCTATCACTCACTCACTCACACACTCTCTCACTCACTCACTATCATTCACTCACTCACTCTCTCACTCACTCACTCACTATCATTCACTCACTCACTCACACGCTCTCTCACTCACTCACTCACTATCATTCACTCACTCACTCACACGCTCTCTCACGCTCTGCTTTCACTCCTGCTCTCTCTATCACTCTCCCATGCTCTCACTTTGTCACTCTCTCTCCTCCCTCCCGCACTGTCTCTTGCACTCTGTCGCCCGTGCAATCTCTCTCTCCCACACACTCTCTCTCTCTCTCTCTCGCACTCTCTCGCCTGCACTCTCTCTCCCGTGCACACCCTCTCTCCCACACTGCCTCTCTCCCACACTCTCTCTCCTGCACTCTCTCTCCTGCACTCTCTCTCTCACAATCATAGAATCATAGCATCCCTAAAGTGCAGACGGAGGCCATTTGAGCCATCCAGTATGCACTGACCCTCTGAAAGAGCACCCTACCTAGGCCCATGGCCCCACCCTATCCCTGTAATTAGGTACTTCCATTCAACTCTGTTGAAGGCCTTTTCTGTGTCCAGGGAGATGGTCACCTCTGGTGTTTGTCATGACATGCAGACATGCAGATAATGATATACAGACAGGCACAGACAGGCAGCTAATGAACACAGAGAACAGGACATGACCAATGCGCAGGCAGGACACTCAGGGGTGATATCTCACTATAAAAGGCACGAGGCACTCACACTCCGCCTCTTTCCACTGATGAACATCTACAGAGTGAGTCAGGGTGTATTTACAGTATCACACCTCCAGCACGTGGCTAAGAGCTAGTCTGGTTCAGTCAGACAGAATAACCACACTTAGGTTAGCAGAGAGTCGAACTCATAGAGAACTGTGCTAACTGTGCTATTGGTTCAATAAATCAGATTGAACTAACTTCAAGGTCTGGAGTATCTTTTGGTTAAAACTGCATCCAGTTGCAGCCTGTGTTATCCCAGAGTACATAACACGACATGCTACCAGGAGACTGCTTAATCTAGGTGGTTTACCTCAGTCCGTTCCGTGACGACCAGCGAATGTATCCCGGCACCATGGAGAAGATTCCGGCTCCTCACCAGCTCAGGGCCTCCGGCAATCTCAGTGCCAACTGGCGGACACCCAAGCAAAAGTTTCTGCTGTACATCGAAGCTTCAGACCTTGTGGGTGCGTCTGATGCAAGGAAGATCGCACTTCTCCTCTCAACAGCGGGTGATCAAGCCATCGAACTCTCCAACTCTTTTCACTTCACCGAAGGCCAGGACAAGACAAAGTTGCAGACCATCCTGGACAAGTTCGATAGTCACTATGAAGTGAACACCAATGAAATCTTCGAGCGCTACATATTCAAACAGCATCTACAAGGTAAAGATGAATCTTTCAACTCCTTCTTAACTAACCTCCGTCTGCTAGCGCTGTCCTGCAACTTTGGTGATATTGCTAACTCCATGATCAGAGACCAAATCGTTTTTGGAGTTCACTCTGATCCTCTGAGAGAGCAGTTACTGAAGATCAAGCATATGACCCTGCCAGTCGCGATTGAAACATGCACAGTGCATGAGCTCGCCAAAAATCGTTATGCCCAGTACAAATCGGCTGAAAATGAGAAACTTGCCACCCACGCGGCAGAGAATGTGCAGGCCATCTCCCGGATGCAGCGCCTCAGCATTGATGAAAGCGGCCATTTTGCGCGCTTCTCCCGGGGCCCCACGCATGCGCGATGCGAACGGGATGACGAAGCGGCCGACACCCGCACTGCTCATGTGCGACGACGCGCGGAATGTCAGGACGCCGACGTCATGATGTGCTCGAACTGCGGCAACGCCCACTTAAAGAAATACTGCCTTGCAAGAGGCAGGCGATGTTTTAACTGCGGGAAGCCTGGACACTATGCAGCCTTGTGCCGGTCTGCACCACCAGTCAGGGGCCAGTGCTCCCAATTCCGACGACGGCGCGTTCAGAGTGTGCAACAACGATTTCAGGATTCTGATCCTGGCAGCACAACGGAACCAGAGGAAGAATGCCTGGACTCCGCTTACTGTGTGGGCATCATTACCAAATGCGAATATACCACATCCAACTCATCACAAATTCAATCCATCCTCGCTGTGGATTCTGCGGACGAATGGGTTGCGGTGATGCAGGTCAACCACTGCTCCATCCAGTTTAACCTGGAGACAGGTGCTTCTGCCAACCTCCTCTCACAGGCAGATTTCAAACGCATCAAGCAGCCTACAGGCTCCTGGACTATAACGGAAATGCCATCACGGCCCTGGGATCCTGCCATCTACTCGTCTCCACCCGGAGCACCCATGCACGGTTACGTTTTGAAATTGTCAAGCCAGACAGGGCATCCCTACTTGGCGCGCAGGCCTGCAAGCAGCTGAACCTCGTGCAGCGGGTTTACACAACAACATCCTCCAATGTGGATCTTCAGGCCGGCTTGACGACATCCTCGCTCAGTATCCAGATGTGTTCGACGGGATGGGCACGCTGCCATATCGATACAAGATTCTGCTACGACCTGATGCCAAGCCAGTGGTCCACGCACCACGCCGGGTCCCGGCTCCGCTGAGGGAGCGCCTGAAGGCACAGCTCAAGGATCTTCAGCAACAGGGCATCATTTCCAAGGTAACCGAACCGACTGACTGGGTCAGCTCGATGGTATGTGTTAGAAAGCCTTCGGGAGACCTGCGCATCTGCATTGATCCCAAGGATCTCAATAAGAATATAATGCGTGAACACTACCCCATCCTGAAGCGGGAGGAACTCACCAGTGAGATGGTACAAGCACGTTTTTTCACCAAGTTCGATGAGTCACATGGATTTTGGCAAATCCAGCTGGATGAGTCCAGCAGAAGGCTCTGCACCTTCAACACACCGTTTGGCAGGTACTGCTATAATCGCATGCTGTTTGGCATTGTCTCGGCATCGGAGATCTTCCATCGCATCATGGAGCAGATGATGGAGGGCATTGAAGGGGTTCATGTGTACGTGGACGACATCATCATATGGTCCTCGACCCCTGAAGAGAATGTTTCCCGTCTCCAGCAGGTATTCCGCCGTGTCCATGCCAATGGCCTGAAGCTGAACAGGGCCAAATGTTGCTTTGGCATGTCGACACTCAAGTTCCTAGGTGACCAGATCTCTCAGCAGGGCGTGCGCCCGGACACAGACTAGGTCAAGGCCATCGAAGCCATGAAGGTCGCTGAAGACAAGAAGGCAGTCCTGAGCTTCCTGGGCATGGTCGATTTTCTGGGCAAGTTCATCCCAAACCTGACCTCACACACCACGGCCCTACGAAACCTGATAAAAAAATCCACTGCCTTTGAGTGGAAGGCAGCAAATCAGGCAGAGTGGTTGGCGCTGAAAGCCGAGCTCACCACTGCACCCGTCTTGGCATTTTTCAACCCAGACAGGGAGACGAAGATCTCGACAGATGCGAGTCAGGATGGCATCGGTGTGGTGCTGCTTCAACACGATGACACTTCATCCTGGGCACCGGTAGCCTACGCATCGAGGGCAATGACCCCACCGAAACAAGGTATGCACAAATAGAGGAATGCCTGGGTCTTCTCACTGGCATTCTCAAGTTCCACGACTATGTCTACGGCCTGCTGACATTCACTGTCGAGACGGATCACAGGCCTCTGGTCCACATTACCCACAAGGACCTGAACGACATGACGCTTCGGTTGCAGCGCATCCTCCTCAAACTCAGAAGGTACGACTTTAACTTAGTGTACACGGCTGGCAAGGAGCTCATCATCGCTGATGCATTGTCCCGCTCCATCACCTTGCCTAGTGACCCGCTGGAAATCATCCGGCAGATTGAATCACAGGTGCAGCTGTGTGCTAGCACCCTCCCGGCGTCTGATGAGAAGGTGGTTCGTATCCGCGAGGAGACAACCAAAGACCCCCTCTTGCAGCGAGTCATGCACCACCTCGCCAATGGCTGGCAAAAAGGGCAGTGCCCTCAATTTTACAATGTAAAGGACAACCTGATGGTGATTGATGGTATCCTCCTCAAGCTGGACCGGATTGTCATTCCACTCAGTCTCCAGAGCTTGGTGCTCCGCCAAATCCATGAGGGACACCTGGGCATCGGGAAGTGCAGACGCAGAGCCAGGCAGGCTGTCTACTGGCCCGGTATTAGCCAGGACATCTCGAACATGGTCCTCAACTGTGCGACCTGTCAGCGGTTCCAGCCAGCGCAGAGCAGGGAGATGCTCCAGCAGCATGAAATTAAGACCTCCCCGTGGTCCAAGGTTGGCATCGACCTCTTTGTGCGAATGGTCGTGACTACGTGTTGATTATTGACTATTTCGCCAACTACCCTGAAGTCGTGAAGCTCTCAGACCTCACATCTCGGACCGTCATCAAGGCCTGTAAGGGGACGTTCTCCAGGCATGGTATCCCACTCACTGTCATGAGTGACAATGGCCCGTGCTTCAACAGCCACGAGTGGTCTATGTTTGCCAAGTCATACCATTTCAAACATGTCACTTCCAGCCCACACTATCCGCAGTCCAATGGGAAGGTTGAAAAAGGGGTGCACATTGTGAAACAGCTCATCTGCAAGGCCGCGGATTCTGCTTCTGACATCTACCTCGCGCTGCTTGCGTACAGGGCGACCACACTGTCCACTGGCATGTCGCCGGCTCAACTCCTGATGAACAGGGACCTGCGGACGACACTTCCAGCCATACACTTTCCCAACCTGGATCACAACCCGGGTGCTGCAGAAGGTGCAGCAGCTCCGAAACCAGCAAAAGCAGGGCTATGATGCTCATGCCACCGATTTGCCCGTGTTATCCCCGGGAGACACTGTCAGGATCAAGATACCGGATGGTGGCTGGTCTGTTCCAGCTGTCGTTGTTCGACAGGCTGCGCCCCACTCGTATGTTGTACGTATGGCTGATGGTTCTGTTGTGCGATGAAACAGACGGGCACTGCGCACATTTGCCCGCCCGCAACCGCTTTCTTCTCCGTTTCCGTCCGTTGTTTTGCCACCTCGTGATACCTCGAATTACAAGGCCACCAGTCAGGCTTCCATCCCGCCTGTCAAGGACCCGTCGTCCCCACCACCACCTCTCCGGCGGTTGACAAGGATCAGACGCAAGCCCCAGAGACTGGACTTATGAACATTTGTTTTGTTTGCGATGTTCTGTTTTCTCACATTAGACAGCTGTCTTCACATGTAAATACGTTCACATATGCCACCGCTTGTAAATATGTTAACACATGCCATCATATGTAAGTATGTTCCCATATGCCAACAAAACATAAAGAAAAAGGGGGAGATGTTATGATATGCAGACATGCAGATAATGATATACAGACAGGCAGCTAATGAACACAAAGAACAGGACATGACCAATGAGCAGGCAGGACACTCAGGGGTGGCATCTCACTATAAAAGGCACGAGGCACTCACACTCCGCCTCGTTCCACTGATGAACATCTACAGAGTGAGTCAATAGACATTTCCCCAATTGGCTCTATCTTCACAGACCACATGCAGTAACATAAAATAACACTCCCCCCCCCCCCCCCCCCCCACCCTCGGAAAGCTGCGACTGCCGACATTTTAAATTTCTCCAAGAAAGTCGGCGAACGACTGCCACCTCCGGGAGAACCCTAGCATAGATCCCCTTAAGGCAAACTTTATTTTCTCGAGGCTGAGAAACCCAGCCATGTCATTGGCCGAAGTCTCCACACTCGGGAGTTTCGAGTCCCTCCACATTAAAAGGATCCGTCTCCGGGCTACCAGGGAGGCAAAGGCCAGGACGTCGGCCTCTTTCACTCCTGAACTCCCGGGTCTTCTGACACTCCAAAGATCGCCACCTCTGGACTTGGCACCACCCGCGTACCTAGCACAGTGGACATTGCCTTGGCAAACCCCCGCCAGAACCCTCCAAGCTTCGGGCATGTCCAAACATATGGTCATGGTTTGCTGGGCTTCCCGCACACCTCACACATCTGTCTTCTACCCCGAATAACTTGCTCATCCTCGCCGCCATCATGTGGGCCCGGTGGGCCTCCTTAAACTGGATTAAACTGAGCCTAGCACATGATGAGGAGGAATTGACCCTACTTAGGGTTTTCGCCACAGACCCAGCTCTAACTCTCCTCCTAACTCCTCCTCCCATTTGCCCTTAAGCTCCTCCACTGGGGTTTCCTCCACTTCCAGCAGTTCCTGGTAGATGTTTGACACCTTCCCCTCCCCACCCAGGTACCGGAAATTACTCTATCCTGTATCCCCCGTGGCGGCGGAAGCGGGACGGCCACCACCTGTTTTCTCAGGAAGGCCCGCACTTGCCAATATCTAAAGCCGTTCCCTGGCGGCAGTTTAAAATTGTCCTCCAGCGCCTGCAAGCGAGGAAAGCTCCCATCGATAAACAGGTCATCCATCCTTTCGATTCCTGCCCTCTGCCAGCTCTGGAACCCGCCGTCCATCCTGCCCGGTAGAAACCTGTGGTTATTACATATCGGGGTCTAGACCAACGCGCCTTCCACCCTCTTGTGTCTCCTCCACTGCCCCCAGACCTTCAGTGTCGCCACCACCACCAGGCTTGTGGAGTAACGGGCCGGCGAGAACGGTAGAGGGACCGTTACCAGCGCTCCCAAACTGGTGCCTTTACAGGACGCTGCCTCCAACCGCTCCCATGCATCCCCCTCCCCCAATACCCACTTCCTGATCATGGCTATATTGGCTGCCCAGTAGTAGTTGCAAAGTTCGGCAACGCCAGCCCACCCTCCCCCCAACTACGTTCCAGCAAAGCTCTCTTTACTCGCGGGGTCTTATTCGCCCACACAAATCCCGAGATGATCTTATTCACCTGCTTGAAAAAGGCCTTAGGGATGCAGCCTGTGTTATCCCAGGGCACATAACGCGACAGTGTTCTCTCCCTGGATGGGGTCAGAGTCACATTCAGCAGCTGTCTGATGTTCGCAGTTGGCTGTCTACCTTTAACAATGATGTGGAGATGCCGGCGTTGGACTGGGGTGAGCACAGTACGAAGTCTTACAACACCAGGTTAAAGTCCAACAGGTTTGTTTCGATGTCACTAGCTTTCGGAGCGCTGCTCCTTCCTCAGGTGAATGAAAAGCCTGTCTGGTCCTCTGTGAGCACATCTGGTACGTAGTTCTCCAGTCTCTTGGCCAGGACCTTTGCGAGTATTGTTCGTCCACATTGAGCTCTGTATGATCCGCATTCCATCGGATCTTTGACTTTTGGGTATCAGCAATCTGGCGGCTTATGTTAGCCTTGGAGGCTGGGTGCCCCTCGCTAGTGAATCTGCGAACATCTCCCGCAGGTGTGGGCTGAGCTGGTGTGAATTTCCTGCAAAATTCCGCCCGGAACCCGTTGGGTTCCGGCACCTTCCCTGCCTGCATGAAATTGATGCTCTCCATGACCTCTCCCAATTCTATTGGTGCTTCCACTTCCCTCCACCTGTCATCCCCCACAACTGGCATGTCCAGTTCATCAACGAACTGTTTCATCCCTGAGTCCCCTTTGGGAAGCTCAAAGGTGTACAGTCCCCGGTGTCATGATATTCAAACACACACATCATGATAGACACACCAACAGACAAATCAGAACACACAACACCACAACCAATCACAGACAAGGACAGGGACAGTATAAAAGGACAAACACGACACCTGGTGGGCAGTTGATCTGGGGACAAGGATAACGACAAAACCTGTTTTAACATCACAGACAGGGAGTCCCCACGTGCAGAGTATCAAGACAAAACTGTAGATAGTAAGTTTGAATAAAACAGCGTTGTACCAAACACAACTGTGTTGGCTCATCTGTGTGTCAGAACGCCCAACACCACATGGTACAGGAGTGGATCGATACCTGCCGACTAACCTGCCATTCTGGACATGGACCGCACCGACAAACCGCAGCCGTTGCAAGTCGCGGGGAACCTTGGTACCAATTGGAAGCTCTTCAAGCAGCGATTCGACCTGTACAGCCGAGCCAACGAGAAACAGAGTGCCTCGGACGAAACTAAGATTGCACTGCTCCTCTTCTACGCAGGTCAGCACGCCATCGATGTCTTCAACTCACTGGTGTTCGAAGAAGGCGAAAACCAATCCAAGTATGACGCAGTCATCCTCAAGCTAGACCAGCACTTTAATGTTGAAGTGAATGAAAGTTTTGAAAGATATCTCTTTCAGCAACGCCTGCAAGGTAAGGAGGAGCTTTATCAACCCTTTTTGACGCACCTCCGAATTCTAGCGCAGTCCTGCGGTTACGGCAACACCTCAGAGTCCATGATCAGGGACCAGATTGTTTTTGGCGTTGCCTCTAGTGGCCTACGCCAGCAGCTTCTTAAAATAAAAAGCCTCACCTTAGCGTCTGCTGTGGAAGCCTGTGTCCTCCACGAGAATGCAACCTGCCGTTTTGCCCGATTTCAGGCGTCCGAGTAGGCACGGAGGGGGTCCCCTGCCGTCGAATCGGCAAGCCAGGCCGCCCACGACGCCGAACGCATCCAGGCCATTGATTATCTCCCGACCCGCGGCCCCGACGAGCACGGCCGCTTCCCGCGATTTTGCGCTCTCCCGCGCTTGTGCGCGCCAAAACCAACGGCAACATCGAGGGATGCACCGCGCAGGCGCGCCCAATGCAAGATCGCACTGCGCATGCGCAGTGGCGCAACGAACGCCGTGACGTCATGACGTGCGGCAATTGTGGAGCTGTACACTTAAAAGGGCAATGTCCTGCTAAAAACCGACAGTGCCTCCGATGTGGCAAGATGGGCCACTATGCTGCCTACTGTCGTGCGGCTCAACCCATGGATCCTACACATCTCCGACAACCTCGCAGACACGTCAGGACCGTCCAGCCCACGCATCAAGACTTCCAGCTAAATGATGCAGATGACCAGGATGCCTTCCGGGTTTCCGTCATCGATGTAAACAGGGTCAACGCCATCAATCCGGCCGATGAGTGGAGTGCCACCCTAACGGTCAACCGATCGCACGTCACCTTCCGTCTGGACACCGGCGCATCCGCCAACCTGATTGCATATTCTGAATTCCAGACCATGAAGGTCAAACCACTCATCACGCCATCCCGGCTCAAGATGGTTGATTATAACGGGAACGTCATCCCGTCCATGGGTTCTTGCCGGCTACAGGTAACTCACAAAACGCACACGGCCACAATCCCCTTCGAAGTTGTTGACTCATCAAAAGACTCGTTACTGGGCGCACAGGCGTGTAAGGTCCTTCACCTGGTACAGCGCATTATGTCTCTCTCTCCAGATGAGATATCCGACTTCCCGGATGCTGAGTTCCACGCAAATCTCCATTCCCTCCTTGCTCACAACCAGGAGGTTTTTGAAGGCATGGGGACATTGCCATACACTTACAAGATTCGCCTCAAACCGGACGCCATCCCGGTCGTTCACGCACCTCGCAGGGTTCCTGCGCCACTCAAAGACCGCCTCAAGTTGTAGCTGCAGGCTCTTCAGGACCAAGGGGTCCTATCCAGGGTCACGGAGCCCACGCCATGGGTCAGCTCCATGGTCTGTGTAAAAAAGCCCTCTGGCGAGCTCCGCATATGCATAGATCCTAAAGATCTAAATAACAACATTATGCGGGAACACTATCCCATCCCGAAATGAGAGGAAATCACCAGCGAGATGGCCCAAGCCAAAATATTTACCAAACTGGATGCGACCAAAGGATTTTGGCAGATCCAATTCGATCCGGCCAGCCGAAGGCTATGCACGTTTAACACCCCTTTCGGCAGATTCTGCTACAACTGGATGCCATTTGGCATCATCTCGGCATCTGAGGTTTTCCACTGAATCATGGAGCAGATGATGGAAGGCATCGAAGGGGTACGTGTATATGTGGACGATATCATCATTTGGTCCACCACTCCGCAGGAGCACATGCATCGTCTACGATGCGTCTTCACCCGCATACGACAAAATGGCCTGCGTCTCAACCGCGCCAAGTGTGCCTTTGGCCAGACTGAGCTGAAGTTCCTCGGGGACCACATCTCACAATCAGGGGTCCGTCCCGATGCAGACAAAATTAGCGCCATCACAGCCATGCCACGGCCGGCTGACAAGAAGGCTGTCCTAAGATTCTTGGGCATGGTCAACTTCCTTGGGAAGTTCATTCCCAACCTTGCTTCTCATACAACGGCTATGCGCCATCTCGTGAAGAAATCAACAGAATTCCAATGGCAACAATCGCACCAGCTGGAATGGGAGGAGCTCAAGCACAAACTGGTCACGGCACCAGAGTTGGCGTTCTTTGACACGGCTCGCCCCACAAAGATCTCAACGGATGCCAGCCAATCTGGTATTGGAGCAGTACTCTTGCAGAAAGACAGCACGTCGTCATGGGCCCCGGTTGCATATGCCTCACGAGCCATGACCCCTACGGAACAGCGCTACGCGCAAATAGAAAAAGAATGCCTGGGTTTGTTAACTGGTTTGGACAAGTTCCACGACTATGTGTATGGTCTTCCACGATTCACGGTCGAAACTGACCACCGCCCCCTGGTCAACATAATAAACAAGGACCTGAACGACATGACCCCTCGCCTCCAGCGCATCCTACTTAAACTCAGGAGGTATGATTTTGAACTGATCTACACTCCGGGGAAGGATCTCATCGTGGCGGACACGCTCTCCCGAGCAGTGAGCACACCACCAGATGCGGAGGGGTTCGTGCGTCAAATTGAGGCACACGTGACTCTGACAGCAGCAAATCTGCCAGCTGATGATCCTAGTCTGGCCCACATACGCGCAGAGACGGCGACTGACCCCCTTCTACAGCGAGTGATGCGCCACATGGCGGAAGGGTGGCTCAAAGGGCAGTGCCCCCAGTTTTATAATGTGCGAGATGACCTTACCAACATAGACGGGGTCCTTATGAAATTAGACAGGATCGTTATTCCGCACAGCATGCACCAGATGATTCTTAATCAACTACACGAAGGCAACTTGGGCGTCGAAAAATGCAGACGAAGGGCCCGAGAGGCGGTATATTGGCCGGGTATTAATGAAGACATAGCCAACATGGTGCTCAATTGCACAACCTGTCAGAGGTTTCAGCCGGCGCAACCTCCGGAGACGCTTCTACCACACGAGATGGTGACGTCCCCCTGGGCGAAGGTGGGTGTTGACCTATTTCACGCGCTCGGCAGAGATTACATCATTATTATAGATTACTTCTCAAACTACCCGGAAGTCATGCCTCTACATGATCTGACGTCGTCCACAGTCATTGGGACCTGCAAGGAAACATTTGCTCGCCATGGCATTCCAAGGATTGTCATGTCAGACAATGGACCCTGTTTCGCCAGCCGTGAATGGTCGTCCTTTGCCGCAGCATATGGTTTCACTCATGTGACGTCCAGCCCTCTACATCCACAGTCGAATGGGAAGGCAGAGAAGGGCGTCCACATTGCCAAGCGGCTCCTGTGCAAGGCGGCTGCTGCCGGATCGGACTTTAACCTCGCCTTGCTGGCCTATCGATCGGCCCCGCTTTCCACGGGTCTCTCGCCAGCGCAGCTCCTAATGGGTCGCTCCCTCAGGACGACGGTGCCATCCATCCTGGCACCAACAACGGACCATGAGACGGTTCTTTATAACATGCAAATGCAGCGTGATCGCCAGAAGAGTCAGTACGACACACGAGTGACGGACCTGCCCCCCCTGTCCTCCGGAGACAAAGTACGCATCAATCTACCGCATGGTGGCTGGTCAGCACCGGCCGAAGTTCTCCGACGTGTGGCTCCCCGCTCGTTCCTGATACGCATGCCGGATGGTTCAGTGCGTCGCCGCAATCGGCGCGCCCTTCGCCGACTTCCACGCTCGCAGCCACACAGTACGCACACGCCAGATCCTCAACAGGCTTCCGAGGATGACTTTGTGGAGCTGCCGCAGATCACGCCCTCTCCATCGCCACCCATGGCCAGGCCTGCACATCAGCCGGTGGCTCTTGACCCACCCTTGAGGCGGTCAACCCGAACTCGTCGCAATCCCATTAGACTGGACTTATAACACTGCTCATACGTTTAAAAAGTTAAACACTACTGTATTATAACCTGTTGTTGTTTATCGTTCCAGATATCGTTTGACCGGACCACTATTCAAAGTTTTTTTCGCATTCATGTTCTGCTATGGTACAACCTCGTTAGCATGACGCACCCGACATCGCCCCATGTAAATAGTTACGTCATATGCACATGCTGTACACAACACACACACACTCTTAGATGCACTCACGACACGATTATATTTATAACCACGTAGGCGCATATCTTTGTAAAAAGGGGGGATGTCATGATATTCAAACACACACATCATGATGGACACACCAACAGACAAATCAGAGCACACAACACCACAACCAATCACACACAAAGACAGGGACAGGATAAAAGGACAAACACGACACCTGGTGGGCAGTTGATCTGGGGACAAGGACAACGACAAAACCTGTTTTAAATCACAGACAGGGAGTCCCCACGTGCAGAGTATCAAGACAAAACTGTAGATAGTAAGTTTGAATAAAACAGCGTTGTACCAAACACAACTGTGTTGGCTCATCTGTGTGTCAGAACGCCCAACACCACACCCAGTAGAAGGCCTCAAATGTTTTCTTGCCCTTTTTTGATTCGGGTACCAGTCCGTCTCTGCTGTCCTCTACCTGCACTATTTCCCTCGTGGCTGCCTGCTTTTTCAGCTGGTGAGCCAGTAGGGGGACAGCCTTCTCTCCGTGACCATAGAAAGTCCTCCGTGTCTGGTGGAGTTGGTACATTGCCTTCCTGGTGGAGGTTAAAGCCCATCTGTAGCTTTTTCCTCTCTGCCAGAAGCTCTACGGTCGGGGCCTCGGAGTATCTTCTGTCGGCCTCCAGGATGGAGTCGATCCCCGTAACCCAGTAACTCAATCCAACTTAGAACAGTACCAGGTAATTTATCATGACCAAGCCACCTGACCTGCACATCTTTTGGACTGTGGGATGAAACCGAAGCATCCGGGGGAACCCCAAGCAGAAACAGGAGAACGTACACACTCCACACAGACAGTCACCCAAGGCCCCGAATCAAACCCAGGTTCCTGGCGCTGTGCTAACCCACTCTGCCACCATGCCAGCCTCTCCCGCACTCTCTCTCTCCCACACTCTCACCCTCTCCTGCACTCTCTCCCTCCTGCACTCTCTCTCTTCCGAACTCTCTCTCTTACTCCTGCATTCTCTCTCCCGCACTCTGTCTCCCCCCCTGTGTCTCTCTCTCTCTCCCGGTCTCTCACTCACACTCACCACCTTAGTATTCGCGGCTCCTCCAATCACAGATTGTTCCTTTGCCACATTTGCTGGCAATGGGTACAGACGTGGGACAATCAGAATCCAACATGGGGGCGGTTGGTCTGAGGGCTGAAACCGCTTGCGATTGGAGCAGCAGATGAACACTGGCTGAACCTTTCACTCCAATCTACCCACCCCACTGGCACATTGCACACTCAGCTTGGAGGGTCCGCACCTCCACATGGAACACTTGGAGGGGGGGGGGGGGTCATCCTGTCGCTAACCTTTCCTGGTCCACCGCATCCATCATGGTGTCCCTAACCATCCTGATTTGTCTCTGTCTTT
The DNA here is from genome assembly GCF_047496885.1 of Scyliorhinus torazame. NCBI lineage: Eukaryota > Metazoa > Chordata > Chondrichthyes > Carcharhiniformes > Scyliorhinidae > Scyliorhinus > Scyliorhinus torazame. Next base: position 82,328,863 of record NC_092722.1, read on the forward strand.
CTAGTTGTCCTCACTCAGTGTTGCCCCCTTGAGGGCTCTCCTCTCGCTGCGCATGGCTCCCCTCTCTCCAGCAGTGAATACAGAACGTTTTTCGCCCCTTTAAGGCCATCCTACCGAGCGGCCGTGTTGTGCAAGAAGCGATTGCAAGTGGGCTGCGAGGACGATGAGATCAAGGCCCTGGATGCGCTCGAAAATCACGGCCTGGTGTCTAAAGGTGAGCGTTTTCCCCTCCATCGCTGTCTCCCGCGAGGGGGGTTAAGGGGTGGGTTGGGAGCATTCAAACATTTTATCATGATGGAATCGTTTTTATCGTGAGCCACCATCCTCAACCCGCTGCAGCCCCCGTGTGGTGTAGGTAAACCCACAGTGCTGTTAGGGAGAGAATTCCAGGATTCTGACCCAGCAACAGTGAAAGAAGTCCAATATACTCCCCAGTCGGGATGGTGTGTGAGGGGCTCGGAGGGGAACCAGCAGGCGATGGGTATTCCCCATGTATCTGTTGTCCCCCTTGTCCTTCTAGATGGTAGAGGTGGCGGGTTTGGAAGGTGCTGGGCATCTTGTAGACGGTACACACGGCTGCCACTTTGTGTCGATGGTGGAGGGAGTGTATGTTTGGTGGTTAGCATGTCGATTGAGTGGTGCTGCTTTGTCCTGGATGGTGTTGAGCTTCTCGGGCGTTGTTGGTAGCCAAACTCTTACAGTCAAGTGGGAGAGTTTCCCATCACACTCATTTTACAAAAAAATATTTTTATTAAAGTTTGCATTTTCTTTTTTAAAAAGAAAAAAAAATGGATGAGACGGTAACAATTTACATGTTATTCCTTTATTCCATTTCGGTAACCCCCTCCAACTGCAGGCTTTGCCACCACCCTCCCCCACTCCCCCACCCCCCTGCTCACCCGCCCCCCCCCACGCCTACCTTCCCCTACTTCCCCTCTTTGGCTATTTCTGGGTTTTATCCTAGGCCATTTCTTTCACCATACATGTTTGTTTGGTGTTTGTCTTTTTCTTGTGGCTTTGTGTTGGGCCTTCTGATCCCTGTGCCGGTCTCTCTCTGGGCTCCCCCTTGGTGTTTCCTCTGGTTTCTCCCCGCCACCCCCCCCCCCATTGTCCCCCTCCTCCTCAGTCCTGTCTGCTTTCTGTGGCGCCGGTGTCTCCCGTGCGTCCCCCGTCCCCCCCCCCCCCCCCCCCCCCCACCGTTTTATCCGTTATTGGCCTCGACCAGCTCTTGGAACAGGCTGACAAATGGCCCCCACGCTTTTCGGAAGCCCTCGTCTGACCCTTGGATGGTGTATTTGGTCTTCTCCAGGTAGAGAAATTCCCCCAGGTCTGCCAGCCAGTCTGCAGCTGTGGGTGGTGCTGCTGATCGCCAGCCGAGCAGGATTCTCCGGCGGGCGATTAGGGAAGCGAAGGCACCTCTTCCTCAGATATAGTCATTTTGGCTACTCTTTGGAAAAAGACCGTGGGGATGAAGATCAGTATAGATCCGAACATGAAGAGGAACCTGGGCAGTTTGTTCATCTTGATCGTCTGTACCGTCCCTGCCAGGGAGAATGGGAGTGTGTTCCATCTCTCTCGGTCCTTTTTAACTTCCTCCACCAGGCTGGTCAGGTTCCACTTGTGGATCCGTGTCAGTCACGGGCTATCTGGATCCCCAGATAGTGGAATTTATTTTGAGTTATTTTAAATGGTAGCCCCTCCAGCTCTTATCCTCCCCCTCTCGGGTTTTCTGGGAACTGCTTTCTGCTTTTGCCCAAATTGAGTTCGTAGCCCGAGAAGGCTCTGACCTTTCCCAGAAGTTCTATGATTTCTTTCATGCCGCTTTGTGTGTCCGAGATGTAGAGGAGCAGGTCATCCGCATAGAGCATTAGCCTTCAGAGTCCCTTCCAGCCTCTTGCGTTTCGCAGGGAGATCGCCAACGGTTCAATTGCCAGGGCGAACAGGAGCGGGGGCAGCGGGCATCCCTGCCTTGTGCCTCTGTGTAGCTGGAAGTATTCAGAGCTGGTGGTGTTGGTCCAAACGCTCACCTTGGGGGGTGTTGTACAGGAGTTTCAACCACCAGGTGAACCCCGTCCCGAGCCCAAACCGCTCCAGTACCTCAATGAGGTACTTCCATTTAACTCAGTCGAAGGCCTTTCCTGCGTCCAGGGAGACGATCACCTCTGGTGTTCTCTCCCCGGATGGGGTCAGAATCACATTCAGCAGCCGTCTGATGTTCGCAGTTAGCTGTCTGCCCTTAACAAAGCCTGTCTGGTCCTCTGTGACCACACCTGATATGCAGTTCTCCAGTCTCTTGGCCAGGACTTTTGCGAGTATTTTCGCGTCCACATTGAGCGGTGAAATAGGTCTGAATGATCCGCATTCCGTCGGGTCTTTGACTTTTGGGTATCAGCAATATGGCGGCTTATGTAGTTGAGTCAGTGGAGGGGGGAACGGTGTAGGGGCAGGGGTGGTGGTGATGGTCGCCGATGGGCCTGCGGGTACCAAATCTTGAAGTAGCCGAGTAGTGGTGGAGGGAGACGGTGTAGGGTCGGGGGTGGTGGTGATGGTCGCTGGGGAACCTGCAGGTGCCAAATCCCGGAGGGAGACTGTGTCCTGTCGCCCGTCCTGATGTGCCACGTAGGCATATTGTGGGTTGGCATGGAGGAGCAGGACCTTCTGGATGAGGGGATCCGGTTTATGACTCCTCGCATTCTTCCGGAGGAGGACGGGCCCTGGAACTTGTCATAATATACACCAGTATATCATGGTGCAGACACACTCTGATGGACACACAGTGGGACCAATCAACACACACAACACCGCAGCCAATCACCAGTTAGAGCACACGCACTATAAAGACAGGGGGCATCAGGGTTCCCGCTCTTTCCAGTTGCAGCTAGATAGGAGGACAGAGCTCACAGCCTGCAGCACAGACATTCACCATGTGCTGAGTGCATCGACTGGTTAGGACAAGGCAAAGGTCTTTAGTTAAAGCTAGTATTGTGTTAACCCACAGTCAGAGTATGTTACAACAGTTAATGATACAATAAAATAGTGTTGCACTGTTTCAAGTGTTGGTGACCTGTATGTGTTCCACGGATCCAGAGCACCCAACACAACATGATGGCAGGAGTTGAGGGATATTAGCACTTCTTAGACCTACCTGCAAGTGATCTGCCTTCCGCCAGCATTCCGTCATCCTGCAACATGGACAACATCAGCCCGCTGCCGCCGCTCCGCATCGCCGGCAACCTAGGGGCCAACTGGAAGATATTCAAACAGCGCTTCCAGCTCTTCCTCGAAGCCACGGACAGGGAGGACGCCTCGGATACCAGGAAGATTGCTCTCTTCCTATCCACGGCCGGGGAACATGTCATCCACATTTTCAATTCTCTCACCTTTGCGGATGGTGAAGATAAAACAAAGTTCAAGACGGTCCTCCTCAAGTTTGACACTCACTGCAGCGTAGAGGTGAATGAAAGTTTTGAACGCGACGTGTTCCAACAGCGTTTGCAGGGTAAGGATGGACCTTTCCAATCCTTTCTCACGCACCTCCGCATCCTTGCGCAGTCTTGCAGCTACGGGCCCACCTCTGACTCCATGATACGCGACCAGATCGTTTTCGGTGTTCAGTCGGACCCCCTACGACAGCAGCTCCTCAAAGTAAAGCAACTCACCCTAGCGACCGCCATTGAGACCTGTGTCTTACACGAAAACGCCACAAGTCCGTATTCCCACATCCAAGCGGCTGAAACGGCGCGGCAAGGTCCCCACAAGGCGGAACGGGTCCAAGTGATTGAGCAACTCCAGGGCCTCAGCCTGGATGAGGGCAGCCATTTCGCGCTCTTTTCGCGGACTCCCGCGCTTGTGCGCACCAAACGAGGGGACGTCGAAGTCGAAGAACATAATGCGCAGGTATGCACCACGCACGACTGCACCGCGAATGCACGGTGGCGCAGCGAACGTGCTGCGCTATGGCGTGCAGCAACTGTGGCTCCGCCCATTTAAAGCGGCAATGCCCTGCCAAATCTCGACAATGCCTAAGATGTAGCAGTCTTGGCCACTATGCTGCCTTCTGCCGAGCAGTTCAGCCTGCCAATTCCTATCGCTTCAGCCAGCCTCACAGGAATGTCCGGGCAATTCAACCCACGGTCACCGAGTCCGATGCGGACCTCCCACACAGCAGTGACACCGAGGACCTGAAGGCGCCTTTTTGAGTCGGTGTTGTGACAAAAAACAGGGTGTCCCCGAAGCAAAGACACCAGCCGCTGTCGGTATACAGCATCGATCCAGATGATGAGTGGTGTGCCACACTGACGGTCAACCGGTCCCAAATACGATTCTGCCTGGACACTGGTGCCTCCGCCAATCTCATTGCTTGGCGCGCAGGCATGCAAGCTGTTGAACCTCGTTCAGAGAGTTCACTCTCTCTCTCCTGATGACACGCCTGCCTTCCAGGACGCTGACTTCAGGGCGCAACACTACGCCACCATCGACCAGCACCATGACGTCTTCGAAGGCATGGGCACGCTCCCATTCACGTACAAGATCTTATTAAAACAGAATGCCACGCCTGTGGTGCATGCACCTCGCAGGGTCCCAGCACCCCTTAAGGACCGCCTCAAGCAGCAGCTGCAGGACCTCCAGGACCAAGGAGTGATCTCCAGAGTCACGGAACCAACCGACTGGGTCAGTTCCATGGTATGTGTGAAAAAGCCTTCCGGCAAATTGAGAATTTGCATTGATCCCAAGGACCTAATTCGCAATATCATGAGGGAGCATTATCCAATTCTCAAGTGCGAAGAGCTCACATGCGAGATGGCTCGCGCCAAGCTCTTCACCAAACTCGACACCTCAAAAGGATTCTGGCAAATCCAGCTCGATAAATCCAGCAGGAAACTTTGTACATTCAATACCCCCTTTGGCAGATATTGTTACAACAGAATGCCATTTGGGATCATATCTGCTTCAGAAGTGTTCCATAGGATCATGGAACAAATGATGGAAGGTGTTCGCGTCTATGTCGACGACATAGTCATTTGGTCCACCCGCAGGAGCATGTTAGTCGCCTCCAGCGCGTATTCAAACGCATACGTGAGCAGGGCCTCTGCCTCAACAGGACCAATTGCTCTTTTGGTCAGACGGAACTCAAGTTTCTCGGGGACCACATCTCCCAATTGGGTGTGCGGCCGGAGGCGGACAAGGTGGCTGCTATCACAGCCATGAAAACGCCAGAGGACAAGAAGGCGGTCCTACGATTTCTGGGCATGGTCAACTTTTTAGGGAAGTTCATCCCTAACCTCGCCTCTCATACCACGGCTCTCAGGAACCTGGTCAGGAAGACGACAGACTTCCAATGGCTCCCTGCCCACGAGCGCGAATGGAGAGAACTCAAAACCAAACTGACCACGGCCCAGGTCTTAGCTTTCATTGATCCAGCAAAAGAGACCAAAATTGTGACCGATGCCAGCCAATCCGGCATTGGGGCAGTGCTCCTGCAACGCGATGAGGCTTCAGCATGGGCCCCGTTGCATATGCGTCACGCGTCACGACTCCCACGGTACAGCGCTACGTGCAGATGGAAAAGGAGTGCCTGGGCCTTCTGACCGGTGTGGTTAAGTTTCACGATTATGTGTACGGCCTTCCTCAATTCACCGTCGAGACCGACCACCGCCCACTGGTCAATATAATACAGAAAGACTTGAACGACATGACGCCTCGCCTCCAGCATATTCGTCTCAAGCTCCGGCGATACGACTTCCAGCTGGTATACACCCCGGGCAAAGACCTAATCAGAGACCTGCCGACGCTCTCTCCAGGGCAGTCAACACTCCGTGTGACCCAGCGGGATTCATCTGCCAGGTTGACGCCAATGTGGCCTTCGTGGCCTCCAATCTACCTGCCACGGATGAACGCCTCGTCCAAATTCGCCGCAAGACAGCGGCTGACCCATTGTTACAGCGTGTCATGCGCCACCTAACAGACGGGTGGCTCAAGGGGCAATGCCCTCAGTTGCTACAGCGTGTCATGCGCCACCTGACGGACGGGTGGCTCAAGGGCCAATGCCCTCAGTTCTACAACATCAGAGATGATCTGGCAGTAGTTGATGGTGTTCTCCTGAAACTGGACCGCATTGTCATCCGCAAAGCATGCGCCAGCTCGTCCTGGAACAACTACACGAGGGCCATCTTGGCGTGGAAAAGTGCCGCCGACGGGCCCGAGAGGTAGTGTACTGGCCCGGCATTAATGACGACATAGCCAACACAGTGCTCAACTGCCCCACTTGTCAGCGCTTCCAGCCGGCCCAACCACGTGAGACCCTGCAGCCCCATGAGTTGGTCACGTCCCCTTGGACCAAGGTGGGTATCGATCTGTTCCAAGCATTGGGGAGGGACTATGTCCTGATCGTGGACTACTTTTCAAATTACCCGGAGATGATACGGTTGCACGATATCACATTGTCTGCAGTCATCCGTGCCTGTAAGGACACCTTTGCTCGACACGGCACCCCACTCACGGTCATGTCAGACAATGGCCCCTGCTTCACAAGCCAGGAATGGTCCAACTTTGCCAGGCGGTAAAATTTTGCACGTGACATCCAGTCCCCTGTACCCACAATCCAATGGCAAAGCGGAGAAGGGCGTCCACATAGTCAAACAGCTCCTCTGCAAGGCTGCCGATGCTGGGTCCGATTTCTACCTCGCCTTGCTGGCCTATCGCTCGGCCCCACTGTCCACTGGCCTGTCGCCAGCCCAGCTGCTCATGGGTCGCACCCTGAGGGCGACGGTGCCGTCCATTCATGTCCCAGACCTCGAACACGTTCCGGTCCTTCGACGGATGCAGCTGTCATAATATACACCAGTATATCATGGTGCAGACACACACTGATGGACACACAGTGGGACCAATCAGCATACACAACACCGCAGCCAATCACCAGTTAGAGCACACGCACTATAAAGACAGGGGGCATCAGAGTTCTCGCTCATTTGAGCTGCAGCTAGCTAGGAGGACAGAGCTCACAGCCTGTAACACAGACATTCACCATGTGCTGAGTGCATCGACTGGTTAGGACAAGGCAAAGGTCTTCAGTTAAAGCTAGCATCGTGTTAACCCACAGTGAGAGTATGTTAAACAGTTAATGATTCAATAAAGTAGTGTTGCACTATTTCAAGTGTTGGTGACCTGTATGTGTTAGCAAGTTAAAGCCCATCTGTAGCTTTTTCCTCTCCGCCAGAAGCTCTACGATCGTGGCCTCGGAGTATCTTCTGTCAACCTCCAGGATGGAGTCGATCAGTTGTTGCCTGGCCGCCTTTTCTACCCGAACTCTATGAGCCTTGCAGGCAATAATTTTTCCCCTGATCACATCCTTCAGTGGATCCCAGAATGTGGAAGGCGAGACTTCTCTGTTCCAGTTGTTAATAATGTACTCGCCTGTGGCCTGTGATGTTTCCTGGCAGAAGACTTAGCCGACCAAGAGGATCGTGTACAACCTCCATGTGGGGCGCTGGGCACGGCCCGCCTCCAACCTCACATCCATGTAATGTGGAGTGTGGTCGGAGATGATGATCACGGAGTATTCCGCCCTATTTCTGGGAGCACTGATTTCCCCATTACAAAGTCGTAGATACAGGTGTAGACCTTGTGTACTGGTGAGAATAACAAAAATTTCATCTCAGCTGGGTGCAGAAACCGCAATGGGTCCACTGCCCCCATCTGCTCCATGAACGTTCTCAGTTCCCTAGCCATGTGATGTGCCATCAATTAACACAAGACGAGTAGTGAACAAAACTGTGGCTTTAATAAGCTGAACAGAAAGCCTCCTGGCCACTGATCCCGAACTGGGGCAGGGCCGGAGGTCAGCCACCTTTATACCGAGCCCGAGGGGAGGCGGAGCCATCAGGCAGTGGTTTACCAAATACATGTAGTACAGTAACAGTTTACCACAATACATATAATACACTAACAGTGGTTTAGTGGTTTACCACATTCACCCCCTGTTAAAAAAAGAGTCCAGCGGGGGTGAAGTGGACTTCAAGGTCGGGTCTGTCGGGGGCTTTGACCTTCCGCCGTGATCGCCTCAGTCCCGGCTGTGGTGTGTGCACTGGTGTCGATACCGGGAGCGTGTTGTCTTCTTCTTCGCCCATTAGTTGATTCGGTGGAGGGGCGGGGGGGGAGGGGGGGTGGGGGGGGCGGTGTAGGGTCGGGGGTGGTGGTGATGGTCGCTGGGGAACTTGCAGGTGCCAAATCCCGGCGGGAGACTGTGTCCTGTCGCCCGTCATGATGTGCCACGTAGGCATATTGTGGGTTGGCGTGGAGGAGCAGGACCTTCTGGACGAGGGGATCTGGTTTATGACTCCTCGCATGCTTCCGGAGGAGGACGGGCCCTGGGAATGTCAGCCAGGACGGGAGCGAGACCCCTGAGATGGACTTCCTGGGGAAGGCAAACATATGTTCATGAGGGGTCTCATTGGTGGCAGTGCACAGGAGCGACCCGATGGAGTGGAGCGCATCGGAAAGGACCTCTTGCCAGCGGGCGACTGGGAGACTTCTAGACCGTAGGGCCAGAAGGACGGCCTTCCAGGCCGTCGCGTTCTCCCTCTCCACCTGTCCATTTCCCCGGGGGTTGTATCTGGTCGTCCTGCTGGAGGCGATGCCCTTGCTAAGCAGGAACTGACGGAACTGGTCGCTGATGAAGGAGGAACCCCGATCGCTATCGATGTAGGTGGAGAAACCGAACAAGGTGAAGAGACTGTGCAGGGCCTTGATGACGGTGGCAGAGGTCATGTCAGGGCATCGGATGGCAACGGGGAATCGTGAGTACTTGTCAACAACGCTGAGGAAGTACACGTTACGGTCAGTGGAGGGGAGGGGCCCTTTGAAGTCGATGCTGAGGCGTTCAAAGGGACGAGAGGCCTTTACCAGGTGCACTCTGTCGGGCCGATAGAAGTGCGGTTTGCACTCCGCGCAGACCTGGCAGTCCCTGGTCATGGTCCTGACCTCCTCGATGGAGTAAGGCAGGTTGGGGGCCTTGATAAAATGAAAAAAACGTGTGACCCCCCCCGGTGACAGAGATCATTGTGGAGGGCCCGGAGTCGGTCTAATTGTGCGCTGGCACATGTACCGCGGGATAGGGCATCTGGGGCTCATTGAGTTTCCCAGGTCGGTACAAGATACCGTAGTTGTAGGTGGAGAGCTCGATCCTCCACCTCAGAATCTTGTTGTTCTTGATCTTGCCCCGCTGTGTATTATTTTCCACAACGTAGCCAAGGATGGCTAGGCGGGTTGTGTGGAAAATGCATTTTTCCTTATTGTTTGTGAGGTTAAGGAGCTTAGCGGTGTGGAGGAAATGTTGGAGGTTAGCGTCATGGTCCTGCTAGTCATGGCCGCAGATGGTGACATTCTCCAGGTACGGGAACGTGGCCCGCAGCCCGTACTGGTCAACCATTCAGTCCATTTCTCATTGGAAGACCGAGACCCCATTGGTGACGCCGAAGGAGACCCTGAGGAAGTGGTAGAGGCGGTCATCTGCCTCGAAGGCAGTGTATTGGCGGTCCTCCGGCGGATAGGGAGCTGGTGGTACGCGGATTTCAAATCAACTGTGGAGAAGACTCGATATTGCGCAATCTGATTGACCATGTCAGATATGCGGGTGAGGGGGTACGCATCGAGCTGCGTGTACCTGCTGATCGTCTGACTGTAGTCGATGACCATCCGGTGCTTCTCCCCAGTCTTGACGACCACCACTTGGGCTCTCCAGGGGTGGTACTAGCCTCAATGATCTCCTCTCGTAGGAGTCACTGGACCTCCGACCTGATAAAGGCCCTGTCCCGGGCACTGTATCGTCTGCTCCTAGTGGCAACAGGCTTACAGTCCGGGGTGAGGTTAGCGAAGAGCGAGTGTGGGGCGACCTTAAGGGTCACGAGGCTACAGACGGTGAGGGGGGCAGGGGTCCACCGAACTTTAAAGTAAGGCTTTAGAGGTGGCACTGGAAGTCGAGCCCCAGTAATAGGGCAGCGCAGAGATGGGGGAGGACGTAGAGCTTAAAGTTAGTGTACTCTACGCCTTGTACCGAAAGGGTCGCAACACAGTACCCCCGGATTTCTACGGAATGTGATCCGGAATCCAGGGAGAATTTCTGGGTCGCGGGTAAAATTGGGAGGGAGTAGCGCCTTACCGTATCTGGGTGGATAAAGCTGTCTGTGCTCTCGGAGTCGAAGAGGCAGGCCGCCTCGAGCCCGTTGATCCGGACGGTCATCGTGGATTTCGTGAGATGATGAGGTTGAGACTGGTCGAGCGTGATGGAGGCGGGCTTCGGAAGGTGGTGGGTGGGCCGGTCGGAGGTAGCGGTGGCCAGCGTACGACCGGGTGAGCAGGGGTCCTGGGAGGCGGCGGAGTGGTTCCAAAATGGCAGCCCCCATGGGTCGCACGTGGCGGGTGGCATCGAAGGTGGCGTCAACGATGGCGGCCCCCATGCGTCACAAGTGGCCGGTGGAATAAAAGATGGCGGCGAAGATGGCGGCCCCCACGGGTCGCACATGGCGGGTGGCAGCGAAGATGGCGGCGCCCACGGGTCGCACATGGCAGGTGGCAGCGAAGATGGCGGCGCCCACGGGTCGCACATGGCGGGTGGCGCGGCAGATGCGGGTGGTCCCGACAGACAACAGGCAGCGCTGCTGGGCCTAGGAACTTTCGGGACAGGTCGGGCCTGGCAGACTTTGGCGAAGTGGCCCTTCCTCCCACACCCGTTGCAAATCACGTTCCGTGCAGGGCAGCGTTGTCTGGGGTGCTTACCCTGGCCGCAAAAGTAGCATTTCAGGCTTCCGGCGTTGGTGGGCTGCTGTGCGGCACAGGCTTGCGCCGCACTCGAGTCGGGTGATGGCGACGCCCACGACGTCCACGAGGGTGCTGCGTGGCTGGAGGTGTAGGCCTCCATGTTCTGGAAAGCCACTTCCAGCGAGTTTGAGAGCTGCACTGTCTCTGGGAGGCCGAGTGTACCCCCTTGTAGCAAGCTCTGGCGGATGTAATTGGATTTAATGCCCGCGACATAGGCGTCCCTGATCAGCAGCTCCGTGTGTTGGACAAGCGACACCGCCTGGCAAGCACAGTTCCGGCCGAGTACCCGCAAGGCACCCAGGAATTCGGCTTGTGATTCTCCGGGGCGTTGGCGCCTCGTGGCAAGGAGGTGCCTGACGTACACCTCATTTACTGCCTTTACGTACTGTCCCTTCAGCAGCATTATCGCCTCCGTATACGAGGGGGCGTCTCTGATAAGAAGGAAAACTTCTGGGCTCACCCGTGCGTTGAGTATTTGAAGCTTTTGGAGGTCGGTGATGTCGTCGGTGGAGGATCCGAGGTAAGCTTTGAAGCAGCTTAGCCAGTGCTCGAATGCCGCAGTGGCGTCGGCTGCTTGTGAGTCCAGCTCCAGGCGATCAGGCTTGAGTGATGAATTCATCTTTAAAGTTTAGCTTATTAAATTGATGTGCCATCAATTAACACAAGACGAGTAGTGAACAAAACTGTGGCTTTAATAAGCTGAACAGAAAGCCTCCTGGCCACTGATCCCGAACTGGGGCAGGGCCGGAGGTCAGCCACCTTTATACCGAGCCCGAGGGCAGGCGGAGCCATCAGGCAGTGGTTTACCACAATACATGTAGTACAGTAACAGTTTACCACAATACATATAATACACGAACAGTGGTTTAGTGGTTTACCACCATTCACCCCCTGTTAAAAAAAGAGTCCAGCGGGGGTGAAGTGGACTTCAAGGTCGAGTCTGTTGGGGGCTTTGACCTTCCGCCGTGATCGCCTCAGTCCCGGCTGTGGTGTGTGCACTGGTGTCGAGACCTCCGCGTCCGGGAGCGTGTTTACCACACCATGCCTGTCGTTTTACCCGTTCTTGGGTTTGCTCTGTCTGTCAGTGGGTCTTGTACACAGTTAAAGTCCCCCTTCCATGATCAGTCAGTGCATATCCATTAAATAAAAAGTTAGAGTACCCAATTATTTTTTTCCAATTAAGGGCCGATTTAGCATTGTCAGTCCACCTACCCTGCTCATACAACATAGAACATAGAACATAGAAAATACAGCACAGAACAGGCCCTTCGGCCCACGATGTTGTGCCGAACCTTTGCCCTAGATTAATCATAGATTATCATTGAATTTACAGTGCAGAAGGAGGCCATTCGGCCCTTTGAGTCTGCACCGGCTCTTGGAAAGAGCACCCTACCCAAACTCAACACCTCCACCCAACACCAAGGGCAATTTGGACATTAAGGGCAATTTATCATTGGCCAATTCACCTAACCCGCACATCTTTGGACTGTGGGAGGAAACCGGAGCACCCGGAGGAAACCCACGCAGACACGGGGAGGACGTGCAGACTCCGCACAGACAGTGACCCAAGCCGGAATCGAACCTGGGACCCTGGAGCTGTGAAGCAATTGTGCTATCCACAATGCTACCGTGCTGCCCTTGAGAACAAATAAATCTACACTATATCATTTTACCATAATCCATGTACCTATCCAATAGCTGCTTGAAGGTCCCTAATGTTTCCGACTCAACTACTTCCACAGGCAGTGCATTCCATGCCCCCACTACTCTCTGGGTAAAGAACCTACCTCTGATATCCCTCCTATATCTTCCACCTTTCACCTTAAATTTATGTCCCCTTGTAATGGTTTGTTCCACCCAGGGAAAAAGTCTCTGACTGTCTACTCTATCTATTCCCCTGATCATCTTATAAACCTCTATCAAGTCGCCCCTCACCCTTCTCCGTTCTAATGAGAAAAGGCCTAGCACCCTCAACCTTTCCTCGTAAGACCTACTCTCCATTCCAGGCAACATCCTGGTAAATCTTCTTTGCACCTTTTCCAAAACTTCCACATCCTTCCTAAAATGAGGCGACCAAAACTGTACACAATACTCCAAATGTGGCCTTACCAAAGTTTTGTACAGCTGCATCATCACCTCACGGCTCTTAAATTCAATCCCTCTGTTAATGAACGCGAGCACACCATAGGCCTTCTTCACAGCTCTATCCACTTGAGTGGCAACTTTCAAAGATGTATGAACATAGACCCCAAGATCTCTCTGCTCCTCCACATTGCCAAGAACTCTACCGTTAACCCTGTATTCCGCATTCATATTTGTCCTTCCAAAATGGACAACCTCACACTTTTCAGGGTTAAACTCCATCTGCCACTTCTCAGCCCAGCTCTGCATCCTATCTATGTCACTTTGCAGCCGACAACAGCCCTCCTTACTATCCACAACTCCACCAATCTTCGTATCGTCTGCAAATTTACTGACCCACCCTTCAACTCCCTCATCCAAGTCATTAATGAAAATCACAAACAGCAGAGGACCCAGAACTGATCCCTGCGGTACGCCACTGGTAACTGGGATCCAGGCTGAATATTTGCCATCCACCACCACTCTCTGACTTCTATCGGTAAGCCAGTTTGTTATCCAACTGGCCAAATTTCCCACTATCCCATGCCTCCTTACTTTCTGCATAAGCCTACCATGGGGAACTTTATCAAATGCCTTACTAAAATCCATGTACACTACATCCACTGCTTTACCTTCATCCACATGCTTGGTCACCTCCTCAAAGAATTCAATAAGATTTGTAAGGCAAGACCTACCCCTCACAAATCCGTGCTGACTATCCCTAATCAAGCAGTGTCTTTCCAGATGCTCAGAAATCCTATCCTTCAGTACCCTTTCCATTACTTTGCCTACCACCGAAGTAAGACTAACTGGCCTGTAATTCCCAGGGTTATCCCTAGTCCCTTTTTTGAACAGGGGCACGACATTCGCCACTCTCCAATCCCCTGGTACCACCCCTGTTGACAGTGAGGACGAAAAGATCATTGCCAACGGCTCTGCAATTTCATCTCTTGCTTCCCATAGAATCCTTGGATATATCCCGTCAGGCCCGGGGGACTTGTCTATCCTCAAGTTTTTCAAAATGCCCAACACATCTTCCTTCCTAACAAGTATTTCCTCGAGCTTACCAATCTGTTTCACACTGTCCTCTCCAACAATATCGCCCCTCTCATTTGTAAATACAGAAGAAAAGTACTTGTTCAAGACCTCTCCTATCTCTTCAGACTCAATACACAATCTCCCGCTACTGTCCTTGATCGGACCTACCCTCGCTCTAGTCATTCTCATATTCCTCACATATGTGTAAAAGGCCTTGGGATTTTCCTTGATCCTACCCGCCAAAGATTGTTCATGCCCTCTCTTAGCTCTCCTAATCCCTTTCTTCAGTTCCCTCCTGGCTATCTTGTATCCCTCCAATGCCCTGTCTGAACCTTGTTTCCTCAGCCTTACATAAGTCACCTTTTTCCTCTTAACAAGACATTCAACCTCTCTTGTCAACCATGGTTCCCTCACTCGACCATCTCTTCCCTGCCTGACAGGGACATACATATCAAGGACACGTAGCACCTGTTCCTTGAACAAGTTCCACATTTCACTTGTGTCCTTCCCTGCCAGCCTATGTTCCCAACTTATGCACTTCAATTCTTGTCTGACAACATCGTATTTACCCTTCCCCCAATTGTAAACCTTGCCCTGTTGCACGTACCTATCCCTCTCCATTACTAAAGTGAAAGTCACAGAATTGTGGTCACTATCTCCAAAATGCTCCCCCACTAACAAATCTATCACTTGCCCTGGTTCATTACCCAGTACTAAATCCAATATTGCCCCTCCTCTGGTCGGACAATCTACATACTGTGTTAGAAAAGCTTCCTGGACACACTGCACAAACACCACCCCATCCAAACTATTTGATCTAAAGAGTTTCCACTCAATATTTGGGAAGTTAAAGTCGCCCATGACTACTACCCTATGACTTCTGCACCTTTCCAAAATCTGTTTCCCAATCTGTTCGTCCACATCTCTGCTACTATTGGGGGGCCTATAGAAAACTCCTAACAAGGTGACTGCTCCTTTCCTATTTCTGACTTCAACCCATACTACCTCAATAGGGTGATACTCCTCGAACTGCCTTTCTGCAGCTGTTATACTATCTCTAATTAATAATGCCACCCCCCCACCTCTTTTACCACCCTCCCTAATCTTATTGAAACATCTATAACCAGGGACCTCCAACAACCATTTCTGCCCCTCTTCTATCCAAGTTTCCGTGATGGCCACCACATCGTAGTCCCAAGTACCGATCCATGCCTTAAGGTCACCCACCTTATTCCTGATGCTTCTTGCGTTGAAGTATACACACTTCAACCCATCTCCGTGCCTGCAAGTACTCTCCTTTGTCAGTGTTCCCTTCCCCACTGCCTCATTACACGCTTTGGCGTCCTGAATATCGGCTACCTTAGTTGCTGGACTACAAATCCGGTTCCCATTCCCCTGCCAAATTAGTTTAAACCCTCCCGAAGAGTACTAGAAAACCTCCCTCCCAGGATATTGGTGCCCCTCTGGTTCAGATGCAACCCGTCCTGCTTGTACAGGTCCCACCTTCCCCAGAATGCGCTCCAATTATCCAAATACCTGAAGCCCTCCCTCCTACACCATTCCTGCAGCCACGTGTTCAACTGCACTCTCTCCCTATTCCTAGCCTCGCTATCACGTGGCACCGGCAACAAACCAGAGATGACAACTCTGTCTGTCCTGGCTTTTAACTTCCAGCCTAACTCCCTAAACTTGTTTATTACCTCCACACCCCTTTTCCTACCTATGTCGTTGGTACCAATGTGCACCACGACTTCTGGCTGCTCCCCCTTCAGGATCCTGAAGACACGATCCGAGACATCCCTGGCCCTGGCACCCGGGAGGCAACATACCTTCCGGGAGTCTCGCTCGTGACCACAGAATCTCCTGTCTATTCCCCTAACCATTGAATCTCCTACAACTATTGCTTTTCTATTCTCCCCCCTTCCCTTCTGAGCCCCAGAGCCAGACTCAGTGCCAGAGACCTGGCCGCTAGGGCCTTCCCCCGGTAGGTCATCCCCCCCCAACAGCATCCAAAACGGTATACTTGTTTTGAAGGGGAACGGCCACGAGGGATCCCTGCACTTTCTGCCTGTTTGTTTTTTTCCCCCTGACTGTAACCCAGCTATTCTTGTCCTGTACCTTGGGTGTGGTTACCTCCTTGTAACTCTTCTCAATCACCCCCTCTGCCTCCCGGATGATCCGAAGTTCATCCAGCTTCAGCTCCAGTTCCCTAACACGGCCTTTGAGGAGCTGAAGTTGGGTGCACTTCCCGCAGGTATAGTCAGTGGGGACACCGGTGGTATCCCTCACCACCCACATCCAACAGGAGGAGCATGTAACTGGCCTAGCCTCCATCCCCTCTTACCTGACAGAATATAGCTGCCCTGTGGACTAACTAGATCTCCGCCCTCCGACCCTGCTCCCAGTCAGCTACACTTTCTGTAAACTCCTGGCTCTCTTCTCACTCTTTGCAGAAATGTCGGAAACAAAATGAAAGGAGCACCTTACTCCCTCCTCACCTAACTCCCTCGGTCACCAAACTCTCACTATCGCACTCAAATGCACCAAATTCAGCACTCAGTGCAAACAAAGTCTGCACTGTAGGGGATCACTTTTATACTGTGAATCTAGCCTCATCTTTGGGTTGTGGGGGTGAGACCCACGCAGGCACAGGGAGAATGTCCACATGGACAGTGACCTGGGGCCGGGATCGAACCTGGATCCTCAGCGATGTAGGCAGCAGTGCTAATCACTGCGCCACCGTGCCGCCCTGGTCGGTGCGTATCTATGTCGGGGATTTCTGCCATGGTCTTTTTTACAAACTCTGTATCGTCCAGTTGGGTACGTACACATTTACCAGGACTACCGATGTGCCGTCTAGGACACCGTTGACCATAACGTACCATCCTCCTTGGTCCATAACTGTCTTTATCGCCGTTAACACCATCCTCCTGCTTATCAGAATGCTACCCCCGAGCTCTTGTTGTGTAGCAGGGATGGTAGGTATATCCCACCCAGCCCGTCCTTATCCACAGTCGGTCCTTCTCCCTCAGGTGCGTCTCTTGGAGGAAGACTGTCGGCTTTCATACTTTTCAGATGGGCGAAGACTCTGGAACTTTTCACTGGGCTGTTAAGTCCCCTTATATACCAGGTGATAATCCTAGTGGGGGGTTTCTGTCCCCCCCCTTCCTGTGGGATCACCCATACTTACCTGGTGGATGCGCCCCTGCACGCTGGGGTTTCCCTTTGTTAGGGGCCGTCCAAAACGATGGCGGTCACCGTTCTCACCATGGGGCTGGGCCCCTGCGATCGGAGTCTCCCTTTGTCCAGGGACCACCCAAAATGGCCGCCAACTGTGTGTACGCCACGTGGGTGCGCCCGTGCACTCCGGGGTCTCCCTTTGTTAGGGGCCGTCCCAAAACGATTCCGGTCACCGTTCTCACCATGGGGCTGGGCCCCTGCGATCGGAGTCTCCCTTTGTTTAGGGATCCTCCAAAGTGGCTGCTTGAGGCGCCATCTTGTTCCATCTTCCTGAACCTGACCTGCTGAAGCCAGTCTAGAGCCCTTCCCCCCCTGATCTTTATGTTTCCCCTGTAATCCTGAATCCCCCACCCCCCCTTCCTATTTGCTCTCCTATCTCCCCCCCTATCCCTCTGTTCTCCACCCCCGCCAGGCACCCTCTTCCTGCTGGGCCATGCACTGCGACCCCCCTCTCTCTCATGCTTCCTAGCACTAGCTGTCCCCGCTAGTGTGGTGAGCACCCTCCTGGGGTTGCTCTGACCCCCTCCGATGCCTGATCCATTGCCATCTCCTCTGACTCCCCCTCACCCTCTCCAGCACTCCGCTGCCTTCCCTTCCTGTGAGCTGGTGCTATTGCCCACAGCGAGGCAGTGCCATCCCACACAGCAATTGTCCATGCCCAGAATTAGTTTTTCTCCCTGAGTCTTCCTCACTGCTGCTTTGTTTGCCTTTGGTCCAGGACATTTTTGGATCCCCAGGTAGCGGAATTTATTTGTACAGGGCCAACTTCGAGTGGTTGAACCCAGCCCTGCGCTTTGCCAGGTCCGCCCCAATGTCCTGATTCACCCTTATTCTGTGTCCTTTCCAACGGCTAGCTTTTGTCTACTAAACCCCGAGCAGGATGCTGTCCCAGTCCTGGTACCTGTGCAGCTTGGCGATTATCTCCCTTGGCTGCTCCCTAGCCTTGGGCTTCGGTTGGAGTGACCTGTGGGCCCTGTCGATCTCCAGTGGCTTGGGGAAGCTGTACCTTCAAGTTGCCCACCATCTGGGCCACGTAGTCAGATCTCTGCCCTCGATCCCCTCTGGCAGGCGCACTATTCGAATATTCTGTTGCCGAGACGGGTTCCTTTGGTCCTCAACCTTCCCCTCAGGCTCCCTTGGGTCACCACCAACCTTTTTATCTCTGCCTCCAGGTGATGATCCTGTCGCTCTGGTCGGTCGATGCTTTTTTGAACTCTTGGATCATTCTTCCATGTGCCTCCAGCTTCTTTCCCATCCCATTGAGCGCCACCTGCATGGCTGCCAACACCTCTGCCATTGCCACACTGACCACCACCTCGATGTCCACCTTGATCGAATCCTTCATCACGGTCAGCTCCTTTGTTAGGAATGCCTTTCATCCTTCTCCAGGTGGGGGGCGGGAGCCCGCTGTCCGGGTCGTCGGTCTCCCACTCTTGGGGGTGGCCAGGGACTCCTCGCCTCGTGGATCCACCGACTCGTTCGCTGCTCTTGCCCTTTTTGTACCATTTGTGCCTTCCCTGCTGCCTCTTGTAGCCATGTAAAATGGCTGCGTCCCGATTAATCTGGCCAAAACCCAGTTTAAAACGGCTAACCCGAAAGGCTGCTGGGAAAAGCAGCTAACAAGACACAAGCAGGCAGCTGCAGACAGTTTTGCATATTCGGCTCTGGGGAAGTTAGCCCAGATCGATACTCAGGGCTATCAACAGCCCATCAACCCAGGTATCCGCAGTTTCATTCAGGACTGTTTGCAGCCAATCTATTCAGACATCCACAGTTAAATCGGCTATCCCCGGGAACAATTGCAACATATTAGCAATTGAATACCGGGCCAGACCTGTCGGCGCCTGCAGTGGCCGAAACAAAGACAGGTGAGCGACCACCCCCCGATCGAGGAATCGCCTCACCATTGGACACATAGACCCCAGAGACTGGGGACAGAATCCAATCACTTGGGACTCAGGGTCAAGGGCCGCCCCGGGAGGCTGGAAGCCCCTGGGCCCTATAAAAGTGAGGGTCCAAGTTCAGATCTCGCTCTCTCTCATCTTCGCCTGCTCGAGACCTTCGCAAGACCAGCCACCGGCAATAGTAAGTTTGAATCCAGCGATCGCTACCCGGTAGAGACACCTAGCCACCGACCTGTAGCAGCCTTTTGAATCCCGCGGGCCAGATTTGATTGGACAAGCCATTCGTTTCCCTGACCTGGTGGGGTCTTCCTAAGTTAAGTATTGGCCAGTAGTGATAGGTTTATTATATAAATAGTAGTATTAGGGTAATAATATTGCTTGTTGTATATAATAAATGACCGTTGTTTTAATCCTTACTAAGCGGTGTGCTGTATTATTAATCATAACCTGAACTTGAACCACGTGGCGGTATCATAAAGATACCTGGCGACTCGTGAGCGAAGGTGACGTAATCAGAGGCAATAGATTAAGGTTAAAAAGAGCAACATAGACTTCCGGGTGCGGCGATGACCAGCTGAGTCGCACGTTTCGGCAGCTCCCGGTGGAACGGACTTTTGGGCTCTTAATAAGAGCCCCAACGGCAATTTTAACGGCTAAAAGTACTGTGCGGTGAACCAGAAGGGAATCCCCCCTGGATACGGATGAAAAAAGGAGAGGAAGGTGGCCGGATTGCGGTGGATCCTTTAGAGCAGCGGCAAGGAAGGCAAGCAAAAACCAAGATGGCGTCGGAAGGTGGCAGTTTAATATGGGGGCCTGAACAACACAAGTTTTTGAAACGCTGCGTGGAAGAACTCAAAAAGGAAATGAAGAAGGAGCTGTTGGCCCCGATATTGCAGGCGATCGAAGGGCTAAAGGAGGAGCAAAAGACCCAGGAGCAGGAGCTTCGGGTCGTGAAGGCAAAGGCTGCCGAGAATGAGGACGACATACAGTGCCTGGTGGTGAAGACGGAGATGCACGAGGCACACCATAAACGATGTGTGGAAAGGCTGGAGGCACTGGAGAACAACGCGAGGAGGAACAACCTAAGGATTCTTGGTCTTCCTGAAGGTGCGGAGGGAGCGGACGTCGGGGCATATGTGAGCACGATGCTGCACTCGTTAATGGGAGCGGAGGCCCCGGCGGGTCCGCTGGAGGTGGAGGGAGCATACCGAGTGATGGCGCGAGGACCGAGAGCAGGAGAAATTCCTAGAGCCATAGTGGTGAGATTCCTCCATTTTAAGGACAAAGAGATGGTCCTTAGATGGGCAAAGAAAACTCGGAGCAGTAAGTGGGAGAACGCGGTGATCCGCGTATACCAAGACTGGAGTGCGGAGGTGGCGAGAAGGAGGGTGAGCTTTAATCGGGCCAAGACGGTGCTTCACAAAAAGAAGATAAAATTCGGAATGCTGCAACCGGCAAGACTGTGGGTCACATATCGAGGGAGGCACCACTACTTTGAGACGGCGGATGAGGCGTGGACTTTTATCGTGGAAGAAAAATTGGAATGAGTGGGTTATTTAAAAAAAAGAACGTTTGAAACAAAGTGGTGGGGCGAGTATGGGGGGCGAAGAGGGGGGTAAAAAGGGGGGAAAGAGGAGTTTTATGTTATTAATCCTGCGATGTGGTAACTTTTCTCTCTTCCACAGGAGGTGGTGGGGGGAGGAAAGGAGGTGGAGGAGATGGGGCGTTGACCATTGGGGGCGGGGCCAAGGGGGAAGCGCGGGCTCGGTTCCCGCGCTATGATAATCATGGCGGGAATAGGGAAGCAGGAAGGAGGGGGCATCGCACGGTGCGAGCCGAGGTCACGGGGGGAAGCCGAGGTCGGCCAGAGTTTGCTGACTTCTGGGAGCAACATGGGAGGTGTAACTACGCTAGTGGGGGATCTAGCGGGGGGGGGGGGGGGGGGGTGGGAGGGGGGAACTATTGGGCTGCTGCTGCTGGGGAGAGGGGGGAGCTGGTATGGGGTGGGATGGGCGGGGGGGCACCGCCTGGGGGGGGACACAGCTGCGTGGGAACCGGGTGAGGAACTGGAAAAAGGGGATGGCTAATCGACAAGGGGGGGGGGTAAAAAGCCCCCCAACCCGGCTGATCACGTGTAACGTGAGAGGGCTGAACGGGCCGATAAAGAGGGCACGGGTACTCGCACACCTTAAGAAACTTAAGGCAGACGTGGTTATGTTACAGGAAACGCACTTGAAACTGATAGACCAGGTGAGACTACGCAAAGGTTGGGTGGGGCAGGTGTTCCATTCGGGGCTAGATGCGAAAAACAGGGCTGTGGCTATATTAGTGGGGAAGCGGGTAATGTTTGAGGCAAAGACTATAGTGGCGGATAGCAGGGGCAGATACGTGATGGTGAGTGGCAAACTACAGGGGGAGACGGTGGTTTTGGTAAACGTATATGCCCCGAACTGGGATGATGCCAATTTTATGAGGCGTATGCTAGGACGCATCCCGGACCTAGAGGTGGGAAAGTTGGTAATGGGGGGAGATTTCAATACGGTGTTGGAACCAGGGCTGGACAGGTCGAGGTCCAGGACTGGAAGGAGGCCGGCAGCAGCCAAGGTGCTTAAAGATTTTATGGAGTAGATGGGAGGAGTAGACCCATGGAGATTTAGCAGACCTAGGAGTAAGGAGTTTTCGTTTTTCTCCTATGTCCACAAAGTCTATTCGCGAATAGACTTTTTTGTTTTGGGAAGGGCGTTGATCCCGAAGGTGAGGGGAACCTTTTCGGATCACGCTCCACATTGGGTGGACTTGGAGATAGGGGAGGAAACAGGAGGGCGCCCACCCTGGAGAATGGACATGGGACTAATGGCAGATGAGGGGGTGTGTCTAAGGGTGAGGGGGTGCATTGAAAAGTACTTGGAACTCAATGATAATGGGGAGGTCCAGGTGGGAGTGGTCTGGGAGGCGCTGAAGGCAGTGGTTAGAGGGGAGCTGATATCAATAAGGGCACATAAAGGAAAGCAGGAGAGTAGGGAATGGGAGCGGTTGCTGCAAGAACTTCTGAGGGTGGACAGGCAATATGCGGAGGCACCGGAGGAGGGACTGTACAGGGAAAGGTAAAGGCTACACGTAGAATTTGACTTGCTGACAATGGGTACTGCAGAGGCACAGTGGAGGAAGGCACAGGGTGTACAGTACGAATATGGGGAGAAGGCGAGCAGGTTGCTGGCCAATTGAGGAAAAGGGGAGCAGCGAGGGAAATAGGGGAAGTGAGGGATGAGGAAGGAGAGATGGAGCGGGGAGCGGAGAGAGTGAATGGAGTGTTCAAGGCATTTTATAAAAAATTATACGAAGCTCAACCCCCGGATGGGAGGGAGAGAATGATGGGCTTTCTGGACCGGCTGGAATTTCCCAAGGTGGAGGAGCAGGAAAGGGTGGGACTGGGAGCACAGATTGAAATAGAGGAAGTAGTGAAAGGAATTAGGAGCATGCAGGCGGGGAAGTCTCCGGGACCGGATGGATTCCCAGTTGAATTTTACAGGAAATATGTGGACTTGCTCGCCCCGCTACTGATGAGGACCTTTAATGAGGCAAAGGAAAGGGGACAGCTGCCCCCAACTATGCCTGAGGCAACGATATCGCTTCTCCTAAAGAAGGAAAAGGACCCGCTGCAATGCGGGTCCTATAGACCTATTTCCCTCCTAAATGTAGACGCTAAGATTCTGGCCAAGGTAATGGCAATGAGGATAGAGGATTGTGTCCCGAAGGTGGTCCATGAGGACCAAACTGGGTTTGTGAAGGGGAGACAGCTGAATACGAATATATGGAGGCTGCTAGGGGTAATGATGATGCCCCCACCAGAGGGGGGAGCGGAGATAGTGGTGGCGATGGATGCCGAGAAAGCATTTGATAGAGTGGAGTGGGATTATCTGTGGGAGGTGCTGAGGAGATTTGGTTTTGGAGATGAGTATGTTGGATGGGTGCAGCTGTTGTATAGGGCCCCAGTGGCGAGTGTGGTCACGAATGGACGGGGATCTGCATACTTTCGGCTCCATAGAGGGACAAGGCAGGGATGCCCTCTGTCCCCATTATTGTTTGCACTGGCGATTGAGCCCCTGGCAATAGCATTGAGGGGTTCCAAGAAGTGGAGGGGAGTACTTAGAGGAGGAGAAGAACACCGGGTATCTCTGTATGCGGATGATTTGTTGTTATATGTAGCGGACCCGGCGGAGGGGATGCCAGAGATAATGCGGACACTTTGGGAGTTTGGAGAATTCTCAGGATATGAACTGAACATGGGGAAAAGTGAGTTGTTTGTGGTGCATCCAGGGGAGCAGAGCAGAGAAATAGAGGACTTTCCGCTGAGGAAGGTAACAAGGGACTTTCGTTACTTGGGGATCCAGATAGCCAAGAATTGGGGTACATTGCATAGGTTAAATGTAACGCGATTGGTGGAACAAATGGAGGAGGACTTCAAGAAATGGGACATGGTATCCCTGTCACTGGCAGGGAGGGTGCAGGCGGTTAAGATGGTGGTCCTCCCGAGATTTCTCTTTGTGTTTCAGTGCCTCCCGGTGGTGATCACGAAGGCTTTTTTCAAAAGGATCGAAAAGAGTATCATGAGTTTTGTGTGGGCCGGGAAGACCCCGAGAGTGAGGGAGGGATTCTTACAGCGTAGTAGGGATAGGGGGGGGCTGGCACTACCGAGCCTAAGTGAGTACTACTGGGCCGCCAACATCTCAATGGTGAGTAAGTGGATGGGAGAAGAGGAGGGAGCGGCGTGGAAGAAATTGGAGAGGGCGTCCTGTAGGGGGACTAGCCTACAAGCTATGGTGACGGCCCCATTGCCGTTCTCACCGAAGAAATACACCACAAGCCTGGTGGTGGTGGCGACTTTGAGAATTTGGGGACAGTGGAGACGGCATAAGGGAAAGACAGGAGCCTTGGTGGGGTCCCCGATAAGAAATAACCATAGGTTTGCCCCGGGGAGAATGGATGGGGGATTTGGAATATGGCAAAGAGCAGGAGTAACACAACTGAAAGATCTGTTTGTGGATGGGAAGTTCGCAAGTCTGGGAGCGCTGACCGAGAAATATGGGTTGCCCCAAGGGAATGCATTCCGGTATATGCAACTGAGGGCTTTTGCGAGGCAACAGGTGAGGGAATTCCCGCAGCTCCCGACGAATGAGGTGCAGGACAGAGTGATCTCAAAGACATGGGTGGGGGACGGTAAGGTGTCAGATATATATAGGGAAATGAGGGACGAGGGGGAGATTATGGTAGATGAGCTGAAAGGGAAATGGGAAGAAGAGCTGGGGGAGGAGATTGAGGAGGGGCTGTGGGCGGATGCCCTAAGTAGGGTAAACTCATCGTCCTCGTGTGCCAGGCTAAGCCTGATTCAACTTAAGGTGTTACACAGGGCGCATATGACTGGAGCACGGCTCAGTAAATTTTTTTGGGTAGAGGATAGGTGTGCGAGATGCTCGAGAAGCCCAGCGAATCACACCCACATGTTCTGGTCATGTCCGGCACTACAGGGGTTCTGGGTGGGGGTGACAAAGGTGCTTTCGAAAGTAGTGGGGGTCCAGGTCGAACCAAGCTGGGGGTTGGCTATATTTGGGGTTGCACAAGAGCCGGGAGTACAGGAGGCGAGAGAGGCCGATGTTTTGGCCTTTGCGTCCCTAGTAGCCCGGCGCAGGATACTGTTGATGTGGAAGGAAGCCAAGCCCCCGGGTGTGGAGACCTGGATAAATGACATGGCAGGGTTTATAAAGCTGGAACGGATTAAGTTCGTCCTAAGGGGATCGGCTCAAGGGTTCACCAGGCGGTGGCAACCGTTCGTCGAATACCTCACAGAAAGATAGAGGGAATGGAAAAGAAGAAGGTAGCAGCAGCAGCCCGGGGGGGGAGGGGGGGGAGGAGGGGGGGGGAGGAACCAGAAGGACTCTCAGGGTTGTTAATATATATGTATAATATGTATAGGTTGTTGCTATAAATAATTGTATATTGGACTGTTAAATCATATTTTTGGAGAGTGTTTATCTGAGACAAAGCAGTTGCCATTTAGTTTTAGTTTTCGTTTTTGTTATATATTATTTATTCTTTGCTTATAAAACAGGTCATTGTTATTTATACGGTTATATTATTGTGTAAAGGATACACAATGTACTGTGATGGTTGATCAAAAATTTTCAATAAAATATTTTTTTAAAAAAAGAGCAACATAATTGGCGACATCCTGACGGGACCCGACTTAGAAGTGGAAAACCACTCCGGGAGAACCCCAACATTTTGAATTAGAATCCAATTGGAAACAAAAAAAACCCACAAGTGTTCAAGCGGTTCTGGTTAATAATTCACAATTCGGAAGTGTGTATATGCATGCGTAACTAACAGGGTTATAAGGCAAAACTGATAGATTTTTTGTTGCGTCAGTACTATCGGCAGTTGGTATTTTGGAAATTAGCGCAAGCCGTACCCGCATCTACCACACCACCTTCGCCCCCTGTTCCAAATTCGAACGTAACGAGCAGATAAGAGAGACCCATGCAGGCAATGCAAGCGATGCAGCGCCTCATGAACCCCGAAGATTTTGCTGTCGCACCAGTCAGCAGCGTAGGAGCGGGACAGTGTCCCGTTTGGGAAGTGGAAATCCACAAATTTCTGCAGGGCAAAGGATGGCCCATGTGGAAGGATTTCTGCAATAACAACGACTCAGGTCCTGGAGGTATAGGGCATACTTGGTGGGAGAACCTGAGTGAGATCCACAGAGAGAGTTTAGCAAAAGCTCGCAAGCCGATGGCAATTGTGTCCTGTCTGGCACAATTGCGAGGCACGGAGGAGGTCGTCAGGACGCTCCGCAAGGAAACAGAAGGCATACATCGGATGAGTAAAATCGATGTATGCGAAGTTGAGAAAGAGAACCTGGAGTTAAAAGGGAAATTAGCGGGCCCAACAGGTCCATATATTTTTTACTCGACTGGGAAACCGTCCGGCCCCGGTGCCTTCCCCGCCTGCATGCTTCCTATCCCTTTGATCAGCTCCTCCAGCCCAATTGGGGCCCCCAGTCCCGCTACCAGTCCCTCTTCCACCTTTGGAAACCTCAATTGGTCCAGGAAACGGCCCATCCCTCCCTCCTCCCGTGGGGGCTCGGATCGGTACAATTCCTCGTAGAAGTCCCTGAAGACCCCATTGATGCCAACACCACTCCGCACTGCGCTCCCTCCCCTGTCCTTAACTCCCCCGATCGCCCTAGCTGCGTCCCGCTTCCGAAGCTGATGCGCCAGCATCCGGCTTGCCTTTTCCCCAGACTCGTAGACCGCCCCCTGGGCGTTCCTCCACTGCACCTCCGCCTTTCTGGTGGTCACCAGGTCGAATTCGGCCTGGAGGCTGCGCCTCTTCCTCAACAATCATTCCTCAGGTTTTTCCGCATACCTCCTGTCTACCCTCACTATCTCCCCCACCAGCCTCTCCCTCTCCCCCCGCTCCCTCCGCTCCTTGTGGGCCCTGATGGAGATCAGCTCTCCCCTCACCACCGCCTTCAGTGCCTCCCATACCATCCCCACTCGGACCTCCCCGTTGTCGTTGGTCTCCAAGTACCTCTCTATACTTCCTCGGACCCGCTCGCTCACCTCCTCGTCCGCCAACAGCCCCACCTCCAAGCGCCACAGCGGGCGCTGGTCCCTCTCCTCCCCCATCTCCAAGTCCACCCAATGCGGGGCATGGTCCGAAATGGCTATTGCCGAATACTCGGTATCCTCTACTCTCGCTATCAGCGCCCTACTCAAAATGAAAAAGTCGATTCGAGAATAAGCCTTATGGACATGTGAGAAGAATGAAAATTCCCTAGCCTCCGGCCTTGCAAATCTCCAAGGGTCCACCCCTCCCATTTGGTCCATAAATCCCCTCAACACTCTAGCCGCCGCCGGCTTCCTACCCGTCCTAGACCTGGAGCGATCCATGCAGGATCCAACACGTGTTAAAGTCTCCCCCCATTATCAGGCCCCCCACTTCCAAGTCTGGGATCCGGCTCAACATGCGCCGCATAAAACCCGCATCGTCCCAGTTCGGAGCATACACATTGACCAGTACCACCCTCTCTCCCTGCAACTTACCACTTACCATTATGTACCTACCGCCATTATCTGCCACAATGCTCGACGCCTCGAATAACACCTTCTTTCCCACCAGGATCGCCACCCCTCGATTTCTGGCATCTAGCCCCGAGTGAAACACCTGACCTACCCACCCTTTCCTCAGTCTTACCTGGTCTGCCACCTTCAGGTGTGTCTCCTGGAGCATAACCACATCCACCTTGAGCCCCTTCAGGTGCGCGAACACGTGGGCCCGCTTAACCGGCCCATTTAGTCCCCTTACATTCCAGGTTATCAGCCGGATCAGGGGGCTACCCACCCCCCTCCCCCGCCGACTAGCCATGACCCCTCCTCGGCCAGCCACGCGCCCGCACCCCACACCCGGCCCGTTCCCCACAGCGGCATGCCCCCGTCTCGACCCCCCCCCCCCACTCGCTCCAGCTCCTCCTTGATCTTAGCAGCAGCAACTTGATTCCCCCCCACCCACCCCCCCACCCCCCACCCCCTCCCGGCTAGGACCCATCCTAGCTGGTTTACTCCCCCCATTGCACTTCCGCAAGTCAGCTGACTCCTGCTGACCCCGGCCACTCCCGCCTCCCCTTCGACTCCTCCCATTGTGTGGCACACCCTCCTCTCCCGCTCCCCATTCACAGACTCTCCCCCTCCGTTCTAAGCGCGGGAAACAATCCTCGCTT
Organism: Scyliorhinus torazame; assembly: GCF_047496885.1. Taxonomy (NCBI): domain Eukaryota; kingdom Metazoa; phylum Chordata; class Chondrichthyes; order Carcharhiniformes; family Scyliorhinidae; genus Scyliorhinus; species Scyliorhinus torazame. The sequence goes on from NC_092722.1 coordinate 82,356,760, forward strand.
CCCCCCCCGGTCCCGCCCCCCCCCCCCCACAGTCTTCGGCGCGGGAAAAAAAAACCCGCGATCTCCACCTACCAGGCCCCGCCACCAACCAAAACAGTGCCCAACCCGCCCCATCCACCCTCCCCAACCCGAAAGAGAAAAACACAGAGAAAAAGAAACCCAAAACAATGCAAAGGCCCCCCCCCCAAATCAAAAATAGGTATAACATATCCACCGCAGTCCCCAATCGCCCATCCCGACCCTCAGTTTGTGTCCAGCTTCTCGGCCTGAACAAAGGCCCACGCCTCCTCCGGAGACTCAAAATAATGGTGCCGGTCCTTGTAGGTAACCCACAGTCGCGCCGGCTGCAACATGCCAAACTTCACCCCCTTCCTGTGCAGCACCGCCTTCGCTCGATTATACCCGGCCCCCCTCCTCGCCACCTCCGCACTCCAGTCCTGGTATATCCGAACCTCTGCGTTCTCCCACCTGCTGCTCCTCTCCTTCTTGACCCACCTGAGCACAAACTCCTGATCGGCGAACCGATGAAACCGCACCAGCACCGCCCACGGAGGCTTATTAGCCTTGGGCCTCCTCGCCAACACTCTATGGGCCCCTTCCAGCTCCAGGGGCCCCTGGAAGGACCCCGCTCCCATCAGCAAGTTTAACATGGTGACCACATAGGCCCCCACGTCCGGCCCCTCCAGCCCCTCTGGGAGGCCCAGAATCCGCAGATTCTTCCGCCTCGACCGATTCTCCATCTCCTCGAACCGCTCCTGCCATTTCTTGTGGAGCGCCTCGTGCGCCTCCACCTTTACCGCCAGGACTGAGATCTCGTCCTCATTGTCAGAGATCTTTTGTCGAGCCTCTCGGATCACCACCCCCTGGGCCGTCTGTGTCTCCAGCAGCTTATCAATAGAAGCCTTCATCGGCTCTAGCAGGTCCTTTTTAATCTCTCTGAGGCAGCGCTGGATACCCTCCTGTTGCTCCTCTGCCCACTGCCTCCACGCTGCCTGGTCTCCGCCCGCTGCCATTTTGTCCTTCTTCCCTCCCTTCTTCTGGTCCACCACCACCTTTTTTGTCACCCCGCTCCTAGTTAAAGCCATATACTGACGGGGAACTATTATTAACTCCTTCCCACACCGGGAAACGTCGAAAAAGTGCCCTTGGGGGCCCTGAAAAGAGCCCAAAAGTCTCGAGAGGGAATCCTTTTGGCAGTGTTCGCTTCACCAATCTGCCCCAAAATGTCCGTGGAAACTCCTGAAAAGGTCTGAGAGTCGGCTCCAGACGGGAGCTGCCAAATGCGTGACCTACTCCTCCATGGCCGCCACCGGAAGCCTCGTCCCCGCTTCTTCAGTGGCCTTGGTGAGATCTTTTCACAGTTGTTCCCTCTGCTGTTAGAATTCACTTTTGATAAAGGTCCTCAGGTCAGTTTGCAGCTTTAAGCTTGCCCTTCCCCCGCTTGCATGTTGGAAGAGGCCCTGTTTATCCTGTTGCAGCCAAATCCTCCACTGCTTCTGCCGGGCCTGGCAGCCAAAAGACACAACACTCCTGGGGGACACCGTCAAGGGAGTGTTGCAGTACTCTTGCCACACCGGGAAATGTCAAACAAATGCCGTGGGGGCCTTGTAAAAGAGCCCAAAAGTCCGTTCCAAGCGGGAGCTACCGAATATGCGACCTAGCTCTGCATAGCCGCACCCGGAAGTCGTCTCGGTTCTCAGCTTAGACCCATCGGTCGCAGCAGCCCTTCCCGACCCACAGAATGTAGGAGGAGGCACCCTTGCAGAAATGCATACCGCGATCCTGGATGCAATCGGGTATAACCGGGGCGACCCCGTAGACGGTCTAAATAAGTGCAGACAGAAAAAGTCTGAACACCCCACAGCGTTCGCAGGACGCTTGTGGATTCACTTTGAAGCCGTTTTCGGAAATGTAGATCGTGCCCATTTGTCCGCAGACAATATGGCCAAGTGGACCCGCACCCTTATCTCCCATGCCACAGAGGCAGGACAAAAAGCCTGTACGAATTATGACCCCTCAGAGGAAGCCCACAATGAGAAATGGGTTTTAAAAAGATTGTCCCGCGCCTGAGCAGTCTGTACAAAGCAAACACGTAGTTAAAAATCCCGAAGAACAGCAGGCAGAAGCAGACAAAGCCGCAGTTAGGGAACCCGAGGAAGAGCAGGCAGACATGCATCCAGTTAAAATGCACCAGAACCCCGCATGGGTAAACAAAGGATGCAACAGCAACCCCCCCAGAAACCACCGGAATGTTACAATTGTGGACAATTAGGACGTTACGCACGAGAATGTCAACAACGGGATAAGCCCACAAATGCCCCCCAAACCAGCAAAGAAACCAACAGCCCCGACCCCCAACCCAGGGAACCATACCCAAGGGAACAATGCACCAGAGAGCCTGCTCCACCTTATGTGCCCCAGGGGTCACGTTATAACTGTGGGCAGTCAGGACACTTCACCCGAGATTGCAGGAGACCCCCACCAGCTAGACTAGCCCCCAGATATGAAAGAGAACACCACCCACAGCAGCTACAAGGTCCCAGCTGCCCCATGCAAACTGTGAGCGTTACCCACCACTTCTCATGGCAGGGAAACCTCAGCAAGGCCACTTCATTTTTGTTTCACTCCTCCTTCCTCTCTTCTTCGGTCACGCTGCACTCCCTCCATATGCTAATTACACCCCAGCCCAAATGTGATTTACGATGTCCCATATTCTGATGGAACCTGCAGAATGTTTTACGTTGTCTGTCTGTTTGTTAAATGTTGTTCGTCCAACAGGAGAATTTCCTCACCGCCCCACACCCATTCACCTGAACTTTGTAGCTCTTTTCCAAACGGACAAGCCGGACGCTTGTTCAGCGGTACCAACTTGTCCACAGATACCTGGTCACCAGACCAGACGCCCATTCAGAGGAACTAGCTTTTCAGCTGATACGTGGTCACCAGACCAGACGCCCGATCGTAGCTACTCTTCTGATTTGATGGTAGAATCAGAACAGTAACCCCACCATGATGACTACATTTTTGTCCGTTCTTTGGTCGCTCAGGCAGTGGAGAAACGGCGTGAGACCCGCCCTGCCTGGGGACCCCCCCCCGTTCGTCAAAAACGCTCGGGGAGGGAAGATACGGTATTGGTAGCCGTCCTACCCGGGGACTCCACCCAAATCTTACCCGTCGCGGCCCATACGCACCTCATTCGAACTTTTCTTTCAAAAACAGTTTTATTTTATTTAGGCAACCTTTGGGTTGCTGCCACATGCTATTTACATCCTGGAACATTTGGATGATAAAGTTAGCACTGGTCCACCACTGGGAAGTGTGCCGTGTCCTAACGTTTGTTTTGAAAAAAAAAATGGGGGGAGAGTCACATATTGTGACCAATTATAAGGGTTTAATTGGCCCCAAGAAGGGCAGACACACTAACACACTGGATATTAAACCGAAGTATTTACACACACTACGCTTGTCTTACAGAACTCCAGAAGCTCCAAGTCCAGAGAAAACCAGCAAACACAGGAAAAGGAAAGAAAGAAGACAGCCATGAGGACTCCTTTCTTCGTGCTCAACATGTGTGTGCTGGACTTTTGGTTGCGCGGGAACGCGGACCCCATCACTCCAAACCCCTACTGTTAACACTTCACGGCCCAGTAGTGCCGAGGGCCCAGTCACCAACCACGCTGCATTATCCTGGTGTGCCAAGTTCATAACTTGGTACTCCTTATCGTACGTCATTGAGGCACTGTTAGCATTGGCTATACTCAGTTGTGCAGTACAGACCATGCGTCTCCGCAAGTGGAAAAGGAGAGCGTACCGCGCTCGAACCCCGGTCTATCGGATCCAATCCCCGATATTCGGCTATGACCAGACCCCAGACCCCCGCGATATATGAATAATAAAACATGCACTGGCGGTTTTTCCTGTAAATAAAAAGAAAATGTATGGAAATGTATGATCCTGAGCTTGACTGCCAAGCCAGGAAAGAATATATTAAATGTTGTGACTGTTATTGTATGTTTAGAGAGATAAGATTGTATAATACTTGAAAAATTGTTTAGGTAAAATTAGAGGTTCCCAGTTTATTTTTTTCCAGACACATGCCCCTGCCTGACATAGCGCCCTCAAGAATTGTTTAGGTAAATTTTTGTGCATAGCTAGGGTCAGAGTAGTGGCCATGTGGGAGGTGGCCCCCCCCCCCCCCCCCCCAGTCGGGAAACGAAGAGGACAAAGTTTATGTGATCCTTCACGCTTCGCGTTAGGATCACATGGCGGGTGTGTAGCCATGTAAAATGGCTGCGTTCCGATTAATCTGGCCAAAACCCAGTTTAAAACGGCTAACCCGAAAGACTGCTGGGAAAAGCAGCCAAGAAGACACAAGCAGGAAGCTGCAGACAGTTTTGCATATTCAGCTCTGGGAAGGTAGCCCAGATCGATACTCAGGGCTATCAACAGCCCATCAACCCAGGTATTCGCAGTTGCATTCAGGACTGTTTGCAGCCCATCTATTCAGACATCCACAGTTAAATTGGCTATCCCCGGGAACAATTGCAACATATTAGCAATTGAATACCGGGCCAGACCTGTCGGCGCCTGCAGTGGCCGAAACAAAGACAGGTGAGCAACCACCCCCCGATCGAGGAATCGCCTCACCATTGGACACATCGACCCCAGAGATTGGGGACAGATCCAATCACTTGGGACTCAGGGTCAAGGGCCGCCCCGGGAGGCGGGAAGCCCCTGGGCCCTATAAAAGTGAGGGTCCAAGTTCAGATCTTGCTCTCTCTCATCTTCGCCTGCTCGAGACCTTTGCAATAGTAAGTTTGAATCCAGCGATCGCTATCCGGTAAAGACACCTAGCCACCGACCTGTAGCAGGCTTTTGAATCCCGCGGGCCAGATTTGATTGGACAAGCCATTCGTTTCCCTGACCTGGTGGGCTCTTCCTAAGTTAAGTATTGGCCAGTAGTGATAGGTTTATTATATAAATAGTAGTATTAGGGTATTAATATTGCTTGTTGTATATAATAAATGACCGTTGTTTTAATCCTTACTAAGCGGTGTGCTGTATTATTAATCATAACCTGAACTTGAACCACGTGGCGGTATCAGAAAGATACCTGGCGACTCGTGAGCAAAGGTGACGTAATCAGAGCCAATAGACTAAGGTTAAAAAGAGCAACACTCTCGAGCTACTGCTTCCCGGCATATTACTCTTCTTCTTTGCCTTTTTAATTGAGGGGCTGAATGAGTCCAAATTTTCAGGCTAAATCCGGGCAAAAGTGCCTATTTTACTGTGTTCTGGTGTGGAACCACCTGATGTGCGACTACTCAGCACATCCCCGTCACCGGACATCCTCCCAGCACATTCCTCATTTGTGTCCTTGTAGATGGTGGACAGGCTTCGGGGGAGTCAGGAGGTGAGTTACAGGATTCCCAGCCTCTGACCTGCTCTGGTAGCCACAGTATTTATACGGCTGGTCCCAGTTGGAATTAGTGATGGTAATGCCATTGAATGTCAAGATGAGAGATGGTTAGATCCTCTCTTGCAGGAGATGGTCATTGCCTGGCACTTGTCTGGCGTGAATGTTACTTGCCACTTGTCAGGCCCAAGCCTGGATATTGTCCAGGTCTCGCTGCATTTGGACACGGACTGCTTCATTATCTGAGGAATTGCGAATGGTGCTGAACATTGTGCAGTCATCCGCAAACATCCCCACCTTATGGTGGAAGAGAGGTCATTGATGAAGCAGTTGAACATGTTCGGGCCGAAGACACTTTGATCCAGCAGAGGGCAGTAGAGCGGAGCTGCTGATTGTCTGTTGCAAGGGAAATTTGCATACCTCCGTTGTGGTCACCCTAACTTGAAGGTGTACCTTCAAGGTGGTTTGTGGAGGAGCTGTTGTCAAGTGACACTTAAACCCGAAACACTTCTTCAGTGTTTCCCTCCCTACCCCCTCCTCTAACCCAAAAAAACCCAACCACTGTAAAGATCAAGAGGAAGGCTCGAGGACAGGTGGAAGTAGAAAGAAGTTGAACCTTGACATCACAGCCTGCAGGTAAGGGATTGGCTGGTGACTGGTAAGTAGTTTTTCTTTTATTTTCCCTCAGGTGTTATAGTGCAGGGCGCAGAGGTTGCTGAGTGAGTGCTTGCTGAGAAGGGGAGTGAATAACAGGTAAGCTCTTTCTTTCGTTTTCTTTTTTTTATCTAGAGGGGATGGCAGGGAAGGTAGTGCAATGTTCCTCCTGCAGAATGTTTGACGTGAGGGACGCGGACAGTGTCCCTGCTGATTTCATCTGTGGGAAGTGCACCCATCTCCAGCTCCTCAGAAACCGCGTTAGGGAACTGGAGCTGGAGCTGGATGAACTTCGGATCACTCGGGAGGCAGAAGTGGTCATAGATAGAAGCTTCAGGGATGTAGTTACTCCGAAGAATAAAGATAGATGGGTGACCATGAGAGGGGCTGGGAGGAAGCAGTCAGTACAGGGATCCCCTGTGGTCGTTCCACTTAGTAACAAGTATCCCGCTTTGGATACTGTTGGGGGGGGGACTTACCAGGGGTAAGCCATGGGGTGCAGGTCTTTGGCACAGAGTCTGTTCCTGTTGCTCAGAAGTAGGGGGAGAGGAATAGAGCATTAGCCATTGGAGACTCCATAGTTAGGGGGATAGATAGGAGATTATGTGGGAACGAGAGAGACTCGCGGTTGGTGTGTTGCCTCCCAGGTGCCAGGGTGCGTGATGTCTCGGATCGTGTTTTCGAGATCCTTAAGTGGGAGGGGGAGCAGCCCTAAGTCGTGGTCCACATAGGTACCAATGACATAGGTAGGAAAAGGGATAGGGATGTAAGGCAGGAATTCAGGGAGCGAGGGTGGAAACTTAGATCTAGGACAAACAGAGTTATTATCTCTGGGTTGTTACCCGTGCCACGTGATAGCAAGACGAGGAATAGGGAAAGAGAGGAGTTGAACACATGGCTACAGGGATGGTGCAGGAGGGAGGGTTTCAGATTTCGGGATAATTGGGGCTCATTCTGGGGTCGGTGGTCTGCACCTGGACCAGAGGGGTACCAATATCCTGTGGGGGAAATTTGCTAATGCTCTTCGGGAGGGTTTAAACTAGTTCAGCAGGGGCTTGGGAACCTGAATTGTAGCTCCAGTATACAGGAGGTTGAGAGTAGTGAGGTCATGAGTAAGGTTTCAAAGTTGCAGGAGTGTACCGGCAGGCAGGAAGGTGGTTTAAAGTGTGTCTTCTTCAATGCCAGGAGCATCCGGAATAAGGTGGGTGAACTTGCGGCATGGGTTGGTACCTGAGACTTCGATGTTGTGGCCATTTTGGAGACATGGATAGAGCAGGGACAGGAATGGTTGTTGCAGGTGCCAGGGTTTAGATATTTCAGTAAGCTCAGGGAAGGTGGTAAAAAAGGGGGAGGGGTGGCATTGTTAGTCAAGGACAGTATTACGGTGGCAGAAAGGACGTTTGATGAGGACTCGTCTACTGAGGTAGCATGGGCTGAGGTTAGAAACAGGAAAGGAGAGGTCACCCTGTTAGGGGTTTTCTATAGGCCTCCAAAAAGTTCCAGAGATGTAGAGGAAAGGATTGCAAAGATGATTCTGGATAGGAGCGAAAGCAACAGGGTAGTTGTTATGGGGGACTTTAACTTTCCAAATATTGACTGGAAACGCTATAGTTCGAGTACTTTAGATGGGTCCGTTTTTGTCCAATGTGTGCAGGAGGGTTTCCTGACACAGTATGTAGATAGGCCAACGAGAGGCGAGGCCGAATTGGATTTGATACTGGGTAATGAACCAGGACAGGTGTTAGATTTGGAGGTAGGTGAGCACTTTGGTGATAGTGACCACAATTCGATTACGTTTACTTTAGTGATGGAAAGGGATAGGTATATACCGCAGGGCAAGAGTTATATCTGGGGGAAAGGCAATTATGATGCAATGAGGCAAGACTTAGGATGCATCGGATGGAGAGGAAAACTGCAGGGGATGGGCACAATGGAAATGTGGAGCTTGTTCAAGGAACAGCTACTGCGTGTCCTTGATAAGTATGTACCTGTCAGGCAGGGAGGAAGTGGTCGAGCAAGGGAACAGTGGTTTACTAAGGCAGTCGAAACACTTGTCAAGAGGAAGAAGGAGGCTTATGTAAAGATGAGACATGAAGGTTCAGTTAGGGCGCTCGAGAGTTACAAGTTAGCTAGGAAGGACCTAAAGAGAGAGCTAAGAAGAGCCAGGAGGGGACATGAGAAGTCTTTGGCAGGTAGGATCAAGGATAACCCTAAAGCTTTCTATAGATATGTCAGGAATAAAAGAATGACTAGGGTAAGAGTAGGGCCAGTCAAGGATAGTAGTGGGAAGTTGTGCTTGGAGTCCGAGGAGATAGGAGAAGTGCCAAATGAATATTTTTTGTCAGTATTCACACAGGAAAAAGACAATGTTGTCGAGGAGAATACTGAGATTCAGGCTACTAGACTAGAAGGGCTTGAGGTTCATAAGGAGGAGGTGTTAGCAATTCTGGAAAGTGTGAAAATAGATAAGTCCCCTGGGCTGGATGGGATTTATCCCAGGATTCTCTGGGAAGCTAGGGAGGAGATTGCTGAGCCTTTGGCTTTGATCTTTAAGTCATCTTTGTCTACAGGAATAGTGCCAGAAGACTGGAGGATAGCAAATGTTGTCGCCTTGTTCAAGGAGGGGAGTAGAGACAACCCCGGTAACTATAGACCAGTGAGCCTTACTTCTGTTGTGGGCAAAATCTTGGAAAGGTTTATAAGAGATAGGATGTATAATCATCTGGAAAGGAATAATTTGATTAGACATAGTCAACACGGTTTTGTGAAGGGTAGGTCGTGCCTCACAAACCTTATAGAGTTCTTTGAGAAGGTGACCAAACAGGTGGATGAGGGTAAAGCAGTTGATGTGGTGTATATGGATTTCAGGAAAGCGTTTGATAAGGTTCTCCATGGTAGGCTACTGCAGAAAATACAGAAGCATGGGATTCAGGGAGATTTAGCAGTATGGATCAGAAATTGGCTAGCTGGAAGAAGACAAAGGGTGGTGGTTGATGGGAAGTGTTCAGACTGGAGTCCAGTTACTAGCGGTGTACCACAAGGATCTGTTTTGGGGCCACTTCTGTTTGTCATTTTTATAAATGACATGGAGGAGGGCGTAGAAGGATGGGTGAGTAAATTTGCAGATGACACTAAAGTCGGTGGAGTTGTGGACAGCGCGGAAGGATGTTGCAGGTTACAGAGGGACGTAGATAAGCTGCAGAGCTGGGCTGAGAAGTGGCAAATGGAGTTTAATGCAGAAAAGTGTGAGGTGATTCATTTTGGAAGGAATAACAGGAAGACAGAGTATTGGGCTAATGGTAAGATTCTTGGCAGTGTGGATGAGCAGAGAGATCTCGGTATCCATGTACATAGATCCCTGAAAGTTGCCACTCAGGTTGAGAGGGTTGTTAAGAAGGCGTACGGTGTGTTAGCTTTTATTGGTAGAGGGATTGAGTTTCGGAGCCATGAGGTCATGTTGCAGCTGTCCAAAACTCTGGTGCGGCCGCATTTGGAGTATTGCGTGCAATTCTGGTCGCTGTATTATAGGAAGGATGTGGAAGCATTGGAAAGGGTGTAGAGGTGATTTACCAGAATGATGCCTGGTATGGAGGGAAGATCTTATGAGGAAAGGCTGAGGGACTTGAGGCTGTTTTCGTTAGAGAGAAGAAGGTTAAGAGGTGAATTAATTGAGGCATACAAGATGATCAGAGGATTAGATAGGGTGGACAGTGAGAGCCTTTTTCCTCGGATGGTGATGTCTAGCACGAGGGGACATAGCTTTAAATTGAGGGGAGGTAGATATAAGACAGATGTCAGAGGTAGGTTCTTTACTCAGATAGTAGTAAGGGCGTGGAATGCCCTGCCTGCATTGGACTCGCCAACACTAAGGGCATTCAAATGGTCATTGGATAGACATATGGACGATAATGGAATAGTGTAGATGGGCTTTAGAGTAGTTTCACAGGACGGCGCAACATCGAGGGCCGAAGGGCCTGTACTGCGCTGTTATGTTCTATGTTCTAACGTGTGGAACGCCTGCTTTGAGGTCCCGGGACAGAGGTTGGCGGGCGGCAGGTAGTGACTGGATGGAGGTGGTTTTGGCAAGAGTGGGTTGGGTTAGTAGTGATAATCTCTGCGATACTGACACTCCCTGTCTCTCTCTCTCTCTCTATCTCTCTCCCCCTCTCTCCCTTCCACAGCACCCATCTGTAGCGACATTCCCGGATTCCTGCGTTTTCTGGACTTCTGCGAGTTTGCCATTCAGCGTTGCTCCACAGGCAATTTCTATGCCAAGGTATGTTCCCATGGTGCTAGTGTGGTATATTAGCACGGATAGAGGATTGGCTAACTGATAGAAGACAGAGAATTGGATAAGAGGGGCATTTTCAGGATGGCAGCCTGTAACCACTGCAATATCACAGGATTCCGTGCTGGGACCACAATTACTCACAACTTATATTAGTGATTAGACGAGGGTCATGAATGCACTATTGCCAAGTTTGCGGACGACACAAAAATAGGTGGGAAGGTAAATGATGAGGATGACACGAGTCCACAGAGAGGGATATAGAATGGTATAGATCTGGATTATAGACAGGAGCGTAGGCAGAAACGTGACAGATGGAAAATAATGCAGGAAAATGTGACTTTGTTCGGAAGAATAAAAGAGATGAATGTTATTTAAATGGAGAGAGACTGCAGCGGAGGGATTTGGGGGTCCTCATCGATCACACAAAGCCAGCATGCTAGTTCAGCAGGCCATTGGCAAGGCAAACGGAATGTTGGTCTCTCCAAAGGGAATGGAGCATAAAAACAGGGAAGCATTGCTGACATGGCGTTAGTTATACCACACCTGGTCCCCTTATCTAAGGAAAGATATCCTGGCATTCTCAGAGAAGGTTCATTTGGTCGATCCCAGGCACGGAGGAGAGGTTGAGTAGTTTGGGCCTGTGCTCATTGGAGTTTAGATGAATGAGAGGTGACCTTACTGAGACATATAGGATTCCCAGGGGCTTTGACAAGGTACATGCTGAGAGGATGTTTCCCTTTGTGGGAGAGTCTAGGACCAGAGGGCATAATCTCAGAGTAAGGGGTCACCCATTTAAGACCGGAATGAGGAATTTCTTCTCTCAAGAGGTTAGTGAGTCTGTGGAATTCTTTACCACAGAACGTTTTAGAGGCGGGGTCGTTAAGAATGGTCAAAGCTGAGATTAGATAGATTTTGCATCAGTGAAGAATGGAGGGTTATTGGGATAAGCTGGGAAAGTGGGAGTTGAGGATTATCAGATCAGATCACTCCCATCGAGTGGCAGAGCAGACCCGATGGGCCGAATGGTCCACTCCTGCTCCTGCGTCGCAGGGGGGAGTGGATGGTGGGGGGGGGGAATGCAACGGAGGAAGTCCATCTGCGGTCACCAAGATAGGGAGCGAGGGGGTGAGGCAAAGAGTGACCAGAAATCTCCCTAATTCAGCCTTGAATATATTCAGTGAGCCTCAGCCCCCACCCCTTCCACCAATGGCTCTGTGGGGTGTGGGGGGGGGGGGGAGGAGCGGGGGGGGGGGGGATTCCAATGACTCACTGTCCTCTGAGAAACAAAATTCCTCCTGTTCTCCATTCTCAATGGGAGAGACCCTATTATTCTGAATCTGTGCTCCTCCCACCCCTCCCATTCTAGATAGTCGTACTCCAGCTGTACATCGCTTGGGCGAGTCCGCAGACAGAGTACTTCTCAGTTTTGATCTCCTTACTTAATGAGGGACCTACTTGGACTGGCAGCAGTTCTGAAAAGGTTGATGGGGCAGATTCCTGGGCTACCTTGCTCCAACTGTACAGGGCCTTCCACGGGAGGTGGGTGGGGGGATGGATGTCTGCTCAGCACTCACCCTGTCAAGTCCCCCTCAGAAACTTATATGTCTCAATAAGATCGCCTCCCCTTCTTCTAAGCTTCAAGGGGTACGGTCCCGACCTGCTCAATCTCTCCACACAAGACAACCCCCCTCCAGCCCAGCGATCAGCCAACCTCCTCAGAACTGCCTCCAATGAAAGTATGTCACACCTGAAGTAAGGAGACAAAAAACTGACAAGTACTCCAGCTGCGGACTCGCCAAGAGCCCCTGTACAGTTGGAGGGTTGCATCCCAGGAACCAGCCCAGTGAACCCTGTCTGATTGACCTCCAATGCAAGTAGGTCCCTTCTTCAGTAAGGAGACCAACAACTGAGAAGTACTCTGGCTGTGGACTGGCCAAGACCCTTTGCAGATGTGGGCGTCCTTCACACTCCACCCCCCCTCACAATAATGGCCGACGTCTCATTTACCTTCCTGATCACTCGCTGCATCTTCGTATGAACAGTTTTGTGATTCATTCCCCGGGATCCCTCCGTACCGCAGACTTCTGCAAGTTCTCTCCATTTAAATAGTTGCCTGCTATTTCTGTGCGTCCTGCCAAAGCAGACAAATTTGCATTTTCCCACATTATAGATCATCCCCCCTTTCCTGTCCGATCACCTGCGAGCTAATTGAGTGATAATTGCGACATTTTGAAGCGAATGCAGGGGTGTGTCTGGTCTTCTCACCTCTTCCTTCCCACTCCCCCTCATTTCCAGGCTAATCTTTTTGTCCCCACCTCCCTCTCTCATCTAGAGAATTGTTTGCCCCAGTCAGAGAACGCGACAGGAAGAGGAGGCAGAGGAGGCCGACCTATGGATGCAGAAAGGAGGCAAAGGAGCGAGGGGCCTCGATTCGGACTACGAGGTCCCGGTGCCGGTCTGGGAGCTACCGCAGGTGGACAGGCCCGTGCAGGGTGAGCAGGGAGACCTCCAAGATCTCTTCGCCCGCCTGCATGATCCCAGGGCAGCGCAGTCTGCGGAGCGCCTGCGGAACGCCGTTGAGCGAGGGGACATGGAGGCTGTCGACCGGGAGTCCCAGAGACTTCTGTGGGCCCTAGAGGAGGCCCCTAGCGAATGAGACACGAGGGGCTGAGGGCAGCCCCCTCCGAAAGTGAAATGGCACAATTTATATGGTGGTTATTCATTAAAGACTCATCAAACATACATGAACACGTAGTCCTTGCTGTTATTCTCGCAAATTGTAATAAATACAACTCAGATATCTGTTCACTGCCTGGTGTCTCTCAGTCTCCTCACTCTCTCTCTGAGGGAGATATCTGTACACTGACTGGTGTCTCTCAGTCCTCTCTCTCTCAGGGAGATATCTGTACACTGACTGGTGTCTCTCAGTCCCCCCTCTCTCTCTCTCTCTGAGGGAGATATCTGTACACTGACTGGTGTCTCTCTGTCCCCCTCTCTCTCAGGGCGATATCTGGGCACTGACTGGTGTCTCTCAGTCCCCTCTCTCTGAGGGAGATATCTGTACACTGACTGGTGTCTCTCAGTCCCCTCTCTCTCAGGGAGATATCTGTACGCTGACTGGTGTCTCTCAGTCTCCTCTCTCTCTCTCTCCCTGAGAGTTATCTCTACACTGACTGGTGTCTCTCAGTCTCCTCTCTCTCTCTCTCCCTGAGAGTTATCTCTACACTGACTGGTGTCTCTCAGTCCCCTCTCTCTCAGGGAGATATCTGTACACTGACTGGTGTCTCTCAGTCCCCTCTCTCACTCAGGGAGATATCTGTACACTGATTGGTGTCTCTCAGTCCCTCTCTCTCAGGGAGATATCAGTACACTGACTGGTGTCTCTCAGTCCCTCTCTCTCTCAGGGAGATATCTGTACACTGACTGGTGTCTCTCAGTCCCCTCTCTCTCAGGGAGATATCTGTACACTGACTGGTGTCTCTCAGTCCTCTCTCCCTCTCAGGGGGATATCTGTACACTGACTGGTGTCTCTCAATCCCCTCTCTCAGGGAGATATCTGTACACTGACTGGTGTTTCTCAGTCCCTCTCTCTCAGGGAGATATCTGTACACTGACTGGTGTCTCTCAGTCTCTCTCAGGGAGATATCTGTACACTGACTGGTGTCTCTCAGTCCTCTCTCTCTCAGGGAGACATCTGTACACTGACTGGTGTTTCTCAGTCCCCCTTATCTCTCAGAGAGATATCTGTACACTGACTGGTGTCTCTCAGTCCCCCTCTCTCTCAGGGAGATATCTGTACACTGACTGGTGTCTCTCAGTCCCCTCTCTCTCAGGGAGATATCTGTACACTGACTGGTGTCTCTCTGTCCCCTCTCTCTCTCAGGGAGATATCTGTACACTGACTGGTGTCTCTCAGTCCCTCTCTCTCAGGGAGATATCTGTACACTGACTGGTGTCTCTCAGTCCTCTCTCTCTCAGGGAGATATCTGTACACTGACTGGTGTCTCTCAGCCCCCTCTCTCTCAGGGAGATATCTGTACACTGGTGTCTCTCAGTCCCCCCTCTCTCAGGGAGATATCTGTACACTGACTGGTGTCTCTCAGTCCTCTCTCTCTCAGGGAGATATCTGTACACTGACTGGTGTTTCTCAGTCCCCTCTCTCTCAGGGAGATATCTGTACACTGGTGTCTCTCAGTCCCCTCTCTCTCAGTGAGATACCTGTACACTGACTGGTGTCTCTCTGTTCTCTCTCTCAGGAAGATATTTTTGATTTGATTTGATTTATTATTGTCACATGTATGAGTATTCAGCGAAAAATATTGTTTCTTGCAAGCTATACAGACAACGCATACCGAACATAGCGAAGGAAGATCACCTTAATACGGGGTAGGTCCATTCAAACGTCTGATGGCAGCAGGAAAGAAGCTGTTCTTGAGTCGGTTGGTATGTGACCTCAAACTTCTGTATCTTTTTCCTGACGGGAGAAGGTGGAAGAGAGTATGTCCGGGGTGTGTGGGGTCCTTAATTATGCTGCCTGCCTTTCCGAGGCAGCGGAAATTATAGATAGAGTCAATGGATGGGAGGCTGGTTTGCATGATCGACTGGGCTACATTCACGACCTTTTGTAGTTTCCTGCGGTCTTGGGCAGAGCAGGCTCCATAGCAAGCTGTGATACAACCAGAAAGAATGCTTTCTATGGTGCATCTGTAAAAGTTGGTGAGGGTCGTAGCTGACATGCCAAATTTCCTTAGTCTTCTGAGAAAGTAGAGTCATTGGTGGGCTTTCTTAACTATAGTGTCGGCATGGGGGGACCAGGATAGGCTGTTGGTGATCTGTACACCTAAAAACTTGAAGCTCTCGACCCTTTCTACTTCGTTCCCATTGATGTAGACAGGGGCATTTTCTCCACTACGCTTCCTGAAGTCGATGACAATCTCCTTCGTTTTGTTGACATTGAGGGAGAGATTATTGTCATCGCACCAGTTCACCAGATTGTCTATCTCATTCCTGTACTCTGTCTCGTCATTGTTTGAAATCCGACCCACTACGGTGGTGTCATCAGCAAATTTGAAAATCGAGTTGGAGGGGAATTTAGCCACAGTCATAGGTGTATAAGGAGTATAGTAGGGGGCTGAGGACACAGCCTTGTGGGGCACCGGTGTTGAGGATGATCGTGGAGGAGGTGTTGTCGATTACTGATTGTGGCCTGTGGGTTAGAAAGTTCAGGATCCAGTCGCAGAGGGAGGAGCCGAGGCCAAGGCCACGGAGTTTGGAGATGAGTTTCGGAGGAATAATAGTGTTGAAGGCTGAGCTGTAGTCAATAAATAGGAGTCTTACATAGGTATCTTTGTTATCTAGGTGTTCCAGGGTAGAGTGCAGGGCCATGGAGATGGCGTCTGCTGTGGATCTGTTGCAGCGGTAGGCGAACTGTAGCGGATCAAGGCAATCCGGGAGGCTGGGGTTGATTCGTGCCATGACTAACCTTTTGCAGCACTTCATAATGATGGATGTCAGAGCCACTGGGTGATGGTCATTAAGGCACGCTGCTTGGCTTTTCTTTGGTACAGGGATGATGGTTGTCTTCTTGAAGCAGATAGGGACCTCAGGCTGTTGTAAAGAGAGGTGGAAGATGTCTGCGAATACCCCCGCCAGCTGATCCGCGCAAGACCTGAGTGCTCGTCCGGGTACCCCATCTGGGCCAGTGGCTTTCCGTGGGTTGACCTTCGAGAAGGCCGCTCTGACATCTGCAATGGTGACCTCAGATACAAGTTCATCCGCGGCTTCCAGGATGGAGGGCTCGCTCTCGCTGACCTCTTGCTCAAAGCGGGCATAGAATGCGTTGAGCTCATCAGGGAGGAGTGTGTTGGAGCCAGCAATTTTACATGCCTTCATCTTATAGCCTGTTATGTCTGGCAGACCTGTCCATAGTCTCTGGGGGTCCATGTGGCTAGCCTGGGTTTCGAGCTTGGTCCGGTACGGTCTTTTGCCTGTTATTGGTCCGGGTTTACAGAACCCCAAAGTGTTTCATGGAGTTCAACCGACCCACAACGTTTAATAGATTGTGGTGTGGGAAGCACACAGCGTACTCTCCAGGTGTGATACAGCAGAGATGGACAAATGGTTTTTAAAACAAAACAATGTTTATTCTATGAACTCAAGTTAACCTTTTAAAAACAAACATTAAATATCTTAACACCCATTACTTTAAAGATAACCCCAAAAGACTACAACACTAAATAATCCTTCAAACTGTTCCGTTAAACATCCAAAAGACTTCAAACCTTCAAAAATAAGAACACATTAGGTTACATTCAATATATTTATAGTCTTTGGATTGCAGACATCACCAGACCAGCTCTGTGTTTCTTCCTGCAGCTCACAGCAAAACACACAGACACTCCCAGCTGCCTTCTCAAACTGAAACTCAAAAAACCCAGAAGTGAGTTCAGCTCCCCCCACCCTCTGACATCCCTTCAGTAATATGATCAGCTCCTTTCTTAAAGGTACATTGCTTAAACATCCATTTCTTAAAGGTACTCTCACATGACACCTCCCCTCAAGAAAAAAAAATAAACCATCAACATCAAGATGGTTTCATTTTTCACCTTTGCACCATCAATTAAGAAAAGCACACAGTAAAAACATTTTTCCGTTTAAAAAAACAACAACACACAAACAGTTATAATAATATAGTCCTTTTTTTTCTCCCGTTCTTCTTCCTCCAACCAAAATCCTTCTCGATTGACAGTCTCTTTGAACAAGAAAGTCTCTGCACGATCCATCCATTCCTCTACGCCTCAGCATTTCTCTTTACAGTTAGATACTCAGTTCAATCTGATCACAGAGTCCCTTGCTATTCTCCAATACAGGAACATTGGTTATCACAGCTTTCAGGCAGTCAAATGCCTGTTCATAGTCCGCTGTCCACTGAAATGTTTGACGTTTCATCAGCAAGTCATTCAGTGGAGCAACCACACTACAAATCTTTTGCACAAATGTTCGATCAAATCCACTCATGCCAAGAAATCACATTATTTCCCTTTGTCTTGAGGGTATCGAAAACTCCTCAAGGAAAGTGATTTCGGCTTTTCCAAATTCACTTTTGGCTAGGTTTATCACCAAACCGCTTCCTGAAGTTGATCGAATAACTCCATCAGATGTTTTAAATGTTCTTTCCATGTCTGGCTGAAAATTACCAGATCGTCGATGTACACCGCACAATTGGGTAATCCTGAAGCAACTTTGTTAGTTAACCATTGAAATGTGGCTGGGGCGTTTCTCATGCCAAATGGCATAACTTTGAATTAGTATATACCATCTGGAGTCACAAAAGCTGAAATCTCCTTCGCCCTTTCAGATAAAGGTACCTGCCAGTAACCTTTAAGTAAATCCAGTTTGTAAATAAAAGCGGATTGTCCCACTTTCTCAATGCAATCCTCCAAACGTGGGATAGGATAAGAGTCCATTCTTGTAACTGCATTAACCTTTCTATAGTCCACACACAACCATTGGGTATTGTCTGGTTTTGGTACCATCACTATGGGTGAGCTCCACGGGCTGCAACCCACTTCAATTATGCCATTTTAAAGCATACTCTCAATCTCTTTGTTAACCTGTGCCAATTTTAAAGGATTAAGTCTATATGGATGTTGTTTGATAGGAACAGCGTTCCCCACATCTACATCATGTATAGCCATTTTAGTCCTTCCCAATTTATCTCTACAAACTTGCCCATGTGATATCAATAACTCTTTCAGGTCAGTTTGTTTTTCCTCTGGAAGGTAACTTAACAATTCATCCCAATTTTTAAGAACATCCTCATTTTCCAATTTAATTTGAGGTATGTCAAATTCACAGTCATCTGGATTTGGTTCGTCACTTTGAGTTAGAATCATTAAAACCTCCTTTTTCTACCCTTCCCTTTCAAAGTACCTTTTAAGCATATTAACATGACACACTCGGTGATGACACACTCGGTGAGTCTTAGTCTTCCTTCTGTCTGGTGTTTTTACCACATAATTCACCTCACTTAATTTCCTTTCAATCTGATAAGGTCCACAAAACTTAGCTTTTAAAGGCTCACCCACCTACCACTGGTAACAACACTAAAACTTTATCTCCACTGGCAAAACTACAAACTTTGGATTTCTTGTCCGCTACCCGTTTCATCACATTTTGTGCAACTTTCAAATGTTGTCTAGCCAATTCACCTGCTCTATTTAATCGTTCCCTAAAATTTGACACATAATCCAATAGCGTAACTTCCGATTTCTCACCCACCAATTTTTCTTGAATCAATTTAAGTGGTCCTCTTACCTCATGACCAAAAATTAATTCAAAAGGACTAAATTTGGTTGACTCATTAGGTGCATCCCTAATTGCAAACAGTACGAATGGAATTCCTTTATCCCAATCCTCTGGATAATCTTGACAATAATCCCTCAACATTGTCTTTAATGTCTGATGCCACCTTTCTAATGCTCCCTGCGATTCTGGATGGTACGCAGTTGATTTAAATTGTTTTATTCCTAAACTATTCATAATTTCTTTGAATAACTTTGAAGTAAAATTTGATCCTTGATCCGATTGAATTTCTGTGGGTAGTCCATATCTAGTAAAGAATTTAAGTAACTCCTCCACAATCTTTTTAGCTGTAATATTATGTACTGGAATGGCCTCTGGAAACCTAGTAGACACATCCATTATAATCAAAAGATATTGATTCCCACTTTTTGTTTTAGGAAGCGGTCCTACACAATCGATTAGGACCCTTGTAAAATGTTCCTCAAATGCTGGAATGGGTATTAAGGGCGCTGGTTTTATCACTGCTTGAGGTTTCCCTATCACTTGACATGTGAGACATGATTGACAAAATTTAACTACATCTTTGTGTAGTCCAGGACAATAAAAATGTTTCTGGATTTTAGCTTGAGTTTTCCTTATCCCCAAATGACCTCCCACTGGTACCTCATGTACCACTCGCAACACCTCCTTTCTATACCCTACCAGCAATAATACTTGATGAACATCAGCCCACTTTTCATCTGCCTGCATATGTACAGGTCTCCATTGTCCCAACAAGACATCACTTTTACTGTAATAACACTCTGGTATACTCTCAGATTCCTCTTCCGTATATGCTTTCTAATATATCCGTTTTATTTCTACATCCTTCTGTTGTAACTCCGCCAATTTTCCTGAACTAAAAATATCCGCCTCATCCTCCACTTGTTTGTGTTCTTTTTCAACCATCTGATCAAAAATCGTTTCTGATAATTGCACTTCCACTTCATCTTCACTCTTTGATTTCTCCTCTTGTCTTAACCTGTGACTTTGCGACCTTGTTACTACACAATCCGGAAAAATCCCAGGATATTCGTCCTTCAACACTTCAGTTGACTGATTTTCCACTGGCTTATCAACAACAGTAGGCATCACTCCCACCTGCGATCCAGCTATATCATTACCCAAGATAAACTGTATTCCTGGACAAGATAGGTTCTCTATTACTCCTACTACCACTTCACACTCTTCACTGGACTTTCCAACAATACCTGATAGAATGGAACGCTACTCCTCTCACCCTGAATTCCACATATTACCACCTTTTCTGGCAACATTCTTCCCAAACTACATAATTCCTCATCTCTTACCATTAAAGATTGACTAGCTCCTGTATCTCTTAAAATTGTGACTTCTTTACCTGCTCCTCCTGATACACATGAGTAAACTTTACCCACACAAGTAGATTCTAGGCACCTTCTTATCAATTACTTCTTGAACAGGCTGTACAATCGTTTGCACCTCCTTTGCTTCCCTTGGGCTTTCCTTTACCACTTTAACAAACCCCACTGTCTTATCCTGTTTTACCACATCAGCCTTCCCAGTGCTTTTCTTCAACCACCAACACTGTGACTTTACATGGCCTAGTTTATTACAGTGAAAACATTTGAAACTTTTCATTTCTCTCCCACCTTCCTGGATTTCTTTTTTAATATGAGGTACACTCTGTTTATTATCTTCCATCAGATCACCTTTACCTTTACCACTTGAGTATTTCTCATGTCCCCAGCTTCTATCCCTCATCGGCTGAAACTGATGTCGGAAACCAAGCCTTGATTTATGAACTAATCATAATCATCTGCCATTTCTGCTGCTAATCTCGCAGTTTTAACCCTCTGCTCTTCCACATGAGTTCTCACTACATCAGGAATTGAATTTTTAAACTCCTCCAAAAGTATAATTTCTCTGAGAGCTTCATACATTTGGTCTATTTTCAAAGCCCTTATCCACCTATCAAAATTACTCTGTTAGAGCCTTTCAAACTCTATGTATGTTTGACCAAATTCTTTCCTTAAATTTCTAAACCTTTGCCTGTAAGCTTCAGGCACGGCACCTAAGATGGATTTTTTCATCTCCTCATACGTTCCAGATACCTCCTCCGGTAGTGATGCAAACACTTCACTAGCTCTACCTACCAGCTTTGTTTGAATCAGTCATACCCATGTGTCCTGTGGCCATTTCATTTGTTTAGCTATCTTTTCAAATGAAATGAAAAAGGCTTCTACCTCCTTCTCGTCAAACCTTGGCAATGCTTGGACATATTTTAATGGATCCCCACCACGTCTTCGACTATGACGCTCTGTCTCACTATCCTCATCAATCTCATCCAACTGTATGTTTCCCTTTGCGTCTGCCAATTTTAACTGATTTTCACTGGACTTTTTATGAAGTTCAAACTCTCTCTCTTTTTCCCTTTCCTCTCTATCTCTTTCTTTGTTTCTTTCTTCTCTCTCCTTTTCTTTTTCCTCTCTATCTCTATCTCTTTCTTTGTTTCTTTCTTCTCTCTACTTTTCTTTTTCCTCTCTATCTCTATCTTTGTTTCTTTCTTCTCTCTCTTTTTCTTTTTTCTCATTGCATATTCAAGCTGCTTTAATTCTTTTTCATGTTCAAATTGCTTCATCTGCAACTGGACCTTGCCATTTCTAATGAGTCAGAATGTATCTCAGGCAAATTTAAATGCTCAGCTACCGCGGTACGTACCTCATCTTTTCGCATTTTGCCAGGCAATGTTAACTGCAATGCTTTTGCCAAATCTAACACTCTGCTTTTAGTCTCTGTCCGTAAGGTATTGCGTGTTACCGTGTCCACCCCCAAAAACTCCTGAGCCTCTGAAAGCCATTGTCCACAACACACTCCCCACTTAAACTAAAATACCACACCTGAAAAGCAACCACAATGTGCTCACCCCTCACTGTCTTTAAGTTCGTTAAGTCAATCCAATCGATAGACTTTTATCCCCCTCGAGCCCCCAATTGTTATGGGTCCGGGTTTACAGAACCCCAAAGTGTTTCATGGAGTTCAACCGACCCACAACTTTTAATAGATTGTGGTGTGGGAAGCACACGGCGTACTCTCCAGGTGTGATACGGCAATTATGGACAAATGGTTTTTAAAACAAAACAATGTTTATTCTATGAACTCAAGTTAACCTTTTGTAAACAAACATTGAATATCTTAACACCCATTACTTCAAAGATAACCCCAAAAGACTACAACACTAAATAATCCTTTAAATTGTTCCTTTAAACATCCAAAAGACTTCAAATCTTCAAAAATAAGAACACATTAGGTTACATTCAATGTATTTATAGTCCTTGGATTGCAGACATCACCAGACCAGCTCTGTGTTTCTTCCTGCAGCTCACAGCAAAACACACAGACACTCCCAGCTGCCTTCTCAAACTGAAACTCAAAAAAGCAGAAGTGAGCTCAGATATCACTTCAGTAATATGATCAGCTCCATTTCTTAAAGGTACATTGCTTAAACATCCATTTCTTAAAGGTACTCTCACATGACATGCCATCTTTGATGGATTTCCTTGGATCATATCTGGCTTTCTTGTAGAGGTCAGGGTCGCCTGACTTGAACGCCTCAGACCTAGACTTCAGCGAGCAGTGTACATCCCTGTTCATCCAGGGTTTCCAACTAGTGAAGTCAGTTACTGAAGTGGCGTACTCGTTCAGGCTGGTCGCAGAGTTTCTAAATACTGACCAGTCCACTGACTCTAAGCAGTCCCGTAGGAGATCATCCGATTCCTCAGACCAACATTGCACGACTTTCTTTGACGGATTCTCCCGCTACAATGTTTGCTTATAAGCCGGGAGCAGGAGCACAGCCTTGTGGTCAGATATCTGCACACTGACTGGTGTCTCACGGTCCCCTCTCTCTTCTGGAGATATCTGTACACTGATTGGTGTCTCTCAGTACCCCCCTCTCTCTCTTAGGGAGATATCTGTATACTGACTGGTGTCTCTCAGTCCCCTTTCTCTCTCAGGGAGATATCTGGACACTGACTGGTGTCTCTCAGTCCCCCCTCTCTCTCTCAGGGAGATGTCTGTACACTGACTGGTGTCTCTCAATACCCTCTCTCTCAGGGAGATATCTGTACACTGATTGGTGTCTCTCAGTCCCCTCTCTCTCAGGAAGATATCTGTACACCGACTGGTGTCTCTCAGTCCCCTCTCTCTCTCAGGGAGATATCTGTACACTGACTGGTGTCTCTCAGTACCTCTCTCTCTCAGGGAGATATCTGTACACCGACTGGTGTCTCTGAGTCCCCTCTCTCTCTCAGGGAGATGTCTGTACACTGACTGGTGTCTCTCAGTACCCTCTCTCTCAGGGAGATATCTGTACACTGACTGGTGTCTCTCAGTCCTCTCTCTCTCTCAGGGAGATATGTGTACACTGACTGGTGTCTCTCAGTCCCCTCTCTCTCTCAGGGAGATATCTGTACACCGACTGGTGTCTCTCAGACCTCTCTCTCAGGGAGATATCTGGACACTGACTGTGTTTCTCAGTCCCCTCTCTCTCTCAGGGAGATATCTGGACACTGACTGGTGTCTCTCAGTCCCCCCTCTCTCTCTCTGGGAGATATCTGTACACTGACTGGTGTCTCTCAGTCCCCTGTCTCTCAGGGAGATATCTGTACACTGACTGGTGTCTCTCAGTCCTCTCTCTCAGGGAGACATCTGTACACTGACTGGTGTCTCTCAGTCCTCTCTCTCAGGGAGACATCTGTACACTGACTGGTGTCTCTCAGTCCCCTCTCTCTCTCAGGGAGATATCTGTATACTGACTGGTGTCTCTCAGTCCTCTCCCTCAGGGAGATATCTGTACACTGACTGGTGTCTCTCAGTCCCCTCTCTCTCAGGGAGATATCTGAACACTGACTGGTGTCTCTCAGTCCCTCTCTCTCAGGGAGATATCTGTACACTGACTGGTGTCTCTCAGTCCCTTTCTCTATCAGGGAGATATCTGTACACTGACTGGTGTCTCTCAGTCCCCTCTCTCTCTCAGGGAGATATCTGTACACTGGCTGGTGTCTCTCAGTCCCCTCTCTCTCTCAGGAAGATATATGTACGCTGACTGGTGTGGCTCAGTCCTCTCCTTCAGGCAGATATCTGTACACTGACTGGTGTCTCTCAGTCCCCTCTCTCTCTCAGGGACATATCTGTATGCTGACTGGTGTATATCAGTCCTCTCTCTCTCAGGGAGATATCTGTACACTGACTGGTGTCTCTCAGTACCCTCTCTCTCTCAGGGAGATATCTGTACACCGACTGGTGTCTCTCAGTCCCCTCTCTCTCTCAGGGAGATATCTGTACACTGACTGGTGTCTCTCAGTACCCTCTCTCTCTCAGGGAGATATCTGTACACCGACTGGTGTCTCTCAGTCCCCTCTCTCTCTCAGGGAGATATCTGTACACTGACTGGTGTCTCTCAGTACCCTCTCTCTCTCAGGGAGATATCTGTACACCGACTGGTGTCTCTCAGTCCCCTCTCTCTCTCAGGGAGATGTCTGTACACCGACTGGTGTCTCTCGGTCCCCTCTCTCAGGGAGATATCTGTACACTGACTGGTGTCTCTCAGTCCCCTCTCTCTCAGGGAGATATCTGTACACTGACTGGTGTCTCTCAGTCCCCTCTCTCTCTCTCAGGGAGATATCTGGACACTGACTGTGTTTCTCAGTCCCCCCTCTCTCTCAGGGAGATATCTGTACAATGACTGGTGTCTCTCAGTCCCCTCTCTCTCGGAGATATCTGTACACTGACTGGTATCTCTCAGTCCCCTCTCTCTCAGCGAGATATCTGTACACTGACTGGTGTCTCTCAGTACCCTCTCTCTCTCAGGGAGATATCTGTACACCGACTGGTGTCTCTCAGTCCCCTCTCTCTCTCAGGGAGATGTCTGTACACCGACTGGTGTCTCTCGGTCCCCTCTCTCAGGGAGATATCTGTACACTGACTGGTGTCTCTCAGTCCCCTCTCTCTCAGCGAGATATCTGTACACTGACTGGTGTCTCTCAGTTCCCTCTCTCTGAGGGAGATATCTGAACACTGACTGGTGTCTCTCAGTCCCCTCTCTCTGAGGGAGATATCTGTGCACTGACTGGTGTCTCTCAGTCCTCCCTCTCTCTCAGGGAGGTATCTGTACGCTGTGATGCACCGTCAATTACCACAAAGACGAGAGTAGTGGAATAATCGAGGCTTTATTGAGCAAAGATGTTGTGCCCACTGTAGCTGGAACCAGAATGGCTGCAGCACCGGCGAGCACACACTTTTATACTCCGCCTACTGGGCGGAGCCAGCAGGCAGGGATTCACCATTGTACCTCCAATATACGGGCAGTGCCGTAATACATATAATATACCACTAGTGGTGACTACCACACGCTGACTGGTGCCTCACAGTTCCTTCTCTCTCAGGGTGATATCTGTACAGTGACTGGTGTCTCTCAGTCCCCCCTCTCTCTCAGGGAAATATCTGTACACTGACTGGTGTCTCTCTCTCTCTCTCAGGGAGATATCTGTACACTGACTGGTGTCTCTCAGTCCCCTCTCTCTCAGGGAGATATCTGTACACTGACTGGTGTCTCTCAGTCCCCTCTCTCTCAGGGAGATATCTGTACACTGACTGGTGTCTCTCAGTCCCCTCTCTCTCAGGGAGATATCTGTACACTGACTGGTGTCTCTCAGTCCCCTCTCTCTCAGGGAGATATCTGTACACTGACTGATGTCTCTCAGTCCCCCCTCTCTCTCAGGGAGATATCTGTACACTGACTGGTGTCTCTCAGTCCCCCCTCTCTCTCAGGGAGATATCTGTACACTGACTGGTGTCTCTCAGTCCCGTCTCTCTCAGGGAGATATCTGTGCACTGACTGGTGTCTCTCAGTCCCCCCTCTCTCTCAGGGAGATACCTGTACACTGACTGCTGTCTCTCAGTCCCCTCTCTCTACCAGGGTGATATCTGTACACTGACTGCTGTCTCTCAGTCCCCCCTCTCTCTCAGGGAGATATCTGTACACTGACTGGTGTCTCTTTGTCTGTCAGTCTCTCTCTTTCTGTCTCTCTCTGTATCTCTCTCTCTATCTCTTCCTCTGTTTCTCTTGCTCTGTCTCTTCGTCTCAGTCTCTGTCTGTGTCTGTCTCTCTCACTTACTCTCTGTCTCTATTGCTGTCTCTCTTTTTCTCCCATCTTTCTCTCTCTCTCTCACTCCCTTTCTCTTTCTCTGTCTATCTCTCTCTCTGGCTCTCCCTTTCTATCTCTCCCTCTCCTCTCTGTTCCTCTCGCCCTCTCTTTGTCGACCTCATAGTGGGTGACCACTGATGATCGTCGCATGCCCCTTGCCCCGCCCTCTCTTGGGGTCATACGGAACCCTGACCCCTCTGTGAGGTCACGAGGGGGCTGCGATTGTGAGGTGAGCAATCTTCCGAGACAGGAGTCGACAGGGCGTGTGGGGGGTTTCGAAACGAGAGCCCAGAACCCCCCCCCCCCGACAGGAAGCGAGCTCATTCCCATTGTGGTTACCCAGTTGTGAGAGGGAAGCGATTCACCTCCATCACGCCTTCCTCTCCGAGCGTTACATCCATTCTCCCTCCTTCCAAACGCCCTCCCCTTCAGGAACCAGAGACCCTCACCACCCTCGCTTCCAAAGCCCAGAATCCCACCACCCTCTCCTCCAAAGAAAGCCGGACTGTCAATCCCTTCCGAGAAACCCACCTCCCCCCTCACCCCCCTCCCTCCCGAGGGGGGGGGCGGGAATGAGCTAAAGGCGCCTTCTAGGACTGGAGAAGCGAGACGGGCAAAAGTGTCCGACACGGCAGCCATGATGTGAGAGAGCCCGAGTGTGTCGGGGAGAAAGAGAGAGGTGACCTAGCCTGGCTTAGCATGGGAAGAGGTCGCGGACTGGGCATCCTCCTCCTGGTGCAGGGTAAGTTGACAGAGTGGCATTTGCCTGCGCAGTTGGGAGGATTGGATGTCACGTTTTGCTTGCTTGGTATTGAGTGAGCGTCGCACTGTCAGAGGGTCAGTACTGAGGGAGCGCCGCACTGTCAGAGGGTCAGTACTGAGGGAGCATCGCACTGTTGGAGAGTCAGTACTGAGGCAGCACCGCACTGTCAGAGGGTTAGTATTGAGGGAGCGTCGCACTGTCAGAGGGTCAGTACTGAGGGAGTGCCGCACTGTCAAAGGGTCAGTACTGAGAGAGTGCTGCACTGTCAGAGAGTCAGTACTGAGGGAGCACTGCACTGTCAGAGGGTCAGTACTGAGGGAGTGCCACAGTGTCAGAGAGTCAGTACTGAGTGAGCACTGCACTGTCGGAGGTTCAGTACTGAGGGAGTGCTGCATTGTCAGAGGGTCAGTACTGAGGGAGTGCCGCACTGTCAGGGGCAGTACTGAGGGAGCGCCGCACTGTCACAGGGTCAGTACTGAGGATGCGTCGCACTGTCGGAGGTTCAGTACTGAGGGAGTGCTGCATTGTCAGAGGGTCAGTACTGAGGGAGTGCTGCACTGTCAGAGGGTCAGTACTGAGGGAGTGCTGCACTGTCAGAGGGTCAGTACTGAGGGAGTGCTGCACTGTCAGAGGGTCAGTACTGAGGGAGTGCCACACTGTCACAGGGTCAGTACTGAGGATGCGCCGCACTGCCAGAGGTTCAGTACTGAGGGAGCGCTGCACTGTCAGTGGGTCAGTACTGAGGGAGTGCCTCACTGTCAGAGGTTCAGTACTGAGGGAGTGCCACACTGTCGGAGGTTCAGTACTGAGGGAGTGCTGCACTGTCAGCCTGTCAGTACTGAGGGAGAGCTGCATTATCAGAGGGTCAGTACTGAGGGAGTGCTGCACTGTCAGACGGTCAGTACTGAGGGAGAGCTGCACTGTCAGAGGGTCAGTACTGAGGGAGAGCTGCACTGTCAGAGGGTCAGTACTGAGGGAGTGCCGCAGTCAGAGAGTCAGTACTGAGGGAGTGCTGCACTGTCAGACGGTCAGTACTGAGGGAGAGCTGCACTGTCAGACGGTCAGTACTGAGGGAGTGCTGCACTGTCAGAGGGTCAGTACTGAGGGAGCTCCGCACTGTCAGAGGGTCAGTACTGAGGGAGCGCTGCACTGTCAGTGGGTCAGTACTGAGGGAGTGCCTCACTGTCAGAGGTCCAGTACTGAGGGAGTGCCACACTGTCGGAGGTTCAGTACTGAGGGAGTGCTGCACTGTCAGCCTGTCAGTACTGAGGGAGAGCTGCATTATCAGAGGGTCAGTACTGAGGGAGTGCTGCACTGTCAGACGGTCAGTACTGAGGGAGAGCTGCACTGTCAGAGGGTCAGTACTGAGGGAGAGCTGCACTGTCAGAGGGTCAGTACTGAGGGAGTGCCGCACTGTCAGAGGGTCAGTACTGAGAGAGTGCTGCACTGTCAGAGAGTCAGTACTGAGGGAGCACTGCACTGTCAGAGGGTCAGTACTGAGGGAGTGCCACAGTGTCAGAGAGTCAGTACTGAGTGAGCACTGCACTGTCGGAGGTTCAGTACTGAGGGAGTGCTGCATTGTCAGAGGGTCAGTACTGAGGGAGTGCCGCACTGTCAGGGGCAGTACTGAGGGAGCGCCGCACTGTCACAGGGTCAGTACTGAGGATGCGTCGCACTGTCGGAGGTTCAGTACTGAGGGAGTGCTGCATTGTCAGAGGGTCAGTACTGAGGGAGTGCTGCACTGTCAGAGGGTCAGTACTGAGGGAGTGCTGCACTGTCAGAGGGTCAGTACTGAGGGAGTGCTGCACTGTCAGAGGGTCAGTACTGAGGGAGTGCCACACTGTCACAGGGTCAGTACTGAGGATGCGCCGCACTGCCAGAGGTTCAGTACTGAGGGAGCGCTGCACTGTCAGTGGGTCAGTACTGAGGGAGTGCCTCACTGTCAGAGGTTCAGTACTGAGGGAGTGCCATACTGTCGGAGGTTCAGTACTGAGGGAGTGCTGCACTGTCAGCCTGTCAGTACTGAGGGAGAGCTGCATTATCAGAGGGTCAGTACTGAGGGAGTGCTGCACTGTCAGACGGTCAGCACTGAGGGAGAGCTGCACTGTCAGAGGGTCAGTACTGAGGGAGAGCTGCACTGTCAGAGGGTCAGTACTGAGGGAGTGCCGCAGTCAGAGAGTCAGTACTGAGGGAGTGCTGCACTGTCAGACGGTCAGTACTGAGGGAGAGCTGCACTGTCAGTGGGTCAGTACTGAGGGAGTGCCTCACTGTCAGAGGTTCAGTACTGAGGGAGTGCCACACTGTCGGAGGTTCAGTACTGAGGGAGTGCTGCACTGTCAGCCTGTCAGTACTGAGGGAGAGCTGCATTATCAGAGGGTCAGTACTGAGGGAGTGCTGCACTGTCAGACGGTCAGTACTGAGGGAGTGCTGCACTGTCAGAGGGTCAGTACTGAGGGAGAGCTGCACTGTCAGAGGGTCAGTACTGAGGGAGTGCCGCAGTCAGAGAGTCAGTACTGAGGGAGTGCTGCACTGTCAGACGGTCAGTACTGAGGGAGAGCTGCACTGTCAGACGGTCAGTGCTGAGGGAGTGCTGCACTGTCAGAGGGTCAGTACTGAGGGAGCTCCGCACTGTCAGAGGGTCAGTACTGAGGGAGAGCTGCACTGTCAGACGGTCAGTACTGAGGGAGAGCTGCACTGTCAGAGGGTCAGTACTGAGGGAGTGCTGCACTGTCAGAGGGTCAGTACTGAGGGAGAGCTGCACTGTCAGACGGTCAGTACTGAGGGAGTGCTGCACTGTCAGAGGGTCAGTACTGAGGGAGAGCTGCACTGTCAGACGGTCAGTACTGAGGGAGAGCTGCACTGTCAGAGGGTCAGTACTGAGGGAGTGCCGCACTGTCAGAGGGTCAGTACTGAGGGAGTGTCGCACTGTCAGAGGGTCAGTACTGAGGGAGTGCTGCACTGTCAGACGGTCAGTACTGAGGGAGTGCTGCACTGTCAGACGGTCAGTACTGAGGGAGAGCCGCACTGTCAGAGGGTCAGTACTGAGGGAGTGCTGCACTGTCAGAGGGTCAGTACTGAGGGAGAGCTGCACTGTCAGAGGGTCAGTACTGAGGGAGAGCTGCACTGTCAGACGGTCAGTACTGAGGGAGTGCTGCACTGTCAGAGGGTCAGTACTGAGGGAGAGCTGCACTGTCAGACGGTCAGTACTGAGGGAGTGCTGCACTGTACCCCTTGGTTGGACCACACTCGGAGCAATGTGCACAGTCTGCTCTCTGTACCCCTCGATTAGACCACACTCGGAGCACCTGAACCAGTTCCGGCCTTCATATCCCTCAGACTGACCACACTCGGAATGCCATGCACAGTCCTGGCCTCCCTATTCCTTGATTGGACCACACGGAGCGCCATGAAATGTTTGGGTCCCTGTATCCCTCAGTTAAGACCGTAAGGCCATAAGACATAGGAGCAGAATTAGGCCACTCGGCCCATCGAGTCTGCTCCGCCATTCAATCATGGCTGCTATTCTCTCATCCCCATTCTCCTGCCTTCTCCCCATAACCCCTGATCCCCTTATTAATCAAGAGCCTATCTATCTCTGTCTTAAAGACACTCAGTGATTTGGCCTCCACAGCCGTCTGCGGCAAAGAGTTCCACAGATTCACCACCCTCTGGCTGAAGAAATTCCTCCTCATCTCTGTTTTAAAGGATCGTCCTTTTAGTCTGAGATAGTGTCCTCTGCTTCTAGTTTCTCCCACAGGTGGAAACATCCTCTCCACGTCCACTCTAGGAGCACTGTGCATAGTTCTGCTCCGCGCAACACTCGGTCAGACAACACTCGGTGCTCGTTTCCGGTCTCCCTATCACTCGGTTAGACCGCACACGGAGCACCGCGCACAGCTCTAGTCTCCTTATCTCTTGGTTACACGACACACGGAGAGCTGTGCACAGTTCTGGTCCCTGTACCTCTCAGTTAGATTACACTCGGAGCACAGTGCACAGTTCCGGTCGCCATATCACTCGGTTAGACCATACACAGAGCACTGTATACAGTTCCAGTCACCACATTCCTTGGTTAGACCGCACTTGGAGCACTGTGCACTGTTCTGGTTTCCCTATCCCTTGGTTAGACCACAGTTGGAGCACCATGCACAGTTCCGTTCTCTGTATCTCTCGGTTAAACCACACTTGGAACACCATGCACAGTTCTGGCCACCGAATCCCACAGATAGACCACACCAGGAGTACTTGGCACAGTTCTGGTCCTCTGACCCCTCGGTTAGACCACACTCGGAGCAGTGTCTTCTGTTTTGGTCTCCCTATACTTCGGTTAAACCACGTTCAGAGCACTATGCGCAGGCCTTGCTGCGTTTCGCTCGGTTAGATCTCACACGGAGCACCCTTAACAGTTGTGGTATCCTGTTTGCACAGTTAGACCACACTTGGAGCACCGTGCACAGTTTAGATCTCCCTATTCCAAGGTTAGGTCACACTCGGAGCACGGGTCGCAGTTCTGTTCTCCGTACCGCTCGGTTAGACCACAATCTGAGCTCTGTGCACAGTTCTGGTCTCCTGATCCTTCAGTTAGTCCATACTCAGAGCACCGTGCACAGTTCTGGTCTCCGTGTCCCTCGGTTAGACCTCACTCAGAGCACCGTGCACAGTTCTGGTCTCCGTGTCCCTCGGTTAGACCTCACTCGGAGCACCGTGCACAGTTCTGGGCTCCATATCCCTCGGTTAGACCACACGGAGCACTGTGCACAGTTCCGGGCTCCATATCCCTCGGTTAGTGCACACTCGGAGCACGGTGAACAGTTCTGGTCTCCGTATCCCTCGGTTAGACCACACTCGGAGCACTGTGCACAGTTCTGGTCTCTGTATCCCTCGGTTAGACCACACTCGGAGCACCGTGCACAGTTCTGGTCTCCGTATCCCTCGGTTAGACCTCACTCAGAGCACCGTGCACAGTTCTGGTCTCTGTATCCCTCGGTTAGACCACACTCGGAGCACCGTGCACAGTTCCGGTCTCCGTATCCCTCGGTTAGACCACACTCAGAGCACCGTGCAGAGTTCTGGTCTCCGTATCCCTCGGTTAGACTACACTTGGAGCACAGTGTACAGTTCCGGTCTCCGTATCCCTTGGTTAGATCACACTCAGAGCACCGTGCTCAGTTCCGGTCTCCGTATCCCTCGGTTAAACCTCACTTGGAGCACAGTGTACAGTTCCGGTCTCCATATCCCTCGGTTAGACCACACTTGGAGCACAGTGTACAGTTCCGGTCTCCGTATCCCTCGGTTAGACCACACTTGGAGCACAGTGTACAGTTCCGGTCTCCGTATCCCTTGGTTAGATCACACTCAGAGCACCGTGCTCAGTTCCGGTCTCCGTATCCCTCGGTTAGACCACACTCGGAGCACCGTGCACAGTTCTGGTCTCCTTATCCCTCGGTTAGGCCACACTCAGAGCACCGTGCTCAGTTCCGGTCTCCGTATCCCTCAGTTAGACCACACTTGGAGCACAGTGTACAGTTCCGGTCTCCGTATCCCTTGGTTAGATCACACTCAGAGCACCGTGCACAGCTCCGGTCTCACTATCCCTTAGTTAGGTCACACATGGAGCACCGTGCACAGTTCCGGTCTCCATATCCCTCGGTTAGGCCACACTTGGAGCACCGTGCACAGTTCCGGTCTCCTTATCCCTCGGTTAGGCCACACTCGGAGCACCGTGCTGAGTTCTGGTCTCCGTATCCCTCGGTTAGGCCACACTCGGAGCACTCTGCACAGTTCCGGTCTCCGTATCCCTCGGTTAGACCACACTCGGAGCACCGTGCACAGTTCTGGTCTTCCTATCCCTCAGTTACACCTCACTCGGAGCACTGTGCACAGTTCCGGTCTCCGTATCCCACGGTTAGACCCACACTCGGAGCACCATGCACAGTTCCGGTCTCCATATCCCTTGGTTAAACCTCACTCGGAGCACCGTGCACAGTTCTGGTCTTCCTATCCCTCAGTTATACCTCACTCGGAGCACCGTGCACAGTTCCGGTCTCCGTATCCCTCGATTAGATGACATCCGGGGCACTATGCACATTTGCGGTCCCGTTTAACTCAGTTACACCACACACGGAGCTGCATGCACGGTTTTGGTCTCTGTATTCATTGTTTGGATCACACGCCGAGCACTGTACACAGTTCCGTCCTCCGTATCCCTCGATTAGTCCACACTCGGAGCAGCGTGTTCTGTTTATGTCTCCCTATTCCTCGGATAGTCCACACCCAGAGCACCGTGTCTCTCAGTTAGACCTCACATGGAGCACCGTTAACAGTTCTGGTCTCCATATACCTTGGTTCGACCACACTCGGACCACTGTGCACAGTTCCGGTCTCCGTATCCCTCGGTTAGACCTCACTCGGACCACTGTGCACAGTTCTGGTCTCCGTATCCCTCGGTTAGACCACACTCGGACCACTGTGCACAGTTCCGGTCTCCGTATCCTTCAGTTCGACAAGACCAGGAGCACCCTGTACAGTTCCGTTCTCTATGTCCCTTGGTTACACCACATCCGGATCACTATGCACAGTTTGCGTCACAGTATCCCTGCTTACACCACACACGGAGCACTGTGCACTGTTTTGGTCTCCCTATCCCTCGGTTAGACCACACCCGGAGCACTATGCACAGTTCTGGTCACCGTTTCCCTCGGTTAGACCTCACTCGGAGCACTTTGCACAGTTTTGGTCTCCCTATCCCTCGGTTAGACCACACTCGGAGCACCATGCACAGTTCTGGGCTCCAAATACCTTGGTTAGACCACACTTGGAGCACAGTGCATAGTTCAGGTCTGCATATCCTGGTAAGACCACACTCGGAGCACTGTGCACAGTTCTGGTCTCCTTTTCCCTCGGTTAGACCACACTCGGAGCACTGTGCACAGTTCCGGTCTCCGTTACCCTCGGTTAGACCACACTCAGAGCACTGTGCACAGTTCCGGTCTCCGTTACCCTCGGTTAGACCACACTCAGAGCACTGTGCACAGTTCTGGTCCTCTGATCCCTTGGTAAGACCACACTTGGAACACCGTGCACAGTTCTGGGCTCCAAATACCGCAGTTACACCACTCTCGGAGCACTGTGCATAGTTCAGGTCACCATACCCTGGTTAGACACACACTCGGAGCACTGTGCACAGTTCTGGTCTCCATATCCCTCGGTTAGACCCACACTCGGAGCACTGTGCATCGTTCTGGTCTCCATATCCCTCAGTTAGTCCAGACCAGTGGCACTGTGCACAGTTCTGGTCTCTATATCCCTCAGTTAGTCCAGACCAGAGGCACTGTGCACAGTTCTGGTCTCTATATCCCTCAGTTAGTTAAGACCAGGGGCACTGTGCACAGTTCTGGTCTCCATATCCCTCAGTTAGTCCAGGCCAGGGGCACCGTGCGCAGTTCTGTCTCTATATCTCTCAGTTAGTCCAGACCAGAGGCACTGTGCACAATTCTGGTCTCTATATCCCTCAGTTAGTCCAGTCCAGGGGCACTGTGCACAGTTCTGGTTTCCATATCCCTCAGTTAGTCCAGTCCAGGGGCACTGTGCACAATTCTGTTCTCTGCATCATTTGGTTGGACAACACACTGAGCACTGTGCACAGTTGTTGCCCCGCTTTGCTCGGTTAGACACACATGGAGCACCGTGCACAGTTCTGGTCTCCGTGTCCCTCGGTTAGACCTCACTCGGAGCACCGTGCACAGTTCTGGTCTCCGTGTCCCTTGGTTAGACCTCACTCGGAGCACCGTGCACAGTTCTGGGCTCCATATCCCTCGGTTAGACCTCACTCGGAGCACTGTGCACAGTTCTGGGCTCCATATCCCTCGGTTAGACCACACTCGGAGCACCGTGCACAGTTCTGGTCTCCCTAACCCTCAGTTAGACCTCACTCGGAGCACCGTGCACAGTTCTGGGCTCCATATCCCTCGGTTAGACCACACTCGCAGCACCGTGCACAGTTGTGGTCTGCCTAAGCCTCGGTTGGACCACACTCGGAGCACCGTGCACAGTTGTGGTCTCCCTAAGCCTCAGTTGGACCACACTCGGAGCACTGTGCACAGTTCTGGTCTCCTGATCCCTCAGTTAGATCACACTCGGAGCACTTGCACAGTTCTGTTCTCAGTATCCCTCGGTTAGACCACATTCGGAGCACCGTGCACAGTTCTGGTTTCCTAATCCCTCAGTTAGATCACACTCGGAGCACTTGCACAGTTCTGTTCTCAGTATCCCGTAGTTAGACAACACTCGGAGCACCTTCCACAGTTCTGGTCTCCGCATCCCTCGGTTAGATCACACTCGGAGCACCGTGCACAGTTCTGGTCTCCGTAACCCTCAGTTAGATCACACTCGGAGCACCGTGCACAGTTCTGGTCTCCGCACCCTTGGTTAGACCACACTCGGAGCACTGTGCACAGTTCTGGTCTCCGTATCCCTCAGTTACACCACACTCGGAGCACTGTGCACAGTTCTGGTCTCCGTATCCCTCAGTTAGATCACACTCGGAGCACCGTGCACAGTTCTGGTCTGATCCCTCAGTTAGATCACACTCGGAGCTCCGTGCACAGTTCTGGTCTCCGCATCCCTCGGTTAGACCCACACTCGGAGCACTGTACACAGTTCTGGTCTCCGTATCCCTTGGTTAGACACATACTCGGAGCACCGTGCACAGTTCTGGTCTCCGTATCCCTCAGTTAGATCACACTCGGAGCACCGTGCACAGTTCTGGTCTCTGCATCCCTCAGTTAGACCCACACTCGGAGCACTGTACACAGTTCTGGTCTCCGTATCCCTTGGTTAGACACACACTCGGAGCACCGTGCACAGTTCTGGTCTCCGTATCCCTCATTTAGATCACACTCGGAGCACTGTACGCAGTTCTGGTCTCCGTATCCATCGGTCAGCCCACACTCGGAGCACCGTGCACAGTTCTGGCCTCCGTACCCCTCAGTTAGATCACACTCGGAGCACCGTGCACAGTTCTGGTCTCCGTATCCCTCAGTTAGATCACACTCGGAGCACCGTGCACAGTTCTGGTCTGATCCCTCAGTTAGATCACACTCAGAGCACCGTGCACAGTTCTGGTCTCCGCATCTCTCGGTAGTACCACACTCGGAGCACTGTGCACAGTTCTGGTCTCCGTATCCCTCAGTTAGATCACACTCGGAGCACCGTGCAC
This sequence comes from Scyliorhinus torazame, assembly GCF_047496885.1. NCBI lineage: Eukaryota > Metazoa > Chordata > Chondrichthyes > Carcharhiniformes > Scyliorhinidae > Scyliorhinus > Scyliorhinus torazame. The sequence goes on from NC_092722.1 coordinate 82,392,631, forward strand.
AGTTCTGGTCTGATCCCTCAGTTAGATCACACTCGGAGCACCGTGCACAGTTCTGGTCTCCGCATCCCTCGGTTAGAACCACACTCGGAGCACTGTACACAGTTCTGGTCTCCGTATCCCTTGGTTAGACACATACTCGGAGCACCGTGCACAGTTCTGGTCTCCGTATCCCTCAGTTAGATCACACTCGGAGCACCGTGCCCAGTTCTGGTCTCCGCATCCCTCGGTTAGACCCACACTCGGAGCACTGTACACAGTTCTGGTCTCCGTATCCCTTGGTTAGACACATACTCGGAGCACCGTGCACAGTTCTGGTCTCCGTATCCCTCATTTAGATCACACTCGGAGCACTGTACACAGTTCTGGTGTCCGTATCCATCGGTCAGACCACACTCGGAGCACCGTGCACAATTTTGGTCTCCATAATCCCTCGGTTAGACCACACTCGGAGCACCGTGCACAGTTCTGGTCTCCGTATCCCTCGGTTAGACCACACTCGGAGCACCATGCTCAGTTCTGGGCTCCATATCCCTCGGTTAGACCACACTCGGAGCACGGTGAACAGTTCTGGTCTCCGTATCCCTCGGTTAGACCACACTCGGAGCACCGTGCACAGTTCTGGGCTCCATATCCCTCCGTTAGACCACACTCAGAGCACTGTGCACAGTTCTGGGCTCCATATCCCTCGGTTAGTGCACACTCGGAGCACGGTGAACAGTTCTGGTCTCCGTATCCCTCGGTTAGACCACACTCGGAGCACTGTACACAGTTCTGGTCTCCATATCCCTCGGTTAGACCACACTTGGAACACCATGCACAGTTCTGGTCTCCGTATCCCTCGGTTAGACCCACACCCGGAGCACTGTGCACAGTTCTGGTCTCCATATCCCTCAGTTAGTCCAGGCCAGGGGCACCGTGCGCAGTTCTATTCTCTATATCTCTCAGTTAGTCCAGACCAGAGGCACTGTGCACAATTCTGGTCTCTATATCCCTCAGTTAGTCCAGTCCAGGGGCACTGTGCACAGTTCTGTTCTCTGCACCCTTTGGTTGGACAACACACTGAGCACTGTGCACAGTTGTTGCCCCGCTTTGCTCGGTTAGACACACTTGGAGCACTGTGCACAGTTCTCGTCTCCCTCACCATCGGTTAGACCACACTCGGAGCACCGTGCACAGTTCTCGTCTCCCTAACCCTCGGCTAGACCACACTCGGAGCACCATGCACAGTTCTGGTCTCCGTAACCCTCAGTTAGACCCACACTCGGAGCACCGTGCACAGTTCTGGTCTCCGCATCCCTCGGTAGTACCACACTCGGAGCACCGTGCACAGTTCTGGTCTCCGTATCCCTCAGTTAGATCACACTCGGAGCACCGTGCACAGTTCTGGTCTGATCCCTCAGTTAGATCACACTCGGAGCACCGTACACAGTTGTGGTCTCCGCATCCCTCGGTTAGACCCACACTCGGAGCACTGTACACAGTTCTGGTCTCCGTATCCCTTGGTTAGACACATACTCGGAGCACCATGCACAGTTCTGGTCTCCGTATCCCTCAGTTATACCTCACTCGGAGCACTGTGCACAGTTCCGGTCTCCGTATCCCACGGTTAGACCCACACTCGGAGCACCGTGCTCAGTTCCGGTCTCCATATCCCTTGGTTAAACCTCACTCGGAGCACCATGCACAGTTCTGGTCTCTGTATCCCACGGTTAGACCCACACTCGGAGCACCGTGCTCAGTTCCGGTCTCCATATCCCTTGGTTAAACCTCACTCGGAGCACCGTGCACAGTTCTGGTCTTCCTATCCCTCAGTTATACCTCACTCAGAGCACCGTGCACAGTTCCGGTCTCCGTATCCCTCGATTAGATGACATCCGGGGCACTATGCACATTTGCGGTCCCGTTTAACTCAGTTAGACCACACACGGAGCTGCATGCACGGTTTTGGTCTCTGTATTCATCGTTTGGATCACACGCCGAGCACTGTACACAGTTCCGTCCTCCGTATCCCTCGATTAGTCCACACTCGGAGCAGCGTGTTCTGTTTATGTCTCCCTATTCCTCGGATAGTCCACACCCAGAGCACCGTGTCTCTCAGTTAGACCTCACATGGAGCACCGTTAACAGTTCTGGTCTCCGTATACCTTGGTTCGACCACACTCGGACCACTGTGCACAGTTCCGGTCTCCGTATCCTTCAGTTCGACAAGACCAGGAGCACCCTGTACAGTTCCGTTCTCTATGTCCCTTGGTTACACCACATCCGGATCACTATGCACAGTTTGCGTCACAGTATCCCTGCTTACACCACACACGGAGCACTGTGCACTGTTTTGGTCTCCCTATCCCTCGGTTAGACCACACCCGGAGCACTATGCACAGTTCTGGTCACCGTTTCCCTCGGTTAGACCTCACTCGGAGCACTTTCCACAATTCTGGGCTCCAAATACCTTGGTTAGACCACACCTGGAGCACTGTGCACAGTTCCGGTCTCCGTATCCCACGGTTAGACCCACACTCGGAGCACCGTGCACAGTTCCGGTCTCCATATCCCTTGGTTAAACCTCACTCGGAGCACCGTGCATAGTTCAGGTCTCCATATACTGGTTAGACCACACTCGGAGCACTGTGCACAGTTCTAGTCTCCTTTTCCCTCGGTTAGACCACACTCGGAGCACTGTGCACAGTTCCGGTCTCCGTTACCCTCGGTTAGACCACACTCAGAGCACTGTGCACAGTTCCCGTCTCCGTATCCCTCGGTTAGACCACACTCGGAGCACTGTGCACAGTTCCGGTCTCCGTTACCCTTGGTTAGACCACACTCAGAGCACTGTGCACAGTTCCCTTCTCCGTATCTCTCGGTTAGACCACACTCAGAGCACTGTGCACAGTTCTGTGCTGCGTATCCCACGGTTAGACCCACACTCGGAGCACCGTGCACAGTTCCGGTCTCCATATCCCTTGGTTAAACCTCACTCGGAGCACCGTGCATAGTTCAGGTCTCCATTTACTGGTTAGACCACACTCGGAGCACTGTGCATAGTTCAGGTCTCCATATCCTGGTTAGACCACACTCGGAGCACTGTGCCCAGTTCTAGTCTCCTTTTCCCTCGGTTAGACCACACTCAGAGCACTGTGCACAGTTCCGGTCTCCGTTACCCTCGGTTAGACCACACTCAGAGCACTGTGCACAGTTCCCGTCTCCGTATCCCTCGGTTAGACCACACTCGGAGCACTGTGCACAGTTCCGGTCTCCGTTACCCTTGGTTAGACCACACTCAGAGCACTGTGCACAGTTCCCGTCTCCGTATCTCTCGGTTAGACCACACTCAGAGCACCGTGCACAGTTCTGGGCTCCGTGTCACTCGGTTAGACCACACTTGGAACAACGTGCACAGTTCTGGGCTCCAAATACCTCAGTTACACCACTCTCGGTGCACTGTGCATAGTTCAGGTCTCCATATCCTGTTAGACCACACTCGGAGCACTGTGCACAGTTCTGGTCTCCATATCCCTCAGTTAGACCCACACTCAGAGCACTGTGCATCGTTCTGGTCTCCATATCCCTCAGTTAGTCCAGACCAGGGGTACTGTGCACAGTTCTGGTCTCCATATCCCTCAGTTAGTCCAGACCAGGGGCACTGTGCACAATTCTGGTCTCTATATCCCTCAGTTAGTTAAGGCCAGGGGCACTGTGCACAGTTCTGGTCTCCATATCCCTCAGTTAGTCCAGGCCAGGGGCACCGTGCGCAGTTCTGTTCTCTATATCCCTCAGTTAGTCCAGACCAGAGGCACTGTGCACAGTTCTGGTTTCCATATCCCTCAGTTAGTCCAGTCCAGGGGCACTGTGCACAATTCTGTTCTCTGCATCCTTTGGTTGGACAACACACTGAGCACTGTGCACAGTTGTTGCCCCACTTTGCTCGGTCAGACACACATGGAGGACTGTGCACAGTTCTCGTCTCCCTAACCCTCGGTTAGACACACATGGAGCACTGTGCACAGTTCTCGTCTACCTAACCCTAGGTTAGACCACACTCGGAGCACCGTGCACAGTTCTGGTATCTGTATCCCTCGGTTAGACCTCACTCGGCGCACGTGCACAGTTCTGGTATCTGTATCCCTCGGTTAGACCTCACTCGGAGCACCGTGCACAGTTCTGGTATCTGTATCCCTCGGTTAGACCTCACTCGGAGCACCGTGCACAGTTCTGGTATCTGTATCCCTTGGTTAGACCACACTCGGAGCACCGTGCACAGTTCTGGTATCTGTATCCCTCGGTTAGACCTCACTCGGAGCACCGTGCACAGTTCTGGGCTCCATATCCCTCGGTTAGACCACACGGAGCACTGTGCACAGTTCCGGGCTCCATATCCCTCGGTTAGTGCACACTCGGAGCACGGTGAACAGTTCTGGTCTCCGTATCCCTCGGTTAGACCACACTCGGAGCACTGTGCACAGTTCTGGTCTCTGTATCCCTCGGTTAGACCACACTCGGAGCACCGTGCACAGTTCTGGTCTCCGTATCCCTCGGTTAGACCTCACTCAGAGCACCGTGCACAGTTCTGGTCTCTGTATCCCTCGGTTAGACCACACTCGGAGCACCGTGCACAGTTCCGGTCTCCGTATCCCTCGGTTAGACCACACTCAGAGCACCGTGCAGAGTTCTGGTCTCCGTATCCCTCGGTTAGACTACACTTGGAGCACAGTGTACAGTTCCGGTCTCCGTATCCCTTGGTTAGATCACACTCAGAGCACCGTGCTCAGTTCCGGTCTCCGTATCCCTCGGTTAAACCTCACTTGGAGCACAGTGTACAGTTCCGGTCTCCATATCCCTCGGTTAGACCACACTTGGAGCACAGTGTACAGTTCCGGTCTCCGTATCCCTCGGTTAGACCACACTTGGAGCACAGTGTACAGTTCCGGTCTCCGTATCCCTTGGTTAGATCACACTCAGAGCACCGTGCTCAGTTCCGGTCTCCGTATCCCTCGGTTAGACCACACTCGGAGCACCGTGCACAGTTCTGGTCTCCTTATCCCTCGGTTAGGCCACACTCAGAGCACCGTGCTCAGTTCCGGTCTCCGTATCCCTCAGTTAGACCACACTTGGAGCACAGTGTACAGTTCCGGTCTCCGTATCCCTTGGTTAGATCACACTCAGAGCACCGTGCACAGCTCCGGTCTCACTATCCCTTAGTTAGGTCACACATGGAGCACCGTGCACAGTTCCGGTCTCCATATCCCTCGGTTAGGCCACACTTGGAGCACCGTGCACAGTTCCGGTCTCCTTATCCCTCGGTTAGGCCACACTCGGAGCACCGTGCTGAGTTCTGGTCTCCGTATCCCTCGGTTAGGCCACACTCGGAGCACTCTGCACAGTTCCGGTCTCCGTATCCCTCGGTTAGACCACACTCGGAGCACCGTGCACAGTTCTGGTCTTCCTATCCCTCAGTTACACCTCACTCGGAGCACTGTGCACAGTTCCGGTCTCCGTATCCCACGGTTAGACCCACACTCGGAGCACCATGCACAGTTCCGGTCTCCATATCCCTTGGTTAAACCTCACTCGGAGCACCGTGCACAGTTCTGGTCTTCCTATCCCTCAGTTATACCTCACTCGGAGCACCGTGCACAGTTCCGGTCTCCGTATCCCTCGATTAGATGACATCCGGGGCACTATGCACATTTGCGGTCCCGTTTAACTCAGTTAGACCACACACGGAGCTGCATGCACGGTTTTGGTCTCTGTATTCATTGTTTGGATCACACGCCGAGCACTGTACACAGTTCCGTCCTCCGTATCCCTCGATTAGTCCACACTCGGAGCAGCGTGTTCTGTTTATGTCTCCCTATTCCTCGGATAGTCCACACCCAGAGCACCGTGTCTCTCAGTTAGACCTCACATGGAGCACCGTTAACAGTTCTGGTCTCCATATACCTTGGTTCGACCACACCCGGACCACTGTGCACAGTTCCGGTCTCCGTATCCCTCGGTTAGACCTCACTCGGACCACTGTGCACAGTTCTGGTCTCCGTATCCCTCGGTTAGACCACACTCGGACCACTGTGCACAGTTCCGGTCTCCGTATCCTTCAGTTCGACAAGACCAGGAGCACCCTGTACAGTTCCGTTCTCTATGTCCCTTGGTTACACCACATCCGGATCACTATGCACAGTTTGCGTCACAGTATCCCTGCTTACACCACACACGGAGCACTGTGCACTGTTTTGGTCTCCCTATCCCTCGGTTAGACCACACCCGGAGCACTATGCACAGTTCTGGTCACCGTTTCCCTCGGTTAGACCTCACTCGGAGCACTTTGCACAGTTTTGGTCTCCCTATCCCTCGGTTAGACCACACTCGGAGCACCATGCACAGTTCTGGGCTCCAAATACCTTGGTTAGACCACACTTGGAGCACAGTGCATAGTTCAGGTCTGCATATCCTGGTAAGACCACACTCGGAGCACTGTGCACAGTTCTGGTCTCCTTTTCCCTCGGTTAGACCACACTCGGAGCACTGTGCACAGTTCCGGTCTCCGTTACCCTCGGTTAGACCACACTCAGAGCACTGTGCACAGTTCCGGTCTCCGTTACCCTCGGTTAGACCACACTCAGAGCACTGTGCACAGTTCTGGTCCTCTGATCCCTTGGTAAGACCACACTTGGAACACCGTGCACAGTTCTGGGCTCCAAATACCGCAGTTACACCACTCTCGGAGCACTGTGCATAGTTCAGGTCACCATACCCTGGTTAGACACACACTCGGAGCACTGTGCACAGTTCTGGTCTCCATATCCCTCGGTTAGACCCACACTCGGAGCACTGTGCATCGTTCTGGTCTCCATATCCCTCAGTTAGTCCAGACCAGTGGCACTGTGCACAGTTCTGGTCTCTATATCCCTCAGTTAGTCCAGACCAGAGGCACTGTGCACAGTTCTGGTCTCTATATCCCTCAGTTAGTTAAGACCAGGGGCACTGTGCACAGTTCTGGTCTCCATATCCCTCAGTTAGTCCAGGCCAGGGGCACCGTGCGCAGTTCTGTCTCTATATCTCTCAGTTAGTCCAGACCAGAGGCACTGTGCACAATTCTGGTCTCTATATCCCTCAGTTAGTCCAGTCCAGGGGCACTGTGCACAGTTCTGGTTTCCATATCCCTCAGTTAGTCCAGTCCAGGGGCACTGTGCACAATTCTGTTCTCTGCATCATTTGGTTGGACAACACACTGAGCACTGTGCACAGTTGTTGCCCCGCTTTGCTCGGTTAGACACACATGGAGCACCGTGCACAGTTCTGGTCTCCGTGTCCCTCGGTTAGACCTCACTCGGAGCACCGTGCACAGTTCTGGTCTCCGTGTCCCTTGGTTAGACCTCACTCGGAGCACCGTGCACAGTTCTGGGCTCCATATCCCTCGGTTAGACCTCACTCGGAGCACTGTGCACAGTTCTGGGCTCCATATCCCTCGGTTAGACCACACTCGGAGCACCGTGCACAGTTCTGGTCTCCCTAACCCTCAGTTAGACCTCACTCGGAGCACCGTGCACAGTTCTGGGCTCCATATCCCTCGGTTAGACCACACTCGCAGCACCGTGCACAGTTGTGGTCTGCCTAAGCCTCGGTTGGACCACACTCGGAGCACCGTGCACAGTTGTGGTCTCCCTAAGCCTCAGTTGGACCACACTCGGAGCACTGTGCACAGTTCTGGTCTCCTGATCCCTCAGTTAGATCACACTCGGAGCACTTGCACAGTTCTGTTCTCAGTATCCCTCGGTTAGACCACATTCGGAGCACCGTGCACAGTTCTGGTTTCCTAATCCCTCAGTTAGATCACACTCGGAGCACTTGCACAGTTCTGTTCTCAGTATCCCGTAGTTAGACAACACTCGGAGCACCTTCCACAGTTCTGGTCTCCGCATCCCTCGGTTAGATCACACTCGGAGCACCGTGCACAGTTCTGGTCTCCGTAACCCTCAGTTAGATCACACTCGGAGCACCGTGCACAGTTCTGGTCTCCGCACCCTTGGTTAGACCACACTCGGAGCACTGTGCACAGTTCTGGTCTCCGTATCCCTCAGTTACACCACACTCGGAGCACTGTGCACAGTTCTGGTCTCCGTATCCCTCAGTTAGATCACACTCGGAGCACCGTGCACAGTTCTGGTCTGATCCCTCAGTTAGATCACACTCGGAGCTCCGTGCACAGTTCTGGTCTCCGCATCCCTCGGTTAGACCCACACTCGGAGCACTGTACACAGTTCTGGTCTCCGTATCCCTTGGTTAGACACATACTCGGAGCACCGTGCACAGTTCTGGTCTCCGTATCCCTCAGTTAGATCACACTCGGAGCACCGTGCACAGTTCTGGTCTCTGCATCCCTCAGTTAGACCCACACTCGGAGCACTGTACACAGTTCTGGTCTCCGTATCCCTTGGTTAGACACATACTCGGAGCACCTTGCACAGTTCTGGTCTCCGTATCCCTCATTTAGATCACACTCGGAGCACTGTACGCAGTTCTGGTCTCCGTATCCATCGGTCAGCCCACACTCGGAGCACCGTGCACAGTTCTGGCCTCCGTACCCCTCAGTTAGATCACACTCGGAGCACCGTGCACAGTTCTGGTCTCCGTATCCCTCAGTTAGATCACACTCGGAGCACCGTGCACAGTTCTGGTCTGATCCCTCAGTTAGATCACACTCAGAGCACCGTGCACAGTTCTGGTCTCCGCATCCCTCGGTAGTACCACACTCGGAGCACTGTGCACAGTTCTGGTCTCCGTATCCCTCAGTTAGATCACACTCGGAGCACCGTGCACAGTTCTGGTCTGATCCCTCAGTTAGATCACACTCGGAGCACCGTGCACAGTTCTGGTCTCCGCATCCCTCGGTTAGAACCACACTCGGAGCACTGTACACAGTTCTGGTCTCCGTATCCCTTGGTTAGACACATACTCGGAGCACCGTGCACAGTTCTGGTCTCCGTATCCCTCAGTTAGATCACACTCGGAGCACCGTGCCCAGTTCTGGTCTCCGCATCCCTCGGTTAGACCCACACTCGGAGCACTGTACACAGTTCTAGTCTCCGTATCCCTTGGTTAGACACATACTCGGAGCACCGTGCACAGTTCTGGTCTCCGTATCCCTCATTTAGATCACACTCGGAGCACTGTACACAGTTCTGGTGTCCGTATCCATCGGTCAGACCACACTCGGAGCACCGTGCACAATTTTGGTCTCCATAATCCCTCGGTTAGACCACACTCGGAGCACCGTGCACAGTTCTGGTCTCCGTATCCCTCGGTTAGACCACACTCGGAGCACCATGCTCAGTTCTGGGCTCCATATCCCTCGGTTAGACCACACTCGGAGCACGGTGAACAGTTCTGGTCTCCGTATCCCTCGGTTAGACCACACTCGGAGCACCGTGCACAGTTCTGGGCTCCATATCCCTCGGTTAGACCACACTCAGAGCACTGTGCACAGTTCTGGGCTCCATATCCCTCGGTTAGTGCACACTCGGAGCACGGTGAACAGTTCTGGTCTCCGTATCCCTCGGTTAGACCACACTCGGAGCACTGTACACAGTTCTGGTCTCCATATCCCTCGGTTAGACCACACTTGGAACACCATGCACAGTTCTGGTCTCCGTATCCCTCGGTTAGACCCACACCCGGAGCACTGTGCACAGTTCTGGTCTCCATATCCCTCAGTCAGTCCAGGCCAGGGGCACCGTGCGCAGTTCTATTCTCTATATCTCTCAGTTAGTCCAGACCAGAGGCACTGTGCACAATTCTGGTCTCTATATCCCTCAGTTAGTCCAGTCCAGGGGCACTGTGCACAGTTCTGTTCTCTGCATCCTTTGGTTGGACAACACACTGAGCACTGTGCACAGTTGTTGCCCCGCTTTGCTCGGTTAGACACACTTGGAGCACTGTGCACAGTTCTCGTCTCCCTCACCATCGGTTAGACCACACTCGGAGCACCGTGCACAGTTCTCGTCTCCCTAACCCTCGGCTAGACCACACTCGGAGCACCATGCACAGTTCTGGTCTCCATAACCCTCAGTTAGACCCACACTCGGAGCACCGTGCACAGTTCTGGTCTCCGCATCCCTCGGTAGTACCACACTCGGAGCACCGTGCACAGTTCTGGTCTCCGTATCCCTCAGTTAGATCACACTCGGAGCACCGTGCACAGTTCTGGTCTGATCCCTCAGTTAGATCACACTCGGAGCACCGTACACAGTTGTGGTCTCCGCATCCCTCGGTTAGACCCACACTCGGAGCACTGTACACAGTTCTGGTCTCCGTATCCCTTGGTTAGACACATACTCGGAGCACCATGCACAGTTCTGGTCTCCGTATCCCTCAGTTATACCTCACTCGGAGCACTGTGCACAGTTCCGGTCTCCGTATCCCACGGTTAGACCCACACTCGGAGCACCGTGCTCAGTTCCGGTCTCCATATCCCTTGGTTAAACCTCACTCGGAGCACCATGCACAGTTCTGGTCTCTGTATCCCACGGTTAGACCCACACTCGGAGCACCGTGCTCAGTTCCGGTCTCCATATCCCTTGGTTAAACCTCACTCGGAGCACCGTGCACAGTTCTGGTCTTCCTATCCCTCAGTTATACCTCACTCAGAGCACCGTGCACAGTTCCGGTCTCCGTATCCCTCGATTAGATGACATCCGGGGCACTATGCACATTTGCGGTCCCGTTTAACTCAGTTAGACCACACACGGAGCTGCATGCACGGTTTTGGTCTCTGTATTCATCGTTTGGATCACACGCCGAGCACTGTACACAGTTCCGTCCTCCGTATCCCTCGATTAGTCCACACTCGGAGCAGCGTGTTCTGTTTATGTCTCCCTATTCCTCGGATAGTCCACACCCAGAGCACCGTGTCTCTCAGTTAGACCTCACATGGAGCACCGTTAACAGTTCTGGTCTCCGTATACCTTGGTTCGACCACACTCGGACCACTGTGCACAGTTCCGGTCTCCGTATCCTTCAGTTCGACAAGACCAGGAGCACCCTGTACAGTTCCGTTCTCTATGTCCCTTGGTTACACCACATCCGGATCACTATGCACAGTTTGCGTCACAGTATCCCTGCTTACACCACACACGGAGCACTGTGCACTGTTTTGGTCTCCCTATCCCTCGGTTAGACCACACCCGGAGCACTTTGCACAGTTCTGGTCACCGTTTCCCTCGGTTAGACCTCACTCGGAGCACTTTCCACAATTCTGGGCTCCAAATACCTTGGTTAGACCACACCTGGAGCACTGTGCACAGTTCCGGTCTCCGTATCCCACGGTTAGACCCACACTCGGAGCACCGTGCACAGTTCCGGTCTCCATATCCCTTGGTTAAACCTCACTCGGAGCACCGTGCATAGTTCAGGTCTCCATATACTGGTTAGACCACACTCGGAGCACTGTGCACAGTTCTAGTCTCCTTTTCCCTCGGTTAGACCACACTTGGAGCACTGTGCACAGTTCCGGTCTCCGTTACCCTCGGTTAGACCACACTCAGAGCACTGTGCACAGTTCCCGTCTCCGTATCCCTCGGTTAGACCACACTCGGAGCACTGTGCACAGTTCCGGTCTCCGTTACCCTTGGTTAGACCACACTCAGAGCACTGTGCACAGTTCCCTTCTCCGTATCTCTCGGTTAGACCACACTCAGAGCACTGTGCACAGTTCTGTGCTGCGTATCCCACGGTTAGACCCACACTCGGAGCACCGTGCACAGTTCCGGTCTCCATATCCCTTGGTTAAACCTCACTCGGAGCACCGTGCATAGTTCAGGTCTCCATTTACTGGTTAGACCACACTCGGAGCACTGTGCATAGTTCAGGTCTCCATATCCTGGTTAGACCACACTCGGAGCACTGTGCCCAGTTCTAGTCTCCTTTTCCCTCGGTTAGACCACACTCAGAGCACTGTGCACAGTTCCGGTCTCCGTTACCCTCGGTTAGACCACACTCAGAGCACTGTGCACAGTTCCCGTCTCCGTATCCCTCGGTTAGACCACACTCGGAGCACTGTGCACAGTTCCGGTCTCCGTTACCCTTGGTTAGACCACACTCAGAGCACTGTGCACAGTTCCCGTCTCCGTATCTCTCGGTTAGACCACACTCAGAGCACCGTGCACAGTTCTGGGCTCCGTGTCACTCGGTTAGACCACACTTGGAACAACGTGCACAGTTCTGGGCTCCAAATACCTCAGTTACACCACTCTCGGTGCACTGTGCATAGTTCAGGTCTCCATATCCTGTTAGACCACACTCGGAGCACTGTGCACAGTTCTGGTCTCCATATCCCTCAGTTAGACCCACACTCAGAGCACTGTGCATCGTTCTGGTCTCCATATCCCTCAGTTAGTCCAGACCAGGGGTACTGTGCACAGTTCTGGTCTCCATATCCCTCAGTTAGTCCAGACCAGGGGCACTGTGCACAATTCTGGTCTCTATATCCCTCAGTTAGTTAAGGCCAGGGGCACTGTGCACAGTTCTGGTCTCCATATCCCTCAGTTAGTCCAGGCCAGGGGCACCGTGCGCAGTTCTGTTCTCTATATCCCTCAGTTAGTCCAGACCAGAGGCACTGTGCACAGTTCTGGTTTCCATATCCCTCAGTTAGTCCAGTCCAGGGGCACTGTGCACAATTCTGTTCTCTGCATCCTTTGGTTGGACAACACACTGAGCACTGTGCACAGTTGTTGCCCCACTTTGCTCGGTCAGACACACATGGAGGACTGTGCACAGTTCTCGTCTCCCTAACCCTCGGTTAGACACACATGGAGCACTGTGCACAGTCCTCGTCTACCTAACCCTAGGTTAGACCACACTCGGAGCACCGTGCACAGTTCTGGTATCTGTATCCCTCGGTTAGACCTCACTCGGCGCACGTGCACAGTTCTGGTATCTGTATCCCTCGGTTAGACCTCACTCGGAGCACCGTGCACAGTTCTGGTATCTGTATCCCTCGGTTAGACCTCACTCGGAGCACCGTGCACAGTTCTGGTATCTGTATCCCTTGGTTAGACCACACTCGGAGCACCGTGCACAGTTCTGGTATCTGTATCCCTCGGTTAGACCTCACTCGGCGCACGTGCACAGTTCTGGTCTGATCCCTCAGTTAGATCACACTCGGAGCACCGTGCACAGTTCTGGTCTCCGCATCCCTCGGTTAGATCACACTCGGAGCACCGTGCACAGTTCTGGTGTCCGCATCCCTCGGTTAGACCCACACTCGGAGCACTGTACACAGTTCTGGTCTCCGTATCCCTTGGTTAGACACATACTCGGAGCACCGTGCACAGTTCTGTTCTCAGTATCCCTCAGTTAGACAACACTCGGAGCACCTTCCACAGTTCTGGTCTCCGTAACCCTCAGTTAGACCCACACTCGGAGCACCGTGCACAGTTCTGGTCTCCGCATCCCTCGGTAGTACCACACCCGGAGCACCGTGCACAGTTCTGGTCTCCGCATCCCTCGGTAGTACCACACTCGGAGCACCGTGCACAGTTCTGGTCTCCGTATCCCTCAGTTAGATCACACTCGGAGCACCGTGCACAGTTCTGGTCTGATCCCTCAGTTAGATCACACTCGGAGCACCGTGCACAGTTCTGGTCTCCGCATCCCTCGGTTAGACCCACACTCGGAGCACTGTACACAGTTCTGGTCTCCGTATCCCTTGGTTAGACACATACTCGGAGCAGCGTGCACAGTTCTGGTCTCCGTATCCCTCAGTTAGATCACACTCGGAGCACCATGCACAGTTCTGGTCTCCGTATCCCTCGGTTAGACCACACTCGGAGCACTGTGCATCGTTCTGGTCTCCATATCCCTCAGTTAGTCCAGACCAGGGGCACTGTGCACAGTTCTGGTCTCCATATCCCTCAGTTAGTCCAGGCCAGGGGCACCGTGCGCAGTTCTGTTCTCTATATCTCTCAGTTAGTGCAGACCAGAGGCACTGTGCACGGTTCTGGTCTCTATATCCCTCAGTTAGTTAAGGCCAGGGGCACTGTGCACAGTTCTGTTCTCTGCATCCTTTGGTTGGACAACACACTGAGCACTGTGCACAGCTGTTGCCCCGCTTTGCTCGGTTAGACACACATGGAGCACTGTGCACAGTTCTCGTCTCCCTAACCCCCGGTTAGACCACACTCGGAGCACCGTGCACAGTTCTGGTCTCCCTAAGCCTCGGTTGGACCACACTCGGAGCACCGTGCACAGTTGTGGTCTCCCTAAGCCTCGGTTGGACCACACTCGGAGCACTTGCACAGTTCTGTTCTCAGTATCCCTCAGTTAGACAACACTCGGAGCACCTTCCACAGTTCTGGTCTCCGTAACTCTCGGTTAGACCCACACTCGGAGCACCGTGCACAGTTCTGGTCTCCGCATCCCTCGGTAGTACCACACTCGGAGCACCGTGCACAGTTCTGGTCTCTGTATCCCTCGGTTAGGCCACACTGGGAGCACCGTGCACAGTTCTGGTCTCCGTATCCCTCAGTTAGATCACACTCGGAGCACCGTGCACAGTTCTGGTCTGATCCCTCAGTTAGATCACACTCGGAGCACCGTGCACAGTTCTGGTCTCCGTATCCCTCAGTTAGATCACACTCGGAGCACCGTGCACAGTTCTGGTCTCCGCATCCCTTGGTTAGACTGACACTCGGAGCACTGTACACAGTTCTGGTCTCCGTATCCCTTGGTTAGACACATACTCGGAGCACCGTGCCCAGTTCTGGTCTCCGTATCCCTCAGTTAGATCACACTCGGAGCACTGTACACAGTTCTGGTGTCCGTATCCATCGGTCAGACCACACTCGGAGCACCGTGCACAATTTTGGTTTCCATAATCCCTCGGTTAGACCACACTCGGAGCACCATGCACAGTTCTGGGCTCCATATCCTTCGGTTAGACCACACTCGGAGCACGGTGAACAGTTATGGTCTCCGTATCCCTCGGTTAGACCACACTCGGAGCACCATGCACAGTTCTGGGCTCCATATCCCTCGGTTAGACCACACCCGGAGCACGGTGAACAGTTCTGGTCTCCGTATCCCTCGGTTAGACCACACTCGGAGCACTGTGCACAGTTCTGGTCTCCATATCCCTCGGTTAGACCACACTCGGAGCACTGTGCATCGTTCTGGTCTCCATATCCCTCAGTTAGTCCAGACCAGGGGCACTGTGCACAGTTCTGGTCTCTATATACCTCAGTTAGTTAAGGCCAGGGGCACTGTGCACAGTTCTGGTCTCCATTTCCCTCAGTTAGTCCAGGCCAGGGGCACCGTGCGCAGTTCTGTTCTCGATATCTCTCAGTTAGTCCAGACCAGAGGCACTGTGCACAATTCTGGTTTCCATATCCCTCAGTTAGTCCAGTCCAGGGGCACTGTGCACAGTTCTGTTCTCTGCATCCTTTGGTTGGACAACACACTGAGCACTGTGCACAGTTCTCGTCTCCCTAACCCTCGGTTAGACCACACTCGGAGCACCGTGCACAGTTGTGGTCTCCCTAAGCCTCGGTTGGACCACACTCGGAGCACCGTGCACAGTTGTGGTCTCCCTAAGCCTCGGTTGGACCACACTCGGAGCACTTGCACAGTTCTGTTCTCAGTATCCCTCAGTTAGACAACACTCGGAGCACCTTCCACAGTTCTGGTCTCCGTGACCCTCAGTTAGACCCACACTCGGAGCACCGTGCACAGTTCTGGTCTCACCATCCCTCGGTAGTACCACACCCGGAGCACCGTGCACAGTTCTGGTCTCCGTATCCCTCAGTTAGATCACACTCGGAGCACCGTGCACAGTTCTGGTCTGATCCCTCAGTTAGATCACACTCGGAGCACCGTGCACAGTTCTGGTCTCCGCATCCCTCGGTTAGACCCACACTCGGAGCACTGTACACAGTTCTGGTCTCCGTATCCCTCAGTTAGACCACACTCGGAGCACCTTCCACAGTTCTGGTCTCCGTATCCCTCGGTTAGACCACATTCGGAGCACTGTGCATCGTTCTGGTCTCCATATCCCTCAGTTAGATCACACTCGGAGCACCGTGCACAGTTCTGGTCTCCGTATCCCTCGGTTAGACCACACTCGGAGCACCGTGCACAGTTCTGGTCTCCGTATCCCTCAGTTAGATCACACTCGGAGCACCGTGCACAGTTCTGGTCTCCGCATCCCTCGGTTAGACCACACTCGGAGCACTGTGCATCGTTCTGGTCTCCATATCCCTCAGTTAGTCCAGACCAGGAGCACTGTGCACAGTTCTGGTCTCTATATTCCTCAGTTAGTTAAGGCCAGGTGCACTGTGCACAGTTCTGGTCTCCATATCCCTCAGTTAGTCCAGGCCAGGGGCACCGTGCGCAGTTCTGTTCTCTATATCTCTCAGTTTGTCCAGACCAGAGGCACTGTGCACAATTCTGGTTTCCATATCCCTCAGTTAGTCCAGACCAGAGGCACTGTGCACAGTTCTGGTCTCTATATCCCTCAGTTAGTCCAGTCCAGGGGCACTGTGCACAGTTCTATTCTCTATATCCCTCAGTTAGCCCAGTCCAGGGGCACTGTGCACAGTTCTGTTCTCTGCATCCTTTGGTTGGACAACACACTGAGCACTATGCACAGTTGTTGCCCCGCTTTGCTCGGTTAGACACACATGGAGCACTGTGCACAGTTCTCGTCTCCCTAACCCTCGGTTAGACCACACTCGGAGCACCGTGCACAGTTGTGGTCTCCCTAAGCCTCGGTTGGACCACACTCGGAGCACCGTGCACAGTTGTGGTCTCCCTAAGCCTCGGTTGGACCACACTCGGAGCACTTGCACAGTTCTGTTCTCAGTATCCCTCAGTTAGACAACACTCGGAGCACCTTCCACAGTTCTGGTCTCCGTGACCCTCAGTTAGACCCACACTCGGAGCACCGTGCACAGTTCTGGTCTCCGCATCCCTCGGTAGTACCACACCCGGAGCACCGTGCTCAGTTCTGGTCTCCGTATCCCTCAGTTAGATCACACTCGGAGCACCGTGCACAGTTCTGGTCTCCGTATCCCTCAGTTAGACCACACTCGGAGCACCGTGCACAGTTCTGGTCTGATCCCTCAGTTAGATCACACTCGGAGCACCGTGCACAGTTCTGGTCTCCGCATCCCTCGGTTAGACCCACACTCAGAGCACTGTACACAGTTCTAGTCTCCGTATCCCTTGGTTAGACACATACTCGGAGCACCGTGCACAGTTCTGGTCTCCGTATCCCTCAGTTAGATCACACTCGGAGCACCGTGCACAGTTCTGGTCTCCGCATCCCTTGGTTAGACCCACAGTCGGAGCACTGTACACAGTTCTGGTCTCCGTATCCCTTGGTTAGACACATACTCGGAGCACCGTGCACAGTTCTGGTCTCCGCATCCCTCGGTAGTACCACACCCGGAGCACCGTGCACAGTTCTGGTCTCCGTATCCCTCAGTTAGACCACACTCGGAGCACCGTGCACAGTTCTGGTCTGATCCCTCAGTTAGATCACACTCGGAGCACCGTGCACAGTTCTGGTCTCCGCATCCCTCGGTTAGACCCACACTCGGAGCACTGTACACAGTTCTGGTCTCCGTATCACTTGGTTAGACACATACTCGGAGCACCGTGCACAGTTCTGGTCTCCGTATCCCTCAGTTAGATCACACTCGGAGCACCGTGCACAGTTCTGGTCTCCGCATCCCTTGGTTAGACCCACACTCGGAGCACTGTACACAGTTCTGGTCTCCGTATGCCGTGGTTAGACACATACTCGGAGCACCGTGCACAGTTCTGGTCTCCGTATCCCTCAGTTAGATCACACTCGGAGCACTGTGCACAGTTCTGGTGTCCGTATCCATCGGTCAGACCACACTCGGATCACCGTGCACAATTTTGGTCTCCATAATCCCTCGGTTAGACCACACTCGGAGCACCATGCACAGTTCTGGGCTCCATATCCTTCGGTTAGACCACACTCGGAGCACGGTGAACAGTTATGGTCTCCGTATCCCTCGGTTAGACCACACTCGGAGCACCATGCACAGTTCTGGGCTCCATATCCCTTGGTTAGACAGACACCTGGAGCACTGTGCACAGTTCTGGTCTCCATATCCCTCGGTTAGACCACACTCGGAGCACTGTGCGTCGTTCTGGTCTCCATATCCCTCAGTTAGTCCAGACCAGGGGCACTGTGCACAGTTCTGGTCTCTATATTCCTCGGTTAGACCACACTCGGAACACCATGCACAGTTCTGGTCTCCGTATCCCTCGGTTAGACACACACCTGGAGCACTGTGCACAGTTCTGGTCTCCATATCCCTCGGTTAGACCACACTCGGAGCACTGTGCATCGTTCTGGTCTCCATATCCCTCAGTTAGTCCAGACCAGGGGCACTGTGCACAGTTCTGGTCTCTATATCCCTCAGTTAGTTAAGGCCAGGGGCACTGTGCACAGTTCTGGTCTCCATATCCCTCAGTTAGTCCAAGCCAGGGGCACCGTGCACAGTTCTGTTCTCTATATCTCTCAGTTAGTCCAGACCAGAGGCACTGTGCACAATTCTGGTTTCCATATCCCTCAGTTAGTCCAGTCCAGGGGCACTGTGCACAGTTCTGTTCTCTGCATCTTTTGGTTGGACAACACTCTGAGCACTGTGCACAGTTGTTGCCCCGCTTTGCTCGGTTAGACACACATGGAGCACTGTGCACAGTTCTCGTCTCCCTAACCCTCGGTTAGACCACACTCGGAGCACCGTGCACAGTTGTGGTCTCCCTAAGCCTCGGTTGGACCACACTCGGAGCACCATGCACAGTTGTGGTCTCCCTAAGCCTCGTTTGGACCACACTCGGAGCACTGTACACAGTTCTGGTCTCCGTATCCCTTGGTTAGACACATACTCGGAGCACCGTGCACAGTTCTGGTCTCCGTATCCCTCAGTTAGATCACACTCGGAGCACTGTACACAGTTCTGGTGTCCGTATCCATCGGTCAGACCACACTCGGAGCACCGTGCACAATTTTGGTCTCCATAATCCCTCGGTTAGACCACACTCGGAGCACCATGCACAGTTCTGGGCTCCATATCCTTCGGTTAGACCACACTCGGAGCACGGTGAACAGTTATGGTCTCCGTATCCCTCGGTTAGACCACACTCGGAGCACCATGCACAGTTCTGGGCTCCATATCCCTCGGTTAGACCACACTCGGTGCACTGTGCACAGTTCTGGTCTCCATATCCCTCGGTTAGACCACACTCGGAACACCATGCACAGTTCTGGTCTCCGTATCCCTTGGTTAGACACACACCTGGAGCACTGTGCACAGTTCTGGTCTCCATATCCCTCGGTTAGACCACACTCGGAGCACTGTGCATCGTTCTGGTCTCCATATCCCTCAGTTAGTCCAGACCAGGGGCACTGCGCACAGTTCTGGTCTCTATATCCCTCAGTTAGTCCAGACCAGGGGCACTGTGCACAGTTCTGGTTTCCATATCCCTCAGTTAGTCCAGGCCAGGGGCACTGTGCACAGTTCTGGTTTCCATATCCCTCAGTTAGTCCAGACCAGGGGCACTGTGCACAGTTCTGGTCTCTATATTCCTCAGTTAGTTAAGGCCAGGGGCACTGTGCACAGTTCTGGTTTCCATATCCCTCAGTTAGTCCAGGCCAGGGGCACCGTGCGCAGTTCTGTTCTCTATATGTCTCAGTTAGTCCAGACCAGAGGCACTGTGCACAATTCTGGTTTCCATATCCCTCAGTTAGTCCAGTCCAGGGGCACTGTGCACAGTTCTGTTCTCTGCATCCTTTCGTTGGACAACACTCTGAGCACTGTGCACAGTTGTTGCCCCGCTTTGCTCGGTTAGACACACATGGAGCACTGTGCACAGTTCTCGTCTCCCTAACCCTCGGTTCGACCACACTCGGAGCACCGTGCACAGTTGTGGTCTCCCTAAGCCTCGGTTGGACCACACTCGGAGCACCGTGCACAATTGTGGTCTCCCTAAGCCTCGGTTCGACCACACTCGGAGCACCGTGCACAGTTGTGGTCTCCCTAACCCTCGGTTCGACCACACTCGGAGCACCGTGCACAGTTCTGGTCTCCCTAAGCCTCGGTTGGACCACACTCGGAGCACTTGCACAGTTCTGTTCTCAGTATCCCTCAGTTAGACAACACTCGGTGCACCTTCCACAGTTCTGGTCTCCGTATCCCTCAGTTAGACCACACTCGGAGCACCGTGCACAGTTCTGGTCTCCGCATCCCTCGGTTAGACCACACTCGGAGCACTGTGCATCGTTCTGGTCTCCATATCCCTCAGTTAGTCCAGACCAGGGGCACTGTGCACAGTTCTGGTCTCTATATCCCTCAGTTAGCCCAGGCCAGGGGCACTGTGCACAGTTCTGGTTTCCATATCCCTCAGTTAGTCCAGTCCAGGGGCACTGTGCACAGTTCTATTCTCTGCATCCTTTGGTTGGACAATACACTGAGCACTGTGCACAGTTGTTGCCCCGCTTTGCTCGGTTAGACATACATGGAGCACGGTGCACAGTTCTGGTCTCCGTATCCCTCGGTTAGACACATACTCGGAGCACCTTGCTCAGTTCTGGTCTCCGAATCCCTCGGTTAGACCACACTCGGAGCACCGTGCACAGTTCTGGTCTCTCTATCCCTCGGTTAGACCTCACTCGGAGCACCGTGCACAGTTCTGGTCTCCGAATCCCTCGGTTAGACCACACTCGGAGCACCGTGCACAGTTCTGGTCTCTGTATCCCTCGGTTAGACCACACTCGGAGCACGGTGAACTGTTCTGGTCTCCGTATCCCTCGGTTAGACCCACACTCGGAGCACTGTGCACAGTTCTGGTCTCCATATCCCTCGGTTAGACCACACTCGGAGCACCGTGCACAGTTCTGGTCTCTCTATCCCTCGGTTAGACCCACACTCGGAGCACCGTGCACAGTTCTGGTCTCTGTATCCCTCGGTTAGACCACACTCGGAGCACGGTGAACTGTTCTGGTCTCCGTATCCCTCGGTTAGACCCACACTCGGAGCACTGTGCAAAGTTCTGGTCTCCATAATCCCTTGGTTTGACTGCATTTGGGAGTGGAGATTTGATCGAGGGGTTGGAAAGGGGATTTTAGACTGTTACCTGGAGGAAGGTGTCGGGGTTACCAGTCGTGGAAGACAGGCTAAGTAATGTTGCTCTTTCCGGGGGAGAGATATTCTCACAGTGAGAATGTTGGCCTCCGTCCGCGGAGTCAGATTGCTCCGGGCCTGTCGCATTGTCCACCAAGCCTGTCCCTCCTTGTCTGCCCGCAGTTCTCACCGCCGCCATGGTTAGCTGCGAGGGGTTGGAGTTTTCGGACTCTCCGCCCGGCAGTCCGCTCACCGCCAGCGACTACGAGAAGTTCTTCCTGGTCCTAAGGCCCTCGTGGAAGGCCGGCATCACCTGCCTCATCCGACGCACCAAGGGCTGCCACGACCTCAAGGTCATGAAGCTGGACGAGTTCGAGAATCATGGCTTGATCCCAGAAGGTAAGAGCGAGGAAGAGAGAGTGAGAGTCAGGAAGTCAGAGTGAGAGACAGGGAGAGACTGAGAAATAGACAGAGAGACAGAGAGAGACACACAAAGAGAGAAACAGAGAGAGAGACAGAGAGCGAGAAACAGAGATAGAGAAACAGAGAGAAAGAAACAGAGAGAGACACACACAGAGAACGACAGAGCGAGAGAAGAGACAGAAAGAGAGAGAGGGACAGACAGACAGACAGAGAGAGAGTGACAGAGCGAGTGTGGTAAACCACGTTATTGTATTATATGCATGGTGCTGGAGTGTACATGCCTGGGCTTGTCCAGGCTGGCTCCGCCTGTGGCTCCTCCCCTCGGGCTTCTGTATAAGAGTGGCAAGTCTCCGCCTCCGGATCCAGTAATCGGGCAGTTCGGGCCCAGAGGCAGGAGGCTTGCTGTTTAGTGTATTAAAGCCTCAGTTACGTTTATCACTCGTCGTCTATTACTGATGGTGTATCAATTTAATACACTAAAGTTCTAATGATGGACTCTTCACTCAAGATGAACTCCTCATTCAAGCCTCATCGCTTGCAACTGGACCCACAAGCTGCCGACGCTACAGAGACCTTTGAACACTGGCTAAGCTGCTTCGAGGCCTACCTCGCATCCTTCACCGAAGACTTCACAGACCTCCAGAAGAAGCAGGTCCTCCACCCACGGGTGAGCCCAGGAATCTTTAACCTCATCAGGGACGCCCCCCCCGTACGCGGAGGCAATAACGCTGCTCAAAGGACATTACGTGAAATCCGTTAACCAGGTATATGCTCGGCACCTCCTCGCCACCAGATGGCAACGCCCTGGGGAATCACTCGCAGAATTCCTGTGCGCTTTGCGCATCCTCTGCCGTAACTGTGACTGCCGGGCGATATCGGCTACCCAGCACGCGGAGCTGTTGATCAGGGACGCCTACATCGCGGGCATACACTCGAACTATATCCGCCAATGATTATTAGAAGGGGGGACACTCGGCCTCCCAGAGACTCTCCAGCTCACTGGAGGTGGCCTCCCAGAACATGGCGGCCTACACCTCCGACCATACGGCACCCTCATGGGTCTCGTGGGTGCAGCCATCAACCGACCCCGGTGCGACGCAAGCCTGCGCTGCGCAACGGCCCGCCAACGCCGGAGGCCCGAAGTGCTACTTCCGCGGCCAGAGTAATCACCCCCGACAATGCTGGACGCAACCTGTAACGGCTGTGGGAAGAAGGGCCACTTCGCAAAAGCCTGCTAGGCCCGACCCCCCCCCCCCCCCCCCCCGTAAAACTTCTAGGCCCAGCAGCGCTGCCTGCTGCCTGTCAGGGCCTCCCCTAGCTGCCGCGCCATCCGCCATGTTAGATCTGTGGGCGCCGCCATCTTTAATTTCGGCCGACACGTGCGACCCACGGGTGCCACCATCTTGGACGCCATCTTACACCTCATGGGGGCCGCCATCTTGGGACCACTCCGCAGCCTCCCAGGAACCCAGCTCGTCTGACCGTACGCTGGCCACCGCTACTCTGACCGGCCTACCGATCGCCTTCCGACACTCGCCTCCGTCACACTCGACCAGTCCCAGCCGCACCACCTCGCAACCACCACCACCACGATGACTGTCCGGGTCAACGGGCACGAGACGGCCTGCCTCTTCGATTCTGGGAGCACAGACAGCTTAATACACCCAGATACGGTAAGGCGCTGCTCCCTCCCCATCCTACCCGCGACCCAGAAAATCTCCCTGGCTTCGGGATCCCACGCAGTAGAAATCCGGGGGTACTGTGTCGCGACCCTTACTGTACAAGGCGTAGAGTACGCTAACTTTAAGCTCTACATCCTGCCCCATCTCTGCGCTGCCCTATTACTGGGGCTCGACTTCCAGTGCCATCTCTAGAGCCTCACCTTAAAGTTCAACGGACCCCTACCCCCCCTCACCGTCTGTAGCCTCGCGACCCATAAGGTCGCCCTACCCTCGCCCTTCGCTAACCTCACCCCGGACTGTAAGCCCGTCGCCACTAGGAGCAGACGATACAGTGCCCAGGACAGGGCCTTTATTAGGTCGGAGGTCCAGCGACTCCTACGAGAGGGGGTCATTGAGGCTAGTACCAGCCCCTGGAGAGCCCAAGTGGTGGTCGTCAAGACTGGGGAGAAGCACCGGATGGTCATCGACTACAGTCAGACGATCAACCGGTACACGCAGCTCGATGCGTACCCCCTCCCCCGCATATCTGACATGGTCAATCAGATTGCGCTGTATGAAATGAAATGAAATGAAAATCACTTATTGTCACAAGTAGGCTTCAAATGAAGTTACTGTGAAAAGCCCCTAGTCACCACATTCCGGCGCCTGTTTGGGGAGGCTGGTACGGGAATCGAGTCTTCTCCACAGTCGACTTGAAGTCCGCGTACCACCAGCTCCCTATCCGCCTGGAGGACCGCCAATACACTGCCTTCGAGGCAGACGGCCGCCTCTATCACTTCCTCAGGGTTCCCTTCGGCGTCACCACTGGGGTCTCGGTCTTCCAGCGAGAAATGGACTGAATGGTTGACCAGTACGGGCTGCGGGCCACGTTCCCATACCTAGACAACGTCACCATCTGCGGCCGTGACCAGCAGGACCATGACGAGAACCTCCGGCGCTTCCTCCACAACGCAAATCTCCTGAACCTAACTTACAATAGAGAGAAATGCGTCTTTCGCACGACCTGCCTAGCCATCCTCGGTTACGTTGTGGAAAACGGAGTCCTAGGGCCCGACCACGACCGCATGCGCCCCCTCCTGGAACTCCCCCTCCCCCACTGTCCCAAGGCCCTGAAGAGATGCCTGGGGTTCTTCTCGTACTATGCCCAGTGGGTCCCCAACTATGCGGACAAGGTCCGTCCACTGATCAAATCCACCATTTTTCCCCTGACGACTGAGGCCCGTCTGGCCTTCAATCGCATCAAGGCAGACATTGCCAAAGCCGGGATGCACGCTGTGGACGAGTCCATCCCTTTCCAAGTGGAGAGCGATGCGTCAGACTTTGCGCTTGTATCGCCCCGGGAAGCTCAATGAGGCCCCAGATACCCTCTCCCGCGGTACATGTGCCAGCGCACAAGTAGACAGACTCCGGGCCCTCCACAATGACCTCTGTCACCCGGGGGTCACCTGCTTTTTTCACTTCATCAAGGCCCGCAACTTGCCTTACACCATCGAGGAGGTCAGGACCATGACCAGGGACTGCCAGGACTGCGCGGAGTGCAAACCGCACTTCTAACGGCCAGACAAAGCGCACCTGGTAAAGGCCTCTCGCCCCTTTGAACGCCTCAGCATCGACTTCAAAGGGCCCCTCCCCTCCACTGACCGTAACGTGTACTTCCTCGACATCGCTGATGAGTACTCCAGATTCCCCTTCGCCATGCCCGTGCCCTGACATGACCTCTGCCTCTGTCATCAAGGCCCTGCACAGCCTTTTCACCCTGTTCGGGTTCCCCACCTACATCCACAGTGATCGGGGCTCCTCCTTTATGAGCGACGAGTTGCGTCAGTTCCTGCTCAGCAAAGGCATCGCCTCCAGCAGGACTACCAGCTATAACCCCCGGGGAAACGGACAGGTGGAGAGGGAGAACGCAACGGTCTGGAAGGCCGTCCTCCTGGCCCTATGGTCGAAAAGTCTCCCAGTCTCCTGCTGGCAGGAGGTCCTCCCTGATGTGCTTCACTCCATCTGGTCGCTCCTCTGTACAGACACCAATGAGACTCCTCACGAACGGATGTTTGCCTTCCCCAGGAAGTCCACCTCCGGGGTCTCGCTTCCATCCTGGCTGACAGTCCCGGGGCCCGTCCTTCTCAACAAGCATGTGAGGAGTCATAAAACTGACCCCCTCGTCGAGAAGGTCCTGCTGCTCCACGCCAACCCCCAATATGCCTACGTGGCACACCAGGACGGGCGGCAGGACACGGTCTCCCTTCGGGATTTGGCTCCTGCAGGCTCCCTGGCACCCATCACCACCACCCCCCATCCTACACCGTCTTCCCCCACCTCCGCCCACCTCCCTCACGAACTAACACCTGCAGGCCCACCTGCGACAAGCAACAACACCTCCGCCCGGACACTGCCCCCACTTCGTCGACTCAACATCTGGGTGAAGAAGAAGAAAACAACACACTCCTGGACGCGCAGGTGTCGATGCCAGCGCCCACACCACAGCCAGACTTTTTTTAAACAGGGGGTGAATGTGGTAAACCACGTTATTGTATTATATGCATGGTGCTGGAGTGTACATGCCTGGGCTTGTCCAGGCTGGCTCCTCCTGTGGCTCCTCCCCTCAGGCTTCTGTATAAAAGTTTGGGTCCAGAGGCAGGAGGCTTGTTGTTTAAAGCCTCAGTTACGTTTATCGCTCGTTGTCTATTATTGATGGTGTATCAGCGAGAGAGACAGAGAGAGGCAGAGAGAAAGAGAAAGACAGAGTAGAGAGACAGGGAAATTGAAAGAGGGAAATCGACAGAGACAGAGAGAGGGGGGGGGAATGCTATAGAGAGAGACCACAGACAGAGAGAGAGACAGGGAGAGAGACAGACAGAGAGAGGCAGAGACAGAGAGACAAGAGATAGCGAGCGAAAGAGAAAGAGAGACCGAAGGAGAGAGAGAGAGAGAGAGAGGATGCTTCATTACGGAAATGCACACCCACCTTGGTTATGTGGAGGCGATGTTAATGGAAGCGAGGGTAACAGGGAGACAGTGTGTGGTAGTCACCACTAATGTACATATTGTATATATAGGATGTTAATATAGGTGCTTTACGGTAAGGCCCCTGTACTACAGGTACGGGCGTAGATCCCTGCGTGCTAGCTCCGCCCAGTAGGCGGAGTATAAATATGTGTGCTCCCAGTACAGCAGCCATTTCGCCAGCTGCTGTAGGAGGCCACACATCTCAGTGTAATAAAGCCTCGATTGCATCCAACTCTCGTCTTTGTGTAATTGGTCGTGCATCACAGGGTGAGCGAGAGATACGGAGTGACGGTGGGGAAAGAGAGATTTGGGAAGACAGTGGTCAGTGGGGGAAATGGAGAGATGGTGGGAGGAAGGGATGCAGGGAGATGGTGAGAGTGAGGGATACGGGGGGATGTTGGGAGTGAGGGATACGGGGAGACAGTGGGAGTGAGGGATATGGGGAGGCAGTGGGAGTGAGGGATACGGGGAGACGATGGGAGTGAGGGGTACGGGGAGACGGTGGGACTGAGGGATACGGGGAGACGATGGGAGTGAGGGATACGGGGAGATGGTGGGACTGAGGGATACGGGGAGACGGTGGGAGTGAAGGATACGGGGAGACGGTGGGAGTGAGGGATACGGGGAGACGGTGGGAGTGAGGGATACGGGGAGACGGTGGGAGTGAGGGATACGGGGAGACGGTGGGACTGAGGGATACGGGGAGACGATGGGAGTGAGGGATACGGGGAGATGGTGGGACTGAGGGATACGGGGAGACGGTGGGAGTGAAGGATACGGGGAGACGGTGGGAGTGAGGGATACGGGGAGACGGTGGGAGTGAGGGATACGGGGAGACAGTAGGAGTGAAGGATACGGGGAGACGGTGGGAGTGAGGGACATGGGGAGACGGTGGGAATGAGCGATACGGGGAGACGGTGGGAGTGAGTGATACCGGGACGGTGGGAGTGAGGGATACGGGGAGACGGTGGGAGTGAGGGATACGGGGAGATGGTGGGAGTGAGGGATACGGTGAGACGGTGTGAGTGAGAGATACAGGGAGACGGTGGGAGTGAGGGATATGGGGAGACAGTGGGAGTGAGGGACACGGGGAGATGGTGGGAGTGAGGGATATGGGGAGATTGTGGGAGTGAGGGATATGGGGAAATGGTGGGAGTGAGGGACACGGTGAGACGGTGGGAGTGAGAGATACAGGGAGACGGTGGGAGTGAGGGATATGGGGAGACAGTGGGAGTGAGGGACACGGGGAGATGGTGGGAGTGAGGGATATGGGGAGATGGTGGGAGTGAGGGATAAGGGGAGATGGTGGGAGTGAGGGATATAGGGAGATGGTGGGAGTGAGCGATACGGGGAGATGGTGGGAGTGAGGGATACGGGTAGACGGTGGGAGTGAGGGATACGGGGAGACGGTGGGAGTGAGGGATACATGGAGACGGTGAGAGTGAGGGATACGGGGAGACGTTGGGAGTGAGGGACACAGGGAGACGGTGGGAGTGAGGGATACGGGGAGACGGTGGGAGTGAGGGATACGGGGAGATGGTGGGGGTGAGGGATACGGGGAGACGGTGGGGGTGAGGGATACGGGGAGACGGTGGGAGTGAGGGATACGGGGAGACGTTGGGGGTGAGGGATACGGGGAGACGGTGGGAGTGAGGGATACGGGGAGACGGTGGGAGTGAGGGATACGGGGAGACGGTGGGGGTGAGGGATATGGGGAGACAGTGAGAGTGAGGGATACAGGGAGACGATGGGAGTGAGGGATACGGGGGGATGTTGGGAGTGAGGGATACAGGGAGACAGTGGGAGTGAGGGATGTGGGGAGACGGTGGGAGTGAGGGATATGGGGAGACGGTGGGAGTGAGGGATACAGGGAGACGGTGGGAGTGAGGGATACCGGGGACGGTGGGAGTGAGGGATATGGGGAGACGGTGGGAGTGAGGGATACAGGGGACGGTGGGAGTGAGGGATATGGGGAGACAGTGGGACTGAGGGACACGGGGAGGTGGTGGGAGTGAGGGATATGGGGAGATGGTGGGAGTGAGGGATACGGGGAGACGGTGGGAGTGAGGGATATAGGGAGATGGTGGGAGTGAGCGATACGGGGAGATGGTGGGAGTGAGGGATACGGGTAGACGGTGGGAGTGAGGGATATGGGGAGACGGTGGGAGTGAGGGATACATGGAGACGGTGGGAGTGAGGGATACGGGTAGACGGTGGGAGTGAGGGATATGGGGAGACGGTGGGAGTGAGGGATACATGGAGACGGTGAGAGTGAGGGATACGGGGAGACGTTGGGAGTGAGGGATACGGGGAGATGGTGGGAGTGAGGGATACGGGGAGATGATGGGAGTGAGGGACACAGGGAGATGGTGGGAGTGAGGGATACAGTGAGATGGTGGGGAGTGAGGGATACGGGGGGATGTTGGGAGTGAGGGATGCGGGGAGACAGTGGGAGTGAGGGATATGGGGAGGCAGTGGGAGTGAGGGATACGGGGGGTGTTGGGAGTGAGGGATACGGGGAGACGGTGGGAGTGAGGGATACGGGGAGATGGTGGGAGTGAGGGATACGGGGAGATGGTGGGAGTGAGGGATACGGGGAGACGGTGGGAGTGAGGGACACAGGGAGACGGTGGGAATGAGGGTAACGGGGAGATGATGGGAGTGAGGGGTACGGGGAGACGGTGGGAGTGAGGGATACGGGGAGACGGTGGGGGTGAGGGATACGGGGCGACGGTGGGAGTGAGGGATGTGGGGAGACGGTGGGAGTGAGGGATACGGGGAGACGGTGGGAGTGAGGGATACGGGGAAACGGTGGGAGTGAGGGACACGGGCAGACAGTGGGAGTGAGGGATATGGGGAGACAGTGGGAGTGAGGGATATAGGGAGATGGTGGGAGTGAGGGATATGGGGAGATTGTGGGAGTGAGGGATACGAGGAGACGGTGGGAGTGAGGGATATAGAGAGATGGGGGGAGTGAGGGATACGGGGAGATACTGGGAGTGAGGGATACAGGGAGACGGTGGGAGTGAGGGATACGGGGAGACGGTGGGAGTGAGGGATACATGGAGACGGTGAGAGTGAGGGATACGGGGAGACGGTGGGAGTGAGGGACACAGGGAGACGGTGGGAATGAGGGATACGGGGAGACGGTGGGAGTGAGGGACACGGGGAGGCGGTGGGAGTGAGGGATACGGGGAGACGGTGGGAGTGAGGGATACGGGGAGACGGTGGGAGTGAGGGATACGGGAAGATGGTGGGAGTGAGGGATACGGGGAGGCGGTGAGAGTGAGGGATACAGGGGGACGGTGGGAGTGAGGGATAAGGGCAGACGGTGGGAGTGAGGGACACGGGGAAACGGTGGGGGTGAGGGACACGGGCACACAGTGGGAGTGAGGGATATGGAGAGATGGTGGGAGTGAGGGATACAGAGAGATGGTGGGAGAGAGGGATATGGGGAGATGGTGAGAGTGAGGGATATGGGGAGATGGTGGGAGTGAGGGATATGGGGAGATGGTGGGAGTGAGGGATACGGGGAGACGGTGGGAGTGAGGGATATAGGGAGATGGTGGGAGTGAGGGATACGGGGAGATGGTGGGAGTGAGGGACACTGGCAGACAGTGGGAGTGAGGGATACGGGGAGACGGTGGGAGTGAGAGATACATGGAGACGGTGAGAGTGAGGGATAAGGGGAGACGGTGGGAATGAGGGATACGGGGAGACGGTGGGAGTGAGGGATACGGGGAGGCGGTGGGAGTGAAGGATACGGGGAGACGGTGGGAGTGAGGGATACGGGGAGACAGTGGGAGTGAGGGATACAGGGAGACGGTGAGAGTGAGGGAGATGGGGAGACGGTGGGAGGGAGGGATACGGGGAGACGGTGTGAGTGAGGGACACGGGGAGACGGTGGGAGTGAAGGATACAGGGAGACGGTGGGAGTGAGGGAGATGGGGAGACGGTGGGAGTGAGGGATACGGGGAGAAGGTGGGAGAGAGGGACACAGGGAGATGGTGGGAGTGAGGGTTACGGGGAGACGGTGGGAGTGAGGGATACATGGAGACGGTGAGAGTGAGGGATACGGGGAAACGGTGGGTGTGAGGGATACAGGGAGACGTGGGAATGAGGGATACGGGGAGACGGTGGGAGTGAGGGATATGGGGAGGCGGTGGGAGTGAGTGACACGGGTAGACAGTGGGAGTGAGGGATATGGGGAGACGGTGGGAGTGAGGGATATGGGTAGACAGTGGGAGTGAGGGACACGGGGAGATGGTGGGAGTGAGGGATATGGGGAGATGGTGGGAGTGAGGGATAAGGGGAGATGGTGGGAGTGAGGGATACGGGTAGACGGTGGGAGTGAGGGATACGGGGAGACGGTGGGAGTGAGGGATACATGGAGACGGTGAGAGTGAGGGATACGGGGAGACGTTGGGAGTGAGGGACACAGGGAGATGGTGGGAATGAGGGTAACGGGGAGATGATGGGAGTGAGGGGTACGGGGATACATTGGGAGTGAGGGATACGGGGAGACGGTGGGGGTGAGGGATACGGGGAGACGGTGGGAGTGAGGGATACGGGGAGACGGTGGGAGTAAGGGATGTGGGGAGACGGTGGGAGTGTAGGATACAGTGAGATTGTGGGGAGTGAGGGATACGGGGGGATGTTGGGAGTGGGGGATACGGGGAGACAGTGGGAGTGAGGGATACGGAGAGACGGTGGGAGTGAGGGATACGGGGAGATGGTGGGAGTGAGGGATACGGGGAGATGGTGGGAGTGAGGGATACGGGGGGATGTTGGGAGTGAGGGATACGGGGAGATGGTGGGAGTGAGGGATACGGGGGGATGTTGGGAGTGAGGGATACGGGGAGACAGTGGGAGTGAGGGATATGGGGAGGCGGTGTGAGTGAGGGATACGGGGAGACGATGGGAGTGAGGGGTACGGGGTGACGATGGGAGTGAGGGATACGGGGAGACGGTGGGAGTGAAGGATACGGGGAGACGGTGGGAGTGAGGGATACGGGGAGACGGTGGGAGTGAGGGATACGGGGAGACAGTAGGAGTGAAGGATACGGGGAGACGGTGGGAGTGAGGGATATGGGGAGACGGTGGGAATGAGCGATACGGGGAGACGGTGGGAGTGAGTGATACCGGGACGGTGGGAGTGAGGGATACGGGGAGACGGTGGGAGTGAGGGATACGGGGAGATGGTGGGAGTGAGGGATACGGTGAGACGGTGTGAGTGAGAGATACAGGGAGACGGTGGGAGTGAGGGATATGGGGAGACAGTGGGAGTGAGGGACACGGGGAGATGGTGGGAGTGAGGGATATGGGGAGATGGTGGGAGTGAGGGATATGGGGAAATGGTGGGAGTGAGGGACACGGTGAGACGGTGGGAGTGAGAGATACAGGGAGACGGTGGGAGTGAGGGATATGGGGAGACAGTGGGAGTGAGGGACACGGGGAGATGGTGGGAGTGAGGGATATGGGGAGATGGTGGGAGTGAGGGATAAGGGGAGACGGTGGGAGTGAGGGATATAGGGAGATGGTGGGAGTGAGCGATACGGGGAGATGGTGGGAGTGAGGGATACGGGTAGACGGTGGGAGTGAGGGATACGGGGAGACGGTGGGAGTGAGGGATACATGGAGACGGTGAGAGTGAGGGATACGGGGAGACGTTGGGAGTGAGGGACACAGGGAGACGGTGGGAGTGAGGGATACGGGGAGACGGTGGGAGTGAGGGATACGGGGAGATGGTGGGGGTGAGGGATACGGGGAGACGGTGGGGGTGAGGGATACGGGGAGACGGTGGGAGTGAGGGATACGGGGAGACGGTGGGGGTGAGGGATACGGGGAGACGGTGGGAGTGAGGGATACGGGGAGACGGTGGGAGTGAGGGATACGGGGAGACGTTGGGGGTGAGGGATATGGGGAGACAGTGAGAGTGAGGGATACAGGGAGACGATGGGAGTGAGGGATACGGGGGGATGTTGGGAGTGAGGGATACGGGGAGACAGTGGGAGTGAGGGATGTGGGGAGACGGTGGGAGTGAGGGATATGGGGAGACGGTGGGAGTGAGGGATACAGGGAGACGGTGGGAGTGAGGGATACCGGGGACGGTGGGAGTGAGGGATATGGGGAGACGGTGGGAGTGAGGGATACAGGGGACGGTGGGAGTGAGGGATATGGGGAGACAGTGGGACTGAGGGACACGGGGAGGTGGTGGGAGTGAGGGATATGGGGAGATGGTGGGAGTGAGGGATACGGGGAGACGGTGGGAGTGAGGGATATAGGGAGATGGTGGGAGTGAGCGATACGGGGAGATGGTGGGAGTGAGGGATACGGGTAGACGGTGGGAGTGAGGGATATGGGGAGACGGTGGGAGTGAGGGATACATGGAGACGGTGGGAGTGAGGGATACGGGTAGACGGTGGGAGTGAGGGATATGGGGAGACGGTGGGAGTGAGGGATACATGGAGACGGTGAGAGTGAGGGATACGGGGAGACGTTGGGAGTGAGGGATACGGGGAGATGGTGGGAGTGAGGGATACGGGGAGATGATGGGAGTGAGGGACACAGGGAGATGGTGGGAGTGAGGGATACAGTGAGATGGTGGGGAGTGAGGGATACGGGGGGATGTTGGGAGTGAGGGATGCGGGGAGACAGTGGGAGTGAGGGATATGGGGAGGCAGTGGGAGTGAGGGATACGGGGGGTGTTGGGAGTGAGGGATACGGGGAGACGGTGGGAGTGAGGGATACGGGGAGATGGTGGGAGTGAGGGATACGGGGAGATGGTGGGAGTGAGGGATACGGGGAGACGGTGGGAGTGAGGGACACAGGGAGATGGTGGGAATGAGGGTAACGGGGAGATGATGGGAGTGAGGGGTACGGGGAGACGGTGGGAATGAGGGATACGGGGAGACGGTGGGGGTGAGGGATACGGGGCGACGGTGGGAGTGAGGGATGTGGGGAGACGGTGGGAGTGAGGGATACGGGGAGACGGTGGGAGTGAGGGATACGGGGAAACGGTGGGAGTGAGGGACACGGGCAGACAGTGGGAGTGAGGGATATGGGGAGACAGTGGGAGTGAGGGATATAGGGAGATGGTGGGAGTGAGGGATATGGGGAGATTGTGGGAGTGAGGGATACGAGGAGACGGTGGGAGTGAGGGATATAGAGAGATGGGGGGAGTGAGGGATACGGGGAGATACTGGGAGTGAGGGATACAGGGAGACGGTGGGAGTGAGGGATACGGGGAGACGGTGGGAGTGAGGGATACATGGAGACGGTGAGAGTGAGGGATACGGGGAGACGGTGGGAGTGAGGGACACAGGGAGACGGTGGGAATGAGGGATACGGGGAGACGGTGGGAGTGAGGGACACGGGGAGGCGGTGGGAGTGAGGGATACGGGGAGACGGTGGGAGTGAGGGATACGGGGAGACGGTGGGAGTGAGGGATACGGGAAGATGGTGGGAGTGAGGGATACGGGGAGGCGGTGAGAGTGAGGGATACAGGGGGACGGTGGGAGTGAGGGATAAGGGCAGACGGTGGGAGTGAGGGACACGGGGAAACGGTGGGGGTGAGGGACACGGGCACACAGTGGGAGTGAGGGATATGGAGAGATGGTGGGAGTGAGGGATACAGAGAGATGGTGGGAGAGAGGGATATGGGGAGATGGTGAGAGTGAGGGATATGGGGAGATGGTGGGAGTGAGGGATATTGGGAGATGGTGGGAGTGAGGGATACGGGGAGACGGTGGGAGTGAGGGATATAGGGAGATGGTGGGAGTGAGGGATACGGGGAGATGGTGGGAGTGAGGGACACTGGCAGACAGTGGGAGTGAGGGATACGGGGAGACGGTGGGAGTGAGAGATACATGGAGACGGTGAGAGTGAGGGATAAGGGGAGACGGTGGGAATGAGGGATACGGGGAGACGGTGGGAGTGAGGGATACGGGGAGGCGGTGGGAGTGAAGGATACGGGGAGACGGTGGGAGTGAGGGATACGGGGAGACCGTGGGAGTGAGGGATACAGGGAGACGGTGGGAGTGAGGGAGATGGGGAGACGGTGGGAGGGAGGGATACGGGGAGACGGTGTGAGTGAGGGACACGGGGAGACGGTGGGAGTGAAGGATACAGGGAGACGGTGGGAGTGAGGGAGATGGGGAGACGGTGGGAGTGAGGGATACGGGGAGAAGGTGGGAGAGAGGGACACAGGGAGATGGTGGGAGTGAGGGTTACGGGGAGACGGTGGGAGTGAGGGATACATGGAGACGGTGAGAGTGAGGGATACGGGGAAACGGTGGGTGTGAGGGATACAGGGAGACGTGGGAATGAGGGATACGGGGAGACGGTGGGAGTGAGGGATATGGGGAGGCGGTGGGAGTGAGTGACACGGGTAGACAGTGGGAGTGAGGGATATGGGGAGACGGTGGGAGTGAGGGATATGGGTAGACAGTGGGAGTGAGGGACACGGGGAGATGTTGGGAGTGAGGGATATGGGGAGATGGTGGGAGTGAGGGATAAGGGGAGATGGTGGGAGTGAGGGATACGGGTAGACGGTGGGAGTGAGGGATACGGGGAGACGGTGGGAGTGAGGGATACATGGAGACGGTGAGAGTGAGGGATACGGGGAGACGTTGGGAGTGAGGGACACAGGGAGATGGTGGGAATGAGGGTAACGGGGAGATGATGGGAGTGAGGGGTACGGGGATACATTGGGAGTGAGGGATACGGGGAGACGGTGGGGGTGAGGGATACGGGGAGACGGTGGGAGTGAGGGATACGGGGAGACGGTGGGAGTAAGGGATGTGGGGAGACGGTGGGAGTGTAGGATACAGTGAGATTGTGGGGAGTGAGGGATACGGGGGGATGTTGGGAGTGGGGGATACGGGGAGACAGTGGGAGTGAGGGATACGGAGAGACGGTGGGAGTGAGGGATACGGGGAGATGGTGGGAGTGAGGGATACGGGGAGATGGTGGGAGTGAGGGATACGGGGGGATGTTGGGAGTGAGGGATACGGGGAGATGGTGGGAGTGAGGGATACGGGGGGATGTTGGGAGTGAGGGATACGGGGAGACAGTGGGAGTGAGGGATATGGGGAGGCGGTGTGAGTGAGGGATACGGGGAGATGGTGGGAGTGAGGGATACGGAGAGACGGTGGGAGTGAGGGATACGGGGAGATGGTGGGAGTGAGGGATACGGGGGGATGTTGGGAGTGAGGGATACGGGGAGACAGTGGGAGTGAGGGATATGGGGAGGCGGTGTGAGTGAGGGATACGGGGAGACGGTGGGAGTGAGGGATACGGGGAGACAGTGGGAGTGAGGGATACGGGGAGACGGTGGGAGTGAGGGATACGGGGAGACGATGGGAGTGAGGGATACGGGGAGACGGTGGGAGTGAGGGATATGGGGATACGGTGGGAGTGAGGGATATGGGGATACGGTGGGAGTGAGGGATACGGGGAGACGGTGGGAGTGAGGGATACGGGGAGACGGTGGGAGTGAGGGATATGGGGATACGGTGGGAGTGAGGGATACGAGGAGACAGTGGGAGTGAGGGATACGGGGAGACAGTGGGAGTGAGGGACACGGGGAGATGGTGGGAGTGAGGGATATGGGGAAATGGTGGGAGTGAGGGATAAGGGGAGACAGTGGGAGTGAGGGATATAGGGAGATGGTGGGAGTGAGGGATATGGGGAAATGGTGGGAGTGAGGGACACAGGGAGACGGTGGGAATGAGGGTAACGGGGAGAAGATGGGAGTGAGGGGTACGGGGAGACGGTGGGAGTGAGGGATACGAAGAGATGGTGGGGGTGAGGGATACGGGGAGACGGTGGGAGTGAGGGATACGGGGAGACGGTGGGAGTAAGGGATGTGGGGAGACGGTGGGAGTGAGGGATACGGGTAGAGGGTGGGAGTGAGGGATACGGGTAGAGGGTGGGAGTGAGGGATACGGGGAAACGGTGGGAGTGAGGGACACGGGCAGACAGTGGGAGTGAGGGATATGGGGAGACAGTGGGAGTGAGGGATATAGGGAGATGGTGGGAGTGAGGGATATGGGGAGATTGTGGGAGTGAGGGATACGAGGAGACGGTGGGAGTGAGGGATATAGAGAGAGGGGGGGAGTGAGGGATACGGGGAGATACTGGGAGTGAGGGATACAAGGAGACGGTGGGAGTGAGGGATACGGGGAGACGGTGGGAGTGAGGGATACATGGAGACGGTGAGAGTGAGGGATACGGGGAGACGGTGGGAGTGAGGGACACAGGGAGACGGTGGGAATGAGGGATACGGGGAGACGGTGGGAGTGAGGGACACGGGGAGGCGGTGGGAGTGAGGGATACGGGGAGACGGTGGGAGTGAGGGATACGGGGAGACGGTGGGAGTGAGGGATACGGGAAGATGGTGGGAGTGAGGGATACGGGGAGGCGGTGAGAGTGAGGGATACGGGGGGACGGTGGGAGTGAGGGATAAGGGCAGACGGTGGGAGTGAGTGACACGGGGAAACGGTGGGAGTGAGAGATACATGGAGACGGTGAGAGTGAGGGATACGGAGAGATGGTGGGAGTGAGGGATATGGGGAAACGGTGGGAGTGAGGGACACGGGCAGACAGTGGGAGTGAGGGATATGGAGAGATGGTGGGAGTGAGGGATACAGAGAGATGGTGGGAGAGAGGGATATGGGGAGATGGTGAGAGTGAGGGATATGGGGAGATGGTGGGAGTGAGGGATATGGGGAGATGGTGGGAGTGAGAGATACGGGGAGACGGTGGGAGTGAGGGATATAGGGAGATGGTGGGAGTGAGGGATACGGGGAGATGGTGGGAGTGAGGGACACTGGCAGACAGTGGGAGTGAGGGATACGGGAAGACGGTGGGAGTGAGGGATACAGGGAGACGGTGGGAATGAGGGATACGGGGAGACGGTGGGAGTGAGGGATACGGGGAGACGGTGGGAGTGAGTGATACAGGGAGACGGTGGGAATGAGGGATACGGGGAGACGGTGGGAGTGAGGGATACGGGGAGGCGGTGGGAGTGAAGGATACGGGGAGACGGTGGGAGTGAGTGATACGGGGAGACGGTGGGAGTGAGGGATACAGGGAGACGGTGGGAGTGAGGGAGATGGGGAGACGGTCGGAGTGAGGGATACGGGGAGACGGTGTGAGTGAGGGACACGGGGAGACGGTGGGAGTGAGGGATACAGGGAGACGGTGGGAGTGAGGGAGATGGGGAGACGGTGGGAGTGAGGGATACGGGGAGAAGGTGGGAGAGAGGGACACAGGGAGATGGTGGGAGTGAGGGTTACGGGGAGACGGTGGGAGTGAGGGATACATGGAGACGGTGAGAGTGAGGGATACGGGGAGACGGTGGGTGTGAGGGATACAGGGAGACGTGGGAATGAGGGATACGGGGAGACGGTGGGAGTGAGGGATACGGGGAGGCGGTGGGAGTGAGTGACACGGGTAGACAGTGGGAGTGAGGGATATGGGGAGACGGTGGGAGTGAGGGATATGGGGAGACGGTGGGAGTGAGGGATATGGGAAGATGGTGGGAGTGAGGGATACGGGGAGGCGGTGAGAGTGAGGGATACGCGTAGAGGGTGGGAGTGAGTGATACGGGGAAACGGTGGGAGTGAGGGACATGGGCAGACAGTGGGAGTGAGGGATATGGGGAGACGGTGGGAGTGAGGGATACAGAGAGATGGTGGGAGAGAGGGATATGTGGAGATGGTGGGAGTGAGGCATATGGGGAGATGGTGGGAGTGAGGGATACGGGGAGACGGTGGGAGTGAGGGATATAGGGAGATGGTGGGAGTGAGGGATACGGGGAGAAGGTGGGAGTGAGGGACACAGGGAGATGGTGGGAGTGAGGGTTACGGGGAGACGGTGGGAGTGAGGGATACGGGGAGGCGGTGGGAGTGAGGGACACGGGTAGACGGTGGGAGTTAGGGATATGGGGAGACGGTGGTAGGGAGGGACACAGAGAGACGGTGGGAGTGAGGGATATGGGCTGGCAGAGGAGTGAGTGATACGGACAGACGGTGGGAGTTAGCGATACGGGGAGATGGTGGGAGTGAGGGATACGGAGTGACGGTGGGTGTGATGGACACGGGGAGATGGTGGGATTGAGGGTTCGGGGAGACGGTGGGAATGAGCGACACGGGGAGACGGTGGGAGGGAGGGTTACCTGGGACGGTGGGAGTGAGGGTTACATGGAGACGGTGGGAGTGAGGGATACGGCGAGACAGTGGGAGTGAGGGATACGGGGAGACGGTGGGAGTGAGGGATATGGATAGACGGTGGGAGTGACGGACACGGGGAGATGGTGGGAATGAGCGACACGGGGAGACGGTGGGAGTGAGGGATACCTGGGACTGTGGGAGTGAGGGATACGGGGAGACAGTGGGAGTGAGGGACACGGGCAGACAGTGGGAGTGAGGGATATGGGGAGATGGTGGGAGTGAGGGATATGGGGAGATGGTGGGAGTCAGGGATACAGGGAGACGGTGGGAGATAGGGATACGGCGAGACAGTGGGAGTGAGGGATACGGGGAGATGGTGGGAGTGTGGGCCACGGGCAGACAGTGGGAGTGAGGGATATGGTGTGTCAGAGGAGTGAGTGATACGGGCAGACGGTGGGAGTGAGGGATATGGGGAGACAGTGGGAGTGAGGGATACGGGGAGACGGTGGGAGTGAGGGATATGGAGAGACGGTGGGAGTGAGGAATACGGGGAGACGGTGGGAGTGAGGGATACGGGGAGATGGTGGGAGTGAGGGACTCGGGCAGACAGTGGGAGTGAGGGATATGGGGAGACGATGGGAGTGAGGGATACGGAGTGACGGTGGGAGTGAGGGATACGGGGAGAAGGTGGCAGTGAGTGATATGGAGAGGCGGTGGGAGTGATGGACACGGGGAGATGGTGGGAGTGAGGGTTCGGGGTGACGGTGGGAATGAGCGACACGGGGAGACGGTGGGAGTGAGGGATACCTGGGACGGTGGGAGTGAGGGATACGGGGAGACGGTGGGAGTGAGAGATATGTGCAGAAGGTCGGAGTGAGGGATACGGGGAGACGGTGGGAGTGAGGGATACGGGGAGACGGAGGGAGTGAGGGATACGGGGAGACTGTGGGAGTGAGGGATACATGGAGACGGTGAGAGTGAGGGATACGGGGAATTGGTAGGAGTGAGGGATACAGGGAGAAATTGGGAATGAGAGATACGGGGAGACGGTGGGAGTGAGGGATATGGGGAGGCGGTGGGAGTGAGGGACACGGGCAGACAGTGGGAGTGAGGGATACGGGCAGATGGTGGGACTGAGGGACACGGGCTGACAGTGGGAGTGAGGGATATGGGGAGACTGTGGGAGTGAGGGATACGGGGAGACGGTGGGATTGAGGGATAGGGGGAGACGGTGAGAGTGAGGGATACGGGTAGATGGTGGGAGTGAGGGATACGGGGAGACGGTGGGAGTGAGGGATACGGAGAGACGGTGGGAGTGAGGGATACGGGGAAACGGTGGGAGTGAGGGATACGGGGAAATGGTGGGAGTGAGGGACACAGGCAGACAGTGGGAGTGAGGGATATGGGGCGACAGTGGAAGTGAGGGATACGGGGAGACATTGGGAGTGAGCGATACGGGGAGACGGTGGGAGTGAGGGATACCGGGGAAGGCGGGAGTGAGGGATACGGGGAGACAGTGGGAGTGAGGGTTGTGGGGAGACGGTGGGAGTGAGGGATACGGTGAGATGGTGGGAGTGAGGGATACAGGGAGAATGGTGGGAGTGAGGGATACGGGGAGAGGGTGGGATTGAGGGATACGGAGAGATATTGGAAGTGAGGGACACTGGGAGATGGTGGGAGTGAGGGATAAGGGGAGACAGTGGGAGTGAGAGATACGGGGAGATGGTGGGAGTGAGGGACACGGACAGAGAGTGGGTGTGAGGGATATGGGGAGGCAGTGGGAGTGAGGGATACGGGGAGACGTTGGGAGTGAGGGATTTGGGGAGAGGATGGGAGTGAGGGATACGGGGAGAGGGTGGGAGTGAGGGATATGGAGTGACGGTGGGAGTGAGGGATACGGGGAGACGGTGGGAGTGAGTGATATGGAAAGGCGGTGGGAGTGACGGACACGGGGAGATGGTGGGAGTGAGGGATACGGGGAGACGGTGGGAATGAGCGACACGGGGAGACGGTGGGAGTGAGGGATACCTGGGACGGTGGGAGCGAGGGATACGGGGAGACGGTGGGAGTGAGGGATACGTGGAGAAGGTGTGAGTGAGGGATACGGGGAGACGGTGGAGTGAGGGCTACGGCGAGATGGTGGGAGTGAGGGATACGGGGAGACGGAGGGAGTGAGGGATACGGGAGATGGTGGGAGTCAGGGTTGTGGGAAGATGGTGGGAGTGAGAGAGACCATGGGAGTGAGGGATACGGTGAAACGGTGGGAGTGAGGGACACTGGTAGACAGTGGGAGTGAGGGACACGGGGAGACGGTGGGAGTGAGGGATACA
Organism: Scyliorhinus torazame; assembly: GCF_047496885.1. NCBI lineage: Eukaryota > Metazoa > Chordata > Chondrichthyes > Carcharhiniformes > Scyliorhinidae > Scyliorhinus > Scyliorhinus torazame. The sequence goes on from NC_092722.1 coordinate 82,433,397, forward strand.
GAGAGATGGTGGGAGAGAGGGATATGAGGAGATGGTGGGAGTGAGCGATATGGGGAGATGGTGGGAGTGAGGGATATGGGGAGACGGTGGGATTGAGGGACACGGGCAGACAGTGGGAGTGAGGGATATGGGGAGACGGTGATAGTGAGGGATACAGAAATGGTGGGAGAGAGGGATATGGGGAAATGGTGGGAGTGAGGGATTTGGGGATATGGTGCGAGTGAGGGATATGGGGAGATGTTGGGAGTGAGGGATATGGGGAGACAGTGGGAGTGAGGGATACGGGGAGATGGTGGGAGTGAGGGATATGGGGAGATGGTGTGAGTGAGGGATACAGGGAAATGGTGGGAGTGAGGGATACGGGGAGACGGTGGGTGTGAAGAATACGTGAGATGGTGGGAGTGAGGGATACGGGGAGAGGGTGGGAGAGAGGGATACGGAGAGACGGTGGAAGTGAGGGATACGGGGAGACAGTGGGAGTGAGGGATACATGGAGATGGTGGGAGTGAGGGACACGGGCAGACAGTGGAAGTGAGGGATATGGGGAGGCAGTGGGAGTGAGGGATACGGGTAGACGGTGGGAGTGAGGGATATGGGAGACGGTGGGAGTGACGGATACGGGGTGACGGTGGGAGTGAGGGATACGGGGGACGGTGGGAGTGAGTGAAATGGGGAGACGGTGGGAGTGAGGGATACGGGGAGACGGTGGGAGTGAGGGATACGGGGAGACGGTGGGAGTGAGGGATATGGAGAGATGGTGGGAGTGACGGACACGGAGAGACGGTGGGAGTGAGGGATACGGGGAGACGGTGGGAGTGAGGGATACGGGGAGATGGTGGGAGTGAGGGATACAGGGAGACGGTGGGAGTGAGGGATACGGGGAGACGGTGGGAGTGAGGGATACGGGGTGACGGTGGGAGTGAGGGATATGGAGAGACGGTGGGAGTGAGGGATACTGGGAGACGGTGCGAGTGAGGGATACGGGGAGACGGTGGGAGTGAGGGATACGGGGAGACGGTGAGAGTGAGGGATCCGGGGAGACGGTGGGAGTGAGGGATACAGGGAGACGTTGGGAGTGAGGGATACGGAGTGACGGAGCGAGTGATGGATACTGGGAGACGGTGGGAGTGAGGGAGAAGGCAAGACGGTGGGAGTGAGGGATACAGGTAGACGGTGGGAATGAGGGATACGTGGAGACGGTGAGAGTGAGGGATATTGGGAGACGGTGGGCTTGAGGGAGACAGGGAGACAGTGGGAGTGAGGGATACGGGGAGACGATGGGAGTGAGCGATATGGGGAGATGGTGGGAGTGAGGGATACGGGGAGACGGTGAGAGTGGGGGACACGGGGAGATGGTGGGAGTGAGGGACAGAGGGAGACGGTGGGAGTGAGGGATATGGGGAGACGGTGGGAGTGTGGGACACAGGGAGACGGTGGGAGTGAGGGATACGGGGAGACGGTGGGAGTGCGGGATACGGGGAGACGGTGGGAGTGAGGGGTATGGGAAGATCGTGGGCGTGAGGGATACGGGGAGATGGTGGGAGTGAGGGATACGGGGAGACGGTGGGAATGAGGGATACGGGGAGACGGTGGCGGGGAAGCGTACTGGGTGACGGTTGGATTGAGGGATACGGGGAGACGGAGGGAGTGAGGGATACGGGGAGATGGTGAGAGTGAGGGATCCAGGGGGACGGTGGGAGTGAGGGATACAGGGAGACGGTGGGAGTGAGGGATATGGGGAGACGGTGGGAGTGAGGGATACAGTGAGACGGTGATAGTGAGGGATATGGGGAGACGGTGGGAGTGAAGGATACACGGAGACGGTGGGAGTGATGGATATGGGGAGACGGTGGGAGTGTGGGACACAGGGAGACGGTGGGAGTGAGGGATACGGGGATACGGTGGGAGTGAGGGATACGGGGAGACGGTGGGAGTGAGGGGTATGGGAAGATCGTGGGGGTGAGGGATACGGGGAGATGGTGGGAGTGAGGGATACGGGGAGACGGTGGGATTGAGGGATACAGGGAGGCGGTGGGAGTGAAGGGTACAGGGAGACGGTGGGATTGAGGGATACGGGGAGACGGAGGGAGTGAGGGATACGGCGAGGCGGTGAGAGTGAGGGATCCGGGGAGACGGTGGGAGTGAGGGATACCGGAAGACGGCGGGAGTGAGGGAGACGGGCAGACGGTGGGAGTGAGGGAGAAGGGTAGATGGTGGGAGTGAGGGATACGGGGAGATGATGGGAGTGAGGGATACAGGGAGACGGTGGGAATGAAGGATATGGGGAGACGGTGGGAGTGAGGGAATACGGGGAGACGGTGGGAGTGAGGGATACGGGGAGATGATCGGAGTGAGGGATACGGGGAGACAGTGAGAGTGAGGGACAAGGGGAGACGGAAGGAGTGAGGGACAGAGGGTGACGGTGGGGGTGAGGGATATGGGAAGATCGTGGGCGTAAGGGATACGGGGAGATGGTGGGAGTGAGCGATACGGGGAGACGGTGGGAGTGAGAGATACGGGGAGACGGTGGGAGTGAGGGTTACGGGGAGACGGTGGGAGTGAAGTATACAGGGAGACGGTGGGATTGAGGGATACGGGGAGACGGAGGGAGTGAGGTCTACGGGGAGACGGTGAGAGTGCGGGATCCGGGGAGACGGTGGGAGAGAGGGATACGGGGAGACAGTGGGAGTGAGGGACACAGGGAGACGGTGGGAGTGAGGGATATGGGGAGGCGGTGGGAGTGAGGGACACGGGCAGACAGTGGGAGTGAGGGATACGGGCAGATGGTGGGACTGAGGGACACGGGCTGACAGTGGGAGTGAGGGATATGGGGAGACTGTGGGAGTGAGGGATACGGGGAGACGGTGGGATTGAGGGATAGGGGGAGACGGTGAGAGTGAGGGATACGGGTAGATGGTGGGAGTGAGGGATACGGGGAGACGGTGGGAGTGAGGGATACGGAGAGACGGTGGGAGTGAGGGATACGTGGAAACGGTGGGAGTGAGGGATACGGGGAAATGGTGGGAGTGAGGGACACAGGCAGACAGTGGGAGTGAGGGATATGGGGCGACAGTGGAAGTGAGGGATACGGGGAGACATTGGGAGTGAGCGATACGGGGAGACGGTGGGAGTGAGGGATACCGGGGAAGGCGGGAGTGAGGGATACGGGGAGACAGTGGGAGTGAGGGTTGTGGGGAGACGGTGGGAGTGAGGGATACGGTGAGATGGTGGGAGTGAGGGATACAGGGAGAATGGTGGGAGTGAGGGATACGGGGAGAGGGTGGGATTGAGGGATACGGAGAGATATTGGAAGTGAGGGACACTGGGAGATGGTGGGAGTGAGGGATAAGGGGAGACAGTGGGAGTGAGAGATACGGGGAGATGGTGGGAGTGAGGGACACGGACAGAGAGTGGGTGTGAGGGATATGGGGAGGCAGTGGGAGTGAGGGATACGGGGAGACGTTGGGAGTGAGGGATTTGGGGAGAGGATGGGAGTGAGGGATACGGGGAGAGGGTGGGAGTGAGGGATATGGAGTGACGGTGGGAGTGAGGGATACGGGGAGACGGTGGGAGTGAGTGATATGGAAAGGCGGTGGGAGTGACGGACACGGGGAGATGGTGGGAGTGAGGGATACGGGGAGACGGTGGGAATGAGCGACACGGGGAGACGGTGGGAGTGAGGGATACCTGGGACGGTGGGAGCGAGGGATACGGGGAGACGGTGGGAGTGAGGGATACGTGGAGAAGGTGTGAGTGAGGGATACGGGGAGACGATGGAGTGAGGGCTACGGCGAGATGGTGGGAGTGAGGGATACGGGGAGACGGAGGGAGTGAGGGATACGGGAGATGGTGGGAGTCAGGGTTGTGGGAAGATGGTGGGAGTGAGAGAGACCATGGGAGTGAGGGATACGGGGAAACGGTGGGAGTGAGGGACACTGGTAGACAGTGGGAGTGAGGGACACGGGGAGACGGTGGGAGTGAGGGATACAGAGAGATGGTGGGAGAGAGGGATATGAGGAGATGGTGGGAGTGAGCGATATGGGGAGATGGTGGGAGTGAGGGATATGGGGAGACGGTGGGATTGAGGGACACGGGCAGACAGTGGGAGTGAGGGATATGGGGAGACGGTGATAGTGAGGGATACAGAAATGGTGGGAGAGAGGGATATGGGGAAATGGTGGGAGTGAGGGATTTGGGGATATGGTGCGAGTGAGGGATATGGGGAGATGTTGGGAGTGAGGGATATGGGGAGACAGTGGGAGTGAGGGATACGGGGAGATGGTGGGAGTGAGGGATATGGGGAGATGGTGTGAGTGAGGGATACAGGGAAATGGTGGGAGTGAGGGATACGGGGAGACGGTGGGTGTGAAGAATACGTGAGATGGTGGGAGTGAGGGATACGGGGAGAGGGTGGGAGAGAGGGATACGGAGAGACGGTGGAAGTGAGGGATACGGGGAGACAGTGGGAGTGAGGGATACATGGAGATGGTGGGAGTGAGGGACACGGGCAGACAGTGGAAGTGAGGGATATGGGGAGGCAGTGGGAGTGAGGGATACGGGTAGACGGTGGGAGTGAGGGATATGGGAGACGGTGGGAGTGACGGATACGGGGTGACGGTGGGAGTGAGGGATACGGGGGACGGTGGGAGTGAGTGAAATGGGGAGACGGTGGGAGTGAGGGATACGGGGAGACGGTGGGAGTGAGGGATACGGGGAGACGGTGGGAGTGAGGGATATGGAGAGATGGTGGGAGTGACGGACACGGAGAGACGGTGGGAGTGAGGGATACGGGGAGACGGTGGGAGTGAGGGATACGGGGAGATGGTGGGAGTGAGGGATACAGGGAGACGGTGGGAGTGAGGGATACGGGGAGACGGTGGGAGTGAGGGATACGGGGTGACGGTGGGAGTGAGGGATATGGAGAGACGGTGGGAGTGAGGGATTCTGGGAGACGGTGCGAGTGAGGGATACGGGGAGACGGTGGGAGTGAGGGATACGGGGAGACGGTGAGAGTGAGGGATCCGGGGAGACGGTGGGAGTGAGGGATACAGGGAGACGTTGGGAGTGAGGGATACGGAGTGACGGAGCGAGTGATGGATACTGGGAGACGGTGGGAGTGAGGGAGAAGGCAAGACGGTGGGAGTGAGGGATACAGGTAGACGGTGGGAGTGAGGGATACGTGGAGACGGTGAGAGTGAGGGATATTGGGAGACGGTGGGCTTGAGGGAGACAGGGAGACAGTGGGAGTGAGGGATACGGGGAGACGATGGGAGTGAGCGATATGGGGAGATGGTGGGAGTGAGGGATACGGGGAGACGGTGAGAGTGGGGGACACGGGGAGATGGTGGGAGTGAGGGACAGAGGGAGACGGTGGGAGTGAGGGATATGGGGAGACGGTGGGAGTGTGGGACACAGGGAGACGGTGGGAGTGAGGGATACGGGGAGACGGTGGGAGTGCGGGATACGGGGAGACGGTGGGAGTGAGGGGTATGGGAAGATCGTGGGCGTGAGGGATACGGGGAGATGGTGGGAGTGAGGGATACGGGGAGACGGTGGGAATGAGGGATACGGGGAGACGGTGGGGGGGAAGCGTACAGGGTGACGGTTGGATTGAGGGATACGGGGAGACGGAGGGAGTGAGGGATACGGGGAGATGGTGAGAGTGAGGGATCCAGGGGGACGGTGGGAGTGAGGGATACAGGGAGACGGTGGGAGTGAGGGATATGGGGAGACGGTGGGAGTGAGGGATACAGTGAGACGGTGATAGTGAGGGATATGGGGAGACGGTGGGAGTGAAGGATACACGGAGACGGTGGGAGTGATGGATATGGGGAGACGGTGGGAGTGTGGGACACAGGGAGACGGTGGGAGTGAGGGATACGGGGATACGGTGGGAGTGAGGGATACGGGGAGACGGTGGGAGTGAGGGGTATGGGAAGATCGTGGGGGTGAGGGATACGGGGAGATGGTGGGAGTGAGGGATACGGGGAGACGGTGGGATTGAGGGATACAGGGAGGCGGTGGGAGTGAAGGGTACAGGGAGACGGTGGGATTGAGGGATACGGGGAGACGGAGGGAGTGAGGGATACGGCGAGGCGGTGAGAGTGAGGGATCCGGGGAGACGGTGGGAGTGAGGGATACCGGAAGACGGCGGGAGTGAGGGAGACGGGCAGACGGTGGGAGTGAGGGAGAAGGGTAGATGGTGGGAGTGAGGGATACGGGGAGATGATGGGAGTGAGGGATACAGGGAGACGGTGGGAATGAAGGATATGGGGAGACGGTGGGAGTGAGGGAATACGGGGAGACGGTGGGAGTGAGGGATACGGGGAGATGATCGGAGTGAGGGATACGGGGAGACAGTGAGAGTGAGGGACAAGGGGAGACGGAAGGAGTGAGGGACAGAGGGTGACGGTGGGGGTGAGGGATATGGGAAGATCGTGGGCGTAAGGGATACGGGGAGATGGTGGGAGTGAGCGATACGGGGAGACGGTGGGAGTGAGAGATACGGGGAGACGGTGGGAGTGAGGGTTACGGGGAGACGGTGGGAGTGAAGTATACAGGGAGACGGTGGGATTGAGGGATACGGGGAGACGGAGGGAGTGAGGTCTACGGGGAGACGGTGAGAGTGCGGGATCCGGGGAGACGGTGGGAGAGAGGGATACGGGGAGACAGTGGGAGTGAGGGACACAGGGAGACGGTGGGAGTGAGGGATACATGGAGACGGAGGGAGTGAGGGATACGGGGAGACGGTGGGATTGAGGGAGAAGGGGAGACGGTGGGAGTGAGGGATACAGGGTGACGGTGGGAGTGAGGGATATGGGGAGATGGTGAGAGTGAGTGACATGGGGAGACGGTGGGAGTGAGGGACACGGGGAGACGGTGGGAGTGAGGGATATGGGGAGACGGTGGGAGAGAGGGATACGGGGAGGTGGTGGGAGTGAGCGGTACGGTGAGACGGTGGGAGTGAGCGATACGGGGATACGGTGGGAGTGAGGGATACGGGGAGACGGTGGAAGTGAGCGATACGGGGATACGGTGGGTGTGGGGGAAATGGGGAGACTTTGGGATTGAGGGATACAGGGAGATGGCAAGACTGAGGGATACAGGGAGACGGTGGGAATGAGGGATATGGGGAGACGGTGGGAGTGAGGGGTACTGGGAGACGGTGGGAGTGAGGGAGAAGGGTAGATGGTGGGAGTGAAGGATACGGGGAGATGATGGGAGTGAGGGATACGGGGATACAGTGAGAGTGAGGGACACGGGGAGACGGTGGGAGTGAAGGACAGAGGGAGACGGTGGGAGTGAGGGATATGGGGAGACGGTGGGAGTGAGAGACACAGGGAGACGGTGGGAGTCAAGGATACGGGGATACGGTGGGAGTGAGGGATACGGGGAGACGGTGGGAGTGAGGGATACGGGGAGACGGTGGGAGTGAGGGATACGGGGAGGCGGTGTGAGTGAGGGGTACGGGAATATGGTGGGAATGAGGGATACGGGGAGACGGTGGGATTGAGGGATACGGGGAGACGGAGGGAGTGAGGGATACGGGGAGACGGTGGGATTGAGGGATAACGGAAGACGGCGGGAGTGAGGGAGACGGGCAGACGGTGGGACTAAGGGATACGGGAAGACGGTGGGTGTGATGGACAGAGAGAGACGGTGGGAGTGAGGGACACGGGGAGACGGTGGGAGTGAGGAACACGGGGAGATGGTGGGAGTGAGAGATATGGGGAAACGGTGGGGGTGAGGGAGACGGAGAGACAGTGGGAGTGAGGGAAACGGGGAGGCGGTGGGATTGAGAGATACAGGGAGATGGCAGGACTGAGGGATACAGGGAGACGGTGGGAATGAGGGATATAGGGAGATGGTGGGAGGAAGGGATTCGAGGAGATGGTGGGAGTGGGGGATATTGGGAGACGGTGGGATTGAGGGAGACAGGGAGACAGTGGGAGTGAGGGATACTGGGAGACGATGTGAGTGAGGGATATGGGGAGACGGTGGGAGTGAGGGATACGGGGAGACGGGGATAGTGAGGGATACGGGGAGACGGTGGGAGTGAAGGATATACGGAGACGGTGGGAGTGATGGATATGGGGAAACGGTGGGAGTGTGGGACACAGGGAGACGGTGGGAGTGAGGGATACGGGGATACGGTGGGAGTGAGGGATACGGGGAGACGGTGGGAGTGAGAGGTATGGGAAGATCGTGGGGGTGAGGGATACGGGGAGATGGTGGGAGTGAGGGATACGGGGAGACGGTGGGATTGAGGGATACAGGGAGACGGTGGGAGTGAAGGGTACAGGGAGACGGGGGGATTGAGGGATACGGGGAGACAGAGGGAGTGAGGGATCCGGGGAGGCGGTGAGAGTGAGGGATCCGGGGAGATGGTGGGAGTGAGGGATACCGGAAGACGGCGGGAGTGAGGGAGACGGGCAGACGGTGGGAGTGAGGGAGAAGGGTAGATGGTGGGAGTGAGGGATACGGGGAGATGATGGGAGTGAGGGATACAGGGAGACGGTGGGAATGAAGGATATGGGGAGACGGTGGGAGTGAGGGAATACGGGGAGACGGTGGGAGTGAGGGAGAAGGGTAGATGGTGGGAGTGAGGGATACGGGGAGATGATGGGAGTGAGGGATACGGGGAGACAGTGAGAGTGAGGGACAAGGGGAGACGGAGGGAGTGAGGGACAGAGGGTGACGGTGGGAGTGAGGGATATGGGAAGATCGTGGGCGTAAGGGATACGGGGAGATGGTGGGATTGAGCGATACGGGGAGACGGTGGGAGTGAGGGGTATGGGAAGATCGTGGGCGTGAGGGATACGGGGAGATTGTGGGAGTGAGGGATACGGGGAGACGGTGGGATTGAGGGTTACGGGGAGACGGTGGGAGTGAAGTATACAGGGAGACGGTGGGATTGAGGGATACGGGGAGACGGAGGGAGTGAGGTCTACGGGGAGACGGTGAGAGTGAGGGATCCGGGGAGACGGTGGGAGAGAGGGATACGGGGAGACAGTGGGAGTGAGGGATACATGGAGACGGAGGGAATGAAGGATATGGGGAGACGGTGGGAGTGAGGGAATACGGGGAGACGGTGGGAGTGAGGGAGAAGGGTAGATGGTGGGAGTGAGGGATACGGGGAGATGATGGGAGTGAGGGATACGGGGAGACAGTGAGAGTGAGGGACAAGGGGAGACGGAGGGAGTGAGGGACAGAGGGTGACGGTGGGAGTGAGGGATATGGGAAGATCGTGGGCGTAAGGGATACGGGGAGATGGTGGGAGTGAGCGATACGGGGAGACGGTGGGAGTGAGGGGTATGGGAAGATCGTGGGCGTGAGGGATACGGGGAGATGGTGGGAGTGAGGGATACGGTGAGACGGTGGGATTGAGGGTTACGGGGAGACGGTGGGAGTGAAGTATACAGGGAGACGGTGGGATTGAGGGATACGGGGAGACGGAGGGAGTGAGGTCTACGGGGAGACGGTGAGAGTGAGGGATCCGGGGAGACGGTGGGAGAGAGGGATACGGGGAGACAGTGGGAGTGAGGGACACAGGGAGACGGTGGGAGTGAGGGATACATGGAGACGGAGGGAGTGAGGGATACGGGGAGACGGTGGGATTGAGGGAGAAGGGGAGACGGTGGGAGTGAGGGATACAGGGTGACGGTGGGAGTGAGGGATATGGGGAGATGGTGAGAGTGAGGGACATGGGGAGACGGTGGGAGTGAGGGACACGGGGAGACGGTGGAAGTGAGTGATATGGGGAGACGGTGGGAGTGCGGGATACGGGGAGGTGGTGGGAGTGAGCGGTACGGGGAGACGGTGGGAGTGAGCGATACGGGGATACGGTGGGAGTGAGGGATACGGGGAGACGGTGGAAGTGAGCGATACGGGGATACGGTGGGTGTGGGGGAAATGGGGAGACTTTGGGATTGAGGGATACAGGGAGATGGCAAGACTGAGGGATACAGGGAGACGGTGGGAATGAGGGATATGGGGAGACGGTGGGAGTGAGGGGTACTGGGAGACGGTGGAAGTGAGGGAGAAGGGTAGATGGTGGGAGTGAAGGATACGGGGAGATGATGGGAGTGAGGGATACGGGGATACAGTGAGAGTGAGGGACACGGGGAGACGGTGGGAGTGAAGGACAGAGGGAGACGGTGGGAGTGAGGGATATGGGGAGACGGTGGGAGTGAGGGATACGGGGAGGTGGTGGGAGTGAGGGGTACGGGAAGATGGTGGGAATGAGGGATACGGGGAGACGGTGGGATTGAGGGATACGGGGAGACGCAGGGAGTGAGGGATACGGGGAGATGGTGAGAGTGAGGGATCCGGGGAGACGGGGGGATTGAGGGATAACGGAAGACGGCGGGAGTGAGGGAGACGGGCAGACGGTGGGACTAAGGGATACGGGAAGACGGTGGGCGTGATGGACAGAGAGAGACGGTGGGAGTGAGGGACACGGGGAGACGGTGGGAGTGAGGAACACGGGGAGATGGTGGGAGTGAGAGATACGGGGAAACGGTGGGGGTGAGGGAGACGGAGAGACGGTGGGAGTGAGGGAAACGGGGAGGCGGTGGGAATGAGGGATATAGGGAGATGGTGGGAGGAAGGGATTCGAGGAGATGGTGGGAGTGGGGGATATTAGGAGACGGTGGGATTGAGGGAGACAGGGAGACAGTGGGAGTGAGGGATACTGGGAGACGATGTGAGTGAGGGATATGGGGTGACGGTTGGAGTGAGGGATACGGGGAGACGGGGATAGTGAGGGATACGGGGAGACGGTGGGAGTGAAGGATATACGGAGACGGTGGGAGTGATGGATATGGGGAGACGGTGGGAGTGTGGGACACAGGGAGACGGTGGGTTTGAGGGATATGGGGATACGGTGGGAGTGAGGGATACGGGGAGACGGTGGGAGTGAGGGGTATGGGAAGATCGTGGGGGTGAGGGATACGGGGAGATGGTGGGAGTGAGGGATACGGGGAGACGGTGCGATTGAGGGATACAGGGAGACGGTGGGAGTGAAGGGTACAGGGAGACGGTGGGATTGAGGGATACGGGGAGACGGAGGGAGTGAGGGATACGGGGAGGCGGTGAGAGTGAGGGATCCAGGGAGACGGTGGGAGTGAGGGATACCGGAAGACGGCGGGAGTGAGGGAGACGGGCAGACGGTGGGAGTGAGGGAGAAGGGTAGATGGTGGGAGTGAGGGATACGGGGAGATGATGGGAGTGAGGGATACAGGGAGACGGTGGGAATGAAGGATATGGGGAGACGGTGGGAGTGAGGGAATACGGGGAGACGGTGGGAGTGAGGGAGAAGGGTAGATGGTGGGAGTGAGGGATACGGGGAGATGATGGGAGTGAGGGATACGGGGAGACAGTGAGAGTGAGGGACAAGGGGAGACGGAGGGAGTGAGGGACAGAGGGTGACGGTGGGAGTGAGGGATATGGGAAGATCGTGGGCGTAAGGGATACGGCGAGATGGTGGGAGTGAGCGATACGGGGAGACGGTGGGAGTGAGGGATATGGGAAGATCGTGGGCGTGAGGGATACGGGGAGATGGTGGGAGTGAGGGATACGGGGAGACGGTGGGATTGAGGGTTACGGGGAGACGGTGGGAGTGAAGTATACAGGGAGACGGTGGGATTGAGGGATACGGGGAGACGGAGGGAGTGAGGTCTACGGGGAGACGGTGAGAGTGAGGGATCCGGGGAGACGGTGGGAGAGAGGGATCCGGGGAGACGGTGGGATTGAGGGATAACGGAAGACGGCGGGAGTGAGGGAGACGGGCAGACGGTGGGACTAAGGGATACGGGAAGACGGTGGGCGTGATGGACAGAGAGAGACGGTGGGAGTGAGGGACACGGGGAGACGGTGGGAGTGAGGAACACGGGGAGATGGTGGGAGTGAGAGATACGGGGAAACGGTGGGGGTGAGGGAGACGGAGAGACGGTGGGAGTGATGGAAACGGGGAGGCGGTGGGATTGAGAGATACAGGGAGATGGCAGGACTGAGGGATACAGGGAGACGGTGGGAATGAGGGATATAGGGAGATGGTGGGAGGAAGGGATTCGAGGAGATGGTGGGAGTGGGGGATATTGGGAGACGGTGGGATTGAGGGAGACAGGGAGACAGTGGGAGTGAGGGATACTGGGAGACGATGTGAGTGAGGGATATGGGGTGACGGTGGGAGTGAGGGATACGGGGAGACGGTGGGAGTGAAGGATATACGGAGACGGTGGGAGTGATGGATATGGGGAGACGGTGGGAGTGTGGGACACAGGGAGACGGTGGGAGTGAGGGATACGGGGATACGGTGGGAGTGAGGGATACGGGGAGACGGTGGGAGTGAGGGGTATGGGAAGATCGTGGGCGTGAGGGATACGGGGAGATGGTGGGAGTGAGGGATGCGGGGAGACGGTGGGATTGAGGGTTACGGGGAGACGGTGGGAGTGAAGTATACAGGGAGACGGTGGGATTGAGGGATACGGGGAGACGGAGGGAGTGAGATCTACGGGGAGACGGTGAGAGTGAGGGATCCGGGGAGACGGTGGGAGAGAGGGATACCGGGAGACAGTGGGAGTGAGGGACACAGGGAGACGGTGGGAGTGAGGGATACATGGAGACGGAGGGAATGAAGGATATGGGGAGACGGTGGGAGTGAGGGAATACGGGGAGACGGTGGGAGTGAGGGAGAAGGGTAGATGGTGGGAGTGAGGGATACGGGGAGATGATGGGAGTGAGGGATACGGGGAGACAGTGCGAGTGAGGGAGAAGGGGAGACGGAGGGAGTGAGGGACAGAGGGTGACGGTGGGAGTGAGGGATATGGGAAGATCGTGGGCGTAAGGGATACGGGGAGATGGTGGGAGTGAGGGATACGGGGAGACGGTGGGATTGAGGGTTACGGGGAGACGGTGGGAGTGAAGTATACAGGGAGACGGTGGGATTGAGGGATACGGGGAGACGGAGGGAGTGAGGTCTACGGGGAGACGGTGGGAGTGAGGGGTATGGGAAGATCGTGGGCGTGAGGGATACGGGGAGATGGTGGGAGTGAGGGATACGGGGAGACGGTGGGATTGAGGGTTACGGGGAGACGGTGGGAGTGAAGTATACAGGGAGACGGTGGGATTGAGGGATACGGGGAGACGGAGGGAGTGAGGTCTACGGGGAGACGGTGAGAGTGAGGGATCCGGGGAGACGGTGGGAGAGAGGGATACGGGGAGACAGTGGGAGTGAGGGACACAGGGAGACGGTGTGAGTGAGGGATACACGGAGACGGAGGGAGTGAGGGATACGGGGAGACGGTGGGATTGAGGGAGAAGGGGAGACGGTGGGAGTGAGGGATACAGGGTGATGGTGGGAGTGAGGGATATGGGGAGATGGTGAGAGAGAGGGACATGGGGAGACGGTGGGAGTGAGGGTCACGGGGAGACGGTGGGAGTGAGGGATATGGGGAGACGGTGGGAGTGAGGGATACGGGGAGGTGGTGGGAGTGAGCGGTACGGGGAGACGGTGGGAGTGAGCGATACGGGGATACGGTGGGAGTGAGGGATACGGGGAGACGGTGGAAGTGAGCGATACGGGGATACGGTGGGTGTGGGGGAAATGGGGAGACTTTGGGATTGAGGGATACAGGGAGATGGCAAGACAGAGGGATACAGGGAGACGGTGGGAATGAGGGATATGGGGAGACGGTGGGAGTGAGGGGTACTGGGAGACGGTGGGAGTGAGGGAGAAGGGTAGATGGTGGGAGTGAAGGATACGGGGAGATGATGGGAGTGAGGGATACGGGGATACGGTGGGAGTGAAGGACAGAGGGAGACGGTGGGAGTGAGGGATATGGGGAGACGGTGGGAGTGAGAGACACAGGGAGACGTTGGGAGTGAAGGATACGGGGATACGGTGGGAGTGAGGGATACGGGGAGATGGTGAGAGTGAGGGATAACGGAAGACGGCGGGAGTGAGGGAGACGGGCAGACGGTGGAACTAAGGGATACGGGAAGACGGTGGGCGTGATGGACAGAGAGAGACGGTGGGAGTGAGGGACACGGGGAGACGGTGGGAGTGAGGAACACGGGGAGATGGTGGGAGTGAGAGATACGGGGAAACGGTGGGCGTGATTGACACGGGGAGACGGTGGGGGTGAGGGAGACGGAGAGACGGTGGGAGTGAGGGATACGGGAAGACGGTGGGCGTGATGGACAGAGAGAGACGGTGGGAGTGAGGGACACGGGGAGACGGTGGGGGTGAGGGAGACGGAGAGACGGTGGGAGTGAGGGAAACGGGGAGGCGGTGGGATTTAGAGATACAGGGCGATGGCAGGACTGAGGGATACAGGGAGACGGTGGGAATGAGGGATATAGGGAGATGGTGGGAGGAAGGGATTCGAGGAGATGGTGGGAGTGGGGGATATTGGGAGACGGTGGGATTGAGGGAGACAGGGAGACAGTGGGAGTGAGGGATACTGGGAGACGATGTGAGTGAGGGATATGGGGAGACGGTGGGAGTGAGGGATACGGGGATAGTGAGGGATACGGGGAGACGGTGGGAGTGAAGGATATACGGAGACGGTGGGAGTGATGGATACGGGGAGACGGTGAGAGTGAGGGATACGGGGAGGCGGTGGGAGTGAGGGATACAGGGAGACGGTGGGAGTGAGGGATACGGGGAGACGGAGGGAGTGAGCGATACGGGTAGACGGTGGGAGTGAGGGAGAAGGGGAGAGGGTGGGAGTGAGGGATACGGGGAGACGGTGAGAGTGAGCGATACTGGGAGACGTTGGGAGTGAGGGACACAGGGAGACGGTGGGAGTGAGGGACACAGGGAGACGGTGTGAGTGAGGGATATGGGGAGAAGGTGGGAGTGAGGGATATGGGGAGGTGGTGTGAGTGAGGGGTACGGGGAGACGGTGTGAGTGAGGGATACGGGGAGACGGTGGGAGTGAGGGATTCGGGGAGATGGAGGGAGTGAGGGATATGGGGAGAGGGTGGGAGTGAGTGAGAAGGGGAGACGGTGGGAGTGAGGGATACGGGGAGATGATGGGAGTGAGGGACACAGGGAGACGGTGGGAGTGAGGGACACAGGGAGACGGTGGGAGTGAGGGATATGGGGAGACGGTTGGAGTGAGGGATTCGAGGAGACGGTGGGGGTGAGGGAGACGGAGAGACGCTGGGAGTGAGGAAAACGGGGAGATGGCACGACTGAGGGATACAGGGATACGGTGGGAATGAGGGACATAGGGAGATGGTGGGAGGAAGGGATTCGAGGAGATGGTGGGAGTGAGGGATATTGGGAGACGGTGGAAATGAGGGATATGGGGAGACGGTGGGAGTGAGGGAGAAGGGTAGATGGTGGGAGTGAGGGATACTGGGAGTTGATGTGAGTGAGGGATACGGGGAGACAGTGAGAGTGGGGGACACGGAGAGATGGTGGGAGTGAGGGACAGAGGGAGACGGTGGGAGTGAGGGATATGGGGAGACGGTGGGAGTGTGGGACACAGGGAGACGGTGGGAGTGAGGGATACGGGGAGACGGTGGGAGTGAGGGATACGGGGAGACGGTGGGAGTGAGGGGTACGGGAAGATCGTGGGCGTGAGGGATACGGGGAGATGGTGGGAGTGAGGGATACGGGGAGACGGTGGGAATGAGGGATACGGGGAGACGGTGGGAGTGAAGCGTACAGGGAGACGGCTGGATTGAGGGATACGGGGAGACGGAGGGAGTGAGGGATACGGGGAGACGGTGCGAGTGAGGGGTCCGGGGAGACGGTGGGAGTGAGGGATACAGGGAGACGGTGGGAGTGAGGGATACGGAGTGACGGAGCGTGTGAGGGATACGGGGAGACGGTGGGAGTGAGGGAGAAGGCAAGACGGTGGGAGTGAGGGATACAGGGAGACGGTGGGAGTGAGGGATACATGGAGACGGTGAGAGTGAGGGATATGGGGAGACGGTGGGAGTGAGGGATACGGGGAGACGGTGAGAGTGGGGGACACGGGGAGATGGTGGGAGTGAGGGACAGAGGGAGACGGTGGGAGTGAGGGATAAGGGGAGACGGTGGGAGTGTGGGACACAGGGAGACGGTGGGAGTGAGGGATACGGGGAGACGGTGGGAGTGAGGGATACGGGGAGACGGTGGGAGTGAGGGGTATGGGAAGATCGTGGGCGTGAGGGATACGGGGAGATGGTGGGAGTGAGAGATACGGGGAGATGGTGGGAGTGAGGGATACGGGGAGACGGTGGGAATGAGGGATACGGGGAGACGGTGGGAGTGAAGCGTACAGGGTGACGGTTGGATTGAGGGATACGGGGAGACGGAGGGAGTGAGGGATACGGGGAGACGGTGAGAATGAGGAATCCGGGGAGACGGTGGGAGTGAGGGATACGGAGTGACGGAGCGAGTGAGGGAAACGGGGAGACGGTGGGAGAGAGGGAGAAGGCAAGACGGTGGGAGTGAGGGATACAGGGAGACGGTGGGAGTGAGGGGTACGTGGAGACGGTGGGAGTGAGGGATATTGGGAGACGGTGGGCTTGAGGGAGACAGGGAGACAGTGGGAGTGAGGGATACGGGGAGACGATGGGAGTGAGGGATACGGGGAGACAGTGGGAGTGAGGGATACGGGGAGACGGTGGGAGTGAGGGATACGGGGAGACGGTGGGAGTGAAGGATACACAGAGACGGTGGGAGTGATGGATATGGGGAGACGGTGGGAGTGTGGGACAAAGGGAGACGGTGGGAGTGTGGGATACGGGGAGAAGGTGGGAGTGAGGGATATGGGGAGGTGGTGTGAGTGAGGGATACGGGGAGACGGTGGAAGTGAGGGATATGGGGAGAGGGTGGGAGTGAGTGAGAAGGGGAGACGGTGGGAGTGAGGGATATGGGGAGACGGTGGGAGTGAGGGATAGGGGGAGACGGTGGGAGTGAGGGATATGGGGAGACGGTTAGAGTGAGGGATTCGAGGAGACGGTGGGGGTGAGGGATATTGGGAGACAGTGAGAGTGAGGGATACGGGCAGACGGTGGGACTTCGGGATACGGGAAGACGGTGGGAGTGATGAATACGGGGAGATGGTGGGAGTGAGAGATACGGGGATACGGTGGGGGTGAGGGAGACGGAGAGACGGTGGGAGTGAGGGATACGGGGAGACGGTGGGATTGAGGGATACAGGGAGTTGGCACGACTGAGGGATACAGGGATACGGTGGGAATGAGGGACATAGGGAGATGGTGGGAGGAAGGGATTCGAGGAGATGGTGGGAGTGAGGGATATTGGGAGACGGTGGGAATGAGGGATATGGGGAGACGGTGGGAGTAAGGGATATGGGGAGACGGTGGGAGTGAGGGATACTGGGAGTTGATGTGAGTGAGGGATACGGGGAGACAGTGAGAGTGAGGGACACAGGGAGACGGTGGGAGTGAGGGATATGGGGAGACGGTGGGAGTGTGGGACACAGGGAGACGGTGGGAGTGAGGGATACGGGGAGACGGTGGGAGTGAGGGATACGGGGAGACGGTGGGAGTGAGGGGTATGGGAAGATCGTGGGCGTGAGGGATACGGGGAGATGGTGGGAGTGAGGGATACGGGGAGACGGTGGGAGTGAAGCGTACAGGGAGACGGTTGGATTGAGGGATACGGGGAGACGGAGGGAGTGAGGGATACGGGGAGACGGTGAGAGTGAGGGATCCGGGGAGACGGTGGGAGTGAGGGATACAGGGAGACGGTGGGAGTGAGGGATACGGAGTGACGGAGCGAGTGAGGGATACTGGGAGAAAGTGGGAGTGAGGGAGAAGGCAAGACGGTGGGAGTGAGGGATACAGGGAGACGGTGGGAGTGAGGGGTACGTGGAGACGGTGAGAGTGAGGGATATTGGGAGATGGTGGGCTTGAGGGAGACAGGGAGACAGTGGGAGTGAGGGATACGGGGAGACGATGGGAGTGAGGGATATGGGGAGACGGTGGGAGTGAGGGATACGGGGAGACGGTGATAGTGAGGGATACGGGGAGACGGAGGGAGTGAAGGATACACAGAGACGGTGGGAGTGATGGATATGGGGAGACGGTGGGAGTGTGGGACACAGCGAGACGGTGGGAGTGAGGGATACGGGGATACGGTGGGAGTGAGGGATACGGGGAGACGGTGGGAGTGAGGGATACGGGGAGACGGTGGGAGTGAGTGGTATGGGAAGATCGTGGGGGTGAGGGATACGGGGAGATGGTGGGAGTGAGGGATACGGGGAGACGGCGGGATTGAGGGATACAGGGAGACGGTGGGAGTGAAGGGTACAGGGAGACGGTGGGATTGAGGGATACGGGGAGACGGAGGCAGTGAGGGATACGGGGAGGCGGTGAGAGTGAGGGATCCGGGGAGACGGTGGGAGTGAGGGATACCGGAAGACGGCGGGAGTAAGGGAGACGGGCAGACGGTGGGAGTGAGGGAGAAGGGTAGATGGTGGGAGTGAGGGATACGGGGAGATGATGGGAGTGAGGGATACAGGGAGATGGTGGGAATGAAGGATATGGGGAGACGGTGGGATTGAGGGATACGGGGAGACGGTGGGAGTGAGGAGAAAGGGTAGATGGTGGGAGTGAGGGATACAGGGAGATGATGGGAGTGAGGGATGCGGGGTGACAGTGAGAGTGAGGGACAAGGGGTGACGGAGGGAGTGAGGGACAGAGGGTGACGGTGGGAGTGAGGGATATGGGAAGATCGTGGGCGTAAGGGATACGGGGAGATGGTGGGAGTGAGGGATACGGGGAGACGGTGGGAGTGAGGGGTATGGGAAGATCGTGGGTGTGTGGGATACGGGGAGATGGTGGGAGTGAGGGATACGGGGAGACGGTGGGATTGAGGAATACGGGGAGACGGTGGGAGTGAAGTATACAGGGAGACGGTGGGATTGAGGGATACGGGGAGACGGAGGGAGTGAGGTCTACGGGGAGACGGTGAGAGTGAGGGATCCGGGGAGGCGGTGGGAGTGAGGGATGCGGGGAGACAGTGGTAGTGAGGGACACAGGGAGACAGTGGGAGTGAGGGATACATGGAGACGGAGGGAGTGAGGGATACGATGAGACGGTGGGATTGAGGGAGAAGGGGAGACGGTGGGAGTGAGGGATACAGGGAGACGGTGGGAGTGAGGGATATGGGGAGATGGTGAGAGTGAGGGATATGGGGAGACGGTGGGAGTGAGGGAGACGGGGAGACGGTGGGAGTGAGGGATATGGGGAGACGGTGGGAGTGAGGGATACGGGGAGGTGGTGGGAGTGAGCGGTACGGGGAGACGGTGGGAGTGAGCGATACGGGGATACGGTGGGAGTGAGGGATACGGGGAGACGGTGGAAGTGAGCGATACGGGGTTACGGTGGGTGTGGGGGAAATGGGGAGACTTTGGGATTGAGGAATACAGGGAGATGGCAAGACTGAGGGATACAGGGAGACGGTGTGAATGAGGGATATGGGGAGACGGTGGGAGTGAGGGATACGGGGAGACGGTGGGAGTGAGGGAGAAGGGTAGATGGTGGGAGTGAAGGATACGGGGAGATGATGGGAGTGAGGGATACGGGGATACAGTGAGAGTGAGGGACACGGGGAGACGGTGGGAGTGAGGGACAGAGGGAGACGGTGGGAGTGAGGGATATGGGGAGACGGTGGGAGTGAGGGACACAGGGAGACGGTGGGAGTGAAGGATACGGGGATACGGTGGGAGTGAGGGATACGGGGAGACGGAGGGAGTGAGGGATACGGGGAGGTGGTGGGAGTGAGGGGTACGGGAAGATGGAGGGAGTGAGGGATACGGGGAGACGGTGGGATTGAGGGATGCGGGGAGACGGAGGGAGTGAGGGATACGGGGAGATGGTGAGAGTGAGGGATCCGGGGAGACGGTGGGATTGAGGGATAACGGAAGACGGCAGTAGTGAGGCAGACGGGCAGACGGTTGGACTAAGGGATACGGGGAGACGTTGGGAGTGAGGAACACGGGGAGATGGTGGGCGTGAGAGATACGGGGAGACGGTGGGGGTGAGGGAGACGGAGAGACGGTGGGAGTGAGGGAAACGGGGAGGCGGTGGGATTGAGAGATACAGGGAGATGGCAGGACTGAGGAATACAGGGAGACGGTGGGAATGAGGGATATAGGGAGATGGTGGGAGGAAGGGATTCGAGGAGATGGTGGGAGTGGGGGATATTGGGAGACGGTGGGATTGAGGGAGACAGAGAGACAGTGGGAGTGAGGGATACGGGGAAACGATGTGAGTGAGGGATATGGGGAGACGGTGGGAGTGAGGGATACGGGGAGACGGTGATAGTGAGGGATACGGGGAGACGGTGGGAGTGAAGGATATACGGAGACGGTGGGAGTGATGGATACGGGGAGACGGTGAGAGTGAGGGATACGGGGCGGCGGTGGGAGTGAGGGATACAGGGAGACGGTGGGAGTGAGGAATACGGGGAGACGGAGGGAGTGTGGGAGAAGGGGAGACGTTGGGAGTGAGTGATAGGGTAGACGGTGGGAGTGAGGGATACGGGGAGACGGTGAGAGTGAGGGATACGGGGAGACGGTGAGAGTGAGCGATACTGGGAGACGTTGGGAGTGAGGGACACAGGGAGACGGTGGGAGTGAGGGATATGGGGAGGTGGTGTGAGTGAGGGGTACGGGGAGACGGTGGGAGTGAGGGATTCGGGGAGACGGTGGGAGTGAGGGATACGGGGAGACGGAGGGAGTGAGGGATATGGGGAGAGGGTGGGAGTGAGTGAGAAGGGGAGACGGTGGGAGTGAGGGATACGGGGAGACAGTGAGAGTGAAGGGCACAGGGAGACGGTGGGAGTGAGGGACAGAGGGAGACGGTGGGAGTGAGGGATATGGGGAAACGGTGGGAGTGATGGACACAGGGAGACGGTGGGAGTGAGGGATACGGGGAAACGGTGGGAGTGAGGGATACGTGAGCCGGTGCGAGTGAGGGATACGGGGAGGTGGTGGGAGTGAGGGGTACGGGGAGACGGTGGGAGTGAGGGATACGGGGAGACGGTGGGTGTGAGGGAAACGGGGATACAGTGGGATTGAGGGATATAGGGAGATGGCTGGACTGAGGGATACAGGGACACGGTGGGAATGAGGGCTACGGGGAGACGGTGGGAGTGAGGGATACGGGGAGACGGAGGGAGTGAGGGATACGGGGAGACGGTTAAAATGAGGGATCCGGGGAGACGGTGGGAGTGAGGGATACAGGGAGACGGTGGGAGTGAGGGATACGGGGAGACGGAGGGAGTGAGGGATACGGGGAGACGGTGGGAGTGAGGGAGAAGGGGAGACGGTGGGACTGAGGGGCACGGGGAGATGGTGGTAGTGAGGGATATGAGGAGACGGTGGGAGGGAGGGACACAGGGAGACGGTGGAAGTGAGCGATACGGGGATACGGTGGGAGTGAGGGATACGGGGCGACGGTGGTAGTGAGGGATACGGGGAGGTGGTGGGAGTGAGCGGTACGGGGAGACGGTGGGAATGAGGGAGACGGTGGGAGTGAGGGGTACGGGAAGACCGTGGGGGTGAGGGATACGGGGAGATGGTGGGAGTGAGGGAGACGGCGAGACGGTGGGAGTGAGGGATACTGGGAGATGGTGGGTGTGGGGCAAACGGGGAGACGGTGGGATTGAGGGACACAGGGAGATGGCAGGATTGAGGGATACAGGGAGACGGTGGGAATGAGGGATATTGGGAGACGGTGGGAGTGAGGGATACGGGGAGATGATGGGAGTGAGGGATACGGTGAGACAGTGAGAGTGAGGGACAGAGGGAGACGGTGCGAGTGAGGGACAGAGGGAGACGGTGGGAGTGAGGGATATGGGGAGATGGTGGGAGTGAGGGACACAGGGAGACGGTGGGAATGAGGGATACGGGGATACGGTGGGAGTGAGGGATACGGGGAGACTGTGCGAGTGAGGGATACGGGGAGGTGGTGGGAGTGAGGGGTACGGGGAGACGGTGGGAGTGAGGGATACGGGGAGACGGTGGGAGTGAGGGATACGGGGAGACGGTGGGAGTGAGGGGCACGGGAAGATCGTGGGGGTGAGGGATACGGGGAGATGTTGGGAGTGAAGGATACGGGGTGACGGTGGGATTGAGGGATACGGGGACACGGTGGGAGTGAGGGATGCGGGGAGACGGTGGGAATGAGGAATACGGGGAGATGGTGGGAGTGAGAGATACGTGGAGACGGTGGGAGTGAGGGAGACGGAGAGACGGTGGGAGTGAGGGATACTGGGAGACGGTGGGTGTGGGGCAAACGGGGAGACGGTGGGATTGTGGGATACAGGGAGATGGCAGGACTGAGGGATACAGGGAGACGGTGGGAGTGAGGGATACGGCGAGACAGTGAGAGTGAGGGACACAGGGAGACGGTTGTAGTGAGGGACAGAGGGAGACGGTGGGAGTGAGGGACACAGGGAGACGGTGGGAGTGAGGGATACGGGGATACGGTGGGAGTGAGGGATACGGGGAGACGGTGCGAGTGAGAGATACGGGGAGGTGGTGGGAGTGAGGGGTACGGGGAGACGGTGGGAGTGAGGGATACGGGGAGACGGTGGGAGTGAGGGATACGAGGAGACGGTGGGAGTGAGGGGTATGGGAAGATCGTGGGGGTGAGGGATACGGGGAGATGGTGGGAGTGAGGGATACGGGGAGACGGTGGGATTCATGGATACGGGGAGACGGTGGGAGAGAGGGATACGGGGAGACGGTGGGAGGTAGGGATACGGTGAGACGGTGGGATTGAGGGATACGGGAAGACGGTGGGAGTGAGGGATACGCGGAGACGGTGGGAGTGAGGGATACGGGGAGACGGTGGGGGTGAGGGAGACGGAGAGACGGTGGGAGTGAGGGATACGGGGAGACGGTGGGACTGAGGGAGACGGAGAGACGGTGGGAGTGAGGGATACGGGGAGACGGTGGGTGTGAGGGAAACGGGGATACGGTGTGATTGAGGGATACAGGGAGATGGCTGGGCTGAGGGATACAGGGATACGGTGGGAATGAGGGACATGGGGAGACGGTGGGAGTGAGGAATACGAGGAGATGGTGGGATTGAGTGATATTGGTAGACGGTGGGAATGAGGGATACAGGGAGACGGTGGGAGTGAGGGATAGGGGGAGACGGTGGGAGTGAGGGATACGGGGAGACGGTGGGAGTGAGGGATACCGGGAGACGGTGGGATTGAGTGATATTGGTAGACGGTGGGAGTGAGGGATACTGGGAGATGGTGGGAGTGAGGGATGCGGGGAGACGGTGGGAGTGAGGGATACGCGGAGACGGTGGGAGTGAGGGATACGGGGAGACCCTGGGGGTGAGGGAGACGGAGAGACGGTGGGAGTGAGGGGTACGGGCAGACGGTGGGACTGAGGGACACAGGGAGACGGTGAGAGTGAGGGATACGGGGAGACGGTGGGAGTGAGGGGTATGGGAAGATCGTGGGTGTGAGGGATACGGGGAGACGGTGGGAGTGAGGGATATGGGGAGACGGTGGGAGTGAGGTAGAAGGGTAGATGGTGGGAGTGAGGGATACGGGGAGATGATGGGAGTGAGGGATACGGTGAGACAGTGAGAGTGAGGGACACAGGGAGACGGTGGGAGTGAGGGATACGGTGAGACGGTGGGAGTGAGGGATACGGGGAGATGGTGGGAGTGAGGGATACGGGGAGACGGTGGGATTGAGAGATACGGCGAGACGGTGGGAGTGAGGGATATGGGGAGACGGTGGGAGTGAGGGATACGGGGAGACGGTGGGAGTGAGGGATACGGGGAGATGATGGGAGTGAGGGATACGGGGAGACAGTGAGAGTGAGGGACACAGGGAGACGGTGGGAGTGAGGGATACGGAGAAACGGTGGGAGTGAGGGATACGTGAGCCGGTGCGAGTGAGGGATACGGGGAGGTGGTGGGAGTGTGGGAAACGGGGAGACGATGGGATTGAGGGATACGGGGAGATGATGGGAGTGAGGGATACGGTGAGACAGTGAGAGTGAGGGACAGAGGGAGACGGTGGGAGTGAGGGATATGGGGAGATGGTGGGAGTGAGGGACACAGGGAGACGGTGGGAATGAGGGATACGGGGATACGGTGCGAGTGAGGGATACGGGGAGACGGTGGGAGTGAGGCATACGGGGAGACGGTGGGAGTGAGCGATACGGGGAGGTGATGGGAGTGAGGGGTACGGTCGACGGTGGGGGTGAGCGATACGGGGAGATGGTAGGTGTGAGGGATACAGGGAGACGGTGCGATTGAGGGATACGGGGAGACGGTGGGAGTGAAGGATACAGGGAGACGGTGGGATTGAGGGTTACGGGGAGACGGAGGGAGTGAGGGATACGGGGAGACGGTTAAAATTAGGGATCCGGGGAGACGGTGGGAGTGAGGGATACAGGGAGACGGTGGGAGTGAGGGATACGGGGAGACGGAGGGAGTGAGGGATACGGGGAGACGGTGGGAGTGAGGGAGAAGGGGAGACGGTGGGACTGAGGGGCACGGGGAGATGGTGGTAGTGAGGGATATGGGGAGACGGTGGGAGGGAGGGACACAGGGAGACGGTGGAAGTGAGCGATACGGGGATACGGTGGGAGTGAGGGATACGGGGCGACGGTGGGAGTGAGGGATACGGGGAGGTGGTGGGAGTGAGCGGTACGGCGAGACGGTGGGAATGAGGGATACGGGGAGACGGTGGGACTGAGGGGTACGGGAAGACCGTGGGGGTGAGGGATACGGGGAGATGGTGGGAGTGAGGGAGACGGCGAGACGGTGGGAGTGAGGCATACGGGGAGATGGTGGGTGTGGTGCAAACGGGGAGACGGTGGGATTGAGGGACACAGGGAGATGGCAGGACTGAGGGAAACAGGGAGACGGTGGGAATGAGGGATATGGGGAGACGGTGGGAGTGAGGGATACGGGGAGATGATGGGAGTGAGGGATACGGTGAGACAGTGAGAGTGAGGGACAGAGGGAGACGGTGCGAGTGAGGGACAGAGGGAGACGGTGGGAGTGAGGGATATGGGGAGATGGTGGGAGTGAGGGACACAGGGAGACGGTGGGAATGAGGGATACGGGGATACGGTGGGAGTGAGGGATACGGGGAGACTGTGCGAGTGAGGGATACGGGGAGGTGGTGGGAGTGAGGGAGACGGCGAGACGGTGGGAGTGAGGGATACGGGGAGATGGTGGGTGTGGGGCAAACGGGGAGACGGTGGGATTGAGGGACACAGGGAGATGGCAGGACTGAGGGATACAGGGAGACGGTGGGAATGAGGGATATGGGGAGACGGTGGGAGTGAGGGATACGGGGAGATGATGGGAGTGAGGGATACGGTGAGACAGTGAGAGTGAGGGACAGAGGGAGACGGTGCGAGTGAGGGACAGAGGGAGACGGTGGGAGTGAGGGATATGGGGAGATGGTGGGAGTGAGGGACACAGCGAGACGGTGGGAATGAGGGATACGGGGATACGGTGGGAGTGAGGGATACGGGGAGACTGTGCGAGTGAGGGATACGGGGAGGTGGTGGGAGTGAGGGGTACGGGGAGACGGTGGGAGTGAGGGATACGGGGAGACGGTGGGAGTGAGGGATACGGGGAGACGGTGGGAGTGAGGGGTATGGGAAGATCGTGGGGGTGAGGGATACGGGGAGATGTTGGGAGTGAAGGATACGGGGTGACGGTGGGATTGAGGGATACGGGGAGACGGTGGGAGTGAGGGATGCGGGGAGACGGTGGGAATGAGGAATACGGGGAGATGGTGGGAGTGAGAGATACGTGGAGACGGTGGGAGTGAGGGAGACGGAGAGACGGTGGGAGTGAGGGATACTGGGAGACGGTGGGTGTGGGGCAAACGGGGAGACGGCGGGATTGTGGGATACAGGGAGATGGCAGGACTGAGGGATACAGGGAGACGGTGGGAGTGAGGGATACGGCGAGACAGTGAGAGCGAGGGACACAGGGAGACGGTTGTAGTGAGGGACAGAGGGAGACGGTGGGAGTGAGGGACACAGGGAGACGGTGGGAGTGAGGGATACGGGGATACGGTGGGAGTGAGGGATACGGGGAGACGGTGCGAGTGAGGGATACGGGGAGGTGGTGGGAGTGAGGGGTACGGGGAGACGGTGGGAGTGAGGGATACGGGGAGACGGTGGTAGTGAGGGATACGAGGAGACGGTGGGAGTGAGGGGTATGGGAAGATCGTGGGGGTGAGGGATACGGGGAGATGGTGGGAGTGAGGGATACGGGGAGACGGTGGGATTCAGGGATACGGGGAGACGGTGGGAGAGAGGGATACGGGGAGACGGTGGGAGGTAGGGATACGGGGAGACGGTGGGATTGAGGGATACGGGAAGACGGTGGGAGTGAGGGATACGCGGAGACGGTGGGAGTGAGGGATACGGGGAGACGGTGGGGGTGAGGGAGACGGAGAGACGGTGGGAGTGAGGGATACGGGGAGACTGTGGGACTGAGGGAGACGGAGAGACGGTGGGAGTGAGGGATACGGGGAGACGGTGGGTGTGAGGGAAACGGGGATACGGTGTGATTGAGGGATACAGGGAGATGGCTGGGCTGAGGGATACAGGGACACGGTGGGAATGAGGGACATGGGGAGACGGTGGGAGTGAGGAATACGAGGAGATGGTGGGATTGAGTGATATTGGTAGACGGTGGGAATGAGGGATACAGGGAGACGGTGGGAGTGAGGGATAGGGGGAGACGGTGGGAGTGAGGGATACGGGGAGACGGTGGGAGTGAGGGATACCGGGAGACGGTGGGATTGAGTGATATTGGTAGACGGTGGGAGTGAGGGATACGGGGAGATGGTGGGAGTGAGGGATGCGGGGAGACGGTGGGAGTGAGGGATACGCGGAGACGGTGGGAGTGAGGGATACGGGGAGACGGTGGGGGTGAGGGAGACGGAGAGACGGTGGGAGTGAGGGATATGGGCAGACGGTGGGACTGAGGGACACAGGGAGACGGTGAGAGTGAGGGATACGGGGAGACGGAGGGAGTGAGGGGTATGGGAAGATCGTGGGTGTGAGGGATACGGGGAGACGGTGGGAGTGAGGGATATGGGGAGACGGTGGGAGTGAGGTAGAAGGGTAGATGGTGGGAGTGAGGGATACGGGGAGATGATGGGAGTGAGGGATACGGGGAGACAGTGAGAGTGAGGGACACAGGGAGACGGTGGGAGTGAGGGATACGGTGAGACGGTGGGAGTGAGGGATACGGGGAGATGGTGGGAGTGAGGGATACGGGGAGACGGTGGGATTGAGAGATACGGCGAGACGGTGGGAGTGAGGGATATGGGGAGACGGTGGGAGTGAGGGATACGGGGAGACGGTGGGAGTGAGGGATACGGGGAGATGATGGGAGTGAGGGATACGGGGAGACAGTGAGAGTGAGGGACACAGGGAGACGGTGGGAGTGAGGGATACGGAGAAACGGTGGGAGTGAGGGATACGTGAGCCGGTGCGAGTGAGGGATACGGGGAGGTGGTGGGAGTGTGGGAAACGGGGAGACGATGGGATTGAGGGATACGGGGAGATGATGGGAGTGAGGGATACGGTGAGGCAGTGAGAGTGAGGGACAGAGGGAGACGGTGGGAGTGAGGGATATGGGGAGATGGTGGGAGTGAGGGACACAGGGAGACGGTGGGAATGAGGGATACGGGGATACGGTGGGAGTGAGGGATACGGGGAGACGGTGGGAGTGAGGCATACGGGGAGACGGTGGGAGTGAGCGATACGGGGAGGTGATGGGAGTGAGGGGTACGGGAGACGGTGGGGGTGAGCGATACGGGGAGATGGTAGGTGTGAGGGATACAGGGAGACGGTGGGATTGAGGGATACGGGGAGACGGTGGGAGTGAAGGATACAGGGAGACGGTGGGATTGAGGGTTACGGGGAGACGGAGGGAGTGAGGGATACGGGGAGACGGTTAAAATGAGGGATCCGGGGAGACGGTGGGAGTGAGGGATACAGGGAGACGGTGGGAGTGAGGGATACGGGGAGACGGAGGGAGTGAGGGATACGGGGAGACAGTGGGAGTGAGGGAGAAGGGGAGACGGTGGGACTGAGGGGCACGGGGAGATGGTGGTAGTGAGGGATATGGGGAGACGGTGGGAGGGAGGGACACAGGGAGACGGTGGAAGTGAGCGATACGGGGATACGGTGGGAGTGAGGGATACGGGGCGACGGTGGGAGTGAGGGATACGGGGAGGTGGTGGGAGTGAGCGGTACGGCGAGACGGTGGGAATGAGGGATACGGGAAGACGGTGGGAGTGAGGGGTACGGGAAGACCGTGGGGGTGAGGGATACGGGGAGACGGTGGGAATGAGGGATACGGGGATACGGTGGGAGTGAGGGATACGGGGAGACTGTGCGAGTGAGGGATACGGGGAGGTGGTGGGAGTGAGGGAGACGGCGAGACGGTGGGAGTGAGGGATACGGGGAGATGGTGGGTGTGGGGCAAACGGGGAGACGGTGGGATTGAGGGACACAGGGAGATAGCATGACTGAGGGATACAGGGAGACGGTGGGAATGAGGGATATGGGGAGACGGTGGGAGTGAGGGATACGGGGAGATGATGGGAGTGTGGGATACGGTGAGACAGTGAGAGTGAGGGACAGAGGGAGACGGTGCGAGTGAGGGACAGAGGGAGACGGTGGGAGTGAGGGATATGGGGAGATGGTGGGAGTGAGGGACACAGGGAGACGGTGGGAATGAGGGATACGGGGATACGGTGGGAGTGAGGGATACGGGGAGACTGTGCGAGTAAGGGATACGGGGACGTGGTGGGAGTGAGGGGTACGGGGAGACGGTGGGAGTGAGGGATACGGGGAGACGGTGGGAGTGAGGGATACGGGGAGACGGTGGGAGTGAGGGGTATGGGAAGATCGTGGGGGTGAGGGATACGGGGAGATGTTGGGAGTGAAGGATACGGGGTGACGGTGGGATTGAGGGATACGGGGAGACGGTGGGAGTGAGGGATGCGGGGAGACGGTGGGAATGAGGAATACGGGGAGATGGTGGGGGTGAGAGATACGTGGAGACGGTGGGAGTGAGGGAGACGGAGAGACGGTGGGAGTGAGGGATACTGGGAGACGGTGGGTGTGGGGCAAACGGGGAGACGGTGGGATTGTGGGATACAGGGAGATGGCAGGACTGAGGGATATAGGGAGACGGTGGGAGTGAGGGATACGGCGAGACAGTGAGAGCGAGGGACACAGGGAGACGGTTGTAGTGAGGGACAGAGGGAGACGGTGGGAGTGAGGGACACAGGGAGACGGTGGGAGTGAGGGATACGGGGATACGGTGGGAGTGAGGGATACGGGGAGACGGTGCGAGTGAGGGATACGGGGAGGTGGTGGGAGTGAGGGGTACGGGGAGACGGTGGGAGTGAGGGATACGGGGAGACGGTGGGAGTGAGGGATACGAGGAGACGGTGGGAGTGAGGGGTATGGGAAGATCGTGGGGGTGAGGGATACGGGGAGATGGTGGGAGTGAGGGATACGGGGAGACGGTGGGATTCAGGGATACGGGGAGACGGTGGGAGAGAGGGATACGGGGATACGGTGGGAGTGAGGGATACGGGGAGACGGTGGGATTGAGGGATACGGGAAGACGGTGGGAGTGAGGGATACGCGGAGACGGTGGGAGTGAGGGATACGGGGAGACGGTGGGGGTGAGGGAGACGGAGAGACGGTGGGAGTGAGGGATACGGGGAGACGGTGGGACTGAGGGAGACGGAGAGACGGTGGGAGTGAGGGATACGGGGAGACGGTGGGTGTGAGGGAAACGGGGATACGGTGTGATTGAGGGATACAGGGAGATGGCTGGGCTGAGGGATACAGGGACACGGTGGGAAAGAGGGACATGGGGAGACGGTGGGAGTGAGGAATACGAGGAGATGGTGGGATTGAGTGATATTGGTAGACGGTGGGAATGAGGGATACAGGAAGACGGTGGGAGTGGGGGATAGGGGGAGACGGTGGGAGTGAGGGATACGGGGAGACGGTGGGAGTGAGGGATACCGGGAGACGGTGGGATTGAGTGATATTGGTAGACGGTGGGAGTGAGGGATACGGGGAGATGGTGGGAGTGAGGGATGCGGGGAGACGGTGGGAGTGAGGGATACGCGGAGACGGTGGGAGTGAGGGATACGGGGAGACGGTGGGGGTGAGGGAGACGGAGAGACGGTGGGAGTGAGGGATATGGGCAGACGGTGGGACTGAGGGACACAGGGAGACGGTGAGAGTGAGGGATACGGGGAGACGGTGGGAGTGAGGGTATGGGAAGATCGTGGGTGTGAGGGATACGGGGAGACGGTGGGAGTGAGGGATATGGGGAGACGGTGGGAGTGAGGTAGAAGGGTAGATGGTGGGAGTGAGGGATACGGGGAGATGATGGGAGTGAGGGATACGGGGAGACAGTGAGAGTGAGGGACACAGGGAGACGGTGGGAGTGAGGGATACGGTGAGACGGTGGGAGTGAGGGATACGGGGAGATGGTGGGAGTGAGGGATACGGGGAGACGGTGGGATTGAGAGATACGGCGAGACGGTGGGAGTGAGGGATATGGGGAGACGGTGGGAGTGAGGGATACGGGGAGACGGTGGGAGTGAGGGATACGGGGAGATGATGGGAGTGAGGGATACGGGGAGACAGTGAGAGTGAGGGACACAGGGAGACGGTGGGAGTGAGGGATACGGAGAAACGGTGGGAGTGAGGGATACGTGAGCCGGTGCGAGTGAGGGATACGGGGAGGTGGTGGGAGTGAGGGATATGGGGAGACGGTGGGAGTGAGGTAGAAGGGTAGATGGTGGGAGTGAGGGATACGGGGAGATGATGGGAGTGAGGGATACGGGGAGACAGTGAGAGTGAGGGACACAGGAAGACGGTGGGAGTGAGGGATACGGTGAGACGGTGGGAGTGAGGGATACGGGGAGATGGTGGGAGTGAGGGATACGGGGAGACGGTGGGATTGAGAGATACGGCGAGACGGTGGGAGTGAGGGATATGGGGAGACGGTGGGAGTGAGGGATACGGGGAGACGGTGGGAGTGAGGGATACGGGGAGATGATGGGAGTGAGGGATACGGGGAGACAGTGAGAGTGAGGGACACAGGGAGACGGTGGGAGTGAGGGATACGGAGAAACGGTGGGAGTGAGGGATACGTGAGCCGGTGCGAGTGAGGGATACGGGGAGGTGGTGGGAGTGTGGGAAACGGGGAGACGATGGGATTGAGGGATACGGGGAGATGATGGGAGTGAGGGATACGGTGAGGCAGTGAGAGTGAGGGACAGAGGGAGACGGTGGGAGTGAGGGATATGGGGAGATGGTGGGAGTGAGGGACACAGGGAGACGGTGGGAATGAGGGATACGGGGATACGGTGGGAGTGAGGGATACGGGGAGACGGTGGGAGTGAGGCATACGGGGAGACGGTGGGAGTGAGCGATACGGGGAGGTGATGGGAGTGAGGGGTACGGGAGACGGTGGGGGTGAGCGATACGGGGAGATGGTAGGTGTGAGGGATACAGGGAGACGGTGGGATTGAGGGATACGGGGAGACGGTGGGAGTGAAGGATACAGGGAGACGGTGGGATTGAGGGTTACGGGGAGACGGAGGGAGTGAGGGATACGGGAAGACGGTTAAAATGAGGGATCCGGGGAGACGGTGGGAGTGAGGGATACAGGGAGACGGTGGGAGTGAGGGATACGGGGAGACGGAGGGAGTGAGGGATACGGGGAGACAGTGGGTGTGAGGGAGAAGGGGAGACGGTGGGACTGAGGGGCACGGGGAGATGGTGGTAGTGAGGGATATGGGGAGACGGTGGGAGGGAGGGACACAGGGAGACGGTGGAAGTGAGCGATACGGGGATACGGTGGGAGTGAGGGATACGGGGCGACGGTGGGAGTGAGGGATACGGGGAGGTGGTGGGTGTGGGGCAAACGGGGAGACGGTGGGATTGAGGGACACAGGGAGTTGGCATGACTGAGGGATACAGGGAGACGGTGGGAATGAGGGATATGGGGAGACGGTGGGAGTGAGGGATACGGGGAGATGGTGGGTGTGGGGCAAACGGGGAGACGGTGGGATTGAGGGACACAGGGAGTTGGCATGACTGAGGGATACAGGGAGACGGTGGGAATGAGGGATATGGGGAGACGGTGGGAGTGAGGGATACGGGGAGATGATGGGAGTGAGGGATACGGTGAGACAGTGAGAGTGAGGGACAGAGGGAGACGGTGCGAGTGAGGGACAGAGGGAGACGGTGGGAGTGAGGGATATGGGGAGATGGTGGGAGTGAGGGACACAGGGAGACGGTGGGAATGAGGGATACGGGGATACGGTGGGAGTGAGGGATACGGGGAGACTGTGCGAGTGAGGGATACGGGGAGGTGGTGGGAGTGAGGGGTACGGGGAGACGGTGGGAGTGAGGGATACGGGGAGACGGTGGGAGTGGGGGATAAGGGGAGACGGTGGGAGTGAGGGGTATGGGAAGATCGTGGGGGTGAGGGATACGGGGAGATGTTGGGAGTGAAGGATACGGGGTGACGGTGGGATTGAGGGATACGGGGAGACGGTGGGAGTGAGGGATGCGGGGAGACGGTGGGAATGAGGAATACGGGGAGATGGTGGGAGTGAGAGATACGTGGAGACGGTGGGAGTGAGGGAGACGGAGAGACGGTGGGAGTGAGGGATACTGGGAGACGGTGGGTGTGGGGCAAACGGGGAGACGGTGGGATTGTGGGATACAGGGAGATGGCAGGACTGAGGGATACAGGGAGCCGGTGGGAGTGAGGGATACGGCGAGACAGTGAGAGCGAGGGACACAGGGAGACGGTTGTAGTGAGGGACAGAGGGAGACGGTGGGAGTGAGGGACACAGGGAGACGGTGGGAGTGAGGGATAGGGGATACGGTGGGAGTGAGGGATACGGGGAGACGGTGCGAGTGAGGGATACGGGGAGGTGGTGGGAGTGAGGGGTACGGGGAGACGGTGGGAGTGAGGGATACGGGGAGACGGTGGGAGTGAGGGATACGAGGAGACGGTGGGAGTGAGGGGTATGGGAAGATCGTGGGGGTGAGGGATACGGGGAGATGGTGGGAGTGAGGGATACGGGGAGACGGTGGGATTCAGGGATACGGGGAGACGGTGGGAGAGAGGGATACGGGGAGACGGTGGGAGGTAGGGATACGGGGAGACGGTGGGATTGAGGGATACGGGAAGACTGTGGGAGTGAGGGATACGCGGAGACGGTGGGAGTGAGGGATACGGGGAGACGGTGGGGGTGAGGGAGACGGAGAGACGGTGGGAGTGAGGGATACGGGGAGACGGTGGGACTGAGGGAGACGGAGAGACGGTGGGAGTGAGGGATACGGGGAGACGGTGGGTGTGAGGGAAACGGGGATACGGTGTGATTGAGGGATACAGGGAGATGGCTGGGCTGAGGGATACAGGGACACGGTGGGAATGAGGGACATGGGGAGACGGTGGGAGTGAGGAATACGAGGAGATGGTGGGATTGAGTGATATTGGTAGACGGTGGGAATGAGGGATACAGGGAGACGGTGGGAGTGAGGGATAGGGGGAGACGGTGGGAGTGAGGGATACGGGGAGACGGTGGGAGTGAGGGATACCGGGAGACGGTGGGATTGAGTGATATTGGTAGACGGTGGGAGTGAGGGATACGGGGAGATGGTGGGAGTGAGGGATGCGGGGAGACGGTGGGAGTGAGGGATACGCGGAGACGGTGGGAGTGAGGGATACGGGGAGACGGTGGGGGTGAGGGAGACGGAGAGACGGTGGGAGTGAGGGATACGGGCAGACGGTGGGACTGAGGGACACAGGGAGACGGTGAGAGTGAGGGATACGGGGAGACGGTGGGAGTGAGGGGTATGGGAAGATCGTGGGTGTGAGGGATACGGGGAGACGGTGGGAGTGAGGGATATGGGGAGACGGTGGGAGTGAGGTAGAAGGGTAGATGGTGGGAGTGAGGGATACGGGGAGATGATGGGAGTGAGGGATACGGGGAGACAGTGAGAGTGAGGGACACAGGGAGACGGTGGGAGTGAGGGATACGGTGAGACGGTGGGAGTGAGGGATATGGGGAGATGGTGGGAGTGAGGGATACGGGGAGACGGTGGGATTGAGAGATACGGCGAGACGGTGGGAGTGAGGGATATGGGGAGACGGTGGGAGTGAGGGATACGGGGAGACGGTGGGAGTGAGGGATACGGGGAGACAGTGAGAGTGAGGGACACAGGGAGACGGTGGGAGTGAGGGATACGGAGAAACGGTGGGAGTGAGGGATACGTGAGCCGGTGCGAGTGAGGGATACGGGGAGGTGGTGGGAGTGTGGGAAACGGGGAGACGATGGGATTGAGGGATACGGGGAGATGATGGGAGTGAGGGATACGGTGAGGCAGTGAGAGTGAGGGACAGAGGGAGACGGTGGGAGTGAGGGATATGGGGAGATGGTGGGAGTGAGGGACACAGGGAGACGGTGGGAATGAGGGATACGGGGATACGGTGGGAGTGAGGGATACGGGGAGACGGTGGGAGTGAGGCATACGGGGAGACGGTGGGAGTGAGCGATACGGGGAGGTGATGGGAGTGAGGGGTACGGGAGACGGTGGGGGTGAGCGATACGGGGAGATGGTAGGTGTGAGGGATACAGGGAGACGGTGGGATTGAGGGATACGGGGAGACGGAGGGAGTGAGGGATACGGGGAGACGGTTAAAATGAGGGATCCGGGGAGACGGTGGGAGTGAGGGATACAGGGAGACGGTGGGAGTGAGGGATACGGGGAGACGGAGGGAGTGAGGGATACGGGGAGACGGTGGGAGTGAGGGAGAAGGGGAGACGGTGGGACTGAGGGGCACGGGGAGATGGTGGTAGTGAGGGATATGGGGAGACGGTGGGAGGGAGGGACACAGGGAGACGGTGGAAGTGAGCGATACGGGGATACGGTGGGAGTGAGGGATACGGGGCGACGGTGGGAGTGAGGGATACGTGGAGGTGGTGGGAGTGAGCGGTACGGCGAGACGGTGGGAATGAGGGATACGGGAAGACGGTGGGAGTGAGGGGTACGGGAAGACCGTGGGGGTGAGGGATACGGGGAGATGGTGGGAGTGAGGGAGACGGCGAGACGGTGGGAGTGAGGGATACGGGGAGATGGTGGGTGTGGTGCAAACGGGGAGACGGTGGGATTGAGGGACACAGGGAGATGGCAGGACTGAGGGATACAGGGAGACGGTGGGAATGAGGGATATGGGGAGACGGTGGGAGTGAGGGATACGGGGAGATGATGGGAGTGAGGGATACGGTGAGACAGTGAGAGTGAGGGACAGAGGGAGACGGTGCGAGTGAGGGACAGAGGGAGACGGTGGGAGTGAGGGATATGGGGAGATGGTGGGAGTGAGGGACACAGGGAGACGGTGGGAATGAGGGATACGGGGATACGGTGGGAGTGAGGGATACGGGGAGACTGTGCGAGTGAGGGATACGGGGAGGTGGTGGGAGTGAGGGGTACGGGGAGACGGTGGGAGTGAGGGATACGGGGAGACGGTGGGAGTGAGGGATACGGGGAGACGGTGGGAGTGAGGGGTATGGGAAGATCGTGCGGGTGAGGGATACGGGGAGATGTTGGGAGTGAAGGATACGGGGTGACGGTGGGATTGAGGGATACGGGGAGACGGTGGGAGTGAGGGATGCGGGGAGACGGTGGGAATGAGGAATACGGGGAGATGGTGGGAGTGAGAGATACGTGGAGACGGTGGGAGTGAGGGAGACGGAGAGACGGTGGGTGTGGGGCAAACGGGGAGACGGTGGGATTGTGGGATACAGGGAGATGGCAGGACTGAGGGATACAGGGAGACGGTGGGAGTGAGGGATACGGCGAGACAGTGAGAGTGAGGGACACAGGGAGACGGTTGTAGTGAGGGACAGAGGGAGACGGTGGGAGTGAGGGACACAGGGAGACGGTGGGAGTGAGGGATACGGGGATACGGTGGGAGTGAGGGATACGGGGAGACGGTGCGAGTGAGGGATACGGGGAGGTGGTGGGAGTGAGGGGTACGGGGAGACGGTGGGAGTGAGGGATACGGGGAGACGGTGGGAGTGAGGGATACGAGGAGACGGTGGGAGTGAGGGGTATGGGAAGATCGTGGGGGTGAGGGATACGGGGAGATGGTGGGAGTGAGGGATACGGGGAGACGGTGGGATTCAGGGATAAGGAGACGGTGGGAGAGAGGGATACGGGGAGACGGTGGGAGGTAGGGATACGGGGAGACGGTGGGATTGAGGGATACGGGAAGACGGTGGGAGTGAGGGATACGCGGAGACGGTGGGAGTGAGGGATACGGGGAGACGGTGGGGGTGAGGGAGACGGAGAGACGGTGGGAGTGAGGGATACGGGGAGACGGTGGGACTGAGGGTGACGGAGAGACGGTGGGAGTGAGGGATACGGGGAGACGGTGGGTGTGAGGGAAACGGGGATACGGTGTGATTGAGGGATACAGGGAGATGGCTGGGCTGAGAGATACAGGGACACGGTGGGAATGAGGGACATGGGGAGACGGTGGGAGTGAGGAATACGAGGAGATGGTGGGATTGAGTGATATTGGTAGACGGTGGGAATGAGGGATACCGGGAGACAGTGGGAGTGAGGGATACGGGCAGATGGTGGGAGTGATGGATACGGGCAGACGGTGGGACTGAGGGACACAGGGAGACGGTGGGAGTGAGGGATACGGGGAGACGGTGGGAGTGAGGGGTATGGGAAGATCGTGGGGGTGAGGGATACGGGGAGACGGTGGGAGTGAGGGATACGGGGAGACGGTGGGAGTGAGGGATACGGGGAGATGGTGGGAGTGAGGGATACGGGGAGACGGTGGGATTGAGAGATACGGCGAGACGGTGGGAGTGAGGGATATGGGGAGACGGTGGGAGTGAGGGATACGGGGAGACGGTGGGAGTGAGGTAGAAGGGTAGATGGTGGGAGTGAGGGATACGGGAGATGATGGGAGTGAGGGATACGGGGAGACAGTGAGAGTGAGGGACACAGGGAGACGGTGGGAGTGAGGGATACGGAGAAACGGTGGGAGTGAGGGATACGGGGTGGGGGTGGGAGTGAGGGATACGGGGTGGGGGTGGGAGTGAGGGATACGGGGAGACGGTGAGAGTGAGGGACACAGGGAGACGGTGGGAGTGAGGGACAGAGGGAGACGGTGGGAGTGAGGGACACAGGGAGACGGTGGGAGTGAGGGATACTGGGATACGGTGGGAGTGAGGGATAGGGGGAGACGGTGGGATTGAGAGATATTGGTAGACGGTGGGATTGAGGTATACAGGGAGACGGTGGGATTGAGGGATACGGGGAGACGGTGGGATTGAGGGACACAGGGAGACGGTGGGATTGAGGGATACGGGGAGCCGATGGGATTGAGGGATACGGGGAGACGGTGGGACTGAGGGATACGGGGAGACGGTGGGACTGAGGGATACGGGGAGACGGTGGGACTGAGGGACACAGGGAGACGGTGGGATTGAGGGATACGGGGAGACGGTGGGACTGAGGGATACGGGGAGACGGTGGGACTGAGGGACACAGGGAGACGGTGGGATTGAGGGATACGGGGAGACGGTGGGAGTGAGGGACACAGGGAGACGGTGGGACTGAGGGACACAGGGAGACGGTGGGATTGAGGGATACGGGGAGACGGTGGGACTGAGGGATACGGGGAGACGGTGGGACTGAGGGACACAGGGAGACGGTGGGATTGAGGGATACGGGGAGACGGTGGGAGTGAGGGACACAGGGAGACGGTGGGACTGAGGGACACAGGGAGACGGTGGGATTGAGGGATACGGGGAGACGGTGGGAGTGAGGGATACGGGGAGACGGTGAGAGTGAGGGATACGGGGAGACGGTGGGACTGAGGGACACAGGGAGACGGTGGGATTGAGGGATACGGGGAGACGGTGGGAGTGAGGGACACAGGGAGACGGTGGGACTGAGGGATACGGGGAGATTGTGGGAGAGAGGGACACGGGGAGACGGTGGGAGTGAGGGATACGGGGAGGCAGTGGGAGTGAGGGATACGGGGAGATGGTGGGTGTGAGGGATACGGGGAGACAGTGGGAGTGATTGATACAGGGAGACGGTGGGAGTGAGGGATACAGGGAGATGGGGGGAGTGAGGTATACGGGGAGACAGTGAGAGTGAGGGATACGGGGAGACGGTGTGACTGAGGGACACAGGGACACGCTGGGAGTGAGGGATACGGGGAGATGGTGGGAGTGAGCGATACGGGGAGGTGGTGGGAGTGGTGGGTACGGGGAGACGGTGGGAGTGAGTGATACGGGGAGACGGTGGGAGTGAGGGGTATGGGAAGATCGTGGGGGTGAGGGATACTGGGAGATGGTGGGAGTGAGGGATACAGGGAGACGGTGGGATTGAGGGACACGGGTAGACGGTGGGAGTGAAGGATACAGGGAGACGGTGGGATTGAGGGTTACGGGGAGACGGAGGGAGTGAGGGATACGGGGAGACGGTAAAAGTGAGGGATCCGGGGAGACGGTGGGAGTGAGGGATACAGGGAGACGGTGGGAGTGAGGGAGAAGGGGAGACGGTGGGAGTGACGGATACGGGGAGACGGTGGGACTGAGGGACACGGGGAGACTGTGGTAGTGAGGGATATTGGGAGACGGTGGGAGGGAGGGACACAGGGAGACGGTGGAAGTGAGCGATACGGGGATACGGTGGCAGTGAGGGATATGGGGAGACGGTGGGAGTGAGGGATACGGGGAGGTTGTGGGAGTGAGCGGCATGGGGAGACGGTGGGAATGAGGGGTACGGGGAGACGGTGAGAGTGAGGGATACAGGGAGACGGTGGGAGTGAGGAGTACGGGTAGACGGTGGGGGTGAGGGATACGGGGAGATGGTGGGAATGAGGGAGACGGAGAGACGGTGGGAGTGAGGGATACGGGGAGACGGTGGGTGTGGGGCAAACGGGGAGACGGTGGGATTGAGGGATACAGGGAGATGGTAGGACTGAGGGATACAGGGAGACGGTGGGAATGAGGGATATGGGGAGACGGTGGGAGTGAGGGATACGGGGAGACGGTGGGAGTGAGGGAGAAGGGTAGATGGTGGGAGTGAGGGATACGGGGAGATGATGGGAGTGAGGGATACGGGGAGACATTGAGAGTGAGGGACACAGGGAGATGGTGGGAGTGAGGGACACAGGGAGACGGTGGGAGTGAGGGATACGGGTGACGGTGCGAGTGAGGGATACGGGGAGGTGGTGAGAGTGAGGGGTACGGGGAGACGGTGGGAGTGAGGGATGTGGGGAGACGGTGGGAGTGAGGGATTCGGGGAGACGGTGGGAGTGAGGGGTATGGGAAGATCGTGGGGGTGAGGGATACGGGGAGATGATGGGAGTGTGGGATACGGGGAGACGGTGGGATTGAGGGATACGGGGAGACGGTGGGAGTGAGGGATGCGGGGAGACGGTGGGATTGAGGAATACGGGGAGATGGTGGGAGTGAGAGATACGTGGAGACGGTGGGAGTGAGGGAGACGGAGAGACGGTGGGAATGAGGAGTACGGGAAGACCGTGGGGGTGAGGGATACGGTGAGATGGTGGGAGTGAGGGAGACGGAGAGACGGTGGGAGTGAGGGATACTGGGAGACGGTGGGTGTGGGGAAAACGGGGAGACGGTGGGATTGAGGGATACAGGGAGATGGCAGGACTGAGGGATACAGGGAGACGGTGGGAATGTTGGATATGGATAGGCGGTGGGTGTGAGGGATACGGGGAGACGGTGGGAGTGAGGGAGAAGGGTAGATGGTGGGAGTGAGGGATACGGGGAGATGATGGGAGTGAGGGATACGGGGAGACAGTGGGAGTGAGGGACAGAGGGAGACGGTGGGAGTGAGGGATATGGGGAGACGTGGGAGTGAGGGACACAGGGAGACGGTGGGAGTGAGGGATACGGGGATACGGTGGGAGTGAGGGATACGGGGAGACGGTGCGAGTGAGGGATACGGGGTGGTGGTGGGAGTGAGGGGTACGGGGAGATGGTGGGAGTGAGGGATACGGGGATACGGTGGGAGTGAGGGATACGGGGAGACGGTGGGAGTGAGGGATACGGGGAGACGGTGGGAGTGAGGGAGAAGGGTAGATGGTGGGAGTGAGGGATACGGGGAGATGATGGGAGTGAGGGATACGGGGAGACATTGAGAGTGAGGGACACAGGGAGATGGTGTGAGTGAGGGACAGAGGGAGACGGTGGGAGTGAGGGATATGGGGAGATGGGGGGAGTGAGGGACACAGGGAGACGGTGGGAGTGAGGGATACGGTGATACGGTTGGGAGTGAGGGATACGGGTGACGGTGCGAGTGAGGGATACGGGGAGGTGGTGGGAGTGAGGGGTACGGGGAGATGGTGGGAGTGAGAGATACGTGGAGACGGTGGGAGTGAGGGAGACGGAGAGACGGTGGGAATGAGGAGTACGGGAAGACCGTGGGGGTGAGGGATACGGTGAGATGGTGGGAGTGAGGGAGACGGAGAGACGGTGGGAGTGAGGGATACTGGGAGACGGTGGGTGTGGGGAAAACGGGGAGACGGTGGGATTGCGGGATACAGGGAGATGGCAGGACTGAGGGATACAGGGAGACGGTGGGAATGATGGATATGGATAGGCGGTGGGTGTGAGGGATACGGGGAGACGGTGGGAGTGAGGGAGAAGGGTAGATGGTGGGAGTGAGGGATACGGGGAGATGATGGGAGTGAGGGATACGGGGAGACAGTGAGAGTGAGGGACACAGGGAGACGGTGGGAGTGAGGGACAGAGGGAGACGGTGGGAGTGAGGGATATGGGGAGACGTGGGAGTGAGGGACACAGGGAGACGGTGGGAGTGAGGGATACGGGGATACGGTGGGAGTGAGGGATACGGGGAGACGGTGCGAGTGAGGGATACGGGGTGGTGGTGGGAGTGAGGGGTACGGGGAGTTGGTGGGAGTGAGGGATACGGGGATACGGTGGGAGTGAGGGATACGGGGAGACGGTGGGAGTGAGGGGTATGGGAATATCGTGGGGGTGAGGGACACGGGGAGATGGTGGGAGTGAGGGATACGGGGAGACGGTGGGATTGAGGGATATGGGGAGACGGTGGGAGTGAGGGATGCGGGGAAACGGTGGGAGTGAGAGATACGTGGAGACGGTGGGAGTTAGTGAGACGGGGAGACGGTGGGAGTGAGGGATATGGGGAGACGGTGGGTGTGAGGTAAACGGGGATACGGTGGGATTGATGGATACAGGGAGATGGCTGAACTGAGGGATACATGGACACGGTGGGAATGAGGGATATGGGGAGACGGTGGGAGTGAGGGATACGAGGAGGTGGTGGGAGTGAGAGATATTGGTAGACTGTGGGAGTGAGGGATACGGGGAGGTGGTGGGAGTGAGCGGTACGGGGAGACGGTGGGAGTGAGGGATACGGGGAAGCGCTGGGAGTGAGGAGTACGGGACGACCGTGGGGGTGAGGGATACGGGGAGGTGGTGGGAGTGAGGGAGACGGAGAGAAGGTGGGAGTGAGGGATACTGGGAGACGGTGGTTGTGGGGCAAACGGGGAGACGGTGGGATTGAGGGATACAGGGAGATGACAGGACTGAGGGATATAGGGAGACGGTGGGAAT
The DNA here is from genome assembly GCF_047496885.1 of Scyliorhinus torazame. NCBI lineage: Eukaryota > Metazoa > Chordata > Chondrichthyes > Carcharhiniformes > Scyliorhinidae > Scyliorhinus > Scyliorhinus torazame. The sequence continues at coordinate 82,475,119 of NC_092722.1, forward strand.
GAGGGATATGGGGAGGCGGTGGGAGTGAGGGATACGGGGAGACGGTGGGAGTGAGGGAGAAGGGTAGATGGTGGGAGTGAGGGATATGGGGAGATGATGGGAGTGAGGGATACGGGGAGACAGTGAGAGTGAGGGACACAGGGAGACGGTGGGAGTGAGGGACAGAGGGAGACGGTGGGAGTGAGGGACACAGGGAGACGGTGGGAGTGAGGGATACGGGGATACGGTGGGAGTGAGGGATACGGGGAGACGGTGCGAGTGAGGGATACGGGGAGGTGGTGGGAGTTAGGGGTACGGGGAGACGGTGGGAGTGAGGGATACGGGGAGAGGGTGGGAGTGAGGGATACGGGGAGACGGTGGGAGTGAGGGGTATGGGAAGATCGTGGGGGTGAGGGATACGGGGAGACGGTGGGAGTGAGGGATACGGGGAGACGGTGGGATTGAGGGATACGGGGAGACGGTGGGAGTGAGGGATACGGGGAGACGGTGGGAGTGAGGGATACGGGGAGACGGTGGGATTGAGGGATACGGGGAGACGGTGGGAGTGAGGGATACGGGGAGACGGTGGGAGTGAGGGATGTGGGGAGACGGTGGGAGTGAGGAATACGGGGAGATGGTGGGAGTGAGAGATACGTGGATACTGTGGGAGTGAGGGAGACGGAGAGACGGTGGGAGTGAGGGATACGGGGAGACGGTGGGACTGAGGGAGACGGAGAGACGGTGGGAGTGAGGGATACGGGGAGACGGTGGGTGTGGGGCAAACTGGGAGACGGTGGGATTGAGGGATACAGGGAGATCGCAGGACTGAGGGATACAGGGAGACGGTGGGAATGAGGGATATGGGGAGACGGTGGGAGTGAGGGATACGGGGAGACGGTGTGAGTGAGGGAGAAGGGTAGATGGTGGGAGTGAGGGATACGGGGAGATGATGGGAGTGAGGGATACGGGGAGACAGTGAGAGTGAGGGGCACAGGGAGACGGTGGGAGTGAGGGACAGAGGGAGACGGTGGGAGTGAGGGATACGAGGAGGTGGTGGGAGTGAGAGATATTGGTAGACTTTGGGAGTGAGGGATACGGGGAGGTGGTGGGAGTGAGCGGTACGGGGAGACGGTGGGAGTGAGGGATACGGGGAAACGGTGGGAGTGAGGAGTACGGGACGACCGTGGGGGTGAGGGATACGGGGAGGTGGTGGGAGTGAGGGAGACGGAGAGAAGGTGGGAGTGAGGGATACTGGGAGACGGTGGTTGTGGGGCAAACGGGGAGACGGTGGGATTGAGGGATACAGGGAGATGACAGGACTGAGGGATACAGGGAGACGGTGGGAATGAGGGATATGGGGAGGCGGTGGGAGTGAGGGATACGGGGAGACGGTGGGAGTGAGGGAGAAGGGTAGATGGTGGGAGTGAGGGATATGGGGAGATGATGGGAGTGAGGGATACGGGGAGACAGTGAGAGTGAAGGACACAGGGAGACGGTGGGAGTGAGGGACAGAGGGAGACGGTGGGAGTGAGGGACACAGGGAGACGGTGGGAGTGAGGGATACGGGGATACGGTGGGCGTGAGGGATACGGGGAGACGGTGCGAGTGAGGGATGCGGTGAGACGGTGGGAGTGAGGAATACAGGGAGATGGTGGGAGTGAGAGATACGTGGATACTGTGGGAGTGAGGGAGACGGAGAGACGGTGGGAGTGAGGGATACGGGGAGACGGTGGGATTGAGGGATACGGGGAGACGGTGGGAGTGAGGGATACGGGGAGACGGTGGGAGTGAGGGATGCGGGGAGACGGTGGGAGTGAGGAATACGGGGAGACGGTGGGAGTGAGGGAGACGGAGAGACGGTGGGAGTGAGGGATACGGCGCGATGGTGGGAGTGTGGGAGACGGAGAGACGGTGGGAGTGAGGGATACGGGGAGACGGTGGGACTGAGGGAGACGGAGAGACGGTGGGAGTGAGGGATACGGGGAGACGGTGTGATTGAGGGATACAGGGAGATGGCTGGACTGAGGGATACAGGGACACGGTGGGAATGAGGGATATGGGGAGACGGTGGGAGTGAGGAATACGAGGAGACAGTGGGAGTGTGGGAAACGGGGAGACGATGGGAGTGAGGGATACGGGGAGACGGTGGGATTGAGGGATACGGCGAGATGGTGGGAGTGAGGGATACGGGGAGACGGTGGGAGTGAGGTATACGGGGATGTGGTGGGAGTGAGGGGTATGGGGAGACGGTGAGAGTGAGTGATACGGGGAGACGGTGGGAGTGAGGAGTACGGGAAGACGGTGGGGTTGAGGGATACGGGGAGATTGTGGGAGTGAGGGAGACGGAGAGACGGTGGGAGTGAGGGATACGGGGAGATCGCAGGACTGAGGGATACAGGGAGACGGTGGGAATGAGGGATATGGGGAGACGGTGGGAGTGAGGGATACGGGGAGACGGTGGGAGTGAGGGAGAAGGGTAGATGGTGGGAGTGAGGGATACGTGGAGATAATGGGAGTGAGGGATACGGGGAGACAGTGAGAGTGAGGGGCACAGGGAGACGGTGGGAGTGAGGGACAGAGGGAGACGGTGGGAGTGAGGGATATGGGGAAACGGTGGGAGTGATGGACACAGGGAGACGGTGGGAGTGAGGGATACGTGAGCCGGTGCGAGTGAGGGATACGGGGAGGTGGTGGGATTGAGGGATACGGGGAGACGGTGGGAGTGAGGGATACGGGGAGACGGTGGGAGTGAGGGATACGGGGAGACGGTGGGATTGAGGGATACGGGGAGACGGTGGGAGTGAGGGATACGGGGAGACGGTGGGAGTGAGGGATGCGGGGAGACGGTGGGAGTGAGGAATACGGGGAGATGGTAGGAGTGAGAGATACGTGGATACTGTGGGAGTGAGGGAGACGGAGAGACGGTGGGAGTGAGGGATACGGGGAGACGGTGGGACTGAGGGAGACGGAGAGACGGTGGGAGTGAGGGATACGGGGAGACGGTGGGTGTGAGGGAAACGGGGATACGGTGTGATTGAGGGATACAGGGAGATGGCTGGACTGAGGGATACAGGGACACGGTGGGAATGAGGGATATGGGGAGACGGTGGGAGTGAGGAATACGAGGAGATGGTGGGATTGAGTGATATTGGTAGACGGTGGGAATGAGGGATACCGGGAGTCAGTGGGAGTGTGGGAAACGGGGAGACGGTGGGAGTGAGGGATACGGGGAGACGGTGGAAGTGAGGGATACGCGGAGACGGTGGGAGTGAGGGACACGGGGAGATGGTGGGATTGAGGGATACGGGGAGATGGTGGGAGTGAGGGATACGGGGAGACGGTGGGAGTGAGGGATACGGGGAGACGGTGGGAGTGAGGGGTATGGGGAAACGGTGAGAGTGAGTGATACGGGGAGACGGTGGGAGTGAGGAGTACGGGAAGACTGTGGGGTTGAGGGATACGGGGAGATTGTGGGAGTGAGGGAGACGGAGAGACGGTGGGAGTGAGGGATACGGGGAGACGGTGGGTGTGGGGCAAACTGGGAGACGGTGGGATTGAGGGATACAGGGAGATCGCAGGACTGAGGGATACAGGGAGACGGTGGGAATGAGGGATATGGGGAGACGGTGGGAGTGAGGGATACGGGGAGACGGTGGGAGTGAGGGAGAAGGGTAGATGGTGGGAGTGAGGGATACGGGGAGATGATGGGCGTGAGGGATACGGGGAGACAGTGAGAGTGAGGGGCACAGGGAGACGGTGGGAGTGAGGGACAGAGGGAGACGGTGGGAGTGAGGGATACGGGGAGGTGGTGAGAGTGAGCGGTACGGGGAGACGGTGGGAGTGAGGGGTACGGGGAAACGGTGGGAGTGAGGAGTACGGGACGACCGTGGGGGTGAGGGATACGGGGAGGTGGTGGGAGTGAGGGAGACGGAGAGAAGTTGGGAGTGAGGGATACTGGGAGACGGTGGTTGTGGGGCAAACGGGGAGACGGTGGGATTGAGGGATACAGGGAGATGACAGGACTGAGGGATACAGGGAGACGGTGGGAATGAGGGATATGGGGAGGCGGTGGGAGTGAGGGATACGGGGAGACGGTGGGAGTGAGGGAGAAGGGTAGATGGTGGGAGTGAGGGATATGGGGAGATGATGGGAGTGAGGGATACGGGGAGACAGTGAGAGTGAGGGACACAGGGAGACGGTGGGAGTGAGGGACAGAGGGAGACGGTGGGAGTGAGGGACACAGTGAGACGGTGGGAGTGAGGGATACGGGGATACGGTGGGAGTGAGTGATACGGGGAGACGGTGCGAGTGAGGGATACGGGGAGACGGTGGGATTGAGGGATACGGGGAGACGGTGGGAGTGAGGGATACGGGGAGACGGTGGGAGTGAGGGATGCGGGGAGACGGTGGGAGTGAGGAATACGGGGAGACGGTGGGAGTGAGGGAGACGGAGAGACGGTGGGAGTGAGGGATACGGCGCGATGGTGGGAGTATGGGAGACGGAGAGACGGTGGGAGTGAGGGATACGGGGAGACGGTGGGACTGAGGGAGACGGAGAGACGGTGGGAGTGAGGGATACGGGGAGACGGTGGGTGTGAGGGATACGGAGAGACGGTGGGTGTGAGGGAAACGGGGATACGGTGTGATTGAGGGATACAGGGAGATGGCTGGACTGAGGGATACAGGGACACGGTGGGAATGAGGGATATGGGGAGACGGTGGGAGTGAGGAATACGAGGAGATGGTGGGATTGAGTGATATTGGTAGTCGGTAGGAATGAGGGATACCGGGAGACAGTGGAAGTGTGGGATACGGGGAGATGGTGAGAGTGAGGGGTATGGGAATATCGTGGGGGTGAGGGATACGGGGAGATGGTGGGAGTGAGGGATACGGGGAGACGGTGGGATTGAGGGATACGGCGAGATGGTGGGAGTGAGGGATACGGGGAGACGGTGGGAGTGAGGGATACGGGGTTGTGGTGGGAGTGAGGGGTATGGGGAGACGGTGAGAGTGAGTGATACGGGGAGACGGTGGGAGTGAGGAGTACGGGAAGACCGTGGGGTTGAGGGATACGGGGAGATTGTGGGAGTGAGGGAGACGGAGAGACGGTGGGAGTGAGGGATACGGGGAGACGGTGGGTGTGGGGCAAACTGGGCGACGGTGGGATTGAGGGATACAGGGAGATCGCAGGACTGAGGGATACAGGGAGACGGTGGGAATGAGGGATATGGGGAGACGGTGGGAGTGAGGGATACGGGGAGACGGTGGGAGTGAGGGAGAAGGGTAGATGGTGGGAGTGAGGGATACGGGGAGATGATGGGAGTGAGGGATACGGGGAGACAGTGAGAGTGAGGGGCACAGGGAGACGGTGGGAGTGAGGGACAGAGGGAGACGGTGGGAGTGAGGGATACGAGGAGGTGCTGGGAGTGAGAGATATTGGTAGACTTTGGGAGTGAGGGATACGGGGAGGTGGTGGGAGTGAGCGGTACGGGGAGACGGTGGGAGTGAGGGAGACGGAGAGACGGTGGGAGTGAGGGATACGGGGAGACGGTGGGTGTGGGGCAAACTGGGAGACGGTGGGATTGAGGGATACAGGGATATCGCAGGACTGAGGGATACAGGGAGACGGTGGGAATGAGGGATATGGGGAGACGGTGGGAGTGAGGGATACGGGGAGACGGTGGGGGTGAGGGAGAAGGGTAGATGGTGGGAGTGAGGGATACGGGGAGATGATGGGAGTGAGCGGTACGGGGAGACAGTGGGAATGTGGGACAGAGGGAGACGGTGGGAGTGAGGGATATGGGGAAACGGTGGGAGTGAGGGACACGGGGATACGGTGGGACTGAGGGATACGTGAGCCGGTGCGAGTGAGGGATATGGGGAGACGGTGGGAGTGAGGGATACGGGGCGACGGTGGGAGTGAGGGATACGGGGAGACGGTGGGTGTGAGGGAAACGGGGATACAGTGGGATTGAGGGATACAGGGAGATGGCTGGACTGAGGGATACAGGGACACGGTGGGAATGAGGGATATGGGGAGACGGTGGGAGTGAGGAATACGAGGAGATGGTGGGAGTGAGGGATACAGGGAGACAGTGGGAGTGTGGGAAACGGGGAGACGATGGTAGTGAGGGATACGAGGAGGTGGTGGGAGTGAGAGATATTGGTAGACGGTGGGATTGAGGTATACAGGGAGACAGTGGGAGTGAGGGAAACGGGGAGTCGGAGGGAGTGAGGGACACAGGGAGACGGTGGGACTGAGGGATACGGGGAGATGGTGGGATGAGGGATACGGGGAGGCAGTGGGATTGAGGGATACGGGGAGATGGTGGGAGTGAGGGATACGGGGAGACGGTGGGAGTGAGGGATACCGGGAGATGGGGGAGTGAGGTATACGGGGAGACGGTTGGAGTGAGGGATACGGGGAGACGGCGGGAGTGAGGGATACGGGGAGACGGCGGGAGTGAGGGAGCAGGGTAGATGGTGGGAGTGAGGGATACGGGGAGACAGTGAGAGTGAGGGACACGGGGAGACGGTGGGAGTGAGGGACAGAGGGACACGGTGGGAGTGAGGGATATGGGGAGACGGTGGGAGTGAGGGACACAGGGAGACGGTGGGAATGAGGGACACAGGGGGACGGTGGGAGTGAGGGATACGGGGAGAAGGTGGGAGTGAGGGATACGGGGAGGTGGTGGGAGTGAGGGGTACGGGGAGAAGGTGGGAGTGAGGGATACGGGGAGACGGTGGGAGTGAGGGATACGGGGAGACGGTGGGAGTGAGGGATACGGGGAGACGGTGGGAGTGAGGGATACGGGGAGACGGTGGGAGTGAGGGATACAGGGAGACGGTGGGTGTGAGGGTTATGGGAAGATCGTGGGCGTGAGGGATACGGGGAGACGGTGGGAGTGAGGGATACGGGGAGACGATGGGTGTGAGGGGTATGGGAAGATCGTGGGGGTGAGGGATACGGGGAGATGGTGGGAGTGAGGGATACGGGGAGACGGTGGGATTGAGGGATACGGGGAGACAGTGGGAGTGAAGGATACAGAGTGAAGGTGGGATTGAGGGGTACGGGGAGACGGAGGGAGTGAGGGATACGGGGACACGGTGAGAGTGAGGGATCCGGGGAGACGGTGGGAGTAAGGGATACGGGGACACGGTGAGAGTGAGGGATACGGGGACACGGTGAGAGTGAGGGATCCGGGGAGACGGTGGGAGTAAGGGATACAGGGAGACGGTGGGAGTGAGGAATACGGGGAGACGGAGGGAGTGAGGGATACGGAGAGACGGTGGGAGTGAGGGATACGGGGAGACGGTGAGTTTGAGTGACACGGGGAGACGGTGGGACTGAGGGACACGGGGAGACAGTGGGAGTGAGGGATATGGGGAGACGGTGGGAGGGAGGGACACAGGGAGACGGTGGGAGTGAGCGATACGGGGATACGGTGGGAGTGAGGGATATGGGGAGACTGTGGGAGTGAGGGATACGGGGAGTTGGTGGGAGTGAGCGGTACGGGTAGACGGTGGGAGTGAGGGATACGGGGAGACGGTGGGAGTGAAGAGTACGGGACGACCGTGGGGCTGAGGGATACGGGGAGGTGGTGGGAGTGAGGGAGACGGAGAGACGGTGGGAGTGAGGGATACTGGGAGACGGTGGGTGTGGGGCAAACGGGGAGACGGTGGGATTGAGGGATACAGGGAGATGACAGGACTGAAGGATACAGGGAGATGGTGGGAATGAGGGATATGGGGAAGCGGTGGGAGTGAGGGATACGGGGAGACGGTGGGAGTAAGGGAGAAGGGTAGATGGTGGGAGTGAGGGATATGGGGAGATGATGGGAGTGAGGGATACGGGGAGACAGTGAGAGTGAGGGACACAGGGAGACGGTGGGAGTGAGGGACAGAGGGAGACGGTGGGAGTGAGGGACACAGCGAGACGGTGGGAGTGAGGGATACGGGGATACGGTGGGAGTGAGGGATACGGGGAGACGGTGCAAGTGAGAGATACGGGGAGGTGGTGGGAGTGAGTGGTACGGGGAGACGGTGGGATTGAGGGATACGGGGAGACGGTGGTAGTGAGGGATACGGGGAGACGGTGGGAGTGAGGTGTATGGGAAGATCGTGGGGGTGAGGGATACGGGGAGATGGTGGGAGTGAGGGATACGGGGAGACGGTGGGATTGAGGGATACGGGGAGACGGTGGGAGTGAGGGATGCGGGGAGACGGTGGGAGTGAGGAATACGGAGAGACGGTGGGAGTTAGAGGTATGTGGATACGGTGGGAGTGAGGGAGACGGAGAGATGGTGGGAGTGAGGGATACGGGGAGACGGTGGGTGTGAGGGAAACGGGGATATGGTGGGATTGAGGGATACAGGGAGGTGGCTGGACTGAGGGATACAGGGACACGGTGGGAATGAGGGATATGGGGAGACGGTGGGAGTGAGGTATACGAGGAGATGGTGGGAGTGAGAGATATTGGTAGACGGTGGGATTGAGGTATACAGGGAGACAGTGGGAGTGTGGGAAACGGGGAGACGGTGGGAGCGAGGGATACGTGGAGACGGTGAGAGTGAGGGATACGGGGAGACGGTGGGACTGAGGGACACAGGGAGACGGTGGGATTGAGGGATACGGGGAGACGGTGGGAGTGAGGGACACAGGGAGACGGTGGGAGTGAGGGATACGGGGAGGCAGTGGGAGTGAGGGATACGGGGAGACGGAGGGAGTGAGGGATACGGGGAGACGGTGGGAGTGAGGGATACGGGGAGATGGTGGGAGTGAGAGATACGGGGAGACGGAGGGAGTGAGGGATACGGGGAGACGGTGGGAGTGAGGGAGAAGGGGAGACGGTGGGAGTGACGGATACAGGGCGACGGTGTGAGTGAGGGATACGGGGAGATGGTGAGAGTGAGTGACACGGGGAGACGGTGGGACTGAGGGACACGGGGAGATGGTGGTAGTGAGGGATATGGGGAGACGGTGGGAGTGAGGGATACGGGGAGGTGGTGGGAGTGAGCGGTACGGGGAGACGGTGGGAATGAGGGATACGGGGAGACGGTGGGAGTGAGGGGTACGGGAAGACCGTGGGGGTGAGGGATACGGGGAGATGGTGGCAATGAGGGAGACGGAGAGACGGTGGGAGTGAGGGATACGGGGAGATGGTGGGTGTGGGGCAAACGGGGAGACGGTGGGATTGAGGGACACAGGGAGATGGCAGGACTGATGGATACAGGGAGACGGTGGGAGTGAGGGATACGGGGATACGGTGGGAGTGAGGGATACGGGGAGACTGTGCGAGTGAGGGATACGGGGAGGTGGTGGGAGTGAGGGGTACGGGGAGACGGTGGGAGTGAGGGATACGGGGAGACGGTGGGAGTGAGGGATACGGGGAGACGGTGGGAGTGAGTGGTATGGGAAGATCGTGGGGGTGAGGGATACGGGGAGGTGGTGGGAGTGAGGGATACGGGGAGACGGTGGGATTGAGGGATACGGGGAGACGGTGGGAGTGAGGGATGCGGGGAGACGGTTGTAATGAGGAATACGGGGAGATGGTGGGAGTGAGAGATACGTGGAGACGGTGGGAGTGAGGGAGATGGAGAGACGGTGGGAGTGAGGAGTGCGGGAAGACCGTGGGGGTGAGGGATACGGGGAGATGGTGGGAGTGAGGGAGACGGCGAGACGGTGGGAGTGAGGGATACTGGGAGACGGTGGGTGTGGGGCAAACGGGGAGACGGTGGGATTGTGGGATACAGGGAGATGGCAGGACTGAGGGATACAGGGAGACGGTGGGAATGAGGGATACGGGGAGGTGGTGGGAGTGAGGGATACGGGGAGTGTGGGAGAAGGGTAGATGGTGGGAGTGAGGGATACGGGGAGATGATGGGAGTGAGGGATACGGGGAGACAGTGAGAGTGAGGGACACAGGGAGATGGTGGGAGTGAGGGACAGAGGGAGACGGTGGGAGTGAGGGATATGGGGAGACGGTGGGAGTGAGGGACACAGGGAGACGGTGGGAATGAGGGATACGGGGATACGGTGGGAGTGAGGGATATGGGGAGACGGTGCGAGTGAGGGATACGGGGTGGTGGTGGGAGTGAGGGGTACGGGGAGATGGTGGGAGTGAGGGATACGGGGATACGGTGGGAGTGAGGGATACGGGGAGACGGTGGGAGTGAGGGGTATGGGAAGATCGTGGGGGTGAGGGACACGGGGAGATGGTGTGAGTGAGGGATACGGGGAGACGGTGCGATTGAGGGATACGGGGAGACGGTGGGAGTGAGGGATGCGGGGAGACTGTGGGAGTGAGGAATACGGGGAGATGGTGGGTGTGAGGGAGATGGGGAGACGGTGGGAGTGAGGGATACGGGGAGACGGTGGGTGTGAGGTAAACGGGGATACGGTGGGATTGAGGGATACAGGGAGATGGCTGAACTGAGGGATACTTGGGCACTGTGGGAATGAGGGATATTGGTAGACGGTGGGATTGACGTATACAGGGAGACAGTGGGAGAGTGAGAAACGGGGAGACAATGGGAGTGAGGGTTACGGGGAGCCGATGGGATGAGGGATACGGGGAGGCAGTGGGATTGAGGGAAACGGGGAGACGGAGGGAGTGAGCGACACAGGGAGACGGTGGGAGTGAGGGATACGGGGAGGCAGTGGGAGTGAGGGATACGGGGAGACGGTGGGAGTGAGGGATACAGGGAGATTGGGGAGTGAGGGAGAGAGGGACACGGTGGGAGTGAGGGATATGGGGAGACAGTGGGAGTGAGGGACAGAGGGACACGGTGGGAGTGAGGGATATGGGGAGACAGTGGGAGAGTGGGAAACGGGGAGATGGTGAGAGTGCGGGATACGGGGAGACGGTGGGAGTGAGGGATACGGGGAGAGGATGGGAGTGAGGGATACGGGGAGACGGAGGGAGTGAGGGATACGGGGAGACGGCGGGAGTGAGGGACAGAGGGACACGGTGGGAGTGAGGGATATGGGGAGACAGTGGGAGAGTGGGAAACGGGGAGATGGTGGGAGTGCGGGATACGGGGAGACGGTGGGAGTGAGGGATACGGGGAGGCAGTGGGAGTGAGGGATACGGGGAGACGGTGGGAGGGATACGGGGAGACGGTGGGAGTGAGTGATATGGGGACACGGTGGGAGTGAGGGATATGGGGAGACGTTGGGAGTGAGGGACACAAGGGGACGGTGGGAGTGAGGGATACGGGGAGAAGGTGGGATTGAGGGATACGGGGAGACAGTGGGAGTGAGGGATACAGGGAGACGGTGGGAATGAGGGACACAGGGAGACGGTGGGAATGAGGGACACAGGGGGACGGTGGGAGTGAGGGATACGGGGAGAAGATGGGATTGAGGGATACGGGGAGACAGTGGGAGTGAGGGATACGGGAGATGGTGGGAGTGAGGGATACGGGGAGGCAGTGGGATTGAGGGATACGGGGAGACGGTGGGATTGAGGGATACGGGGAGACGGTGGGAGTGAGGGATACGGGGAGACGGTGGGAGTGAGGAATACGGGGAGACGGAGGGAGTGAGGGATACGGAGAGACGGTGGGAGTGAGGGATACGGGGAGACGGTGAGTGTGAGGGATACGGGAGATGGTGGGAGTGAGGGATACGGGGAGACGGTGGGATTGAGGGATACGGGGAGACGGTGGGACTGAGGGACACGGGGAGACAGTGGGAGTGAGGGATATGGGGAGACGGTGGGAGTGAGGGACACAGAGAGACGGTGGGAGTGAGGGATACGGGGAGACGGTGGGAGTGAGGGATACGGGGAGACGGTGGGATTGAGGGATACGGGGAGACGGTGGGACTGAGGGACACGGGGAGACAGTGGGAGTGAGGGATATGGGGAGACGGTGGGAGGGAGGGACACAGGGAGACGGTGGGAGTGAGCGACACGGGGATACGGTGGGAGTGAGGGATACGGGGAGACTGTGGGAGTGAGGGATACGGGGAGGTGGTGGGAGTGAGCGGTACGGGTAGACGGTGGGAGTGAGGGATACGGGGAGACGGTGGGAGTGAGGAGTACGGGACGACCGTGGGGCTGAGGGATACGGGGAATTGGTGGGAGTGAGGGAGACGGAGAGACGGTGGGAGTGAGGGATACTGGGAGACGGTGGGTGTGGGGCAAACGGGGAGATGGTGGGATTGAGGGATACAGGGAGATGACAGGACTGAAGGATACAGGGAGATGGTGGGAATGAGGGATATGGGGAGGCGGTGGGAGTGAGGGATACGGGGAGACGGTGGGAGTGAGGTAGAAGGGTAGATGGTGGGAGTGAGGGATATGGGGAGATGATGGGAGTGAGGGATACGGGGAGACAGTGATAGTGAGGGACACAGGGAGACGGTGGGAGTGAGGGACAGAGGGAGACGGTGGGAGTGAGGGACACAGGGAGACGGTGGGAGTGAGGGATACGGGGATACGGTGGGAGTGAGTGATACGGGGAGACGGTGCAAGTGAGAGATACGGGGAGGTGGTGGGAGTGAGGGGTACGGGGAGACGGTGGGATTGAGGGATACGGGGAGACGGTGGGAGTGAGGGATACGGGGAGACGGTGGGAGTGAGGTGTGTGGGAAGATCGTGGGGGTGAGGGATACGGGGAGATTGTGGGAGTGAGGGATACGGGGAGACGGTGGGATTGAGGGATACGGGGAGAAGGTGGGAGTGAGGGATGCGGGGAGACGGTGGGAGTGAGGAATACGGGGAGACGGTGGGAGTTAGAGATATGTGGATACGGTGGGAGTGAGGGAGACGGAGAGACGGTGGGAGTGAGGGATACGGGGAGACGGTGGGTGTGAGGGACACAGGGAGACGGTGGGAGTTAGAGGTATGTGGATACGGTGGGAGTGAGGGAGACGGAGAGACGGTGGGAGTGAGGGATGCGGGGAGACGGTGGGTGTGAGGGAAACGGGGAACAATGGGAGTGATGGTTACGGGGAGACGGTGGGAGTGAGGGATACGGGGAGACGGTGGGAGTGAGGGACACAGGGAGACGGTGGGATTGAGGGACACAGAGAGACGGTGGGAGTGAGGGATACGGGGAGACGGTGGGATTGAGGGATACGGGGAGACGGTGGGAGTGAGGGACCCAGGGAGACGGTGGGATTGAGGGACACAGGGAGACGGTGGGATTGAGGGATACGGGGAGACGGTGGGAGTGAGGGACACAGGGAGACGGTGGGATTGAGGGACACGGGGAGACGGAGGCAGTGAGGGATACGGGGAGACGGTAAAAGTGAGTGATCCGGGGAGACGGTGGGAGTGAGGGATGCAGGGAGACGGTGGGAGTGAGGGATACGGGGAGACGGAGGGAGTGAGGGAGAAGGGGAGACGGTGGGAGTGAGGGAAACGGGGTGATGGTGGGAGTGAGGGATACAGGGAGACGGTGGGAGTGAGGGATACGGGGAGACGGAGGGAGTGAGCGATACGGGGAGGTGGTGGGAGTGAGGGGTACGGGGAGACGGTGGGAGTGAGGGATACGGGGAGACGATGGGAGTGAGGGATACGGGGAGACGGAGGGAGTGAGCGATACGGGGAGGTGGTGGGAGTGAGGGGTACGGGGAGACGGTGGGAGTGAGGGATACAGGGAGACGGTGGGAGTGAGGGATACGGGGTGACGGTGGGAGTGAGGGATACGGGGAGACGGTGGGAGTGAGGGATACGGGGAGACGGTGGGAGTGAGGGATACGGGGAGACGGAGGGAGTGAGCGATACGGGGAGGTGGTGGGAGCGAGGGTTACGGGGAGACGGTGGGAGTGAGGGATACAGGGAGACGGTGGGATTGAGGGACACGGGGAGACGGAGGCAGTGAGGGATACGGGGAGACGGTAAAAGTGAGTGATCCGGGGAGACGGTGGGAGTGAGGGAAGCAGGGAGACGGTGGGAGTGAGGGATACGGGGAGACGGAGGGAGTGAGGGAGAAGGGGAGACGGTGGGAGTGACGGATACGGGGAGACGGTGGGAGTGAGGGAGAAGGGGAGACGGTGGGAGTGACGGATACAGGGCGACGGTGTGAGTGAGGGGTACGGGGAGGCAGTGGGAGTGAGGGATACGGGGAGACGGTGGGAGTGAGGGATACAGGGAGATTGGGGAGTGAGGGAGAGAGGGACACGGTGGGAGTGAGGGATATGGGGAGACAGTGGGAGTGAGGGACAGAGGGACACGGTGGGAGTGAGGGATATGGGGAGACAGTGGGAGAGTGGGAAACGGGGAGATGGTGAGAGTGCGGGATACGGGGAGACGGTGGGAGTGAGGGATACGGGGAGAGGATGGGAGTGAGGGATACGGGGAGACGGAGGGAGTGAGGGATACGGGGAGACGGCGGGAGTGAGGGACAGAGGGACACGGTGGGAGTGAGGGATATGGGGAGACAGTGGGAGAGTGGGAAACGGGGAGATGGTGGGAGTGCGGGATACGGGGAGACGGTGGGAGTGAGGGATACGGGGAGGCAGTGGGAGTGAGGGATACGGGGAGACGGTGGGAGGGATACGGGGAGACGGTGGGAGTGAGTGATATGGGGACACGGTGGGAGTGAGGGATATGGGGAGACGGTGGGAGTGAGGGACACAAGGGGACGGTGGGAGTGAGGGATACGGGGAGAAGGTGGGATTGAGGGATACGGGGAGACAGTGGGAGTGAGGGATACAGGGAGACGGTGGGAATGAGGGACACAGGGAGACGGTGGGAATGAGGGACACAGGGGGACGGTGGGAGTGAGGGATACGGGGAGAAGATGGGATTGAGGGATACGGGGAGACAGTGGGAGTGAGGGATACGGGAGATGGTGGGAGTGAGGGATACGGGGAGGCAGTGGGATTGAGGGATACGGGGAGACGGTGGGATTGAGGGATACGGGGAGACGGTGGGAGTGAGGGATACGGGGAGACGGTGGGAGTGAGGAATACGGGGAGACGGAGGGAGTGAGGGATACGGAGAGACGGTGGGAGTGAGGGATACGGGGAGACGGTGAGTGTGAGGGATACGGGAGATGGTGGGAGTGAGGGATACGGGGAGACGGTGGGATTGAGGGATACGGGGAGACGGTGGGACTGAGGGACACGGGGAGACAGTGGGAGTGAGGGATATGGGGAGACGGTGGGAGTGAGGGACACAGAGAGACGGTGGGAGTGAGGGATACGGGGAGACGGTGGGAGTGAGGGATACGGGGAGACGGTGGGATTGAGGGATACGGGGAGACGGTGGGACTGAGGGACACGGGGAGACAGTGGGAGTGAGGGATATGGGGAGACGGTGGGAGGGAGGGACACAGGGAGACGGTGGGAGTGAGCGACACGGGGATACGGTGGGAGTGAGGGATACGGGGAGACTGTGGGAGTGAGGGATACGGGGAGGTGGTGGGAGTGAGCGGTACGGGTAGACGGTGGGAGTGAGGGATACGGGGAGACGGTGGGAGTGAGGAGTACGGGACGACCGTGGGGCTGAGGGATACGGGGAATTGGTGGGAGTGAGGGAGACGGAGAGACGGTGGGAGTGAGGGATACTGGGAGACGGTGGGTGTGGGGCAAACGGGGAGATGGTGGGATTGAGGGATACAGGGAGATGACAGGACTGAAGGATACAGGGAGATGGTGGGAATGAGGGATATGGGGAGGCGGTGGGAGTGAGGGATACGGGGAGACGGTGGGAGTGAGGTAGAAGGGTAGATGGTGGGAGTGAGGGATATGGGGAGATGATGGGAGTGAGGGATACGGGGAGACAGTGATAGTGAGGGACACAGGGAGACGGTGGGAGTGAGGGACAGAGGGAGACGGTGGGAGTGAGGGACACAGGGAGACGGTGGGAGTGAGGGATACGGGGATACGGTGGGAGTGAGTGATACGGGGAGACGGTGCAAGTGAGAGATACGGGGAGGTGGTGGGAGTGAGGGGTACGGGGAGACGGTGGGATTGAGGGATACGGGGAGACGGTGGGAGTGAGGGATACGGGGAGACGGTGGGAGTGAGGTGTGTGGGAAGATCGTGGGGGTGAGGGATACGGGGAGATTGTGGGAGTTAGGGATACGGGGAGACGGTGGGATTGAGGGATACGGGGAGAAGGTGGGAGTGAGGGATGCGGGGAGACGGTGGGAGTGAGGAATACGGGGAGACGGTGGGAGTTAGAGATATGTGGATACGGTGGGAGTGAGGGAGACGGAGAGACGGTGGGAGTGAGGGATACGGGGAGACGGTGGGTGTGAGGGACACAGGGAGACGGTGGGAGTTAGAGGTATGTGGATACGGTGGGAGTGAGGGAGACGGAGAGACGGTGGGAGTGAGGGATACGGGGAGACGGTGGGTGTGAGGGAAACGGGGAACAATGGGAGTGATGGTTACGGGGAGACGGTGGGAGTGAGGGATACGGGGAGACGGTGGGAGTGAGGGACACAGGGAGACGGTGGGATTGAGGGACACAGAGAGACGGTGGGAGTGAGGGATACGGGGAGACGGTGGGATTGAGGGATACGGGGAGACGGTGGGAGTGAGGGACACAGGGAGACGGTGGGATTGAGGGACACAGGGAGACGGTGGGATTGAGGGATACGGGGAGACGGTGGGAGTGAGGGACACAGGGAGACGGTGGGATTGAGGGACACGGGGAGACGGAGGCAGTGAGGGATACGGGGAGACGGTAAAAGTGAGTGATCCGGGGAGACGGTGGGAGTGAGGGATGCAGGGAGACGGTGGGAGTGAGGGATACGGGGAGACGGAGGGAGTGAGGGAGAAGGGGAGACGGTGGGAGTGAGGGAAACGGGGTGATGGTGGGAGTGAGGGATACAGGGAGACGGTGGGAGTGAGGGATACGGGGAGACGGAGGGAGTGAGCGATACGGGGAGGTGGTGGGAGTGAGGGGTACGGGGAGACGGTGGGAGTGAGGGATACGGGGAGACGATGGGAGTGAGGGATACGGGGAGACGGAGGGAGTGAGCGATACGGGGAGGTGGTGGGAGTGAGGGGTACGGGGAGACGGTGGGAGTGAGGGATACAGGGAGACGGTGGGAATGAGGGATACGGGGTGACGGTGGGAGTGAGGGATACGGGGAGACGGTGGGAGTGAGGGATACGGGGAGACGGTGGGAGTGAGGGATACGGGGAGACGGAGGGAGTGAGCGATACGGGGAGGTGGTGGGAGCGAGGGTTACGGGGAGACGGTGGGAGTGAGGGATACAGGGAGACGGTGGGATTGAGGGACACGGGGAGACGGAGGCAGTGAGGGATACAGGGAGACGGTAAAAGTGAGTGATCCGGGGAGACGGTGGGAGTGAGGGATGCAGGGAGACGGTGGGAGTGAGGGATACGGGGAGACGGAGGGAGTGAGGGAGAAGGGGAGACGGTGGGAGTGACGGATACGGGGAGACGGTGGGAGTGAGGGAGAAGGGGAGACGGTGGGAGTGACGGATACAGGGCGACGGTGTGAGTGAGGGGTACGGGAAGACCGTGGGGGTGAGGGATACGGGGAGATGGTGGGAGTGAGGGATACGGGGAGACGGAGGGAGTGAGGGTTACGGGGAGCCGATGGGAGTGAGGGATACGGGGAGACGGTGGGAGTGAGGGATACGGGGAGACGGTGGGAGTGAGGGATACGGGGAGACGGTGGGACTGAGGGACACAGGGAGACGGTGGGACTGAGGGATACGGGGAGATGGTGGGAGATAGGGACACGAGGAGACGGTGGGAGTGAGGGATACGGGGAGGCAGTGGGATTGAGGGATACGGGGAGATGGTGGGAGTGAGGGATACGGGGAGACGGTGGGAGTGAGAGATACAGGGAGACGGTGGGAGTAAGGGATACAGGGAGATGGGGGAGTGAGGTATACGGGGAGACGGTGATAGTGAGGGATTCGGGGAGACGGTGGGAGTGAGGGATATGGGGAGACGGTGGGAGTGAGGGACACGGGGAGACGGTGGGAGTGAGGGACAGAGGGACACGGTGGGAGTTAGGGTTATGGGGAGACGGTGGGAGTGAGGGACACAGGGAGACGGTGGGAATGAGGGACACAGGGGGACGGTGGGAGTGAGGGATACGGGGAGAAGGTGGGATTGAGGGATACGGGGAGACAGTGGGAGTGAGGGATACGGGGAGGTGGTGGGAGTGAGGGGTACGGGGAGAAGGTGGGATTGAGGGATCCGGGGAGACAGTGGGAGTGAGGGATACGGGGAGGTGGTGGGAGTGAGGGATACGGGGAGATGGTGGGAGTGAGGGATACGGGGAGACGGTGGGATTGAGGGATACGGGGAGACGGTGGGAGTGAAGGATTCAGAGAGAAGGTGGGATTGAGGGGTACGGGGTGACGGAGGGAGTGAGGGATACGGGGACACGGTGAGATTGAGGGATCCGGGGAGACGGTGGGAGTAAGGGACACAGGGAGACGGTGGGAGTGAGGAATACGGGGAGACGGAGGGAGTGAGGGATACGGAGAGACGGTGGGAGTGAGGGATACGGGGAGACGGTGAGTGTGAGTGACACGGGGAGACGGTGGGACTGAGGGACACGGGGAGGTGGTGGGAGTGAGCGGTACGGGTAGACGGTGGGAGTGAGGGATACGGGGAGACTGTGGGAGTGAGGAGTACGGGACGACCGTGGGGCTGAGGGATACGGGGAGGTGGTGGGAGTGAGGGAGACGGAGAGACGGTGGGAGTGAGGGATACTGGGAGACGGTGGGTGTGGGGCAAACGGGGAGACGGTGGGATTGAGGGATACAGGGAGATGACAGGACTGAAGGATACAGGGAGATGGTGGGAATGAGGGATATGGGGAGGCGGTGGGAGTGAGGGATACGGGGAGACGGTGGGAGTGAGGGAGAAGGGTAGATGGTGGGAGTGAGGGATATGGGGAGATGATGGGAGTGAGGGATACGGGGAGACAGTGAGAGTGAGGGACACAGGGAGACGGTGGGAGTGAGGGACAGAGGGAGACGGTGGGAGTGAGGGACACAGGGAGACGGTATGAGTGAGGGATACGGGGATACGGTGGGAGTGAGGGATACGGGGAGACGGTGCAAGTGAGAGATACGGGGAGGTGGTGGGAGTGAGGGGTACGGGGAGACGGTGGGATTGAGGGATACGGCGAGACGGTGGGAGTGAGCGATACGGGGAGACGGTGGGAGTGATGTGTATGGGAAGATCGTGGGGGTGAGGGATACGGGGAGATGGTGTGAGTGAGGGATACGGGGAGACGGTGGGATTGAGGGATACAGGGAAACGGTGGGAGTGAGGGATGCGGGGAGACGGTGGGAGTTAGGGATACGGGGAGATGGTGGGTGTGGGGCAAACGGGGAGACGGTGGGATTGAGGGACACAGGGAGATGGCAGGACTGAGGGATACAGGGAGATGGTGGGAATGAGGGATATGGGGAGACGGTGGGAGTGAGGGATACGGGGAGATGATGGGAGTGAGGGATATGGGGAGACTGTGGGAGTGAGGGATACTGGGAGATGGTGGCAGTGAGGGATACAGGGAGACGGTGGGATTGAGGGTTACGGGGAGACGGAGGGAGTGAGGGATACGGGGAGACGGTAAAAGTGAGGGATCCGGGGTGACGGTGGGAGTGAGGGATGCAGGGAGACGGTGGGAGTGAGGGATAAGGGGAGACGGAGGGAGTGAGGTATACGGGGAGACGGTGATAGTGAGGGATTCGGGGAGACGGTGGGAGTGAGGGATATCGGGAGACGGTGGGAGTGAGGGACACGGGGAGACGGTGGGAGTGAGGGACAGAGGGACACGGTGGGAGTTAGGGATATGGGGAGACGGTGGGAGTGAGGGACACAGGGAGACGGTGGGAATGAGGGACACAGGGGGACGGTGGGAGTGAGGGATACGGGGAGAAGGTGGGATTGAGGGATACGGGGAGACAGTGGGAGTGAGGGATACGGGGAGGTGGTGGGAGTGAGGGGTACGGGGAGAAGGTGGGATTGAGGGATACGGGGAGACAGTGGGAGTGAGGGATACGGGGAGGTGGTGGGAGTGAGGGATACGGGGAGATGGTGGGAGTGAGGGATACGGGGAGACGGTGGGATTGAGGGATACGGGGAGACGGTGGGAGTGAAGGATACAATGAGAAGGTGGGATTGAGGGGTACGGGGTGACGGAGGGAGTGAGGGATACGGGGACACGGTGAGATTGAGGGATCCGGGGAGACGGTGGGAGTGAGGGATGCGGGGAGACGGTGGGAATGAGGAATACGGGGAGATGGTGGGTGTGAGAGATACGTGGAGACGGTGGGAGTGAGGGAGATGGAGAGACGGTGGGAGTGAGGAGTGCGGTAAGACCGTGGGGGTGAGGGATACGGGGAGATGGTGGAAGTGAGGAAGACGGCGAGACGGTGGGAGTGAGGGATACTGGGAGACGGTGGGTGTGGGGCAAACGGGGAGATGGTGGGATTGAGGGATACAGGGAGATGACAGGACTGAAGGATACAGGGAGATGGTGGGAATGAGGGATATGGGGAGGCGGTGGGAGTGAGGGATACGGGGAGACGGTGGGAGTGAGGTAGAAGGGTAGATGGTGGGAGTGAGGGATATGGGGAGATGATGGGAGTGAGGGATACGGGGAGACAGTGATAGTGAGGGACACAGGGAGACGGTGGGAGTGAGGGACAGAGGGAGACGGTGGGAGTGAGGGATACGGGGATACGGTGGGAGTGAGTGATACGGGGAGACGGTGCAAGTGAGAGATACGGGGAGGTGGTGGGAGTGAGGGGTACGGGGAGACGGTGGGATTGAGGGATACGGGGAGACGGTGGGAGTGAGGGATACGGGGAGACGGTGGGAGTGAGGTGTGTGGGAAGATCGTGGGGGTGAGGGATACGGGGAGATTGTGGGAGTGAGGGATACGGGGAGACGGTGGGATTGAGGGATACGGGGAGAAGGTGGGAGTGAGGGATGCGGGGAGACGGTGGGAGTGAGGAATACGGGGAGACGGTGGGAGTTAGAGATATGTGGATACGGTGGGAGTGAGGGAGACGGAGAGACGGTGGGAGTGAGGGATACGGGGAGACGGTGGGTGTGAGGGACACAGGGAGACGGTGGGAGTTAGAGATATGTGGATACGGTGGGAGTGAGGGAGACGGAGAGACGGTGGGAGTGAGGGATACGGGGAGACGGTGGGTGTGAGGGAAACGGGGAACAATGGGAGTGATGGTTACGGGGAGACGGTGGGAGTGAGGGATACGGGGAGACGGTGGGAGTGAGGGACACAGGGAGACGGTGGGATTGAGGGACACAGAGAGACGGTGGGAGTGAGGGATACGGGGAGACGGTGGGATTGAGGGATACGGGGAGACGGTGGGAGTGAGGGACACAGGGAGACGGTGGGATTGAGGGACACAGGGAGACGGTGGGATTGAGGGATACGGGGAGACGGTGGGAGTGAGGGACACAGGGAGACGGTGGGACTGAGGGATACGGGGAGATTGTGGGAGAGAGGGACACGGGGAGACGGTGGGAGTGAGGGATACGGGGAGATGGTGGGAGTGAGGGAAACGGGGTGACGGTGGGAGTGAGGGATACAGGGAGACGGTGGGAGTGAGGGATACGGGGAGACGGAGGGAGTGAGCGATACGGGGAGGTGGTGGGAGTGAGGGGTACGGGGAGACGGTGGGAGTGAGGGATACGGGGAGACGATGGGAGTGAGGGATACGGGGAGACGGAGGGAGTGAGCGATACGGGGAGGTGGTGGGAGTGAGGGATACGGGGAGACAGTGAGAGTGAGGGACACAGGGAGACGGTGGGAGTGAGGGACAGAGGGAGACGGTGGGAGTGAGGGACACAGGGAGACGGTATGAGTGAGGGATACGGGGATACGGTGGGAGTGAGGGATACGGGGAGACGGTGCAAGTGAGAGATACGGGGAGGTGGTGGGAGTGAGGGGTACGGGGAGACGGTGGGATTGAGGGATACGGCGAGACGGTGGGAGTGAGCGATACGGGGAGACGGTGGGAGTGATGTGTATGGGAAGATCGTGGGGGTGAGGGATACGGGGAGATGGTGTGAGTGAGGGATACGGGGAGACGGTGGGATTGAGGGATACAGGGAAACGGTGGGAGTGAGGGATGCGGGGAGACGGTGGGAGTTAGGGATACGGGGAGATGGTGGGTGTGGGGCAAACGGGGAGACGGTGGGATTGAGGGACACAGGGAGATGGCAGGACTGAGGGATACAGGGAGATGGTGGGAATGAGGGATATGGGGAGACGGTGGGAGTGAGGGATACGGGGAGATGATGGGAGTGAGGGATATGGGGAGACTGTGGGAGTGAGGGATACTGGGAGATGGTGGCAGTGAGGGATACAGGGAGACGGTGGGATTGAGGGTTACGGGGAGACGGAGGGAGTGAGGGATACGGGGAGACGGTAAAAGTGAGGGATCCGGGGTGACGGTGGGAGTGAGGGATGCAGGGAGACGGTGGGAGTGAGGGATAAGGGGAGACGGAGGGAGTGAGGTATACGGGGAGACGGTGATAGTGAGGGATTCGGGGAGACGGTGGGAGTGAGGGATATCGGGAGACGGTGGGAGTGAGGGACACGGGGAGACGGTGGGAGTGAGGGACAGAGGGACACGGTGGGAGTTAGGGATATGGGGAGACGGTGGGAGTGAGGGACACAGGGAGACGGTGGGAATGAGGGACACAGGGGGACGGTGGGAGTGAGGGATACGGGGAGAAGGTGGGATTGAGGGATACGGGGAGACAGTGGGAGTGAGGGATACGGGGAGGTGGTGGGAGTGAGGGGTACGGGGAGAAGGTGGGATTGAGGGATACGGGGAGACAGTGGGAGTGAGGGATACGGGGAGGTGGTGGGAGTGAGGGATACGGGGAGATGGTGGGAGTGAGGGATACGGGGAGACGGTGGGATTGAGGGATACGGGGAGACGGTGGGAGTGAAGGATACAATGAGAAGGTGGGATTGAGGGGTACGGGGTGACGGAGGGAGTGAGGGATACGGGGACACGGTGAGATTGAGGGATCCGGGGAGACGGTGGGAGTGAGGGATGCGGGGAGACGGTGGGAATGAGGAATACGGGGAGATGGTGGGTGTGAGAGATACGTGGAGACGGTGGGAGTGAGGGAGATGGAGAGACGGTGGGAGTGAGGAGTGCGGTAAGACCGTGGGGGTGAGGGATACGGGGAGATGGTGGAAGTGAGGAAGACGGCGAGACGGTGGGAGTGAGGGATACTGGGAGACGGTGGGTGTGGGGCAAACGGGGAGATGGTGGGATTGAGGGATACAGGGAGATGACAGGACTGAAGGATACAGGGAGATGGTGGGAATGAGGGATATGGGGAGGCGGTGGGAGTGAGGGATACGGGGAGACGGTGGGAGTGAGGTAGAAGGGTAGATGGTGGGAGTGAGGGATATGGGGAGATGATGGGAGTGAGGGATACGGGGAGACAGTGATAGTGAGGGACACAGGGAGACGGTGGGAGTGAGGGACAGAGGGAGACGGTGGGAGTGAGGGATACGGGGATACGGTGGGAGTGAGTGATACGGGGAGACGGTGCAAGTGAGAGATACGGGGAGGTGGTGGGAGTGAGGGGTACGGGGAGACGGTGGGATTGAGGGATACGGGGAGACGGTGGGAGTGAGGGATACGGGGAGACGGTGGGAGTGAGGTGTGTGGGAAGATCGTGGGGGTGAGGGATACGGGGAGATTGTGGGAGTGAGGGATACGGGGAGACGGTGGGATTGAGGGATACGGGGAGAAGGTGGGAGTGAGGGATGCGGGGAGACGGTGGGAGTGAGGAATACGGGGAGACGGTGGGAGTTAGAGATATGTGGATACGGTGGGAGTGAGGGAGACGGAGAGACGGTGGGAGTGAGGGATACGGGGAGACGGTGGGTGTGAGGGACACAGGGAGACGGTGGGAGTTAGAGATATGTGGATACGGTGGGAGTGAGGGAGACGGAGAGACGGTGGGAGTGAGGGATACGGGGAGACGGTGGGTGTGAGGGAAACGGGGAACAATGGGAGTGATGGTTACGGGGAGACGGTGGGAGTGAGGGATACGGGGAGACGGTGGGAGTGAGGGACACAGGGAGACGGTGGGATTGAGGGACACAGAGAGACGGTGGGAGTGAGGGATACGGGGAGACGGTGGGATTGAGGGATACGGGGAGACGGTGGGAGTGAGGGACACAGGGAGACGGTGGGATTGAGGGACACAGGGAGACGGTGGGATT
Source organism: Scyliorhinus torazame (assembly GCF_047496885.1). Taxonomy (NCBI): domain Eukaryota; kingdom Metazoa; phylum Chordata; class Chondrichthyes; order Carcharhiniformes; family Scyliorhinidae; genus Scyliorhinus; species Scyliorhinus torazame. Next base: position 82,499,291 of record NC_092722.1, read on the forward strand.
GAGGGATACGGGGAGACGGTGGGAGTGAGGGACACAGGGAGACGGTGGGACTGAGGGATACGGGGAGATTGTGGGAGAGAGGGACACGGGGAGACGGTGGGAGTGAGGGATACGGGGAGATGGTGGGAGTGAGGGAAACGGGGTGACGGTGGGAGTGAGGGATACAGGGAGACGGTGGGAGTGAGGGATACGGGGAGACGGAGGGAGTGAGCGATACGGGGAGGTGGTGGGAGTGAGGGGTACGGGGAGACGGTGGGAGTGAGGGATACGGGGAGACGATGGGAGTGAGGGATACGGGGAGACGGAGGGAGTGAGCGATACGGGGAGGTGGTGGGAGTGAGGGGTACGGGGAGACGGTGGGAGTGAGGGATACAGGGAGACGGTGGGAGTGAGGGATACGGGGTGACGGTGGGAGTGAGGGATACGGGGAGACGGTGGGAGTGAGGGATACGGGGAGACGGTGGGAGTGAGGGATACGGGGAGACGGAGGGAGTGAGCGATACGGGGAGGTGGTGGGAGCGAGGGTTACGGGGAGACGGTGGGAGTGAGGGATACAGGGAGACGGTGGGATTGAGGGACACGGGGAGACGGAGGCAGTGGGGGATACGGGGAGACGGTAAAAGTGAGGGATCCGGGGAGACGGTGGGAGTGAGGGATGCAGGGAGACGGTGGGAGTGAGGGATACGGGGAGACGGAGGGAGTGAGGGAGAAGGGGAGACGGTGGGAGTGACGGATACGGGGAGACGGTGGGAGTGAGGGAGAAGGGGAGACGGTGGGAGTGACGGATACAGGGCGACGGTGTGAGTGAGGGGTACGGGAAGACCGTGGGGGTGAGGGATACGGGGAGATGGTGGGAGTGAGGGATACGGGGAGACGGAGGGAGTGAGGGTTACGGGGAGCCGATGGGAGTGAGGGATACGGGGAGACGGTGGGAGTGAGGGATACGGGGAGACGGTGGGAGTGAGGGATACGGGGAGACGGTGGGACTGAGGGACACAGGGAGACGGTGGGACTGAGGGATACGGGGAGATGGTGGGAGATAGGGACACGAGGAGACGGTGGGAGTGAGGGATACGGGGAGGCAGTGGGATTGAGGGATACGGGGAGATGGTGGGAGTGAGGGATACGGGGAGACGGTGGGAGTGAGAGATACAGGGAGACGGTGGGAGTAAGGGATACAGGGAGATGGGGGAGTGAGGTATACGGGGAGACGGTGGGAGTGAGGGACACGGGGAGACGGTGGGAGTGAGGGACAGAGGGACACGGTGGGAGTTAGGGTTATGGGGAGACGGTGGGAGTGAGGGACACGGGGAGACGGTGGGAGTGAGGGACAGAGGGACACGGTGGGAGTTAGGGTTATGGGGAGACGGTGGGAGTGAGGGACACATGGAGACGGTGGGAATGAGGGACACAGGGGGACGGTGGGAGTGAGGGATACGGGGAGAAGGTGGGATTGAGGGATACGGGGAGACAGTGGGAGTGAGGGATACGGGGAGGTGGTGGGAGTGAGGGGTACGGGGAGAAGGTGGGATTGAGGGATCCGGGGAGACAGTGGGAGTGAGGGATACGGGGAGGTGGTGGGAGTGAGGGATACGGGGAGATGGTGGGAGTGAGGGATACGGGGAGACGGTGGGATTGAGGGATACGGGGAGACGGTGGGAGTGAAAGATTCAGAGAGAAGGTGGGATTGAGGGGTACGGGGTGACGGAGGGAGTGAGGGATACGGGGACACGGTGAGATTGAGGGATCCGGGGAGACGGTGGGAGTAAGGGACACAGGGAGACGGTGGGAGTGAGGAATACGGGGAGACGGAGGGAGTGAGGGATACGGAGAGACGGTGGGAGTGAGGGATACGGGGAGACGGTGAGTGTGAGTGACACGGGGAGACGGTGGGACTGAGGGACACGGGGAGGTGGTGGGAGTGAGCGGTACGGGTAGACGGTGGGAGTGAGGGATACGGGGAGACTGTGGGAGTGAGGAGTACGGGACGACCGTGGGGCTGAGGGATACGGGGAGGTGGTGGGAGTGAGGGAGACGGAGAGACGGTGGGAGTGAGGGATACTGGGAGACGGTGGGTGTGGGGCAAACGGGGAGACGGTGGGATTGAGGGATACAGGGAGATGACAGGACTGAAGGATACAGGGAGATGGTGGGAATGAGGGATATGGGGAGGCGGTGGGAGTGAGGGATACGGGGAGACGGTGGGAGTGAGGGAGAAGGGTAGATGGTGGGAGTGAGGGATATGGGGAGATGATGGGAGTGAGGGATACGGGGAGACAGTGAGAGTGAGGGACACAGGGAGACGGTGGGAGTGAGGGACAGACGGAGACGGTGGGAGTGAGGGACACAGGGAGACGGTATGAGTGAGGGATACGGGGATACGGTGGGAGTGAGTGATACGTGGAGACGGTGCAAGTGAGAGATACGGGGAGGTGGTGGGAGTGAGGGGTACGGGGAGACGGTGGGATTGAGGGATACGGCGAGACGGTGGGAGTGAGCGATACGGGGAGACGGTGGGAGTGATGTGTATGGGAAGATCGTGGGGGTGAGGGATACGGGGAGATGGTGTGAGTGAGGGATACGGGGAGACGGTGGGATTGAAGGATACAGGGAGACGGTGGGAGTGAGGGATGCGGGGAGACGGTGGGAGTTAGGGATACGGGGAGATGGTGGGTGTGGGGCAAACGGGGAGACGGTGGGATTGAGGGACACAGGGAGATGGCAGGACTGAGGGATACAGGGAGATGGTGGGAATGAGGGATATGGGGAGACGGTGGGAGTGAGGGATACGGGGAGATGATGGGAGTGAGGGATATGGGGAGACTGTGGGAGTGAGGGATACTGGGAGATGGTGGCAGTGAGGGATACAGGGAGACGGTGGGATTGAGGGTTACGGGGAGAGGGAGGGAGTGAGGGATACGGGGAGACGGTAAAAGTGAGGGATCCGGGGTGACGTTGGGAGTGAGGGATGCAGGGAGACGGTGGGAGTGAGGGATAAGGGGAGACGGAGGGAGTGAGGTATACGGGGAGACGGTGATAGTGAGGGATTCGGGGAGACGGTGGGAGTGAGGGATATGGGGAGACGGTGGGAGTGAGGGACACGGGGAGACGGTGGGAGTGAGGGACAGAGGGACACGGTGGGAGTTAGGGATATGGGGAGACGGTGGGAGTGAGGGACACAGGGAGACGGTGGGAATGAGGGACACAGGGGGACGGTGGGAGTGAGGGATACGGGGAGAAGGTGGGATTGAGGGATACGGGGAGACAGTGGGAGTGAGGGATACGGGGAGGTGGTGGGAGTGAGGGGTACGGGGAGAAGGTGGGATTGAGGGATACGGGGAGACAGTGGGAGTGAGGGATACGGGGAGGTGGTGGGAGTGAGGGATACGGGGAGATGGTGGGAGTGAGGGATACGGGGAGACGGTGGGATTGAGGGATACGGGGAGACGGTGGGAGTGAAGGATACAATGAGAAGGTGGGATTGAGGGGTACGGGGTGACGGAGGGAGTGAGGGATACGGGGACACGGTGAGATTGAGGGATCCGGGGAGACGGTGGGAGTGAGGGATGCGGGGAGACGGTGGGAATGAGGAATACGGGGAGATGGTGGGTGTGAGAGATACGTGGAGACGGTGGGAGTGAGGGAGATGGAGAGACGGTGGGAGTGAGGAGTGCGGTAAGACCGTGGGGGTGAGGGATACGGGGAGATGGTGGAAGTGAGGAAGACGGCGAGACGGTGGGAGTGAGGGATACTGGGAGACGGTGGGTGTGGGGCAAACGGGGAGACGGTGGGATTGTGGGATACAGGGAGATGGCAGGACTGAGGGATACAGGGAGACGGTGGGAATGAGGGATATGGGGAGGTGGTGGGAGTGAGGGATACGGGGAGTGTGGGAGAAGGGTAGATGGTGGGAGTGAGGGATACGGGGAGATGATGGGAGTGAGGGATACGGGGAGACAGTGAGAGTGAGGGACACAGGGAGATGGTGGGAGTGAGGGACAGAGGGAGACGGTGGGAGTGAGGGATATGGGGAGACGGTGGGAGTGAGGGACACAGGGAGACGGTGGGAGTGAGGGATACGGGGATACGGTGGGAGTGAGGGATACCGGGAGACGGTGCGAGTGAAGGATACGGGGTGGTGGTGAGAGTGAGGGGTACGGCTAGATGGTGGGAGTGAGGGATACGGGGAAACGGTGGGATTGAGGGATACGGGGAGATGGTGGGAGCGAGGGATACGGGGAGACCATGGGGGTGAGGGATACGGGGAGACTGTGGGAGTGAGGAATACGGGGAGATGGTGGGAGTGAGAGATACGTGGAGACGGTGGGAGTGAGGGAGATGGGGAGACGGTGGGAGTGAGGGATACGGGGAGACGGTGGGACTGAGGGACACAGGGAGATGGTGGGAGTGAGGGATACGGGGAGACGGAGGGAGTGAGGGACACAGGGTGACGGTGGGACTGAGGGATACGGGGAGATGGTGGGAGAGAGGGACACGAGGAGACGGTGGGAGTGAGGGATACGTGGAGGCAGTGGGATTGAGGGATACGGGGAGATGGTGGGAGTGAGGGATACGGGGAGACGGTGGGAGTGAGGGATTCGGGGAGACAGTGGGAGTGAGGGATATGGGGAGACGGTGGGAGTGAGAGATACAGGGAGACGGTGGGAGTGAGGGATTCGGGGAGACGGTGGGAGTGAGGGAAATGGGGAGACGGTGGGAGTGAGCGATACGGGGAGACGGCGGGAGTGAGGGAGAACGGTAGATGGTGGGAGTAAGGGATACGGAGAGACAGTGAGAGTGAGGGACACGGGGAGACGGTGGGAGTGAGGGACAGAGGGACACGGTGGGAGTGAGGGATATGGGGAGACGGTGGGAGAGAGGGACACAGGGAGACGGTGGGAATGAGGGACACAGTGGGACGGTGGGAGTGAGGGATACGGGGAGAAGGTGGGATTGAGGGATACGGGGAGACAGTGGGAGTGAGGGATACGGGGAGGTGGTGGGGGTGAGGGATACGGGGAGATGGTGGGAGTGAGGGATACGGGGAGACGGTGGGATTGAGGGATACGGGGAGACGGTGGGAGTGAAGGATACAGTGAGAAGGTGGGATTGAGGGGTACGGGGTGACGGAGGGAGTGAGGTATACGGGGACACGGTGAGAGTGAGGGATCCGGGGAGACGGTGGGAGTAAGGGACACAGGGAGCGGGTGGGAGTGAGGAATACGGGGAGACGGAGGGAGTGAGGGATACGGAGTGACGGTGGGCATGAGGGATACGGGGAGACGGTGAGTGTGAGTGACACGGGGAGACGGTGGGACTGAGGGACACGGGCAGACAGTGGGAGTGAGGGATATGGGGTGACGGTGGGAGGGAGGGACACAGGGAGACGGTGGGAGTGAGCGACACGGGGATACGGTGGGAGTGAGGGATACGGGGAGACTGTGGGAGTGAGGGATACGGGGAGGTGGTGTAAGTGAGCGGTACGGGTAGACGGTGGGAGTGAGGGATACGGGGAGACGGTGGGAGTGAGGAGTACGGGACGACCGTGGGGCTGAGGGATACGGGGAGGTGGTGGGAGTGAGGGAGACGGAGAGACGGTGGGAGTGAGGGATACTGGGAGACGGTGGGTGTGGGGCAAACGGGGAGACGGTGGGATTGAGGGATACAGGGAGATGACAGGACTGAAGGATACAGGGAGATGGTGGGAATGAGGGATATGGGGAGGCGGTGGGAGTGAGGGATACGGGGAGACGGTGGGAGTGAGGGAGAAGGGTAGATGGTGGGAGTGAGGGATATGGGGAGATGATGGGAGTGAGGGATACGGGGAGACAGTGAGAGTGAGGGACACAGGGAGACGGTGGGAGTGAGGGACAGAGGGAGACGGTGGGAGTGAGGGACACAGGGAGACGGTGGGAGTGAGGGATACGGGGATACGGTGGGAGTGAGGGATACGGGGAGACGGTGCAAGTGAGAGATACGGGGAGGTGGTGGGAGTGAGGGGCACGGGGAGACGGTGGAATTGAGGGATACGGGGAGACGGTGGGAGTGAGGGATACGGGGAGACGGTGGGAGTGATGTGTATGGGAAGATCGTGGGGGTGAGGGATACGGGGAGATGGTGGGAGTGAGGGATACGGGGAGACGGTAGGATTGAGGGATACAGGGAGACGGTGGGAGTGAGGGATGCGGGGAGACGCTGGGAGTGAGGAATACGGGGAGACGGTGGGAGTTAGAGATATGTGGATACGGTGGGAGTGAGGGAGTCGGAGAGACGGTGGGAGTGAGGGATACGGGGAGACGGTGGGTGTGAGGGAAACGGGGATACGGTGGGATTGAGTGATACAGGGAGATGGCTGGACTGAGGGATACAGGGACACGGTGGGAATGAGGGATATGGGGAGACGGTGGGAGTGAGGTATACGAGGAGATGGTGGGAGTGAGAGATATTGGTAGACGGTGGGATTGAGGTATACAGGGAGACAGTGGGAGTGTGGGAAACGGGGAGACAATGGGAGTGATGGTTACGGGGAGACGGTGGGAGTGAGGGATACGGGGAGACGGTGAGAGTGAGGGATACGGGGAGAGGGTGGAACTGAGGGACACAGAGAGACGGTGGGATTGAGGGATACGGGGAGACGGTGGGAGTGAGGGACACAGGGAGACGGTGGGACTGAGGGATACGGGGAGATTGTGGGAGAGAGGGACACGGGGAGACGGTGGGAGTGAGGGATACGGGGAGACGGTGGGAGTGATTGATACAGGGAGACGGTGGGAGTGAGGGATACAGGGAGATGGGGGGAGTGAGGTTTACGGGGAGACGGTGAGAGTGAGGGATACAGGGAGACGGTGGGACTGAGGGACACAGGGACACGGTGGGAGTGAGGGATACGGGGAGACGGAGGGAGTGAGCGATACGGGGAGGTGGTGGGAGTGAGGGTTACGGGAAGACGGTGGGAGTGAGTGATACGGGGAGACGGTGGGAGTGAGGGATACGGGGAGGCGGTGGGATTGAGGGACACGGGGAGACGGTGGGAGTGAAGGATACAGGGAGACGGTGGGATTGAGGGTTACGGGGAGACGGAGGGAGTGAGGGATACGGGGAGACGGTAAAAGTGAGGGATCCGGGGAGACGGTGGGAGTGAAGGATACAGGGAGACGGTGGGAGTGAGGGAGAAGGGGAGACGGTGGGAGTGACGGATACGGGGAGACGGTGGGAGTGAGGGACACGGGGAGACGGTGGGACTGAGGGACACGGGGAGACTGTGGTAGTGAGGGATATGGGGAGACGGTGGCAGGGAGGGACACAGGGAGACGGTGGAAGTGAGCGATACGGGGATACGGTGGGAGTGAGGGATACGGGGAGACGGTGGGAGTGAGGAATACGGGGAGGTGGTGGGAGTGAGCGGTACGGGGAGACGGTGGGAATGAGGGGTACGGGGAGACGGTGAGAGTGAGGGATACGGGGAGACGGTGGGAGTGAGGGGTACGGGAAGACCGTGGGGGTGAGGGATACGGGGAGATGGTGGGAATGAGGGAGACGGAGAGACGGTGGGAGTGAGGGATACGGGGAGACGGTGGGTGTGGGGCAAACGGGGAGACGGTGGGATTGAGGGATACATGGAGATGGCAGGACTGAGGGATACAGGGAGACGGTGGGAATGATGCATATGGGGAGACGGTGGGAGTGAGGGATACGGGGAGACGGTGGGAGTGAGGGATACGGGGAGACATTGAGAGTGACGGATACGGGGAGACGGTGGGAGTGAGGGACACGGGGCGACGGTGGGACTGAGGGACACGGGGAGACTGTGGTAGTGAGGGATATGGGGAGAAGGTGGCAGGGAGGGACACAGGGAGACGGTGGAATTGAGCGATACGGGGATACGGTGGGAGTGAGGGATACGGGGAGACGGTGGGAGTGAGGGATACGGGGAGGTGGTGGGAGTGAGCGGTACGGGGAGACAGTGGGAATGAGGGGTACGGGGAGACGGTGAGAGTGAGGGATACGGGGAGACGGTGGGAGTGAGGGGTACGGGAAGACCGTGGGGGTGAGGGATACGGGGAGATGGTGGGAATGAGGGAGACGGAGAGACGGTGGGAGTGAGGGATACGGGGAGACGGTGTGTGTGGGGCAAACGGGGAGACGGTGGGATTGAGGGATACAGGGAGATGGCAGGACTGAGGGATACATGGAGACGGTGGGAATGATGCATATGGGGAGACGGTGGGAGTGAGGGATACGGGGAGACGGTGGGAGTGAGGGATACGGGGAGACATTGAGAGTGAGGGATACGGGGAGATGGTGCGAGTGAGGGACAGAGGGAGACGGTGGGAGTGAGGGATATGGGGAGATGGTGGGAGTGAGGGACACAGGGAGACGGTGGGAGTGAGGGATACGGTGATACGGTTGGGAGTGAGGGATACGGGGAGACGGTGCGAGTGAGGCATACGGGGAGGTGGTGGGAGTGAGGGGTACGGGGAGACGGTGGGAGTGAGGGATGTGGGGAGACGGTGGGAGTGAGGGATACGGGGAGACGGTGGGAGTGAGGGGTATGGGAAGATCATGGGGGTGAGGGATACGGTGAGATGGTGGGAGTGAGGGATACGGGGAGATGGTGGGATTGAGGGATACGGGGAGACGGTGGGAGTGAGGGATGCGGGGAGACGGTGGGATTGAGGAATACGGGGAGATGGTGGGAGTGAGAGATACGTGGAGACGGTGGGAGTGAGGGAGACGGGGAGACGGTGGGAGTGAGGGATACGGGGAGACGGTGGGTGTGAGGTAAACGGGGATACGGTGGGATTGAGGGATACAGGGAGATGGCTGAACTGAGGGATACAGGGACACGGTGGGAATGAGGGATATGGGGAGACGGTGGGAGTGAGGGATACGAGGAGGTGGTGGGAGTGAGAGATATTGGTAGACGGTGAGATTGAGGTATACAGGGAGACAGTGGGAGTGTGGGAAACGGGGAGACGGAGGGAGTGAGGGGTATGGGAAGATCGTGGGGGTGAGGGATACGGGGAGATAGAGGGAGTGAGGGATACGGGAGACGGTGGGAGTGAGGGAGACGGAGAGACGGTGTGAGTGAGGGATACGGGGAGACGGTGGGTGTGAGGGAAATGGGGATACGGTATGAGGGAGGGATACCGGGAGACGGTGGGAGTGAGGGAGAAGGGTAGATGGTGGCAGTGAGGGATATGGGGAGATAATGGGAGTGAGGGATACGGGAAGACAGTGAGAGTGAGGGACACAGGGAGACGGTGGGAGTGAGTGACACAGGGAGACGGTGCGAGTTAGGGATAGGGGATACGGTGGGAGTGAGGGATACGGGGAGACGGTGGGAGTGAGGGATACGGGGAGGTGGTGGGAGTGAGGTGTACGGGGAGACGGTGGGAGTGAGGGATACTGGGAGACGGTGGATGTGGGGCAAACGGGGAGACGGTGGGAGTGAGGGATACGGGGAGACGGTGGGAGTGAGGGATACGGGGAGGTGGTGGGAGTGAGGTGTACGGGGAGACGGTGGGAGTGAGGGATACTGGGAGACGGTGGGTGTGGGGCAAACGGGGAGACGGTGGGATTGAGGGATACAGGGAGATGGCAGGACTGAGGGATACAGGGAGACGGTGGGAATGATGGATATGGATAGACGGTGGGAGTGAGGGATACGTGGAGACGGTGGGAGTGAGGGATACGGGGATACGGTGGGACTGAGGGACACAGGGAGACGGTGGGAGTGAGGGATACGGGGAGACGGTGGGAGTGAGGGACACAGGGAGACGGTGGGACTGAGGGATATGGGGAGATTGTGGGAGAGTGGGACACGGGCAGACGGTGGGAGTGAGGGATACGGCGAGGCAGTGGGAGTGAGGGATACGGGGAGATGGTGGGAGTGAGGGATACAGGGAGATGGGGGGAGTGAGGTATACGGGGAGACGGTGATAGTGAGGGATTCGGGGAGACGGTGGGAGTGAGGGATATGGGGAGACGGTGGGAGTGAGGGACACGGGGAGGAGGTGGGAGTGAGGGAGAAGGGTAGATGGTGGGAGTGAGGGATACCGGGAGCTGATGGGAGTGAGGGATACGGGGAGACAGTGAGAGTGAGGGACACGGGGAGACGGTGGGAGTGAGGGACAGAGGCACACGGTGGGAGTGAGGGATAATGGGAGACGGTGGGAGTGTGGGACACAGGGAGATGGTGGGAGTGAGGGACACAGGGGGACGGTGGGAGTGAGGGATACGGGGAGAAGGTGGGAGTGAGGGGTACGGGGAGACGGTGGGAGTGAGGGATACGCGAGACGGTGGGAGTGAGGGATACGGGGAGACGATGGGAGTGAGGGGTATGGGAAGATCGTAGGGGTGAGGGATACGGGGAGATGGTGGGAGTGAGGGATACGGGGAGACGGTGGGAGTGAGGGATACGGAGAGACGGTGAGAGTGAGGGATACGGGGAGACGGTGGGATCGAGGGATACGGGGAGACGGTGGGAGTGAAGGATACGGGCTAACGGAGGGAGTGAGGGATACGGGGAGACGGTGAGAGTGAGAGATCCGGGGAGACGGTGGGTGGAAGGGATACAGGGAGACGGTGGGAGTGAGGGAGACGGGGAGACGGAGGGAGTGAGGGATACGGGGAGACGGTGGGAGTGAGGGATACCGTGAGACGGTGAGAGCGAGTGACACGGGGAGACGGTGGGACTGAGGGATACGGGGAGACGGTGGGAGTGAGGTGTCGGGGAAGACCGTGGGGGTGAGGGGTACGGTGAGATGGTGGGAGTGAGGGAGACGGAGAGACGGTGGGAGTGAGGGATACGGGGAGACGGTGGGTGTGGGGCAAATGGGGAGATGGTGGGATTGAGGGATAAAGGGAGATGGCAGGACTGAGGGATACAGGGAGACGGTGAGAATGAGGGATATGGGGAGACGGTGGGAGTGAGGGATACGGGGAGACGGTGGGAGTGAGGGAGAAGGGTAGATGGTGGGAGTGAGGGATACGGGGAGACAGTGAGAGTTAGGGACACAGGGAGACGGTGGCAGTGAGGGACAGAGGGAGACGGTTGGAGTGAGGGAAAAGGTGGAGACGGTGGGAGTGAGGGACACAGGGAGACGGTGGGAGTGAGGGGTACGGGGAGACGGTGGGAGTGAGGGATACGCGGAGACGGTGGGAGTGAGGGATACGGGGAGACGGTGGGAGTGAGGGGTATGGGAAGATCGTGGGGGTGAGGGATACGGGGAGATAGTGGGAGTGAGGGATACGGGGAGACGGTGGGAGTGAGGAATACGGGGAGATGGTGGGAGTGAGCGATACGTGGAGACGGTGGGAGTGAGGGAGACGGAGAGACGGTGGGAGTGAGGGATACGGGGAGACGGTGGGAGTGAGGTATACAGGGAGACGGTGATAGTGAGGCATACGGGGATATGGTCGGTGTGAGGGATACGGCGAGACGGTGAGAATGAGGGATACGGGGAGACGGTGGGAGAGAGGGATACAGGGAGACGGTGGGAGTGAGGCATACGGGGATACGGTCGGTGTGAGGGATACGGGGAGACGGTGGGAGTGAGGGATACGGGGAGACGGTGGGAGTGAGGGGTACGGGGAGACGGTGGGAGTGAGGGATACGGGGAGACGGTGGGAGTGAGGGATACGGGGAGACGGTGGGAATGAGGCATATGGGAAGATCGTGGGGGTGAGGGATACGGGGCGATAGTGGGAGTGAGGGATACGGGGAGACGGTGGGAGTGAGGAATACGGGGAGACGGTGGGAGTGAGGGAGACGGAGAGACGGTGGGAGTGAGGGATACGGGGAGACGGTGGGTGTGAGGGAAAAGGGGATACGGTGGGAGAGAGGGATACAGGGAGATGGCGTGACTGAGGGATACAGGGAGACGGTGATAGTGAGGGATACGGGGAGACGGTGGGAGAGAGGGATACAGGGAGACGGTAGGAGTGAGGGATATGGGGAGACGGAGGGAGTGAGGGATACGGGGAGACGGTGGGAGTGAGGCGTATGGGAAGATCGTGGGTGTGAGGGATAAGGGGCGATAGTGGGAGTGAGGGATACTGGGAGATGGTGGGAGAGAGGGACACGGGCAGACGGTGGGAGTGAGGGATACGGGGAGGCAGTGGGAGTGAGGGATACGGGGAGATGGTGGGAGTGAGGGATACGGGGAGACGGTGTGAGTGATGGATACAGGGAGACGGTGGGAGTGAGGGATACAGGGAGATGGTGGGAGTGAGGTATACAGGGAGACGGTGATTGTGAGGGATATGGGGAGACGGTGGGAGAGAGGGATACAGGGAGACGGTGGGAGTGAGGGATATGGGGAGACGGAGGGAGTGAGCGATACGGGGAGACAGTGGAAGTGAGGGATGCGGGGATATGGTCGGTGTGAGGGATACGGGGAGACGGTGGGAGAGAGGGATACAGGGAGACGGTGGGAGTGAGGGATATGGGGAGACGGAGGGAGTGAGGTATACGGGGAGATGGTGGGAGTGAGGGATACGGGGAGACGGTGGGAGTGAGGGATACAGGAAGACGGTGGGAGTGTGGGACAGAGGGAGACGGTGGGAGTGAGGGATACGGGGATACGGTCGGTGTGAGGGATACGGGGAGATGGTGGGAGTGAGGGATATGGGGAGGTGGGCGGAGTGAGGGGTACGGGGAGAGGGTGGGAGTGAGGTTTACGGGGAGACGGTGGGAGTTAGGGTTACGGGGAGACAGTGGGAGTGAGGGTTACGGGGAGACAGTGGGAGTGAGGTATATGGGGAGACGGTGGGAGTGAGGGAAACGGGGAGACGGTGGGAGTGAGGTATATGGGGAGACGGTGGGAGTGATGGATACGAGGAGATGGTGGGAGTGAGGGATATTGGGAGATTGTGGGTTTGAGGGATACAGGGAGACAGTGGGAGTGAGGGATACGGGGAGACGATGGGAGTGAGGGATACAGGGAGTCGGTGGGAGTGAGGGATACGGGGATACGGTGGGAGTGAGGGATACGGGGAGACGGTGGGAGTGAGGGATACAGGGAGTCGGTGGGAGTGAGGGATATGGGGAGATGGTGGGAGTGAGGGATACGGGGATATGGTGGGATTGAGGGATACGGGGAGACAGTGAGAGTGAGGGATATGGGGAGACGGTGGGAGTGAGGGATACGGGGATACGGTGGGAGTGAGGGATACGGGGAGACGGTGGGAGTGAGGGATATGGGGAGATGGTGGGAGTGAGGGATACGGGGATATGGTGGGATTGAGGGATACGGGGAGACAGTGAGAGTGAGGGATATGGGGTGACGGTGGGAGTGAGGGATACGGGGATACGGTGGGAGTGAGGGATATGGGGAGATGGTGGGAGTGAGGGATACGGGGATATTGTGGGATTGAGGGATACGGGGAGACGGTGGGAGTGAGGGATGCGGGGAGACGGTGGGAGTGAGGGATATGGGGAGATGGTGGGAGTGAGGGATACGGGGATATTGTGGGATTGAGGGATACGGGGAGACGGTGGGAGTGAGGGATGCGGGGAGACGGTGGGAGTGAGGAATACGGGGAGATGGTGGGAGTGAGAGATACGGGGAGACGGTGGGAGTGAGGGACACAGGGAGACGGTGGGAGTGAGGGACACAGGGGGACGGTGGGATTGAGGGATACGGGCAGACGGAGGGAGTGAGGGATACGGGGAGACGGTGGGAGTGAAGGATATAGGGAGGCGGTGGGAGTGAGGGATACGGGGAGACAGTGGGAGTGAGGGATACGGTGAGACGGTGAGAGTGAGGGATCCGGGGAGACGGTGGGTGGAAGGGATACAGGGAGACGGTGGGAGTGAGGGAAACGGGGAGATGGTGTGATTGAGGGATACGGGGAGACGGTGGGAGTGAAGGATATAGGGAGGCGGTGGGATTGAGGGATACGGGCAGACGGAGGGAGTGAGGGATACGGGGAGACGGTGAGAGTGAGGGATCCGGGGAGACGGTGGGTGGAAGGGATACAGGGAGACGGTGGGAGTGAGGGATACGGGGAGACGGTGGGACTGAGGGACACGGGAAGACGGTGGGAGTGAGGGATATGGGGAGACGGTGGGAGGGAGGGACACAGGGAGACGGTGGGAGTGAGCGATACGGGGATACGGTGGGAGTGAGGGATACGGGGAGACGGTGGGAGTGAGGGATACGGGGAGGTGGTGGGAGTGAGCGGTACGGGGAGACAGTGGGAATGAGGGGTACGGGGAGACAGTGAGAGTGAGGGATGCGGGGAGACGGTGGGAGTGAGGGGTCCGGGAAGACCGTGGGGGTGAGGGGTACGGGGAGATGGTGGGATTGAGGGAGACGGAGAGACGGTGGGAGTTAGGGATACGGGGAGACGGTGGGTGTGGGGCAAACGGCGAGACGGTGGGATTGAGGGATAAAGGGAGATGGCAGGACTGAGGGATACAGGGAGACGGTGGGAATGAGGGATATGGGGAGACGGTGAGAGTGAGGGATACGGAGAGACGGTGGGAGTGAGGGAGAAGGGTAGATGGTGGGAGTGAGGGATACGGGGAGTTGATGGGAGTGAGGGATACGGGGAGACAGTGAGAGTTTGGGACACAGGGAGACGGTGGGAGTGAGGGACAGAGGGAGACGGTTGGAGTGAGGGAAAAGGTGGAGACGGTGGGAGTGGGGGACACAGGGAGACGGTGGGAGTGAGGGGTACGGGGAGACGGTGGGAGTGAGGGATACGGGGAGACGGTGGGAGTGAGGAATACGGGGAGATGGTGGGAGTGAGAGATACGTGGAGACGGTGGGAGTGAGGGAGACGGGGAGACGGTGGGTGTGAGGGAAAAGGGGATACGGTGGGAGAGAGGGATACAGGGAGATGGCGTGACTGAGGGATACAGGGAGACGGTGATAGTGAGGGATACGGGGAGACGGTGGGAGAGAGGGATACAGGGAGACGGTGGGAGTGAGGGATATGGGGAGACGGAGGGAGTGAGGGATACGGGGAGACGGTGGGAGTGAGGCGTATGGGAAGATCGTGGGTGTGAGGGATAAGGGGCGATAGTGGGAGTGAGGGATACTGGGAGATGGTGGGAGAGAGGGACACGGGCAGACGGTGGGAGTGAGGGATACGGGGAGGCAGTGGGAGTGAGGGATACGGGGAGATGGTGGGAGTGAGGGATACGGGGAGACGGTGTGAGTGATGGATACAGGGAGACGGTGGGAGTGAGGGATACAGGGAGATGGTGGGAGTGAGGTATACAGGGAGACGGTGATTGTGAGGGATATGGGGAGACGGTGGGAGAGAGGGATACAGGGAGACGGTGGGAGTGAGGGATATGGGGAGACGGAGGGAGTGAGCGATACGGGGAGACAGTGGAAGTGAGGGATGCGGGGATATGGTCGGTGTGAGGGATACGGGGAGACGGTGGGAGAGAGGGATACAGGGAGACGGTGGGAGTGAGGGATATGGGGAGACGGAGGGAGTGAGGGATACGGGGAGATGGTGGGAGTGAGGGATACGGGGAGACGGTGGGAGTGAGGGATACAGGAAGACGGTGGGAGTGTGGGACAGAGGGAGACGGTGGGAGTGAGGGATACGGGGATACGGTCGGTGTGAGGGATACGGGGAGATGGTGGGAGTGAGGGATATGGGGAGGTGGGCGGAGTGAGGGGAACGGGGAGAGGGTGGGAGTGAGGGTTACGGGGAGACGGTGGGAGTTAGGGTTACGGGGAGACAGTGGGAGTGAGGGTTACGGGGAGACAGTGGGAGTGAGGTATATGGGGAGACGGTGGGAGTGAGGGAAACGGGGAGACGGTGGGAGTGAGGTATATGGGGAGACGGTGGGAGTGATGGATACGAGGAGATGGTGGGAGTGAGGGATATTGGGAGATTGTGGGTTTGAGGGATACAGGGAGACAGTGGGAGTGAGGGATACGGGGAGACGATGGGAGTGAGGGATACAGGGAGTCGGTGGGAGTGAGGGATACGGGGATACGGTGGGAGTGAGGGATACGGGGAGACGGTGGGAGTGAGGGATACAGGGAGTCGGTGGGAGTGAGGGATATGGGGAGATGGTGGGAGTGAGGGATACGGGGATATGATGGGATTGAGGGATACGGGGAGACAGTGAGAGTGAGGGATATGGGGAGACGGTGGGAGTGAGGGATACGGGGATACGGTGGGAGTGAGGGATACGGGTAGACGGTGGGAGTGAGGGATATGGGGAGATGGTGGGAGTGAGGGATACGGGGATATGGTGGGATTGAGGGATACGGGGAGACAGTGAGAGTGAGGGATATGGGGTGACGGTGGGAGTGAGGGATACGGGGATACGGTGGGAGTGAGGGATATGGGAGATGGTGGGAGTGAGGGATACGGGGATATGGTGGGATTGAGGGATACGGGGAGACGGTGGGAGTGAGGGATGCGGGGAGACGGTGGGAGTGAGGAATACGGGGAGATGGTGGGAGTGAGAGATACGGGGAGACGGTGGGAGTGAGGGACACAGGGAGACGGTGGGAGTGAGGGACACATGGGGACGGTGGGATTGAGGGATACGGGGAGAAGGTGGGAGTGAGGGAAACGGGGAGATGGTGTGATTGAGGGTTTACGGGGAGACGGTGGGAGTGAAGGATATAGGGAGGCGGTGGGATTGAGGGATACGGGCAGACGGAGGGAGTGAGGGATACGGGGAGACGGTGAGAGTGAGGGATCCGGGGAGACGGTGGGTGGAAGGGATACAGGGAGACGGTGGGAGTGAGGGATACGGGGAGACGGAGGGAGTGAGGGATACGGGGAGACAGTGGGAGTGAGGGATACGGTGAGACGGTGAGAGTGAGGGATCCGCGGAGACGGTGGGTGGAAGGGATACAGGGAGACGGTGGGAGTGAGGGAAACGGGGAGATGGTGTGATTGAGGGATACGGGGAGACGGTGGGAGTGAAGGATATAGGGAGGCGGTGGGATTGAGGGATACGGGCAGACGGAGGGAGTGAGGGATACGGGGAGACGGTGAGAGTGAGGGATCCGGGGAGACGGTGGGTGGAAGGGATACAGGGAGACGGTGGGAGTGAGGGATACGGGGAGACGGTGGGACTGAGGGACACGGGAAGACGGTGGGAGTGAGGGATATGGGGAGACGGTGGGAGGGAGGGACACAGGGAGACGGTGGGAGTGAGCGATACGGGGATACGGTGGGAGTGAGGGATACGGGGAGACGGTGGGAGTGAGGGATACGGGGAGGTGGTGGGAGTGAGCGGTACGGGGAGACAGTGGGAATGAGGGGTACGGGGAGACAGTGAGAGTGAGGGATGCGGGGAGACGGTGGGAGTGAGGGGTCCGGGAAGACCGTGGGGGTGAGGGGTACGGGGAGATGGTGGGATTGAGGGAGACGGAGAGACGGTGGGAGTTAGGGATACGGGGAGACGGTGGGTGTGGGGCAAACGGCGAGACGGTGGGATTGAGGGATAAAGGGAGATGGCAGGACTGAGGGATACAGGGAGACGGTGGGAATGAGGGATATGGGGAGACGGTGGGAGTGAGGGATACGGAGAGACGGTGGGAGTGAGGGAGAAGGGTAGATGGTGGGAGTGAGGGATACGGGGAGTTGATGGGAGTGAGGGATACGGGGAGACAGTGAGAGTTTGGGACACAGGGAGACGGTGGGAGTGAGGGACAGAGGGAGACGGTTGGAGTGAGGGAAAAGGTGGAGACGGTGGGAGTGGGGGACACAGGGAGACGGTGGGAGTGAGGGGTACGGGGAGACGGTGGGAGTGAGGGATACGGGGAGACGGTGGGAGTGAGAAATACGGGGAGATGGTGGGAGTGAGAGATACGTGGAGACGGTGGGAGTGAGGGAGACGGGGAGACGGTGAGAGTGAGGGACAGAGGGAGACGGTGGGACTGAGGGATACGGGGAGTTGGTGGGACAGAGGGACACGGGCAGACGGTGGGAGTGAGGGATACGGGGAGACGGTGGGAGTGAGGGACAGAGGGAGACGGTGGGACTGAGGGATACGGGGAGTTGGTGGGACAGAGGGACACGGGCAGACGGTGGGAGTGTGGGATACGGGGAGGCAGTGGGAGTGAGGGATACGGGGAGATGGTGGGAGTGAGGGATACGGGGAGACGGTGTGAGTGAGGGATACAGGGAGACGGTGGGAGTGAGGGATACAGGGAGATGGTGGGAGTGAGGTATACAGGGAGACGGTGATAGTGAGGGATACGGGGAGACGGTGGGAGAGAGGGATACAGGGAGACGGTGGGAGTGAGGGATCCGGGGAGACGGTGGAAGTGAGGGATATGGGGGATGGTGGGAGTGTGGGACACAGGGAGACGGTGGGAGTGAGGGATACGGGATACGGTCGGTGTGAGGGATACGGGGAGATGGAGGGAGTGAGGGATACGGGGAGGTGATCGGAGTGAGGGGTACGGGGAGAGGGTGGGAGTGAGGGTTACGGGGAGTCGTTGGGAGTGAGGGGTACGGGGAGAGGGTGGGAGTGAGGGTTACGGGGAAATGGTGTGAGTGAGGGATACGGGGAGACGGTGGGATTGAGGGTGACGGAGAGACGGTGGGAGTGAGGAATACGGGGAGATGGTGGGACTGAGAGATACGGGGAGACGGTGGGAGTGAGGGTGACGGAGAGACGGTGGGAGTGAGGGATACGAGGAGATGGTGGGAGTGAGGGATATTGGGAGATTGTGGGTTTGAGGGATACAGGGAGACAGTGGGAGTGAGGAATACAGGGAGTCGGTGGGAGTGAGGGATACGGGGAGACAGTGAGAGTGAGGGACACAGGGAGATGGTGGGAGTGAGGGACACAGGGAGATGGTGGGAGTGAGGGATACGGGGAGTCGGTGGGAGTGAGGGATACGGGGATACAGTGGGAATGAGGGATACGGGGAGATGCTGGGAGTGAGGGATACGGGTAGACGGTGGGAGTGAGGGATGCGGGGAGACGGTGGGAGCGAGGAATACGGGGAGATGATGGGAGTGAGAGATACGGGGAGACGGTGGGATTGAGGGATACGGAGAGACGGTGGGAGTGAGGTGTACGGGGAGACGGTGGGAGTGAGGGGTACGGGGAGACGGTGTGAGTGAGGGATACGGGGAGATGGTGGGAGTGAGAGATACCTGGAGACGGTGGGAGTGAGGGACACAGGGAGACGGTGGGAGTGAGGGAGACGGTGGGAGTGAGGGACACAGGAAGACGGTGGGACTGAGGGCGACGGGGAGATGGTGGGAGAGAGGGACACGGGGAGACGGTGGGAGTGAGGGATATGGGGAGGAAGTGGGATTGAGGGATACGGGGAGATGGTGGGAGTGAGGGATACGGGGAGACGGTGGGAGTTAGGGATACAGGGAGACGGTGG
This sequence comes from Scyliorhinus torazame, assembly GCF_047496885.1. Lineage (NCBI taxonomy): Eukaryota > Metazoa > Chordata > Chondrichthyes > Carcharhiniformes > Scyliorhinidae > Scyliorhinus > Scyliorhinus torazame. The sequence continues at coordinate 82,518,637 of NC_092722.1, forward strand.
GAGTGAGGGATACAGGGAGATGGTGGGAGTGAGGGATACGGGGAGAAGGTGATAGTGAGGGATACGGGGAGACGGTGGGAGTGAGGTATACAGGGAGACGATGGGAGTGAGGGATACGGGGATACGGTCGTTGTGAGGGATACGGGGAGATGGTGGGAGTGAGGGATACTGGGAGGTGGTCGGTGTGAGGGTTACGGGGAGATGGTGGGAGTGAGGGATACGGGAAGACCTTGGGGGTGAGGGATACGGGGAAATGGTGTCAGTGAGGCATACGGGGAGACGGTGCGAGTGAGGGTTACGGGGAGACGGTGGGGGTGAGGAATACGGGGAGATGGTGGGAGTGAGAGATACGGGGAGACGGTGGGAGTGAGGGTGACGGAGAGACGGTGGGAGTGAGGGATATGGGAAGACCTTGGGGGTGAGGGATACGGGGAAATGGTGTCAGTGAGGCATACGGGGAGGCGGTGGGAGTGAGGGTTACGGGGATACGGTGGGAGTGAGGAATACGGGGAGATGGTGGGAGTGAGAGATACGGGGAGAGTATCCCCTTGAGTATAAGAATTGGCAAGTCATGTTGCAGCTGTATAGAACCTTAGTTAGGCCACACTTGGAGTATAGTGTTCAATTCTGGTCGCCACACTACCAGAAGGATGTGGAGGCTTTAGAGAGGGTGCAGAAGAGATTTACCAGAATGTTGCCTGGTATGGAGGGCATAAGCTATGAGGAGCGATTGAATAAACTCGGTTTGTTCTCTCTGGAACGAAGGAGGTTGAGGGGCGACCTGATAGAGGTATACAAAATTATGAGGGGCATAGACAGAGTGGATAGTCAGAGGCTTTTCCCCAGGGTAGAGGGGTCAATTACTAGGGGGCATAGGTTTAAGGTGAGAGGGGCAAGGTTTAGAGTAGATGTACGAGGCAAGTTTTTTACGCAGAGGGTAGTGGGTGCCTGGAACTCGCTACCGGAGGAGGTAGTGGAAGCAGGGACGATAGGGACATTTAAGGGGCATCTTGACAAATATATGAATAGGATGGGAATAGAAGGATACGGACCCAGGAAGTGTAGAAGATTGTAGTTTAGTCGGGCAGTATGGTCGGCGCGGGCTTGGAGGGCCGAAGGGCCTGTTCCTGTGTTGTACATTTCTTTGTTCTTTGTTCTTTGAGACGGTGGGAGTGAGGGTGACGGAGTGACGGTGGGAGTGAGGGATATGGGGAGACGGTGGGAGTGAGGGAAACGGGGAGACGGTGGGATTGAGGGATACAGGGAGCTGGCAGGACTGAGGGATACAGGGAGACGGTGGGAATGAAGGATATGGGGAGACGGTGGGAGTGAGGGTAACGAGGAGATGGTGGGAGTGAGGGATATTGGGAGATTGTGGGTTTGAGGGATACAGGGAGACAGAGGGAGTGAGGGATACAGGGAGTCGGTGGGAGTGAGGGATACGGGGAGACGGAGGGAGTGAGGGATACGGGGAGATGATGGGAGTGAGGGATACAGGGAGACAGTGAGAGTGAGGGACACGGGGAGACGGTGGGAGAGAGGGACACAGGGAGATGGTGGGAGTGTTGGATATGGGTAGACGGTGGGAGTGAGGGACACAGGGATACGGTGGGAGTGAGGGATACGGAGATACGGTGGGAGTGAGGGATATGGGGAGATGGTGGGAGTGAGGGATACGGTGAGATGGTGGGAGTGAGGGGTACGGGGAGACGGTGGGAGTGAGGTATAAGGGGAGACGGTGGGAGTGAGGGATACGGGGAGATGGTGGGAGTGAGGGATACGGGGAAACAGTGGGAGTGAGGGATACGGGGAGATGGTGGGAGTGAGGGATACGGGGAGACGGTGGGATTGAGGGATACGGGGAGACGGTGGGAGTGAGGGATGCGGGGAGACGGTGGGAGTGAGGAATACGGGGAGATGATGGGAGTGAGAGATACGGGGAGACGGTGGGATTGATGGATATGGAGAGACGGTGGGAGTGAGGGGTACAGGGAGACGGTGGGAGTGAGGACTACGGGGAGATGGTGGGAGTGAGACATACGTGGAGACGGTGGGAGTGAGGGATACGGGGAGACGGTGGGTGTGAGGGAAACGGGGATACAGTGGGATTGAGGGATACAGGGAGATGGCAGGACTGAGGGATACAGGGAGACGGTGGGAATGAGGGATATGGGGAGACGGTGGGAGTGAGGGATACGAGGAGACGGTGGAAGTGAGGGATATGGGGGGATGGTGGGAGTGTGGGATACGGGGATACGGTCGGTGTGAGGGATACGGGGAGAAGGTGGGAGTGAGGGATACGGGGAGGTGGTCGGTGTGAGGGGTACGGGGAGATGGTGGGAGTTAGGGATACGTGGAGATGGTGGGAGTGAGGGGTACGGGAAGACCTTGGGGGTGAGGGATACGGGGAAATGGTGTCAGTGAGGGATCCGGGGAGACGGTGAGATTGAGGGATACGATGAGACGGTGGGAGTGAGGGTTACGGGGAGACGGTGGGGGTGAGGAATACGGGGAGATGGTGGGAGTGAGAGCTACGTGGAGACGGTGGGAGTGAGGGTGACGGAGAGATGGTGGGAGTGAGGGATATGGGGAGACGGTGGGAGTGAGGGTTACGGGGAGACGGTGGGAGTGAGGAATACGGGGAGACGGTGGGAATGAGGGATATGGGGAGACGGTGGGAGTGAGGGTTACGAGGAGATGGTGGGAGTGAGGGATATTGGGAGACTGTGGGTTTGAGGGATACAGGGAGACAGTGGGAGTGAGTGATACGGGGAGACGGAGGGAGTGATGGATACGGGGAGACGGTGGGAGTGAGGGAGAAGGGTAGATGGTGGGAGTGAGGGATACGGGGAGACGGTGGGAGTGAGGGGTATGGGAAGATCGTGGGGGTGAGGGATCCGGGGAAATAATGGGAGTGAGGGATATGGGAAGACGGTGGGATTGAAGGATACGGGGAGACGGTGGGAGTGAGGGAGAAGGGTAGATGGTGGGAGTGAGGGATGCGGGGAGACGGTGTGAGTGAGGAATACTGGGAGATGGTGGGAGTGAGAGATACGTGGAGACGGTGGGAGTGAGGGAGACGGAGAAACGGTGGGAATGAGGGATACGGGGTGACGGTGGGAGTGAGGGGTATGGGAAGATCGTGGGGGTGAGGGATACGGGGAGATGGTGGGAGTGAGGGATACGGGGAGACGGTGGGATTGAGGGATACGGGGAGAAGGTGGGAGTGAGGGATGCGGGGAGACGGTGGGAGTGAGGGATACGGGGAGACGGTGGGAGTGAGGGATACGGGGAGATGGTGGGAGTGAGGGAGACGGAGAGACGGTGGGAGTGAGGGATACGGGGAGACGGTGGGAGTGAGGGAAACGGGAATACGGTGGGATTGAGGGATACAGGGAGATGGCAGGACTGAGGGATACAGGGAGACGGTGGGAATGAGGGATACAGGGAGACAGTGGGAGTGAGGGATACGGGGAGACGGTGAGAGTGAGAGACACAGGGAGACTGTGGGAGTGAGGGATACAGGGAGACGGTGGGAGTGAGGGACACAGGGATACGGTGGGACTGAGGGATACGGGGAGATGGTGGGAGAGAGGGACACGGGGAGACGGTGGGAGTGAGGGATACGGGGAGATGGTGGGAGTGAGGGACACGGAGATGGTGGGAGTGAGGAATACTGGGACATGGTGGGAGTGAGAGATACGGGGATACGGTGGGGGTGAGGGATACGGGGGACGGTGGGAGTGAGGGATACGGGGAGACGGTGGGAGTGAGGGATCCGGGGAGACGGTGGGAGTGAGGTATACGGGGAGACGGTGGGAGTGAGGGGTACGGGAAGACCGAGGGGGTGAGGGATACAGGGAGATGGTGGGAGTGAGGGATATGGGGAAACGGAGGGATTGAGGGATACGGGGAGACTGTGGAAGTGAGGGATACGGGGAGACGGAGGGAGTGAGGGATACGGGGAGACACTGAGTGTGAGGTACACGGCGAGACGGTGGGAGTGAGGGATACGGGGAGATGGTGGGAGTGAGGGAGACGGCAGATGGTGGGAGTGGGGGACACAGGGAGACGGTGGGGCTGAGGGATACGGGGAGATGGTGGGAGTGAGGGAGACGGCAGATGGTGGGAGTGAGGGACACAGGGAGACGGTGGGGCTGAGGGATACGGGGAGATGGTGGGAGAGAGGGACACGGGGAGACGGTGGGAGTGAGGGATACGGGGAGGCAGTGGAAGTGAGGGATACGGGGAGACGGTGGGAGTGAGGGATATGGGGAGATGGTGGGAGTGAGGGATACAGGGAGACGGTGGGAGTGAGGGATACGGGGAGATGGTGGGAGTGAGGGATACGGAGAGACGGTGGGAGTAAGGGATACGGGGAGATGGTGGGAGTGAGAGATATTGGTAGACGGTGGGAATGAGGGATACAGGGAGACAGTGGGAGTGAGGGATACGAGGAGACGGTGGAAGTGAGGGATACGGGGAGGTGGTGGGAGTGAGGGGTACGGGGAGACGGTGGGAGTGAGGGAGACGGAGAGACGGTGGGAGTGAGTGATATGGTGAGACGGTGGGTGTGAGGGAAACGGGGATACGGTGGGATTGAGGGATACAGGGAGATGGCTGGAATGAGGGATACAGGGACACGGTGGGAATGAGGGATATGGGCAGACGGTGGGAGTGAGGGATACGGGGAGACGATGGGAGAGAGGGATACGGGGAGACGGTGAGAGTGAGGGATACGGGGATACGGTGGGAGTGAGGGACACAGGTAGACGGTGGGAGTGAGGGATACGGGGAGAGGTTGGGAGTGAGGGACAGAGGGAGACGATGGGACTGAGGGATACGGGGAGATGGTGGGACAGAGGGACACGGGGAGATGGTGGGAGTGAGGGACACAGGGAGATGGTGGGAGTGAGGGACACAGGGAGATGGTGGGAGTGAGGGATACGGGGAGGCAGTGGCAGTGAGGGATACGGGGAGATGGTGGCAGTGAGGGATACGGGGAGACGGTGTGAGTGAGGGATACAGGAAGACGGTGGGAGTGAGGGATACAGGGAGATGGTCGGAGTGAGGTATACAGGGAGACGGTGATAGTGAGGGATACGGGGTGACGGTGGGAGAGAGGGATACAGGGAGACGGTGGGAGTGAGGGATACGGGGAGACGGAGGGAGTGAGGGATACGGGGAGACGGTGGAAGTGAGGGATATGGGAGATGGTGGGAGTGTGGGACACAGGGAGACGGTGGGAGTGAGGGATACGGGGAGGTGATCGGAGTGAGGGGTCCGGGGAGAGGGTGGGAGTGAGGGTTACGGGGAGACGGTGGGAGTTAGGGTTATGGGGAGACGGTGGGAGTGAGGGATACGGGGAGATGGTAGGAGTGAGGTTTACGGGGAGACGGTGGGAGTTAGGGATATGGGGAGACGGTGGGAGTGAGGGACACAGGTAGACGGTGGGAGTGAGGGATACGGGGAGAGGTTGGGAGTGAGGGACAGAGGGAGACGATGGGACTGAGGGATACGGGGAGATGGTGGGACAGAGGGACACGGGGAGATGGTGGGAGTGACGGACACAGGGAGATGGTGGGAGTGAGGGATACGGGGAGATGGTGGGAGTGAGGGATACGGGGAGACGGTGTGAGTGAGGGATACAGGGAGACGGTGGGAGTGAGGGATACAGGGAGATGGTGGGAGTGAGGTATACAGGGAGACGGTGATAGTGAGGGATACGGGGTGACGGTGGGAGAGAGGGATACAGGGAGACGGTGGGAGTGAGGGATACGGGGAGACGGAGGGAATGAGGGATACGGGGAGACGGTGGAAGTGAGGGATATGGGAGATGGTGGGAGTGTGGGACACAGGGAGACGGTGGGAGTGAGGGATACGGGGAGGTGATCGGAGTGAGGGGTCCGGGGAGAGGGTGGGAGTGAGGGTTACGGGGAGACGGTGGGAGTTAGGGATATGGGGAGACGGTGGGAGTGAGGGATACGGGGAGATGGTAGGAGTGAGGTTTACGGGGAGACGGTGGGAGTTAGGGATATGGGGAGACGGTGGGAGTGAGGGATGCGGGGAGACGGTGGGAGTGAGGAATACGGGGAGATCGTGGGAGTGAGAGATACTTGGAGACGGTGGGAGTGAGGGAGACGGAGAGACGGTGGGAGTGAGGGATACGGGGAGACGGTGGGTGTGAGGGAAACGGGAATACGGTGGGATTGAGGGATACAGGGAATTGGCAGGACTGAGGGATACAGGGACACGGTGGGAATGAGGGATATGGGGAGACGGTGGGAGTGAGGGATACGAGGAGATGATGGGAGTCAGAGATATTGGTAGACGGTGGGATTGAGGGATGCAGGGAGACAGTGGGAGTGTGGGAAACGGGGAGACGATGGGAGTGAGGGAAATGGGGAGACGGTGGGAGTGAGGGATACGGGGAGGCAGTGGCAGTGAGGGATACGGGGAGACAATGGGAGTGAGGGATACGGTGAGACGGTGGGAGTGAGGGATACGGGGTGACGGTGTGAGTGAGGGATACAGGGAGACGGTGGGAGTGAGGGATACAGGGAGATGGTGGGAGTGAGGTATACAGGGAGACGGTGATAGTGAGGGATACGGGGTGATGGTGGGAGAGAGGGATACGGGGAGGCAGTGGCAGTGAGGTATACAGGGAGACGGTGATAGTGAGGGATACGGGGTGACGGTGGGAGAGAGGGATACAGGGAGACGGTGGGAGTGAGGGATACGGGGAGACGGAGGGAGTGAGGGATACGGGGAGACGGTGGAAGTGAGGGATATGGGAGATGGTGGGAGTGTGGGACACAGGGAGACGGTGGGTGTGAGGGATACGGTGATACGGTCGGTGTGAGGGCTACGGGGAGATCGTGGGAGTGATGGATACGGGGAGGTGATCGGAGTGAGGGGTCTGGGGAGAGGGTGGGAGTGAGGATTACGGGGAGACGGTGGGAGTTAGGGATATGGGGAGACGGTGGGAGTGAGGGATACGGGGAGATGGTGGGAGTGAGGGTTACGGGGAGACGGTGGGAGTTAGGGATATGGGGAGACGGTGGGAGTGAGGGATGCGGGGAGACGGTGGGAGTGAGGAATACGGGGAGATCGTGGGAGTGAGAGATACTTGGAGACGGTGGGAGTGAGGGATACTGGGAGATGGCAGGACTGAGGGATACAGGGAGACGGTGGGAGTGAGGGATACAGAGAGACAGTGGGAGTGAGGGATACGGGGAGGTGGTGGGAGTGAGGGATACGGGGAGACGGTGGGAGTGAGGGATACGGGGAGACGGTGGGAGTGAGAGACACAGGGAGACAGTGGGAGTGAGGGATACTGGGAGACGGTGGGAGTGAGGGACACAGGGAGACGGTGGGACTGAGGGATACTAGGAGATGGTGGGAGAGAGGGATCCTGGGAGGCAATGGGAGTGAGGGATACGGGAAGATGGTGGGAGAGGGGGACACGGGGAGACGGTGGGAGTGAGGGATACAGGGAGATGGTGGGAGTGAGGAACACGGAGATGGTGGGAGTGAGGAATACTGGGACATGGTGGGAGTGAGGGATACGGGAAGACGGTGGGAGTGAGGGACACAGGGAGACGGTGGGACTGAGGGATACTAGGAGATGGTGGGAGAGAGGGATCCTGGGAGGCAATGGGAGTGAGGGAGACGGAGAGACGGTGGGTGTGAGGGAAACGGGAATACGGTGGGATTGAGGGATACAGGGAGATGGCAGGACTGAGGGATACAGGGAGACGGTGGGAGTGAGGGATACAGAGAGACAGTGGGAGTGAGGGATACGGGGAGGTGGTGGGAGTGAGGGATACGGGGAGACGGTGGGAGTGAGGGATACGGGGAGACGGTGGGAGTGAGAGACACAGGGAGACAGTGGGAGTGAGGGATACAGGGAGACGGTGGGAGTGAGGGACACAGGGAGACGGTGGGACTGAGGGATACTAGGAGATGGTGGGAGAGAGGGATCCTGGGAGGCAATGGGAGTGAGGGATACGGGAAGATGGTGGGAGAGAGGGACACGGGGAGACAGTGGGAGTGAGGAATACTGGGACATGGTGGGAGTGAGGGATACGGGAAGACGGTGGGAGTGAGGGACACGGGGAGACGGTGCGAGTTAGGGATATGGGGAGACGGTGGGAGTGAGGGACACAGGGAGACGGTGGGATTGAGGGATACGGGGATACGGTGGGAGTGAGGGATACGGGGAGACGGTGGGAGTGAGGGATAAGGGGAGTTGGTGGGAGTGAGAGGTACGGGGAGACGGTGGGAGTGAGGGATCCGGGGAGACGGTGGGAGTGAGGTATACGGGGAGACGGTGGGTGTGAGGGAAACGGGGATACGGTGGGATTGAGGATACAGGGAGTTGGCAGGACTGAGGGATACAGGGAGACGGTGGGAGTGAGGGACACGGGGAGACGGTGCGAGTTAGGGATATGGGGAGACGGTGGGAGAGAGGGACACAGGGAGACGGTGGGATTGAGGGATACGGGGATACGGTGGGAGTGAGGGATACGGGGAGACGGTGGGAGTGAGGGATAAGGGGAGGTGGTGGGAGTGAGGGATCCGGGGAGACGGTGGGAGTGAGGGATATGGGGATACGGTGGGATTGAGGATACGGGGAGATGGTGGGAGTGAGGGATACGAGGAGATGGTGGGAGTGAGGGAGACGGCAGATGGTGGGAGTGGGGGACAGAGGGAGACGGTGGGGCTGAGGAATATGGGGAGACGGTGGGAGTGAGGGATACAGGGTGACGGTGGGAGTGAGGGATATGGGGAGACGGTGGGAGTGAGGGATACAGGGTGACGGTGGGACTGAGGGATACAGGGAGACGGTGGGAGTGAGGGATACAGGGAGATGGTGGGAGTGAGGGACACAGGGAGACGGTGGGACTGAGGGATACTAGGAGATGGTGGGAGAGAGGGATCCTGGGAGGCAATGGGAGTGAGGGAGACGGAGAGACGGTGGGTGTGAGGGAAACGGGAATACGGTGGGATTGAGGGATACAGGGAGATGGCAGGACTGAGGGATACAGGGAGACGGTGGGAGTGAGGGATACAGAGAGACAGTGGGAGTGAGGGATACGGGGAGGTGGTGGGAGTGAGGGATACGGGGAGACGGTGGGAGTGAGGGATACGGGGAGACGGTGGGAGTGAGGGATACAGGGAGATGGTGGGAGTGAGGAACACGGAGATGGTGGGAGTGAGGAATACTGGGACATGGTGGGAGTGAGGGATACGGGAAGACGGTGGGAGTGAGGGACACGGGGAGACGGTGCGAGTTAGGGATATGGGGAGACGGTGGGAGTGAGGGACACAGGGAGACGGTGGGATTGAGGGATACGGGGATACGGTGGGAGTGAGGGATACGGGGAGACGGTGGAAGTGAGAGGTACGGGGAGACGGTGGGAGTGAGGGATCCGGGGAGACGGTGGGAGTGAGGTATACGGGGAGACGGTGGGTGTGAGGGAAACGGGGATACGGTGGGAGTGAGGAATACGGGGAGATGGTGGGATTGAGGGATACGGGGATACGGTGGGAGTGAGGGATACGGGGAGACGGTGGAAGTGAGAGGTACGGGGAGACGGTGGGAGTGAGGGATAAGGGGAGGTGGTGGGAGTGAGGGATCCGGGGAGACGGTGGGAGTGAGGGATATGGGGATACGGTGGGATTGAGGATACGGGGAGATGGTGAGAGTGAGGGATACGAGGAGATGGTGGGAGTGAGGGAGGCGGCAGATGGTGGGAGTGGGGGACACAGGGAGACGGTGGGGCTGAGGGATACGGGGAGGCAGTGGGAGTGAGGGATACGGGGAGACGGTGGGAGTGAGGGATATGGGGAGACGGTGGGAGTGAGGGATACAGGGAGACGGTGGGAGTGAGGGATACAGGGAGATGGTGGGAGTGAGGGATACGGAGAGACGGTGGGAGTAAGGGATACGGGGAGATGGTGGGAGTGAGAGATATTGGTAGACGGTGGGAATGAGGGATACAGGGAGACAGTGGGAGTGAGGGATACGAGGAGGCGGTGGAAGTGAGGGATACGGGGAGGTGGTGGGAGTGAGGGGTACGGGGAGATGGTGGGAGTGAGGGATACGGGGAGACGGTGGGAGTGAGGGACACAGGGAGACGGTGGGAGTGAGGGATACAGGGAGATGGCGGGAGTGAGGGATACGGGGAGACGGTGGGAGTGAGGGATAAGGTGAGACGTTGGGAGTGAGGGATACGGGGAGACGGTGGGAGTAAAGGATACAGGGAGACGGTGCGATTGAGGGATACAGGGAGATGGTGGGAGTGAGGGATACGGCGAGACGGTGGGAGTGAGGGATACGGGGAGACGGTGGGAGTGAGGGATACAGGGAGATGGTGGGAGTGAGGGATACGGCGAGACGGTGGGAGTGAGGGATACGGGGAGGCGTCGGGAGTGAGGGATACGTGGAGACGGTTGGAGTGATGGATACAGGGAAACTGTCGGAGTGAAGGATACGGGGAGACGGAGGGAGTGAGGGATAAGGGGAGACGGTGGGAGTGAGGGATACGGGGAGACGATGGGAGTGAGGGGTACGGGGAGACGGTGGGAGAGAGGGATACGGGGATATGGTGGGAGTGAGGGATACGGGGATACGGTGGGAGTGAGGGACACAGGTAGACGGTGGGAGTGAGGGATACGGGGAGATGTTGGGAGTGAGGGACAGAGGGAGAGGGTGGGACTGAGGGATAAGGAGAGATGGTGGAACAGAGGGACACGGGCAGACCGTGGGAGTGAGGGATACGGGGAGATGGTGGGAGTGAGGTATACAGGGAGACGGTGATAGTGAGGGATACGGGGTGACGGTGGGAGAGAGGGATACAAGGAGACGGTGGGAGTGAGGGATACAGGGAGATGGTGGGAGTGAGGTATACAGGGAGACGGTGATAGTGAGGGATACGGGGTGACGGTGGGAGAGAGGGATACAGGGAGACGGTGGGAGTGAGGGATACGGGGAGACGGAGGGAGTGAGGGATACGGGGAGACGGTGGAAGTGAGGGATATGGGAGATGGTGGGAGTGTGGGACACAGGGAGACGGTGGGTGTGAGGGATACGGTGATACGGTCGGTGTGAGGGCTACGGGGAGATCGTGGGAGTGAGGGATACGGGGATGTGATCGGAGTGAGGGGTCTGGGGAGAGGGTGGGAGTGAGGATTACGTGGAGACGGTGGGAGTTAGGGATATGGGGAGACGGTGGGAGTGAGGGATACGGGGAGATGGTGGGAGTGAGGGTTACGGGGAGACGGTGGGAGTTAGGGATATGGGGAGACGGTGGGAGTGAGGGATGCGGGGAGACGGTGGGAGTGAGGAATACGGGGAGATCGTGGGAGTGAGAGATACTTGGAGACGGTGGGAGTGAGGGATACGGGGAGATGGCAGGACTGAGGGATACAGGGAGACGGTGGGAATGAGGGATGCGGGGAGACGGTGGGTGTGAGGGAAACGGGAATACGGTGGGATTGAGGGATACAGGGAGATGGCAGGACTGAGGGATACAGGGAGACGGTGGGAGTGAGGGATACAGAGAGACAGTGGGAGTGAGGGATACGGGGAAGTGGTGGGAGTGAGGGATACGGGGAGATGGTGGGAGTGAGGGATACGGGGAGACGGTGGGAGTGAGGGACACAGGGAGACGGTGGGACTGAGGGATACTAGGAGATGGTGGGAGAGAGTGATCCTGGGAGGCAGTGGGAGTGAGGGATACGGGAAGATGGTGGGAGAGAGGGACACGGGGAGACGGTGGGAGTGAGGGATACAGGGAGATGGTGGGAGTGAGGAACACGGAGATGGTGGGAGTGAGGAATACTGGGACATGGTGGGAGTGAGGGATACGGGAAGACGGTGGGAGTGAGGGACACGGGTAGACGGTGGGAGAGAGGTATACGGGGAGACGGTGGGTGTGAGGGACACGGGGAGACGGTGGGAGTGAGGGATCCGGGGAGACGGTGGGAGTGAGGTATACGGGGAGATGGTGGGAGTGAGGGATACGGGGAGACGGTGGGAGTGAGGGTTAAGGTGTGACGGTGGGAGTGAAGGATACAGGGAGATGGTGGGAGTGAGGGATAAAGGGAGATGGTGGGAGTGTGGGATACGGGGAAACTGTCGGTGTGAAGGATACGGGGAGACGGAGGGAGTGAGGCATACGGGGAGATGGTGGGAGTGAGGGAGAAGGGGAGACGGTGGGAGTGAGGAATACGGGGAGACAGTGGGAGTGAGGGATACGGGGAGACGGTGGGAGCGTGGGAAACGGGGGACGATGGGAGTGAGGAATACGGGGAGACAGTGGGAGTGAGGGATACGGGGAGAAGGTGAGCGTGAAGGTTACTGGGAGTCGGTGGGTGTGAGGGACACAGGGAGACGGTGGGAGTGAGGGATACGGGGAGATGGTGGGAGTGAGGGACACAGGGAGACGGTGGGACTGAGGGATACGGGGAGATGGTGGGAGAGAGTGACACGGGGAGACGGTGGGAGTGAGGGATACGGGGAGGCAGTGGGAGTGAGGGATACTGGGAGATGGTGGGAGGAGAGATACGGGGAGACGGTGGGAGTGAGGGATACAGGGAGACGGTGGGAGTGAGGGAAAAGGGGTGACGGTGGGAGTGAGGGAGAAGGAGAGACGGTGGGAGTGAGGAATACGGGCAGACGATGGGAGTGAGGGACACGGGGAGACGGTGGGAGTGAGGGACACGGGGAGACGGTGGGAGTTAGGGATATGGGGAGATGGTGGGAGAGAGGGACAGAAGGAGACGGTGGGATTGAGGGATACGGGGATACGGTGGGAGTGAGTGATACGGGGAGACGTTAGGAGTGAGGGATAAGGGGAGGTGTTGGGAGTGAGGGGAATGGAGGGACGGTGTGAGTGAAGGATACGGGGAGACGGTGGGAGTGAGGGGTACGGGGAGGTGGTGGGAGTGAGGGATCCGGAGAGACGGTGTGAGTGAAGGATACGGGGAGACGGTGGGAGTGAGGGGTACGGGAAGACCGTGGGGGTGAGGGATACGGGGAGACGGTGGGAGTAAGGAATACGGGGAGATGGTGGGAGTGAGAGATATGGGGAGATGGTGGGAGTGAGTGAGACGGAGAGACGGTGGGAGTGCGGGATACGGGGAGACGGTGGGTGTGAGGGAAACAGGGGGACGGTGGGATTGAGGGATACAGGGAGATGGCAGGACTGAGTGATACAGGGAGACGGTGGGAAATATGGACATGGGGAGACGGTGGGAGTGAGGGATACGAGGAGACGGTGGGAGTGAAGGATACAGGGAGACGGTGCGAGTGAGGGATACAGGGAGATGGTGGGAGTGAGGGATACGGGGAGGCGGCGGGAGTGAGGGATAAGGTGAGACGGTGGGAGTGAGGGATACGGAGAGACGGTGGAAGTGAGGGATACAGGGAGACGGTGGGAGTGAGGGATAAGGTGAGACGGTGGGAGTGAGGGATACAGGGAGACGGTGGGAGTGAGGGATACAGGGAGATGGTGGGACTGAGGGATACGGCGAGACGGTGGGAGTGAGGGATACGGGGAGGCGGCGGGAGTGAGCGATACGTGGAGACGGAGGGAGTGAGGGATACGGGGAGACGGTGGGGATGAGGGATACGGGGAGATGGTGGGAGTGAGGGGAACGGGTAGATTGTGGGAGTGAGGGATACGGGGAGACGGTGGGAGTGAGGGGTACGGGAAGACCGTGGGGATGAGGGATACGGGGAGATGGTGGGAGTGAGGGATATGGTGAAACGGTTGAATTGAGGGATATGGGGAGACTGTGGGAGTGAGGGATACGGGGAGTCGGTGGGAGTGAGGAATACGGGGAGATGGTGGGAGTGAGAGACACGGGGAGACGGTGGGAGTGAGTGAGACGGAGAGACGGTGGGAGTGCGGGATACGGGGAGACTGTGGGAGTAAGGAATACGGGGAGATGGTGGGAGTGAGAGATACGGGGAGACGGTTGGAGGGAGTGAGACGGAGAGACGGTGGGAGTGCGGGATACGGGGAGACGGTGGGTGTGTGGGAAACGGGGGGACGGTGGGATTGAGGGATACAGGGAGATGGCAGGACTGAGTGATACAGGGAGACGGTGGGAAATAGGGACATGGGGAGACGTTGGGAGTGAGGGATACGAGGAGACGGTAGGAGTGAGGGATATTGGGAGACGTTGCGATTGAGGGATACAGGGAGACGGTGGGAGTGTGGGATACGGGGAGACGATGGGAGTGAGGGATACGGGGAGACGGTGGGAGTGAGGGATACACGGAGACGGTGGGAGTGAGGGATACAGGGAGATGGTGGGAGTGAGGGATACGGGGAGACGGTGGGAGTGAGGGTTAAGGTGTGACGGTGGGAGTGAAGGATACAGGGAGATGGTGGGAGTGAGGGATAAAGGGAGATGGTGGGAGTGAGGGGTACGGGGAAACTGTCGGTGTGAAGGATACGGGGAGACGGAGGGAGTGAGGCATACGGGGAGATGGTGGGAGTGAGGGAGAAGGGGAGACGGTGGGAGTGAGGAATACGGGGAGACAGTGGGAGTGAGGGATACGGGGAGACGGTGGGAGCGTGGGAAACGGGGGACGATGGGAGTGAGGAATACGGGGAGACAGTGGGAGTGAGGGATACGGGGAGAAGGTGAGAGTGAAGGTTACTGGGAGTCGGTGGGTGTGAGGGACACAGGGAGACGGTGGGAGTGAGGGATACGGGGAGATGGTGGGAGTGAGGGACACAGGGAGACGGTGGGACTGAGGGATACGGGGAGATGGTGGGAGAGAGTGACACGGGGAGACGGTGGGAGTGAGGGATACGGGGAGGCAGTGGGAGTGAGGGATACGGGGAGATGGTGGGAGGAGAGATACGGGGAGACGGTGGGAGTGAGGGATACAGGGAGACGGTGGGAGTGAGGGAAAAGGGGTGACGGTGGGAGTGAGGGAGAAGGAGAGACGGTGGGAGTGAGGAATACGGGCAGACGATGGGAGTGAGGGACACGGGGAGACGGTGGGAGTGAGGGACACGGGGAGACGGTGGGAGTTAGGGATATGGGGAGATGGTGGGAGAGAGGGACAGAAGGAGACGGTGGGATTGAGGGATACGGGGATACGGTGGGAGTGAGTGATACGGGGAGACGTTAGGAGTGAGGGATAAGGGGAGGTGTTGGGAGTGAGGGGAATGGAGGGACGGTGTGAGTGAAGGATACGGGGAGACGGTGGGAGTGAGGGGTACGGGGAGGTGGTGGGAGTGAGGGATCCGGAGAGACGGTGTGAGTGAAGGATACGGGGAGACGGTGGGAGTGAGGGGTACGGGATGACCGTGGGGGTGAGGGATACGGGGAGATGGTGGGAGTGAGGGATATGGGGAAACGGTGGGATTGAGGGATACGGGGAGACTGTGGGAGTGAGGGATACGGGGAGACGGTGGGAGTAAGGAATACGGGGAGATGGTGGGAGTGAGAGATATGGGGAGATGGTGGGAGTGAGTGAGACGGAGAGACGGTGGGAGTGCGGGATACGGGGAGACGGTGGGTGTGAGGGAAACAGGGGGACGGTGGGATTGAGGGATACAGGGAGATGGCAGGACTGAGTGATACAGGGAGACGGTGGGAAATATGGACATGGGGAGACGGTGTGAGTGAGGGATACGAGGAGACGGTGGGAGTGAAGGATACAGGGAGACGGTGCGAGTGAGGGATACAGGGAGATGGTGGGAGTGAGGGATACGGGGAGGCGGCGGGAGTGAGGGATAAGGTGAGACGGTGGGAGTGAGGGATACGGAGAGACGGTGGGAGTGAGGGATACAGGGAGACGGTGGGAGTGAGGGATAAGGTGAGACGGTGGGAGTGAGGGATACAGGGAGACGGTGGGAGTGAGGGATACAGGGAGATGGTGGGACTGAGGGATACGGCGAGACGGTGGGAGTGAGGGATACGGGGAGGCGGCGGGAGTGAGCGATACGTGGAGACGGAGGGAGTGAGGGATACGGGGAGACGGTGGGGATGAGGGATACGGGGAGATGGTGGGAGTGAGGGGAACGGGTAGATTGTGGGAGTGAGGGATACGGGGAGACGGTGGGAGTGAGGGGTACGGGAAGACCGTGGGGATGAGGGATACGGGGAGATGGTGGGAGTGAGGGATATGGTGAAACGGTTGAATTGAGGGATATGGGGAGACTGTGGGAGTGAGGGATACGGGGAGTCGGTGGGAGTGAGGAATACGGGGAGATGGTGGGAGTGAGAGACACGGGGAGACGGTGGGAGTGAGTGAGACGGAGAGACGGTGGGAGTGCGGGATACGGGGAGACTGTGGGAGTGAGGGATATTGGGAGAAGTTGGAATTGAGGGACACAGTGAGACAGTGGGAGTGTGGGACACGGGGAGACGATGGGAGTGAGGGACACGGGGAGACGGTGGGAGTGAGGGATACGGGGAGACGGTGGGAGTGAGGGACACACGGAGATGGTGGGAGTGAGGGATACGGGGAGACAGTGGGAGTAAAGGATACGGGGAGACAGTGGGAGTGAGGGATACGGGGAGGCGGCGGGAGTGAGGGATACGTGGAGACGGTGGGAGTGAGGGATACGGGGAGACAGTGGGAGTGAGGGATACGGGGAGGCGGCGGGAGTGAGGGATACGTGGAGACGGTGGGAGTGAGGGATACGGGGAGACAGTGGGAGTGAGGGATACGGGGAGGCGGCGGGAGTGACGGATACGTGGAGACGGTGGGAGTGAGGGATACGGGGAGACGGTGGGAGTGAGGGATACGGGGAGACGGTGGGAGTGAGGGATACAGGGAGATGGTGGGAGTGAGGGATACGGGGAGACGGTGGGAGTGAGGGATACGTGGAGACGGTGGGAGTGAGGGACAAGGGGAGACGGTGGGAGTGAGGGATACGGGGAGACGGTGGGAGTGAGGGATACAGGGAGACGGTGGGAGTGAGGGATACAGGGAGACGGTGGGAGTGAGGGATACGGGGAGACAGTGGGAGTGAGGGATACGGGGAGGCGGCGGGAGTGAGGGATACGTGGAGACGGTGGGAGTGAGGGATACGGGGAGACGGTGGGAGTGAGGGATACGGGGAGACGGTGGGAGTGAGGGATACGTGGAGACGGTGGGAGTGAGGAACAAGGGGAGACGGTGGGAGTGAGGGATACGGGGAGACGGTGGGAGTGAGGGATACAGGGAGACGGTGGGAGTGAGGGATACGGGGAGACGGTGGGAGTGAGGGATACAGGGAGACGGTGGGAGTGAGGGATACGGGGAGACGGTGGGAGTGAGGGATACGGGGAGACGATGGGAGTGAGGGATACGGGGATACGGTGGGAGTGAGGGATACGGGGAGACGGTGGGAGTGAGGGACACAGGGAGACGATGGGAGTGAGGGATACAGGGAGACGGTGGGAGTGAGGGATACGGGGAGACGGTGGGAGTGAGGGATACGGGGAGACGGTGGGAGTGAGGGATACGTGGAGACGGTGGGAGTGAGGGACAAGGGGAGACGGTGGGAGTGAGGGATACAGGGAGACGGTGGGAGTGAGGGATACAGGGAGACGGTGGGAGTGAGGGATACGGGGAGACAGTGGGAGTGAGGGATACGGGGAGGCGGCGGGAGTGAGGGATACGTGGAGACGGTGCGAGTGAGGGATACGGGGAGACGGTGGGAGTGAGGGATACGGGGAGACGGTGGGAGTGAGGGATACGTGGAGACGGTGGGAGTGAGGAACAAGGGGAGACGGTGGGAGTGAGGGATACGGGGAGACGGTGGGAGTGAGGGATACAGGGAGACGGTGGGAGTGAGGGATACGGGGAGACGGTGGGAGTGAGGGATACAGGGAGACGGTGGGAGTGAGGGATACGGGGAGACGGTGGGAGTGAGGGATACGGGGAGACGATGGGAGTGAGGGATACGGGGATACGGTGGGAGTGAGGGATACGGGGAGACGGTGGGAGTGAGGGACACAGGGAGACGATGGGAGTGAGGGATACAGGGAGACGGTGGGAGTGAGGGATACGGGGAGACGGTGGGAGTGAGGGATACGGGGAGACGGTGAGAGTGAGGGATACAGAGAGACGGTGGGAGTGAGGGATACGGGGAGACGGTGGGAGTGAGGGATACAGAGAGATGGTGGGAGTGAGGGATACGGGGAGACGGTGGGAGCGAGGGGTACAGGGAGATGGTGTGAGTGAGGGATACCGG
Source organism: Scyliorhinus torazame (assembly GCF_047496885.1). Lineage (NCBI taxonomy): Eukaryota > Metazoa > Chordata > Chondrichthyes > Carcharhiniformes > Scyliorhinidae > Scyliorhinus > Scyliorhinus torazame. Next base: position 82,536,855 of record NC_092722.1, read on the forward strand.
GAGACGGTGGGAGTGAGGGACACGGGGAGACGGTGGGAGTGAGGGATACAGGGAGACGGTGTGAGTGAAGGAAACGGAGAGACGGTGGGAGTGAGGGATACGGGGAGACGGTGGGAGTGAGGGATACGGGGAGGCAGTGGGAGTGAGGGATAAGGTGAGATGGTGGGAGTGAGGGGTACGGGGAGACGGTGGGAGTGAGGGATAAGGTGAGATTGTCGGAGTGAGGGATACGGAGAGACGGTGGGAGTGAGGGATACGGGGAGACGGTGGGAGTGAGGGACACGGGGAGACGGTGGGACTGAGGGATACGGTGAGATGGTGGGAGAAAGTGACACGGGGAGACAGTGGGAGTGAGGGATACGGGGAGGCAGTGGGAGCGAGGGATACGGGGAGATGGTGGGAGTGAGGGATACAGGGAGATGGTGGGAGTGAGGGAAACGGAGAGACGGTGGGAGTGAGGGATAAGGTGAGACGGTCGGAGTGAGGGATACGGAGAGACGGTGGGAGTGAGGGGTAAGGTGAGACGGTGGGAGTGAGGGGTAAGGTGAGACGGTGGGAGTGAGGGATACCGGGAGACGGTGGGAGTGAGGGATACAGGGAGACGGTGGGAGTGAGGGAAACGGCGTGACGGTGGGAGTGAGGGATACGGAGAGACGGTGGGAGTGAGGGATAAGGTGAGACGGTGGGAGTGAGGGATACCGGGAGACGGTGGGAGTGAAGGATACAGGGAGATGGTGGGACTGAGGGATACGGCGAGACGGTGGGAGTGAGGGATACAGGGAGATGGTGGGACTGAGGGATACGGCGAGACGGTGGGAGTGAGTGATACGGGGAGGCGGCGGGAGTGATGGATACGTGGAGACGGAGGGAATGAGGGATACGGGGAGACGGTGGGAGTGAGGGAGAAGGGGAGACGGTGAAAGTGAGGGATACGGGGAGACGATGGGAGTGAGGGATACGGGGATACGGTGGGAGTGAGGGATACGGGGAGACGGTGGGAGTGAGGGACACAGGGAGACGATGGGAGTGAGGGATACAGGGTGACGGTGGGAGTGAGGGATACGGGGAGACGGTGGGAGTGAGGGATACGGGGAGACGGTGAGAGTGAGGGATACAGAGAGACGGTGGGAGTGAGGGATACGGGGAGACGGTGGGAGTGAGGGATACAGAGAGATGGTGGGAGTGAGGGATACGGGGAGACGGTGGGAGCGAGGGGTACGGGGAGACGGTGGGAGTGAGGGATACGGGGAGACGATGGGAGTGAGGGATACGGGGATACGGTGGGAGTGAGGGATACGGGGAGACGGTGGGAGTGAGGGACACAGGGAGACGATGGGAGTGAGGGATACAGGGAGACGGTGGGAGTGAGGGATACGGGGAGACGGTGGGAGTGAGGGATACGGGGAGACGGTGAGAGTGAGGGATACAGAGAGACGGTGGGAGTGAGGGATACGGGGAGACGGTGGGAGTGAGGGATACAGAGAGATGGTGGGAGTGAGGGATACGGGGAGACGGTGGGAGCGAGGGGTACAGGGAGATGGTGGGAGTGAGGGATACCGGGAGACGGTGGGAGTGAGGGACACGGGGAGACGGTGGGAGTGAGGGATACAGGGAGACGGTGTGAGTGAAGGAAACGGAGAGACGGTGGGAGTGAGGGATACGGGGAGACGGTGGGAGTGAGGGATACGGGGAGGCAGTGGGAGTGAGGGATAAGGTGAGATGGTGGGAGTGAGGGGTACGGGGAGACGGTGGGAGTGAGGGATAAGGTGAGATTGTCGGAGTGAGGGATACGGAGAGACGGTGGGAGTGAGGGATACGGGGAGACGGTGGGAGTGAGGGACACGGGGAGACGGTGGGACTGAGGGATACGGTGAGATGGTGGGAGAAAGTGACACGGGGAGACAGTGGGAGTGAGGGATACGGGGAGGCAGTGGGAGCGAGGGATACGGGGAGATGGTGGGAGTGAGGGATACAGGGAGATGGTGGGAGTGAGGGAAACGGAGAGACGGTGGGAGTGAGGGATAAGGTGAGACGGTCGGAGTGAGGGATACGGAGAGACGGTGGGAGTGAGGGGTAAGGTGAGACGGTGGGAGTGAGGGGTAAGGTGAGACGGTGGGAGTGAGGGATACCGGGAGACGGTGGGAGTGAGGGATACAGGGAGACGGTGGGAGTGAGGGAAACGGCGTGACGGTGGGAGTGAGGGATACGGAGAGACGGTGGGAGTGAGGGATAAGGTGAGACGGTGGGAGTGAGGGATACCGGGAGACGGTGGGAGTGAAGGATACAGGGAGATGGTGGGACTGAGGGATACGGCGAGACGGTGGGAGTGAGGGATACAGGGAGATGGTGGGACTGAGGGATACGGCGAGACGGTGGGAGTGAGGGATACGGGGAGGCGGCGGGAGTGATGGATACGTGGAGACGGAGGGAATGAGGGATACGGGGAGACGGTGGGAGTGAGGGAGAAGGGGAGACGGTGAAAGTGAGGGATACGGGGAGACGATGGGAGTGAGGGACACAGGGAGATGGTGGGAGTGAGGGATACGGGGATACGGTGGGAGTGAGGGATATGGGGAGCCGATGGGAGTGAGGGATACGGGGAGACGGTGGGAGTGAGGGATATGGGGAGCTGGTGGGTGTGAGGGACACAGGGAGACGGTGGGAGTGAGGGATACGGGGAGACGGTGGGAGTGAGGGACACAGGGAGATGGTGGGAGTGAGGGATACGGGGATACGGTGGGAGTGAGGGATACGGGGAGACGTTGGGAGTGAGGGATAGGGGGAGGTGTTGGGAGTGAGGGGAACGGGGAGACGGTGGGAGTGACGGACCCGGGTAGATTGTGGGAGTGAGGGATACGGGGAAAACGTTGAATTGCGGGATATGGGGAGACTGTGGGAGTGAGGGATACGGGGAGTCGGTGGGAGTGAGGAATACGGGGAGACGGTGGGAGTGAGTGAGACGGAGAGACGGAGGGAGTGAGGGATACGGGGAGACGGTGGGAGTCAGGGAGAAGGGGAGACGGTGGGAGTGAGGGATTCGGGGAGACGGTGGGAGTGAGGGACACACGGAGACGGTGGGAGTGAGGGATACGGGGAGACAGTGGGAGTGAGGGATACGGGGAGGCGGCGGGAGTGAGGGATACGTGGAGACGGTGGGAGTGAGGGATACGGTGAAACTGTCGGATTGACGGATACGGGGAGACGGAGGGAGTGAGGGATACTGGGAGACGGTGGGAGTGAGGGAGAAGGGGAGACGGTGGGAGTGAGGGATATGGGGAGCCGATGGGAGTGATGGATACGTGGAGACGGTGGGAGTGAGGGATACGGGGAGACGGTGTGAATGAGGGGTACGGGGAGACGGTGGGAGTGAGGGATATGGGGAGCTGGTGGGTGTGAGGGACACAGGGAGATGGTGGGAGTGAGGGATATGGGGAGATTCTGGGAGTGAGGGATACGGGGAGGTGGTGGGAGTGAGGGGTATGGGGAGACGTTGGGAGTGAGGGATACGGGGCGATGGTGGGAGTGAGTGAGAAGTGCAGACGGTGGGAGTGAGGGATACGGGAAGACGATGTGAGTGATGGATACGGGGAGACAGTGGGAGTGAGGAATACGGGGAGACAGTGAGAGTGAGGGATACGGGGAGACGGTGGGAGTGAGGGATACGGGGAGACGGTGGGAGTGAAGGATACAGGGAGATGGTGGGAGTGAGGGATACGGGGAGACGATGTGAGTGATGGATACGGGGAGACGGTGGGAGTGAGGAACACGGGGAGACAGTGAGAGTGAGGGTCACGGGGAGTCGGTGGGAGTGAGGGACACAGGGAGACGGTGGGAGTGAGGGATACGGGGAGATGGTGGGAGTGAGGGACACAGGGAGACGGTGGGACTGAGGGATACGGGGAGATGGTGGGAGAAAGTGACACGGGGAGACAGTGGGAGTGAGGGATACGGGGAGGCAGTGGGAGCGAGGGATACGGGGAGATGGTGGGAGTGAGGGATACGGGGAGACGGTGAGAGTGAGGGATACGGGGAGGCGGTGGGAGTGAGGGAAACGGGGTGACGGTGGGAGTGAGGGATACGGAGAGACGGTGGGAGTGAGGGATATGGTGAGACGGTCGGAGTGAGGGATACGGAGAGACGGTGGGAGTGAGGGGTAAGGTGAGACGGTGGGAGTGAGGGATACCGGGAGACGGTGGGAGTGAGGGATACAGGGAGACGGTGGGAGTGAGGGAAACGGCGTGACGGTGGGAGTGAGGGATACGGAGAGACGGTGGGAGTGAGGGATAAGGTGAGACGGTGGGAGTGAGGGATACCGGGAGACGGTGGGAGTGAAGGATACAGGGAGACGGTGGGAGTGAGGGATACAGGGAGATGGTGGGACTGAGGGATACGGCGAGACGGTGGGAGTGAGGGATACGGGGAGGCGGCGGGAGTGAGGGATACGTGGAGACGGAGGGAGTGAGGGATACGGGGAGACGGTGGGAGTGAGGGATACGGGGAGACGGTGAAAGTGAGGGACATGGGGAGACGGTGGGAGTGAGGGACACATGGAGACGGTGGGAGTGAGGGATATGGGGAGACGGTGGGAGAGAGGGACAGAGGGAAACGGTGGGATTGAGGGATACGGGGATACGGTGGGAGTGAGGGATACGGGGAGACGTTGGGAGTGAGGGATAGGGGGAGGTGTTGGGAGTGAGGGGAACGGGGAGACGGTGGGAGTGAGGGATCCGGGTAGATTGTGGGAGTGAGGGATACGGGGAGACGGTGGGAGTGAGGGGTACGGGAAGACCGTGGGGGTGAGGGATACGGGGAGATGGTGGGAGTGAGGGATATGGGGAAAAGGTTGAATTGCGGGAAATGGTGAGACTGTGGGAGTGAGGGATACGGGGAGTCGGTGGGAGTGAGGAATACGGGGAGATGGTGGGAGTGAGAGACACGGGGAGACGGTGGGAGTGAGTGAGACGGAGAGACGGAGGGAGTGTGGGACACGGGGAGACGATGGGAGTGAGGGATACGGGGAGACGGTGGGAGTGAGGGACACACGGAGACGGTGGGAGTGAGGGATACGGGGAGAGGGAGGGAGTGAGGGATACGGGGAGACGGTGGGAGTGAGGGATACGGGGAGACGGTGTGAGTGAAGGATACAGGGAGACAGTGGGAGTGAGGGATACGGGGAGGCGGCGGGAGTGAGGGATACGTGGAGACGGTGGGAGTGAGGGATACGGTGAAACAGTCGGATTGACGGATACGGGGAGACGGAGGGAGTGAGGGATACTGGGAGACGGTGGGAGTGAGGGAGAAGGGGAGACGGTGGGAGTGAGGGATACGGGGAGACGGTGGGAGTGAGGGACACAGGGAGATGGCAGGACTGGGGGATACAGTGAGACGGTGGGAATGAGGGATATGGGGAGACGGTGGGAGTGAGGGATACGCGGAGACGATGGGAGTGACGGATATGGGGAGCCGATGGGAGTGAGGGATACGGGGAGACGGTGGGAATGAGGGATACGGGGAGACGGTGGGAGTGAGGGATATGGGGAGCTGGTGGGTGTGAGGGACACAGGGAGACGGTGGGAGTGAGGGATACGGGGAGACGGTGGGAGTGAGGGATAAGGTGAGACGGTGGGAGTGAGGGATACGGGGAGACGGTGGGAGTGAAGGATACAGGGAGATGGTGGGAGTGAGGGATACAGGGAGATGGTGGGAGTGAGGGATACGGCGAGACGGTGGGAGTGAAGGATACGGGGAGGCGGCGGGAGTGAGGGATACGTGGACACGGTGGCAGTGAGGGATACGGGGAAACTGTCGGAGTAAAGGATTCGGGGAGACGGATGGAGTGAGGGATACGGGGAGACGGTGGGAGTGAGGGATACGGGGAGACGGTGGGAGTGAGGGAGAAGGGGAGACGGTGGGAGTGAGGGATACGGGGAGACGGTGGGAGTGAGGGACACGGGGAGACAGTGGGAGTGAGGGATATGGGGAGAAGGTGAGAGTGAGGGTCACGGGGAGTCGGTGGGAGTGAGGGACACAGGGAGACGGTGGGAGTGAGGGATACGGGGAGATTGTGGGAGTGAGGGATATTGGGAGACGTTGGGTTTGAGGGATACAGTGAGACAGTGGGAGTGTGGGACACGGGGAGACGGTGGGAGTGAGGGATACGGGGAGACGGTGGGAGTGAGGGACACACGGAGACGGTGGGAGTGAGGGATACGGGGAGAGGGAGGGAGTGAGGGATACGGGGAGACGGTGGGAGTGAGGGATACGGGGAGACGGTGGGAGTGAAGGATACAGGGAGACAGTGGGAGTGAGGGATACGGGGAGGCGGCGGGAGTGAGGGATACGTGGAGACGGTGGGAGTGAGGGATACGGTGAAACTGTCGGATTGACGGATACGGGGAGACGGAGGGAGTGAGGGATACTGGGAGACGGTGGGAGTGAGGGAGAAGGGGAGACGGTGGGAGTGAGGGATACGGGGAGACGGTGGGAGTGAGGGACACAGGGAGATGGCAGGACTGGGGGATACAGTGAGACGGTGGGAGTGAGGGATATGGGGAGACGGTGGGAGTGAGGGATACGGGGAGACGGTGGGAATGAGGGATACGGGGAGACGGTGGGAGTGAGGGATATGGGGAGCTGGTGGGTGTGAGGGACACAGGGAGACGGTGGGAGTGAGGGATACGGGGAGACGGTGGGAGTGAGGGATAAGGTGAGACGGTGGGAGTGAGGGATACAGGGAGATGGTGGGAGTGAGGGATACGGCGAGACGGTGGGAGTGAAGGATACGGGGAGGCGGCGGGAGTGAGGGATACGGGGAGACGGTGGGAGTGAGGGAGAAAGGGAGACGGTGGGAGTGAGGGACACAGGGAGACGGTGGGAGTGAGGGATACGGGGAGATGGTGGGAGTGAGGGAGAAGGGGAGTCGGTGGGAGTGAGGGACACAGGGAGACGGTGGGAGTGAGGGATACGGGGAGATGGTGGGAGTGAGGGACACAGGGAGACGGTGGGACTGAGGGATACGGGGAGATGGTGGGAGAAAGTGACACGGGGAGACAGTGGGAGTGAGGGATACGGGGAGACGGTGGGAGTGAGGGATACGGGGAGAGGGAGGGCGTGAGGGATACGGGGAGACGGTGGGAGTGTGTGACACGGGGAGACGATGGGAGTGAGGGATACGGGGAGACGGTGGGAGTGAGGGATACGGGGTGAGGGAGGGCGTGAGGGATACGGGGAGACGGTGGGAGTGAGGGATACGGGGAGACGGTGGGACTGAGGGATACGGGGAGGCGGCGGGAGTGAGGGATATGGGGAAACGGTGGGAGTGAGGGATACGAGGAGACGGTGGGAGTGAGGGATTTTGGGAGACGTTGGGATTGAGGGCTACAGGGAGACGGTGGGAGTGAGGAATACGGGGAGACGGTGGGAGTGAGGGATTTTGGGAGACGTTGGGATTGAGGGCTACAGGGAAACGGTGGGAGTGAGGGATACGGGGAGACGGTGGGAGTGAGGGATACGGGGAGACGGTGGGAATGAGGGATACGGGGAGACGGTGGGAGTGAGGGATATGGGGAGACGGTGGGTGTGAGGGACACAGGGAGACGGTGGGAGTGAGGGATACGGGGTGACGGTGGGAGTGAGGGACACAGGGAGATGGTGGGAGTGAGGGATACGGGGAGACGTTGGGAGTGAGGGATACGGGGAGATGGTGGGAGTGAGTGAGAAGTGCAGACGGTGGGAGTAAGGGATACGGGGAGACGATGTGAATGATGGATACGGGGAGACGGTGGGAGTGAAGGATACGGGGAGACGGTGGGAGTGAGGGATTCGGGGAGACGGATGGAGTGAGGGATACGGGGAGACGGTGGGAGTGAGGGAGAAGGGGAGACGGTGGGAGTGAGGGATACGGGGAGACGATGGGAGTGAGGGATACGGGGAGAAGGTGGGAGTGAGGGATACGGGGAGATGGTGGGAGTGAGGGACACAGGGAGACGGTGGGAGTGAGGGATACGGGGAGATGGTGGGAGTGAGGGTCACAGGGAGACGGTGGGACTGAGGGATACGGGGAGATGGTGGGAGTGAGGGATACGGGGAGGCAGTGGGAGCGAGGGATACGGGGAGATGGTGGGAGTGAGGGATACGGGGAAACGGTGAGAGTGAGGGATACAGGGAGATGGTGGGAGTGAGGGATACGGAGAGACGGTGGGAGTGAGGGATAAGGTGAGACGGTCGGAGTGAGGGATACGGAGAGACGGTGGGAGTGAGGGGTAAGGTGAGACGTTGGGAGTGAGGGATACCGGGAGACGGTGGGAGTGAGGGATACAGGGAGACGGTGGGAGTGAGGGAAACGGCGTGACGGTGGGAGTGAGGGATACGGAGAGACGGTGGGAGTGAGGGATAAGGTGAGACGGTGGGAGTGAGGGATACAGGGAGATGGTGGGACTGAGGGATACGGCGAGACGGATGGAGTGAGGGATACGGGGAGGCGGCGGGAGTGAGGGATACGGGGAGACGGTGGGATTGAGGGATACGGGGATACGGTGGGAGTGAGGGATACGGGGAGACGGTGGGATTGAGGGATACGGGGAAACGGTGGTAGTGAGTGATACGGGGAGACGTTGGGAGTGAGGGATAGGGGGAGGTGTTGGGAGTGAGGGGAACGGGGAGACGGTGGGAGTGAGGGATCCGGGTAGATTGTGGGAGTGAGGGATACGGGGAGACGGTGGGAGTGAGGGGTACGGGAAGACCGTGGGGGTGAGGGATACGGGGAGATGGTGGGAGTGAGGGATATGGGGAAACGGTTGAATTGAGGGATATGGGGAGACTGTGGGAGTGAGGGATACGGGGAGACGGTGGGAGTGAGTGAGACGGAGAGACGGAGGGAGTGAGGGGTACGGGGAGACGGTGGGAGTGAGGGAGAAGGGGAGACGTTGGGTTTGAGGGATACGGGGAGAGGGAGGGAGTGAGGGATACGGGGAGACGGTGGGAGTGAGGGATACGGGGAGACGGTGGGAGTGAGGGATACGGGGAGACGGTGGGAGTGAGGGATACGGTGAAACTGTCGGATTGACGGATACGGGGAGACGGAGGGAGTGAGGGATACGGGGAGACGGTGGGAGTGAGGGAGAAGGGGAGACGGTGGGAGTGAGGGATACGGGGAGACGGTGGGAATGAGGGATATGGGGAGACGGTGGGAGTGAGCGATACGAGGAGACGGTGGGAGTGAGGGATATTGGGAGACGTTGGGATTGAGGGCTACAGGGAGACGGTGGGAGTGAGGGATACGCAGAGACGATGGGAGTGACGGATATGGGGAGCCGATGGGAGTGAGGGATACGGGGAGACGGTGGGAATGAGGGATACGGGGAGACGGTGGGAGTGAGGGATATGGGGAGCTGGTGGGTGTGAGGGACACAGGGAGACGGTGGGAGTGAGGGATACGGGGAGACGGTGGGAGTGAGGGACACGGGGAGATGGTGGGAGTGAGGCATACGGGGAGATGGTGGGAGTGAGGGATACGGTGAGGTGGTGGGAGTGAGGGGTACGGGGAGACGTTGGGAGTGAGGGATACGGGGAGATGGTGCGAGTGAGTGAGAAGTGCAGACGGTGGGAGTGAGGGATACGGGGAGACGATGTGAGTGATGGATACAGGGAGATGGTGGGAGTGAGGGATACAGGGAGACGGTGGGAGTGAGGAATACGGGGAGACAGTGAGAGTGAGGGATACGGGGAGACGGTGGGAGTGAGGGATAAGGTGAGACGGTGGGAGTGAGGGATACGGGGAGACGGTGGGAGTGAAGGATACAGGGAGATGGTGGGAGTGAGGGATACAGGGAGATGGTGGGAGTGAGGGATACGGCGAGACGGTGGGAGTGAGGGATACGGGGAGGCGGCGGGAGTGAGGGGTACGTGGACACGGTGGCAGTGAGGGATACGGGGAAACTGTCGGAGTAAAGGATTCGGGGAGACGGATGGAGTGAGGGATACGGGGAGACGGTGGGAGTGAGGGAGAAGGGGAGACGGTGGGAGTGAGGGATACGGGGAGACGGTGGGAGTGAGGGATACGGGGTGACAGTGGGAGTGAGGGATACGGGGAGAAGGTGAGAGTTAGGGTCACGGGGAGTCGGTGGGAGTGAGGGACACAGGGAGACGGTGGGAGTGAGGGATACGGGGAGATTGTGGGAGTGAGGGACACAGGGAGACGGTGGGACTGAGGGATACGGGGAGATGGTGGGAGAAAGTGACACGGGGAGACAGTGGGAGTGAGGGATACGGGGAGGCAGTGGGAGTGAGGGATACGGGGAGATGGTGGGAGTGAGGGATACGGGGAGACGGTGGGAGTGAGGGATACAGCGAGACGATGTGAGTGAGGGAAACGGGGTGACGGTGGGAGTGAGGGATACGGAGAGACGGTGGGAGTGAGGGATAAGGTGAGACGGTCGGAGTGAGGGATACGGAGAGACGGTGGGATGAGGGATAAGGTGAGACGGTGGGAGTGTGGGATACCGGGAGACGGTGGGAGTGAGGGATACAGGGAGACGGTGGGAGTGAGGGAAACGGCGTGACGGTGGGAGTGAGGGATACGGAGAGACGGTGGGAGTGAGGGATAAGGTGAGACGGTGGGAGTGAGGGATACCGGGAGACGGTGGGAGTGAAGGATACAGGGAGACGGTGGGAGTGAGGGATATGGGGAGACGGTGGGAGTGAGGGATACGGGGTGACGGTGGGAGTGAGGGATACGGAGAGACGGTGGGAGTGAGGGATACGGCGAGACGGTGGGAGTGAGGGATACGGGGAGGCGGCGGGAGTGAGGGATACGTGGAGACGGAGGGAGTGAGGGATACGGGGAGACGGTGGGAGTGAGGGAGAAGGGGAGACGGTGAAAGTGAGGGATACGGGGAGACGATGGGAGTGAGGGACACGGGGAGACGGTGGGAGTTAGGGATATGGGGAGACGGTGGGAGAGAGGGACAGAGGGAGACGGTGGGATTGAGGGATACGGGGATACGGTGGGAGTGAGGGATACGGGGAGAAGTTGGGAGTGAGGGATAGGGGGAGGTCTTGGGAGTGAGGGGAACGGGGAGACGGTGGGAGTGAGGGATCCGGGCAGATTGTGGGAGTGAGTGATACGGGGAGACGGTGGGAGTGAGGGGTACGGGAAGACCGTGGGGGTGAGTGAGACGGAGAGACGGTGGGAGTGCGGGATACGGGGAGACGGTGGTTGTGAGGGACATGGGGAGACGGTGGGAGTGAGGGTTACGAGGAGACTGTGGGAGTGAGGGATATTGGGAGAAGTTGGAATTGAGGGACACAGTGAGACGGTGGGAGTGAGGGATACGGGGAGACAATGTGAGTGAGGGATACGGGGAGACGGTGGGAGTGAGGGATACGGGGAGACGGTGAGAGTGAGGAACACGGGGAGACGGTGGGAGTGAGGGACACGGGGAGACGGTGGGAGTGAGGGATATGGGGATATGGTGGGAGTGAGGGACACAGGGAGATGGTGGGAGTGAGGGATACGGGGAGATGGTGGGAGTGAGGGGTACGGGGAGACGGTGGGAGTGAGGGATACGGGTAGATGGTGGGAGTGAGTGAGAAGTGGAGACGGAGGGAGTGAGGGATACGGGGAGACGGTGGGAGTGAGGGATACGGGGAGACAGTGAGAGTGAGGGATACGGGGAGACAGTGAGAGTGAGGGATACGGGGAGAGGGTGGGAGTGAGGGATAAGGTGGACGGTGCGAGTGAGGGATACAGGGAGACGGTGGGAGTGAGAGATACAGGGAGATGGTGGGAGTGAGGGATACGGCGAGATGGTGGGAGTGAGGGATACGGGGAGGCGGTGGGAGTGAGGGATACGGGGAGACGGTGGGAGTGAGGGATACGGGGAGATGGTGGGAGAGAGGGACACGGGGAGATGGTGGGAGTGAGGGATACGGGGAGACGGTGGGAGTGAGGAATACAGGGAGACGGTGGGAGTGAGGGATACAGGGAGTTGGTGGGAGTGAAGGATACGGGGAGACGGTGGGAGTGGGGGATCAGGTGAGACGGTGGGAGTGAGGGATACGGGGAGACGGTGGGAGTGAGGGATAGAGGGAGACGGTGGGAGTGAGGAATACAAGGAGATGGTGGGAGTGGGGGATACGGCGAGACGGTGGGAGTGAGGGATACGGGGAGAATGTGGGAGTGAGGGATACGGAGAGACGGTGAGAGTGAGGGATACGGGGAGACGGTGGGAGTGAGGGACACAGGGAGACGGTGGGAGTGAGGGATACGGGGAGACGGTGGGAGTGAGGGACACAGGGAGACGGTGGGACTGAGGGATGCGGGGAGATGGTGGGAGAGAGGGACACGGGAAGACGGTGGGAGTGAGGGATACGGGGAGACGGTGGGAGTGAGGGATACAGGGAAATGGTGGGAGTGAGAGATACAGGGAGATGGTGGGAGTGAGGGAAACGGGGAGACGGTGGGAGTGAGGGATACAGGGAAATGGTGAGAGTGAGGGATACAGGGAGAGGGTGGGAGTGAGGTATACGGGGAGACGGTGGGAGTGAGGGATAAGGAGAGACAGTGGGAGTGAGGGATACGGGGAGACGGTGGGAGTGAGGGATACAGGGAGACGGTGGGAGTGAGGGATACAGGGAGATGGTGGGAGTGAGGGGTACGGCGAGACGGTGGGAGTGAGGGAGAAGGTGAGCCGGTGGGAGTGAGGGATTCGGGGAGACGTGGAGAGTGAGGGATACGGGGAGACGGTGGGAGTGAGGGATACGGGGAGACGGTGAGAGTGAGGGACACGGGGAGACGGTGGGAGTGAGGGTCACGGGGAGACGGTGGGAGTGAGGAATATGGGGAGACGGTGGGAGTGAGGGACACAGGGAGACGGTGGGAGATGGTGGGAGTGAGGGAGAAGGGGAGACGGTGGCAGTGAGGGATACAGGGAGACGGTGGGAGAAGGGATACAGGGAGACGGTGGGAGAAGGGATACGGGGAGACGGAGGGAGTGAGGGATACAGGGAGACGGTGGGAGTGAGGGAGAAGGCGAGACGGTGGGAGTGAGGGATACAGGGAAATGGTGGGAGTGAGGGATACAGGGAGACGGTGGGACTGAGGGTTATGGGGAGATGCTGGGAGAGAGGGACACGGGGAGACGGTGGGAGTGAGGGATACGGGGAGGCAGTGCGAGTGAGGGATACGGGGAGATGGTGGGAGTGAGGGAAACGGCGAGACGGTGGGAGTGAGGGACAGAGGGAAACGGTGGGAGTGAGGGATACAGGGAGATGGTGGGAGTGAGGGATACGGGGCGACGGTGGGAGTGAGAGATAAGGTGAGACGGTGGGAGTGAGGGAATCGGGGAGACGGTGGGAGTGAGGGGTACAGGGAGACGGTGGGAGTGAGGGATACAGGGATGGTGGGAGTGAGGGATTCGGAGAGACGGTGGGAGTGAGAGATACGGGGTGGCGGTGGGAGTGAGGGATACGTGGAGACGGTGGGAGTGAGGGATACAGGGAGACGGTGGGAGTGAGGGATACGGGGAGACGGTGAGAGTGAGGGATACAGGGAGACGGTGGGAGTGAGGGATACAGGGAAATGGTGGGAGTGAGGGATACAGGGAGACGGTGGGAGTGAGGGATACGGGGAGACGGTGAGAGTGAGGGATACAGGGAGACGGTGGGAGTGAGGGATACAGGGAGACGGTGGGAGTGAAGGATACGGGGAGACGGTGGGAGTGAGGGAGAAGGGGAGACGGTGGGAGTGAGGGATACAGGGAGACGGTGGGAGTGAGGGTTACGGGGAGACGGAGGGATTGAGGGATACAGGGAGACGGTGGGAGGGAGGGAGAAGGCGAGACGGTGGGAGTGAGGGAGAAGGCGAGACGGTGGGAGTGAGGGATACAGGGAAATGGTGGGAGTGAGGGATACAGGGAGACGGTGGGACTGAGGGTTACGGGGAGATGCTGGGAGAGAGGGACACGAGGAGGCAGTGCGAGTGAGGGATACGGGGAGATGGTGGGAGTGAGGGAAACGGGGAGACGGTGGGAGTGAGGGATACGGGGAGACGGTGAGAGTGAGGGATACAGGGAGACGGTGGGAGTGAGGGATACAGGGAAATGGTGGGAGTGAGGGATACAGGGAGACGGTGGGAGTGAGGGATACGGTGAGACGGTGAGAGTGAGGGATACAGGGAGACGGTGGGAGTGAGGGATACAGGGAGACGGTGGGAGTGAAGGATACGGGGAGACGGTGGGAGTGAGGGAGAAGGGGAGACGGTGGGAGTGAGGGATACAGGGAGACGGTGGGAGTGAGGGTTACGGGGAGACGGAGGGAGTGAGGGATACAGGGAGACGGTGGGAGTGAGGGAGAAGGCGAGACGGTGGGAGTGAGGGAGAAGGCGAGACGGTGGGAGTGAGGGATACAGGGAAATGGTGGGAGTGAGGGATACAGGGAGACGGTGGGACTGAGGGTTACGGGGAGATGCTGGGAGAGAGGGACACGGGGAGGCAGTGCGAGTGAGGGATACGGGGAGACGGTGGGAGTGAGGGAAACGGGGAGACGGTGGGAGTGAGGGATAGAGGGAAACGGTGGGAGTGAGGGATACAGGGAGATGGTGGGAGTGAGGGATACGGGGAGACGGTGGGAGTGAGGGATAAGGTGAGACGGTGGGAGTGAGGGATACGGGGAGATGGTGGGAGTGAGGGATACAGGGAGACGGTGGGAGTGAGGGATTTGGAGAGAATGTGGGAGTGAGAGATACGCGGTGGCGGTGGGAGTGAGGGATGCGGGGAAACTGTGGGAGTGAGGGATACGGGAAGACGGAGGGAATGAGGGATACGGGGAGACGGTGGGTGTGAGGGAGAAGGCGAGACGGTGGGAGAGAGGGATACGGGGAGACGATGTGAGTGAGGGATACGGGGAGACGGTGGGAGTGAGGGATACGGGGAGATGGTGAGAGTGAGGGACATGGGGAGACGGTGGGAGTGAGGGACACAGGGAGACGGTGGGAGTGAAGGATACGGGGATATGGTGGGAGTGAGGGACACAGGGAGATGGTGGGAGAGAGTGATACGGGGAAGTGGTGGGAGTGAGAGGTACGGGGAGACGGTGGGAGTGAGGGATACGGGGAGACGGTGAGGGTGAGGGACACCGAGAGACGGTGGGAGTGAGTGATATGGGGAGACGGTGGGAGTGAGGGACAGAGGGAGATGGTGGGAGTGAGGGATACGGGGATACAGTGGGAGTGAGGGATACGGTGAGATGGTGGGAGTGAGGGATACGGGGAAACGGTGGGATTGAGGGATACGGGGAGACGGTGGGAGTGAGGGATACGGGGAGACGGTGGGAGTGAGGAACACGGGGAGATGGTGGGAGTGAGAGATAGGGGGAGGCCGTGGGAGTGAGGGATACGGGGAGGCAGTGGGAGTGAGGGATACGTGGAGATGGCGGGAGTGAGGGATACGGGGAGACGGTGGGAGTGAGGGATAAGGTGAGACGGTGGGAGTGAGTGATATGGGGAGACGGAGGGAGTGAGGGATAGGGGGAGACGGTGGGAGTGAGGGAGAAGGCGAGACGGTGGGAGTGAGGGTTACAGGGAGATGGTAGGACTGGGGGATACAGTGAGACGGTGGGAATGAGGGATATGGGGAGACGGTGGGAGTGAGGGATACGAGGAGACGGTGCGAGTGAGGGATATTGGGAGACGTTGGGATTGAGGGCTACAGGGAGACGGTGTGAGTGAGTGATACGGGAAGACGATGGGAGTGACGGATATGGGGAGGCGTTGGGAGTGAGGGATACGGGGAGACGGTGGGAGTGAGGGATACGGGGAGACGGTGGGAGTGAGGGACACAGGGAGACGGTGGGAGTGAGGGATGCGGGGAGATGGTGGGAGAGAGGGACACGGGAAGATGGTGGGAGTGAGGGATACGGGGAGGCAATGCGAATGAGGGATACGGGGAGATGGTAGGAGTGAGGGATACGGGGAGACGGTGGGAGTGAGGGACACAGGGAGATGGTGGGACTGAGGGATGCGGGGAGATGGTGGGAGAGAGGGACACGGGAAGACGGTGGGAGTGAGGGATACGGGGAGGCAGTGCGAATGAGGGATACGGGGAGATGGTGGGAGTGAGGGATACGGGGAGACGGTGGGAGTGAGGGATACAGGGAAATGGTGGGAGTGAGGCATACAGGGAGAGGGTGGGAGTGAGGTATACGGGGAGATGGTGGGAGTGAGGGATAAGGAGAGACGGTGGGAGTGAGGGATACGGGGAGACGGTGGGAGTGAGGGATACAGGGAGACGGTGGGAGTGCGGGATACAGGGAGATGGTGGGAGTGAGGGATACGGGGAGATGGTGGGAGTGAGGGATACGTGGAGACGGTGGGAGTGAGGGATACGGGGAAACTGTGGGAGTGAGGGATACGGGAAGACGGTGGGATTGAGGGATACGGGGAGACTGTGGGAGTGAGGGATACGGGGAGACGGTGGGAGTGAGGGATACGGGGAGACGGTGGGATTGAGGGATACGGGGAGACGATGGGAGTGAGGGACACGGGGAGACGGTGAGAGTGAGGGACACGGGGAGACGGTGGGAGTGAGGGACACGGGGAGACGGTGGGAATGAGGAATATGGGGAGACGGTGGGAGTGAGGGATACGGGGAGACGGTGAGAGTGAGGGACACGGGGAGACGGTGTGAGTGAGGGACACGGGGAGACGGTGGGAATGAGGAATATGGGGAGACGGTGGGAGTGAGGGATACAGGGAGACGGTGGGAGATGGTGGGAGTGAGGGAGAAGGGGAGACGGTGGGAGTGAGGGATACAGGGAGACGGTGGGAGAGAGGGAGAAGGCGAGACGGTGGGAGTGAGGGATACAGCGAAATGGTGGGAGTGAGGGATGCGGGGAGACAGAGGGAGTGAGGGATACAGGGAGACGGTGGGAGTGAGGGAGAAGGCGAGACGGTGGGAGTGAGGGATACAGGGAAATGGTGGGAGTGAGGGATGCGGGGAAACTGTGGGAGTGAGGGATACGGGAAGACGGAGGGAATGAGGGATACGTGGAGACGGTGGGAGTGAGGGATGCGGGGAAACTGTGGGAGTGAGGGATACGGGAAGACGGAGGGAATGAGGTATACGGGGAGACGGTGGGTGTGAGGGAGAAGGGGAGACGGTGGGAGAGAGGGATACGGGGAGACGATGTGAGTGAGGGATACGGGGAGACGGTGGGAGTGAGGGATACGGGGAGACGGTGAGAGTGAGGGACACGGGGAGACGGTGGGAGTGAGGGACACAGGAAGATGGTAGGAGTGAGGGATACGGGAGATGGTGGGAGTGAGGAATACTGGGAGACGGTGGGAGTGAGGGATACGGGGAGAGTGTGGGAGTGAGTGAGAAGTGGAGACGGTGGGAGTGAGGGATACGGGGAGACGATGGGAGTGATGGATACGGGGAGACGGTGGGAGTGAGGGATACGGGGAGACGGTGGGAGTGAGAGATACAGGGAGATGGCAGGAGTGAGGGAGACGGTGGGAGTGAGGGATACGGGGAGACAGTGAGAGTGAGGGATACGGGGAGACGGTGGGAGTGAGGGATAAGGTGAGACGGTGGGAGTGAGGGATACGGGGAGACGGTGGGAGTGAGGGATACAGGGAGACGGTGGGAGTGAGAGATACAGGGAGATGGCAGGAGTGAGGGAGACGGTGGGAGTGAGGGATACAGGGAGACGGTGGGAGAGAGGGACGCGTGGAGATGGTGGGAGTGAGGGACACGGGGAGACGGTGGGAGTGAGGGATACAGGGAGACGGTGGGAGTGAGGGTTACAGGGAGATGGTGGGAGTGAGGGATACGGGGAGACGGTGGGAGTGAGGGATATGGTGAGACGGTGGGAGTGAGGGATACGGGGAGACGGTGGGAGTCAGGGATAGAGGGAGACGGTGGGAGTGAAGGATACAGGGAGACGGTGGGAGTGGGGGATACGGCGAGACGGTGGGAGTGAGGGATACGGGGAGGCGGTGGGAGTGAGGGATACGTGGAGACGGTGGGAGTGAGGGATACGGGTAAACTGTGGGAGTGAGGGATAAGGGGAGACGGAGTGAGTAAGGGATACGGGGAGACGGTGGGAGTGAGGGATACGGGGAGACAGTGGGAGTGAGGGATACAGGGAGACGGTGGGAGTGAGGGATACAGGGAGATGGTGGGAGTGAGGGATACGGGGAGACGGTGGGAGTGTGGGATAAGGTGAGACGGTGGGAGTGAGGGATACGGGGAGACAGTGGGAGTGAGGGATAGAGGGAGACGGTGGGAGTGAGTGATACAGGGAGATGGTGGCAGTGAGGGATACGGCGAGACGGTGGGAGTGAGGGATACAGGGAGGCGTTGGGAGTGAGGGATACATGGAGACTATGGGTGTGAGGAATACGGGGAAACTGTGGGAGTGAGGGATACGGGGAGACGGAGGGAGTGAGGGATACGGGGAGATGGTGGGAGTGAGGGAGATGGGGAGACGGTGGGAGTGAGTGATACGGGGTGACGGTGGGAGTGAGGGATATGGGGAGACGGTGTGAGTGAGGGACACAGGGAGACGGTGGGAGTGAAGGATACGGGGATGCAGTGGGAGTGAGGGATACGGGGAGACGGTGGGAGTGAGGGATACGGGGAGGTGGTGGGAGTGATGGGTGCCGGGAGGCGGTCGGAGGGTGGGATACGGGGAGGCGGTGGGAGTGAGGGATACGGGTAGACGGTGGGAGTGAGGGGTACGGGTAGACCGTGGGGGTGAGGGATACGGGGAGCTGGTGGGAGTGAGGGATACGGGCAAACGGTGGGATTGAGGGATACGGGGAGATGGTGGGAGTGAGGGATACAGGGAGACGGTGGGAGAGAGGGACGCGTGGAGATGGTGGGAGTGAGGGACACGGGGAGACGGTGGGAGTGAGGGAAACAGGGTGACGGTGGGATTGAGGGACACAGGGAGTTGGCAGGACTGAGGGATACAGGGAGGCGGTGGGAATGAGGGATATCGGGAGACGGTGGGAGTGAGGGATTTTAGGAGTCGGTGGGAGTGAGGGATATTGGGAGACGTTGGGATTGAGGGATGCAGGGAGACAGTGGGAGTGTGGGATACGGGGAGACGGTGGGAGTGAGGGATACGGGGATACGGTGAGAGTGAGGGATACGGGGAGACGGTAGGAGTGAGGGACACACGGAGACGGTGGGAGTGAGGGATACGGGGAGACGGTGTGAGTGAGGGATACGGGGAGGCAGTGCAAATGAGGGATAGGGGGAGATGGTGGGAGTGAGGGATACGGGGAGACGGTGGGAGTGAGGGATACAGGGAAACGGTGTGAGTGGGGGATACAGGGAGACGGTGGGAGTGAGGGATACGGGGAGACGGTGGGAGTGAGCGATAAGGAGAGACGGTGGGAGTGAGGGATACGGGGAGACGGTGGGAGTGAGGGATACGGGGAGACGGTGAGAATGAGGGACACGGGGAGACGGTGGGAGATGGTGGGAGTGAGGGAGAAAGGGAGACGGTGGGAGTGAGGGATACAGGGAGACGGTGGGAGAAGGGATACGGGGAGACGGAGGGAGTGAGGGATATAGGGAGACGGTGGGAGTGAGGGAGAAGGCGAGACGGTGGGAGTGAGGGATACAGGGAAATGGTGGGAGTGAGGGATACAGGGAGACGGTGGGACTGAGGGTTACGGGGAGATGCTGGGAGAGAGGGACACGGGGAGGCAGTGCGAGTGAGGGATACGGGGAGATGGTGGGAGTGAGGGAAATGGGTAGACGGTGGGAGTGAGGGAGAAGGGGAGACGGTGGGAGAGAGGGATACGGGGAGACGATGTGAGTGAGGGATACGGGGAGACGGTGGGAGTGAGGGACACAGGGAGACGGTGGGAGTGAGGGACACGGGGAGAGAGTGGGAGTGAAGGATATGGGGATATGGTGGGAGTGAGGGACACAGGGAGATGGTGGGAGTGAGTGATACGGGGAAGTGGTGGGAGTGAGGAATACTGGGAGACGGTGGGAGTGAGGGATATGGGGAGATGGTGGGAGTGAGGAATACTGGGAGACAGTGGGAGTGAGGGATACGGGGAGACGGTGGGAGTGAGGGATGTGGGGAACCTGGCGAGTGAGGGATATGGGAGGACGGAGGGAATGAGGGATACGGGGAGACGGTGGGTGTGAGGGATATGGGGAGACGGTGGGAGTGAGGTAGAAGGCGGGACGGTGGGAGTGAGGGATACAGGGAAATGGTGGGAGTGAGGGATACAGGGAGACGGTGGGAGAGAGGGATACGGGGAGACGATGTGAGTGAGGGATACGGGGAGACGGTGGGAGTGAGGGACACAGGGAGACGGTGGGACTGAGGGACACAGGGAGACGGTGGGAGTGAAGGATACGGGGATATGGTGGGAGTGAGGGACACAGGGAGATGGTGGAAGTGAGTGATACGGGGAAGTGGTGGGAGTGAGGGGTACGGGGAGACGGTGGGAGTGAGGGATACGGGGAGATGGTGGGAGTGAGGAATACTGGGAGACGGTGGGAGTGAGGGATACGGGGAGAGTGTGGGAGTGAGTGAGAAGTGGAGACGGTGGGAGTGAGGGATACGGGGAGACGGTGGGAGTGAGGGATAGAGGGAGACGGTGGGAGTGAGGGATACAGGGAAATGGTGCGAGTGAGGGATACAGGGAGACGGTGGGAGTGAGAGATACAGGGAGATGGCAGTAGTGAGGGATACGGGGAGACGGTGGGAGTGAGGGATAAGGGGAGACGGTGGGAGTGAGGGATACGGGGAGACGGTGGGAGAGAGGGACGCGGGGAGATGGTGGGAGTGAGGGATACGGGGAGACGGTGGGAGTAAGAGATACAGGGAGATGGTGGGAGTGAGGGATACAGGGAGATGGCGGGAGTGAGGGATACGGGGAGACATTGGGAGTGAGGGATATGGTGAGACGGTGGGAGTGAGGGATACGGGGAGACGGTGGGAGTCAGGGATAGAGGGAGACGGTGGGAGTGAAGGATACAGGGAGACGGTGGGAGTGGGGGATACGGGGAGACGGTGGGAGTGAGGGATACGGGGAGGCGGTGGTAGTGAGGGATACGTGGAGACGGTGAGAGTGAGGGATACGGGTAAACTGTGGGAGTGAGGGATAAGGGGAGACGGAGTGAGTAAGGGATACGGGGAGACGGTGGGAGTGAGGGAGACGGGGAGACGGTGGGAGTGAGGGGTAGAGGGAGATGGTGGGAGTGATGGATACGGGGATACGGTGGGAGTGAGGGATACAGGGAGACGGTGGGAGTGAGGGATACAGGGAGATGGTGGGAGTGAGGGATACGGGGAGACGGTGGGAGTGAGGCATAAGGTGAGACGGTGGGAGTGAGGGATACGGGGAGACAGTGGGAGTGAGGGATAGAGGGAGACGGTGGGAGTGAGTGATACAGGGAGATGTTGGCAGTGAGGGATACGGCGAGACGGTGGGAGTGAGGGATACAGGGAGGCGGTGGGAGTGAGGGATACGTGGAGACTGTGGGTGTGAGGAATACGGGGAAACTGTGGGAGTGAGGGATACGGGGAGACGGAGGGAGTGAGGGATACGGGGAGATGGTGGGAGTGAGGGAGAATGGGGAGACGGTGGGAGTGAGTGATACGGGGTGACGGTGGGAGTGAGGGATATGGGGAGACGGTGTGAGTGAGGGACACAGGGAGACGGTGGGAGTGAAGGATACGGGGATGCAGCGGGAGTGAGGGATACGGGGAGACGGTGGGAGTGAGGGATACGGGGAGGTGGTGGGAGTGATGGGTACCGGGAGGCGGTCGGAGGGTGGGATACGGGGAGACGGTGGGAGTAAGGGATACGGGTAGACGGTGGAAGTGAGGGGTACGGGTAGACCGTGGGGGTGAGGGATACGGGGAGATGGTGGGAGTGAGGGATACGGGCAAACGGTGGGATTGAGGGAGACGGAGAGACGGTGGGAGTGAGGGATACTGGGAGATGGTCGGAGTGAGGAATACGGGGAGATGGTGGGAGTGAGAGATACGGGGAGACGGGGGGAGTGAGGGATAGAGGGAGACGGTGGGAGTGAGTGATACAGGGAGATGGTGGCAGTGAGGGATACGGCGAGACGGTGGGAGTGAGGGATACGGGGAAACGGTGGGAGTGGGGGATACAGGGAGACGGTGGGAGTGAGGGATACGGGGAGACGGTGGGAGTGAGGGATACGGGGAGACGGTGGGAGTGAGGGATAAGGAGAGACGGTGGGAGTGAGGGATAAGGAGAGACGGTGGGAGTGAGGGATACGGGGAGACGGTGGGAGTGAGGGATCCGGGGAGACGGTGAGAGTGAGGGACACGGAGAGACGGTGGGAGTGAGGGACACGGGGAGACGGTGGGAGTGAGGGACACAGGTAGACGGTGGGAGATGGTGGGAGTGAGGGAGAAGGGGAGACGGTAGGAGTGAGGGATACAGGGAGACGGTGGGAGAAGGGATACGGGGAGACGGAGGGAGTGAGGGATACAGGGAGACGGTGGGAGTGAGGGAGAAGGCGGGACGGTGGGAGTGAGGGATACAGGGAAATGGTGGGAGTGAGGGATACAGGGAGACGGTGGGACTGAGGGTTACGGGGAGATGCTGGGAGAGAGGGACACGGGGAGGCAGTGCGAGTGAGGGATACGGGGAGATGGTGGGAGTGAGGGAAACGGGGAGACGGTGGGAGTGAGGGATAGAGGGAAACGGTGGGAGTGAGGGGTAGAGGGAGATGGTGGGAGTGAGGGATACGGGGAGTCGGTGGGAGTGAGGGATAAGGTGAGACGGTGGGAGTGAGGGATACGGGGAGATGGTGGGAGTGAGGGATACAGGGAGACGGTGGGAGTGAGGGATACAGGGATGATGGGAGTGAGGGATTTGGAGAGAATGTGGGAGTGAGAGATACGCGGTGGCGGTGGGAGTGAGGGATGCGGGGAGACGGTGGGCGTGAGGGATGCGGGGAAACTGTGGGAGTGACGGATACGGGAAGACGGAGGGAATGAGGGATTCGGGGAGACGGTGGGTGTGAGGGAGAAGGGGAGACGGTGGGAGTGATGGATATGGGGAGACGGTGAGAGTGAGGGACACAGGGAGATGGTGGGAGTGAGTGATACGGGGAAGTGGTGGGAGTGAGGGATACGGGGAGACGGAGGGAGTGAGGGATACGGGGAGATGGTGGGAGTGAGGAATACTGGGAGACGGTGGGAGTGAGGGATACGGGGAGACGATGGGAGTGATGGATACGGGGAGACGGTGGGAGTGAGGGACACGGGGAGACGGTGGGAGTGAGGGATACGGGGAGACAGTGAGAGTGAGGGATACGGGGAGACGGTGGGAGTGAGGGGTACGGGTAGACCGTGGGGGTGAGGGATACTGGGAGATGGTGGGAGAGAGGAATACGGGGAGATGGTGGGAGTGAGAGATACGGGGAGACGGTGGGAGTGAGGAATACGGGGAGATGATGGGAGTGAGGGATACTGGGAGATGGTGGGAGTGAGGAATACGGGGAGATGGTGGGAGTGAGGAATACGGGGAGATGGTGGGAGTGAGAGATACGGTGAGACGGTGGGAGTGAGGAATACGGGGAGATGGTGGGAGTGAGGGATACTGGGAGATGGTGGGAGTGAGGAATACGGGGAGATGGTGGGAGTGAGAGATATGGGGAGACAGTGGGCGTGAGGGAAACAGGGTGACGGTGGGATTGAGGGACACAGGGAGTTGGCAGGACTGAGGGATACAGGGAGGCGGTGGGAATGAGGGATATCGGGAGACGGTGGGAGTGAGGGATTTTAGGAGACGGTGGGAGTGAGGGATATTGGGAGACGTTGGGATTGAGGGATACAGGGAGACGGTGGGAGTGAGGGATACGGGGAGACGGTGGGAGTGAGGGATACGGGGAGACGGTGGGAGTGAGGGATACGGGGAGACAGTGGGAGTGAGGGATACCGGGAGACGGTGGGAGTGAGGGATACGGGGAGCCGATGGGAGTGAGGGATACGGGGAGACGGTGGGAGTGAGGGATACGGGGAGACAGTGGGAGTGAGGGATACGGGGAGACGGTGGGAGTGAGGGATACGGGGAGACGGTGGGAGTGAGGGATACGTGGAGACGGTGGGAGTGAGGGATACGGGGAGACAGTGGGAGTGAGGGATACGGGCAGACGGTGGGAGTGAGCGGTACGGGGAGACAGTGGGAGTGAGGGATACGGGGAGACGGTGGGAGTGAGGGATACGGGGAGACGGTGGGAGTGAGGGATACGGGGAGACGGTGGGAGTGAGGGATACGGGGAGACGGTGGGAGTGAGGGATACGGGGAGACGGTGGGAGTGAGGGATACGGGGAGACGGTGGGAGTGAGGGATACGGGGAGACGGTGGGAGTGAGGGATACGGGGAGACGGTGGGAGTGAGGGATACGGGGAGACGGTGGGAGTGAGGGATACGGGGTGACGGTGGGAGTGAGGGATACGGGGAGATGGTGGGAGTGAGGGATACGGGGAGACGGTGTGAGTGAGGGATACGGGGAGGCAGTGCAAATGAGGGATACGGGGTGATGTTGGGAGTGAGGGATACAGGGAGACGGTGGGAGTGAGGGATACGGGGAGACGGTGGGAGTGAGGGATAAGGAGAGACGGTGGGAGTGAGGAATACGGGGAGACGGTGGGACTGAGGGATACAGGGAGATGGTGGTAGTGACGGATACGGGGAGACGGTGAGAGTGAGGGATACGGGGTTGCGGTGGGAATGAGGGATACGTGGAGACGGTGGGAGTGAGGGATACGGGGAAACTGTGGGAGTGAGGGATACGGGGAGACGGAGGGAGTGAGGGATACGGGGAGGCGGTGGGAGTGAGGGATACGGGTAGACGATGGGAGTGAGGGATACGGGGAGACGGTGGGAGTGAGGGGTACGGGGAGACGGTGAGAGAGATGGATATGGGGAGACGGTGGGAGTGAGGGATACGGGGAGACGGTGGGAGTGAGGGATAGAGGGAGACGGTGGGAGTGAGGGATACAGGGAGATGGTGGGAGTGAGGGATACGGCGAGACGGTGGGAGTGAGGGATACGGGGAGGCGGTGGGAGTTAGGGATACGTGGAGACGGTGGGAGTGAGGGATACGGGGAAACTGTGGGAGTGAGGGATACGGGGAGACGGAGGGAGTGAGGAATACGGGGTGACGATGGGAGTGAGGGATACGGGGAGACGGTGGGAGTGAGGTATACGGGGAGACGGTGAGGGTGAGGGACACCGGGAGACGGTGGGAGTGAGGGACACAGCGAGACGGTGGGAGTGAGGGATACGGGGATACAGTGGGAGTGAGGGATACGGGGAGATGGTGGGAGTGAGGGATACGGGGAAACAGTGGCATTGTGGGATACGGGGAGACAGTGGGAGTGAGGGATACGTGGAGATGGTGGGAGTGAGGGATATGGGGAGACGGTGGGAGTGAGGGATAAGGTGAGACGGTGGGAGTGAGTGATACGGGGAGACGGAGGGAGTGAGGGATAGGGGGAGACGGTGGGAGTGAGGGAGAAGGTCGAGACGGTGGGAGTGAGGGTTACAGGGAGACAGTGGGCGTGAGGGAAACGGGGGGACTGTGGGATTGAGGGATACAGGGAGATGGCAGGACTGGGGGATACAGTGAGAAGGTGGGAATGAGGGATATGGGGAGACGGTGGGAATGAGGGATACGGGGAGACAGTGGGAGTGAGGGATACGGGGAGACGGTGGGAGTGAGGGATACGGGGAGACGGTTGGAGTGATGGATAGGGGGAGGCAGTGCGAATGAGGGATACGGGGAGATGGTAGGAGTGAGGGATACGGGGAGACGGTGGGAGTGAGGGATACAGGGAAATTGTGGGAGTGAGGGATACAGGGAGACGGTGGGAGTGAGGGATAAGGAGAGACGGTACGAGTGAGGGATACAGGGAGACGGTACGAGTGAGGGATACAGGGAGACGGTGGGAGTGAGGGATACAGGGAGATGGTGGGAGTGAGGGATACGGGGAGACGGAGGGAGTGAGGGATACGGGGAGACGGTGGGAGTGAGGGAGAAGGGGAGACGGGGGGAGTGAGGGATTCGGGGAGACGATGGGAGTGAGGGACACGGGGAGACGGTGGGAGTGAGGGATACGGGGAGACGGAGGGAGTGAGGGTTAGGGGGAGACGGTGGGAGTGAGGGACACGGGGAGACGGTGGGAGTGAGGGACACGTGGAGACGGTGGGAGTGAGGGATACGGGGAGATGGTGGGAGTGAGGAATACGTGGAGACGGTGGGAGTGAGGGATACGGGGAGATGGTGGGAGTGAGGAATACGGGGAGATGGTGGGAGTGAGGAATACGGGGAGATGGTGGGAGTGATGGATACGGGGAGACGGTGGGAGTGAGGGGTACGTGTAGACCGTGGGGGTGCGGGATACGGGGAGATGGTGGGAGTAAGGGATACGGGCAAACGATGGGATTGAGGGATACGGGGAGACGGTGGGAGTGAGGGATACTGGGAGATGGTGGGAGTGAGGAATACGGGGAGACGGTGGGAGTTAGGGAGACGGAGCGAAGGTGGGAGTGAAAGATACGGGGAGACAGTGGGCGTGAGGGAAACGGGGTGATGGTGGGATTGAGGGACACTGGGAGATGGCAGGACAGAGGGATACAGGGAGGCGGTGGGAATGAGGGATATGGGGAGACGGTGGGAGTGAGGGATACGTGGATACGGTGGGAGTGAGCGATACGGGGAGAGGGAAGGAGTGAGTGATACGGGGAGACCGTGAGAGTGAGGGATACGGGGAGACGGAGGGAGTGAGGGATACGTGGAGACGGTGGGAGTGAGGGATACGTGGAGACGGTGGGAGTGAGGGACACGGGGAGATGGTGGGAGAGAGGGACACGGGGAGGCGGTGTGAGTGAGGGATACGGGGAGGCAGTGCGAATGAGGGTTACGGGGAGATGGTGGGAGTGAGGGATACGGGGAGACGGTGGGAGTGAGGGATACAGGGAAACGGTGGGAGTGAGGGATACAGGGAGACGGTGGGAGTGAGGGATATGGGGAGACAGTGGGAGTGAGGGATAAGGAGAGACGGTGCGAGTGAGGGATACGGGGTGGCGGTGGGAATGAGGGATACGTGGAGACGGAGGGAGTGAGGGATACGGGGAAACTGTGGGAGTGAGGGATACGGGGAGACGGATGGAGTGAGGGATACGGGGAGACGGTGGGAGTGAGGGGTACGGGGAGACGGTGACAGTGATGGATATGGGGAGTCGGTGGGAGTGAGGGATACGGGGAGACGGTGGGAGTGAGGGACAGAGTGAGACGGTGGGAGAGAGGGATACAGGGAGATGGTGGGAGTGAGGGATACGGCGAGACGGTGGGAGTGAGGGATACGTGGAGACGGTGGGAGTGAGGGATACGGGGAAACTGTGGGAGTGAGGGATACGGGGAGACGGAGAGAGTGAGGGATACGGGGTGACGATGGGAGTGAGGGATACGGGGAGACGGTGGGAGTGAGGTATACGGGGAGACGGTGAGGGTGAGGGACACGGGGAGACGGTGGGAGTGAGTGATATGGGGAGACGGTGGGAGTGAGGGACACAGGGAGACGGTGGGAGTGAGGGATACGGGGATACAGTGGCAGTGAGGGATACGGGGAGATGGTGGGAGTGAGGGATACGGGGAAACGGTGGGATTGAGGGATACGTGGAGACGGTGGGAATGAGGGATACGGGGAGACGGTGGGAGTGAGGAATACGGGGAGACGGTGGGATTGAGGGGCACAGGGAGATGGCAGGACTGAGGGATACAGGGAGACAGTGGGAATGAGGGGTATGGGGAGACGGTGGGAGTGAGGGATACGGGGAGAGGGAGGGAGTGAGGGATACGGGGAGACGGTGAGAGTGAGGGATACGTGGAGACGGAGGGAGTGAGGGATACAGGGAGACGGAGAGAGTGATGGAGAATGGGAGACGGTGGGGGTGAGGGATACGGGGAGAGGGAGGGAGTGAGGGATACGGGGAGAGGGAGGGAGTGAGGGATACGGGGAGACGGTGGGAGTGAGGGATACGGGGAGACGGTGAGAGTGAGCGATACGGGGAGACGGTGGGTGTGAGGGACACAGGGAGACGGTGGGAGTGAGGGAGACGGGGATATGGTGGGAGTGAGGGATACGGGGAGACGGTGGGAGTGAGGGATACGGGGAGACGGTGAGAGTGAGGGATACGGGGAGACGGTGGGAGTGAGGGATACAGGGAGCCGGTGGGAGTGAGGGATACGGGGAGACGGTGGGAGTGAGGTAGAAGGGGAGACAGTGGGAGTGAGGGATTCGGGGAGACGGTGGGAGTGAGGGACACAGGGAGACGGTGGGAGTGAGGGACACAGGGAGACGGTGAGAGTGAGGGATACGGGGATACGGAGGAATGTGAGGGATACGGGGAGACGGTGGGAGTGAGGGATACAGGGAAATTGTGGGAGTGAGGGATACAGGGAGACGGTGGGAGTGAGGGATAAGGAGAGACGGTACGAGTGAGGGATACAGGGAGACGATACGAGTGAGGGATACAGGGAGACGGTGGGAGTGAGGGATACAGGGAGATGGTGGGAGTGAGGGATACGGGGAGACGGAGGGAGTGAGGGATACGGGGAGACGGTGGGAGTGAGGGAGAAGGGGAGACGGGGGGAGTGAGGGATTCGGGGAGACGATGGGAGTGAGGGACACGGGGAGACGGTGGGAGTGAGGGATACGGGGAGACGGAGGGAGTGAGGGTTAGGGGGAGACGGTGGGAGTGAGGGACACGGGGAGACGGTGGGAGTGAGGGACACGTGGAGACGGTGGGAGTGAGGGATACGGGGAGATGGTGGGAGTGAGGAATACGGGGAGACGGTGGGAGTGAGGGATACGGGGAGATGGTGGGAGTGAGGAATACGGGGAGATGGTGGGAGTGAGGAATACGGGGAGATGGTGGGAGTGAGGGATACGGGGAGACGGTGGGAGTGAGGGGTACGTGTAGACCGTGGGGGTGAGGGATACGGGGAGATGGTGGGAGTAAGGGATACGGGCAAACGATGTGATTGAGGGATACGGGGAGACGGTGGGAGTGAGGGATACTGGGAGATGGTGGGAGTGAGGAATACGGGGAGACGGTGGGAGTTAGGGAGACGGAGCGAAGGTGGGAGTGAAAGATACGGGGAGACAGTGGGCGTGAGGGAAACGGGGTGATGGTGGGATTGAGGGACACTGGGAGATGGCAGGACAGAGGGATACAGGGAGGCGGTGGGAATGAGGGATATGGGGAGACGGTGGGAGTGAGGGATACGTGGATACGGTGGGAGTGAGCGATACGGGGAGAGGGAAGGAGTGAGTGATACGGGGAGACCGTGAGAGTGAGGGATACGGGGAGACGGAGGGAGTGAGGGATACGTGGAGACGGTGGGAGTGAGGGATACGTGGAGACGGTGGGAGTGAGGGACACGGGGAGATGGTGGGAGAGAGGGACACGGGGAGGCGGTGTGAGTGAGGGATACGGGGAGGCAGTGCGAATGAGGGTTACGGGGAGATGGTGGGAGTGAGGGATACGGGGAGACGGTGGGAGTGAGGGATACAGGGAAACGGTGGGAGTGAGGGATACAGGGAGACAGTGGGAGTGAGGGATATGGGGAGACAGTGGGAGTGAGGGATAAGGAGAGACGGTGGGAGTGAGGGATACGGGGTGGCGGTGGGAATGAGGGATACGTGGAGACGGAGGGAGTGAGGGATACGGGGAAACTGTGGGAGTGAGGGATACGGGGAGACGGATGGAGTGAGGGATACGGGGAGACGGTGGGAGTGAGGGGTACGGGGAGACGGTGACAGTGATGGATATGGGGAGTCGGTGGGAGTGAGGGATACGGGGAGACGGTGGGAGTGAGGGACAGAGTGAGACGGTGGGAGAGAGGGATACAGGGAGATGGTGGGAGTGAGGGATACGGCGAGACGGTGAGAGTGAGGGATACGTGGAGACGGTGGGAGTGAGGGATACGGGGAAACTGTGGGAGTGAGGGATACGGGGAGACGGAGAGAGTGAGGGATACGGGGTGACGATGGGAGTGAGGGATACGGGGAGACGGTGGGAGTGAGGTATACGGGGAGACGGTGAGGGTGAGGGACACGGGGAGACGGTGGGAGTGAGTGATATGGGGAGACGGTGGGAGTGAGGGACACAGGGAGACGGTGGGAGTGAGGGATACGGGGATACAGTGGCAGTGAGGGATACGGGGAGATGGTGGGAATGAGGGATACGGGGAAACGGTGGGATTGAGGGATACGTGGAGACGGTGGGAATGAGGGATACGGGGAGACGGTGGGAGTGAGGAATACGGGGAGACGGTGGGATTGAGGGGCACAGGGAGATGGCAGGACTGAGGGATACAGGGAGACAGTGGGAATGAGGGGTATGGGGAGACGGTGGGAGTGAGGGATACGGGGAGAGGGAGGGAGTGAGGGATACGGGGAGACGGTGAGAGTGAGGGATACGTGGAGACGGAGGGAGTGAGGGATACAGGGAGACGGAGAGAGTGATGGAGAATGGGAGACGGTGGGGGTGAGGGATACGGGGAGAGGGAGGGAGTGAGGGATACGGGGAGAGGGAGGGAGTGAGGGATACGGGGAGACGGTGGGAGTGAGGGATACGGGGAGACGGTGAGAGTGAGCGATACGGGGAGACGGTGGGTGTGAGGGACACAGGGAGACGGTGGGATTGAGGGAGACGGGGATATGGTGGGAGTGAGGGATACGGGGAGACGGTGGGAGTGAGGGATACGGGGAGACGGTGAGAGTGAGGGATACGGGGAGACGGTGGGAGTGAGGGATACAGGGAGCCGGTGGGAGTGAGGGATACGGGGAGACGGTGGGAGTGAGGTAGAAGGGGAGAGTGGGAGTGAGGGATTCGGGGAGACGGTGGGAGTGAGGGACACAGGGAGACGGTGGGAGTGAGGGACACAGGGAGACGGTGGGAGTGAGGGATACGGGGATACGGAGGAATGTGAGGGATACGGGGAGACGGTGGGAGTGAGGGATACGGGGAGATGGAGGGAGAGAGGGACACGGGGAGATGGTGGGAGTGAGGGATACGGGGAGACGGTGGGAGGGAATGATACAGGGAGACGGTGGGAGTGAGGGACACAGGGAAATGGTGGGAGTGAGGTATACGGGGAGACCGTGGGAGTGAGGGATACTGTGAGACGGTGGGAGTGAGGGATACGGGGAGACGGAGGGAGTAAGGGATACGGGGAGACGGTGGGAGTGAGGGAGACGGTGGGAGTGAGGGATACGGGGTGACAGTGGGAGTGAGAGATAGAGGGAGACGGTGGGAGTAAGGGATACGGGGATACGGTGGGAGTGAGGGATACAGGGAGACGGTGGGAGTGAGGGATACAGGGAGATGGTGGGAGTGAGGGATACGGGGAGACGGTGGGAGTGAGGGATAAGGTGAGACGGTGGGAGTGAGGGATACGGGGAGACAGTGGGAGTGAGGGATAGAGGGAGACGGTGGGAGTGAGTGATACAGGGAGATGGTGGGAGTGAGGGATACGGCGAGACGGTTGGAGTGAGGGATACGGGGAGGCGGTGGGAGTGAGGGATACGTGGAGACGGTGGGAGTGAGGGATACGGGGAAACTGTGGTAGTGAGGGATACGGGGAGACGGAGGGAGTGAGGGATACGGGGATACGGTGGGAGTGAGGGATACGGGAAGGTGGTGGGACTGAGGGGTACGGGGAGGCGGTGGGAGGGAGGGATACGGGGAGACGGTGGGAGTGAGGGATACGGGGAGACGGTGGGAGTGAGGGGTACGAGTAGACCGTGCGGGTGCGGGATACGGGGAGATGGTGGGAGTAAGGGATACGGGCAAACGGTGCGATAGAGGGATACGGTGAGACGGTGGGAGTGAGGGATACTGGGAGATGGTGGGAGTGAGGAATACGGGGAGACGGTGGGAGTGAGGGATACGGGGTGACGGTGGGAGTGAGGGAGACGGAGCGAAGGTGGGAGTTAAAGATATGGGGAGACAGTGGGCGTGAGGGAAACGGGGTGATGGTGGGATTGAGGGACACTGGGAGATGGCAGGACTGAGGGATACAGGGAGGCGGTGGGAATGAGGGATATGGGGAGACGGTGGGAGTGAGGGATACGGGGAGAGGGAAGGAGAGAGTGATACGGGGAGACCGTGAGAGTGAGGGATACGGGGAGACGGAGGGAGTGAGGGATACGTGGAGACGGTGGGAGTGAGGGATACGTGGAGACTGTGGGAGTGAGGGATACGGGGAGATGGTGGGAGAGAGGGACACGTGGAGACGGTGTGAGTGAGGGATACGGGGAGGCAGTGCGAATGAGGGTTACGGGGAGATGGTGGAAGTGAGGGATACGTGGAGACGGTGGGAGTGAGGGATACGGGGAAACTGTGGTAGTGAGGGATACGGGGAGACGGAGGGAGTGAGGGATACGGGGATACGGTGGGAGTGAGGGATACGGGAAGGTGGTGGGACTGAGGGGTACGGGGAGGCGGTGGGAGGGAGGGATACGGGGAGACGGTGGGAGTGAGGGATACGGGGAGACGGTGGGAGTGAGGGGTACGAGTAGACCGTGGGGGTGAGGGATACGGGGAGATGGTGGGAGTAAGGGATACGGGCAAACGGTGCGATTGAGGGATACGGGGAGACGGTGGGAGTGAGGGATACTGGGAGATGGTGGGAGTGAGGAATACGGGGAGACGGTGGGAGTGAGGGAGACGGAGCGAAGGTGGGAGTTAAAGATATGGGGAGACAGTGGGCGTGAGGGAAACGGGGTGATGGTGGGATTGAGGGACACTGGGAGATGGCAGGACTGAGGGATACAGGGAGGCGGTGGGAATGAGGGATATGGGGAGACGGTGGGAGTGAGGGATACGGGGAGAGGGAAGGAGAGAGGGATACGGGGAGACCGTGAGAGTGAGGGATACGGGGAGACGGAGGGAGTGAGGGATACGTGGAGACGGTGGGAGTGAGGGATACGTGGAGACTGTGGGAGTGAGGGATACGGGGAGATGGTGGGAGAGAGGGACACGGGGAGACGGTGTGAGTGAGGGATACGGGGAGGCAGTGCGAATGAGGGTTACGGGGAGATGGTGGGAGTGAGGGATACGGGGAGACGGTGGGAGTGAGGGATGCAGGGAAACGGTGGGAGTGAGGGATACAGGGAGACGGTGGGAGTGAGGGATACGGGGAGACGGTGGGAGTGAGGGATAAGGAGAGACGGTGGGAGTGAGGAATACGGGGAGACGGTGGGACTGAGGGATACAGGGAGATGGTAGGAGTGAGGGATACAGGGAGATGGTGGGAGTGAGGGATACGGGGAGACGATGAGAGTGAGGGATACGGGGTCGCGGTGGGAATGAGGGATACGTGGAGACGGAGGGAGTGAGGGATACGGGGAAACTGTGGGAGTGAGGGATACGCGGAGACGGAGGAAGTGAGGGATACGGGGAGACGGTGGGAGTGAGGGATACGGGTAGACGATGGGAGTGAGGGATACGGGGAGACAGTGGGAGTGAGGGGTACGGGGAGACGGTGACAGTGATGGATATGGGGAGACGGTGGGAGTGAGGGATACGGGGAGACGGTCGGAGTGAGGGATAGAGTGAGACGGTGGGAGAGAGGGATACAGGGAGATGGTGGGAGTGAGGGATACGGGGAGATGGTGGGAGTGAGGGATACGGGGAGACGGTGGGAGTGAGGGATACGGGGAGACAGTGGGAGTGAGGGATACGGGGAGATGGTGGGAGTGAGGGATACGGGGAGACGGTGGGAGTGAGGGATACGGGGAGATGGTGGGAATGAGGGATACGGGGAGGCGGTGGGAGAGAGGGATACAGGGAGATGGTGGGAGTTAGGGATACGTGGAGACGGTGGGAGTGAGGGATAGAGTGAGACGGTGGGAGAGAGGGATACAGGGAGATGGTGGGAGTTAGGGATACGTGGAGACGGTGGGAGTGAGGGATACGGGGAAACTGTGGGAGTGAGGGATACGGGGAGATGGAGAGAGTGAGGGATACGTGGTGACATGGGAGTGAGGGATACGGGGAGACGGTGGGAGTGAGGGATACGGGGAGATGGTGGGAGTGAGGGATACGGGGAAACGGTGGGATTGAGGGATACGTGGAGACGGAGGGAGTGAGGGATACGGGGAGACGGTGAGAGTGAGGGATACGGGGAGACGGTGGGAGTGAGGGACACACGGAGACGGTGGGAGTGAGGGATACGGGGAGAGGGAGGGAGTGAGGGATACGGGGAGACGGTGAGAGTGAGGGATACGTGGAGACGGAGGGAGTGAGGGATACGGGGAGACGGTGAGAGTGAGGGATACGGGGAGACGGTGGGAGTGAGGGACACACGGAGACGGTGGGAGTGAGGGATACGGGGAGACGGTGAGAGTGAGGGAAACGTGGAGACGGAGGGAGTGAGGGATACGGAGAGACGGTGAGAGTGATGGAGAATGGGAGACGGTGGGGGTGAGGGACACGTGGAGACGATGGGAGTGAGGGACACGGGGAGACGGTGGGAGTGAGGGATACGGGGAGACGGTGAGAGTGAGGGACACGGAGACGGTGGGAGTGAGGGATACGGGGAGATGGTGAGAGTGAGCGATACGGGGAGACGGTGGGTGTGAGGGACACAGGGAGACGGTGGGAGTGAGGGATATGGGGAGACGGTGGGAGTGAGGGACACAGGTAGACTGTGGGAGTGAGGGATACGGGGATATGGTGGGAGTGAGGGATACGGGGAGACGGTGGGAGTGAGGGATACGGGGAGACGGTGAGAGTGAGGGATACGGGGAGACGGTGGGATTGAGGGATACAGGGAGCCGGTGGGAGTGAGGTATACGGGGAGACGGTGAGGGTGAGGGACACCGGGAGACGGTGGGAGTGTGGGATACGGGGATACAGTGGGAGTGAGGGATACGGGGAGATGGTGGGAGTGAGGGATACGGGGAAACGGTGGCATTGTGGGATACGGGGAGACAGTGGCAGTGAGGGATACGGGGAGACGGTGGGAGTAAGGAATACGGGGAGATGGTGGGAGTGAGAGATACGGGGAGGCGGTGGGAGTGAGGGATACGGGGAGGCAGTGGGAGTGAGGGATACGGGGAGACGGTGGGAGTGAGGGATAAGGTGAGACGGTGGGAGTGAGTGATACGGGGAGACGGAGGGAGTGAGGGATAGGGGGAGACGGTGGGAGTGAGGGAGAAGGCGAGACGGTGGGAGTGAGGGTTACAGGGAGACAGTGGGCGTGAGGGAAACGGGGGGACTGTGGGATTGAGGGATACAGGGAGATGGCAGGACTGGGGGATACAGTGAGACTGTGGGAATGAGGGATATGGGGAGATGGTGGGAGTGAGGGATACGAGGAGACGGTGGGAGTGAGGGATATTGGGAGACGTTGGGATTTTGGGCTACAGGGAGACGGTGGGAGTGAGGGATACGGGGAGATGGTGGGAGTGAGGTATACGGGGAGACGGTGGGAGTGAGGGATACGGGGAGACGGTGGGAGTGAGGGACACGGGGAGACGGTGGGAGTGAGGTATACGGGGAAACGGTGGGAGTGAGGTATACGGGGAGACGGTGGGAGTGAGGTATACGGGGAGACGGTGGGAGTGAGGGATACGGGGAGACGGTGTGAGTGAGGGATACGGGGAGACGGTGGGAGTGAGGTATACGGGGAGACGGTGGGAGTGAGGTATACGGGGAGACGGTGGGAGTGAGGGATACGGGGTGACGGTGGGAGTGAGGGAGACGGAGCGAAGGTGGGAGTTAAAGATATGGGGAGACAGTGGGCGTGAGGGAAACGGGGTGATGGTGGGATTGAGGGACACTGGGAGATGGCAGGACTGAGGGATACAGGGAGGCGGTGGGAATGAGGGATACGGGGAGAGGGAAGGAGAGAGTGATACGGGGAGACCGTGAGAGTGAGGGATACGGGGAGACGGAGGGAGTGAGGGATACGGGGAGATGGTGGAGAAAGGGACACGGGGAGACGGTGTGAGTGAGGGATACGGGGAGGCAGTGCGAATGAGGGTTACGGGGAGATGGTGGGAGTGAGGGATACGTGGAGACGGTGGGAGTGAGGGATACGGGGAAACTGTGGTAGTGAGGGATACGGGGAGACGGAGGGAGTGAGGGATACGGGGATACGGTGGGAGTGAGGGATACGGGAAGGTGGTGGGACTGAGGGGTACGGGGAGGCGGTGGGAGGGAGGGATACGGGGAGACGGTGGGAGTGAGGGATACGGGGAGACGGTGGGAGTGAGGGGTACGAGTAGACCGTGGGGGTGAGGGATACGGGGAGATGGTGGGAGTAAGGGATCCGGGGAGACGGTGGGAGTGAGGGATACATGGAAATTGTGGGAGTGAGGGATACAGGGAGACGGTGGGAGTGAGGTATACGGGGAGACGGTGGGAGTGAGGGATAAGGAGAGATGGTGGGAGTGAGGGATACGGGGAGACGGTGGGAGTGAGGGATACAGGGAGACGGTGGGAGTGAGGGATACGGCGAGACGGTGGGAGTGAGGGATACGGGGAGACGGTGGGAGTGAGGGATACGGGGAGACGGTGGGACTGAGGGATACAGGGAGACGGTGGGAGTGAGGGATACGGCGAGACGGTGGGAGTGATGGAAACGGGGTGGGGGTGGGAGTGAGGGATACGTGGAGACGGTGCGAGTGAGGGATACGGGGAGACGGTGGGAGTGAGGGATCCAGGGAGACGGTGGGAGTGCGGGATAGGGCGAGACGGTGGGAGTGAGGGATACAGGGAGACGGTGGGAGTGAGGGAAACGGGGTGGGGGTGGGAGTGAGGGATACGTGGAGACGGTGCGAGTGAGGGATACGGGGAGACGGTGGGAGTGAGGGAGAAGGGGAGATGGTGGAAGAGAGGGACACGGGGAGATGGTGGGAGTGAGTGATACGGGGAGACGGAGGGAGTAAGGGATACGGGGAGACGGTGGGAGTGAGGGAGACGGGGAGACGGTGGGAGTGAGGGATTCGGGGAGATGGTGGGAGTGAGGGATACGGGGATACGGTGGGAGTGAGGGATACGGGGAGACGGTGGGAGTGAGGGATACGGGGAGATGGTGGAAGAGAGGGACACGGGGAGATGGTGGGAGTGAGTGATACGGGGAGACGGAGGGAGTAAGGGATACGGGGAGACGGTGGGAGTGAGGGAGACGGGGAGACGGTGGGAGTGAGGGATACGGGGAGACGATGGGAGTGAGGGATACGGGGAGACAGTGGGAGTGAGGGATAGAGGGAGACGGTGGGAGTAAGGGATACGGGGATACGGTTGGAGTGAGGGATACAGGGAGACGGTGGGAGTGAGGGATACGGGGAGACGGTGGGAGTGAGGGATAAGGTGAGACGGTGGGAGTGAGGGATACGGGGAGACAGTGGGAGTGAGGGATAGAGGGAGACGGTGGGAGTGAGTGATACAAGGAGATGGTGGGAGAGAGGGATACGGCGAGACGGTGGGAGTGAGGGATACAGGGAGGCGGTGGGAGTGAGGGATACGTGGAGACGGTGGGAGTGAGGGATACGGGGAAACTGTGGTAGTGAGGGATACGGGGAGACGGAGGGAGTGAGGGATACGGGGAGATGGTGGGAGTGAGGGAGACGGGGAGACGGTGGGAGTGAGGGATACGGGGTGACGGTGGGAGTGAGGGATATGGGGAGACGGTGGGAGTGAGGGACACAGGGAGATGGTGGGAGTGAGGGATACGTAGATACAGTGGGAGTGAGGGATACGGGGATACGGTGGGAGTGAGGGATACGGGGAGGTGGTGGGACTGAGGGGTACGGGGAGACGGTGGCAGGGAGGGATATGGGGAGACGGTGGGAGTGAGGGATACGGGGAGACGGTGGGAGTGAGGGATATGGGGAGACGGTGGGAGTGAGGGATACTGGGAGATGGTGGGAGTGAGGAATACGGGGAGACGGTGGGAGTGAGGGAGGCGGAGCAAAGGTGGGGGTGAAAGATATGGGGAGACAGTGGGCGTGAGGGAAACGGGGTGATGGTGGGATTGAGGGACACTGGGAGATGGCAGGACTGAGGGATACAGGGAGGCGGTGGGAATGAGGGATATGGGGAGACGGTGGGAGTGAGGGATACGTGGATACGGTGGGAGTGAGGGATACGGGGAGAGGGAAGGAGTGAGTGATACGGGGAGACCGTGAGAGTGAGGGATACGGGGAGACGGAGGGAGTGAGGGATACGTGGAGACGGTGGGAGTGAGGGATACGTGGAGACGGTGGGAGTGAGGGATACGGGGAGACGGTGGGAGAGAGGGACACGGGGAGACGGTGTGAGTGAGGGTTACGGGGAGACGGTGGGAGTGCGGGATACGGGGAGACGGTGGGAGTGAGGGATACGGGGAGGCAGTGCGAATGAGAGTTACGGGGAGATGGTGGGAGTGAGGGATACGGGGAGACGGTGGGAGTGAGGGATACAGGGAAACGGTGGGAGTGAGGGATACAGGGAGACGGTGGGAGTGAGGGATACGGGGAGACGGTGGGAGTGAGGGATAAGCAGAGACGGTGGGAGTGAGGAATACGGGGAGACGGTGGGACTGAGGAATACAGGGAGATGGTAGGAGTGAGGGATACAGGGAGATGGTGGGAGTGAGGGATACGGGGAGACGATGAGAGTGAGGGATACGGGGTGGCAGTGGGAATGAGGGATACGTGGAGACGGAGGGAGTGAGGGATACGGGGAAACTGTGGGAGTGAGGGATACGGGGAGACGGAGGGAGTGAGGGATACGGGGAGACGGTGGGAGTGAGGGATACGGGTAGACGATGGGAGTGAGGGATACGGGGAGACAGTGGGAGTGAGGGGTACGGGGAGACGGTGACAGTGATGGATATGGGGAGACGGTGGGAGTGAGGGAGACGGGGAGACGGTGGGAGTGAGGGATAGAGTGAGACGGTGGGAGAGAGGGATACAGGGAGATGGTGGGAGTTAGGTATACGTGGAGACGGTGGGAGTGAGGGATACGGGGAAACTGTGGGAGTGAGGGATACGGGGAGACGGAGAGAGTGAGGGATACGGGGTGACATGGGAGTGAGGGATTCGGGGAGACGGTGGGAGTGAGGGGGACGGGGAGACGGTGGGAGTGAGGGACAGAGGGAGACGGTGGGAGTGAGGGATACGGGGATACAGTGGCAGTGAGGGATACGGGGAGATGGTGGGAGTGAGGGATACAGGGAAACGGTGGGATTGAGGGATACGTGGAGACGGTGGGAATGAGGGATACGGGGAGACGGTGGGAGTGAGGAATACGGGGAGATGGTGGGAGTGAGAGATACGGGGAGACGGTGGGAGTGAAAGATACGGGGAGACAGTGGGCGTGAGGGAAACGGGGGGACGGTGGGATTGAGGGGCACAGGGAGATGGCAGGACTGAGGGATACAGGGAGCCAGTGGGAATGAGGGATATGGGGAGACGGTGGGAGTGAGGGACACAGGGAGACGGTGGGAGTGAGGGATATTGGGAGACGTTGGGATTGAGGGATACAGGAAGACAGTGGGAGTGAGGGATACGGGGAGCCGATGGGAGTGAGGGATACGGGGAGACGGTGAGAGTGAGGGACACACGGAGACGGTGGGAGTGAGGGATACGGGGAGAGGGAGGGAGTGAGGGATACGGGGAGACGGAGGGAGTGAGGGATACGGGGAGACGGTGAGAGTGAGGGATACGGGGAGACGGTGGGAGTGAGGGATACGGGGAGACGGTGAGAGTGAGGGATACGGGGAGACGGTGGGAGTGAGGGATACGGGGAGACGGTGAGAGTGAGCGATACGGGGAGACGGTGGGTGTGAGGGACACAGGGAGACGGTGGGAGTGAGGGATATGGGGAGACGGTGGGAGTGAGGGACACAGGTAGACTGTGGGAGTGAGGGATACGGGGATATGGTGGGAGTGAGGGATACGGGGAGACGGTGGGAGTGAGGGATACAGGGAGCCGGTGGGAGTGAGGTATACGTGGAGACGGTGAGGGTGAGGGACACCGGGAGACGGTGAGAGTGTGGGATACGGGGATACAGTGGGAGTGAGGGATACGGGGAGATGGTGGGAGTGAGGGATACGGGGAAACGGTGGCATTGTGGGATACGGGGAGACAGTGGCAGTGAGGGATACGGGGAGACGGTGGGAGTAAGGAATACGGGGAGATGGTGGGAGTGAGAGATACGGGGAGGCGGTTTGGAGTGAGGGATACGGGGAGGCAGTGGGAGTGAGGGATACGTGGAGATGGTGGGAGTGAGGGATACGGGGAGACGGTGGGAGTGAGGGATAAGGTGAGACGGTGGGAGTGAGTGATACGGGGAGACGGAGGGAGTGAGGGATAGGGGGAGACGGTGGGAGTGAGGGAGAAGGAGACACGGTGGGAGTGAGGGTTACAGCGAGACAGTGGGCGTGAGGGAAACTGGGGGACTGTGGGATTGAGGGATACAGGGAGATGGCAGGACTGGGGGATACAGTGAGACGGTGGGAATGAGGGATATGGGGAGATGGTGGGAGTGAGGGATACGAGGAGACGGTGGGAGTGAGGGATATTGGGAGACGTTGGGAGTGAGGGATACGGGGAGACGGTGGGAGTGAGGGATAAGGAGAGACGGTGCGAGTGAGGGATACGGGGAGACGGAGTGAGTGAGGGATACGGAGAGACGGTGGGAGTGAGGGAGAAGGGGAGACAGTGGGAGTGAGGGATTCGGGAACCGATGGGAGTGAGGGATACGGGGAGACGGTGGGAGTGAGGGATACGGGGAGACGGTGGGAGTGAGGGACACGGGGAGACGGTGGGAGTGAGGGACACGGGGAGACGGTGGGAGTGAGGGATATGGGGAGACGGTGGGAGTGAGGGACACAGGGAGACGGTGGGAGTGAGGGATACGGGGATACGGTGGGAGTGAGGGATACGGGGAGACGGTGGGAGTGAGGGATACGGGGAGATGGTGGAAGAGAGGGACACGGGGAGATGGTGGGAGTGAGGGATACGGGGAGACGGTGGGGGTGAGGGATACGGGGAGACGGTGGGAGTGAGGGAGACGGGGAGACGGTGGGAGTGAGGGATACGGGGAGACGATGGGAGTGAGGGATACGGGGAGACAGTGGGAGTGAGGGATAGAGGGAGACGGTGGGAGTAAGGGATACGGGGATACGGTGGGAGTGAGGGATACAGGGAGATGGTGGGAGTGGGGGATACGGCGAGACGGTGGGAGTGAGGGATAAGGTGAGACGGTGGGAGTGAGGGATACGGGGAGACAGTGGGAGTGAGGGATAGAGGGAGACGGTGGGAGTGAGTGATACAGGGAGATGGTGGGAGTGAGGGATACGGCGAGACGGTGGGAGTGAGGGATACGGGGAGGCGGTGGGAGTGAGGGATACGTGGAGACGGTGGGAGTGAGGGATACGGGGAAAC
Source organism: Scyliorhinus torazame (assembly GCF_047496885.1). Classification (NCBI taxonomy): domain Eukaryota; kingdom Metazoa; phylum Chordata; class Chondrichthyes; order Carcharhiniformes; family Scyliorhinidae; genus Scyliorhinus; species Scyliorhinus torazame. The sequence continues at coordinate 82,578,331 of NC_092722.1, forward strand.
TGTGGTAGTGAGGGATACGGGGAGACGGAGGGAGTGAGGGATACGGGGAGATGGTGGGAGTGAGGGAGACGGGGAGATGGTGGGAGTGAGGGATACGGGGTGACGGTGGGAGTGAGGGATATGGGGAGACGGTGGGAGTGAGGGACACAGGGAGATGGTGGGAGTGAGGGATACGTAGATACAGTGGGAGTGAGGGATACGGGGATACGGTGGGAGTGAGGGATACGGGGAGGTGGTGGGACTGAGGGGTACGGGGAGGCGTTGGGAGGGAGGGATACGGGGAGACGGTGGGAGTGAGGGACACGGGGAGACGGTGGGAGTGAGGGATACGGGGAGACGGTGGGAGTGAGGGATACTGGGAGATGGTGGGAGTGAGGAATACGGGGAGACGGTGGGAGTGAGGGAGACGTAGCGAAGGTGGGGGTGAAAGATATGGGGAGACAGTGGGCGTGAGGGAAACGGGGTGATGGTGGGATTGAGGGACACTGGGAGATGGCAGGACTGAGGGATACAGGGAGGCGGTGGGAATGAGGGATATGGGGAGACGGTGGGAGTGAGGGATACGTGGATACGGTGGGAGTGAGGGATACGTGGAGACCGGTGGGAGTGAGGGATACGTGGAGACGGTGGGAGTGAGGGATACGGGGAGATGGTGGGAGAGAGGGACACGGGGAGACGGTGTGAGTGAGGGTTACGGGGAGACGGTGGGAGTGCGGGATATGGGGAGACGGTGGGAGTGAGGGATACGGGGAGGCAGTGCGAATGAGAGTTACGGGGAGATGGTGGGAGTGAGGGATACGGGGTGACGGTGGGAGTGAGGGATACAGGGAAACGGTGGGAGTGAGGGATACAGGGAGACGGTGGGAGTGAGGGATACGGGGAGACGGTGGGAGTGAGGGATAAGGAGAGACGGTGGGAGTGAGGAATACGGGGAGACGGTGGGACTGAGGGATACAGGGAGATGGTAGGATTGAGGGATACAGGGAGATGGTGGGAGTGAGGGATACGGGGAGACGGTGGGAGTGAGGGATAAGGTGAGACGGTGGGAGTGAGGGATACGGGGAGACAGTGGGAGTGAGGGATACAGGGAGATGGTGTGAGTGAGGGATACGGGGAGACGATGAGAGTGAGGGATACGGGGAGACGGTGGGAGTGAGGGATACGGGGAGACGGTGGGAGTGAGGGATACAGGGAGATGGTGTGAGTGAGGGATACGGGGAGACGGTGGGAGTGAGGGATACGGGGAGACGATGAGAGTGAGGGATACGGGGAGACGGTGGGAGTGAGGGATACAGGGAGATGGTGTGAGTGAGGGATACAGGGAGATGGTGTGAGTGAGGGATACGGGGAGACGGTGGGAGTGAGGGATACGGGGAGACGGTGGGAGTGAGGAATACGGGGAGACGGTGGGACTGAGGGATACAGGGAGATGGTAGGAGTGAGGGATACAGGGAGATCGTGGGAGTGAGGGATACGGGGTGGCGGTGGGAATGAGGGATACGTGGAGACGGAGGGAGTGAGGGATACGGGGAAACTGGGAGTGAGGGATACGGGGAGACGGAGGGAGTGAGGGATACGGGGAGGCGGTGGGAGTGAGGGATACGGGGAGACGGAGGGAGTGAGGGATACGGGGAAACTGGGAGTGAGGGATACGGGGAGACGGTGGGAGTGAGGGATAGAGTGAGACGGTGGGAGAGAGGGATACAGGGAGACGGTGGGAGAGAGGGATACAGGGAGACGGTGGGAGTGAGGGATACGGGGAGACGGAGAGAGTGAGGGATACGGGGTGACGATGGGAGTGAGGGATACGGGGATGCAGTGGGAGTGAGGGATACGGGGAGACGGTGGGAGTGAGGGATAGAGTGAGACGGTGGGAGAGAGGGATACAGGGAGACGGTGGGAGTGAGGGATACGGGGAGACGGAGAGAGTGAGGGATACGGGGTGACGATGGGAGTGAGGGATACGGGGAGACGGAGAGAGTAAGGGATACGGGGAGACAGTGGGAGTGAGGGATACGGGGAGACGATGGGAGTGAGGGATACGGGGAGACAGTGGGAGTGAGGGATAGAGGGAGACGGTGGGAGTAAGGGATACGGTGATACGGTGGGAGTGAGGGATACAGGGAGATGGTGGGAGTGGGGGATACGGCGAGACGGTGGGAGTGAGGGATACGGGGAGACGGTGGGAGTGAGGGATACGGGGAGACAGTGGGAGTGAGGGATAGAGGGAGACGGTGGGAGTGAGTGATACAGGGAGATGGTGGGAGTGAGGGATACGGCGAGACGGTGGGAGTGAGGGATACGGGGAGACAGTGGGAGTGAGGGATAGAGGGAGATGGTGGGAGTGAGGGATACAGGGAGATGGTGGGAGCGAGGGTTACGGGGAGACGGTGGGAGTGAGGGATAAGGTGAGACGGTGGGAGTGAGGGATACGGGGAGACAGTGGGAGTGAGGGATAGAGGGAGACGGTGGGAGTGAGTGACACAGGGAGATGGTGGGAGTGAGGGATACGGCGAGACGGTGGGAGTGAGGGATACGGGGAGGCGGTGGGAGTGAGGGATACGTGGAGACGGTGGGAGTGAGGGATACGGGGATACGGTGGGAGTGAGGGATACAGGGAGACGGTGGGAGTGAGGGATACAGGGAGATGGTGGGAGCGAGGGATACGGGGAGACGGTGGGAGTGAGGGATAAGGTGAGACGGTGGGAGTGAGGGATACGGGGAGGCGGTGGGAGAGAGGGATACAGGGAGATGGTGGGAGTTAGGGATACGTGGAGACGGTGGGAGTGAGGGATAGAGTGAGACGGTGGGAGAGAGGGATACAGGGAGATGGTGGGAGTTAGGGATACGTGGAGACGGTGGGAGTGAGGGATACGGGGAAACTGTGGGAGTGAGGGATACGGGGAGACGGAGAGAGTGAGGGATACGTGGTGACATGGGAGTGAGGGATACGGGGAGACGGTGGGAGTGAGGGATACGGGGAGATGGTGGGAGTGAGGGATACGGGGAAACGGTGGGATTGAGGGATACGTGGAAACGGTGGGAATGAGGGATACGGGGAGACGGTGGGAGTGAGGAATACGGGGAGATGGTGGGAGTGAGAGATACGGGGAGACGGTGGGAGTGAAAGATACGGGGAGACAGTGGGAGTGAGGGATACGGGGAGACAGTGGGAGTGAGGGATACGGGGAGCCGATGGGAGTGAGGGTTATGGGGAGACGGTGAGAGTGAGGGACACACGGAGACGGTGGGAGTGAGGGATACGGGGAGAGGGAGGGAGTGAGGGATACGGGGAGACGGTGAGAGTGAGGGATACGTGGAGACGGAGGGAGTGAGGGACACACGGAGACGGTGGGAGTGAGGGATACGGGGAGACGGTGAGAGTGAGGGATACGTGGAGACGGAGGGAGTGAGGGATACGGGGAGACGGTGAGAGTGATGGAGAATGGGAGACGGTGGGGGTGAGGGACACGGGGAGACGATGGGAGTGAGGGACACGGGGAGACGGTGGGAGTGAGGGATACGGGGAGACGGTGAGAGTGAGGGACACAGGGAGACGGTGGGAGTGAGGGATACGGGGAGATGGTGAGAGTGAGCGATACGGGGAGACGGTGGGTGTGAGGGACACAGGGAGACGGTGGGAGTGAGGGATATGGGGAGACGGTGGGAGTGAGGGACACAGGTAGACTGTGGGAGTGAGGGATACGGGGATATGGTGGGAGTGAGGGATACGGGGAGACGGTGGGAGTGAGGGATACGGGGAGACGGTGAGAGTGAGGGATACGGGGAGACGGTGGGAGTGAGGGATACAGGGAGCCGGTGGGAGTGAGGTATACGGGGAGACGGTGAGGGTGAGGGACACCGGGAGACGGTGGGAGTGTGGGATACGGGGATACAGTGGGAGTGAGGGATACGGGGAGATGGTGGGAGTGAGGGATACGGGGAAACGGTGGCATTGTGGGATACGGGGAGACAGTGGCAGTGAGGGATACGGGGAGACGGTGGGAGTAAGGAATACGGGGAGATGGTGGGAGTGAGAGATACGGGGAGGCGGTGGGAGTGAGGGATACGGGGAGGCAGTGGGAGTGAGGGATACGGGGAGACGGTGGGAGTGAGGGATAAGGTGAGACGGTGGGAGTGAGTGATACGGGGAGACGGAGGGAGTGAGGGATAGGGGGAGACGGTGGGAGTGAGGGAGAAGGCGAGACGGTGGGAGTGAGGGTTACAGGGAGACAGTGGGCGTGAGGGAAACGGGGGGACTGTGGGAGTGAGGGATACGGGGAGATGGTGGGAGTGAGGGATACGAGGAGACGGTGGGAGTGAGGGATATTGGGAGACGTTGGGATTTTGGGCTACAGGGAGACGGTGGGAGTGAGGGATACGGGGCGATGGTGGGAGTGAGGTATACGGGGAGACGGTGGGAGTGAGGGATACGGGGAGACGGTGGGAGTGAGGGACACGGGGAGACGGTGGGAGTGAGGTATACGGGGAGACGGTGGGAGTGAGGTATACGGGGAGACGGTGGGAGTGAGGTATACGGGGAGACGGTGGGAGTGAGGGATACGGGGAGACGGTGGGAGTGAGGGATACGGGGAGACGGTGGGAGTGAGGTATACGGGGAGACGGTGGGAGTGAGGTATACGGGGAGACGGTGGGAGTGAGGGATACGGGGTGACGGTGGGAGTGAGGGAGACGGAGCGAAGGTGGGAGTTAAAGATATGGGGAGACAGTGGGCGTGAGGGAAACGGGGTGATGGTGGGATTGAGGGACACTGGGAGATGGCAGGACTGAGGGATACAGGGAGGCGGTGGGAATGAGGGATATGGGGAGACGGTGGGAGTGAGGGATACGGGGAGAGGGAAGGAGAGAGTGATACGGGGAGACCGTGAGAGTGAGGGATACGGGGAGACGGAGGGAGTGAGGGATACGGGGAGATGGTGGGAGAGAGGGACACGGGGAGACGGTGTGAGTGAGGGATACGGGGAGGCAGTGCGAATGAGGGTTACGGGGAGATGGTGGGAGTGAGGGATACGTGGAGACGGTGGGAGTGAGGGATACGGGGAAACTGTGGTAGTGAGGGATACGGGGAGACGGAGGGAGTGAGGGATACGGGGATACGGTGGGAGTGAGGGATACGGGAAGGTGGTGGGACTGAGGGGTACGGGGAGGCGGTGGGAGGGAGGGATACGGGGAGACGGTGGGAGTGAGGGATACGGGGAGACGGTGGGAGTGAGGGGTACGAGTAGACCGTGGGGGTGAGGGATACGGGGAGATGGTGGGAGTAAGGGATCCGGGGAGACGGTGGGAGTGAGGGATACAGGGAAATTGTGGGAGTGAGGGAAACAGGGAGACGGTGGGAGTGAGGTATACGGGGAGACGGTGGGAGTGAGGGATAAGGAGAGATGGTGGGAGTGAGGGATACGGGGAGACGGTGGGAGTGAGGGATACAGTGAGACGGTGGGAGTGAGGGATACGGCGAGACGGTGGGAGTGAGGGATACGGGGAGACGGTGGGAGTGAGGGATACGGGGAGACGGTGGGACTGAGGGATACAGGGAGACGGTGGGAGTGAGGGATACGGCGAGACGGTGGGAGTGATGGAAACGGGGTGGGGGTGGGAGTGAGGGATACGTGGAGACGGTGCGAGTGAGGGATACGGGGAGACGGTGGGAGTGAGGGATCCAGGGAGACGGTGGGAGTGAGGGATACGGCGAGACGGTGGGAGTGAGGGATACAGGGAGACGGTGGGAGTGAGGGAAACGGGGTGGGGGTGGGAGTGAGGGATACGTGGAGACGGTGCGAGTGAGGGATACGGGGAGACGGTGGGAGTGAGGGAGAAGGGGAGATGGTGGAAGAGAGGGACACGGGGAGATGGTGGGAGTGAGTGATACGGGGAGACGGAGGGAGTAAGGGATACGGGGAGACGGTGGGAGTGAGGGAGACGGGGAGACGGTGGGAGTGAGGGATTCGGGGAGATGGTGGGAGTGAGGGATACGGGGATACGGTGGGAGTGAGGGATACGGGGAGACGGTGGGAGTGAGGGATACGGGGAGATGGTGGAAGAGAGGGACACGGGGAGATGGTGGGAGTGAGTGATACGGGGAGACGGAGGGAGTAAGGGATACGGGGAGACGGTGGGAGTGAGGGAGACGGGGAGACGGTGGGAGTGAGGGATACGGGGAGACGATGGGAGTGAGGGATACGGGGAGACAGTGGGAGTGAGGGATAGAGGGAGACGGTGGGAGTAAGGGATACGGGGATACGGTTGGAGTGAGGGATACAGGGAGACGGTGGGAGTGAGGGATACGGGGAGACGGTGGGAGTGAGGGATAAGGTGAGACGGTGGGAGTGAGGGATACGGGGAGACAGTGGGAGTGAGGGATAGAGGGAGACGGTGGGAGTGAGTGATACAAGTAGATGGTGGGAGAGAGGGATACGGCGAGACGGTGGGAGTGAGGGATACAGGGAGGCGGTGGGAGTGAGGGATACGTGGAGACGGTGGGAGTGAGGGATACGGGGAAACTGTGGTAGTGAGGGATACGGGGAGACGGAGGGTGTGAGGGATACGGGGAGATGGTGGGAGTGAGGGAGACGGGGAGACGGTGGGAGTGAGGGATACGGGGTGACGGTGGGAGTGAGGGTTATGGGGAGACGGTGGGAGTGAGGGACACAGGGAGATGGTGGGAGTGAGGGATACGTAGATACAGTGGGAGTGAGGGATACGGGGATACGGTGGGAGTGAGGGATACGGGGAGGTGGTGGGACTGAGGGGTACGGGGAGACTGTGGGAGGGAGGGATATGGGGAGACGGTGGGAGTGAGGGATACGGGGAGACGGTGGGAGTGAGGGATATGGGGAGACGGTGGGAGTGAGGGATACTGGGAGATGGTGGGAGTGAGGAATACGGGGAGACGGTGGGAGTGAGGGAGACGGAGCGAAGGTGGGGGTGAAAGATATGGGGAGACAGTGGGCGTGAGGGAAACGGGGTGATGGTGGGATGGAGGGACACTGGGAGATGGCAGGACTGAGGGATACAGGGAGGCGGTGGGAATGAGGGATATGGGGAGACGGTGGGAGTGAGGGATACGTGGATACGGTGGGAGTGAGGGATACGGGGAGAGGGAAGGAGTGAGTGATACGGGGAGACCGTGAGAGTGAGGGATACGGGGAGACGGAGGGAGTGAGGGATACGTGGAGACGGTGGGAGTGAGGGATACGTGGAGACGGTGGGAGTGAGGGATACGGGGAGATGGTGGGAGAGAGGGACACGGGGAGACGGTGTGAGTGAGGGTTACGGGGAGACGGTGGGAGTGCGGGATACGGGGAGACGGTGGGAGTGAGGGATACGGGGAGGCAGTGCGAATGAGAGTTACGGGGAGATGGTGGGAGTGAGGGATACGGGGAGACGGTGGGAGTGAGGGATACAGGGAAACGGTGGGAGTGAGGGATACAGGGAGACGGTGGGAGTGAGGGATACGGGGAGACGGTGGGAGTGAGGGATAAGCAGAGACGGTGGGAGTGAGGAATACGGGGAGACGGTGGGACTGAGGGATACAGGGAGATGGTAGGAGTGAGGGATACAGGGAGATGGTGGGAGTGAGGGATACGGGGAGACGATGAGAGTGAGGAAAACGGGGTGGCGGTGGGAATGAGGGATACGTGGAGACGGAGGGAGTGAGGGATACGGGGAAACTGTGGGAGTGAGGGATACGGGGAGACGGAGGGAGTGAGGGATACGGGGAGACGGTGGGAGTGAGGGATACGGGTAGACGATGGGAGTGAGGGATACGGGGAGACAGTGGGAGTGAGGGGTACGGGGAGACGGTGACAGTGATGGATATGGGGAGACGGTGGGAGTGAGGGATACGGGGAGACGGTGGGAGTGAGGGATAGAGTGAGACGGTGGGAGAGAGGGATACAGGGAGATGGTGGGAGTTAGGGATACGTGGAGACGGTGGGAGTGAGGGATACGGGGAAACTGTGGGAGTGAGGGATACGGGGAGACGGAGAGAGTGAGGGATACGGGGTGACATGCGAGTGAGGGATACGGGGAGACGGTGGGAGTGAGGGGTACGGGGAGACGGTGGGAGTGAGGGACAGAGGGAGACGGTGGGAGTGAGGGATACGGGGATACAGTGGCAGTGAGGGATACGGAGAGATGGTGGGAGTGAGGGATACGGGGAAACGGTGGGATTGAGGGATACGTGGAGACGGTGGGAATGAGGGATACGGGGAGACGGTGGGAGTGAGGAATACGGGGAGATGGTGGGAGTGAGAGATACGGGGAGACGGTGGGAGTGAAAGATACGGGGAGACAGTGGGCGTGAGGGAAACGGGGGGACGGTGGGATTGAGGGGCACAGGGAGATGGCAGGACTGAGGGATACAGGGAGACGTTGGGAGTGAGGGATATTGGGAGACGTTGGGATTGAGGGATACAGGAAGACAGTGGGAGTGAGGGATACGGGGAGCCGATGGGAGTGAGGGATACGGGGAGACGGTGAGAGTGAGGGACACACGGAGACGGTGGGAGTGAGGGATACGGGGAGAGGGAGGGAGTGAGGGATACGGGGAGATGGAGGGAGTGAGGGATACGGGGAGACGGTGAGAGTGAGGGATACGGGGAGACGGTGGGAGTGAGGGATACGGGGATACGGTGAGAGTGAGGGATACGGGGAGACGATGGGAGTGAGGGATACGGGGAGACGGTGAGAGTGAGCGATACGGGGAGACGGTGGGTGTGAGGGACACAGGGAGACGGTGGGAGTGAGGGATATGGGGAGACGGTGGGAGTGAGGGACACAGGTAGACTGTGGGAGTGAGGGATACGGGGATATGGTGGGAGTGAGGGATACGGGGAGACGGTGGGAGTGAGGGATACAGGGAGCCGGTGGGAGTGAGGTATACGGGGAGACGGTGAGGGTGAGGGACACCGGGAGACGGTGAGAGTGTGGGATACGGGGATACAGTGGGAGTGAGGGATACGGGGAGATGGTGGGAGTGAGGGATACGGGGAAACGGTGGCATTGTGGGATACGGGGAGACAGTGGCAGTGAGGGATACGGGGAGACGGTGGGAGTAAGGAATACGGGGAGATGGTGGGAGTGAGAGATACGGGGAGGCGGTTTGGAGTGAGGGATACGGGGAGGCAGTGGGAGTGAGGGATACGTGGAGATGGTGGGAGTGAGGGATACGGGGAGACGGTGGGAGTGAGGGATAAGGTGAGACGGTGGGAGTGAGTGATACGGGGAGACGGAGGGAGTGAGGGATAGGGGGAGACGGTGGGAGTGAGGGAGAAGGAGACACGGAGGGAGTGAGGGTTACAGCGAGACAGTGGGCGTGAGGGAAACTGGGGGACTGTGGGTTTGAGGGATACAGGGAGATGGCAGGACTGGGGGATACAGTGAGACGGTGGGAATGAGGGATATGGGGAGATGGTGGGAGTGAGGGATACGAGGAGACGGTGGGAGTGAGGGATATTGGGAGACGTTGGGAGTGAGGGATACGGGGAGACGGTGGGAGTGAGGGATAAGGAGAGACGGTGCGAGTGAGGGATACGGGGAGACGGAGTGAGTGAGGGATACGGGGAGACGGTGGGAGTGAGGGAGAAGGGGAGACAGTGGGAGTGAGGGATTCGGGAAACGATGGGAGTGAGGGATACGGGGAGACGGTGGGAGTGAGGGATACGGCGAGACGGTGGGAGTGAGGGACACGGGGAGACGGTGGGAGTGAGGGACACGGGGAGACGGTGGGAGTGAGGGATATGGGGAGACGGTGGGAGTGAGGGACACAGGGAGACGGTGGGAGTGAGGGATACGGGGATACGGTGGGAGTGAGGGATACGGGGAGATGGTGGAAGAGAGGGACACGGGGAGATGGTGGGAGTGAGGGATACGGGGAGACGGTGGGGGTGAGGGATACGGGGAGACGGTGGGAGTGAGGGAGACGGGGAGACGGTGGGAGTGAGGGATACGGGGAGACGATGGGAGTGAGGGATACGGGGAGACAGTGGGAGTGAGGGATAGAGGGAGACGGTGGGAGTAAGGGATACGGGGATACGGTGGGAGTGAGGGATACAGGGAGATGGTGGGAGTGGGGGTTACGGCGAGACGGTGGGAGTGAGGGATACGTGGAGACGGTGGGAGTGAGGGATACGTGGAGACGGTGGGAGTGAGGGATACGGGGAAACTGGGAGTGAGGGATAAGCGGAGACGGAGGGAGTAGGGGATACGGGGAGACGGTGGGAGTGAGGGAGATGGGGAGACGGTGGGTGTGAGGGATACGGGGAGACGACGGGAGTGAGGGATACGGGGAGACATTGGGAGTGAGGGATAGAGGGAGACGGTGGGAGTAAGGGATACGGGGATACGGTGGGAGTGAGGGATACAGGGAGACGGTGGGAGTGAGGGATACAGGGAGATGGTGGGAGTGAGGGATACGGGGAGACGGTGGGAGTGAGGGATAAGGTGAGACGGTGGGAGTGAGGGATACGGGGAGACAGTGGGAGTGAGGGATAGAGGGAGACGGTGGGAGTGAGTGATACAGGGAGATGGTGGGAGTGAGGGATACGGCGAGACGGTGGGAGTGAGGGATACGGGGAGGCGGTGGGAGTGAGGGATACGTGGAGACGGTGGGAGTGAGGGATACGGGGAAACTGTGGTAGTGAGGGATACGGGGAGACGGAGGGAGTGAGGGATACGGGGAGATGGTGGGAGTGAGGGAGACGGGGAGACGGTGGGAGTGAGGGATACGGGGTGACGGTGGGAGTGAGGGATATGGGGAGACGGTGGGAGTGAGGGACACAGGGAGATGGTGGGAGTGAGGGATACGTAGATACAGTGGGAGTGAGGGATACGGGGATACGGTGGGAGTGAGGGATACGGGGAAGTGGTGGGACTGAGGGGTACGGGGAGGCGGTGGGAGGGAGGGATACGGGGAGACGGTGGGAGTGAGGGATACGGGGATACGGTGGGAGGGAGGGATACGGGGAAGTGGTGGGACTGAGGGGTACGGGGAGGCGGTGGGAGTGAGGGATACAGGGAAACGGTGGGAGTGAGGGATACAGGGAGACGGTGGGAGTGAGGAATACGGGGAGACGGGAGTGAGGGATAAAGGGGAGGCGGTGGGAGTGAGGGATACGGGGAGACGGTGGGAGTGAGGGATACAGGGAAACGGTGGGAGTGAGGGATACAGGGAGACGGTGGGACTGAGGGATACAGGGAGATGTTAGGAGTGAGGGATACAGGGAGATGGTGGGAGTGAGGGATACGGGGAGACGGTGGGAGTGAGGGATAAGGTGAGACGGTGGGAGTGAGGGATACGGGGAGACAGTGGGAGTGAGGGATACAGGGAGATGGTGTGAGTGAGGGATACGGGGAGACGATGAGAGTGAGGGATACGGGGAGACGGTGGGAGTGAGGGATACGGGGAGACGGTGTGAGTGAGGGATACAGGGAGATGATGTGAGTGAGGGATACGGGGAGACGGTGGGAGTGAGGGATACGTGGAGACGATGAGAGTGAGGAATAGGTGGAGACGGTGGGAGTGAGGGATACAGGGAGATGGTGTGAGTGAGGGATACAGGGAGATGGTGTGAGTGAGGGATACGGGGAGACGGTGGGAGTGAGGGATACGGGGAGACGGTGGGAGTGAGGAATACGGGGAGACGGTGGGACTGAGGGATACAGGGAGATGGTAGGAGTGAGGGATACAGGGAGATCGTGGGAGTGAGGGATACGGGGTGGCGGTGGGAATGAGGGATACGTGGAGACGGAGGGAGTGAGGGATACGGGGAAACTGGGAGTGAGGGATACGGGGAGACGGAGGGAGTGAGGGATACGGGGAGGCGGTGGGAGTGAGGGATACGGGGAGACGGTGGGAGTGAGGGATACAGGGAAACGCTGGGAGTGAGGGATACAGGGAGACGGTGGGAGTGAGGGATACGGGGAGACGGTGGGAGTGAGGGATAAGGAGAGACGGTGGGAGTGAGGAATACGGGGAGACGGTGGGAGTGAGGGATACGGGGAGGCAGTGCGAATGAGAGTTACGGGGAGATGGTGGGAGTGAGGGATACGGGGAGACGGTGGGAGTGAGGGATACAGGGAAACGGTGGGAGTGAGGGATAAAGGGAGACGGTGGGACTGAGGGATACAGGGAGATGGTAGGAGTGAGGGATACAGGGAGATGGTGGGAGTGAGGGATACGGGGAGACGGTGGGAGTGAGGGATAAGGTGAGACGGTGGGAGTGAGGGATACGGGGAGACAGTGGGAGTGAGGGATACAGGGAGATGGTGTGAGTGAGGGATACGGGGAGACGATGAGAGTGAGGGATACGGGGAGACGGTGGGAGTGAGGGATACGGGGAGACGGTGGGAGTGAGGGATACAGGGAGATGGTGTGAGTGAGGGATACGGGGAGACGGTGGGAGTGAGGGATACGGGGAGACGATGAGAGTGAGGGATACGGGGAGACGGTGGGAGTGAGGGATACAGGGAGATGGTGTGAGTGAGGGATACAGGGAGATGGTGTGAGTGAGGGATACGGGGAGACGGTGGGAGTGAGGGATACGGGGAGACGGTGGGAGTGAGGAATACGGGGAGACGGTGGGACTGAGGGATACAGGGAGATGGTAGGAGTGAGGGATACAGGGAGATCGTGGGAGTGAGGGATACGGGGTGGCGGTGGGAATGAGGGATAAGTGGAGACGGGGGGAGTGAGGGATACGGGGAAACTGGGAGTGAGGGATACGGGGAGACGGAGGGAGTGAGGGATACGGGGAGGCGGTGGGAGTGAGGGATACGGGGAGACGGAGGGAGTGAGGGATACGGGGAAACTGGGAGTGAGGGATACGGGGAGACGGTGGGAGTGAGGGATAGAGTGAGACGGTGGGAGAGAGGGATACAGGGAGACGGTGGGAGAGAGGGATACAGGGAGACGGTGGGAGTGAGGGATACGGGGAGACGGAGAGAGTGAGGGATACGGGGTGACGATGGGAGTGAGGGATACGGGGATGCAGTGGGAGTGAGGGATACGGGGAGACGGTGGGAGTGAGTGATAGAGTGAGACGGTGGGAGAGAGGGATACAGGGAGACGGTGGGAGTGAGGGATACGGGTTGACGATGGGAGTGAGGGATACGGGGAGACGGAGGGAGTAAGGGATACGGGGAGACAGTGGGAGTGAGGGATACGGGGAGACGGTGGGAGTATGGGATACGGTGATACGGTGGGAGTGAGGGATACAGGGAGATGGTGGGAGTGGGGGATACGGCGAGACGGTGGGAGTGAGGGATACGGGGAGACAGTGGGAGTGAGGGATAGAGGGAGACGGTGGGAGTGAGTGATACAGGGAGATGGTGGGAGTGAGGGATACGGCGAGACGGTGGGAGTGAGGGATACGGGGAGACAGTGGGAGTGAGGGATAGAGGGAGACGGTGGGAGTGAGGGATACAGGGAGATGGTGGGAGCGAGGGATACGGGGAGACGGTGGGAGTGAGGGATAAGGTGAGACGGTGGGAGTGAGGGATACGGGGAGACAGTGGGAGTGAGGGATAGAGGGAGACGGTGGGAGTGAGTGATACAGGGAGATGGTGGGAGTGAGGGATACGGCGAGACGGTGGGAGTGAGGGATACGGGGAGACAGTGGGAGTGAGGGATAGAGGGAGACGGTGGGAGTGAGGGATACAGGGAGATGGTGGGAGCGAGGGATACGGGGAGACGGTGGGAGTGAGGGATAAGGTGAGACGGTGGGAGTGAGGGATACGGGGAGACAGTGGGAGTGAGGGATAGAGGGAGACGGTGGGAGTGAGTGATACAGGGAGATGGTGGGAGTGAGGGATACGGCGAGACGGTGGGAGTGAGGGATACGGGGAGGCGGTGGGAGTGAGGGATACGTGGAGACGGTGGGAGTGAGGGATACGGGGATACGGTGGGAGTGAGGGATACAGGGAGACGGTGGGAGTGAGGGATACAGGGAGATGGTGGGAGCGAGGGATACGGGGAGACGGTGGGAGTGAGGGATAAGGTGAGACGGTGGGAGTGAGGGATACGGGGAGACAGTGGGAGTGAGGGATAGAGGGAGACGGTGGGAGTGAGTGATACAGGGAGATGGTGGGAGTGAGGGATACGGCGAGACGGTGGGAGTGAGGGATACGGGGAGGCGGTGGGAGTGAGGGATACGTGGAGACGGTGGGAGTGAGGGATACGGGGAAACTGTGGTAGTGAGGGAAACGGGGAGACGGAGGGAGTGAGGGATACGGGGAGATGGTGGGAGTGAGGGAGACGGGGAGACGGTGGGAGTGAGGGATACGGGGTGACGGTGGGAGTGAGGGATATGGGGAGACGGTGGGAGTGAGGGACACAGGGAGACGGTGGGAGTGAGGGATACGGGGATACAGTGGGAGTGAGGGATACGGGGATACGGTGGGGGTGAGGGATACGGGAAGGTGGTGGGACTGAGGGGTACGGGGAGGCGGTGGGAGGGAGGGATAAGGGGAGACGGTGGGAGTGAGGGATACGGGGAGACGGTGGGAGTGAGGGGTACGAGTAGACCGTGGGGGTGAGGGATACGGGGAGATGGTGCGAGTAAGGGATACGGGCAAACGGTGGGATTGAGGGATACGGGGAGACGGTGGGAGTGAGGGATACTGGGAGATGGTGGGAGTGAGGAATACGGGGAGACGGTGGGAGTGAGGGAGACGGAGCGAAGGTGGGAGTGAAAGATATGGGGAGACAGTGGGCGTGAGGCAAACGGGGTGATGGTGGGATTGAGGGATACAGGGAGATGGCAGGGCTGAGGGATACAGGGAGGCGGTGGGAATGAGGGATATGGGGAGACGGTGGGAGTGAGGGATACGTGGATACGGTGGGAGTGAGGGATACGGGGAGAGGGAAGGAGAGAGTGATACGGGGAGACCGTGAGAGTGAGGGATACGGGGAGACGGAGGGAGTGAGGGATACGTGGAGACGGTGGGAGTGAGGGATACGTGGAGACTGTGGGAGTGAGAGATACGGGGTGATGGTGGGAGAGAGGGACACGTGGAGACGGTGTGAGTGAGGGATACGGGGAGACGGTGCGAATGAGGGTTACGGGGAGATGGTGGGAGTGAGGGATACGGGGAGACGGTGGGAGTGAGGGATACGGGGAGGCGGTGGGAGTGAGGGATACGGGGAGACGGAGGGAGTGAGGGATACGGGGAAACTGGGAGTGAGGGATACGGGGAGACGGTGGGAGTGAGGGATAGAGTGAGACGGTGGGAGAGAGGGATACAGGGAGACGGTGGGAGAGAGGGATACAGGGAGACGGTGGGAGTGAGGGATACGGGGAGACGGAGAGAGTGAGGGATACGGGGTGACGATGGGAGTGAGGGATACGGGGATGCAGTGGGAGTGAGGGATACGGGGAGACGGTGGGAGTGAGTGATAGAGTGAGATGGTGGGAGAGAGGGATACAGGGAGACGGTGGGAGTGAGGGATACGGGTTGACGATGGGAGTGAGGGATACGGGGAGACGGAGGGAGTAAGGGATACGGGGAGACAGTGGGAGTGAGGGATACGGGGAGACGGTGGGAGTAAGGGATACGGGCAAACGGTGGGATTGAGGGATACGGGGAGACGGTGGGAGTGAGGGATACTGGGAGATGGTGGGAGTGAGGAATACGGGGAGACGGTGGGAGTGAGGGAGACGGAGCGAAGGTGGGAGTGAAAGATATGGGGAGACAGTGGGCGTGAGGCAAACGGGGTGATGGTGGGATTGAGGGATACAGGGAGATGGCAGGGCTGAGGGATACAGGGAGGCGGTGGGAATGAGGGATATGGGGAGACGGTGGGAGTGAGGGATACTGGGAGAGGGAAGGAGAGAGTGATACGGGGAGACCGTGAGAGTGAGGGATACGGGGAGACGGAGGGAGTGAGGGATACGTGGAGACGGTGGGAGTGAGGGATACGTGGAGACTGTGGGAGTGAGAGATACGGGGTGATGGTGGGAGAGAGGGACACGTGGAGACGGTGTGAGTGAGGGATACGGGGAGACGGTGCGAATGAGGGTTACGGGGAGATGGTGGGAGTGAGGGATACGGGGAGACGGTGGGAGTGAGGGATACAGGGAAACGGTGGGAGTGAGGGATACAGGGAGACGGTGGGAGTGAGGGATACGGGGAGACGGTGGGAGTGAGGGATAAGCAGAGACGGTGGGAGTGAGGAATACGGGGAGACGGTGGGACTGAGGGATACAGGGAGATGGTAGGAGTGAGCGATACAGGGACATGGTGGGAGTGAGGGATACGGGGTGGCGGTGGGAATGAGGGATACGTGGAGACGGAGGGAGTGAGGGATACGGGGAAACTGTGGGAGTGAGGGATACGGGGAGACGGAGGGAGTGAGGGATACGGGGAGACGGTGGGAGTGAGGGATACTGGTAGACGATGGGAGTGAGGGATACGGGGAGACAGTGGGAGTGAGGGGTACGGGGAGACGGTGGGAGTGAGGGATACGGCGAGACGATGGGAGTTAGGGATACGGGGAAACTGTGGGAGTGAGGTATACGGGGAGATAGAGAGAGTGAGGGATACGGGGTGACATGGGAGCGAGGGATACGGGGAGACGGTGGGAGTGAGTGATATGGGGAGACGGTGGGAGTGAGGGACGCAGGGAGACGGTGGGAGTGAGGGATACGGGGAGATGGTGGGAGTGAGAGATACGGGGAGACAGTGGGCGTGAGGGAAACGGGGGGACGGTGGGATGGAGGGGCACAGGGAGATGGCCGGACTGAGGGATATTGGGAGACGTTGGGATTGAGGGGTACAGGAAGACAGTGGGAGTGTGGGATACGGGGAGCCGATGGGAGTGAGGGATACGGGAAGACGGTGAGAGTGATGGAGAATGGGAGACGGTGGGAGTGAGGGATACGGGAAGACGGTGAGAGTGAGCGATACGGGGAGACGGTGGGTGTGAGGGACACAGGGAGACGGTGGGAGTGAGGGATATGGGGAGACGGTGGGAGTGAGGGACACAGGTAGACGGTGGGAGTGAGGGATACGGGGATATGGTGGGAGTGAGTGATACGGGGTGACGGTGGGAGTGAGGGATACGGGGAGACGGTGAGAGTGAGGGATACGGGGAGACGGTGGGAGTGAGGGATACAGGGAGCCGCTGGGAGTGAGGGATACGGGGAGGTGGTGTGAGTGAGGGGTACGGGGAGACGGTGGGAGTGAGGGATACGGGGAGACGGTGGGAGTGAGCAATACGGGGAGGCGGTGAGAGTGAGGGATGCGGGGAGACGGTGGGAGTGAGGGATACCGGGAGTCGGTGGGAGTGAGCGATACGGGGAGGCGGACGAAGTGAAAGATACGGGGAGGGGGTGGGAGTGGGTGAGAAGGGGAGACGGTGGGAGTGAGAAGGGGAGACGGTGGGAGTGAGGGATACGGGGAGACGAAGGGAGTGAGGGATACGGGGAGACGGTGGGAGTGAGGGATACGGGAGACGGTGGGAGTGAGGGACACAGGGAGACGGTGGGAGTGAGGGATACGGGGAGACGGTGGGAGTGAGGGATACGGGGAGACGGTGGGAGTGAGGGATACGGGGAGACGGTGGGAGTGAGGGATACGGGGAGGAGGTGGCAGTGAGCGGTACGGGGAGACGGTGGGAGTGAGGGATATGGGGAGACGGTGAGATTGAGGGATAGGGGGAGATGGTGGGAGTGAGGGGTACGGGAAGTCCGTGGGGGTGAGGGATACAGGGAAACGGTGGCAGTGATGGATACAGCGAGAAGGTGGGAGTGAGGGATACGGGGAGACGGTGGGAGTGAGGGATAAGGAGAGACGGTGGGAGAGAGGAATACGGGGAGACGGTGGGACTGAGGGATACAGGGAGATGGTAGGAGTGAGGGATACAGGGAGATGGTGGGAGTGAGGGATCCGGGGAGACGGTGAGAGTGAGTGATACGGGGAAACTGGGAGTGAGGGATACGTGGAGACGGAGGGAGTGAGGGATACGGGGAGACGGTGGGAATGAGGGATACGTGGAGACGGTGGGAGTGAGGGATACGGGGAAACTGGGAGTGAGGGATACGGGGAGACGGAGGGCGTGAGGGATACGGGGAGACGGTGGGAGTGAGGGATACGGGTAGACGATGGGAGTGAGGGATACGGGGAGACGGTGGGAGTGAGGGGTACGGGGAGAAGGTGAGAGTGATGGATATGGGGAGACGGTGGGAGTGAGGGATACGGGGAGACGGTGGGAGTGAGGGATAGAGGGAGATGGTGGGAGTGAAGGATACAGGGAGATGGTGGGAGTGAGGGATACGGCGAGACGGTGGGAGTGAGGGATTCGGGGAGGCGGTGTGAGTGAGGGATATTGGGAGACGTTGGGATTGAGGGATACAGGAAGACAGTGGGAGTGTGGGATACGGGGAGACGATGGGAGTGAGGGATACGGGGAGACGGTGGGAGTGAGGGGTACGGGGAGAGGGAGGGAGTGAGGGATACGGGGAGACGGTGAGAGTGAGGGATACGTGGAGACGGAGGGAGTGAGGGATACGGGGAGACGGTGAGAGTGATGGAGAATGGGAGACGGTGGGGGTGAGGGATACGGGGAGACGGTGAGAGTGAGCGATACGGGGAGACGGTGGGAGTGAGGGGTACGGGGAGACGGTGGGTGTGAGGGACACGGGGAGACGGTGGGAGTGAGGGATACGGGGAGGCAGTGCGAATGAGGGATACGGGGAGATGGTGGGAGTGAGGGATACGGGGAGACGGTGGGAGTGAGGGATACAGGGAAACGGTGGGAGTGAGGGATACAGGGAGACGGTGGGAGTGAGGGATACGGGGAGACGGTGGGAGTGAGGGATTAGGAGAGACGGTGGGAGTGAGGAATACGGGAAGACGGTGGGACTGAGGGATACAGGGAGACGGTAGGAGTGAGGGATACAGGGAGATGGTGGGAGTGAGGGATACGGGGAGACGGTGAGAGTGAGTGATACGGGGTAGCGGTGGGAAAGAGGGATACGTGGAGACGGTGGGAGTGTGGGATGCGGGGAGACGGTGGGAGTGAGGGATACGGGGAGACGGTGGGAGTGAGGGATACGGGGAGACGGTGGGAGTGAGGGATACGGGGAGGAGGTGGCAGTGAGCGGTACGGGGAGACGGTGGGAGTGAGGGATATGGGGAGACGGTGAGATTGAGGGATAGGGGGAGATGGTGGGAGTGAGGGGTACGGGAAGTCCGTGGGGGTGAGGGATACAGGGAAACGGTGGCAGTGATGGATACAGCGAGAAGGTGGGAGTGAGGGATACGGGGAGACGGTGGGAGTGAGGGATAAGGAGAGACGGTGGGAGAGAGGAATACGGGGAGACGGTGGGACTGAGGGATACAGGGAGATGGTAGGAGTGAGGGATACAGGGAGATGGTGGGAGTGAGGGATCCGGGGAGACGGTGAGAGTGAGTGATACGGGGAAACTGGGAGTGAGGGATACGTGGAGACGGAGGGAGTGAGGGATACGGGGAGACGGTGGGAATGAGGGATACGTGGAGACGGTGGGAGTGAGGGATACGGGGAAACTGGGAGTGAGGGATACGGGGAGACGGAGGGCGTGAGGGATACGGGGAGACGGTGGGAGTGAGGGATACGGGTAGACGATGGGAGTGAGGGATACGGGGAGACGGTGGGAGTGAGGGGTACGGGGAGAAGGTGAGAGTGATGGATATGGGGAGACGGTGGGAGTGAGGGATACGGGGAGACGGTGGGAGTGAGGGATAGAGGGAGATGGTGGGAGTGAAGGATACAGGGAGATGGTGGGAGTGAGGGATACGGCGAGACGGTGGGAGTGAGGGATTCGGGGAGGCGGTGTGAGTGAGGGATATTGGGAGACGTTGGGATTGAGGGATACAGGAAGACAGTGGGAGTGTGGGATACGGGGAGACGATGGGAGTGAGGGATACGGGGAGACGGTGGGAGTGAGGGGTACGGGGAGAGGGAGGGAGTGAGGGATACGGGGAGACGGTGAGAGTGAGGGATACGTGGAGACGGAGGGAGTGAGGGATACGGGGAGACGGTGAGAGTGATGGAGAATGGGAGACGGTGGGGGTGAGGGATACGGGGAGACGGTGAGAGTGAGCGATACGGGGAGACGGTGGGAGTGAGGGGTACGGGGAGACGGTGGGTGTGAGGGACACGGGGAGACAGTGGGAGTGAGGGATACGGGGAGGCAGTGCGAATGAGGGATACGGGGAGATGGTGGGAGTGAGGGATACGGGGAGACGGTGGGAGTGAGGGATACAGGGAAACGGTGGGAGTGAGGGATACAGGGAGACGGTGGGAGTGAGGGATACGGGGAGACGGTGGGAGTGAGGGATTAGGAGAGACGGTGGGAGTGAGGAATACGGGAAGACGGTGGGACTGAGGGATACAGGGAGACGGTAGGAGTGAGGGATACAGGGAGATGGTGGGAGTGAGGGATACGGGGAGACGGTGAGAGTGAGTGATACGGGGTAGCGGTGGGAAAGAGGGATACGTGGAGACGGTGGGAGTGAGGGATGCGGGGAAACTGGGAGTGAGGGATACGGGGAGATGGAGGTTGTGAGGGATACGGGGAGACGGTGGGATTGAGGGATACGGGTAGACGATGGGAGTGAGGGATACGGGGAGACGGTGGGAGTGAGGGCTACGGGGAGAAGGTGAGAGTGATGGATATGGGGAGACGGTGGGAGTGAGGGATACGGGGAGACGGTGGGAGTGAGGGATAGAGGGAGCCGGTGGGAGTGAGGGATAAAGGGAGATGGTGGGAGTGAGGGATACGGCGAGACGGTGGGAGTGAGGGAATCGGGAGGCGGTGGGAGTGAGGGATACGTGGAGACGGTGGGATTGAGGGATACGGGGAAACTGTGGGAGTGAGGGACACGGGGCGACGGAGGGAGTGAGGGATACGGGGAGACGGTGGTAGTGAGGGAGACGGGTAGACGGTGGGAGTGAGGGATACGGGGTGGTGATGGGAGTGAGGGATACGGGGAGACGGTGGGTGTGAGGTATACGGGGAGACGGTGAGAGTGAGGTAAACGGGGACACGGTGGGAGTGAGGGATATTGGGAGACATTGGGATTGAGGGATACAGGGAGACAGTGGGAGTGAGGGATACGGGGAGACGGTGGGAGTGAGGGATACGGGGAGCCGATGGGAGTGAGGGATACGGGGAGACGGTGGGAGTGAGGGATACGGGGAGACGGTGAGATTGAGGGATACGGGGAGACGGTGGGAGTGAGGGACACACGGAGACGGTGGGAGTGAGGGATATGGGGAGACAGTGGGAGTGAGGGACACAGCAAGACGGTGGGAGTGAGGGATACGGGGATATGGTGGGAGTGAGGGATACGGGGCGACGGTGGGAGTGAGGGATACGGGGAGACGGAGGGAGTGAGGGATACGGGGTGATGGTGGGATTGAGGGATACAGGGAGATGGCAGGGCTGAGGGATACAGGGAGGCGGTGGGAATGAGGGATATGGGGAGACGGTGGGAGTGAGGGATACGTGGATACGGTGGGAGTGAGGGATACGGGGAGAGGGAAGGAGAGAGTGATACGGGGAGACCGTGAGAGTGAGGGATACGGGGAGACGGAGGGAGTGAGGGATACGTGGAGACGGTGGGAGTGAGGGATACGTGGAGACTGTGGGAGTGAGAGATACGGGGTGATGGTGGGAGAGAGGGACACGTGGAGACGGTGTGAGTGAGGGATACGGGGAGACGGTGCGAATGAGGGTTACGGGGAGATGGTGGGAGTGAGGGTTACGGGGAGACGGTGGGAGTGAGGGATACAGGGAAACGGTGGGAGTGAGGGATACAGGGAGACGGTGGGAGTGAGGGATACGGGGAGACGGTGGGAGTGAGGGATAAGGAGAGACGGTGGGTGTGAGGAATACGGGGAGACGGTGGGACTGAGGGATACAGGGAGATGGTAGGAGTGAGCGATACAGGGACATGGTGGGAGTGAGGGATACGGGGTGGCGGTGGGAATGAGGGATACGTGGAGACGGAGGGAGTGAGGGATACGGGGAAACTGTGGGAGTGAGGGATACGGGGAGACGGAGGGAGTGAGGGATACGGGGAGACGGTGGGAGTGAGGGATACGGGTAGACGATGGGAGTGAGGGATACGGGGAGACAGTGGGAGTGAGGGGTACGGGGAGACGGTGGGAGTGAGGGATAGAGTGAGACGGTGGGAGAGAGGGATACAGGGAGATGGTGGGAGTGAGGGATACGGCGAGACGATGGGAGTTAGGGATACGGGGAAACTGTGGGAGTGAGGTATACGGGGAGACGGAGAGAGTGAGGGATACGGGGTGACATGGGAGTGAGGGATACGGGGAGACGGTGGGAGTGAGTGATATGGGGAGACGGTGGGAGTGAGGGACGCAGGGAGACGGTGGGAGTGAGGGATACGGGGAGACGGTGGGAGTGAGGAATACGGGGAGATGGTGGGAGTGAGAGATACGGGGAGACAGTGGGCGTGAGGGAAACGGGGGGACGGTGGGATGGAGGGGCACAGGGAGATGGCCGGACTGAGGGATATTGGGAGACGTTGGGATTGAGGGGTACAGGAAGACAGTGGGAGTGTGGGATACGGGGAGCCGATGGGAGTGAGGGATACGGGAAGACGGTGAGAGTGATGGAGAATGGGAGACGGTGGGAGTGAGGGATACGGGAAGACGGTGAGAGTGAGCGATACGGGGAGACGGTGGGTGTGAGGGACACAGGGAGACGGTGGGAGTGAGTGATATGGGGAGACGGTGGGAGTGAGGGACACAGGTAGACGGTGGGAGTGAGGGATACGGGGATATGGTGGGAGTGAGTGATACGGGGAGACGGTGGGAGTGAGGGATACGGGGAGACGGTGAGAGTGAGGGATACGGGGAGACGGTGGGAGTGAGGGATACAGGGAGCCGGTGGGAGTGAGGGATACGGGGAGGTGGTGTGAGTGAGGGGTACGGGGAGACGGTGGGAGTGAGGGATACGGGGAGACGGTGGGAGTGAGCAATACGGGGAGACGGTGAGAGTGAGGGATGCGGGAAGACGGTGGGAGTGAGGGATACCGGGAGTCGGTGGGAGTGAGCGATACGGGGAGGCGGACGAAGTGAAAGATACGGGGAGGGGGTGGGAGTGGGTGAGAAGGGGAGACGGTGGGAGTGAGAAGGGGAGACGGTGGGAGTGAGGGATACGGGGAGACGAAGGGAGTGAGGGATACGGGGAGACGGTGGGAGTGAGGGATACGGGAGACGGTGGGAGTGAGGGACACAGGGAGACGGTGGGAGTGAGGGATACGGGGAGACGGTGGGAGTGAGGGATACGGGGAGACGGTGGGAGTGAGGGATACGGGGAGACGGTGGGAGTGAGGGATACGGGGAGGAGGTGGCAGTGAGCGGTACGGGGAGACGGTGGGAGTGAGGGATATGGGGAGACGGTGAGATTGAGGGATAGGGGGAGATGGTGGGAGTGAGGGGTACGGGAAGTCCGTGGGGGTGAGGGATACAGGGAAACGGTGGCAGTGATGGATACAGCGAGAAGGTGGGAGTGAGGGATACGGGGAGACGGTGGGAGTGAGGGATAAGGAGAGACGGTGGGAGAGAGGAATACGGGGAGACGGTGGGACTGAGGGATACAGGGAGATGGTAGGAGTGAGGGATACAGGGAGATGGTGGGAGTGAGGGATCCGGGGAGACGGTGAGAGTGAGTGATACGGGGAAACTGGGAGTGAGGGATACGTGGAGACGGAGGGAGTGAGGGATACGGGGAGACGGTGGGAATGAGGGATACGTGGAGACGGTGGGAGTGAGGGATACGGGGAAACTGGGAGTGAGGGATACGGGGAGACGGAGGGCGTGAGGGATACGGGGAGACGGTGGGAGTGAGGGATACGGGTAGACGATGGGAGTGAGGGATACGGGGAGACGGTGGGAGTGAGGGGTACGGGGAGAAGGTGAGAGTGATGGATATGGGGAGACGGTGGGAGTGAGGGATACGGGGAGACGGTGGGAGTGAGGGATAGAGGGAGATGGTGGGAGTGAAGGATACAGGGAGATGGTGGGAGTGAGGGATACGGCGAGACGGTGGGAGTGAGGGATTCGGGGAGGCGGTGTGAGTGAGGGATATTGGGAGACGTTGGGATTGAGGGATACAGGAAGACAGTGGGAGTGTGGGATACGGGGAGACGATGGGAGTGAGGGATACGGGGAGACGGTGGGAGTGAGGGGTACGGGGAGAGGGAGGGAGTGAGGGATACGGGGAGACGGTGAGAGTGAGGGATACGTGGAGACGGAGGGAGTGAGGGATACGGGGAGACGGTGAGGGTGATGGAGAATGGGAGACGGTGGGGGTGAGGGATACGGGGAGACGGTGAGAGTGAGCGATACGGGGAGACGGTGGGAGTGAGGGGTACGGGGAGACGGTGGGTGTGAGGGACACGGGGAGACGGTGGGAGTGAGGGATACGGGGAGGCAGTGCGAATGAGGGATACGGGGAGATGGTGGGAGTGAGGGATACGGGGAGACGGTGGGAGTGAGGGATACAGGGAAACGGTGGGAGTGAGGGATACAGGGAGACGGTGGGAGTGAGGGATACGGGGAGACGGTGGGAGTGAGGGATTAGGAGAGACGGTGGGAGTGAGGAATACGGGAAGACGGTGGGACTGAGGGATACAGGGAGACGGTAGGAGTGAGGGATACAGGGAGATGGTGGGAGTGAGGGATACGGGGAGACGGTGAGAGTGAGTGATACGGGGTAGCGGTGGGAAAGAGGGATACGTGGAGACGGTGGGAGTGAGGGATGCGGGGAAACTGGGAGTGAGGGATACGGGGAGATGGAGGTTGTGAGGGATACGGGGAGACGGTGGGAGTGAGGGATACGGGTAGACGATGGGAGTGAGGGATACGGGGAGACGGTGGGAGTGAGGGCTACGGGGAGAAGGTGAGAGTGATGGATATGGGGAGACGGTGGGAGTGAGGGATACGGGGAGACGGTGGGAGTGAGGGATAGAGGGAGCCGGTGGGAGTGAGGGATAAAGGGAGATGGTGGGAGTGAGGGATACGGCGAGACGGTGGGAGTGAGGGAATCGGGAGGCGGTGGGAGTGAGGGATACGTGGAGACGGTGGGATTGAGGGATACGGGGAAACTGTGGGAGTGAGGGACACGGGGAGACGGAGGGAGTGAGGGATACGGGGAGACGGTGGTAGTGAGGGAGACGGGTAGACGGTGGGAGTGAGGGATACGGGGTGATGATGGGAGTGAGGGATACGGGGAGACGGTGGGTGTGAGGTATACGGGGAGACGGTGAGAGTGAGGTAAACGGGGACACGGTGGGAGTGAGGGATATTGGGAGACATTGGGATTGAGGGATACAGGGAGACAGTGGGAGTGAGGGATACGGGGAGACGGTGGGAGTGAGGGATACGGGGAGCCGATGGGAGTGAGGGATACGGGGAGACGGTGGGAGTGAGGGATACGGGGAGACGGTGAGAGTGAGGGATACGGGGAGACGGTGGGAGTGAGGGACACACGGAGACGGTGGGAGTGAGGGATATGGGGAGACAGTGGGAGTGAGGGACACAGCAAGACGGTGGGACTGAGGGATACGGGGATATGGTGGGAGTGAGGGATACGGGGCGACGGTGGGAGTGAGGGATACGGGGAGACGGAGGGAGTGAGGGATACGGGGAGACGGTGAGAGTGAGGGAGAATGGGAGACGATGGGCGTGAGGGATACGGGGAGACTGTGGGAGTGAGGGATACGGGGAGACGGTGAGAGTGAGCGATACGGGGAGACGGTGGGTGTGAGGGACACAGGGAGACGGTGGGAGTGAGGGATATGGGGAGACAGTGGGAGTGAGGGACACAGCAAGACGGTGGGAGTGAGGGTTACGGGGATATGGTGGGAGTGAGGGATACGGGGCGACGGTCGGAGTGAGGGATACGGGGAGGTGGTGTGAGTGAGGGGTACGGGGAGACGGTGGGAGTAAAGGATACGGGGATACGGTGGGAATAAGGGATACGCGGAGACGGTGAGAGTGAGGGATACGGGGAGACGGTGGGAGTGAGGGATACAGGGAGCCGGTGGGAGTGAGGGATACGGGGAGACAGTGGGAGTGAGGGATACGGGGAGAGGGTGGGAGTGAGTGAGAAGGGGAGACGGTGGGAGTGAGGGATACGGGGAGACGGTGGGAGTGAGGGATAAGGTGAGACGGTGGGAGTGAGGGATCCGGGGAGACGGTGGGAGTGAGTGATACGGGGAGACGGTGGGAGTGAGGGATACGGGGAGATGGTGGGAGTGAGGGGTACGGGGAGATGGTGGGATTGAGGGATAGGGGGAGGCGGTGGGAGTGAGGGGTACGGGGAGACGGTGGGAGTGAGGGATACGGGGAGACGGTGGGAGTGAGGGATACGGGGAGACGGTGGGATTGAGGGATAGGGGGAGGCGGTGGGAGTGAGGGGTACGGGGAGACGGTGGGAGTGAGGGATACGGGGAGACAGTGAGAGTGAGGGATACGGGGAGACGGTGGGAGTGAGGGACACAGGGAGACGGTGGGAGTGAGGGATAGGGGGAGACGGTGGGAGTGAGGGACACAGTGAGACGGTGGGACTGAGGGATACCGGGAGATTATGGGAGAGAGGTATACGGGGGGACGGTGGGAGTGAGGGACACGGGGAGACGGTGGGAGTGAGGGATATGTGGAGACTGTGGGAGTGAGGGGTACGGGAAGACCGTGGGGTTAGGGATACGGGGAGATGGTGGGAGTGAGGGTGACGGAGAGACGGTGGGAGTGAGGGATACGGGGAAATGGCAGGACTGAGGGTCACAGGGAGACGGTGGGAATGAGGGATATGGGGAGGTGGTGGGAGTGAGGGGTACGGGGAGTCCGTGGGAGTGAGGGATACGGGGAGATGGTGTGAGTGAGGGATACGGGGAGACGGTGGGTTTGAGGGATACGGGGAGACGGTGGGAGTGAGGGATGCGGGGAGACAATGGGAGTGAGGAATACGGGGAGATGGTGGGAGTGAGAGATACGGGGAGACGGTGGGAGTGAGGAAGACGGAGTGACGGTGGGAGTGAGTGATACGGGGAGATGGTGGGAGTGAGGGAAACGGGGAGACGGTTGGATTGAGGGATACAGGGAGATTGCAGGACTGAGGGATACAGGGAAACGGTGGGAATGAGGGATATGGGGAGACGGAGGGAGTGAGGGACACGAGGAGATGGTGGGAGTGAGGGATATTGGGAGACTGTGGGTTTGAGGGATACATGGAGACAATGGGAGTGAGGGATACGGGAGACGGTGGGAGTGAGGGAGAAGGGTAGATTGTGGGAGTGAGGGATACGGGGGGACAGTGAGAGAGAGGCACACGCAGAGACGGTGTGAGTGAGGGACACAGGGAGGCGGTGGGAGTGAGGGATATGGGGAGACGGTGGGAGTGAGGGACACAGGGAGACGGTGGGATGAGGGATACAGGGATACGGTGGGAGTGAGGGATACGGGGAGACGGTGGGAGTGAGGGACACGGGGAGATGGTGGGAGTGAGGGATACGGGGAGACGGTGGGAGCGAGGGATAGAGGGAGACGGTGGGAGTGAGGGATACAGAGAGATGGTGGGAGTGAGGGATACGGGGAGACGGTGGGAGTGAGGGATAAGGTGAGACGGTGGGAGTGATGGATCCGGGCAGACGTTGGGAGTGAGGGAAACGGGGAGACGGTGGGAGTGAGAGATACAGGGAGATGGTGGGAGTGAGGGATACGGGGAGATGGTGGGAGTCAGGGATACGGGGAGGCTGTGGGAGTGAGGGGTACGGTGTGACGGTGGGAGTGAGGGATACGGGGAGACGGTTGGAGTGAGGGATACGGGGAGACGGTGGGAGAGAGGGATACGGGGAGAGTGTGGGAGTGAGTGAGAAGGGGAGACGGTGGGAGTGAGGTATACGGGGAGACAAAGGGAGTGAGGGATACGGGGAGACAGTGGGAGTGAGGGGTACGGGGAGACGGTGGGAGTGAGGGAGACGGAGAGACGGTGTGAGTGAGGGATACGGTGAGACGGTGGGAGTGAGGAATACGGGGAGACGGAGGGAGTGAGGAATACGGGGAGACGGTGGGAGTGTGGGATACGGGGTGACGGTGGGAGCGAGTGATATGGGGGAACGGTGGGAGTGTGGGACACAGGGAGACGGTGGGAGTGAGGGATGCGGGGAGACAATGGGAGTGAGGAATACGGGGAGATGGTGGGAGTGAGAGATACGGGGAGACGGTGGGAGTGAGGAAGACGGAGTGACGGTGGGAGTGAGTGATACAGGGAGACGGTGGGAGTGAGGGAAACGGGGAGACGGTTGGATTGAGGGATACAGGGAGATGGCAGGACTGAGGGATACAGGGAGACGGTGGGAATGAGGGATATGGGGAGACGGTGGGAGTGAGGGACACGAGGAGATGGTGGGAGTGAGGGATATTGGGAGACTGTGGGTTTGAGGGATACAGGGAAATGGTGGGAGTGATTGATACGGGGAGACGGTGGGAGTGAGGGATACGAGGAGACGGAGGGAGTGAGGGATACGGAGAAACGGTGGGAGTGAGGGATACGAGGAGACGGTGGGAGTGAGGGATACGGGGAGACGGTGGGAGAGAGGGATACGGGGAGAGTGTGGGAGTGAATGAGAAGGGGAGACGGTGGGAGTGAGGGATACGGGGAGACGAAGGGAGTGAGGGATACGGGGAGACAGTGGGAGTGAGGGATACGGGGAGACGGTGGGAGAGAGGGATACGGGGCGAGTGTGGGAGTGAGTGAGAAGGGGAGACGGTGGGAGTGAGGGATACGGGGAGACGAAGGGAGTGAGGGATACGGGGAGACGGTGGGAGTGAGGGATACGGGAGACGGTGGGAGTGAGGGACACAGGGAGACGGTGGGAGTGAGGGATATGGGGAGATGGAGGGAGTGAGGGACACAGGGAGATGGTGGGAGTGAGGAATACTGGGAGATGGTGGGAGTGAGAGATACGGGGAGACGGTGGGAGTGAGGGAGACGGAGAGACGGTGTGAGTGAGGGATACGGTGAGACGGTGGGAGTGAGGGATACGGGGTGACGGTGAGAGTGAGGGTCACGGGGAGACGGTGGGAGTGAGGGACACGGGGAGACGGTGGGATTGAGGGATACAGGGAGATGGTAGGACTAAGGGATACTGGGAGACGGTGGGATTGTGGGATACAGGGAGACAGTGTGAGTGTGGGATACGGGGAGACGGTTGGAGTGAGGGATACGGGGAGACGGTTGGAGTGAGGGACACAGGGAGACGGTTGGATTGAGGGGTACGGGGAGACGGAGGGAGTGTGGGATACGGGGTGACGGTGGGAGTGAGGGATACGGGGATACGGTGGGTGTGAGGGATATGGGGAGATGGTGGGAGTGAGGGTTACCGGGAGACGGTGGGAGTAAGGGATACGGGGAGACCATGGGGGTGAGGGATACGGGGAGATGGTGTGAGTGAGGGATACGGGGAGACGGTGGTATTGAGGGATACGGGGAGACGGTGGGAGTGAGGGATGCGGGGAGATGGTGGGAGTGAGGAATACGGGGAGATGGTGGGAGTGAGAGATACAGGGAGACGGTGGGAGTAAGGGATACGCGGAGACGGTGAGAGTGAGGGATACGGGGAGACAGTGGGAGTGAGGGATACAGGGAGACGATGGGAGTGAGGGATACAGTGAGACGGTGGGAGTGAGGGAAACGGGGAGACGGTGGGACTGAGGGAAACGGGGAGGCGGTGGGAGTGAGGGATATGGGGAGACGGTGGGAGTGAGGGACACAGGGAGACGGTGGGAATGAGGGATACGGGGAGACGGTGGGAGCGAGGGATAGAGGGAGACGGTGGGAGTGAGGGATACAGAGAGATGGTGGGTGTGAGGGATACGGGGAGACGGTGGGAGTGAGGGATACGGGGAGACGGTGGGAGTGAGGGACACGGGGAGATGGTGGGAGTGAGGGATACGGGGAGACGGTGGGAGCGAGGGATAGAGGGAGATGGTGGAAGTGAGTAATACAGAGAGATGGTGGGTGTGAGGGATACGGGGAGACGGTGGGAGTGAGGGATAATGTGAGACGGTGGGAGTGATGGATCCGGGCAGACGGTGGAAGTGAGGGATACGGGGAGACGGTGGGAGAGAGGGATACGGGGCGAGTGTGGGAGTGAGTGAGAAGGGGAGACGGTGGGAGTGAGCGATACGGGGAGACGGTGGGAGTGAGGTATACGTGGAGACGGTGAGAGTGAGGGATACCGGGAGACGGTGGGAGTGGGGGACACAGGGAGACGGTGGGAGTGAGGGATATGGGGAGATGGAGGGAGTGAGGGACACAGGGAGATGGTGGGAGTGAGGAATACTGGGAGATGGTGGGAGTGAGAGATACGGGGAGACGGTGGGAGTGAGGGAGACGGAGAGACGGTGTGAGTGAGGGATGCGGTGAGATGGTGGGAGTGAGGGATACGGGGAGACGGTGGGAGTGAGGGATACGGGGTGACGGTGAGAGTGAGGGTCACGGGGAGACGGTGGGAGTGAGGGACACGGGGAGACGGTGGGATTGAGGGATACAGGGAGATGGCAGGACTGAGGGATACTGGGAGACGGTGGAAATAAGGGATACGGGGATACGGTGGGAGTGTGGGATACGGGGAGACGGTGGGAGCGAGGGATAGAGGGAGACGGTGGGAGTGAGGGATAAGGTGAGACGGTGGGAGTGATGGATCCGGGCAGACGGTGAGAGTGAGGGATACGGGGAGACGGTGGGAGTCAGGGATACAGGGAGGCTGTGGGAGTGAGGGGTACGGTGAGACGGTGGGAGTGAGGGATACGGGGAGACGGTGGGAGAGAGGGGTACGGGGAGACGGTGGGAGAGAGGGATACGGGGACAGTGTGCGAGTGAGTGAGAAGGGGAGACGGTGGGAGTGAGGGATACGGGGAGACGAAGGGAGTGAGGGATACGGGGAGACGGTGGGAGTGAGGGGTACGGGGAGACGGTGGGAGTGAGGGATGCGGGGAGACGGTGTGAGTGAGGGATACGGGGAGACGGTGGTATTGAGGGATGCGGGGAGACGGTGAGAGTGAGGAATACGGGGAGATGGTGGGAGTGAGAGATACGGGGAGATGTGGGAGTGAGGAAGACGGAGTGACGGTGGTAATGAGTGATACAGGGAGACGGTGGGAGTGAGGAATACAGGGAGATGGCTGGACTGAGGGATACAGGGAGACGGTGGGAATGAGGAATATGGGGAGACGGTGGGAGTTAGGGACACGAGGAGATGGTGGGAGTGAGAGATACAGGGAGACGGAGGGAGTGAGGGACACGGGGAGGCGGAGGGAGTGAGGGATACGGGAGACGGTGGGAGTGAGGGAGAAGGGTAGATTGTGGGAGTGAGGGAAACGGGGAGACGATGGGAGTGAGGGATACAGGGATACGGTGGGAGTGAGGGATACGGGGAGACGGTGGGAGTGAGGGACACGGGGAGATGGTGGGAGTGAGGGATACGGGGAGACGGTGGGAGCGAGGGATAGAGGGAGACGGTGGGAGTGAGGGATACAGAGAGATGGTGGGTGTGAGGGATACGGGGAGACGGTGGGAGTGAGGGATACGGGCTGACGGTGGGAGTGAGGGATATGGGGGAACGGTGGGAGTGTGGGACACAGGGAGACGGTGGGAGTGAGGAATACGCGGAAATGGTGGGTGTGAGGGATACTGGGAGACAGTGGGAGTGAGGGATACGGGAAGGTGGTGGGAGTGAGGGGTACGGGGAGACCGTGGGAGTGAGGGATACGGGGAGATGGTGTGAGTGAGGGATACGGAGAGACGGTGGGTTTGAGGGATACGGGGAGACGGTGGGAGTGAGGGATGCGGGGAGACGGTGGGAGTGAGGAATACGGGGAGATCGTGGGAGTGAGGGACACGGGGAGACGGTGGGTGTGAGGGAGACGGGGAGACGGTTGGATTGAGGGATACAGGGAGATGGCAGGACTGAGGGATACAGGGAGACGGTGGGAATGAGGGATATGGGGAGACGGTGGGAGTGAGGGACACGAGGAGATGGTGGGAGTGAGGGATACGGGCAGACGGAGGGTGTGAGGGATACGGGAGGCGGTGGGAGTGAGGGAGAAGTGTAGATGGTGGGAGTGAGGGAAACGGGGAGACGATGTGAGTGACGGATATGGGGAGATGGTGGGAGTGAGGGATACGGGGAGACGGTGGGAGTGAGGTATACGGGGAGACGGTGAGAGTGAGTGATACGGGGAGACGGTGGGAGTGAGGGACACAGGGAGACAGTGGGAGTGAGGGATATGGGGAGATGGAGGGAGTGAGGGGCACAGGGAGATGGTGGGAGTGAGGAATACTGGGAGATGGTGGGAGTGAGAGATACGGGGAGACGGTGGGAGTGAGGGAGACGGAGAGACGGTGTGAGTGAGGGTCACGGGGAGACGGTGGGAGTGAGGGACACGGGGAGACGGTGGGATTGAGGGATACAGGGAGATGGCAGGACTGAGGGATACTGGGAGACGGTGGAAATAAGGGATACGGGGAGACGGTGGGAGTGAGGGATACGAGGAGACGGTGGGAGCGAGTGATATGGGGGGACGGTGGGAGTGAGGTATACGGGGAGACGGTGTTAGTGAGGGATACGGGGAGACAGTTGGAGTGAGGGATACAGGGAGACGGTGGTAGTGAGGGATACGGGGAATCGGAGGCAATGTGGGATACGGGGAGACGGTGGGAGTGAGTGATATGGGGGGACGGTGGGAGTGTGGGACACAGGGAGACGGTGGGAGTGAAGGATGCGGGGATACGGTGCGTGTGAGTGACACGGGGAGACTGTGGGAGTGAGGGATACGGGGAGGTGGTTGGAGTGAGGGGTACGGGGAGACGGTGGGAGTGAGGGTTACGGTGAGACGGTGGGAGTAAGGGATACGGGGAGACCATGGGGGTGAGGGAAACGGGGAGACGGTGGGATTGAGCGATACAGGGAGATGGCAGGACTGAGGGATAGAGGGAGACGGTGGAATTAGGGATATGGGGAGACGGTGGGAGGGAGGGATACGAGGAGATGGTGGGAGTGAGGGATATTGGGAGACTGGGGGTTTGAGGGATACAGGGAGACAGTGGGAGTGAGGGATACGGGGAGAAGGTGGGAGTGAGGGATACGGGGAGACGGTGGGAGTGAGGGACACGGGGAGACGGTATGAATGAGGGACACAGGGAGACGGTGGGAGTGAGGGATCCGGGGATACGGTGGGAGTGAGGGATACGGGGAGACGGTGGGAGTGAGGGATACAGGGAGGCTGTGGGAGTGAGGGGTACGGGGAGACGGTGGGAGTGAGGGATACGGGGAGACGGTGGGAGAGAGGGATACGGGGAGAGTGTGGGAGTGAGTGAGAAGGGGAGACGGTCGGAGTGAGGGATACGGGGAGACGAAGGGAGTGAGGTATACGGGGAGACGGTGAGAGTGAGGGACACGGGGAGACGGTGGGAGTGAGGGACACAGGGAGACGGTGGGAGTGAGGGGTACGGGGAGACGGTGGGAGTGAGGGATACGGGTAGACAGTGAGAGTGAGGGATACGGGGAGACGGTGGGAGTGAGGGACACAGGGAGACGGTGGGAGTGAGGGATACGGGGAGATGGTAGGAGTGAGGGAGACGGAGAGACGGTGGGAGTGAGGGATACGGGGAGATGGCAGGACTGATGGTCACAGGGAGACGGTGGGAATGAGGGATATGGGGAGACAGTGGGAGTGAGGGATGTGGGGAGACGGTGAGAGTGAGGGATATGGGGAGACTTTGGGAGTGAGGGGTACGGGAAGTCCGTGGGGGTGAGGGATACGGGGAGATGTTGTGAGTGAGGGAGACGGAGAGACGGTGGGAGTGAGGGATACGGGCAGACGGTGTGGGTGAGGTATACGGGGAGACGGTTATAGTGAGGGATACGGGAAGACGGTGGGAGTGAGGGATACAGGGAGAAGGTGGGAGTGAGGGATACGGGGAGACAGAGGGAGTGTGTGATACGGGGAGACGGTGGGAGTGAGTGATATGGGGGGACTGTGGGAGTGTGGGACAGAGGGAGACAGTGGGAGTGAGGGAGACGGAGAGACGGTGGGAGTGAGGGATAAGGGGAGACGGTGGATGTGAGGGAAATGGGGAGGCGGTGGGATTGAGGGATACAGAGAGATGGTGGGATTGTGGGATACATGGAGACAGTGGGAGTGTGGGATACGGGGAGATGATGGGAGTGAGGGATATGGGCAGACGGTGGGAGTGAGGTACAAGGGAAGACGGTGATTGTCAGGGAGATGGCAGGACTGAGGGATACAGGGAGACGGTGGGAATGAGGGATTTGGGGAGACGGTGGGAGTGTGGGATATGAGGAGACGGTGGGAGTGAGGGATATTGGGAGATGGTGGGATTGAGGGATACAGGGAGACAGTGGGAGTGTGCGATACGGGGAGATGATGGGAGTGAGGGATATGGGGAGACGGTGGGAGTGAGGGATACAGGGAGACGGTGGTAGTGAGTGATACGGGGAATCGGAGGCAGTGTGGGATACGGGGAGACGGTGGGAGTGAGTGATATGGGGGGACGGTGGGAGTGTGGGACACGGGGAGACGGTGGGAGTGAGGGGTACGGGGAGACGGTGGGAGTGAGGGTTACGGGGAGACGGTGGGAGTAAGGGATACGGGGAGATGGTGGGATTGAGCGATACATGGAGATGGCAGGATTGAGGGATAGAGGGAGACGGTGGAAATGAGGGATATGGGGAGACGGTGGGAGGGAGGGATACGAGGAGATGGTGGGAGTGAGGGATATTGGGAGACTGGGTGTTTGAGGGATACAGGGAGACAGTGGGGGTGAGGGATACGGGGAGAAGATGGGAGTGAGGGATACAGGGAGACGGTGGGAGTGAGGGATACGGGGAGACGGAGGGAGTGAGGGATACGCGGAGACGGTGGGAGTGAGGGATACGGGGATACGGTGGGAGTGAGGGATACGGGGAAATGATGGGAGTGAGAGATACGGGGAGACACTGAGAGTGAGGGACATGGGGAGACGGTATGAATGAGGGACACAGGGAGACGGTGGGAGTGAGGGATATGGTGAGACGGTGGGAGTGAGGGAGAAGTGTAGATGGTGGGAGTGAGGGAAACGGGGAGACGATGGGAGTGACGGATATGGGGAGATGGTGGGAGTGGGTGATACGGGGAGACGGTGGGAGTGAGGTATACGGGGAGACGGTGAGAGTGAGTGATACGGGGAGACGGTGGGAGTGAGGGACACAGGGAGACAGTGGGAGTGAGGGATATGGGGAGATGGAGGGAGTGAGGGGCACAGGGAGATGGTGGGAGTGAGGAATACTGGGAGATGGTGGGAGTGAGAGATACGGGGAGACGGTGGGAGTGAGGGAGACGGAGAGACGGTGTGAGTGAGGGTCACGGGGAGACGGTGGGAGTGAGGGACACGGGGAGACGGTGGGATTGAGGGATACAGGGAGATGGCAGGACTGAGGGATACTGGGAGACGGTGGAAATAAGGGATACGGGGAGACGGTGGGAGTGAGGGATACGAGGAGACGGTGGGAGCGAGTGATATGGGGGGACGGTGGGAGTGAGGTATACGGGGAGACGGTGATAGTGAGGGATACGGGGAGACAGTTGGAGTGAGGGATACAGGGAGACGGTGGTAGTGAGGGATACGGGGAATCGGAGGCAGTGTGGGATACGGGGAGACGGTGGGAGTGAGTGATATGGGGGGACGGTGGGAGTGTGGGACACAGGGAGACGGTGGGAGTGAAGGATGCGGGGATACGGTGCGTGTGAGTGACACGGGGAGACTGTGGGAGTGAGGGATACGGGGAGGTGGTTGGAGTGAGGGGTACGGGGAGACGGTGGGAGTGAGGGTTACGGTGAGACGGTGGGAGTAAGGGATACGGGGAGACCATGGGGGTGAGGGAAACGGGGAGACGGTGGGATTGAGCGATACAGGGAGATGGCAGGACTGAGGGATAGAGGGAGACGGTGGAATTAGGGATATGGGGAGACGGTGGGAGGGAGGGATACGAGGAGATGGTGGGAGTGAGGGATATTGGGAGACTGGGGGTTTGAGGGATACAGGGAGACAGTGGGGGTGAGGGATACGGGGAGAAGATGGGAGTGAGGGATACAGGGAGACGGTGGGAGTGAGGGATACGGGGAGACGGAGGGAGTGAGGGATACGCGGAGACGGTGGGAGTGAGGGATATGGGGATACGGTGGGAGTGAGGGATACGGGGAAATGATGGGAGTGAGAGATACGGGGAGACACTGAGAGTGAGGGACATGGGGAGACGGTATGAATGAGGGACACAGGGAGACGGTGGGAGTGAGGGATATGGTGAGACGGTGGGAGTGAGGGAGAAGTGTAGATGGTGGGAGTGAGGGAAACGGGGAGACGATGGGAGTGACGGATATGGGGAGATGGTGGGAGTGGGTGATACGGGGAGACGGTGGGAGTGAGGTATACGGGGAGACGGTGAGAGTGAGTGATACGGGGAGACGGTGGGAGTGAGGGACACAGGGAGACAGTGGGAGTGAGGGATATGGGGAGATGGAGGGAGTGAGGGGCACAGGGAGATGGTGGGAGTGAGGAATACTGGGAGATGGTGGGAGTGAGAGATACGGGGAGACGGTGGGAGTGAGGGAGACGGAGAGACGGTGTGAGTGAGGGTCACGGGGAGACGGTGGGAGTGAGGGACACGGGGAGACGGTGGGATTGAGGGATACAGGGAGATGGCAGGACTGAGGGATACTGGGAAACGGTGGAAATAAGGGATACGGGGAGACGGTGGGAGTGAGGGATACGAGGAGACGGTGGGAGCGAGTGATATGGGGGGACGGTGGGAGTGAGGTATACGGGGAGACGGTGTTAGTGAGGGATACGGGGAGACAGTTGGAGTGAGGGATACAGGGAGACGGTGGTAGTGAGGGATACGGGGAATCGGAGGCAATGTGGGATACGGGGAGACGGTGGGAGTGAGTGATATGGGGGGACGGTGGGAGTGTGGGACACAGGGAGACGGTGGGAGTGAAGGATGCGGGGATACGGTGCGTGTGAGTGACACGGGGAGACTGTGGGAGTGAGGGATACGGGGAGGTGGTTGGAGTGAGGGGTACGGGGAGACGGTGGGAGTGAGGGTTACGGTGAGACGGTGGGAGTAAGGGATACGGGGAGACCATGGGGGTGAGGGAAACGGGGAGACGGTGGGATTGAGCGATACAGGGAGATGGCAGGACTGAGGGATAGAGGGAGACGGTGGAATTAGGGATATGGGGAGACGGTGGGAGGGAGGGATACGAGGAGATGGTGGGAGTGAGGGATATTGGGAGACTGGGGGTTTGAGGGATACAGGGAGACAGTGGGAGTGAGGGATACGGGGAGAAGGTGGGAGTGAGGGATACGGGGAGACGGTGGGAGTGAGGGACACGGGGAGACGGTATGAATGAGGGACACAGGGAGACGGTGGGAGTGAGGGATCCGGGGATACGGTGGGAGTGAGGGATACGGGGAGACGGTGGGAGTGAGGGATACAGGGAGGCTGTGGGAGTGAGGGGTACGGGGAGACGGTGGGAGTGAGGGATACGGGGAGACGGTGGGAGAGAGGGATACGGGGAGAGTGTGGGAGTGAGTGAGAAGGGGAGACGGTCGGAGTGAGGGATACGGGGAGACGAAGGGAGTGAGGTATACGGGGAGACGGTGAGAGTGAGGGACACGGGGAGACGGTGGGAGTGAGGGACACAGGGAGACGGTGGGAGTGAGGGGTACGGGGAGACGGTGGGAGTGAGGGATACGGGTAGACAGTGAGAGTGAGGGATACGGGGAGACGGTGGGAGTGAGGGACACAGGGAGACGGTGGGAGTGAGGGATACGGGGAGATGGTAGGAGTGAGGGAGACGGAGAGACGGTGGGAGTGAGGGATACGGGGAGATGGCAGGACTGAGGGTCACAGGGAGACGGTGGGAATGAGGGATATGGGGAGACAGTGGGAGTGAGGGATGTGGGGAGACGGTGAGAGTGAGGGATATGGGGAGACTTTGGGAGTGAGGGGTACGGGAAGTCCGTGGGGGTGAGGGATACGGGGAGATGTTGTGAGTGAGGGAGACGGAGAGACGGTGGGAGTGAGGGATACGGGCAGACGGTGTGGGTGAGGTATACGGGGAGACGGTTATAGTGAGGGATACGGGGAGACGGTGGGAGTGAGGGATACAGGGAGAAGGTGGGAGTGAGGGATACGGGGAGACAGAGGGAGTGTGTGATACGGGGAGACAGTGGGAGTGAGTGATATGGGGGGACTGTGGGAGTGTGGGACAGAGGGAGACAGTGGGAGTGAGGGAGACGGAGAGACGGTGGGAGTGAGGGATAAGGGGAGACGGTGGATGTGAGGGAAATGGGGAGGCGGTGGGATTGAGGGATACAGAGAGATGGTGGGATTGTGGGATACAGGGAGACAGTGGGAGTGTGGGATACGGGGAGATGATGTGAGTGAGGGATATGGGCAGACGGTGGGAGTGAGGTACAAGGGAAGACGGTGATTGTCAGGGAGATGGCAGGACTGAGGGATACAGGGAGACGGTGGGAATGAGGGATTTGGGGAGACGGTGGGAGTGTGGGATATGAGGAGACGGTGGGAGTGAGGGATATTGGGAGTTGGTGGGATTGAGGGATACAGGGAGACAGTGGGAGTGTGCGATACGGGGAGATGATGGGAGTGAGGGATATGGGGAGACGGTGGGAGTGAGGGATACAGGGAGACGGTGGTAGTGAGTGATACGGGGAATCGGAGGCAGTGTGGGATACGGGGAGACGGTGGGAGTGAGTGATATGGGGGGACGGTGGGAGTGTGGGACACGGGGAGACGGTGGGAGTGAGGGGTACGGGGAGACGGTGGGAGTGAGGGTTACGGGGAGACGGTGGGAGTAAGGGATACGGGGAGATGGTGGGATTGAGCGATACATGGAGATGGCAGGATTGAGGGATAGAGGGAGACGGTGGAAATGAGGGATATGGGGAGACGGTGGGAGGGAGGGATACGAGGAGATGGTGGGAGTGAGGGATATTGGGAGACTGGGGGTTTGAGGGATACAGGGAGACAGTGGGGGTGAGGGATACGGGGAGAAGATGGGAGTGAGGGATACAGGGAGACGGTGGGAGTGAGGGATACGGGGAGACGGAGGGAGTGAGGGATACGCGGAGACGGTGGGAGTGAGGGATACGGGGATACGGTGGGAGTGAGGGATACGGGGAAATGATGGGAGTGAGAGATACGGGGAGACACTGAGAGTGAGGGACATGGGGAGACGGTATGAATGAGGGACACAGGGAGACGGTGGGAGTGAGGGATATGGTGAGACGGTGGGAGTGAGGGACACAGGGAGACGGTGGGAGTGAGGGACACGGGGATACGGTGGGGGTGAGGGATGCGGGGATACGGTGGGAGTGAGGGATATGGTGAGACGGTGGGAGTGAGGGACACAGGGAGACGGTGGGAGTGAGCGACACGGCTAGGTGGTGGGAGTGAGCGGTACGGGGAGACGGTGGGAGTGAGGGATATGGGGAGGCGGTGAGAGTGAGGGAAACGGGGAGACGGTGGGAGTGAGGGATACGGGGATACGGGGAGATGGAGGGAGTGAGGGATACTGGAAGACGTTGGGAGCGAGGGATACAGGGAGACGGTGGGAGTGAGGGATACAGGGAGATGGTGGGAGTGAGGGATACGGGGAGACGGTGGGAGTGAGGGAGAATGGGCGACGGTGAGAGTGAGGGATACGGTGAGACGGTGGGAGTGAGGGATACAGTGAACCGGTGGGAGTGAGGGATACGGGGAGACGGAGGGAGTGAGGGATACGGGGAGAGGGTGGGAGTGAGTGAGAAGGCTAGACGGTGGGAGTGAGGGATACGGGTAGACGATGGGAGTGAGGTATACGGGGGGATGGTGGGAGTGAGGGATGCGGGGAGACGGTGAGAGTGAGGGATATGGGGAGACGGTGGGAGTGAGGGACACAGGGAGACGGTGGGAGTGAGCGATACGGGGATACGGTGGGAGTGAGGGATACGGGGAGAAGGTGGGATTGAGGGATACAGGGAGATGGCAGGACTGAGGGACACAGGGAGACGGTGGGAATGAGGGATTTGGGGAGACAGTGGGAGTGAGGGATACAGGGAGACAGTGGGAGTGTGGGAAACGGGGAGACGGTGAGAGTGAGGGATACGGGGAGACAGTGGGAGTGTGGGAAACGAGGTGACGATGGGTGTGAGGGATACGGGGAGACGGTGAGAGTGAGGGATACGGGCAGACGGTGGGAGTGAGGGACAGAGGGAGACGGAGGGAGTGAGGGATACGGGGAGACGGTGGGAGTGAGGGACACAGGGAGACGGTGGGACTGAGGGATACGGGCAGATGGTGGGAGTGAGAGATACGGGGAGACACTGAGAGTGAGGGACATGGGGAGACGGTGGGAGTGAGGGATATGGTGAGACGGTGGGAGTGAGGGACACAGGGAGACGGTGGGAGTGAGGGATACGGGGATACGGTGGGAGTAAGGGATACGGGGATACGGTGGGAGTGAGGGATACGGGGAGATGGTGGGAGTGAGGGATACTGGAAGACGTTGGGAGCGAGGGATACAGGGAGACGGTGGGAGTGAGGGATACAGGGAGATGGTGGGAGTGAGGGATACGGGGAGACGGTGGGAGTGAGGGAGAATGGGCGACGGTGAGAGTGAGGGATACGGTGAGACGGTGGGAGTGAGGGATACAGTGAACCGGTGGGAGTGAGGGATACGGGGAGACGGAGGGAGTGAGGGATACGGGGAGAGGGTGGGAATGAGTGAGAAGGCTAGACGGTGGGAGTGAGGGATACGGGTAGACGGTGGGAGTGAGGGATGCGGGGAGACGGTGAGAGTGAGGGATATGGGGAGACGGTGGGAGTGAGGGACACAGGGAGACGGTGGGAGTGAGGGATACGGGGATACGGTGGGAGTGAGGGATACGGGGAGACGGTGGGATTGAGGGATACAGGGAGATGGCAGGACTGAGGGACACAGGGAGACGGTGGGAATGAGGGATTTGGGGAGACAGTGGGAGTGTGGGAAACGAGGTGACGATGGGTGTGAGGGATACGGGGAGCCGATGGGAGTGAGGGATACGGGCAGACGGTGGGAGTGAGGGACAGCGGGAGACGGATGGAGTGAGGGATACGGGGAGACGGTGGGAGTGAGGGACACAGGGAGACGGTGGGACTGAGGGATACGGGGAGACAGTGGGAGTGAGGGATACAGGGAAACAGTGGGAGTGTGGGAAACGGGGAGACGGTGAGAGTGAGGGATACGGGGAGACAGTGGGAGTGTGGGAAACGAGGTGACGATGGGTGTGAGGGATACGGGGAGACGGTGAGAGTGAGGGATACGGGCAGACGGTGGGAGTGAGGGACAGAGGGAGACGGAGGGAGTGAGGGATACGGGGAGACGGTGGGAGTGAGGGACACAGGGAGACGGTGGGACTGAGGGATACGGGCAGATGGTGGGAGTGAGGGAGACGGGGAGGCAGTGGGAGTGAGGGATACCGGGAGATGGTGGGAGTGAGGGATACAGGGAGATGGTGGGAGTGAGGGATACGGGGAGGTGGTGGGAGTGAGGGATACGGGGAGACGGTGGGAGTGAGGGACACAGGGAGACGGTGGGACTGAGGGATACGGGCAGATGGTGGGAGTGAGGGAGACGGGGAGGCAGTGGGAGTGAGGGATACCGGGAGACGGTGGGATTGAGGGATACAGGGAGATGGCAGGACTGAGGGACACAGGGAGACGGTGGGAATGAGGGATTTGGGGAGACATTGGGAGTGTGGGAAACGAGGTGACGATGGGTGTGAGGGATACGGGGAGCCGATGGGAGTGAGGGATACGGGCAGACGGTGGGAGTGAGGGACAGCGGGAGACGGAGGGAGTGAGGGATACGGGGAGACGGTGGGAGTGAGGGACACAGGGAGACGGTGGGACTGAGGGATACGGGCAGATGGTGGGAGTGAGGGAGACGGGGAGGCAGTGGGAGTGAGGGATACCGGGAGATGGTGGGAGTGAGGGATACAGGGAGATGGTGGGAGTGAGGGATACGGGGAGGTGGTGGGAGTGAGGGATACGGGGAGACGGTGGGAGTGAGGGACACAGGGAGACGGTGGGACTGAGGGATACGGGCAGATGGTGGGAGTGAGGGAGACGGGGAGGCAGTGGGAGTGAGGGATACCGGGAGATGGTGGGAGTGAGGGATACAGGGAGACGGTGGGAGTGAGGGATACGGGGAGGTGGTGGGAGTGAGCGGTACGGGAAGTCCGTGGGGGTGAGGGATACGGGGAGACGGTGGGTGTGAGGGAAACGGGGAGGCTGTGGGATTGAGGGATACAAGGAGATGGCAGGGCTGGGGGATACAGGGAGACGGTGGGAATGAGGGATATGGGGAGACGGTGGGAGTAAGGGATACGGGGAGACGGTGGGAGTGAGGGATACGGGGAGACGGTGGGAGTGAGGGATACGAGGAGACGGTGGGAGTGAGGGATTTTGGGAGATGGTCGGATTGTGGGATACAGGGACACAGTGGGAGTGTGGGATACGGGGAGACGATGGGAGTGAGGGATATGGGGAGACGGTGGGAGTGAGGTATACGGGGAGACGGTGATAGTGAGGGATACGGGTTGACGGTGGGAGTGAGGGATACGGGGAGACGGTGGCAGTGAGGGATACAGGGAGACGGTGGGAGTGAGGGATACGGGGAGACAGAGGGAGTGTGGGATACGGTGAGACGGTGGGCGTGAGTGATATGGGGCGACGGTGGGAGTGTGGGACTCAGGGAGACAGTGGGAGTGAGGGATACGGGGATACGGTGGGTGTGAGGGATATGGGGATACGGTGGGAGTGAGGGGTACGGGGAGACGGTGGGAGTGAGGGTTATGGGGCGACTGTGGGACTAAGGGATACGGGGAGACCATGGGGGTGAGGGATACGGGGAGATGGTGTGACTGAGGGATCCGGGGAGACGGTGGGATTGAGGGATACCGGCAGACGGTGGGAGTGAGTAATGCGGGGAGACGGTGGGAGTGAGGAATACGGGGATACGGTGGGAGTGAGGGATACGGGGAGACGGAGGGAGTG
Source organism: Scyliorhinus torazame (assembly GCF_047496885.1). Classification (NCBI taxonomy): domain Eukaryota; kingdom Metazoa; phylum Chordata; class Chondrichthyes; order Carcharhiniformes; family Scyliorhinidae; genus Scyliorhinus; species Scyliorhinus torazame. The sequence goes on from NC_092722.1 coordinate 82,621,540, forward strand.
AGAGATACGGGGAGACGGTGAGAGCGAGGGATACGGGGAGACAGTGGGAGTGAGGGATACAGAGAGCCGGTGGGAGTGAGGGATACGGGGAGACGATGGCAGTGAGGGATACGGGGATGCCGTGGGAGTGAGGGATACGGGGAGACGGTGAGAGTGATGGATATGGGGAGACGGTGGGAGTGAGGGACACAGGGAGACGGTGGGAGTGAGCGACACGGCTAGGTGGTGGGAGTGAGCGGTACGGGGAGACGGTGGGAGTGAGGGATATGGGGAGGCGGTGAGAGTGAGGGAAACGGGGAGACGGTGGGAGTGAGGGATACGGGGAGACGGTGGGAGTGAGGGACACAGGGAGACGGTGGGAGTGAGGGATACGGGGATACGGTGGGAGTGAGGGATACGGGGATACGGTGGGAGTGAGGGATACGGGGAGATGGTGGGAGTGAGGGATACTGGAAGACGTTGGGAGCGAGGGATACAGGGAGACGGTGGGAGTGAGGGATACAGGGAGATGGTGGGAGTGAGGGATACGGGGAGACGGTGGGAGTGAGGGAGAATGGGCGACGGTGAGAGTGAGGGATACGGTGAGACGGTGGGAGTGAGGGATACAGTGAGCCGGTGGGAGTGAGGGATACGGGGAGACGGAGAGAGTGAGGTATACGGGGGGATGGTGGGAGTGAGGGATGCGGGGAGACGGTGAGAGTGAGGGATACGGGGAGATGGCAGGACTGAGGGACACAGGGAGACGGTGGGAATGAGGGATTTGGGGAGACAGTGGGAGTGAGGGATACAGGGAGACAGTGGGAGTGTGGGAAACGGTGAGACGGCGAGAGTGAGGGATACGGGGAGAGGGTGGGTGTGAGGGATACGGGGAGCCGATGGGAGTGAGGGATACGGGGAGACGGTGGGACTGAGGGATTCGGGCAGATGGTGGGAGTGAGGGAGACGGAGAGACGGTGGGAGTGAGGGATACGAGGAGACGGTGGGAGTGAGGGATTTTGGGAGATGGTCGGATTGTGGGATACAGGGACACAGTGGGAGTGTGGGATACGGGGAGACGATGGGAGTGAGGGATATGGGGAGACGGTGGGAGTGAGGGATACGGGTTGACGGTGGGAGTGAGGGATACAGGGAGACGGTGGGAGTGAGGGATACGGGGAGACAGAGGGAGTGTGGGATACGGTGAGACGGTGGGCGTGAGTGATATGGGGAGACGGTGGGAGTGTGGGACTCAGGGAGACAGTGGGAGTGAGTGATACGGGGATACGGTGGGTGTGAGGGATATGGGGATACGGTGGGAGTGAGGGGTACGGGGAGACGGTGGGAGTGAGTGTTATGGGGCGACTGTGGGACTAAGGGATACGGGGAGACCATGGGGGTGAGGGATACGGGGAGATGGTGTGACTGAGGGATCCGGGGAGACGGTGGGATTGAGGGATACCGGCAGACGGTGGGAGTGAGTAATGCGGGGAGACGGTGGGAGTGAGGAATACGGGGATACGGTGGGAGTGAGGGATACGGGGAGACGGAGGGAGTGAGGGATACGGGGAGACGGTGAGAGTGAGGGATACGGGGAAACAGTGGGAGTGAGGGATACAGAGAGCTGGTGGGAGTGAGGGACACGGGGATACGGTGGGAGTGAGGGATACGGGGAGACGGTCAGAGTGATGGATATGGGGAGACGGTGGGAGTGAGGGATACAGGGAGACGGTGGGAGTGAGCGACACGGGGATACGGTGGAAGTGAGGGATACGGGGAGACGGTGGGAGTGAGCGATACAGGTAGGTGGTGGGAGTGAGCGGTACGGGGAGACGGTGGGAGTGAGGGATATGGGGAGGCGGTGAGAGTGAGGGAGACGGAGAGACGGTGGGAGTGAGGGGTACGGGAAGTCCGTGTGGGTGAGGGATACGGGGAGATGGTGGGAGTGAGGGAGACGGAGAGACGGTGGGAGTGAGGGATACGGGGAGACGGTGGGAGTGAGGGATACAGTGAGCCAGTGGGAGTGAGGGATACGGGGAGACGGAGGGAGTGAGCGAAAGGGGGAGAGGGTGGGAGTGAGTGAGAAGGGGCGACGGTGAGAGTGAGGGATACGGGTAGACGATGGGAGTGAGGTATACGGGGAGATGGTGGGAGTGAGGGATACGGGGAAACGGTGGGAGTGAGGGATACGGGGAGACGGTGGGATTGAGGGATACAGGGAGATGGCAGGACTGAGGGACACAGGGAGACGGTGGGAGTGAGGGACACGGAGAGACAGTGGCAGTGAGGGATACGAGGAGATGGTGGGAGTGAGAGATACGGGCATATGGTGGGAGTGAGGGACACAGGGTGACGGAGGGAGTAAGGGATACGGGGAGAGGGTGGGAGTGAGGGACACAGGGAGACGGTGGGACTGAGGGATACGGGCAGATGGTGGGAGAGAGGGATACGGGGAGGCGGTGGGAGTGAGGGAGAGGGGGAGGCAGTGGGCGTGAGGGATACGGGGAGATGGTGGGAGTGAGGGATACAGGGAGACGGTGAGAGTGAGGGATACGGGGAGGTGGTGGGAGTTAGCGGTACGGGAAGTCCGTGGGGGTGAGCGATACGGGGAGATGGTGGGAGTGAGGGAGACGGAGAGACGGTGGGAGTTAGGGAAACTGGGAGGCGGTGGGATTGAGGGATACAGGGAGACGGTGGGAATGAGGGATATGGGGTGACGGTGAGAGTGAGGGATAGTGGGAGACGGTGGGAGTGAGGGGTACGGAAAGTCCGTGGGCGTGAGGGATACGGGGAGATGGTGGGAGTGAGGGAGACGGAGAGACGGTGGGAGTGAGGGATATGGGGAGACGGTGGGAGTGAGGGATATGGGGAGACGGTGGGAGTGAGGGATACGAGGAGACGGTGGGAGTGAGGGATATTGGGAGATGGTGGGATTGTGGGATATCCCTCACTCTCACCGCCTCCCCATATCCCTCACTCCCACCGTCTCCCCGTACCGCTCACTCCCACCACCTACCTGTATCCCTCACTCCCACCGTCTCCCTCACTATCACCGTCTCCCCGTATACCTCACTCCCACCGTCTGCCCATATCCCTCCCTCCCATCATCTCCCCGTATCCCACACTCCCACTGTCTCCCTGTATCCCACAATCCCACCACCTCCCAATAACCCTCACTCCCACCGTATCCTCGTATCCCTCACTCCCACCGTCTCCCCATATCCCTCACTCCCACCGTATCCCCATATCCCTCATTCCCACTGTCTCCCTGTATCCCTCAGTCCTGCCATCTCCCCGTATCCCTCACCCCCACGGACTTCCCGTACTGCTCTCTCCCACCATCTCCCCGTATCCCTCACTCTCACCGTCTCCCCATATCCCTCATTCCCACCGTCTCCCTGTATCCCTCAGTCCTGCCATCTCCCTGCATCCCTCAATCCCACCATATCCCCGTATCGCTCACTCCCACCGTCTCCCTGTGTCCCTCACTCCCACCATCTCCCCATATCCATCACTTTCACCGTCTCCCCGTATCCCTCACCCCCATGGTCTCCCCGCATCCCTTACTCCCACCGTCTCCCCGTAACCCTCACTCCCACCGTCTCCCCGTACCCCTCACTCCCACCACCTCCCCGTATCCCTCACTCCCACCGTCTCCCCGTATCCCTCACACCCACCGTATCCCCGTATCCCTCACTCCCACCGTCTCCCTGTGCCCCCCACTCCCACCGTCCCCCCATATCACACATTCCCACCGTCTCCCCGTATCCCACACTCCCTCCGTCTCCCCGTATCCCTCACTCCCACCGTCTCCCTGTATCCCTCACTCCCACCGTCTCCCCGTATCCCTCACTATCACCGGCTCCCCGTATACCTCACTCCCACCGTCTGCCCATATCCCTCACTCCCATCGTCTCCCCGTATCCAACACTCCCACTGTCTCCCTGTATCCCACAATCCCACCATCTCCCAATATCCCTCACTCCCACCGTCACCTCGTATCCCCCACTCCCACCGTTTCCCCATATCCCTCACTCCCACCGTCTCCCCATATCCCTCATTCCCACCGTCTCCCTGTATCCCTCAGTCCTGCCATTTCCCCGTTTCCCTCAGACCCACCGTCTCCCCATATCCCTCATTCCCACCGTCTCCCTGTATCCCTCAGTCCTGCCATCTCCCTGCATCCCTCAATCCCACCGCCTCCCCGTTTGCCTCACACCCACCACTCCCCGTATCCCTCACTCCCCCCGTCTCTCCGTCTCCCTCACTCCCACCATCTCCCCGTATCCCTCACCCCCACGGACTTCCCGTACCCCTCACTACCACCGTATCCCTGTATCCCTCACTCTCACCGCCTCCCCGTATCCCTCACTCCCACCGTCTCCCCGTGTCCCTCACTCCCACCGTATCCCCGTGTCCCTCACTCCCACCGTATCCCCGTATCGCTCACTCCCACCGTCTCCCTGGGTCCCTCACTCCCACCATCTCCCCATATCCATCACTTTCAGCGTCTCCCCGTATCCCTCACTCCCACCGTCTCCCCGCATCCCTCACTTCCACCGTCTCCCCGTATCCCGCAATCCCTCCGTCTCCCCGTATCCCTTACTCACACTATCTCCCCGTATCCCTCACCCCCATGGTCTCCCCGCATCCCTTACTCCCACTGTCTCCCCGTAACCCTCACTCCCACCGTCTCCCCGTATCCCTCACTCCCTCCGTCTCCCCGTATCCCTCACTCCCACCGTATCCCCGTATTCCTCACTCCCACCGTCTCCCCACATCCATCACTCCCACCGTCTGCCCGTATCCCTCAATCACACCGTCTCCCTGGATCCCTCACTCACACCATCTCCCCGTATCCCTCACCCCCATGGTCTCCCCGTATCCCTTAGTCCCACAGTCTCCCCGTAACCCTCACTCCCACCGTCTCCCCGTACCCCTCACTCCCACCACCTCCCTATATCCCTCACTCCCACCGTCTCCCCATATCCCTCACACCCACCGTCTCCCCGTATCCCTCACTCCCACCGTCTCCCCGTATCCCTCACTCCCACCGTCTCCCCATATCCCTCATTCCCACCGTCTCGCTGTATCCCTCAGTCCTGCCATCTCCATGTATCCCTCAATCCCACAGCCTCCCCGTTTCCCTCACATCCACCGTCTCCCCGTATCCGTCACTCCCACCGTCTCTCCGTCTCACTCACTCACACCATCTCCCCGTATCCCTCACCCCCACGGACTTCCCGTACCGCTCACTCCCACCGTTTCCCCGTGTCCCTCACTTCCACCGTCTCCCTGCGTCCCACACTCCCACCGTCCCCCCATATCACTCACTCCCACGGTCTCCCCGTAACCCTCACTCCCACCACCTCCCCGTATCAATCACTCCCAGCGTCTCCCCGTATCCCTCACTCCCGCCGTCTCCCCGTATCCCTCACTCCCTCCGTCTCCCCGTATCCCTCACTCCCACCGTCTCCCTGTATCCCTCACTCCCACCGTCTCCCCGTATCCCTCACTATCACCGGCTCCCCGTATACCTCACTCCCACCGTCTGCCCATATCCCTCACTCCCATCGTCTCCCCGTATCCCACACTCCCACTGTCTCCCTGTATCCCACAATCCCACCATCTCCCAATATCCCTCACTCCCACCGTCACCTCGTATCCCCCACTCCCACCGTTTCCCCATATCCCTCACTCCCACCGTCTCCCCATATCCCTCATTCCCACCGTCTCCCTGTATCCCTCAGTCCTGCCATTTCCCCGTTTCCCTCAGACCCACCGTCTCCCCATATCCCTCATTCCCACCGTCTCCCAGTATCCCTCAGTCCTGCCATCTCCCTGCATCCCTCAATCCCACCGCCTCCCCGTTTGCCTCACACCCACCACTCCCCGTATCCCTCACTCCCCCCGTCTCTCCGTCTCCCTCACTCCCACCATCTCCCCGTATCCCTCACCCCCACGGACTTCCCGTACCCCTCACTACCACCGTATCCCTGTATCCCTCACTCTCACCGCCTCCCCGTATCCCTCACTCCCACCGTCTCCCCGTGTCCCTCACTCCCACCGTATCCCCGTGTCCCTCACTCCCACCATATCCCCGTATCGCTCACTCCCACCATCTCCCCATATCCATCACTTTCACCGTCTCCCCGTATCCCTCACTCCCACCGTCTCCCCGCATCCCTCACTCCCACCGTCTCCCCGTATCCCGCAATCCCTCTGTCTCCCCGTATCCCTTACTCACACTATCTCCCCGTATCCCTCACCCCCATGGTCTCCCCGCATCCCTTACTCCCACTGTCTCCCCGTAACCCTCACTCCCACCGTCTCCCCGTATCCCTCACTCCCTCCGTCTCCCCGTATCCCTCACTCCCACCGTATCCCCGTATTCCTCACTCCCACCGTCTCCCCACATCCATCACTCCCACCGTCTGCCCGTATCCCTCAATCACACCGTCTCCCTGGATCCCTCACTCACACCATCTCCCCGTATCCCTCACCCCCATGGTCTCCCCGTATCCCTTAGTCCCACAGTCTCCCCGTAACCCTCACTCCCACCGTCTCCCCGTACCCCTCACTCCCACCACCTCCCTATATCCCTCACTCCCACCGTCTCCCCATATCCCTCACACCCACCGTCTCCCCGTATCCCTCACTCCCACCGTCTCCCCATATCCCTAATTCCCACCGTCTCGCTGTATCCCTCAGTCCTGCCATCTCCATGTATCCCTCAATCCCACAGCCTCCCCGTTTCCCTCACATCCACCGTCTCCCCGTATCCGTCACTCCCACCGTCTCTCCGTCTCACTCACTCACACCATCTCCCCGTATCCCTCACCCCCACGGACTTCCCGTACCGCTCACTCCCACCGTTTCCCCGTGTCCCTCACTTCCACCGTCTCCCTGCGTCCCACACTCCCACCGTCCCCCCATATCACTCACTCCCACGGTCTCCTCGTAACCCTCACTCCCACCACCTCCCCGTATCAATCACTCCCAGCGTCTCCCCGTATCCCTCACTCCCGCCGTCTCCCCGTATCCCTCACTCCCACCGTATCCCCGGATCGCTCACTCCCACCGTCTCCTTGTGTCCCTCACTCCCACCGTCTCCCCATATCCATCACTCTCACCGTCTCCCCGTATCCCTCACTCCCACCGTCTCCCCGCATCCTTCACTCCCACCGTCTCCCCGTATCCCGCAATCCCACCGTCTCCCCGTATCCCTCACTCACACCATCGCCCCGTATCCCTCACCCCCATGGTCTCCCCGTATCCCTTACTCCCACCGTCTCCCCGTAACCCTCACTCCCACCGTCTCCCCGTACCCCTCACTCCCACCACCTCCCCGTATCCCTCACTCCCACCGTCTCCCCGTATTCCTCACACTCACCGTATCCCCGTATCCCTCACTCCCACCGTCTCCCTGTGTCCCACACTACCACCGTCCCACAATATCACTCACTCCCACCGTCTCCCAGTATCCCACGCTCCCTCCGTCTCCCCGTTTCCCTCACTCCCACCGTCTCCCTGTATCCCTCACTCCCACCGTCTCCCCGTATCCCTCACTATCATCGTCTCCCCGTATACCTCACTCCCACCGTCTCCCCGTATCCCACAATCCCACCATCTCCCAATATCCCTCACTCCCACCGTCTCCTCGTATCCCTCACTCCCACCGTCTCCTCGTATCCCTCACTCCCACCGTCTCCCCATATCCTTCATTCCCACCGTCTCCCTGTATCCCTCTATCCCACCGTCTCCCCGTATCCCTCACTCCCACCGTCTCTCCGTCTCCCTCACTCCCACCATCTCCCCGTATCCCTCACCCACACGGACTTCCCGTACCCCTCACTCCCACCGTCTCCCCGTATCCTTCACTCCCACCGTCTCCCAGTATCCCTCACTCCCACCGTCTCCCCGTACTGCTCACTCCAACCGCCTACCCGTATCCCTCACTCCCACCGTCTCCACGTATCCCTCACTCCCACCGTATCCCCGTATCGCTCACTCTCACCGTCTCCCCGTATCCCTCACTCCCACCCACTCCCCGTATCCCTCACTCCCATTGTCTACCCGTATCCCTCACTCCCTACGTCTCCCCGTATCCCTCACTCCAACCGTATCCCCGTATTCCTCACTCCCACCGTCTCCCCGCATCCCTCACTCCCACCGTCTGCCCGTATCCCTCAATCCCACCGTCTCCCTGGATCCCTCACTCACACCATCTCCCCGTATCCCTCACCCCCATGGTCTCCCTGTATCCCTTAGTCCCACAGTCTCCCCGTAACCCTCACTCCCACCGTCTCGCTGTACCCCTCACTCCCACCACCTCCCCATATCCCTCACTCCCACAGTCTCCCCATGTCCCTCACACCAACCGTATCCCCGTATCCCTCACTCCCACCATCTCCCTGAGTCCCACACTCACACCGTCCCCCCATATCACTCACTCCCACCGTCTCACCGTATCCCACACTCCCACTGTCTCCCTGTATCCCACAATCCCACCATCTCCCAATATCCCTCACTCCCTCCGTCTCCCCGTATCCCTCACTCCCATCGTCTCCCCGTATCCCACACTCCCACTGTCTCCCTGTATCCCACAATCCCACCATCTCCCAATATCCCTCACTCCCACCGTCTCCTCGTATCCCTCACTCCCACCGTCTCCCCGTATCCCTCACTCCCACCGTCTCCCCGTATCCCTCACTCCCACCGTCTCCCCATATCGCTCATTCCCACCGTCTCCCTGTATCCATATGTCCTGCCATCTCCATGTTTCCCTCAATCCCACAGCCTCCCCGCTTCCCTCACATCCACCGTCTCCCCGTATCCCTCACTCCCACCGTCTCTCCGTATCCCTCACTCCCACCGTCTCCCTGTGTCCCACACTCCCACCGCCCCCCCATATCACTCACTCCCACCGTCTCCCCGTATCTACACTCCCTCCGTCTACCCATATCCCTCACTCCCACCGTCTGCCCATATCCCTCACTCCCATCGTCTCCCCGTATCCCACACTCCCACTGTCTCCCTGTATCCCACAATCCCGCCATCTCCCAATATCCCTCACTCCCACCGTCTCCACGTATCCCTCACTCCCACCGTCTCCCCATATCCCTCACTCCCACCGTCTCCCCATATGCCTCATTCCCACCGTCTCCCTGTATCTCTCAGTCCTGCCATCTCCCCGTTTCCCTCACACCCACCGTCTCCCCGTATCCCTCACTCCCACCGTCTCTCCGACTCCCTCACTCCCACCATCTCCCCGTATCCCTCACCCCCACGTACTTCCCGTACCCCTCTCTCCCACCATCTGCCCGTATTCCGCACTCCCACCGTCTCCCCGTATCCCTCACTCCCACCGTATCCCCGGATCGCTCACTCCCACCGCCTCCCTGTGTCCCTCACTCCCACCGACTCCCCATATCCATCACTCTCACCGTCTCCATCTCTCCCACCATCTCCCCGTATCCCTCACCCCCACGGACTTCCCGTACCCCTCACTCCCACCGCCTCCCCGTAACCCTCACTCTCACCGTCTCCCCATATCCCTCATTGCCACCGTCTCCCTGTATGCCTCAGTCCTGCCATCTCCCTGTATTCCTCAATCCCACCGCCTCCCCGTTTCCCTCACTCCCACCGTCTCCCCATAACCCTCACTCCCACCGCCTCCCCGTTTCCCTCACTCCCACCGTCTCTCCGTCTCCCTCACTCCCACCATCTCCCCGTATCCCTCACCCCCACGGACTTCCCGTATCGCTCACTCCCACCGTCTCCCCATAGCCCTCACTCCCACCATCTCCCCGTATCCCTCACTCCCACCGTCTCCCCGTGTCTCTCACTCCCACCATCTCCCTGTGTCCCTCACTCCCACGGTCTCCCCATATCCCTCACTCCCACCATCTCCCTGTGTCCCTCTCTCCTACCGTCTCCCCGTATCCCTCACTCCCATCGTCTACCCGTTTCCCTCACTCCCACCATCTACCCTTCTCGCTCACTCCCACCGTCTCCCCGTATCCCTCACTCCCTCCGTCTCCCCGTATCCCTCACTCCCACCGTCTCCCTGTATCCCTCACTCCCACCGTCAACCCGTATCCCTCACTATCACCATCTCCCCGTGTACCTCACTCCCACCGTCTCCGCATATCCCTCACTCCCATCGTCTCCCCGTATCCCACACTCCCACTGTCTCCCTGTATCCCACAATCCCACCACCTCCCAATATCCCTCACACCCACCGTCTCCTCGTATCCCTCACTCCCACCGTCTCCCCGTATCCCTCACTCCCACCGTCTCCCCGTATCCCTCACTCCCACTGTCTTCCCATATCGCTCATTCCCACCGTCTCCCTGTATCCATCAGTCCTGCCATCTCCATGTTTCCCTCAATCCCACAGCCTCCCCGTTTCCCTCACATCCACCGTCTCCCCGTATCCCTCACCCCCACGGACTTCCCGTACCGCTCACTCCCACCGCCCCCCCATATCACTCACTCCCACCGTCTCCTCGTATCTACACTCCCTCCGTCTCCCCGTATCTCTCACTCCCACCGTCTCCCCGTATCACTCACTATCACCATCTCCCCGTATACCTCACTCCCACCGTCTGCCCATATCCCTCACTCCCATCGTCTCCCCGTATCCCACACTACGGGGAGATGGAGGGAGTGAGGGACTCAGGGAGATGGTGGGAGTGAGGAATACTGGGAGATGGTGGGAGTGAGAGATACGGGGAGACGGTGGGCGTGAGGGAGACGGAGAGACGGTGTGAGTGAGGGATACGGTGAGACGGTGGGAGTGAGGGATACGGGGTGACGGTGAGAGTGAGGGATACGGTGAGACGGTGGGAGTGAGGGTCACGGGGAGACGGTGGGAGTGAGGGACACGGGGAGACGGTGGGATTGAGGGATACAGGGAGATGGTAGGACTGAGGGATACTGGGAGACGGTGGGATTGTGGGATACAGGGAGACAGTGTGAGTGTGGGATACGGGGAGACGGTGGGAGCGAGGGATACAGGGAGACGGTGGGAGTGAGGGATACGGGGAGACGGTTGGAGTGAGGGACACAGGGAGACGGTTGGATTGAGGGGTACGGGGAGACGGAGGGAGTGTGGGATACGGGGTGACGGTGTGAGCGAGTGATATGGGGGGACGGTGGGAGTGTGGGACACAGAGAGACGGTGGGAGTGAGGGATACGGGGATACGGTGGGTGTGAGGGATATGGGGAGATGGTGGGAGTGAGGGTTACCGGGAGACGGTGGGAGTAAGGGATACGGGGAGACCATGGGGGTGAGGGATACGGGGAGACGGTGGTATTGAGGGATACGGGGAGACGGTGGGAGTGAGGGATGCGGGGTGACGGTGGGAGTGAGGAATACGGGGAGATGGTGGGAGTGAGAGATACAGGGAGACGGTGGGAGTAAGGGATACGCGGAGACGGTGAGAGTGAGGGATACGGGGAGACAGTGGGAGTGAGGGATACAGGGAGACGATGGGAGTGAGGGATACAGTGAGACGGTGGGAGTGAGGGAAACGGGGAGACGGTGGGACTGAGGGAAACGGGGAGGCGGTGGGAGTGAGGGATATGGGGAGACGGTGGGAGTGAGGGACACAGGGAGACGGTGGGAATGAGGGATACAGGAATACGGTGGGAGTGAGGGATACGGGGAGACGGTGGGAGTGAGGGACACGGGGAGATGGTGGGAGTGAGGGACACGGGGAGACGGTGGGAGCGAGGGATAGAGGGAGACGGTGGGAGTGAGGGATACAGAGAGATGGTGGGTGTGAGGGATACGGGGAGACGGTGGGAGTGAGGGATAATGTGAGACGGTGGGAGTGATGGATCCGGGCAGACGGTGGAAGTGAGGGATACGGGGAGACGGTGGGAGAGAGGGATACGGGGCGAGTGTGGGAGTGAGTGAGAAGGGGAGACGGTGGGAGTGAGGGATACGGAGAGATGAAGGGAGTGAGCGATACGGGGAGACGGTGGGAGTGAGGGATACCGGGAGACGGTGGGAGTGAGGGATATGGGGAGATGGAGGGAGTGAGGGACACAGGGAGATGGTGAGAGTGAGGAATACTGGGAGATGGTGGGAGTGAGAGATACGGGGAGACGGTGGGAGTGAGGGAGACGGAGAGACGGTGTGAGTGAGGGATACGGGGAGACGGTGAGAGTGAGGGTCACGGGGAGTCGGTGGGAGTGAGGGACACGGGGAGACGGTGGGATTGAGGGATACAGGGAGATGGCAGGACTGAGGGATACTGGGAGACGGTGGAAATAAGGGATACGGGGATACGGTGGGAGTGAGGGATACGGGGAGACGGTGGGATTGAGGGATAAGGTGAGACGGTGGGAGTGAGGGATACGGGGAGACGGTGGGAGAGAGGGATACGGGGAGACGGTGGGAGAGAGGGATACGGGGACAGTGTGGGAGTGAGTGAGAAGGGGAGACGGTGAGAGTGAGGGATACGGGGAGACGGTGGGAGTCAGGGATACGGGGAGACGGTGGGAGTCAGGGATACGGGGAGACGGTGGGAGTGAGGGATACGGGGAGACGGTGGGAGTGAGGGGTACGGTGAGACGGTGGGAGTGAGGGATACGGGGAGACGGTGGGAGTGAGGGATACGGGGAGACGGTGGGAGAGTGGGATACGGGGACAGTGTGGGAGTGAGTGAGAAGGGGAGACGGTGGGAGTGAGGGATACGGGGAGACGAAGGGAGTGAGGGATACGGGGAGACGGTGGGAGTGAGGGGTACGGGGAGACGGTGGGAGTGAGGGATACGGGGAGACGAAGGGAGTGAGGGATACGGGGAGACGGTGGGAGTGAGGGGTACGGGGAGACGGTGGGAGAGAGGGATACGGGGAGACGAAGGGAGTGAGGGATACGGGGAGACGGTGGGAGTGAGGGGTACGGGGAGACGGTGGGAGTGAGGGATACGGGGAGACGGTGGGAGTGAGGGATACGGGGAGACGGTGGGAGTGAGGGATACGGGGAGACGGTGGGAGTGAGGGGTACGGGGAGACGGTGGGAGTGAGGGATACGGGGAGACGAAGGGAGTGAGGGATACGGGGAGACGGTGGGAGTGAGGGATACGGGGAGACGGTGGGAGTGAGGGATACGGGGAGACGGTGGGTGTCAGGGATACGGGGACGCTGTGGGAGTGAGGGGTACGGTGAGACGGTGGGCTTGAGGGATACGGGGACACGGTGGGAGTGAGGGATACGGGGAGACGGTGGGAGAGAGGGGTACGGGGAGACGGTGGGAGAGAGGGATACGGGGACAGTGTGGGAGTGAGTGAGAAGGGGAGACGGTGGGAGTGAGGGATACAGGGAGACGAAGGGAGTGAGGGATACGGGGAGACGGTGGGAGTGAGGGGTACGGGGAGACGGTGGGAGTGAGGGATACGGGGAAACGAAGGGTGTGTTGATACGGGGAGACGGTGGGAGTGAGGGGTACGGGGAGACGGTGGGAGTGAGGGATACGGGGAGACGAAGGGAGTGAGGGATACGGGGAGACGGTGGGAGTGAGGGGTACGGGGAGACGGTGGGAGTGAGGGATACGGGGAGACGAAGGGAGTGAGGGATAAGGGGAGACGGTGGGAGTGAGGGGTACGGGGAGACGGTGGGAGTGAGGGATACGGGGAGACGGTGGTATTGAGGGATGCGGGGAGACGGTGAGAGTGAGGAATACGGGGAGATGGTGGGAGTGAGAGATACGGGGAGATGTGGGAGTGAGGGAAACGGGGAGACGGTGGGAATGAGGGACACGGGGAGACGGTGGGAATGAGGGATACAGGGATACGGTGGGAGTGAGGGATACGGGGAGACGGTGGGAATGAGGGATACAGGGATACGGTGGGAGTGAGGGATACGGGGAGACGGTGGGAGTGAGGGGCACGGGGAGATGGTGGGAGTGAGGGATACGGGGAGACGGTGGGAGCGAGGGATAGAGGGAGACGGTGGGAGTGAGGGATACAGAGATACGGTGGGAGTGAGGGATAGGGGGAGACGGTGGGAGTGAGGGACACGGGAAGATGGTGGGAGTGAGGGATACGGGGAGACGGTGGGAGCGAGGGATAGAGGGAGACGGTGGGAGTGAGGGATACAGAGAGATGGTGGGAGTGATGGATCCGGGCAGACGGTGGGAGTAAGGGATACGGGCTGACGGTGGGAGTGAGGGATATGGGGGAACGGTGGGAGTGTGGGACACAGGGAGACGGTGGGAGTGAGGGATACGGGGAAATGGTGGGTGTGAGGGATACTGGGAGACAGTGGGAGTGAGGGATACGGGAAGGTGGTGGGAGTGAGGGGTACGGGGAGACCGTGGGAGTGAGGGATACGGGGAGATGGTGTGAGTGAGGGATACGGAGAGACGGTGGGAGTGAGGGATACGGGGAGACGGTGGGAGTGAGGGATGCGGGGAGACAATGGGAGTGAGGAATACGGGGAGATCGTGGGAGTGAGGGACACGGGGAGACGGTGGGTGTGAGGGATACGGGGAGACGGTGGGTGTGAGGGAGACGGGGAGATGGTTGGATTGAGGGATACAGGGAGATGGCAGGACTGAGGGATACAGGGAGACGGTGGGAATGAGGGATATGGGGAGACGGTGGGAGTGAGGGACACGAGGAGACGGTGGGAGTGAGGGATACGGGCAGACGGAGGGGGTGAGGGATACGGGAGGCGGTGGGAGTGAGGGACACGGGGAGACGGTGGGAGTGAGGGATACGGGGTGATGGTGGGAGTGAGGAATACTGGGAGATGGTGGGAGTGAGAGATACGGGGAGACGGTGGGAGTGAGGGAGACGGAGAGACGGTGTGAGTGAGGGATACGGTGAGCCGGTGGGAGTGAGGGATACGGGGAGATGGTGGGAGTGAGAGATACGGGGAGATGTGGGAGTGAGGGAAACGGGGAGACGGTGGGAATGAGGGACACGGGGAGACGGTGGGAATGAGGGATACAGGGATACGGTGGGAGTGAGGGATACGGGGAGACGGTGGGAATGAGGGATACAGGGATACGGTGGGAGTGAGGGATACGGGGAGATGGTGGGAGTGAGGGACACGGGGAGATGGTGGGAGTGAGGGATACGGGGAGACGGTGGGAGCGAGGGATAGAGGGAGACGGTGGGAGTGAGGGATACAGAGATACGGTGGGAGTGAGGGATAGGGGGAGACGGTGGGAGTGAGGGACACGGGAAGATGGTGGGAGTGAGGGATAGGGGGAGACGGTGGGAGCGAGGGATAGAGGGAGACGGTGGGAGTGAGGGATACAGAGAGATGGTGGGAGTGATGGATCCGGGCAGACGGTGGGAGTAAGGGATACGGGCTGACGGTGGGAGTGAGGGATATGGGGGAACGGTGGGAGTGTGGGACACAGGGAGACGGTGGGAGTGAGGGATACGGGGAAATGGTGGGTGTGAGGGATACTGGGAGACAGTGGGAGTGAGGGATACGGGAAGGTGGTGGGAGTGAGGGGTACGGGGAGACCGTGGGAGTGAGGGATACGGGGAGATGGTGTGAGTGAGGGATACGGAGAGACGGTGGGAGTGAGGGATACGGGGAGACGGTGGGAGTGAGGGATGCGGGGAGACAATGGGAGTGAGGAATACGGGGAGATCGTGGGAGTGAGGGACACGGGGAGACGGTGGGTGTGAGGGATACGGGGAGACGGTGGGTGTGAGGGAGACGGGGAGATGGTTGGATTGAGGGATACAGGGAGATGGCAGGACTGAGGGATACAGGGAGACGGTGGGAATGAGGGATATGGGGAGACGGTGGGAGTGAGGGACACGAGGAGACGGTGGGAGTGAGGGATACGGGCAGACGGAGGGGGTGAGGGATACGGGAGGCGGTGGGAGTGAGGGACACGGGGAGACGGTGGGAGTGAGGGATACGGGGTGATGGTGGGAGTGAGGAATACTGGGAGATGGTGGGAGTGCGAGATACGGGGAGACGGTGGGAGTGAGGGAGACGGAGAGACGGTGTGAGTGAGGGATACGGTGAGCCGGTGGGAGTGAGGGATACGGGGAGACGGTGGGAATGAGGGATTCGGGGTGACGGTGAGAGTGAGGGTCACGGGGAGACGGTGGGAGTGACGGATACGGGGAGACGGTGGGAGAGAGGGATACGGGGAGACAGTGGGAGTGAGGGACACAGGGAGACAGTGGGAGTGAGGGATATGGGGAGATGGAGGGAGTGAGGGGCACAGGGAGATGGTGGGAGTGAGGAATACTGGGAGATGGTGGGAGTGAGAGATACGGGGAGACGGTGGGAGTGAGGGAGACGGAGAGACGGTGTGAGTGAGGGATACGGTGAGACGGTGGGAGTGACGATACGGGGAGACGGTAGGAGTGAGGGATACGGGGTGACGGTGAGAGTGAGGGTCACGGGGAGACGGTGGGAGTGAGGGACACGGGGAGACGGTGGGATTGAGGGATACAGGGAGATGGCAGGACTGAGGGATACTGGGAGACGGTGGAAATAAGGGATACGGGGAGACGGTGGGAGTGAGTGATACGAGGAGACGGTGGGAGCGAGTGATATGGGGGGACGGTGGGAGTGAGGTATACGGGGAGACGGTGATAGTGAGGGATACGGGGAGACAGTTGGAGTGAGGGATACAGGGATACGGTGGTAGTGAGGGATACGGGGAATCGGAGGCAGTGTGGGATACGGGGAGACGGTGGGAGTGAGTGATATGGGGGGACGGTGGGAGTGTGGGACACAGGGAGACGGTGGGAGTGAAGGATGCGGGGATACGGTGCGTGTGAGTGACACGGGGAGACTGTGGGAGTGAGGGATACGGGGAGGTGGTTGGAGTGAGGGGTACGGGGAGACGGTGGGAGTGAGGGTTACGGTGAGACGGTGGGAGTAAGGGATACGGGGAGACCATGGGGGTGAGGGAAACGGGGAGACGGTGGGATTGAGCGATACAGGGAGATGGCAGGACTGAGGGATAGAGGGAGACGGTGGAATTAGGGATATGGGGAGACGGTGGGAGGGAGGGATACGAGGAGATGGTGGGAGTGAGGGATATTGGGAGACTGGGGTTTTGAGGGATACAGGGAGACAGTGGGAGTGAGGGATACGGGGAGAAGGTGGGAGTGAGGGATACGGGGAGACGGTGGGAGAGAGGGATCCGGGGATACGGTGGGAGTGAGGGATACGGGGAGACGGTGGGAGTGAGGGATACAGGGAGATGGTGGTAGTGAGGGATACGGGGAGACGATGGGAGTGAGGGATACGGGGAGGCTGTGGGAGTGAGGGGTACGGGGAGACGGTGGGAGTGAGGGATACGGGGAGACGGTGGGAGAGAGCGATACGGGGAGAGTGTGGGAGTGAGTGAGAAGGGGAGACGGTCGGAGTGAGGGATACGGGGAGACGAAGGGAGTGAGGGATACGGGGAGACGTTGGGAGTGAGGTATTGGGGGAGACGGTGAGAGTGAGCGACACGGGGAGACGGTGGGAGTGAGGGACACAGGGAGACGGTGGGAGTGAGGGGTACGGGGAGACGGTGGGAGTGAGGGATACGGGTAGACAGTGAGAGTGAGGGACACAGGGAGACGGTGGGAGTGAGTGATACGGGGAGACAGTGGGAGTGAGGGTGACGGAGAGACGGTGGGAGTGAGGGATACGGGTAGACAGTGAGAGTGAGGGATACGGGGAGACGGTGGGAGTGAGGGACACAGGGAGACGGTGGGAGTGAGGGATACGGGGAGATGGTGGGAGTGAGGGAGACGGAGAGACGGTGGGAGTGAGGGATACGGGGAGATGGCAGGACTGAGGGTCACAGGGAGACGGTGGGAATGAGGGATATGGGGAGACAGTGGGAGTGAGGGATGTGGGGAGACGGTGAGAGTGAGGGATATGGGGAGACTTTGGGAGTGAGGGGTACGGGAAGTCCGTGGGGGTGAGGGATACGGGGAGATGTTGTGAGTGAGGGAGACGGAGAGACGGTGGGAGTGAGGGATACGGGCAGACGGTGTGGGTGAGGTATACGGGGAGACGGTTATAGTGAGGGATACGGGGAGACGGTGGGAGTGAGGGATACAGGGAGAAGGTGGGAGTGAGGGATACGGGGAGACAGAGGGAGTGTGTGATACGGGGTGACGGTGGGATTGAGTGATATGGGGGGACTGTGGGAGTGTGGGACAGAGGGAGACAGTGGGAGTGAGGGAGACGGAGAGACGGTGGGAGTGAGGGATAAGGGGAGACGGTGGATGTGAGGAAAATGGGGAGGCGGTGGGATTGAGGGATACAGAGAGATGGTGGGATTGTGGGATACAGGGAGACAGTGGGAGTGTGGGATACGGGGAGATGATGGGAGTGAGGGATATGGGCAGACGGTGGGAGTGAGGTACAAGGGGAGACGGTGATTGTCAGGGAGATGGCAGGACTGAGGGATACAGGGAGACGGTGGGAATGAGGGATTTGGGGAGACGGTGGGAGTGTGGGATATGAGGAGACGGTGGGAGTGAGGGATATTGGGAGATGGTGGGATTGAGGGATACAGGGAGACAGTGGGAGTGTGCGATACGGGGAGATGATGGGAGTGAGGGATTTGGGGAGACAGTGGGAGTGAGGGATACAGGGAGACGGTGGTAGTGAGTGATACGGGGAATCGGAGGCAGTGTGGGATACGGGGAGACGGTGGGAGTGAGTGATATGGGGGGACGGTGGGAGTGTGGGACACGGGGAGACGGTGGGAGTGAGGGGTACGGGGAGACGGTGGGAGTGAGGGTTACGGGGAGACGGTGGGAGTAAGGGATACGGGGAGATGGTGGGATTGAGCGATACATGGAGATGGCAGGATTGAGGGATAGAGGGAGACGGTGGAAATGAGGGATATGGGGAGACGGTGGGAGGGAGGGATACGAGGAGATGGTGGGAGTGAGGGATATTGGGAGACTGGGGGTTTGAGGGATACAGGGAGACAGTGGGGGTGAGGGATACGGGGAGAAGATGGGAGTGAGGGATACAGGGAGACGGTGGGAGTGAGGGATACGGGGAGACGGAGGGAGTTAGGGATACGCGGAGATGGTGGGAGTGAGGGAGAAGGGTAGATGGTGGGAGTGAGGGAAACGGGGAAATGATGGGAGTGAGAGATACGGGGAGACGGTGGGAGTGAGGGATATGGTGAGACGGTGGGAGTGAGGGACACAGGGAGAGGGTGGGAGTGAGGGATACGGGGAGACGGTGGGAGTGAGGGATATGGTGAGACGGTGGGAGTGAGGGACACAGGGAGACGGTGGGAGTGAGGGATACGGGGATACGGTGGGAGTGAGGGATACGGGGACACGGTGGGAGTGAGGGATACGGGGAGATGGTGGGAGTGAGGGATACTGGAAGACGTTGGGAGCGAGGGATACAGGGAGACGGTGGGAGTGAGGGATACAGGGAGACGGTGGGAGTGAGGGATACGGGGAGACGGTGGGAGTGAGGGATACGGGGAGACGGTGGGAGTGAGGGAGAATGGGCGACGGTGAGAGTGAGGGATACGGTGAGACGGTTGGAGTGAGGGATACAGTGAACCGGTGGGAGTGAGGGATACGGGGAGACGGAGGGAGTGAGGGATACGGGGAGAGGGTGGGAGTGAGTGAGAAGGCTAGACGGTGGGAGTGAGGGATACGGGTAGACGATGGGAGTGAGGTATACGGGGGGATGGTGGGAGTGAGGGATGCGGGGAGACGGTGAGAGTGAGGGACACAGGGAGACGGTGGGAGTGAGCGATACGGGGATACGGTGGGAGTGAGGGATACGGGGAGACGGTGGGATTGAGGGATACAGGGAGATGGCAGGACTGAGGGACACAGGGAGACGGTGGGAATGAGGGATTTGGGGAGACAGTGGGAGTGAGGGATACAGGGAGACAGTGGGAGTGTGGGAAACGGGGAGACGGTGAGAGTGAGGGATACAGGGAGACAGTGGGAGTGTGGGAAACGGGGAGACAGTGGGAGTGAGGGAAACAGGGAGACAGTGGGTGTGAGGGATACGGGGAGACGGTGAGAGTGAGGGATACGGGCAGACGGTGGGAGTGAGGGACAGAGGGAGACGGAGGGATTGAGGGATACGGGGAGACTGTGGGAGTGAGGGACACAGGGAGACGGTGGGACTGAGGGATACGGGCAGATGGTGGGAGTGAGGGAGACGGGGAGGCAGTGGGAGTGAGGGATACCGGGAGATGGTAGGAGTGAGGGATACAGGGAGGCGGTGGGAGTGAGGGATACGGGGAGGTGGTGGGAGTGAGCGGTACGGGAAGTCCGTGGGGGTGACGGATACGGGGAGATGGTGGGAGTGAGGGAGACGGAGAGACGGTGGGAGTGAGGGATACGGGGAGACGGTGGGTGTGAGCGAAACGGGGAGGCTGTGGGATTGAGGGATACATGGAGATGGCAGGACTGAGGGATTCAGGGAGACGGTGTGAATGAGGGATACAGGGAGATGGAGGGAGGAAGGGATGCGAGGAGATGGTGGGAGTGAGGGATACGGGGAGACGGTGGGAGTGAGGGATACGGGGAGACGGTGGGAGTGAGGGATACGAGGAGACGGTGGGAGTGAGGGATTTTGGTAGATGGTCGGATTGTGGGACACAGGGACACAGTGGGAGTGTGGGATACGGGGAGACGATGGGAGTGAGGGATACGGGGAGACGGTGATAGTGAGGGATACGGGTTGACGGTGGGAGAGAGGGATACAGGGAGACGGTGGGAGTGAGGGATACGGGGAGACAGAGGGAGTGTGGGATACGGTGAGACGGTGGGCGTGAGTGATATGGGGGGACGGTGGGAGTGTGGGACTCAGGGAGACTGTGGGAGTGAGGGATACGGGGATACGGTGGGTGTGAGGGATATGGGGATACGGTGGGAGTGAGGGGTACGGGGAGACGGTGGGAGTGAGGGTTATGGGGCGACTGTGGGACTAAGGGATACGGGGAGACCATGGGGGTGAGGGATACGGGGAGATGGTGTGACTGAGGGATCCGGGGAGAAGGTGGGATTGAGGGATACCGGCAGACGGTGGGAGTGAGTAATGCGGGGAGACGGAGGGAGTGAGGAATACGGGGATACGGTGGGAGTGAGGGATACGGGGAGACGGAGGGAGTGAGAGATACGGGGAGACGGTGAGAGTGAGGGATACGGGGAGACAGTGGGAGTGAGGGATACAGAGAGCCGGTGGGAGTGAGGGATACGGGGAGACGATGGGAGTGAGGGATACGGGGATACGGTGGGAGTGAGGGATACGGGGAGACGGTGAGAGTGAGCGACACGGGGATACGGTGGAAGTGAGGGATATGGGGAGACGGTGGGAGTGAGCGATACAGGTAGGTGGTGGGAGTGAGCGGTACGGGGAGACGGTGGGAGTGAGGGATACGGGGAGGCGGTGAGAGTGAGGGAAACGGGGAGACGGTGGGAGTGAGGGGTACGGGAAGTCCGTGTGGGTGAGGCATACGGGGAGATGGTGGGAGTGAGGGAGAAGGGTAGATTGTGGGAGTGAGGGAAACGGGGAAATGATGGGAGTGAGGGATATGGGGAGACACTGAGAGTGAGGGACACGGGGAGACGGTATGAATGAGGGACACAGGGAGACGGTGGGAGTGAGGGATCCGGGGATACGGTGGGAGTGAGGGATACGGGGAGACGGTGGGAGTGAGGGATACAGGGAGGCTGTGGGAGTGAGGGGTACGGGGAGACGGTGGGAGTGAGGGATACGGGGAGACAGTGGGAGAGAGGGATACGGGGAGAGTGTGGGAGTGAGTGAGAAGGGGAGACGGTCGGAGTGAGGGATACGGGGAGACGAAGGGAGTGAGGGATACGGGGAGACGGTGGGAGTGAGGTATACGGGGAGATGGTGAGAGTGAGGGATACGGGGAGACGGTGGGAGTGAGGGACACAGGGAGACGGTGGGAGTGAGGGGTACGGGGAGACGGTGGGAGTGAGGGATACGGGTAGACAGTGAGAGTGAGGGATACGGGGAGACGGTGGGAGTGAGGGACACAGGGAGACGGTGGGAGTGAGGGATACGGGGAGACAGTGGGAGTGAGGGTGACGGAGAGACGGTGGGAGTGAGGGATACGGGGAGATGGCAGGACTGAGGGTCACAGGGAGACGGTGGGAATGAGGGATATGGGGAGACAGTGGGAGTGAGGGATGTGGGGAGACGGTGAGAGTGAGGGATATGGGGAGACTTTGGGAGTGAGGGGTACGGGAAGTCCTTGGGGGTGAGGGATACGGGGAGATGTTGTGAGTGAGGGAGACGGAGAGACGGTGGGAGTGAGGGATACGGGCAGACGGTGGGAGTGAGGTATATGGGGAGACGGTGATAGTGAGGGATACGGGGAGACGGTGGGAGTGAGGGATACAGGGAGAAGGTGGGAGTGTGGGATACGGGGAGACAGAGGGAGTGTGTGATACGGGGAGACGGTGGGAGTGAGTGATATGGGGGGACTGTGGGAGTGTGGGACAGAGGGAGACAGTGGGAGTGAGGGAGACGGAGAGACGGTGGGAGTGAGGGATAAGGGGAGACGGTGGATGTGAGGGAAATGGGGAGGCGGTGGGATTGAGGGATACAGGGAGATGGTGGGATTGTGGGATACAGGGAGACGATGGGAGTGAGGGATATGGGCAGACGGTGGGAGTGAGGGATATTGGGAGATGGTGGGATTGAGGGATACAGGGAGACAGTGGGAGTGTGCGATACGGGGAGATGATGGGAGTGAGGGATATGGGGAGACGGTGGGAGTGAGGTATACGGGGAGACGGTGATAGTGAGGGATACGGGGAGACGGTTGGAGTGAGGGATACAGGGAGACTGTGGTAGTGAGTGATACGGGGAATCGGAGGCAGTGTGGGATACGGGGAGACGGTGGGAGTGAGGGATACTGGAAGACGGTGGGAGTGAGAGATACGGGGAGACACTGAGAGTGAGGGACATGGGGAGACGGTATGAATGAGGGACACAGGGAGACGGTGGGAGTGAGGGATATGGTGAGACGGTGGGAGTGAGGGACACAGGGAGACGGTGGGAGTGAGGGATACGGGGATACGGTGGGAGTGAGGGATACGGGGATACGGTGGGAGTGAGGGATACGGGGAGATGGTGGGAGTGAGGGATACTGGAAGACGTTGGGAGCGAGGGATACAGGGAGACGGTGGGAGTGAGGGATACAGGGAGATGGTGGGAGTGAGGGATACGGGGAGACGGTGGGAGTGAGGGAGAATGGGCGACGGTGAGAGTGAGGGATACAGGGAGACGGTGGTAGTGAGTGATACGGGGAATCGGAGGCAGTGTGGGATACGGGGAGACGGTGGGAGTGAGTGATATGGGGGGACGGTGGGAGTGTGGGACACGGGGAGACGGTGGGAGTGAGGGGTACGGGGAGACGGTGGGAGTGAGGGTTACGGGGAGACGGTGGGAGTAAGGGATACGGGGAGATGGTGGGATTGAGCGATACATGGAGATGGCAGGATTGAGGGATAGAGGGAGACGGTGGAAATGACGGATATGGGGAGACGGTGGGAGGGAGGGATACGAGGAGATGGTGGGAGTGAGGGATATTGGGAGACTGGGGGTTTGAGGGATACAGGGAGACAGTGGGAGTGAGGGATACGGGGAGAAGATGGGAGTGAGGGATACGGGGAGACGGAGGGAGTGAGGGATACAGGGAGACGGTGGGAGTGAGGGATACGGGGAGACGGAGGGAGTGAGGGATACGCGGAGACGGTGGGAGTGAGGGAGAAGGGTAGATGGTGGGAGTGAGGGAAACGGGGAAATGATGGGAGTGAGAGATACGGGGAGACACTGAGAGTGAGGGACACAGGGAGACGGTGGGAGTGAGGGATACGGGGAGAGAGTGGGAGTGAGGGTGACGGAGAGACGGTGGGAGTGAGGGATACGGGGAGATGGCAGGACTGAGGGTCACAGGGAGACGGTGGGAATGAGGGATATGGGGAGACAGTGGGAGTGAGGGATGTGGGGAGATGGTGAGAGTGAGGGATATGGGGAAACTTTGGGAGTGAGGGGTACGGGAAGTCCTTGGGGGTGAGGGATACGGGGAGATGTTGTGAGTGAGGGAGACGGAGAGACGGTGGGAGTGAGGGATACGGGCAGACGGTGGGAGTGAGCGATACGGGGAGACGGTGATAGTGAGGGATACGGGGAGACGGTGGGAGTGAGGGATACAGGGAGAAGGTTGGAGTGAGGGATACGGGGAGACAGAGGGAATGTGTGATACGGGGAGACGGTGGGAGTGAGTGATATGGGGGGACTGTGGGAGTGTGGGACAGAGGGAGACAGTGGGAGTGAGGGAGACGGAGAGACGGTGGGAGTGAGGGATAAGGGGAGACGGTGGATGTGAGGGAAATGGGGAGGCGGTGGGATTGAGGGATACAGGGAGATGGTGGGATTGTGGGATACAGGGAGACAGTGGGAGTGTGGGATACGGGGAGATGATGGGAGTGAGGGATACGGGGAGACGGTGGGAGTGAGGTACAAGGGGAGACGGTGATTGTCAGGGAGATGGCAGGACTGAGGGATACAGGGAGACGGTGGGAATGAGGGATTTGGGGAGACGGTGGGAGTGTGGGATATGAGGAGACGGTGGGAGTGAGGAATATTGGGAGATGGTGGGATTGAGGGATACAGGGAGACAGTGGGAGTGAGGGTACCGGGAGACGGTGGGAGTGAGCGATACGGGGAGATGATGGGAGTGAGGGATATGGGGAGACGGTGGGAGTGAGGTATACGGGGAGACGGTGATAGTGAGGGATACGGGGAGACGGTTGGAGTGAGGGATACAGGGAGACGGTGGTAGTGAGTGATATGGGGGGACGGTGGGAGTGTGGGACACAGGGAGACGGTGGGAGTGAGGGGTACGGGGAGACGGTGGGAGTGAGGGTTACGGGGAGACGGTGGGAGTGAGCGATACAGGGAGATGGCAGGATTGAGGGATAGAGGGAGACGGTGGAAATGAGGGATATGGGGAGACAGTGGGAGGGAGGGATACGAGGAGATGGTGGGAGTGAGGGATATTGGGAGACTGGGGGTTTGAGGGATACAGGGAGACAGTGGGGTTGAGGGAAACGGGGAAATGATGGGAGTGAGAGATACGGGGAGATGGTGGGAGTGAGGGATACTGGAAGACGTTGGGAGCGAGGGATACTGGGAGGCGGTGGGAGTGAGGGATACAGGGAGACAGTGGGAGTGAGGGATACAGGGAGACGGTGGGAGTGAGGGATACGGGGATACGGTGGGAGTGAGGGATACGGGGATACGGTGGGAGTGAGGGATACGGGGAGATGGTGGGAGTGAGGGATACTGGAAGACGTTGGGAGCGAGGGATACTGGGAGACGGTGGGAGTGAGGGATACAGGGAGACGGTGGGAGTGAGGGATACAGGGAGACGGTGGGAGTGAGGGATACAGGGAGACGGTGGGAGTGAGGGATACGGGGATACGGTGGGAGTGAGGGATACGGGGATACGGTGGGAGTGAGGGATACGGGGAGATGGTGGGAGTGAGGGATACTGGAAGACGTTGGGAGCGAGGGATACTGGGAGACGGTGGGAGTGAGGGATACAGGGAGATGGTGGGAGTGAGGGATACGGGGAGACGGTGGGAGTGAGGGAGAATGGGCGACGGTGAGAGTGAGGGATACGGTGAGACGGTGGGAGTGAGGGATACAGTGAGCCGGTGGGAGTGAGGGATACGGGGAGACGGAGGGAGTGAGGGATACGGGGAGAGGGTGGGAGTGAGTGAGAAGGCTAGACGGTGGGAGTGAGGGATATGGGGAGATGGTGGGAGTGAGGGATGCGGGGAGACGGTGAGAGTGAGGGATATAGGGAGATGGCAGGACTGAGGGACACAGGGAGACGGTGGGAATGAGGGATTTGGGGAGACAGTGGGAGTGAGGGATACAGGGAGACAGTGGGAGTGTGGGAAACGGGGAGACGGTGAGAGTGAGGGATACGGGGAGAGGGTGGGTGTGAGGGATACGGGGAGCCGATGGGAGTGAGGGATACGGGGAGACGGTGAGAGTGAGGGATACGGGCAGACGGTGGGAGTGAGGGACGGAGGGAGTGAGGGATACGGGGAGACGGTGGGAGTGAGGGACACAGGGAGACGGTGGGACTGAGGGATACGGGCAGATGGTGGGAGTGAGGGAGACGGGGAGGCAGTGGGAGTGAGGGATACCGGGAGATGGTGGGAGTGAGGGATACAGGGAGACGGTGGGAGTGAGGGATACGGGGAGGTGGTGGGAGTGAGCGGTACGGGAAGTCCGTGGGGGTGAGGGATACGGGGAGATGGTGGGAGTGAGGGAGACGGAGAGACGGTGGGAGTGAGGGATACGA
This sequence comes from Scyliorhinus torazame, assembly GCF_047496885.1. Classification (NCBI taxonomy): domain Eukaryota; kingdom Metazoa; phylum Chordata; class Chondrichthyes; order Carcharhiniformes; family Scyliorhinidae; genus Scyliorhinus; species Scyliorhinus torazame. The sequence goes on from NC_092722.1 coordinate 82,647,870, forward strand.
GGAGACGGTGGGAGTGAGGGATTTTGGGAGATGGTCGGATTGTGGGATACAGGGACACAGTGGGAGTGTGCGATACGGGGAGACGATGGGAGTGAGGGATATGGGGAGACGGTGGGAGTGAGGGATACGGGTTGACGGTGGGAGTGAGGGATACAGGGAGACAGAGGGAGTGTGGGATACGGTGAGACGGTGGGCGTGAGTGATATGGGGAGACGGTGGGAGTGTGGGACTCAGGGAGACAGTGGGAGTGAGTGATACGGGGATACGGTGGGTGTGAGGGATATGGGGATACGGTGGGAGTGAGGGGTACGGGGAGACGGTGGGAGTGAGGGTTATGGGGCGACTGTGGGACTAAGGGATACGGGGAGACCATGGGGGTGAGGGATACGGGGAGATGGTGTGACTGAGGGATCCGGGGAGACGGTGGGATTGAGGGATACCGGCAGACGGTGGGAGTGAGTAATGCGGGGAGACGGTGGGAGTGAGGAATACGGGGATACGGTGGGAGTGAGGGATACGGGGAGACGGAGGGAGTGAGGGATACGGGGAGACGGTGAGAGTGAGGGATACGGGGAGACAGTGGGAGTGAGGGATACAGAGAGCTGGTGGGAGTGAGGGACACGGGGATACGGTGGGAGTGAGGGATACGGGGAGACGGTGAGAGTGATGGATATGGGGAGACGGTGGGAGTGAGGGATACAGGGAGACGGTGGGAGTGAGCGACACGGGGATACGGTGGAAGTGAGGGATACGGGGAGACGGTGGGAGTGAGCGATACAGGTAGGTGGTGGGAGTGAGCGGTACGGGGAGACGGTGGGAGTGAGGGATATGGGGAGGCGGTGAGAGTGAGGGATACGGAGAGACGGTGGGAGTGAGGGGTACGGGAAGTCCGTGTGGGTGAGGCATACGGGGAGATGGTGGGAGTGAGGGAGACGGAGAGACGGTGGGAGTGAGGGATACGGGGAGACGGTGGGAGTGAGGGATACAGTGAGCCAGTGGGAGTGAGGGATACGGGGAGACGGAGGGAGTGAGGGATACGGGGAGAGGGTGGGAGTGAGTGAGAAGGGGCGACGGTGAGAGTGAGGGATACGGGTAGACGATGGGAGTGAGGTATACGGGGAGATGGTGGGAGTGAGGGATACGGGGATACGGTGGGAGTGAGGGATACGGGGAGACGGTGGGATTGAGGGATACAGGGAGATGGCAGGAATGAGGGACACAGGGAGACGGTGGGAGTGAGGGACACGGAGAGACAGTGGGAGTGAGGGATACGAGGAGATGGTGGGAGTGAGAGATACGGGCATATGGTGGGAGTGAGGGACACAGGGTGACGGAGGGAGTAAGGGATACGGGGAGAGGGTGGGAGTGAGGGACACAGGGAGACGGTGGGATGAGGGATACCGGCAGATGGTGGGAGAGAGGGATACGGGGAGGCGGTGGGAGTGAGGGAGACGGGGAGGCAGTGGGAGTGAGGGATACGGGGAGATGGTGGGAGTGAGGGATACAGGGAGACGGTGGGAGTGAGGGATACGGGGAGGTGGTGGGAGTGAGCGGTACGGGAAGTCCGTGGGGGTGAGCGATACGGGGAGATTTTGGGAGTGAGGGAGACGGAGAGACGGTGGGAGTTAGGGAAACTGGGAGGCGGTGGGATTGAGGGATACAGGGAGATGGCAGGACTGCGGCATACAGGGAGACGGTGGGAATGAGGGATATGGGGTGACGGTGAGAGTGAGGGATAGTGGGAGACGGTGGGAGTGAGGGGTACGGGGAGTTGGTGGGAGTGAGGGAGACGGAGAGACGGTGATAGTGAGTGATACGGGGAGACGGTGGGAGTGAGGGATACGGGGAGACGGAGGGAGTGTAGATACGAGGAGACGGTGGGAGTGAGTGATATGGGGAGACGGTGGGACTGTGGGACACAGGGAGACGGTGGGAGTGAGGGATACGGGGATACGGTGGGAGTGAGCGATACGGGAAGTCCGTGGGGGTTAGGGATACGGCCAGATGGTGGGAGTGAGGGATATGGGGAGACGGTGGGTGTGAGGTAAACGGGGAGGCGGTGGGATTGAGGGATACAGGGAGACGGTGGGAATGAGGGATACGGGGAGATGGTGGGAGTGAGGGAGACGGAGAGACGGTGGGAATGATGGATATTGGGAGATGGTGAGATTGTGGGATACAGGGAGACAGTGGGAGTGAGGGATACGGGGAGACAGTGGGAGTGTTGGATAAGGGGAGACGGTGGGAGTGAGTGATATGGGGGGACGGTGGGAGTGTAGGACACAGGGAGACGGTGGGAGTGAGGGATACGGGGATACGGTGGGAGTGAGGGATACGGGGAGACGGTGGATGTGAGGGATACGAGGAGACGGTGGGAGTGTGGCATACGGGCTACGGTGGGTGTGAGGGACACAGGGAGACGGTGGGAGTGAGGGATACGGGGAGACGGTGGGAGTGAGGGATACGGGGAGACGGTGGGAGTGAGGGAGACGGGGAGACGGAGAGAGTGTGGGATAAGGGGAGACGGTGGGAGTGAGGGATACAGGGAGACGGTGGGAGTGAGGGATACGGGGAGGCGGAGAGAGTGTGGGATAAGGGGAGACGGTGGGAGTGAGGGATACAGGGAGACGGTGGGAGTGAGGGATACGGGGATAAGGTGGGAGTGAGGGATACGGGGAGACGGTGGATGTGAGGGATACGAGGAGACGGTGGGAGTGAGGGATATTGGGAGATGGTGGGATTGTGGGATACGGGGAGACGGTGGGAGTGTGGGATACGGGGAGACGATGGGAGTGATGGATATGCGGAGACGGTTATAGTGAGGGATACGGGGAGACGGTGATAGTGAGGGATACGGGTTGACGGTGGGAGTGAGGGATGCATGGAGGCGGTGGGAGTGAGGGATACGGGGAGACGGAGGGAGTGTGGGATACGGTGAGACGGTGGAGTGAGTGATATAGGGGACGGTGGGAGTGTGGGACTCAGGGAGACGGTGGGAGTGAGGGATATGGGGAGACGGTGGGACTGAGGGAGACGGAGAGACGGTGGGAGTGAGGGATACGGGGAGACGGTGGGTGCGAGGTAAACGGGGAGGCGGTGGGATTGAGGGATACGGGGAGATGGCAGGACTGAGGGATACAGGAAGACGATGGGAATGAGGGATATGGGGAGACGGTGGGAGTGAGGGATACGATGAGACGGTGGGAGTGAGGGATATTGGGAGATGGTGATAGTGAGGGATACTGGGAGACGGAGGGAGTGAGGGGTACGGGGAGATGGTGTGAGTGAGGGATACGGGGAGACAGTGGGTTTGAGGGATACGGGGAGACGGTGGGAGTGAGGGATACTGGGAGACGGAGGGAGTGAGGGGTACGGGGAGATGGTGTGAGTGAGAGATACGGGGAGACAGTGGGTTTGAGGGATACTGGGAGACGGAGGGAGTGAGGGGTACGGGGAGATGGTGTGAGTGAGGGATACGGGGAGACAGTGGGTTTGTGGGATACGGGGAGACGGTGGGATTGAGGGATGCGGGGAGACGGTGGGAGTGAGGGATACGGGGAGATGGTGGGAGTGAGGGATACGGGGAGATGGTGGGAGTGAGAGATACGGGGAGACGGTGGGAGTGAGGAAGACGGAGTGACGGTGGGAGTGAGGGATACGGGGAGACGGTGGGAGTGAGGGAAACGGGGATGTGGTGGGATTGAGGGATACAGGTAGATGGCAGGACTGAGGGATACAGGGAGACGGTGGGAATGAGGGATATGGGGAGACTGTGGGAGTGAGGGATACGAGGAGATGGTGGGAGTGAGGGATATGCGGAGACGGTGGGAGTGAGGTATACGGGGAGACGGTGATAGTGAGGGATACGGGTTGACGGTGGGAGTGAGGGATACAGGGAGACGGTGGGAGTGAGGGATACGGGGAGACGGAGGGAGTTTGGGATACGGTGAGACGGTGGAGTGAGTGATATGGGGGGATGGTGGGAGTGTGGGACTCAGGGAGACGGTGGGAGTGAGGGATACGGGGATGCGGTGGGTGTGAGGGATATGGGGAGACGGTGGGAGTGAGGGATATGGGGAGGTGGTGGGAGTGATGGGTACGGGGAGACGGTGGGAGTGAGGGTTACGGGGAGACTGTGGGACTAAGGCATACGGGGAGACGGTGGGGGTGAGGGATACGGGGGGATGGTGTGAGTGAGGGATCCAGGGAGACGGTGGGATTGAGGGATACGGGCAGACGGTGGGAGTGAGGGATGCGGGGAGACGGTGGGAGTGAGGAATACGGGGATACGGTGGGAGTGAGAGATACGTGGAGACGGAGGGAGTGAGGGATACGGGCAGACGGTGAGAGTGAGGGATACGGGGAGACGGTGGGAGTGAGGGATACAGGGAACCGGTGGGAGTGAGGGTTACGGGGAGACAGAGGGAGTGAGGGATACGGTGAGAGGGTGGGAGTGAGTGAGAAGTGGAGACGGTGGGAGTGAGGGGTACGGGTAGACGATGGGAGTGAGGGATACGGGGAGACGGTGGGAGTGAGGGACACAGGGAGACGGTGGGAGTGAGCGATACGGGGATACGGTGAGAGTGAGGTATACGGGGAGACGGTGGGAGTTAGGGATACAGGGAGACGTTGGGAGTGAGGGATACGGGGAGACGGAGGGAGTGTGGCATACGGGGATACGGGGGGTGTGAGGGATACGGGGAGACGGTGGGAGTGAGGGATACGGGGAGGTAGTGGGAGTGAGGGTTACGGGGAGACGTTGGGAGTAAGGGATACGGGGACACCATGGGGGTGAGGGATACGGGGAGATGGTGTGAGTGAGGGATACGGGGAGACGATGGGTTTGAGGGATACGGGGAGACGGTGGGATTGAGGGATGCGGGGTGACGGTGGGAGTGAGGAATACGGGGAGATGGTGGGAATGAGAGATACGGGGAGACGGTGGGAGTGAGGAAGACGGAGTGACGGTGGGAGTGAGTGATACGGGGAGACGGTGGGAGTGAGGGAAAAGGGGATGTGGTGGGATTGAGGGATACAGGTAGATGGCAGGACTGAGGGATACAGGGAGACGGTGGGAATGAGGGATATGGGGAGGCGGTGGGAGTGAGGGATACGAGGAGATGGTGGGAGTGAGGGATATGCGGAGACTGTGGGAGTGAGGTATACGGGGAGACGGTGATAGTGAGGGATACGTGTTGACGGTGGGAGTGAGGGATACAGGGAGACGGTGGGAGTGAGGGATACGGGGAGACGGAGGGAGTGTGGGATACGGTGGAGTGAGTGATATGGGGGGGACGGTGGGAGTGTGGGACTCAGGGAGACGGTGGGAGTGAGGGATACGGGTATACGGTGGGTGTGAGGGATATGGGGAGACGGTGGGAGTGAGGGATATGGGGAGGTGGTGGGAGTGAGGGGTACGGGAAGACGGTGGGAGTGAGGGTTACGGGGAGACTGTGGGACTAAGGGATACGGGGAGACAATGGGGGTGAGGGATACGGGGGGATGGTGTGAGTGAGGGATCCAGGGAGACGGTGGGATTGAGGGATACGGGCAGACGGTGGGAGTGAGGGATGCGGGGATACGGTGGGACTGAGGGATACATGGAGACGGAGGGAGTGAGGGATACGGGGAGACGGTGAGAGTGAGGGATACGTGAGACGGTGGGAGTGAGGGAGACAGGGAATCGGTGGGAGTGAGGGATACGGGGAGACGGAGGGAGTGAGGGATACGGGGACAGGGTGGGAGTGAGTGAGAAGGGGAGACGGTGGGAGTGAGGGGTACGGGTAGACGATGGGAGTGAGGGATATGGGGAGACGGTGAGAGTGATGGATATGGGGAGACGGTGGGAGTGAGGGACACAGGGAGACGGTGGGAGTGAACGATACGGGGATACGGTGGGAGTGAGGGATATGGGGAGACGGTGGGAGTTAGGGATACGGGTATGTGGTGGGAGTGAACGGTACGGGGAGACGGTGGGAGTGAGGGATATGGGGAGCCGGTGAGAGTGAGGGATACGGGGAGATGGTGGGAGTGAGGGGTACGGGAAGTACGTGTGAGTGAGGGATACGGGGATATGGTGGGAGTGAGGGAGACGGACAGACGGTGGGAGTGAGGGATACGTGGACACGGTGGGTGTGAGGTAAACGGGGAAGCGGTGGGATTGAGGGATACAGGGAGACGGCAGGACTGAGGGATACAGGGAGACGGTGGGAATGAGGGATATGGGGAGACGGTGGGAGTGAGGGATACGAGAAGACGGTGGGAGTGAGGGATATGGGCAGACGGTGGGAGTGAGGTATACGGGGAGACGGTGATAGTGAGGGATACGGGGAGACGGTGGAAGTTAGGGATACAGGGAGACGGTGGGAGTGAGGGATACGTGGAGACGGAGTGAGTGTGGCATACAGGGATACGGTGGGTGTGAGGGATACGGGGAGACGGTGGGAGTGAGGGATACGGGGAGGTCGTGGGAGTGAGAGTTACGGGGAGACGTTGGGAGCAAGGGATACGGGGAGACCATGGGGGTGAGGGATACGGGGAGATGGTGTGAGTGAGGGATACGGGGAGACGGTGGGTTTGAGGGATACAGGGAAACGGTGGGAGTGAGGGATACGGGGAGACGGAGGGAGTGAGGGATACGGGGAGACGGTGGGAGTGAGGGAGAAGGGTAGATGGTGGGAGTGAGGGAAACGGGGAGACGGTGGGAGTGAGGGATACGGGGAGACGGTGGGAGTGATGGATACGGGGAGACGGTGGGAGTGAGGGATACGGGGATACGGTGGGAGTGAGGGATATGAGGAGACGGTGAGAGTGAGGGATACGGGAAGTCCGTGGGGGTGAGGGATACGTGGAGATGGCGGGAGTGAGGGAGACGGAGAGACGGTGGGAGTGAGGGATACGGGGAGACGGTGGGTGTGAGGGAAACAGGGAGATGGCAGGACTGAGGGATACAGGGAGACGGTGGGAATGAGGGATATGGGGAGACGGTGAGAGTGAGGGATACGGGGAGATGGTGGGAGAGAGCGGTATGGGAAGTCCGTGGGGGTGAGGGATACGGGGAAATGGTGGGAGTGAGGGAGACGGGGAGACGGTGGGAGTGAGGGATACTGGGAGATGGCTGGACTGAGGGATACAGGGAGACAGTGGGAATTTGGGATATGGGGATACGGTGGGAGTGAGGGATATGGGCAGACGGTGGGAGTGAGGGATACGAGGAGACGGTTGGAGTGAGGGTTCTTGGGAGATGGTGGGATTGTGGGATGCAGGGAGACAGTGGGAGTGAGGGATATGGGCAGACGGTGGGAGTGAGGTATACGGGGAAACGGTGATAGTGAGGGATACGGGGAGACGGTGGGAGTGAGGTATACAGGGAGACGGTGGGAGTGAGGGATACGGGGAGACGGAGGGAGTGTGGGATACGGGGAGACGGTGGGAGTGAGTGATATGGGGGGACGGTGGGAGTGTGGGACACAGGGAGACGGTGGGAGTGAGGGATACGGGGATACGGTGGGAGTGAGCGGTAGGGTAAGACCGTGGGGGTGAGGGATACGGGGAGACGGTGGGAGTGAGGGATACGGGGAGACGGTGTGAGTGAGGGATACGAGGAGACGGTGGGAGTGAGGGATATTGGGAGATGGTGGGATTGTGGGATACAGGGAGACAGTGGAAGTGTGGGATACGGGGAGAAGATGGGAGTGAGGGATATGCGGAGACGGTGGGAGTGAGGTATACAGGGAGACGGTGATAGTGAGGGATACGGGTTGACGGTGGGAGTGAGGGATACAGGGAGACGGTGGGAGTGAGTGATACGTGGAGACGGAGGGAGTGTGGGATACGGTGAGACGGTGGAGTGAGTGATATGGGGGGACGGTGGGAGTGTGGGACTCAGGGAGACGGTGGGAGTGAGGGATACGGGGATACGGTGGGTGTGAGGGATATGGGGAGACGGTGGGAGTGAGGGATATGGGGAGGTGGTGGGAGTGAGGGGGACGGGGAGACGGTGGGAGTGAGGGTTACGCGGAGACTGTAGGACTAAGGGATACGGGGAGACGATGGGGGTGAGGGATGCGGGGGGATGGTGGGAGTGAGGGATACGGGGAGACGGTGTGAGTGAGGGATACGAGGAGACGGTGGGAGTGAGGGATATTGGGAGATGGTGGGATTGTGGGATACAGGGAGACAGTGGAAGTGTGGGATACGGGGAGAAGATGGGAGTGAGGGATATGCGGAGACGGTGGGAGTGAGGTATACAGGGAGACGGTGATAGTGAGGGATACGGGTTGACGGTGGGAGTGAGGGATACAGGGAGACGGTGGGAGTGAGTGATACGTGGAGACGGAGGGAGTGTGGGATACGGTGAGACGGTGGAGTGAGTGATATGGGGGGACGGTGGGAGTGTGGGACTCAGGGAGACGGTGGGAGTGAGGGATACGGGGATACGGTGGGTGTGAGGGATATGGGGAGACGGTGAGAGTGAGGGATATGGGGAGGTGGTGGGAGTGAGGGGGACGGGGAGACGGTGGGAGTGAGGGTTACGCGGAGACTGTAGGACTAAGGGATACGGGGAGACGATGGGGGTGAGGGTTGCGGGGGGATGGTGTGAGTGAGGGATCCAGGGAGACGGTGGGATTGAGGGATACGGGCAGACGCTGGGAGTGAAGGATGCGGGGAGACGGTGGGAGTGAGGAATACGGGGATACGGTGGGAGTGAGGGATAACGGGAGACGGAGGGAGTGACGGATACGGGGAGACGGTGAGAGTGAGGGATACGGGGAGACGGTGGGAGCGAGGGATACAGGGAGCCGGTGGGAGTGAGGGATACGGGGAGACGGAGGGAGTGAGGGATACGGGGAGAGGGTGGGAGTGAGTGAGAAGGGGAGACGGTGGGAGTGTGGGGTACGGGTAGACGATGGGAGTGAGGGATACGGGGAGACGGTGGGAGTGAGGGATACGGGGAGACGGTGAGAGTGATGGATATGGGGAGACGGTGGGAGTGAGGGACACAGGGAGACGGTGGGAGTGAGCGAAATGGGGATACGGTGGGAGTGAGGGATACGGGGAGACGGTGGGAGTGAGGGATACGGGTATGTGGTGGGAGTGAGCGGTACGGGGAGACGGTGGGAGTGAGGGATATGGGGAGCCGGTGAGAGTGAGGGACACGGGGAGACGGTGGGAGTGAGGGGTACGGGAAGTCCGTGTGGGTGAGGGATACGGGGATATGGTGGGAGTGAGGGAGACGGAGAGACGGTGGGACTGAGGGATACGGGGAGACGGTGGATGTGAGGTAAACGGGGAGGTGGTGGGATTGAGGGATACAGGGAGATGGCAGGACTGAGGGATACAGGGACACGGTGGGAATGAGGGATATGTGGAGACGGTGGGAGTGAGGGATACCAGGAGACGGTGGGAGTGGGGGATATTGGGAGATGGTGGGATTGTGGGACACAGGGAGACAGTGGGAGTGAGGGATATGGGCAGACGGTGCGAGTGAGGTATCCGGGGAGACGGTGATAGTGAGGGATACGGGGAGACGGAGGGAGTGTGGCATCCGGGGATACGGTGGGTGTGAGGGATACGGGGAGACGGTGGGAGTGAGGGATACGGGGAGGTAGTGGGAGTGAGGGTTACGGGGAGACGTTGGGAGTAAGCGATAGGAGAGACCATGGGGGTGAGGGATACGGGGAGATGGTGTGAGTGAGGGATACGGGGAGACGGTGGGTTTGAGGGATACGGGGAGACGGTGGGATTGAGGGATACGGGGAGACGGTGGGATTGAGGGATACGGGGAGGTAGTGGGATTGAGGGTTACGGGGAGACGTTGGGAGTAAGGGATAGGAGAGACCATGGGGGTGAGTAAGACGGAGTGACGGTGGGAGTGAGTGATTGGGGGAGACGGTGGGAGTGAGGGGTACGGGAAGTCCGTGGGGGTGAGGGATACGGGGAGATGGTGGGATGAGGGTGACGGAGAGACGGTGGGAGTTAGGGATACGGGGAGGCGATGGGATTGAGGGATACAGGGAGACGGTGGGAATGAGGGATATGGGGAGACGGTGAGAGTGAGGGATACGGGGAGATGGTGGAAGAGAGCGGGACGGGAAGTCCGTGGGGGTGAGGGATACGGGGAGATGGTGGGAGTGAGGGAGACGGAGAGACGGTGGGAGTGAGGGATACGGGGAGACGGTGGGTGTGAGGGAAACGCGGAGATTGCAGGACTGAGGGATACAGGGAGACGGTGGGAATGAGGGATATGGGGATACGGTGGGAGTGAGGGATATGGGAGACGGTGGGAGTGAGGGATACGAGGAGACGGTGGTCGTGAGGGTTATTGGGAGTTGGTGGGATTGTGGGATACAGGGAGACAGTGGGAGTGAGGGATACGTGGAGACGATGGGAGTGAGGGATATGGGCAGACGGTGGGAGTGAGGTATACGGGGAGACAGTGATAGTGAGGGATACGGGGAGACGGTGGGAGTGAGGGATACAGGGAGACGGTGGGAGTGAGGGATACGGGGAGACGGAGGGAGTGTGGGATTAGGGGAGACGGTGGGAGTGAGTGATATGGGGTGACGGTGGGAGTGTGGGAAACAGGGAGACGGTGGGAGTGAGGGATACGGGGATACGGTGGGAGTGAGCGGTACGGGAAGTCTGTGGGGGTGAGGGATACGGGGAGATGGTTGGAGTGGAGACGGAGAGACGGTGGGAGTGAGGGATACGGGGAGGCGGTGGATGTGAGGGAAACGGGGAAGCTGTGGGATTGAGGCATACATGGAGATGGCAGTACTGAGGGATACAGGGAGACGGTGGGAATGAGGGATACGAGGAGATGGTGGGAGTGAGGGATATTGGGAGACTGTGGGTTTGAGGGATACAGGGAGACAGTGGGAGTGAGGGATACGGGAAGTCCGTGGGGGTGAGGGATACGGGGAGATGGTGGGAGTGAGGGTGACGGAGAGACGGTGGGAGTTAGGGATACGGGGAGGCGATGGGATTGAGGGATACAGGGAGATGGCAGGACTGAGGGATACAGGGAGACGGTGGGAATGAGGGATATGGGTAGACGGTGAGAGTGAGGGATACGGGGAGATGGTGGAAGAGAGCGGGACGGGAAGTCCGTGGGGGTGAGGGATACGGGGAGATGGTGGGAGTGAGGGAGACGGAGAGACGGTGGGAGTGAGGGATACGGGGAGACGGTGGGTGTGAGGGAAACGGGGAGATCGCAGGACTGAGTGATACAGGGAGACGGTGGGAATGAGGGATATGGGGATACGGTGGGAGTGAGGGATATGGGAGACGGTGGGAGTGAGGGATACGAGGAGACGGTGGTAGTGAGGGTTATTGGGAGATGGTGGGATTGTGGGATACAGGGAGACAGTGGGAGTGAGAGATTTGGGCAGACGGTGGGAGTGAGGGATACAGGGAGACGGTGGGAGTGAGGGATACGGGGAGACGGAGGGAGTGTGGGATTAGGGGAGACGGTGGGAGTGAGTGATATGGGGTGACGGTGGGAGTTTGGGAAACAGGGAGACGGTGGGAGTGAGGGATACGGGGATACGGTGGGAGTGATCGGTACGGGAAGTCCGTGGGGGTGAGGGATACGGGGAGATGGTGGGAGTGAGGGAGACGGAGAGACGGTGGGAGTGAGGGATACGGGGAGGCGGTGGATGTGAGGGAAATGGGGAAGCTGTGGGATTGAGGGATACATGGAGATGGCAGGACTGAGGGATACAGGGAGACGGTGGGAATGAGGGATATGGGGAGACGGTGGGAGTGAGGGATACGGAGAGACGGTGGGAGTGAGGGATACGGGGAGACGGTGGGAGTGAGGGATACGAGGTGACGGTGGGAGTGAGGGTTATTGGGAGATGGTGCGATTGTGGGATACTGGGAGACAGTGGGAGTGTGGGATACGGGGAGATGATGGTAGTGAGGGATATGCGGAGACGGTGGGAGTGAGGTACACGGGGAGACGGTGATGGTGAGGGATACGGGTTGACGGTGGGAGTGAGGGATACAGGGAGACGGTGGGAGTGAGGGATACGGGGAGACGGAGGGAGTGTGGGATACGGTGAGACGGTGGGAGTGAGTGATATGGGGGGACGGTGGGAGTGTGGGACTCAGGGAGACGGTGGGAGAGAGGGATACGGGGATACGGTGGGTGTGAGGGATATGGGGAGACGGTGGAAGTGAGGGATATGGGGAGGTGGTGGGAGTGAGGGGTACGGGGAGACGGTGGGAGTGAGGGCTACGGGGAGACGGTGGGAGTGAGGGATACGGGGAGACGGTGAGAGTGATGGATATGGGTAGACGGTGGGAGTGAGGGACACAGGGAGACGGTGGGAGTGAGCGATACGGGGATACGGTGGGAGTGAGGGATACGGGGAGACGGTGGGAGTGAGGGATACGGGTATGTGGTGGGAGTGAGCGGTACGGGGAGACGGTGGGAGTGAAGGATATGGGGAACCTGTGAGAGTGAGGGATACGGGGAGACGGTGGGAGTGAGGGGTACGGGAAGTCCGCGTGGGTGAGGGATACGGGGATATGGTGGGAGTGAGGGATACGGGAAGACGGTGGGTGTGAGGTAAACGGGGAGGTGGTGGGATTGAGGGATACAGGGAGATGGCAGGACTGAGGGATACAGGGAGACGGTGGGAATGAGGGATATGGGGAGACGGTGGGAGTGAGGGATATGGGCAGACGGTGGGAGTGAGGTATACGGGGAGACGGTGATAGTGAGGGATACAGGGAGATGGTGGGAATGAGGGATACGGGGAGACGGAGGGAGTGTGGCATACGGGGATACAGTGGGTGTGAGGGATACGGGGAGACGGTGGGAGTGAGGGATGCGGGGAGACGGTGGGAGTGAGGAATACGGGGAGATGGTGGGAGTGAGGAAGACGGAGTGACGGTGGGAGTGAGGAAGACGGAGTGACGGTGGGAGTGAGTGATACGGGGAGACGGTGGGAGTGAGGGAAACAGGGGGTGGTGGGATTGAATGATACAGGTAGATGGCAGGACTGAGGGATACAGGGAGACGGTGGGAATGAGGGATATGGGGAGACGGTGGGAGTGAGGGATACGAGGAGATGGTGGGAGTGAGGGATATTGGGAGACTGTGGGTTTGAGGGATACAGGGAGACAGTGGGAGTGAGGGATACGGGGAGACTGTGGGATTGAGGGATACAGGGAAACGGTGGGAGTGAGGGATACGGGGAGACGGAGGGAGTGAGGGATATGGGGAGACGGTGGGAGTGAGGGAGAAGGGTAGATGGTGGGAGTGAGGGAAACGGGGAGACGATGGGAGTGAGGGATACGGGGAGACGGTGGGAGTGAGGGACACAGGGAGACGGTGGGAGTGAGGGATACGGGGATACGGTTGGCGTGTTGAATACGGGGAGACGGTGGGAGTGAGGGATACGGGGAGATGGTGAGAGTGAGGGCTATGGGGAGACGGTGGGAGTGAGCGATACGGGGATACGGTGGGAGTGAGGGATATTGGGAGATGGTGGGATTGTGGGATACAGGGAGACAGTGGGAGTGTGGGATACGGGGAGACGGTGGGAGTGAGGGAGACGGTGGGAGTGAGGGATATGGGGAGACGGTGGGTCTGAGGGAAACGGGGAGATGGCAGGACTGGGGGATACAGGGAGACGGTGGGAATGAGGGATATGGGGAGACGGTGGGAGTGAGGGATATGGGGAGACGGTGGGAGTCAGGGTTACGAAGAGACGGTGGGAGTGAGGGATATTGGGAGACGGTGGGATTGTGGGATACAGGGAGATAGTGGGAGTGTGGGATACGGGGAGACGATGGGAGTGAGGGATATGGGCAGACGGTGGGAGTGAGGGATACGGGGACACCATGGGGGTGAGGGATACGGGGAGATGGTGTGAGTGAGGGATACGGGGAGACGGTGGGATTGCGGGATACGGGGAGACGGTGGGAGTGAGGGATGCGGGGAGACGGTGAGAGTGATGGATACGGGGAGACGGAGGGAGTGTGGCATACGGGGATACAGTGGGTGTGAGGGATACGGGGAGACGGTGGGAGTGAGGGATGCGGGGAGACGGTGGGAGTGAGGAATACGGGGAGATGGTGGGAGTGAGGAAGACGGAGTGACGGTGGGAGTGAGGAAGACGGAGTGACGGTGGGAGTGAGTGATACGGGGAGACGGTGGGAGTGAGGGAAACAGGGGGTGGTGGGATTGAATGATACAGGTAGATGGCAGGACTGAGGGATACAGGGAGACGGTGGGAATGAGGGATATGGGGAGACGGTGGGAGTGAGGGATACGAGGAGATGGTGGGAGTGAGGGATATTGGGAGACTGTGGGTTTGAGGGATACAGGGAGACAGTGGGAGTGAGGGATACGGGGAGACTGTGGGATTGAGGGATACAGGGAAACGGTGGGAGTGAGGGATACGGGGAGACGGAGGGAGTGAGGGATATGGGGAGACGGTGGGAGTGAGGGAGAAGGGTAGATGGTGGGAGTGAGGGAAACGGGGAGACGATGGGAGTGAGGGATACGGGGAGACGGTGGGAGTGAGGGACACAGGGAGACGGTGGGAGTGAGGGATACGGGGATACGGTTGGCGTGTTGAATACGGGGAGACGGTGGGAGTGAGGGATACGGGGAGATGGTGAGAGTGAGGGCTATGGGGAGACGGTGGGAGTGAGCGATACGGGGATACGGTGGGAGTGAGGGATATTGGGAGATGGTGGGATTGTGGGATACAGGGAGACAGTGGGAGTGTGGGATACGGGGAGACGGTGGGAGTGAGGGAGACGGTGGGAGTGAGGGATATGGGGAGACGGTGGGTCTGAGGGAAACGGGGAGATGGCAGGACTGGGGGATACAGGGAGACGGTGGGAATGAGGGATATGGGGAGACGGTGGGAGTGAGGGATATGGGGAGACGGTGGGAGTCAGGGTTACGAAGAGACGGTGGGAGTGAGGGATATTGGGAGACGGTGGGATTGTGGGATACAGGGAGATAGTGGGAGTGTGGGATACGGGGAGACGATGGGAGTGAGGGATATGGGCAGACGGTGGGAGTGAGGGATACGGGGACACCATGGGGGTGAGGGATACGGGGAGATGGTGTGAGTGAGGGATACGGGGAGACGGTGGGATTGCGGGATACGGGGAGACGGTGGGAGTGAGGGATGCGGGGAGACGGTGAGAGTGATGGATATGGGGAGACGGTGGGAGTGAGGGACACAGGGAGACGGTGGGAGTGAGTGATACGGGGATACGGTGGGAGTGAGGGATACGGGGAGACGGTGGGAGTGAGGGATCCGGGGAGACGGTGGGAGTGAAGGATACGGGGAGACGGTGGGAGTGAGAGATACGGGGAGACGATGGGAGTTAGGAAGACGGAGTGAAGGTTGGAGTGAGTGATTCGGGGAGACGGTGGGAGTGAGGGAAACGGGGAGACGGTGGGATTGAGGGAAACGGGGAGACGGTGGGATTGAGGGATACAGGGAGATGGCAGGACTGAAGGATACGGGGGGACGGTGTGAGTGAGGGACACAGGGAGACGGTGGGAGTGAGGGATATGGGGAGACGGTGTGAGTGAGGGACACAGGGAGACGGTGGGAGTGAGGGATACAGGGAGATGGTGGGAGTTAGGGATGCGGGGAGACGGTGTGAGTGAGGGATAAGTTGAAACGGTGGGAGTGAGGGATACAGGGAGATGGTGGGAGTGAGCGATATGGGGAGACGGTGGGAGTGAGGGATCCGGGGAGACGGTGGGAGTGAGGGATACGGGGAGACGGTGAGATGTGAGGGATCCGGGGAGACGGTGGGAGTGAGGGATACAGGGAGCCAGTGGGAGTGAGGGATACCGGGAGATGGAGGAAGTGAGGGATACGGGGATAGGGTGGGAGTGAGTGAGAAGGGGAGACGGTGGGAGTGAGGGATACGGGGATACAGTGGGAGTGAGGGATACGGTGAGACGGTGGCAGTGAGGGATATGGGGAGACGGTGGGAGTGATGGATACGGGGAGACGGTGGGAGTGAGGGGTACGGGAAGACCGTGGGGGTGAGGGATACGGGGAGATGGTGGGAGTGAGGGATACGGGGAAACGGTGGGATTGAGGGATACGGGGAGACGGTGGGAGTGAGGGATACGGGGAGACGGTGGGAGTGAGGGATACGGGGAGGTGGTGGGAGTGAGGGGTACGGGGAGACGGTGGGAGTGAGGGTTACGGGGAGACGGTCGGAGTGAGGAATACCGGGAGATGGTGGGAGTGAGGGATACGGGGAGACGATGGGAGTGAGGAATACGGGGAGATGGTGGGAGTGAGGGATACGGGGGGAGTGAGGGATACGGGGAGTCGGTGGGAGTGAGGGAGAAGGGTAGATGGTGGGAGTGAGGGAAACGGGGAAACGATCGGAGTGAGGGATACTGGGAGACAGTGAGAGTGAGGGATACGGGGAGACGGTGGGAGTGAGGGATAAGCTGAGACGGTGGGAGTGAGTGATACGGGGAGACGGTGGGAGTGTGGGATACGGGGAGACGGATGGGGGTGAGGGATACAGGGAGATGGTGGGAGTGAGGGATACGGGGAGACGGTGGGAGTGAGGGATGCGGGGAGGCGGTGGGAGTGAGGGATACGGAGAGACGGTGGGAGGGAGGGAGAAGGGGAGATGGTGGGAGTGAGGGATACGGAGAGACGGTGGGAGTGAGGGATACGGGGAGACGGTGGGAGTGAGGGACACAGGGAGACGGTGGGAGTGAGGGACACGGGGAGACGGTGGGAGTCAGGGATGTGGGGAGATGGTGGGAGTGAGGGACACAGAGAGACGGTGGGAGTGAGGGATACGGGGAGACGGTGGGAGTGAGGGATACGGGGAGTCGATGGGAGTGAGGGATACGGGGAGATGGTGGGAGTGAGGGATATGGGGACACGGTGAGAGTGAGGGATACGGGTAGACGGTGGGAGTGAGGGGTACGGGAAGTCCGTGGAGGTGAGGGATACGGGGAGATGGTGGGAGTGAGTGAGACGGAGAGACGGTGGGAGTGAGGGTTACGGGGAGACGCTGGGAGTAAGGGATGCGGGGAGACGGTGGGAGTGAGGAATACGGGGAGATGGTGGGAGTGAGAGATACGGGGAGACGGAGGGAGTGAGGGATACGGGGAGTCGGTGGGAGTGACGGAGAAGGGGAGACGGTGGGAGTGAGGGGTATGGGGAGACGGGAGTGAGGGAAACACGGAGACGGTGGGAGTGAGGGATACGGGGATACGGTGGGAGTGAGGGATACGGGGAGACGATGCGAGTGAGGGATACAGGGAGATGGTGGGAGTGTGGGATACGGGGAGACGGTGGGAGTGAGGGATACGGGGAGGCGGTGGGAGTGAGGGATACGGGGAGACGGTGGGAGTGAGGGACACAGGGAGGCGGTGGGAGTGAGGGACACGGGGAGACGGTGGGAGTGAAGGATGTGGGGAGACGGTGGGAGTGAGTGACACAGAGAGACGGTGGGAGTGAGGGATACGGGGAGACGTAGGGAGTGAGGGATACGGGAAGTCGGTGGGAGTGAGGGAGAAGGGTAGATGGTGGGAATGAGGGATACAGGGAGACGGTGGGAGTGAGGGATATGGGGAGGCGGAGGGAGTGAGGGATACGGGGAGAGGGTGGGAGTGAGTGAGAAGGGGAGACGGTGGGAGTGGGGGAAATGGGTAGACGATGGGAGTGAGGGATACGCGGATACGGTGGGAGTGAGGGACACGGGGAGGCGGTGGGAGTGAGGGATACAGGGAGCCGGTGGCAGTGAGAGATACGAGGAGACGGTGGGAGTGAGGGATATTGGGAGATGGTGGGATTGTGGGAAACTGGGTGAAAGTGGGAATGTGGGATACGGTGAGATGATGGGAGTGATGGATATGGGGAGACGGTGGGAGTGAGGTATACGGGGAGACGGTGATAGTGAGGGATACGGGGAGACGGTGGGTGTGACGGATACAGGGAGACGGTGGGAGTGAGGGATACCGGGAGACGGAGGGAGTGTGGGATACGGGGAGACGGTGGGAGGGAGTGATATGGGGGGACGGTGGGAGTGTGGGACACAGGGAGACGGTGGGAGTGATGGATACGGGGATACGGTGGGTGTGAGGGATACGGGGAGACGGTGGGAGTGAGGGATACAGGGAGATGGTGGGAGTGAGGGATACGGGGAGACGGTGGGAGTGAGGGAGAATAGGCGACGGTGGGAGTGAGGGATACTGGAAGACGATGGGAGTGAGGGATACGGGAGACGGTGGGAGTGAGGGATGCGGGGAGATAGTGGGAGTGAGGGATACGGGGAGACGGTGGGAGTGAGGGATACGGGGAGGTGGTGTGAGTGAGGGGTTCGGGGAGACGGTGGGAGTGAGGGATACAGGGAGACGGTGGGAGTGAGGGATACGGGGAGACGGTGAGAGTGAGGGTTACGGGGAGACGGTGGGAGTAAGGGATACGGGGAGACCATGGGGGTGAGGGATATGGGGAGATGGTGTGAGTGAGGGATACGGGGAGACGTTGGGAGTGAGGGAAGCGGGGAGACGGTGGGAGTGAGTAATACGGGGAGATGGTGGGAGTGAGAGATACGGGGAGACGGTGGGAGTGAGGAAGACGGAGAGACGGTGGGAGTGAGTGATACGGGGAGACGGTGGGAGTGAGGGAAATGGGGAGACGGTGGGATTGAGGGATGCAGGGAGATGGCAGGACTGAGGGATAGCGGGAGACGGTGGAAATGAGGGCTATGGGGAGACGGTGGGAGAGAGGGATACGAGGAAATGGTGGGAGTGATGGATATTGGGAGCCGGTGGGAGTGAGGGATACGGGGAGACGGAGGGAGTGAGGGATACGGGGAGAGGGTGGGAGTGAGTGAGAAGGGGAGACGGTGGGAGTGAGGGATACAGAGAGATGGTGGGAGTGAGGGATACGGGGAGACGGTGGGAGTGAGGGATACGGGGAGACGGTGGGAGTGAGGGAGAAGGGTAGACGGTGGGAGTGAGGGATACGGGGAGTCGATGGGAGTGAGGGATACGGGGAGACGGTTGGAGTGAGGGACATGGGGAGACTGTGGGAGTGAGGGATATGGGGAGACAGTGGGAGTGAGGGACACAGAGAGACGGTGGGAGTGAGGGATACGGGGAGACGGTGGGAGTGAGGGATATGGGGAGACGGTTGGAGTGATGGATACGGGGAGGTGTTGGGAGTGAGGGGTCCGGGGAGACGGTAGGAGTGAGGGATACGGGGAGACGGTGGGAGTGATGGATACGGGGTGACGGTGGGAGTGAGGGGTACGGGAAGACCATGGGGGTGAGGGATACGGGGAAACGGTGGGATTGAGGGATGCGGGGAGACGGTGGGAGTGAGGGACACAGAGAGACGGTGGGAGTGAGGGATAAGGGGATACGGTGGGAGTGAGGGATACGGGGATACGGTGGGAGTGAGGGATACGGGGAGACGGTGGGAGTGAGGGATACGGGGAGGTGGTGGGAGTGATGGGGTCCGGGGAGACGGTAGGAGTGAGGGATACGGGGAGACAGTGGGAGTGATGGATACGGGGAGACGGTGGGAGTGAGGGGTACGGGAAGACCGTGGGGGTGAGGGATACGGGGAAACGGTGCGATTGAGGGATACGGGGAGATGGTGGGAGTGAGGGATACGGGGAGACCATGGGGGTGAGGGATACGGGGAGATGGTGTGAGTGAGGGATACGGGGAGACAGTGGGATTGAGGGATACGGGGAGACGGTGGGAGTGAGGGATGCGGGGAGACGGTGGGAGTGAGGAATACGGGGAGATGGTGGGAGTGAGAGATACAGGGAGACGGTGTGAGTGAGGGACACTGGGAGACGGTGGGAGTGAGGGATACGGGGAGACGGAGGGAGTGTGGGATACGGGGAGACGGTGGGTGTGAGGGAAACGGGGAGGCGGTGGGATTGAGGGATACAGTGAGATGGCAGGATGAGGGATACAGGGAGACGGTGGGAATGAGGGATATGGGGAGACGGTGGGAGTGAGGGATACGAGGAGACGGTGGGGGTGAGGGATACAGGGAGACGGTGGGAGTGAGGGATACGGGGAGACGGAGGGAGTGTGGGATACGGGGAGACGGATGGAGTGAGTGATATGGGGGGACGGTGGGAGTGTGGGCCACAGGGAGACGGTGGGAGTGATGGATACGGGGATACGGTGGGTGTGAGGGATACAGGGAGACAGTGGGAGTGAGGGATACGGGGAGGTGGTGGGAGTGAGGGGGACGGGGAAATGGTGGGAGTGAGAGTTACGGGGAGACGGTGGGAGTGAGTAATACGGGGAGATGGTGGGAGTGAGAGATACGGGGAGACGGTGGGAGTGAGGAAGACGGCGAGACGGTGGGAGTGAGTGATACGGGGAGACGGTGGGAGCGAGGGAAACGGGGAGACGGTGGAATTGAGGGATACAGGGAGATGGCAGGACTGAGGGATAGCGGGAGACGGTGGAAATGAGGGATATGGGGAGATGGTGAGAGAGAGGGATACGATGAGATGTTGGGAGTGAGGGATATTGGGAGACTGTGGGTTTGAGTGATACAGGGAGACGGTGAGAGTGAGGGATACGGGGAGACGGTGGGAGTGAGGGATACGGGGAGAGGATGGGAGTGAGTGAGAAGGGGAGACGGTGGGAGTGAGGGTACCAGAGAGATGGTGGGAGTGAGGGATACGGGGAGACGGTGGGAGTGAGGGATACGGGGAGACGGTGGGAGTGAGGGATACGGGGAGACGGTGGGAGTGAGGGAGAAGGGGAGACGGTGGGAGTGAGGGATACGGGGAGTCGATGGGAGTGAGGGTTATGGGGAGACGGTGGGAGTGAGGGATACGGGGAGACGGTCGGAGTGAGGGACACAGGGAGACAGTTGGAGTGAGGGACACGGGGAGACGGTGGGAGTGAGGGATATGGGGAGACAGTGGGAGTGAGGGACACAGAGAGACGGTGGGAGTGAGGGATACGGGGATACGGTGGGAGTGAGGGATACGGGGAGACGGTGGGAGTGAGGGAAGCGGGGAGACGGTGGGAGTGAGTAATACGGGGAGACGGTGGGAGTGAGGACGACGGAGAGACGGTGGGAGTGAGGGATACGGGTAGACGGTGGGAGTGAGGGAAACGGGGAGACGGTGGGATTGAGGGATACAGGGAGATGGCAGGACTGAGGGATAGCGGGAGACGGTGGTAATGAGGGATATGGGGAGACGGTGGGAGAGAGGGATACGAGGAGATGGTGGGAGTGGGGGATATTGGGAGCCGGTGGGAGTGAGTGATACGGGGAGACGGAGGGAGTGAGGGATACGGGGAGAGGGTGGGAGTGAGGGATACAGAGAGATGGTGGGAGTGAGGGATCCGGGGAGACGGTGGGAGTGAGGGATACGGGGAGACGGTGGGAGTGAGAGAGAAGGGGATACGGTGGGAGTCAGGGATACGGGGAGTCGATGGGAGTGAGGGATACGGGGAGACGGTGGGAGTGAGGGACACAGGAAGACGGTTGGAGTGAGGGACACGGGGAGACGGTGGGAGTGAGGGATATGGGGAGACAGTGGGAGTGAGGGACACAGAGAGACGGTGGGAGTGAGGGATACGGGGATACGGTGGGAGTGAGGGAAACGGGGAGACGGTTGGAGTGATGGATACGGGGAGGTGTTGGGAGTCAGGGGTCCGGGGAGACGGTAGGAGTGAGGGATACGGGGAGACGGTGGGAGTGATGGATACGGGAGACGGTGGGAGTGAGGGGTACGGGAAGACCGTGGGGGTGAGGGATACGGGGAAACGGTGGGATTGAGGGATACGGGGAGACGGTGGGAGTGAGGGATGCGGGGAGACGGTGGGAGTGAGGGACACAGAGAGATCGTGGGAGTGAGGGATACGGGGTTACGGTGGGAGTGAGGGATACGGGGAGACGGTGGGAGTGAGGGATACGGGGAGGTGGTGGGAGTGAGGGGTCCGGGGAGACGTTAGGAGTGAGGGATACGGGGAGACGTTGGGAGTGATGGATACGGGGAGACGGTGGGAGTGAGGGGTACGGGAAGACCATGGGGGTGAGGGATACGGGGAAACGGTGGGATTGTGGGATACGGGGAGTTGGTGGGAGTGAGGGATACGGGGAGACCATGGGGGTGAGGGATACGGGGAGATGGTGTGAGTGAGGGATACGGGGAGACAGTGGGATTGAGGGATACAGGGAGACGGTGGGAGTGAGGGATGCGGGGAGACGGTGGGAGTGAGGGATACCATGAGACGATGGGAGTGAGGGATATTGGGAGATGGTGGGATTGTGGGAAACATGGAGACAGTGGGAGTGTGGGATACGGGGAGATGATGGGAGTGAGGGATATGGGGAGACCGTGGGAGTAAGGTATACGGGGAGACGGTGATAGTGAGTGATACGGGGAGACGGTGGGAGTGCGGGATACAGGGAGACGGTGGGAGTGAGGGATACGGGGAGACGGAGGGAGTGTGGGATACGGGGAGACGGTGGGAGTGAGTGATATGGGGGGACGGTGGGAGTGTGAGAGACAGGGAGACAGTGGGAGTGATGGATCCGGGGATACGGTGGGTGTGAGGGATACGGGGTGACGGTGCGAGTGAGGGATACGAGGAGGTGGTGGGAGTGAGGTGGACGGGGAGATAGTGGGAGTGAGGGTTACGGGGAGACGGTGGGAGTAAGGGATACGGGGAGACGGTGGGTGTGAGGGATACGGGGAGGTGGTGTGAGTGAGGGGTTCGGGGAGACGGTGGGAGTGAGGGATACAGGGAGACGGTGGGAATGAGGGATACGGGGAGACGGTGAGAGTGAGGGTTACGGGGAGACGGTGGGAGTGAGGGATATAGGGAGATGGTGGGGGTGAGGGATATGGGAAACGGTGGGATTGTGGGATACGGGCAGACGGTGGGAGTGAGGGATGCGGGGAGACGGTGGGAGTGAGGGACACAGAGAGACGGTGGGAGTGAGGGATACGGGGATACGGTGGGAGTGAGGGATACGGGGAGGTGGTGGTAGTGAGGTGTCCGGGGAGACGGTAGGAGTGAGGGATACGGGGAGAAGGTGGGAGTGAAGGATACGGGGAGACGGTGGGAGTGAGGGGTACGGGAAGACCGTGGGGGTGAGGGATACGGGGAAACGGTGGGATTGAGGGAAACGGGGAGATGGTGGGAGTGAGGGATACGGGGAGACCATGGGGGTGAGGGATACGGGGAGATGGTGTGAGTGAGGGATACGGGGAGACAGTGGGATTGAGGGATACGTGGAGACGGTGGGAGTGAGGGATGCGGGGTGACGGTGGGAGTGAGGAATACGGGGAGATGGTCGGAGTGAGAGATACGGGGAGACGGTGTGAGTGAGGGACACTGGGAGACGGTGGGAGTGAGGGAGACGGAGAGGCGGTGGGAGTGTGGGATACGGGGAGACGGTGGGTGTGAGGGAAACGGGGAGGCGGTGGGATTGAGGGATAAAGGGAGATGGCAGGACTGAAGGATACAGGGAGACGGTGGGAATTAGGGATATGGGGAGACGGTGGGAGTGAGGGATACCATGAGACGATGGGAGTGAGGGATATTGGGAGATGGTGGGATTGTGGGAAACAGGGAGAGAGTGGGAGTGTGGGATACGGGGAGATGATGGGAGTGAGGGATACGGGGAGACGGTGGGAGTGAGTGATATGGGGGGACGGTGGGAGTGTGGGACACAGGGAGACGGTGGGAGTGATGGATACGGGGATACGGTGGGTGTGAGGGATACGGGGAGACGGTGAGAGTGAGGGTTACGGGGAGACGGTGGGAGTGAGGGATACAGAGAGATGGTGGGAGTGAGGGATACGGGGAGACGGTGGGAGTGAGGGATACGGGGAGACGGTGGGAGTGAGGGAGAAGGGGAGACAGTGGGAGTGAGGGATACGGGGTGACGGTTGGAGTGAGGGACACGGGGAGTCGGTGATAGTGAGGGATATGGGGAGACATTGGGAGTGAGGGACACTCAGAGACGGTGGGAGTGAGCGATATGGGGATACGGTGGGAGTGAGGGATACGGGGAGACGGTGGGAGTGAGGGATACGGGGAGGTGGTGGGAGTGAGGGGTCCGGGGAGACGGTAGGAGTGAGGGATACGGGGAGACGGTGGGAGTGATGGATACGGGGAGACGGTGGGAGTGAGGGGTACGGGAAGACCGTGGGGGTGAGGGATACGGGGAAACGGTGGGATTGAGGGATACGGGGAGATGGTGGTAGTGAGGGATAAGTGGAGACCATGGGGGTGAGGGATACGGGGAGACGGTGGGAGTGAGGGAGAAGGGTAGATGGTGGGAGTGAGGGATACGGGGAGACGGTGGGAGTGAGGGATACAGAGAGATGGTGGGAGTGAGGGATATGGGGAGACGGTGGGAGTGAGGGATATGGGGAGACCGTGGGAGTAAGGTATACGGGGAGACGGTGATAGTGAGGGATACGGGGAGACGGTGGGAGTGCGGGATACAGGGGGACGGTGGGAGTGAGGGATACGGGGAGACGGAGGGAGTGTGGGATACGGGGAGACGGTGGGAGTGAGTGATATGGGGGGACGGTGGGAGTGTGGGACACAGGGAGACGGTGGGAGTGATGGATACGGGGATACGGTGGGTGTGAGGGATACGGGGTGACGGTGGGAGTGAGGGATACGGGGAGGTGGTGGGAGTGAAGTGGACGGGTAGATAGTGGGAGTGAGGGTTACGGGGAGACGATGGGAGTAAGGGATACGGGGAGACCATGGGGGTGAGGGATACGGGGAGACGGTGGGAGTGAGGGAAGCGGGTTGACGGTGGGAGTGAGGAAGACGGAGAAACGGTGCAATTGAGGGATACAGGGAGATGGCTGGACTGAGGGATAGCGGGAGACGTTGGAAATGAGGGATATGGGGAGACGGTGGGAGAGAGGGATACGAGGAGATGGTGGGAATGAGGGATACAGGGAGACAGTGAGAGTGAGGGACACGGGGAGACGGTGTGAGTGAGGGACACTGGGAGACGGTGGGAGTGAGGGATATGGGGAGACGGTGGGTGTGAGGGACACAGGGAGACAGTGGGAGTGAGGGATACGGGGATACGGTGGGAGCGAGGGATACAGGGAGACGGTGGGAGTGAGGGATACAGGGAGATGGTGGGAGTGAGGGATACGGGGAGACGGTGGGAGTGAGGGATATGGGGAGACGGTGGGAGTGAGGGACATGGGGAGACGGTGGGAGTGAGGGACACAGGGAGACGGTGGGAGTGAGGGATATGGGGAGACGGTGGGAGTGAGGGATGCGGGGAGACGGTGGGAGTGAGGAATACGGGGAGATGGTGGGAGTGAGAGATACGGGGATACGGTGGGAGTGAGGGAGACGTAGAGACGGTGGGAGTGAGTGAAACGGGGCGACGGTGGGAGTGAGGGATACGGGGAGCCGGAGGGAGTGAGGGATACGGGGAGACGGTGGGAGTGAGGGAGAAGGGTAGATGGTGGGAGTGAGGGAAACGGGGAAACGATAGGAGTGAGGGATACGGGGTGACGGTGGGAGTGAGGGATACGGGGAGACGGTGGGAGTGAGGGATACGGGGAGACGGTGGGAGTGAGGGATAAGGGGAGACAGTGAGAGTGAGGGATATGGGGAGACGGTGGGAGTGAGGGACACAGGATGACGGTGGGAGTGTGGGACACAGGGAGACGGTGGGAGTGATGGATACGGGGATACGGTGGGTGTGAGGGATACGGGGAGGTGGTGGGAGTGAGGTGGACGGGGAGACGGTGGGAGTAAGGGATACGGGGAGATGGTGGGAGTGAGGGAAGCGGGTTGACGGTGGGAGTGAGGGATACAGGGAGACGGTGAGAGTGAGGGTTACGGGGAGACGGTGGGAGTGAGGGATACAGGGAGACGGTGAGAGTGAGGGTTACGGGGAGACGGTGGGAGTGAGGGATACAGGGAGACGGTGGGAGTGAGGGATACAGGGAGATGGTGGGAGTGAGGGATACGGGGAGACGGTGGGAGTGAGGGATATGGGGAGACGGTGGGAGTGAGGGACATGGGGAGACGGTGGGAGTGAGGGACACAGGGAGACGGTGGGAGTGAGGGATACGGGGAGACGGTGGGAGTGAGGGATGCGGGGAGACGGTGGGAGTGAGGAATACGGGGAGATGGTGGGAGTGAGAGATACGGGGATACGGTGGGAGTGAGGGAGACGAAGAGACGGTGGGAGTGAGTGAAACGGGGCGACGGTGGGAGTGAGGGATACGGGGAGCCGGAGGGAGTGAGGGATACGGGGAGAAGGTGGGAGTGAGGGAGAAGGGTAGATGGTGGGAGTGAGGGAAACGGGGAAACGATAGGAGTGAGGGATACGGGGTGACGGTGGGAGTGAGGGATACGGGGAGACGGTGGGAGTGAGGGATACGGGGAGACGGTGGGAGTGAGGGATAAGGGGAGACAGTGAGAGTGAGGGATATGGGGAGATGGTGGGAGTGAGGGACACAGGATGACGGTGGGAGTGTGGGACACAGGGAGACGGTGGGAGTGATGGATACGGGGATACGGTGGGTGTGAGGGATACGGGGAGGTGGTGGGAGTGAGGTGGACGGGGAGACGGTGGGAGTAAGGGATACGGGGAGATTGTGTGAGTGAGGGATACGGGGAGATGGTGGGAGTGAGGGAAGCGGGTTGACGGTGGGAGTGAGGGATACAGGGAGACGGTGAGAGTGAGGGTTACGGGGAGACGGTGGGAGTGAGGGTTACGGGGAGACGGTGGGAGTGAGGGATACAGAGAGAAGGTGGGAGTGAGGGATACGGGGAGACGGTGGGAGTGAGGGAGAATAGGCGACGTTGGGAGTGAGGGATACTGGAAGACGATGGGAGTGAGGGATACGGGAGACGGTGGGAGTGAGGGATACGGGGAGACGGTGGGAGTGAGGGATACGGGGAGGTGGTGTGAGTGAGGGGTTCGGGGAGACGGTGGTAGTGAGGGATACAGGGAGACGGTGGGAGTGAGGGATATGGGGAGACGGTGAGAGTGAGGGATACGGGGAGGTGGTGAGAGTGAGGGGTACGGGGAGACGGTGGGAGTGAGGGATACGGGGAGACGGTGGGAGTGAGGGATACGGGGAGACGGTGGGAGTGAGGGAGAAGGGGAGACGGTGGAAGTGAGGGATACGGGGAATCGATGGGAGTGAGGGATACGGGGAGACGGTGGGAGTGAGGGACACAGGGTGACGGGTGGAGTGAGGGACACGGGGAGACGGTGGGAGTGAGGGATATGGGGAGACAGTGGGAGTGAGGGGTTCGGGGAGACGGTGGGAGTGAGGGATACGGGGAGGTGGTGTGAGTGAGGGGTTCGGGGAGACGGTGGGAGTGAGGGATACGGGGAGGTGGTGTGAGTGAGGGGGTCGGGGAGACGGTGGGAGTGAGGGATACGGGGAGACGGTGAGAGTGAGGGTTACGGGGAGACGGTGGGAGTGAGGGATACCGAGAGATGGTGGGAGTGAGGGATACGGGAGACGGTGGGAGTGAGGGATACGGGGAGGTGGTGTGAGTGAGGGGTTCGGGGAGACGGTGGGAGTGAGGGATACAGGGAGACAGTGGGAGTGAGGGATACGGGGAGACGGTGAGAGTGAGGGTTACGGGGAGACGTTGGGAGTGAGGAATACAGAGAGATGGTGGGAGTGAGGGATACGGGGAGACGGTGGGAGTGAGGGATACGGGGAGACGGTGGGAGTGAGGGAGAAGGGGAGACGGTGGGAGTGAGGGATACGGGGAATCGATGGGAGTGAGGGATACGGGGAGACGGTGGGAGTGAGGGACACAGGGTGACGGGTGGAGTGAGGGACACGGGGAGACGGTGGGAGTGAGGGATACATAGAGACGGTGGGAGTGAGGGATATGGGGATACGGTGGGAGTGAGGGATACGGGGAGACGGTGGGAGTGAGGGATACGGGGAGGTGGTGGGAGTGAGGGACACAGGGTGACGGGTGGAGTGAGGGACACGGGGAGACAGTGGGAGTGAGGGACACATAGAGACGGTGGGAGTGAGGGATATGGGGATACGGTGGGAGTGAGGGATACGGGGAGACGGTGGGAGTGAGGGATACGGGGAGGTGGTGGGAGTGAGGGATCCGGGGAGACGGTAGGAGTGAGGGATACGGGGTGACGGTGGGAGTGATGGATACGGGGAGACGGTGGGAGTGAGGGGTACGGGAAGAACGTGGGGGAGAGGGATACGGGGAAACGGTGGGATTGAGGGATACGGGGAGATGGTGGTAGTGAGGGATAAGTGGAGACCATGGGGGTGAGGGATACGGGGAGATGGTGTGAGTGAGGGATACGGGGAGACGGTGGGAGTGAGGGATACGGGGAGACGGTGGGAGTGAGGGATACGGGGAGTCGATGGGAGTGAGGGATACGGGGAGACGGTGGGAGTGAGGGTTACGGGGAGACGGTAGGAGTGAGGGATACGGGAGACGGTGGGAGTGAGGGATACGGGGAGGTGGTGGGAGTGAGGGGTCCGGGGAGACGGTAGGAGTGAGGGATACGGGGAGACGGTGGGAGTGAGGGATACGGGGAGGTGGTGGGAGTGAGGGGTCCGGGGAGACGGTGGGAGTGAGGGATACAGGGAGATGGTGGGAGTGAGGGATACGGGGATACGGTGGGAGTGAGGGAGACGTAGAGACGGTGGGAGTGAGGGATACGGGGAGGTGGTGTGAGTGAGGGGTTCGGGGAGACGGTGGGAGTGAGGGATACGGGGAGACGGTGAGAGTGAGGGTTACGGAGAGACGGTGGGAGTGAATGATACCGAGAGATGGTGGGAGTGAGGGATACGGGAGACGGTGGGAGTGAGGGATACGGGGAGGTGGTGTGAGTGAGGGGTTCGGGGAGACGGTGGGAGTGAGGGATACAGGGAGACAGTGGGAGTGAGGGATACGGGGAGACGGTGAGAGTGAGGGTTACGGGGAGACGGTGGGAGTGAGGAATACAGAGAGATGGTGGGAGTGAGGGATACGGGGAGACGGTGGGAGTGAGGGATACGGGGAGACGGTGGGAGTGAGGGAGAAGGGGAGACGGTGGGAGTGAGGGATACGGGGAATCGATGGGAGTGAGGGATACGGGGAGACGGTGGGAGTGAGGGACACAGGGTGACGGGTGGAGTGAGGGACACGGGGAGACGGTGGGAGTGAGGGATACATAGAGACGGTGGGAGTGAGGGATATGGGGATACGGTGGGAGTGAGGGATACGGGGAGACGGTGGGAGTGAGGGATACGGGGAGGTGGTGGGAGTGAGGGACACAGGGTGACGGGTGGAGTGAGGGACACGGGGAGACAGTGGGAGTGAGGGACACATAGAGACGGTGGGAGTGAGGGATATGGGGATACGGTGGGAGTGAGGGATACGGGGAGACGGTGGGAGTGAGGGATACGGGGAGGTGGTGGGAGTGAGGGATCCGGGGAGACGGTAGGAGTGAGGGATACGGGGTGACGGTGGGAGTGATGGATACGGGGAGACGGTGGGAGTGAGGGGTACGGGAAGAACGTGGGGGAGAGGGATACGGGGAAACGGTGGGATTGAGGGATACGGGGAGATGGTGGTAGTGAGGGATAAGTGGAGACCATGGGGGTGAGGGATACGGGGAGATGGTGTGAGTGAGGGATACGGGGAGACGGTGGGAGTGAGGGATACGGGGAGACGGTGGGAGTGAGGGATACGGGGAGTCGATGGGAGTGAGGGATACGGGGAGACGGTGGGAGTGAGGGTTACGGGGAGACGGTAGGAGTGAGGGATACGGGAGACGGTGGGAGTGAGGGATACGGGGAGGTGGTGGGAGTGAGGGGTCCGGGGAGACGGTAGGAGTGAGGGATACGGGGAGACGGTGGGAGTGAGGGATACGGGGAGGTGGTGGGAGTGAGGGGTCCGGGGAGACGGTGGGAGTGAGGGATACAGGGAGATGGTGGGAGTGAGGGATACGGAAAGATGGTGGGAGTGAGGGTTACGGGGAGACGGTGGGAGTGAGGGATACGGGGAGTCGATGGGAGTGAGGGATACGGGGAGACGGTGGGAGTGAGGGATACGGGGAGACGGTAGGAGTGAGGGATACGGGGAGGTGGTGGGAGTGAGGGGTCCGGGGAGACGGTAGGAGTGAGGGATACGGGGAGACGGTGGGAGTGAGGGATACGGGGAGGTGGTGGGAGTGAGGGGTCCGGGGAGACGGTAGGAGTGAGGGATACGGGGAGACGGTAGGAGTGAGGGATACGGGGAGGTGGTGGGAGTGAGGGGTCCGGGGAGACGGTTGGAGTGAGGGACACAGGGTGACGGTTGGAGTGAGGGACACGGGGAGACGGTAGGAGTGAGGGATACGGGGAGGTGGTGGGAGTGAGGGGTCCGGGGAGACGGTAGGAGTGAGGGATACGGGGAGACGGTGGGAGTGATGGATACGGGGAGACGGTGGGAGTGAGGGGTACGGGAAGACCGTGGGGGTGAGGGATACGGGGAAACGGTGGGATTGAGGGATACGGGGAGATGGTGGTAGTGAGGGATAAGTGGAGACCATGGGGGTGAGGGATACGGGGAGATGGTGTGAGTGAGGGATACGGGGAGACAGTGGGATTGAGGGATACGGGGAGACGGTGGGAGTGAGGGATGCGGGGAGACGGTGGGAGTGAGCAATACGGGGAGATGGTGTGAGTGAGGGATACGGGGAGACAGTGGGATTGAGGGATACGGGGAGACGGTGGGAGTGAGAGATACGGGAATACGGTGGGAGTGAGGGAGACGTAGAAACGGTGGGAGTGAGGGATACAGGGAGCCGGAGGGAGTGAGGGATACGGGGAGACGGTGGGAGTGAGGGATACGGGGAGCCGGAGGGAGTGAGGGATACGGGGAGACGGTGGGAGTGAGGGAGAAGGGTAGATGGTGGGAGTGAGGGAGACGTAAAAACGGTGGGAGTGAGGGGTTCGGGGAGACGGTGAGAGTGAGGGACACAGGGTGACGGTGGGAGTGAGGGACACAGGGAGACGGTGGGAGTGAGGGATATGGGGAGACGGTGGTAGTGAGGGACACAGGGTGACGGTGGGAGTGAGGGATACGGGGATACGGTGGGAGTGAGGGAAACGGGGAGACGGTGGGAGTGAGGGACACAGGGAGACGGTGGGAGTGAGGGTTATGGGGACACGGTGGGAGTGAGGGACACAGGGAGACGGTTGGAGTGAGGGATACGGGGATACGGTGGGAGTGAGGGATACGGGGAGACGGTGGGAGTGAGGGATACGGGGTGGTGGTGGGAGTGAGGGGTACGGGGAGACAGTGGGAGTGAGGGTTACGGGGAGACGGTGGGAGTAAGAGATGCGGGGAGACCATGGGGGTGGGGGATACGGGGAGATGGTGTAAGTGAGGGATACGGGGAGACAGTGGGAGTGAGGAATACGGGGAGATGGTGGGAGTGAGGGAGACGGAAAGACGGTGGGAGTGAGGGATACGGGGCGACGGTGGGAGTGAGGGATACGGGGAGACGGAGGGAGTGAGGGATACGGGGAGACGGTGGGAGTGAGGGAGAAGGGTAGATGGTGGGAGTGAGGGAAACGGGGAAAAGATGGGAGTGAGTGATATGGGGAGACGGTGGGAGTGAGGGACTCAGGGAGACGGTGGGAGTGAGGGATACGGGGATACGGTGGGAGTGAGGGATACGGGGAGATGGTGGATGTGAGGGATACGGGGAGATGGTGGGAGTGAAGGATACGGGGAGACGGTGGGAGCGAGGGATGCAGGGAGACGGTGGGAGTGAGGGATACAGGGAGATGGTGGGAGTGAGGGATACGGTGAGACGGTGGGAGTGAGGGATAAGGTGAGACGGTGGGAGTGAGGGATACTGGGAGACAGTGGGAGTGAGGGATACGGGGAGACGGTGGGAGTGAGGGATACAGGGAGATGGTGGGAGTGAGGGATACGGGGAGACGGTGGGAGTGAGGAATAACGGGAGGCAGTGGGAGTGAGGGATACGGGTAGACGGTGGTAGTGAGGGATATGGGGATACGGTGGGAGTGAGGGATACGGGGAGACGGTGGGAGTGAGGGATACGGGGAGATGGTGGGAGTGAGGGATACGGGGAGACGGTGGGTGCGAGGGATACAGGGAGATGGTGGGAGTGAGGGATACAGGGAGATGGTGGGAGTGAGGGAAACGGGGAGACGGTGGGAGTGAGGGATAAGGTGAGACGGTGGGAGTGAGTGATACGGGGAGACGGTGGGAGTGAGGGATACCGTGAGACGGTGGGGGTGAGTGATACAGGGAGTTGGTGGGAGTGAGGGATACGGGGAGACGGTGGGAGTGAGGGATAGGGGGAGGCGGTGGAAGTGAGGGATACGGGGAGACGGTGGGAGTGAGGGAGAAGGGGAGACGGTGGGAGTGAGGGATACGGGGAGACGGTGGAGGTGACGGATACGGGGAGACGGTGGGAGTGAGGGATACGGGGAGACGGTGGGAGTGAGGGACACCGGGAGACGGTGGGAGTGAGGGACACCGGGAGACGGTGGGAGTGAGGGACACGGGGAGACGGTGTTAGTGAGGGACACAGGGAGACGGTGGGAGTGAGGGATATGGGGAGACCGTGGGAGTGAGGGACACAGGGTGACGGTGGGAGTCAGGGATACGGGGATACGGTGGGAGTGAGGAATACGGGGAGACGGTGGGAGTAAGGGATACGGGGAGGTGGTGGGAGTGAGGGGTACGGGGATACGGTGGGAGTGAGGGATACGGGGAGACGGTGGGAGTGAGGGACACAGGAAGACGGTGGGAGTGAGGGACACGGGGAGATGGTGGGAGTGAGGGATACGTGGATACGGTGGGAGTGAGGGATACGGGGAGACGGTGGGAGTGAGGGATACGGGGAGGTGGTGGGAGTGAGGGGTACGGGGAGGTGGTGGGAGTGAGGGGTACGGGGAGACGGTGGGAGTGAACGTTACGGGGAGACGGTGGGAGTAAGGGATGCGGGGATACCATGGGGGTGGGGGATACGGGGAGATGGTGTAAGTGAGGGATACGGGGAGACAGTGGGATTGAGGGAAACGGGGAGACGGTGGGAGTGAGGGATATGGGGAGACAGTGGGAGTGAGGGACACAGAGAGACGGTGGGAGTGAGGGATACGGGGAGGTGGTGTGAGTGAGGGGTTCGGGGAGACGGTGGGAGTGAGGGTTACGGGGAGACGTTGGGAGTGAGGAATACAGAGAGATGGTGGGAGTGAGGGATACGGGGAGACGGTGGGAGTGAGGGATACGGGGAGACGGTGGGAGTGAGGGAGAAGGGGAGACGGTGGGAGTGAGGGATACGGGGAATCGATGGGAGTGAGGGATACGGGGAGACGGTGGGAGTGAGGGACACAGGGTGACGGGTGGAGTGAGGGACACGGGGAGACGGTGGGAGTGAGGGATACATAGAGACGGTGGGAGTGAGGGATATGGGGATACGGTGGGAGTGAGGGATACGGGGAGACGGTGGGAGTGAGGGATACGGGGAGGTGGTGGGAGTGAGGGACACAGGGTGACGGGTGGAGTGAGGGACACGGGGAGACAGTGGGAGTGAGGGACACATAGAGACGGTGGGAGTGAGGGATATGGGGATACGGTGGGAGTGAGGGATACGGGGAGACGGTGGGAGTGAGGGATACGGGGAGGTGGTGGGAGTGAGGGATCCGGGGAGACGGTAGGAGTGAGGGATACGGGGTGACGGTGGGAGTGATGGATACGGGGAGACGGTGGGAGTGAGGGGTACGGGAAGAACGTGGGGGAGAGGGATACGGGGAAACGGTGGGATTGAGGGATACGGGGAGATGGTGGTAGTGAGGGATAAGTGGAGACCATGGGGGTGAGGGATACGGGGAGATGGTGTGAGTGAGGGATACGGGGAGACGGTGGGAGTGAGGGATACGGGGAGACGGTGGGAGTGAGGGATACGGGGAGTCGATGGGAGTGAGGGATACGGGGAGACGGTGGGAGTGAGGGTTACGGGGAGACGGTAGGAGTGAGGGATACGGGAGACGGTGGGAGTGAGGGATACGGGGAGGTGGTGGGAGTGAGGGGTCCGGGGAGACGGTAGGAGTGAGGGATACGGGGAGACGGTGGGAGTGAGGGATAGGGGGAGGTGGTGGGAGTGAGGGGTCCGGGGAGACGGTGGGAGTGAGGGATACAGGGAGATGGTGGGAGTGAGGGATACGGGGATACGGTGGGAGTGAGGGAGACGTAGAGACGGTGGGAGTGAGGGATACGGGGAGGTGGTGTGAGTGAGGGGTTCGGGGAGACGGTGGGAGTGAGGGATACGGGGAGACGGTGAGAGTGAGGGTTACGGGGAGACGGTGGGAGTGAGGGATACCGAGAGATGGTGGGAGTGAGGGATACGGGAGACGGTGGGAGTGAGGGATACGGGGAGGTGGTGTGAGTGAGGGGTTCGGGGAGACGGTGGGAGTGAGGGATACAGGGAGACAGTGGGAGTGAGGGATACGGGGAGACGGTGAGAGTGAGGGTTACGGGGAGACGGTGGGAGTGAGGAATACAGAGAGATGGTGGGAGTGAGGGATACGGGGAGACGGTGGGAGTGAGGGATACGGGGAGACGGTGGGAGTGAGGGAGAAGGGGAGACGGTGGGAGTGAGGGAGAAGGGGAGACGGTGGGAGTGAGGGATACGGGGAATCGATGGGAGTGAGGGATACGGGGAGACGGTGGGAGTGAGGGACACAGGGTGACGGGTGGAGTGAGGGACACGGGGAGACGGTGGGAGTGAGGGATACATAGAGACGGTGGGAGTGAGGGATATGGGGATACGGTGGGAGTGAGGGATACGGGGAGACGGTGGGAGTGAGGGATACGGGGAGGTGGTGGGAGTGAGGGACACAGGGTGACGGGTGGAGTGAGGGACACGGGGAGACAGTGGGAGTGAGGGACACATAGAGACGGTGGGAGTGAGGGATATGGGGATACGGTGGGAGTGAGGGATACGGGGAGACGGTGGGAGTGAGGGATACGGGGAGGTGGTGGGAGTGAGGGATCCGGGGAGACGGTAGGAGTGAGGGATACGGGGTGACGGTGGGAGTGATGGATACGGGGAGACGGTGGGAGTGAGGGGTACGGGAAGAACGTGGGGGAGAGGGATACGGGGAAACGGTGGGATTGAGGGATACGGGGAGATGGTGGTAGTGAGGGATAAGTGGAGACCATGGGGGTGAGGGATACGGGGAGATGGTGTGAGTGAGGGATACGGGGAGACGGTGGGAGTGAGGGATACGGGGAGACGGTGGGAGTGAGGGATACGGGGAGTCGATGGGAGTGAGGGATACGGGGAGACGGTGGGAGTGAGGGTTACGGGGAGACGGTAGGAGTGAGGGATACGGGAGACGGTGGGAGTGAGGGATACGGGGAGGTGGTGGGAGTGAGGGGTCCGGGGAGACGGTAGGAGTGAGGGATACGGGGAGACGGTGGGAGTGAGGGATACGGGGAGGTGGTGGGAGTGAGGGGTCCGGGGAGACGGTGGGAGTGAGGGATACAGGGAGATGGTGGGAGTGAGGGATACGGAAAGATGGTGGGAGTGAGGGTTACGGGGAGACGGTGGGAGTGAGGGATACGGGGAGTCGATGGGAGTGAGGGATACGGGGAGACGGTGGGAGTGAGGGATACGGGGAGACGGTAGGAGTGAGGGATACGGGGAGGTGGTGGGAGTGAGGGGTCCGGGGAGACGGTAGGAGTGAGGGATACGGGGAGACGGTGGGAGTGAGGGATACGGGGAGGTGGTGGGAGTGAGGGGTCCGGGGAGACGGTAGGAGTGAGGGATACGGGGAGACGGTAGGAGTGAGGGATACGGGGAGGTGGTGGGAGTGAGGGGTCCGGGGAGACGGTTGGAGTGAGGGACACAGGGTGACGGTTGGAGTGAGGGACACGGGGAGACGGTAGGAGTGAGGGATACGGGGAGGTGGTGGGAGTGAGGGGTCCGGGGAGACGGTAGGAGTGAGGGATACGGGGAGACGGTGGGAGTGATGGATACGGGGAGACGGTGGGAGTGAGGGGTACGGGAAGACCGTGGGGGTGAGGGATACGGGGAAACGGTGGGATTGAGGGATACGGGGAGATGGTGGTAGTGAGGGATAAGTGGAGACCATGGGGGTGAGGGATACGGGGAGATGGTGTGAGTGAGGGATACGGGGAGACAGTGGGATTGAGGGATACGGGGAGACGGTGGGAGTGAGGGATGCGGGGAGACGGTGGGAGTGAGCAATACGGGGAGATGGTGTGAGTGAGGGATACGGGGAGACAGTGGGATTGAGGGATACGGGGAGACGGTGGGAGTGAGAGATACGGGAATACGGTGGGAGTGAGGGAGACGTAGAAACGGTGGGAGTGAGGGATACAGGGAGCCGGAGGGAGTGAGGGATACGGGGAGACGGTGGGAGTGAGGGATACGGGGAGCCGGAGGGAGTGAGGGATACGGGGAGACGGTGGGAGTGAGGGAGAAGGGTAGATGGTGGGAGTGAGGGAGACGTAGAAACGGTGGGAGTGAGGGGTTCGGGGAGACGGTGAGAGTGAGGGACACAGGGTGACGGTGGGAGTGAGGGACACAGGGAGACGGTGGGAGTGAGGGATATGGGGAGACGGTGGTAGTGAGGGACACAGGGTGACGGTGGGAGTGAGGGATACGGGGATACGGTGGGAGTGAGGGAAACGGGGAGACGGTGGGAGTGAGGGACACAGGGAGACGGTGGGAGTGAGGGTTATGGGGACACGGTGGGAGTGAGGGACACAGGGAGACGGTTGGAGTGAGGGATACGGGGATACGGTGGGAGTGAGGGATACGGGGAGACGGTGGGAGTGAGGGATACGGGGTGGTGGTGGGAGTGAGGGGTACGGGGAGACAGTGGGAGTGAGGGTTACGGGGAGACGGTGGGAGTAAGAGATGCGGGGAGACCATGGGGGTGGGGGATACGGGGAGATGGTGTAAGTGAGGGATACGGGGAGACAGTGGGAGTGAGGAATACGGGGAGATGGTGGGAGTGAGGGAGACGGAAAGACGGTGGGAGTGAGGGATACGGGGCGACGGTGGGAGTGAGGGATACGGGGAGACGGAGGGAGTGAGGGATACGGGGAGACGGTGGGAGTGAGGGAGAAGGGTAGATGGTGGGAGTGAGGGAAACGGGGAAAAGATGGGAGTGAGTGATATGGGGAGACGGTGGGAGTGAGGGACTCAGGGAGACGGTGGGAGTGAGGGATACGGGGATACGGTGGGAGTGAGGGATACGGGGAGATGGTGGATGTGAGGGATACGGGGAGATGGTGGGAGTGAAGGATACGGGGAGACGGTGGGAGCGAGGGATGCAGGGAGACGGTGGGAGTGAGGGATACAGGGAGATGGTGGGAGTGAGGGATACGGTGAGACGGTGGGAGTGAGGGATAAGGTGAGACGGTGGGAGTGAGGGATACGGGGAGACAGTGGGAGTGAGGGATACGGGGAGACGGTGGGAGTGAGGGATACAGGGAGATGGTGGGAGTGAGGGATACGGGGAGACGGTGGGAGTGAGGAATAACGGGAGGCAGTGGGAGTGAGGGATACGGGTAGACGGTGGTAGTGAGGGATATGGGGATACGGTGGGAGTGAGGGATACGGGGAGACGGTGGGAGTGAGGGATACGGGGAGATGGTGGGAGTGAGGGATACGGGGAGACGGTGGGTGCGAGGGATACAGGGAGATGGTGGGAGTGAGGGATACAGGGAGATGGTGGGAGTGAGGGAAACGGGGAGACGGTGGGAGTGAGGGATAAGGTGAGACGGTGGGAGTGAGTGATACGGGGAGACGGTGGGAGTGAGGGATACCGTGAGACGGTGGGGGTGAGTGATACAGGGAGTTGGTGGGAGTGAGGGATACGGGGAGACGGTGGGAGTGAGGGATAGGGGGAGGCGGTGGAAGTGAGGGATACGGGGAGACGGTGGGAGTGAGGGAGAAGGGGAGACGGTGGGAGTGAGGGATACGGGGAGACGGTGGAGGTGACGGATACGGGGAGACGGTGGGAGTGAGGGATACGGGGAGACGGTGGGAGTGAGGGACACCGGGAGACGGTGGGAGTGAGGGACACCGGGAGACGGTGGGAGTGAGGGACACGGGGAGACGGTGTTAGTGAGGGACACAGGGAGACGGTGGGAGTGAGGGATATGGGGAGACCGTGGGAGTGAGGGACACAGGGTGACGGTGGGAGTCAGGGATACGGGGATACGGTGGGAGTGAGGAATACGGGGAGACGGTGGGAGTAAGGGATACGGGGAGGTGGTGGGAGTGAGGGGTACGGGGATACGGTGGGAGTGAGGGATACGGGGAGACGGTGGGAGTGAGGGACACAGGAAGACGGTGGGAGTGAGGGACACGGGGAGATGGTGGGAGTGAGGGATACGTGGATACGGTGGGAGTGAGGGATACGGGGAGACGGTGGGAGTGAGGGATACGGGGAGGTGGTGGGAGTGAGGGGTACGGGGAGGTGGTGGGAGTGAGGGGTACGGGGAGACGGTGGGAGTGAACGTTACGGGGAGACGGTGGGAGTAAGGGATGCGGGGATACCATGGGGGTGGGGGATACGGGGAGATGGTGTAAGTGAGGGATACGGGGAGACAGTGGGATTGAGGGAAACGGGGAGACGGTGGGAGTGAGGGATATGGGGAGACAGTGGGAGTGAGGGACACAGAGAGACGGTGGGAGTGAGGGATACGGGGATACGGTGGGAGTGAGGGATACGGGGAGACGGTGGGAGTGAGGGATACGGAAAGGTGGTGGGAGTGAGGGGTCCGGGGAGACGGTAGGAGTGAGGGATACGGGGAGACGGTGGGAGTGATGGATACGGGGAGACGGTGGGAGTGAGGGGTACGGGAAGACCGTGGGGGTGAGGGATACGGAAAGGTGGTGGGAGTGAGGGGTCCGGGGAGACGGTAGGAGTGAGGGAGACGTAGAAACAGTGGGAGTGAGTGAAACGGGGCGACGGTGGGAGTGAGGGATACGGGGAGCCGGAGGGAGTGAGGGATACGGGGAGACGATGGGAGTGAGGGATAAGGGGAGACAGTGAGAGTGAGGGACACGGGGAGACGGTGTGAGTGAGGGACACAGGGAGACGGTGGGAGTGAGGGATACGGGGAGACGGTGGGAGTGAGGGATACGGGGAGGTGGTGGGAGTGAGGGGTATGGGGAGGTGGTGGGAGTGAGGGGTACGGGGAGACGGTGGGAGTGAACGTTACGGGGAGACGGTGGGAGTAAGGGATGCGGGGATACCATGGGGGTGGGGGATACGGGGAGATGGTGTAAGTGAGGGATACGGGGAGACAGTGGGATTGAGGGAAACGGGGAGACGGTGGGAGTGAGGGATATGGGGAGACAGTGGGAGTGAGGGACACAGAGAGACGGTGGGAGTGAGGGATACGGGGATACGGTGGGAGTGATGGATACGGGGAGACGGTGGGAGTGAGGGATACGGAAAGGTGGTGGGAGTGAGGGGTCCGGGGAGACGGTAGGAGTGAGGGATACGGGGAGACGGTGGGAGTGATGGATTCGGGGAGACGGTGGGAGTGAGGGGTACGGGAAGACCGTGGGGGTGAGGGATACGGAAAGGTGGTGGGAGTGAGGGGTCCGGGGAGACGGTAGGAGTGAGGGATACGGGGAGACGGTGGGAGTGATGGATACGGGGAAACAGTGGGATTGAGGGATACGGGGAGATGGTGGTAGTGAGGGATAAGTGGAGACCATGGGGGTGAGGGATCCGGGGAGATGGTGTGAGTGAGGGATACGGGGAGACAGTGGGATTGAGGGATACGGGGAGACGGTGGGAGTGAGGGATGCGGGGAGACGGTGGGAGTGAGGAATACGGGGAGATGGTGGGAGTGAGAGATACGGGGAGACGGTGAGAGTGAGGGAGACGTCGAAACGGTGGGAGTGAGTGAAACGGGGCGACGGTGGGAGTGAGGGATACGGGGAGCCGGAGGGAGTGAGGGATACGGGGAGACGGTGGGAGTGAGGGAGAAGGGTAGATGGTGGGAGTGAGGGATAAGGGGAGACAGTGAGAGTGAGGGACACGGGGAGACGGTGTGAGTGAGGGACACAGGGAGACGGTGGGAAAGAGGGATATGGGGAGACGGTGGGAGTGAGGGACACAGGGTGACGGTGGGAGTGAGGGATACGGGGATACGGTGGGAGTGAGGGATACGGGGAGACGGTGGGAGTGAGGGACACAGGGAGACGGTGGGAGTGAGGGATACAGGGAGTCGATGGGAATGAGGGAAACGGGGAGACGGTGGGAGTGAGGGACACAGGGAGACGGTGGGAGTGAGGGACACGGGGAGACGGTGGGAGTGAGGGATATGGGGAGACGGTGGGAGTGAGGGACACAGGGAGACGGTTGGAGTGAGGGATACGGGGATACGGTGGGAGTGAGGGATACGGGGAGACGGTGGGAGTGAGGGATACGGGGAGGTGGTGGGAGTGAGGGGTACGGGGAGGTGGTGGGAGTGAGGGGTACGGGGAGACGGTGGGAGTGAGGGTTACGGGGAGACGGTGGATGTGAGGGATACGGGGAGATGGTGGGAGTGAAGGATACGGGGAGACGGTGGGAGCGAGGGATACAGGGAGACGGTGGGAGTGAGGGATACAGGGAGATGGTGGGAGTGAGGGATACGGTGAGACGGTGGGAGTGAGGGATAAGGTGAGACGGTGGGAGTGAGGGATACGGGGAGACAGTGGGAGTGAGGGATACGGGGAGACGGTGGGAGTGAGGGATACAGGGAGATGGTGGAAGTGAGGGATACGGGGAGACAGTGGGATTGAGGGAAACGGGGAGACGGTGGGAGTGAGGGATGCGGGGAGACGGTGGGAGTGAGGAATACGGGGAGATGGTGGGAGTGAGGGATATGGGGATACGGTGGGAGTGAGGGATACGGGGAGATGGTGGATGTGAGGGATACGGGGAGATGGTGGGAGTGAAGGATACGGGGAGACGGTGGGAGCGA
Source organism: Scyliorhinus torazame (assembly GCF_047496885.1). NCBI lineage: Eukaryota > Metazoa > Chordata > Chondrichthyes > Carcharhiniformes > Scyliorhinidae > Scyliorhinus > Scyliorhinus torazame. The sequence continues at coordinate 82,688,878 of NC_092722.1, forward strand.
GGGATACAGGGAGACGGTGGGAGTGAGGGATACAGGGAGATGGTGGGAGTGAGGGATACGGTGAGACGGTGGGAGTGAGGGATAAGGTGAGACGGTGGGAGTGAGGGATACGGGGATACAGTGGGAGTGAGGGATACGGGGAGACGGTGGGAGTGAGGGATACAGGGAGATGGTGGGAGTGAGGGATACGGGGAGACGGTGGGAGTGAGGAATAACGAGAGGCGGTGGGAGGGAGGGATACGGGTAGACGGTGGGAGTGAGGGATATGGGGATACGGTGGGAGTGAGGGATACGGGGAGACGGTGGGAGTGAGGGATACGGGGAGATGGTGGGAGTGACGGATAAGGGGAGACGGTGGGTGCGAGGGATACAGGGAGATGGTGGGAGTGAGGGATACAGGGAGATGGTGGGAGTGAGGGATCCGGGGAGCCGGTGGGAGTGAGGGATAAGGTGAGACGGTGGGAGTGAGTGATACGGGGAGACGGTGGGAGTGAGGGATACCGTGAGACGGTGGGAGTGAGGGATACAGGGAGTTGGTGGGAGTGAGGGATATGGGGAGACGGTGGGAGTGAGGGATACGGGGAGGCGGTGGAAGTGAGGGATACGGGGAGACGGTGGGAGTGAGGGAGAAGGGGAGACGGTGGGAGTGAGGGATACGGGGAGTCGATGGGAGTGAGGGATACGGGGAGACGGTGGGAGTGAGGGACACCGGGAGACGGTGGGAGTGAGGGACACGGGGAGATGGTGGGAGTGAGGGATATGGGGAGACGGTGGGAGTGAGGGACACAGAGAGACGGTGGGAGTGAGGGATACGGGGATACGGTGGGAGTGAGGGATACGGGGAGATGGTGGGAATGAGGGAATCAGGGATCCAGTGGGAGTGAGGGATATGGGGAGACGGAGGGAGTGAGGGATACGGGGAGAGGGTGGGAGTGAGTGAGACGTAGAGACAGTGGGAGTGAGTGAAACGGGGCGACGGTGGGAGTGAGGGATACGGGGAGCCGGAGGGAGTGAGGGATACGGGGAGACGGTGGGAGTGAGGGAGAAGGGGAGACGGTGGGAGTGAGGGATACGGGGAGACGGTGGGAGTGAGGGACACCGGGAGACGGTGGGAGTGAGGGATAAGGTGAGACCATGGGGGTGGGGGATACGGGGAGATGGTGTAAGTGAGGGAAACGGGGAGACGGTGGGAGTGAGGGTCACAGAGAGACGGTGGGAGTGAGAGATACGGGGATACGGTGGGAGTGAGGGACACAGGGTGACGGTGGGAGTGAGGGATATGGGGAGACGGTGGGAGTGAGGGATACAGGGTGACGGTGGGAGTGAGGGACACAGGGTGACGGTGGGAGTGAGGGACACAGGGTGACGGTGGGAGTGAGGGACACAGGGTGACGGTGGGAGTGAGGGACACAGGGTGACGGTGGGAGTGAGGGATACGGGGAGACGGAGGGAGTGAGGGATACGGGGAGACAGCGGGAGTGAGGGACACAGAGAGACGGTGGGAGTGAGGGATACGGGGATACGGTGGGAGTGAGGGATACAGGGAGGCGGTGGGAGTAAGGGATACGGGGAGTCGATGGGAGTGAGGGATACGGGGAGACAGCGGGAGTGAGGGACACAGAGATACGGTGGGAGTGAGGGATACAGGGAGGCGGTCGGAGTGAGGGATACGGGGAGACGGTGGGAGTGAGGGATAAGGGGAGACGGTGGGAGTGAGGGACACAGAGAGACGGTGGGAGTGAGGGATAAGGGGAGACGGTGGGAGTGAGGGATACAGAGAGACGGTGGGAGTGAGGGATACGGGGATACGGTGGGAGTGAGGAATACGGGGAGACGGTGGGAGTGAGGGAAACGGGGAGACGGTGGGAGTGAGGGATAAGGGGAGACGGTGGGAGTGAGGGACACGGGGAGACGGTGGGAGTGAGGGATAAGGGGAGACGGTGGGAGTGAGGGACACAGAGAGACGGTGGGAGTGAGGGATACGGGGATACGGTGGGAGTGAGGGATACGGGGAGACGGTGGGAGTGAGGGATACGGGGAGGTGGTGGGAGTGAGGGGTACGGGGAGGTGGAGGGAGTGAGGGGTACGGGGAGACGGTGGGAGTGAACGTTACGGGGAGACGGTGGGAGTAAGGGATGCGGGGAGACCATGGGGGTGGGGGATACGGGGAGACAGTGGGATTGAGGGAAACGGGGACACGGTGGGAGTGAGGGATATGGGGAGACAGTGGGAGTGAGGGACACAGAGAGACGGTGGGAGTGAGGGATACGGGGATACGGTGGGAGTGAGGGATACGGGGAGACGGTGGGAGTGAGGGATACGGGAAGGTGGTGGGAGTGAGGGGTACGAGAAGACCGTGGGGGTGAGGGATACGGAGATACGGTGGGAGTGAGGGATAAGGGGAGACAGTGGGAGTGAGGGACACAGGGTGACGGTGGGAGTGAGGGATACGGGGAGACGATGGGAGTGAGGGACACAGGGTGACGGTGGGAGTGAGGGATACGGGGAGACGGTGGGAGTGAGGGATACGGGGGGACAGTGGGAGTGAGGGATACGGGGATACGGTGGGAGTGAGGGATACGGGGAGATGGTGGGAGTAAGGGATACGGGGAGTCGATGGGAGTGAGGGAAACGGGGAAACGGTGGGAGTGAGGGATAGGGGGAGACGGTGGGAATGAGGGATACGGGGAGACGGTGGGAATGAGGGATACGGGGAGACGGTGGGAGTGAGGGATATGGGGAGACGGTGGGAATGAGGGATACGGGGAGACGGTGGGAGTGAGGGATATGGGGAGACGGTGGGAGTGAGGGACACAGGGAGACGGTGGGAGTGAGGGACACGGGGAGACGGTGGGAATGAGGGATACGGGGAGACGGTGGGAGTGAGGGACACAGAGAGACGGTTGGAGTGAGGGATACGGGGATACGGTGGGAGTGAGGGATACGGGGAGACGGTGGGAATGAGGGATACGGGGAGACGGTGGGAGTGAGGGATATGGGGAGACGGTGGGAGTGAGGGACACAGGGAGACGGTGGGAGTGAGGGACACGGGGAGACGGTGGGAGTGAGGGATACGGGGAGACGGTGGGAATGAGGGATACGGGGAGACGGTGGGAGTGAGGGATTTGGGGAGACGCTGGGAGTGAGGGACACAGGGAGACGGTGGGAGTGAGGGACACGGGGAGACGGTGGGAGTGAGGGATATGGGGAGACGGTGGGAGTGAGGGACACAGAGAGACGGTTGGAGTGAGGGATACGGGGATACGGTGGGAGTGAGGGATACGGGGAGACGGTGGGAGTGAGGGATACGGGGAGGTGGTGGGAGTGAGGGGTACGGGGAGGTGGTGGGAGTGAGGGGTACGGGGAGACGGTGGGAGTGAAGATTACGGGGAGACGGTGGGAGTGAGGGATGCGGGGAGACCATGGGGGTGGGGGATACGGGGAGATGGTGTAAGTGAGGGATACGGGGAGACAGTGGGATTGAGGGAAACGGGGAGATGGTGCGAGTGAGGGATGCGGGGAGACGGTGGGAGTGAGGAATACGGGGAGATGGTGGGAGTGAGGGAGACGGAGAGACGGTGGGAGTGAGGGATACGGGGCGACGGTGGGTGCGAGGGATACAGGGAGATGGTGGGAGTGAGGGATACAGGGAGATGGTGGGAGTGAGGGATAAGGGGAGCCGGTGGGAGTGAGGGATAAGGTGAGACGGTGGGAGTGAGTGATACGGGGAGACGGTGGGAGTGAGGGATACCGTGAGACGGTGGGAGTGAGGGATACAGGGAGTTGGTGGGAGTGAGGGATATGGGGAGACGGTGGGAGTGAGGGATACGGGGAGGCGGTGGAAGTGAGGGATACGGGGAGACGGTGGGAGTGAGGGAGAAGGGGAGACGGTGGGAGTGAGGGATACGGGGAGACGGTGGGAGTGAGGGATATGGGGAGACGGTGGGAGTGAGGGACACAGAGAGACGGTGGGAGTGAGGGATACGGGGATACGGTGGGAGTGAGGGATACGGGGAGATGGTGGGAATGAGGGAATCAGGGATCCAGTGGGAGTGAGGGATATGGGGAGACGGAGGGAGTGAGGGATACGGGGAGAGGGTGGGAGTGAGTGAGACGTAGAGACGGTGGGAGTGAGTGAAACGGGGCGACGGTGGGAGTGAGTGATACGGGGAGCCGGAGGGAGTGAGGGATACGGGGAGACGGTGGGAGTGAGGGAGAAGGCGAGACGGTGGGAGTGAGGGATACGGGGAGTCGATGGGAGTGAGGGATACGGGGAGACAGTGGGAGTGAGGGACACCGGGAGACGGTGGGAGAGAGGGATAAGGTGAGACCATGGGGGTGGGGGATACGGGGAGATGGTGTAAGTGAGGGAAACGGGGAGACGGTGGGAGTGAGGGACACGGGGAGACGGTGAGAGTGTGGGATATGGGGAGACGGTGGGAGTGAGGGACACAGAGAGACGGTGGGAGTGAGAGATACGGGGATACGGTGGGAGTGAGGGACACAGGGTGACGGTGGGAGTGAGGGATATGGGGAGACGGTGGGAGAGAGGGGTACAGGGTGATGGTGGGAGTGAGTGACACAGGGTGACGGTGGGAGTGAGGGACACAGGGTGACGGTGGGAGTGAGGGACACAGGGTGACGGTGGGAGTGAGGGACACGGGTGACGGTGGGAGTGAGGGATATGGGGAGACGGTGGGAGTGAGGGACACAGGGTGACGGTGGGAGTGAGGGACACAGGGTGACGGTGGGAGTGAGGGATACGGGGAGATGGAGGGAGTGAGGGATATGGGGAGACGGTGGGAGTGAGGGACACGGGGAGACGGTGGGAGTGAGGGATAAGGGGAGACGGTGGGAGTGAGGGACACAGAGAGACGGTGGGAGTGAGGGATACGGGGATACGGTGGGAGTGAGGGATACGGGGAGACGGTGGGAGTGAGGGATACGGGGAGGTTGTGGGAGTGAGGGGTACGGGGAGGTGGTGGGAGTGAGGGGTACGGGGAGACGGTGGGAGTGAACGTTACGGGGAGACGGTGGGAGTAAGGGAAACGGGGACACGGTGGGAGTGAGGGATATGGGGAGACAGTGGGAGTGAGGGACACAGAGAGACGGTGGGAGTGAGGGATACGGGGATACGGTGGGAGTGAGGGATACGGGGAGACGGTGGGAGTGAGGGATAAGGGGAGACGGTGGGAGTGAGGGACACAGAGAGACGGTGGTAGTGAGGGATACGGGGATACGGTGGGTGAGGGATACGGGGAGACGGTGGGAGTGAGGGATACGGGGAGGTGGTGGGAGTGAGGGGTACGGGGAGGTGGTGGGAGTGAGGGGTACGGGGAGACGGTGGGAGTGAACGTTACGGGGAGACGGTGGGAGTGAGGGATACGGGAAGGTGGTGGGAGTGAGGGACACAGAGAGACGGTGGGAGTGAGGGATACGGGGATACGGTGGGAGTGAGGGATACGGGGAGACGGAGGGAGTGCGGGCTACGGTGAGAGGGTGGGAGTGAGTGAGAAGGGGAGACGGTGGGAGTGAGGGATATGGGTAGACGATGGGAGTGAGGGATACGGGGATACGGTGGGAGTGAGGGATACGGGGAGACGGTGGGAGTGAGGGATACCGGGAGCCGTTGGGAGTGAGGGATACGGGGATACGGAGGGAGTGAGGGATACGGGGAGAGGGTGGGAGTGAGCGAGAAGGGGAGCCGGTAAGAGTGAGGGATACGGGGAGAGGGTGGGAGTGAGCGAGAAGGGGAGACGGTGGGAGTGAGGGATACGGGTAGACGATGGGAGTGAGGGATACGGGGAGACGGGGGGAGTGAGGGATACGGGGAGACGGTGAGACTGAGGGATACGGGGAGAGGGTGGGAGTGAGCGAGAAGGGGAGACGGTGGGAGTGAGGGATGCGGGGAGACAGTGGGAGTGAGGAATACAGGGAGATGGTGGGAGTGAGGGAGACGGAGAGACGGTGGGAGTGAGGGATACGGGGCGACGGTGGGAGTGAGGGATACGGGGAGACGGAGGGAGTGAGGGATACAGGGAGCCGGTGGGAGTGAGGGATACGGGGAGACGGAGGGAGTGAGGGATACATGGAGACAGTGTGATTGAGGGAAACGGGGAGACGGTGGGAGTGAGGGATGCGGGGAGACGGTGGGAGTGAGGAATACCGGGAGCTGGTGGGAGTGAGGGAGACGGAGAGACGGTGGGAGTGAGGGATACGGGGCGACGGTGGGAGTGAGGGATACGGGGAGACGGAGGGAGTGAGGGATACGGGGAGACGGTGGGAGTGAGGGAGAAGGGTAGATGGTGGGAGTGTGGGAAACGGGGAGACGGTGGGAGTGAGTGATATGGGGAGACGGTGGGAGTGAAGGACTCAGGGAGACGGTGGGAGTGAGGGATACGGGGATACGGAGGGAGTGAGGGATACGGGGAGAGGGTGGGAGTGAGCGAGAAGGGGAGACGGTGGGAGTGAGGGATACGGGTAGACGATGGGAGTGAGGGATACGGGGAGACGGGGGGAGTGAGGGATACGGGGAGACGGTGAGACTGAGGGATATGGGGAGACGGTGGGAGTGAGTGACACAGGGAGACGGTGGGAGTGATCGATACGGGGATACGGTGGGGGTGAGGGATCCGGGTGACGGTGGGAGTGAGGGATACGGGGAAACGGTGAGAGTGAGCGATACGGGGAGACGGTGGGTGTGAGTGAAACAGGGAGGCGGTGGGAGTGAGGGATATGGGGAGACGGTGGGAGTGAGGGATACGGGGATATGGTGGGAGTGAGGGATACGGGGAGACGGTGGGAGTGAAGGATACGGGGAGGTGGTGTGAGTGAGGGGTTCGGGGAGACGGTGGGAGTGAGGGATACAGGGAGACGGTGGGAGTGAGGGATACGGGGAGACAGTGAGAGTGCGGGCTACGGGGAGACGGTGGGAGTGAGGGATTCAGGGAGCCGGTGGGAGTGAGGGATACGGGGAGACGGAGGGAGTGAGGGATACATGGAGACAGTGTGATTGAGGGAAACGGGGAGACGGTGGGAGTGAGGGATGCGGGGAGACAGTGGGAGTGAGGAATACAGGGAGATGGTGGGAGTGAGGGAGACGGAGAGACGGTGGGAGTGAGGGATACGGGGCGACGGTGGCAGTGAGGGATACGGGGAGACGGAGGGAGTGAGGGATACAGGGAGCCGGTGGGAGTGAGGGATACGGGGAGACGGAGGGAGTGAGGGATACATGGAGACAGTGTGATTGAGGGAAACGGGGAGACGGTGGGAGTGAGGGATGCGGGGAGACGGTGGGAGTGAGGATTACGGGGAGCTGGTGGGAGTGAGGGAGACGGAGAGACGGTGGGAGTGAGGGATACGGGGCGACGGTGGGAGTGAGGGATACGGGGAGACGGAGGGAGTGAGGGATACGGGGAGACGGTGGGAGTGAGGGAGAAGGGTAGATGGTGGGAGTGAGGGAAACGGGGAGACGGTGGGAGTGAGTGATATGGGGAGACGGTGGGAGTGAGGGACTCAGGGAGACGGTGGGATTGAGGGATACGGGGAGACGGTGGGAGTGAGGGATATGGGGAGACGGTGGGAGTGAGGGACACAGAGAGACGGTTGGAGTGAGGGATACGGGGATACGGTGGGAGTGAGGGATACGGGGAGACGGAGGGAGTGAGGGCTACGGTGAGAGGGTGGGAGTGAGTGAGAAGGGGAGACGGTGGGAGTGAGGGATATGGGTAGACGATGGGAGTGAGGGATACGGGGATACGGTGGGAGTGAGGGATACGGGGAGACGGTGGGAGTGAGGGATACAGGGAGCCGTTGGGAGTGAGGGATACGGGGATACGGAGGGAGTGAGGGATACGGGGAGAGGGTGGGAGTGAGCGAGAAGGGGAGACGGTGGGAGTGAGGGATACGGGTAGACGATGGGAGTGAGGGATACGGGGAGACGGGGGGAGTGAGGGATACGGGGAGACGGTGAGACTGAGGGATATGGGGAGACGGTGGGAGTGAGGGACACTGGGAGACTGTGGGAGTGATCGATACGGGGATACGGTGGGAGTGAGGGATACGGGGAGATGGTGGGAGTGAGGGATACGGGGAGGTGGTGGGAGTGAGCGGTACGGGGAGACGGTGGGAGTGAGGGATATGGGGAGACGGTGAGAGTGAGGGATACGGGGAGACGGTGGGTGTGAGTGAAACAGGGAGACGGTGGGAGTGAGGGATATGGGGAGACGGTGGGAGTGAGGGATACGGGGATATGGTGGGAGTGAGGGATACGGGGAGACGGTGGGGGTGAAGGATACTGGGAGGTGGTGTGAGTGAGGGGTTCGGGGAGACGGTGGGAGTGAGGGATACAGGGAGACGGTGGGAGTGAGGGATACGGGGAGACAGTGAGAGTGCGGGCTACGGGGAGACGGTGGGAGTGAGGGATTCAGGGAGCCGGTGGGAGTGAGGGATACGGGGCGACGGAGGGAGTGAGGGATACATGGAGACAGTGTGATTGAGGGAAACGGGGAGACGGTGGGAGTGAGGGATGCGGGGAGACAGTGGGAGTGAGGAATACAGGGAGATGGTGGGAGTGAGGGAGACGGAGAGACGGTGGGAGTGAGGTATACGGGGAGACGGAGGGAGTGAGGGATACGGGGAGACGGTGGGAGTGAGGGAGAAGGGTAGATGGTGGGAGTGTGGGAAACGGGGAGACGGTGGGAGTGAGTGATATGGGGAGACGGTGGGAGTGAAGGACTCAGGGAGACGGTGGGAGTGAGGGATACGGGGATACGGAGGGAGTGAGGGATACGGGGAGAGGGTGGGAGTGAGCGAGAAGGGGAGACGGTGGGAGTGAGGGATACGGGTAGACGATGGGAGTGAGGGATACGGGGAGACGGGGGGAGTGAGGGATACGGGGAGACGGTGAGACTGAGGGATATGGGGAGACGGTGGGAGTGAGTGACACAGGGAGACGGTGGGAGTGATCGATACGGGGATACGGTGGGGGTGAGGGATCCGGGTGACGGTGGGAGTGAGGGATACGGGGAAACGGTGAGAGTGAGCGATACGGGGAGACGGTGGGTGTGAGTGAAACAGGGAGGCGGTGGGAGTGAGGGATATGGGGAGACGGTGGGAGTGAGGGATACGGGGATATGGTGGGAGTGAGGGATACGGGGAGACGGTGGGAGTGAAGGATACGGGGAGGTGGTGTGAGTGAGGGGTTCGGGGAGACGGTGGGAGTGAGGGATACAGGGAGACGGTGGGAGTGAGGGATACGGGGAGACAGTGAGAGTGCGGGCTACGGGGAGACGGTGGGAGTGAGGGATTCAGGGAGCCGGTGGGAGTGAGGGATACGGGGAGACGGAGGGAGTGAGGGATACATGGAGACAGTGTGATTGAGGGAAACGGGGAGACGGTGGGAGTGAGGGATGCGGGGAGACAGTGGGAGTGAGGAATACAGGGAGATGGTGGGAGTGAGGGAGACGGAGAGACGGTGGGAGTGAGGGATACGGGGCGACGGTGGCAGTGAGGGATACGGGGAGACGGAGGGAGTGAGGGATACAGGGAGCCGGTGGGAGTGAGGGATACGGGGAGACGGAGGGAGTGAGGGATACATGGAGACAGTGTGATTGAGGGAAACGGTGAGACGGTGGGAGTGAGGGATGCGGGGAGACGGTGGGAGTGAGGATTACGGGGAGCTGGTGGGAGTGAGGGAGACGGAGAGACGGTGGGAGTGAGGGATACGGGGCGACGGTGGGAGTGAGGGATACGGGGAGACGGAGGGAGTGAGGGATACGGGGAGACGGTGGGAGTGAGGGAGAAGGGTAGATGGTGGGAGTGAGGGAAACGGGGAGACGGTGGGAGTGAGTGATATGGGGAGACGGTGGGAGTGAGGGACTCAGGGAGACGGTGGGATTGAGGGATACGGGGAGACGGTGGGAGTGAGGGATATGGGGAGACGGTGGGAGTGAGGGACACAGAGAGACGGTTGGAGTGAGGGATACGGGGATACGGTGGGAGTGAGGGATACGGGGAGACGGAGGGAGTGAGGGCTACGGTGAGAGGGTGGGAGTGAGTGAGAAGGGGAGACGGTGGGAGTGAGGGATATGGGTAGACGATGGGAGTGAGGGATACGGGGATACGGTGGGAGTGAGGGATACGGGGAGACGGTGGGAGTGAGGGATACAGGGAGCCGTTGGGAGTGAGGGATACGGGGATACGGAGGGAGTGAGGGATACGGGGAGAGGGTGGGAGTGAGCGAGAAGGGGAGACGGTGGGAGTGAGGGATACGGGTAGACGATGGGAGTGAGGGATACGGGGAGACGGGGGGAGTGAGGGATACGGGGAGACGGTGAGACTGAGGGATATGGGGAGACGGTGGGAGTGAGGGACACTGGGAGACTGTGGGAGTGATCGATACGGGGATACGGTGGGAGTGAGGGATACGGGGAGATGGTGGGAGTGAGGGATACGGGGAGGTGGTGGGAGTGAGCGGTACGGGGAGACGGTGGGAGTGAGGGATATGGGGAGACGGTGAGAGTGAGGGATACGGGGAGACGGTGGGTGTGAGTGAAACAGGGAGACGGTGGGAGTGAGGGATATGGGGAGACGGTGGGAGTGAGGGATACGGGGATATGGTGGGAGTGAGGGATACGGGGAGACGGTGGGGGTGAAGGATACTGGGAGGTGGTGTGAGTGAGGGGTTCGGGAAGACGGTGGGAGTGAGGGATACAGGGAGACGGTGGGAGTGAGGGATACGGGGAGACAGTGAGAGTGCGGGCTACGGGGAGACGGTGGGAGTGAGGGATTCAGGGAGCCGGTGGGAGTGAGGGATACGGGGCGACGGAGGGAGTGAGGGATACATGGAGACAGTGTGATTGAGGGAAACGGGGAGACGGTGGGAGTGAGGGATGCGGGGAGACAGTGGGAGTGAGGAATACAGGGAGATGGTGGGAGTGAGGGAGACGGAGAGACGGTGGGAGTGAGGTATACGGGGCGACGGTGGGAGTGAGGGATATGGGGAGACGGAGGGAGTGAGGGATACAGGGAGCCGGTGGGAGTGAGGGATACGGGGAGACGGAGGGAGTGAGGGATACATGGAGACAGTGTGATTGAGGGAAACGGGGAGACGGTGGGAGTGAGGGATGCGGGGAGACGGTGGGAGTGAGGAATACGGGGAGCTGGTGGGAGTGAGGGAGACGGAGAGACGGTGGGAGTGAGGGATACGGGGCGACGGTGGGAGTGAGGGATACGGGGAGACGGAGGGAGTGAGGGATACGGGGAGACGGTGGGAGTGAGGGAGAAGGGTAGATGGTGGGAGTGAGGGAAACAGAGAGACGGTGGGAGTGAGTGATATGGGGAGACGGTGGGAGTGAGGGACTCAGGGAGACGGTGGGAGTGAGGGATACGGGGAGACGGTGGGAGTGAGGGATATGGGGAGACGGTGGGAGTGAGGGACACAGAGAGACGGTGGGAGTGAGGGATACGGGGATACGGTGGGAGTGAGGGATACGGGGAGACGGAGGGAGTGAGGGCTACGGTGAGAGGGTGGGAGTGAGTGAGAAGGGGAGAGGGTGGGAGTGAGGGATATGGGTAGACGATGGGAGTGAGGGATACGGGGATACGGTGGGAGTGAGGGATACGGGGAGACGGTGGGAGTGAGGGATACCAGGAGCCGTTGGGAGAGAGGGATACGGGGATACGGAGGGAGTGAGGGATACGGGGAGAGGATGGGAGTGAGCGAGAAGGGGAGCCGGTAAGAGTGAGGGATACCGGGAGAGGGTGGGAGTGAGCGAGAAGGGGAGACGGTGGGAGTGAGGGATACGGGTAGACGATGGGAGTGAGGGATACGGGGAGACGGTGAGACTGAGGGATACGGGGAGAGGGTGGGAGTGAGCGAGAAGGGGAGACGGTGGGAGTGAGGGATACGGGTAGACGATGGGAGTGAGGGATACGGGGAAACGGGGGGAGTGAGGGATACGGGGAGATGGTGAGACTGAGGGATATGGGGAGACGGTGGGAGTGAGGGACACAGGGAGACGGTGGGAGTGTTCGATACGGGGATACGGTGGGAGAGAGGGATACGGGGAGATGGTGGGAGTGAGGAATATGGGGAGACGGTGAGAGTGAGGGATACGGGGAGATGGTGGGAGTGAGGGGTACGGGAAGTCCGTGGGGGTGAGGGATACGGGAGACGGTGGGAGTGAGGGATACGGGGAAACGGTGAGAGTGAGCGATACGGCGAGACGGTGGGTGTGAGTGAAACAGGGAGACGGTGGGAGTGAGGGATACGGGGAGACGGTGGGAGTGAGGGAGAAGGGGAGAGGGTGGGAGTGAGGGATACGGGGAGTCGATGGGAGTGAGGGATACAGGGAGACGGTGGGAGTGAGGGACACCGGGAGACGGGGGGAGTGAGGGACACCGGGAGACGGTGGGAGTGAGGGATATGGGGAGACGGTGGGAGTGAGGGACACAGAGAGACGGTGGGAGTGAGGGATACGGGGATACGGTGGGAGTGAGGGATACGGGGAGACGGAGGGAGTGAGGGCTACGGTGAGAGGGTGGGAGTGAGTGAGAAGGGGAGACGGTGGGAGTGACGGATATGGGTAGACGATGGGAGTGAGGGATACGGGGATACGGTGGGAGTGAGGGATACGGGGAGACGGTGGGAGTGAGGGATACAGGGAGCCGTTGGGAGTGAGGGATACGGGGATACGGAGGGAGTGAGGGATACGGGGAGAGGGTGGGAGTGAGCGAGAAGGGGAGACGGTGGGAGTGAGGGATACGGGTAGACGATGGGAGTGAGGGATACGGGGAGACGGGGGGAGTAAGGGATATGGGGAGACGGTGAGACTGAGGGATATGGGGAGACGGTGGGAGTGAGGGACACAGGGAGACGGTGGGAGTGATCGATACGGGGATACGGGGGGAGTGAGGGATACGGGGAGATGGTGGGAGTGAGGGATACGGGGAGGTGGTGGGAGTGAGCGGTACGGGGAGACGGTGGGAGTGAGGGATATGGGGAGACGGTGAGAGTGAGGGATACGGGGAGACGGTGGGAGTGAGGGGTACGGGAAGTCCGTGGGGGTGAGGGATCCGGGAGACGGTGGGAGTGAGGGATACGGGGAAACGGTGAGAGTGAGCGATACGGGGAGACGGTGGGTGTGAGTGAAACAGGGAGACGGTGGGAGTGAGGGATATGGGGAGACGGTGGGAGTGAGGGATATGAGGATATGGTGGGAGTGAGGGATACGGGGAGACGGTGGGAGTGAAGGATACGGGGAGGTGGTGTGAGTGAGGGGTTCGGGGAGACGGTGGGAGTGAGGGATACAGGGAGACGGTGGGAGTGAGGGATACGGGGAGACAGTGAGAGTGCGGGCTACGGGGAGACGGTGGGAGTGAGGGATTCAGGGAGCCGGTGGGAGTGAGGGATACGGGGAGACGGAGGGAGTGAGGGATACATGGAGACAGTGTGATTGAGGGAAACGGGGAGACGGTGGGAGTGAGGGATGCGGGGAGACAGTGGGAGTGAGGAATACAGGGAGATGGTGGGAGTGAGGGAGACGGAGAGACGGTGGGAGTGAGGGATACGGGGCGACGGTGGGAGTGAGGGATACGGGGAGACGGAGGGAGTGAGGGATACAGGGAGCCGGTGGGAGTGAGGGATACGGGGAGACGGAGGGAGTGAGGGATACATGGAGACAGTGTGATTGAGGGAAACGGGGAGACGGTGGGAGTGAGGGATGCGGGGAGACGGTGGGAGTGAGGAATACGGGGAGCTGGTGGGAGTGAGGGAGACGGAGAGACGGTGGGAGTGAGGGATACGGGGCGACGGTGGGAGTGAGGGATACGGGGAGACGGAGGGAGTGAGGGATACGGGGAGACGGTGGGAGTGAGGGAGAAGGGTAGATGGTGGGAGTGAGGAAAACGGGGAGACGGTGGGAGTGAGTGATATGGGGAGACGGTGGGAGTGAAGGACTCAGGGAGACGGTGGGAGTGAGGGATACGGGGAGATGGTGGGAGTGAGGGATATGGGGAGACGGTGGGAGTGAGGGACACAGAGAGACGGTGGGAGTGAGGGATACGGGGATACGGTGGGAGTGAGGGATACGGGGAGACGGAGGGAGTGAGGGCTACGGTGAGAGGGTGGGAGTGAGTGAGAAGGGGAGACGGTGGGAGTGAGGGATATGGGTAGACGATGGGAGTGAGGGATACAGGGATACGGTGGGAGTGAGGGATACGGGGAGACGGTGGGAGTGAATGATACAGGGAGCCGTTGGGAGTGAGGGATACGGGGATACGGAGGGAGTGAGGGATACGGGGAGAGGGTGGGAGTGAGCGAGAAGGGGAGACGGTGGGAGTGAGGGATACGGGTAGGCGATGGGAGTGAGGGATACGGGGAGACGGGGGGAGTGAGGGATACGGGGAGACGGTGAGACTGAGGGATATGGGGAGACGGTGGGAGTGAGGGACACAGGGAGACTGTGGGAGTGATCGATAGGGGGATACGGTGGGAGTGAGGGATACGGGGAGATGGTGGGAGTGAGGGATACGGGGAGGTGGTGGGAGTGAGCGGTACGGGGAGACGGTGGGAGTGAGGGATATGGGGAGACGGTGAGAGTGAGGGAAACGGGGAGACGGTGGGTGTGAGTGAAACAGGGAGACGGTGGGAGTGAGGGATATGGGGAGACGGTGGGAGTGAGAGATACGAGGATATGGTGGGAGTGAGGGATACGGGGAGACGGTGGGAGTGAAGGATACTGGGAGGTGGTGTGAGTGAGGGGTTCGGGGAGACGGTGGGAGTGAGGGATACAGGGAGACGGTGGGAGTGAGGGATACGGGGAGACAGTGAGAGTGCGGGCTACGGGGAGACGGTGGGAGTGAGGGATTCAGGGAGCCGGTGGGAGTGAGGGATACGGGGAGACGGAGGGAGTGAGGGCTACGGTGAGAGGGTGGGAGTGAGTGAGAAGGGGAGACGGTGGGAGTGAGGGATATGGGTAGACGATGGGAGTGAGGGATACGGGGATACGGTGGGAGTGAGGGATACCGGGAGACGGTGGGAGTGAGGGATACAGGGAGCCGTTGGGAGTGAGGGATACGGGGATACGGAGGGAGTGAGGGATACGGGGAGAGGGTGGGAGTGAGCGAGAAGGGGAGACGGTGGGAGTGAGGGATACGGGTAGACGATGGGAGTGAGGGATACGGGGAGACGGGGGGAGTGAGGGATACGGGGAGACGGTGAGACTGAGGGATATGGGGAGACGGTGGGAGTGAGGGACACAGGGAGACGGTGGGAGTGATCGATACGGGGATACGGTGGGAGTGAGGGATACGGGGAGATGGTGGGAGTGAGGGATACGGGGAGGTGGTGGGAGTGAGCGGTACGGGGAGACGGTGGGACTGAGGGATATGGGGAGACGGTGAGAGTGAGGGATACGGGGAGACAGTGGGAGTGAGGGGTACGGGAAGTCCGTGGGGGTGAGGGATCCGGGTGACGGTGGGAGTGAGGGATACGGGGAAACGGTGAGAGTGAGCGATACGGGGAGACGGTGGGTGTGAGTGAAAAAGGGAGACGGTGGGAGTGAGGGATATGGGGAGACGGTGGGAGTGAGGGATACGAGGATATGGTGGGAGTGAGGGATACGGGGAGACGGTGGGAGTGAAGGATACGGGGAGGTGGTGTGAGTGAGGGGTTCGGGGAGACGGTGGGAGTGAGGGATACAGGGAGACGGTGGGAGTGAGGGATAAGGGGAGACAGTGAGAGTGCGGGCTACGGGGAGACGGTGGGAGTGAGGGATTCAGGGAGCCGGTGGGAGTGAGGGATACGGGGAGACGGAGGGAGTGAGGGATACATGGAGACAGTGTGATTGAGGGAAACGGGGAGACGGTGGGAGTGAGGGATGCGGGGAGACAGTGGGAGTGAGGAATACAGGGAGATGGTGGGAGTGAGGGAGACGGAGAGACGGTGGGAGTGAGGGATACGGGGCGACGGTGGGAGTGAGGGATACGGGGAGACGGAGGGAGTGAGGGATACAGGGAGCCGGTGGGAGTGAGGGATACGGGGAGACGGAGGGAGTGAGGGATACATGGAGACAGTGTGATTGAGGGAAACGGGGAGACGGTGGGAGTGAGGGATGCGGGGAGACGGTGGGAGTGAGGAATACGGGGAGCTGGTGGGAGTGAGGGAGACGGAGAGACGGTGGGAGTGAGGGATACGGGGCGACGGTGGGAGTGAGGGATATGGGGAGACGGAGGGAGTGAGGGATACGGGGAGACGGTGGGAGTGAGGGAGAAGGGTAGATGGTGGGAGTGAGGGAAACGGGGAGACGGTGGGAGTGAGTGATGTGGGGAGACGGTGGGAGTGAGGGACTCAGGGAGACGGTGGGAGTGAGGGATACGGGGAGACGGTGGGAGTGAGGGATATGGGGAGACGGTGGGAGTGAGGGACACAGAGAGACGGTTGGAGTGAGGGATACGGGGATACGGTGGGAGTGAGGGATACGGGGAGACGGAGGGAGTGAGGGCTACGGTGAGAGGGTGGGAGTGAGTGAGAAGGGGAGACGGTGGGAGTGAGGGATATGGGTAGACGATGGGAGTGAGGGATACGGGGATACGGTGGGAGTGAGGGATACGGGGAGACGGTGGGAGTGAGGGATACAGGGAGCCGTTGGGAGTGAGGGATACGGGGATACGGAGGGAGTGAGGGATACGGGGAGAGGGTGGGAGTGAGCGAGAAGGGGAGACGGTGGGAGTGAGGGATACGGGTAGACGATGGGAGTGAGGGATACGGGGAGACGGGGGGAGTGAGGGATACGGGGAGACGGTGAGACTGAGGGATATGGGGAGACGGTGGGAGTGAGGGACACAGGGAGACTGTGGGAGTGATCGATACGGGGATACGGTGGGAGTGAGGGATACGGGGAGATGGTGGGAGTGAGGGATACGGGGAGGTGGTGGGAGTGAGCGGTACGGGGAGACGGTGGGAGTGAGGGATATGGGGAGACGGTGAGAGTGAGGGATACGGGGAGACGGTGGGTGTGAGTGAAACAGGGAGACGGTGGGAGTGAGGGATATGGGGAGACGGTGGGAGTGAGGGATACGGGGATATGGTGGGAGTGAGGGATACGGGGAGACGGTGGGGGTGAAGGATACTGGGAGGTGGTGTGAGTGAGGGGTTCGGGCAGACGGTGGGAGTGAGGGATACAGGGAGACGGTGGGAGTGAGGGATACGGGGAGACAGTGAGAGTGCGGGCTACGGGGAGACGGTGGGAGTGAGGGATTCAGGGAGCCGGTGGGAGTGAGGGATACGGGGAGACGGAGGGAGTGAGGGATACATGGAGACAGTGTGATTGAGGGAAACGGGGAGACGGTGGGAGTGAGGGATGCGGGGAGACAGTGGGAGTGAGGAATACAGGGAGATGGTGGGAGTGAGGGAGACGGAGAGACGGTGGGAGTGAGGGATACGGGGCGACGGTGGGAGTGAGGGATACGGGGAGACGGAGGGAGTGAGGGATACAGGGAGCCGGTGGGAGTGAGGGATACGGGGAGACGGAGGGAGTGAGGGATACATGGAGACAGTGTGATTGAGGGAAACGGGGAGACGGTGGGAGTGAGGGATGCGGGGAGACGGTGGGAGTGAGGAATACGGGGAGCTGGTGGGAGTGAGGGAGACGGAGAGACGGTGGGAGTGAGGGATACGGGGCGACGGTGGGAGTGAGGGATACGGGGAGACGGAGGGAGTGAGGGATACGGGGAGACGGTGGGAGTGAGGGAGAAGGGTACATGGTGGGAGTGAGGGAAACGGGGAGACGGTGGGAGTGAGTGATATGGGGAGACGGTGGGAGTGAGGGACTCAGGGAGACGGTGGGAGTGAGGGATACGGGGAGACGGTGGGAGTGAGGGATATGGGGAGACGGTGGGAGTGAGGGACACAGAGAGACGGTGGGAGTGAGGGATACGGGGATACGGTGGGAGTGAGGGATACGGGGAGACGGAGGGAGTGAGGGCTACGGTGAGAGGGTGGGAGTGAGTGAGAAGGGGAGACGGTGGGAGTGAGGGATATGGGTAGACGATGGGAGTGAGGGATACGGGGATACGGTGGGAGTGAGGGATACGGGGAGACGCTGGGAGTGAGGGATACAGGGAGCCGTTGGGAGTGAGGGATACGGGGATACGGAGGGAGTGAGGGATACGGGGAGAGGGTGGGAGTGAGCGAGAAGGGGAGACGGTGGGAGTGAGGGATACGGGGAGAGGGTGGGAGTGAGCGAGAAGGGGAGACGGTGGGAGTGAGGGATACGGGTAGACGATGGGAGTGAGGGATACGGGGAGACGGGGGGATTGAGGGATACGGGGAGACGGTGAGACTGAGGGATACGGGGAGAGGGTGGGAGTGAACGAGAAGGGGAGACGGTGGGAGTGAGGGATACGGATAGACGATGGGAGTGAGGGATACGGGGAAACGGGGGGAGTGAGGGATACGGGGAGATGGTGAGACTGAGGGATATGGGGAGACGGTGGGAGTGAGGGACACAGGGAGACGGTGGGAGTGATCGATACGGGGATACGGTGGGAGAGAGGGATACGGGGAGATGGTGGGAGAGAGGGATACGGGGAGGTGGTGGGAGTGAGTGGTACGGGGAGACGGTGGGAGTGAGGGATATGGGGAGACGGTGAGAGTGAGGGATACGGGGAGGTGGTGGGAGTGAGGGGTACGGGAAGTCCGTGGGGGTGAGGGATACGGGAGACGGTGGGAGTGAGGGATACGGGGAAACGGTGAGAGTGAGCGATACGGCGAGACGGTGGGTGTGAGTGAAACAGGGAGACGGTGGGAGTGAGGGATACGGGGAGACGGTGGGAGTGAGGGAGAAGGGGAGAGGGTGGGAGTGAGGGATACGGGGAGTCGATGGGAGTGAGGGATACGGGGAGACGGTGGGAGTGAGGGACACCGGGAGACGGGGGGAGTGAGGGACAGCGGGAGACGGTGGGAGTGAGGGATATGGGGAGACGGTGGGAGTGAGGGACACAGAGAGACGGTGGGAGTGAGCGATACGGGGATACGGTGGGAGTGAGGGATACGGGGAGACGGAGGGAGTGAGGGCTACGGTGAGAGGGTGGGAGTGAGTGAGAAGGGGAGACGGTGGGAGTGAGGGATATGGGTAGACGATGGGAGTGAGGGATACGGGGATACGGTGGGAGTGAGGGATACGGGGAGACGGTGGGAGTGAGGGATACAGGGAGCCGTTGGGAGTGAGGGATACGGGGATACGGAGGGAGTGAGTGATACGGGGAGAGGGTGGGAGTGAGCGAGAAGGGGAGACGGTGGGAGTGAGGGATACGGGTAGACGATGGGAGTGAGGGATACGGGGAGACGGGGGGAGTAAGGGATACGGGGAGACGGTGAGACTGAGGGATACGGGGATACGGTGGGAGTGAGGGATACGGGGAGATGGTGGGAGTGAGGGATACGGAGAGGTGGTGGGAGTGAGCGGTACGGGGAGACGGTGGGAGTGAGGGATATGGGGAGACGGTGAGAGTGAGGGATACGGGGAGACGGTGGGAGTGAGGGGTACGGGAAGTCCGTGGGGGTGAGGGATCCGGGAGACGGTGGGATTGAGGGATACGGGGAAACGGTGAGAGTGAGCGATACGGGGAGACGGTGGGTGTGAGTGAAACAGGGAGACGGTGGGAGTGAGGGATATGGGGAGACGGTGAGAGTGAGGGATACGGGGAGGTGGTGGGAGTGAGGGGTACGGGAAGTCCGTGGGGGTGAGGGATACGGGAGTCGGTGGGAGTGAGGGATACGGGGAGACGGTGGGAGTGAGGGATACGGGGAGACGGTGGGAGTGAGGGAGAAGGGGAGAGGGTGGGAGTGAGGGATACGGGGAGTCGATGGGAGTGAGGGATACGGGGAGACGGTGGGAGTGAGGGACACCGGGAGACGGGGGGAGTGAGGGACACCGGGAGACGGTGGGAGTGAGGGATATGGGGAGACGGTGGGAGTGAGGGACACAGAGAGACGGTGGGAGTGAGGGATACGGGGATACGGTGGGAGTGAGGGATACGGGGAGACGGAGGGAGTGAGGACTACGGTGAGAGGGTGGGAGTGAGTGAGAAGGGGAGACGGTGGGAGTGAGGGATATGGGTAGACGATGGGAGTGAGGGATACGGGGATACGGTGGGATTGAGGGATACGGGGAGACGGTGGGAGTGAGGGATACAGGGAGCCGTTGGGAGTGAGGGATACGGGGATACGGAGGGAGTGAGGGATACGGGGAGAGGGTGGGAGTGAGCGAGAAGGGGAGACGGTGGGAGTGAGGGATACGGGTAGACGATGGGAGTGAGGGATACGGGGAGACGGGGGGAGTAAGGGATACGGGGAGACGGTGAGACTGAGGGATATGGGGAGACGGTGGGAGTGAGGGACACAGGGAGACGGTGGGAGTGATCGATACGGGGATACGGTGGGAGTGAGGGATACGGGGAGATGGTGGGAGTGAGGGATACGGGGAGGTGGTGGGAGTGAGCGGTACGGGGAGACGGTGGGAGTGAGGGATATGGGGAGACGGTGAGAGTGAGGGATACGGGGAGACGGTGGGAGTGAGGGGTACGGGAAGTCCGTGGGGGTGAGGGATCCGGGAGACGGTGGGAGTGAGGGATATGGGGAAACGGTGAGAGTGAGCGATACGGGGAGACGGTGGGTGTGAGTGAAACAGGGAGACGGTGGGAGTGAGGGATATGGGGAGACGGTGGGAGTGAGGGATACGGGGATATGGTGGGAGTGAGGGATACGGGGAGACGGTGGGAGTGAAGGATACGGGGAGGTGGTGTGAGTGAGGGGTTCGGGGAGACGGTGGGAGTGAGGGATACAGGGAGACGGTGGGAGTGAGGGATACGGGGAGACAGTGAGAGTGCGGGCTACGGGGAGACGGTGGGAGTGAGGGATTCAGGGAGCCGGTGGGAGTGAGGGATACGGGGAGACGGAGGGAGTGAGGGATACATGGAGACAGTGTGATTGAGGGAAACGGGGAGACGGTGGGAGTGAGGGATGCGGGGAGACAGTGGGAGTGAGGAATACAGGGAGATGGTGGGAGTGAGGGAGACGGAGAGACGGTGGGAGTGAGGGATACGGGGCGATGGTGGGAGTGAGGGATACGGGGAGACGGAGGAAGTGAGGGATACAGGGAGCCGGTGGGAGTGAGGGATACGGGGAGACGGAGGGAGTGAGAGATACATGGAGACAGTGTGATTGAGGGAAACGGGGAGACGGTGGGAGTGAGGGATGCGGGGAGACGGTGGGAGTGAGGAATACGGGGAGCTGGTGGGAGTGAGGGAGACGGAGAGACGGTGGGAGTGAGGGATACGGGGCGACGGTGGGAGTGAGGGATACGGGGAGACGGAGGGAGTGAGGGATACGGGGAGACGGTGGGAGTGAGGGAGAAGGGTAGATGGTGGGAGTGAGGGAAACGGGGAGACGGTGGGAGTGAGGGATACGGGGAGACGGGGGGAGTGAGGGATACGGGGAGACGGTGAGACTGAGGGATATGGGGAGACAGTGGGAGTGAGGGACACAGGGAGACGGGGGGAGTGAGGGATACGGGGAGACGGTGAGACTGAGGGATATGGGGAGACAGTGGGAGTGAGGGATACGGGGATACGGTGGGAGTGAGGGATACGGGGAGACGGAGGGAGTGAGGGCTACGGTGAGAGGGTGGGAGTGAGTGAGAAGGGGAGGAGTGAGGGATATGGGTAGACGATGGGAGTGAGGGATACGGGGAGACGGGGGGAGTAAGGGATACGGGGAGACGGTGAGACTGAGGGATATGGGGAGACGGTGGGAGTGAGGGACACAGGGAGACGGTGGGAGTGATCGATACGGGGATACGGTGGGAGTGAGGGATACGGGGAGATGGTGGGAGTGAGGGATACGGGGAGGTGGTGGGAGTGAGCGGTACGGGGAGACGGTGGGAGTGAGGGATATGGGGAGACGGTGAGAGTGAGGGATACGGGGAGACGGTGGGAGTGAGGGGTACGGGAAGTCCGTGGGGGTGAGGGATCCGGGAGACGGTGGGATTGAGGGATACGGGGAAACGGTGAGAGTGAGCGATACGGGGAGACGGTGGGTGTGAGTGAAACATCGAGACGGTGGGAGTGAGGGATATGGGGAGACGGTGAGAGTGAGGGATACGGGGAGGTGGTGGGAGTGAGGGGTACGGGAAGTCCGTGGGGGTGAGGGATACGGGAGTCGGTGGGAGTGAGGGATACGGGGAAACGGTGAGAGTGAGCGATACGGCGAGACGGTGGGTGTGAGTGAAACAGGGAGACGGTGGGAGTGAGGGATACGGGGAGACGGTGGGAGTGAGGGAGAAGGGGACAGGGTGGGAGTGAGGGATACGGGGAGTCGATGGGAGTGAGGGATACGGGGAGACGGTGGGAGTGAGGGACACCGGGAGACGGGGGGAGTGAGGGACACCGGGAGACGGTGGGAGTGAGGGATATGGGGAGACGGTGGGAGTGAGGGACACAGAGAGACGGTGGGAGTGAGGGATACGGGGATACGGTGGGAGTGAGGGATACGGGGAGACGGAGGGAGTGAGGGCTACGGTGAGAGGGTGGGAGTGAGTGAGAAGGGGAGACGGTGGGAGTGAGGGATATGGGTAGACGATGGGAGTGAGGGATACGGGGATACGGTGGGATTGAGGGATACGGGGAGACGGTGGGAGTGAGGGATACAGGGAGCCGTTGGGAGTGAGGGATACGGGGATACGGAGGGAGTGAGGGATACGGGGAGAGGGTGGGAGTGAGCGAGAAGGGGAGACGGTGGGAGTGAGGGATACGGGTAGACGATGGGAGTGAGGGATACGGGGAGACGGGGGGAGTAAGGGATACGGGGAGACGGTGAGACTGAGGGATATGGGGAGACGGTGGGAGTGAGGGACACAGGGAGACGGTGGGAGTGATCGATACGGGGATACGGTGGGAGTGAGGGATACGGGGAGATGGTGGGAGTGAGGGATACGGGGAGGTGGTGGGAGTGAGCGGTACGGGGAGACGGTGGGAGTGAGGGATATGGGGAGACGGTGAGAGTGAGGGATACGGGGAGACGGTGGGAGTGAGGGGTACGGGAAGTCCGTGGGGGTGAGGGATCCGGGAGACGGTGGGAGTGAGGGATACGGGGAAACGGTGAGAGTGAGGGATATGGGGAGACGGTGGGAGTGAGGGATACGGGGATATGGTGGGAGTGAGGGATACGGGGAGACGGTGGGAGTGAAGGATACGGGGAGGTGGTGTGAGTGAGGGGTTCGGGGAGACGGTGGGAATGAGGGATACAGGGAGACGGTGGGAGTGAGGGATACGGGGAGACAGTGAGAGTGCGGGCTACGGGGAGACGGTGGGAGTGAGGGATTCAGGGAGCCGGTGGGAGTGAGGGATACGGGGAGACGGAGGGAGTGAGGGATACATGGAGACAGTGTGATTGAGGGAAACGGGGAGACGGTGGGAGTGAGGGATGCGGGGAGACAGTGGGAGTGAGGAATACAGGGAGATGGTGGGAGTGAGGGAGACGGAGAGACGGTGGGAGTGAGGGATACGGGGCGATGGTGGGAGTGAGGGATACGGGGAGACGGAGGGAGTGAGGGATACAGGGAGCCGGTGGGAGTGAGGGATACGGGGAGACGGAGGGAGTGAGTGATACATGGATACAGTGTGATTGAGGGAAACGGGGAGACGGTGGGAGTGAGGGATGCGGGGAGACGGTGGGAGTGAGGAATACGGGGAGCTGGTGGGAGTGAGGGAGACAGAGAGACGGTGGGAGTGAGGGATACGGGGCGACGGTGGGAGTGAGGGATACGGGGAGACGGAGGGAGTGAGGGATACGGGGAGACGGTGGGAGTGAGGGAGAAGGGTAGATGGTGGGAGTGAGGGAAACGGGGAGACGGTGGGAGTGAGGGATACGGGGAGACGGGGGGAGTGAGGGATACGGGGAGACGGTGAGACTGAGGGATATGGGGAGACAGTGGGAGTGAGGGACACAGGGAGACGGTGGGAGTGATCGATACGGGGATACGGTGGGAGTGAGGGATACGGGGAGATGGTGGGAGTGAGGGATACGGGGAGGTGGTGGGAGTGAGCGGTACGGGGAGACGGTGGGAGTGAGGGATATGGGGAGACGGTGAGAGTGAGGGATACGGGGAGACGGTGGGAGTGAGGGGTACGGGAAGTCCGTGGGGGTGAGGGATCCGGGAGACGGTGGGAGTGAGGGATACGGGGAAACGGTGAGAGTGAGCGATACGGGGAGACGGTGGGTGTGAGTGAAACAGGGAGACGGTGGGAGTGAGGGATATGGGGAGACGGTGGGAGTGAGGGATACGGGGATATGGTGGGAGTGAGGGATACGGGGAGACGGTGGGAGTGAAGGATACGGGGAGGTGGTGTGAGTGAGGGGTTCGGGGAGACGGTGGGAGTGAGGGATACAGGGAGACGGTGGGAGTGAGGGATACGGGGAGACAGTGAGAGTGCGGGCTACGGGGAGACGGTGGGAGTGAGGGATTCAGGGAGCCGGTGGGAGTGAGGGATACGGGGAGACGGAGGGAGTGAGGGATACATGGAGACAGTGTGATTGAGGGAAACGGGGAGACGGTGGGAGTGAGGGATGCGGGGAGACAGTGGGAGTGAGGAATACAGGGAGATGGTGGGAGTGAGGGAGACGGAGAGACGGTGGGAGTGAGGGATACGGGGCGACGGTGGGAGTGAGGGATACGGGGAGACGGAGGGAGTGAGGGATACAGGGAGCCGGTGGGAGTGAGGGATACGGGGAGACGGAGGGAGTGAGGG
Organism: Scyliorhinus torazame; assembly: GCF_047496885.1. Classification (NCBI taxonomy): domain Eukaryota; kingdom Metazoa; phylum Chordata; class Chondrichthyes; order Carcharhiniformes; family Scyliorhinidae; genus Scyliorhinus; species Scyliorhinus torazame. The sequence goes on from NC_092722.1 coordinate 82,713,688, forward strand.
ATACATGGAGACAGTGTGATTGAGGGAAACGGGGAGACGGTGGGAGTGAGGGATGCGGGGAGACGGTGGGAGTGAGGAATACGGGGAGCTGGTGGGAGTGAGGGAGACAGAGAGACGGTGGGAGTGAGGGATACGGGGCGACGGTGGGAGTGAGGGATACGGGGAGACGGAGGGAGTGAGGGATACAGGGAGACGGTGGGAGTGAGGGAGAAGGGTAGATGGTGGGAGTGAGGGAAACGGGGAGACGGTGGGAGTGAGGGATACAGGGAGTTGGTGGGAGTGAGGGATACGGGGAGATGGTGGGAGTGAGGGATACGGGGAGGCGGTAGGAGTGAGGGATACAGGGAGATGGTGGGAGTGAGGGAAACGGGGAAAAGATGGGAGTGAGTGTTATGGGGAGACGGTGGGAGTGAGGGATACGGGGATACGGTGGGAGTGAGGGATACGGGGAGACGGTGGAAGTGAGGGATACGGGGAGATGGTGGGAGTGAGGGATACGGGAGACGGTGGGAGCGAGGGATACAGGGAGACGGTGGGAGTGAGGGATACAGGGAGATGGTGGGAGTGAAGGATACGGTGAGACGGTGGGAGTAAGGGATAAGGTGAGACGGTGGGAGTGAGGGATACGGGGAGGCAGTGGGAGTGAGGGATACGGGGAGACGGTGGGAGTGAGGGATACAGGGAGATGGTGGGAGTGAGGGATACGGGGAGACGGTGGGAGTGAGGAATAACGGGAGGCGGTGGGAGTGAGGGATATGGGTAGACGGTGGGAGTGAGGGATATGGGGATACGGTGGGAGTGAGGGATACGGGGAGACGGTGGGAGTGAGGGATACGGGGAGATGGTGGGAGTGAGGGATACGGGGAGACGGTGGGAGCGAGGGATACAGGGAGATGGTGGGAGTGAGGGATTCAGGGAGATGGTGGGAGTGAGGGACACGGGGAGACGGTGGGAGTGAGGGACACGGGGAGACGGTGGGAGTGAGGGATACGGGGAGTCGATGGGAGTGAGGGATACGGGGAGACGGGGGGAGTGAGGGACACCGGGAGACGGTGGGAGTGAGGGACACAGAGAGACGGTGGGAGTGAGGGATACGGGAATACGGTGGGAGTGAGGGATACGGGGAGACGGTGGGAGTGAGGGATACAGCGAGCCGTTGGGAGTGAGGGACACGGGGAGACGGAGGGAGTGAGGGATACGGGGAGTGGGTGGGAGTGAGCGAGAAGGGGATACGGTGGGAGTGAGGGATACAGGTAGACGATGGGAGTGAGGGATACGGGGAGACGGGGGGAGTGAGGGATACGGGGAGACGGTGAGACTGAGGGATATGGGGAGACGGTGGGAGTGAGGGACACAGGGAGACGGTGGAAGTGATCGATACGGGGATACGGTGGGAGTGAGGGATACGGGGAGATGGTGGGAGAGAGGGATACGGGGAGGTGGTGGGAGTGAGCGGTACTGGGAGACGGTGGGAGTGAGGGATATGGGGAGACGGTGAGAGTGAGGGATACGGGGAGACGGTGGGAGTGAGGGGTACGGGAAGTCCGTGGGGGTGAGGGATACGGGAGACGGTGGGAGTGAGTGAAACAGGGAGACGGTGGGTGTGAGTGAAACAGGGAGACGGTGGGAGTGAGGGAGAAGGGGAGACGGTGGGAGTGAGGGATACGGGGAGTCGATGGGAGTGAGGGATACGTGGAGACGGTGGGAGTGAGGGACACCGGGAGACGGTGGGAGTGAGGGACACCGGGAGACGGTGGGAGTGAGGGATTTAGGGAGACGGTGGGAGTGAGGGACACAGAGAGACGGTGGGAGTGAGGGATACGGGGTTACGGTGGGAGTGAGGGATACGGGAAGACGGTGGGAATGAGGGATACAGGGAGCCGGTGGGAGTGAGGGATATGGGGAGACGGAGGGAGTGAGGGATACGGGGAGAGGGTGGGAGTGAGTGAGAAGGGGAGACGGTGGGAGTGAGGGATATGGGTAGACGATGGGAGTGAGGGATACGGGGATACGGTGGGAGTGAGGGATACGGGGAGATGGTGGGAGTGAGGGATACAGGGAGCCGTTGGGAGTGAGGGATACGGGGAGACGGATGGAGTGAGGGATACGGGGAGAGGGTGGGAGTGAGCGAGAAGAGGAGACGGTGGGAGTGAGGGATACGGGGAGATGGTGGGAGTGAGGGATACGGGGAGGTGGTGGGAGTGAGCGGTACGGGGAGACGGTGGGAGTGAGGGATATGGGGAGACGGTGAGAGTGAGGGATACGGGGAGACGGTGGGAGTGAGGGGTACGGGATGTCCGTGGGGATGAGTGATCCGGGAGACGGTGGGAGTGAGGGATACAGGGAGACGGTGGGAGTGAGGGATACGGGGAGACGGTGAGAGTGAGGGCTACGGTGAGACGGTGGGAGTGAGGGATACAGGGAGCTGGTGGGAGTGAGGGATACGGGGAGACGGAGGGAGTGAGGGATACGGGGAGACAGTGGGATTGAGGGAAACGGGGAGACGGTGGGAGTGAGGGATGCGGGGAGACGGTGGGAGTGAGGAACACGGGGAGATGGTGGGAGTGAGGGAGACGGAGATACGGTGGGAGTGAGGGATACGGGGCGACGGTGGGAGTGAGGGATACGTGGAGACGGAGGGAGTGAGGGATACGGGGAGACGGTGGGAGTGAGGGAGAAGGGTAGATGGTGGGAGTGAGGGAAACGGGGAAACGATGGAAGTGAGTGATATGGGGAGATGGTGGGAGTGAGGGACTCAGGGAGACTGTGGGAGAGAGGGATACGGGGATACGGTGGGAGTGAGGGATACGGGGAGACAGTGGGAGTGAGGGATACGGGGAGACGGTGGGAGTGAGGGATACAGGGAGATGGTGTGAGTGAGGGATACGGGGAGACGGTGGGAGTGAGGAATACGGGGAGGCGGTGGGAGTGAGCGATACGGGTAGACGGTGGGAGCGAGGGATATGGGGATACGGTGGGAGTGAGGGATACGGGGAGACGGTGGGAGTGAGGGATACGGGGAGATGGTGGGAGTGAGGGATACGGGGAGACGGTGGGAGCGAGGGATACACTGAGATGGTGGGAGCGAGGGATACACTGAGATGGTGGGAGTGAGGGATACAGGGAGATGGTGGGAGTGAGGGATACGGGGAGACGGTGATGAGTGAGGGATAAGGTGAGACGGTGGGAGTGAGTGATACGGCGAGACGGTGGGAGTGAGGGATACGGGGAGACGGTGGGAGTGAGGGATACAGGGAGTTGGTGGGAGTGAGGGATACGTGGAGACGGTGAGAGTGAGGGATACGGGGAGGCGGTGGGAGTGAGGGATACGGGGAGACGGTGGGAGTGAGGGAGAAGGGGAGATGGTGGGACTGAGGGATACGGGGAGACGGTGGGTGTGAGGGACACCGGGAGACGGTGGGAGTGAGGGACACCGGGAGACGGTGGGAGTGAGGGATATGGGGAGACGGTGGGAGTGAGGGACACAGAGAGACGGTGGGAGTGAGGGATACGGGGATACGGTGGGAGTGAGCGATACGGGGAGACGGTGGGAATGAGGGATACAGGGAGCCGGTGGGAGTGAGGGATATGGGGAGACGGAGGGAGTGAGGGATACGGGGAGAGGGTGGGAGTGAGTGAGAAGGGGAGACGGTGGGAGTGAGGGATATGGGTAAACGATGGGAGTGAGTGATACGGGGATACGGTGGGAGTGAGGGATACGGGGAGACGGTGGGAGTGAGGGATACAGGGAGCCGTTGGGAGGGAGGGATACGGGGAGACAGAGGTAGTGAGGGATATGGGGAGAGGGTGGGAGTGAGCGAGAAGGGGAGACGGTGGGAGTGAGGGATACGGGTAGACGATGGGAGTGAGGGATACGGGGAGACGGGGGGAGTGAGGGATACGTGGAGACGGTGAGACTGAGGGATATGGGGAGACGGTGGGAGTGAGGGACACAGGGAGACGGTGGGAGTGATCAATACGGGGATACGGTGGGAGTGAGGGATACGGGGAGATGGTGGGAGTGAGGGATACGGGGTGGTGGCGGGAGTGAGCGGTACGGGGAGACGGTGGGAGTGAGGGATATGGGGAGACGGTGAGAGTGAGGGATACGGGGAGACGGTGGGAGTGAGGGGTACGGGAAGTCCGTGGGGGTGAAGGATACGGGAGACAGTGGGAGTGCGGGATACGGGGAAACGGTGAGAGTGAGCGATACGGGGAGACGGTGGGTGTGAGTGAAACAGGAAGACGGTGGGAGTGAGGGATATGGGGATACGGTGGGAGTGAGGTACAGCGGGAGACGGTGGGAGTGAGGGATACGGGGATATGGTGGGAGTGAGGGATACGGGGAGACGGTGGGAGTGAGGGATACGGGGAGCTGGTGTGAGTGAGGGGTTCGGGGAGACGGTGGGAGTGAGGGATACAGGGAGGCGGTGGGAGTGAGGGATACGGGGAGACGGTGAGAGTGAGGGCTACGGGGAGACGGTGGGAGTGAGGGATACAGGGAGCCGGTGGGAGTGAGGGATACGGGGAGACGGAGGGAGTGAGAGACATGGGGAGAGGTTGGGAGTGAGTTAGAAGGGGAGACGGTGGGAGTGAGGGACACCGGGAGACGGTGGGAGTGAGGGATTTAGAGAGACGGTGGGAGTGAGGGACACAGCGAGACGGTGGGAGTGAGGGATACGGGGATACGGTGGGAGTGAGGGATACGGGAATACGGTGGGAATGAGGGATACAGGGAGCCGGTGGGAGTGAGGGATATGGGGAGACGGAGGGAGTGAGGGATACGGGGAGAGGGTGGGAGTGAGTGAGAAGGGGTGACGGTGGGAGTGAGGGATATGGGTAGACGATGGGAGTGAGGGATACGGTGGGAGTGAGGGATACGGGGAGACGGTGGGAGTGAGGGATACAGGGAGCCGTTGGGAGTGAGGGATACGGGGAGACGGAGGGAGTGAGGGATACGGGGAGAGGTTGGGAGTGAGCGAGAAGGGGAGACGGTGGGAGTGAGGGATACGGGGAGATGGTGGGAGTGAGGGATACGGGGAGGTGGTGGGAGTGAGCAGTACAGGGAGACGGTGGGAGTGAGGGATATGGGGAGACGGTGAGAGTGAGGGATACGGGGAGACGGTGGGAGTGAGGGGTACGGGATGTCCGTGCGGGTGAGGGATCCGGGAGACGGTGGGAGTGAGGGATACAGGGAGACGGTGGGAGTGAGGGATACGGGGAGACGGTGAGAGTGAGTGCTACGGGGAGACGGTGGGAGTGAGGGATACAGGGAGACGGAGGGAGTGAGGGATACGGGGAGACAGTGGGATTGAGGGAAACGGGGAGACGGTGGGAGTGAGGGATGCGGGGAGACGGTGGGAGTGAGGAATACGGGGAGATGGTGGGAGTGAGGGAGACGGAGATACGGTGGGAGTGAGGGATACGGGGCGACGGTGGGAGTGAGGGATACGGGGAGACGGAGGGAGTGAGGGATACGGGGAGACGGTGGGAGTGAGGGAGAAGGGTAGATGGTGGGAGTGAGGGAAACGGGGAAACGATGGAAGTGAGTGATATGGGGAGACGGTGAGAGTGAGGGATACAGGGAGGCGGTGGGAGTGAGGGATACGGGGAGACGGTGGGAGTGAGGGTGAAGGGGAGACGGTGGGAGTGAGGGATACGGGGAGACGGTGGGTGTGAGGGACACCGGGAGACGGTGGGAGTGAGGGACACCGGGAGACGGTGGGAGTGAGGGATATGGGGAGACGGAGGAGTGAGGGACACTGAGAGACGGTGGGAGTGAGGGATACGGGGATACGGTGGGAGCGAGGGATACGGGGAGACGGTGGGAATGAGGGATACAGGGAGCCGGTGGGAGTGAGGGATATGGGGAGACGGAGGGAGTGAGGGATACGGGGAGAGGGTGGGAGTGATTGAGAAGGGGAGACGGTGGGAGTGAGGGATATGGGTAGACGATGGGAGTGAGGGATATGGGGATACGGTGGGAGTGAGGGATACGGGGAGACGGTGGGAGTGAGGGATACAGGGAGCCGTTGGGAGGGAGGGATACGGGGAGACGGAGGTAGTGAGGGATACGGGGAGAGGGTGGGAGTGAGCGAGAAGGGGAGACGGTGGGAGTGAGGGATACGGGTAGACGACGGGAGTGAGGGATTCGGGGAGACGGGGGGAGTGAGGGATACATGGAGACGGTGAGACTGAGGGATACGTGGAGACGGTGAGACTGAGGGATATGGGGAGACAGTGGGAGTGAGGGACACAGGGAGACGGTGGGAGTGATCAATACGGGCATACAGTGGGAGTGAGGGATACTGGGAGATGGTGGGAGTGAGGGATACGGGAGACAGTGGGAGTGCGGGAAACGGGGAAACGGTGAGAGTGAGCGATACGGGGAGACGGTGGGTGTGAGTGAAACAGGGAGACGGTGGGAGTGAGGGATATGGGGATATGGTGGGACTGAGGGATACGGGGAGACGGTGGGAGTGAGGGATACGGGGAGGTGGTGTGAGTGAGGGGTTCGGGGAGACGGTGGGAGTGAGGGATACAGGGAGGCGGTGGGAGTGAGGGATACGGGGAGACGGTGAGAGTGAGGGCTACGGGGACACGGTGGGAGTGAGGGATACAGGGAGCCGGTGGGAGTGAGGGATACGGGGAGACGGAGGGAGTGAGAGACATGGGGAGAGGGTGGGAGTGAGTTAGAAGGGGAGACGGTGGGAGTGAGGGATACAGAGAGATGGTGGGAGTGAGGGATACGGGGAGACGGTGGGAGTGAGGGATACGGGGAGACGGTGGGAGTGAGGGATACGGGGAGGTGGTGGGAGTGAGGGATACAGGGAGACGGTGGGAGTGAGGGGTACGGGAAGACCGTGGGGGTGAGGGATAAGGGGAAACGGTGGGATTGAGGGATACGGGGAGATGGTGGGGGTGAGGGATACATGGAGACGGTGGGAGTGAGGGATACGGGGAGACGGAGGGAGTGAGAGACATGGGGAGAGGGTGGGAGTGAGTTAGAAGGGGAGACGGTGGGAGTGAGGGATACAGAGAGATGGTGGGAGTGAGGGATACGGGGAGACGGTGGGAGTGAGGGATACGGGGATACGGTGGGAGTGATGGATACGGGGAGACGGTGGGAGTGAGGGATACGGGGAGGTGGTGGGAGTGAGGGATACAGGGAGACGGTGGGAGTGAGGGGTACGGGAAGACCGTGGGGGTGAGGGATACGGGGAAACGGTGGGATTGAGGGATACGGGGAGATGGTGGGGGTGAGGGATACATGGAGACGGTGGGAGTGAGGGATACGGGGAGACGGAGGGAGTGAGGGATACGGGGAGACGGTGGGAGTGAGGGATACGGGGAGGTGGTGTGAGTGAGGGATACGGGGAGTCAGTGGGATTGAGGGATACGGGGAGACGGTGGGAGTGAGGAATACGGGGAGATGGTGGGAGTGAGAGATACGGGGAGACGGTGGGAGTGAGGGAGACGGAGAGACGGTGGGAGTGAGGGACACGGGGAGACGGAGGGAGTGAGGGATACGGGGAGACGGTGGGAGTGAGGGATACGGGGAGACAGTGAGAGTGAGGGACACGGGGAGACGGTGGGAGTGAGGAATACGGGGAGGCGGTGGGAGTGAGGGATACGGGGAGGCGGTGGGAGTGAGGGATACGGGTAGACGGTGGGAGTGAGGGATATGGGGAGATGGTGTGAGTGAGTGATACGGGGAGACGGTGGGAGTGAGGGATACGGGGAGACGGTGGGAGTGAGGGATACAGGGAGTTGGTGGGAGTGAGGGATACGGGGAGACAGAGGGAGTGAGGGATACGGGGAGGCGGTGGGAGTGAGTGAGAAGGGGAGACGGTGGGAGTGAGGGATACGGGGAGGCGGTGGGAGTGAGTGAGAAGGGGAGACGGTGGGAGTGAGGGATATGGGTAGACGATGGGAGTGAGGGATACGGGGATACGGTGGGAGTGAGGGATACGGGGAGACAGTGGGAGTGAGGGATACAGGAAGCCGTTAGGAGTGAGGGATAAGTGGAGACGGAGGGAGTGAGGGATACGGGTAGACGATGGGAGTGAGGGATACGGGGAGACGGGGGGAGTGAGGGATACGGGGAGACGGTGAGACTGAGGGATATGGGGAGACGGTGGCAGTGAGGGAGACAGGGAGACGGTGGGAGTGATCGATACGGGCATACGGTGGGAGTGAGGGATACGGGTAGGTGGTGGGAGTGAGCGTTACGGGGAGACGGTGGGAGTGAGGGATATGGGCAGACGGTGAGAGTGAGGGATACGGGGAGACGGTGGGAGTGAGGGGTACGGGAAGTCCGTGGGGGTGAGGGATACGGGAGACGGTGGGAGTGAGGGATACGGGGAGACGGTGAGAGTGAGCGATACGGGGAGACGGTGGGTGTGAGTGAAACAGGGAGACGGTGGGACTGAGGGATATGGGGAGACGGTGGGAGTGAGGGACACAGGGAGACGGTGGGAGAGAGGGATACGGGGATATGGTGGGAGTGAGGGATACGGGCAGACGGTGGGAGTGAGGGATACGGGGAGGTGGTGTGAGTGAGGGTTACGGGGAGACGGGGGGAGTGAGGGATACAGGGAGCTGGTGGGAGTGAGGGATACGGGGAGACGGAGGGAGTGAGGGATATGGGGAGAGGGTGGGAGTGAGTGAGAAGGGGAGACGGTGGGAGTGAGGGATACAGAGAGATGGTGGGAGAGAGGGATACGGGGAGACGGTGGGAGTGAGGGATACGGGGAGACGGTGGGAGTGAGGGACACGGGGATACGGTGGGAGTGAGGGAGAAGGGGAGACGGTGGGACTGAGGGACACGGGGAGGCGGTGGGAGTGAGGGATACGGGGAGACGGTGGGAGTGAGGGAGAAGGGGAGACGGTGGGACTGAGGGGTACGGGAAGACCGTGGGGGTGAGGGATACAGGGAAACGGAGGGATTGAGGGATACGGGGAGATGGTGGGAGTGAGGTATACGGGGAGACCATGGGGGTGAGGGATACGGGGAGATGGTGTGAGTGAGGCATACGGGGAGACAGTGGGATTGAGGGATACGGGGAGACGGTGGGAGTGAGGGATGCGGGGAGACGGTGGGAGTGAGAAATACGGGGAGATGGTGGGAGTGAGAGATACGGGGAGACGGTGGGAGTGAGGGAGACGGAGAGACGGTGGGAGTGAGTGATACGGGGCGATGGTGGGAGTGAGGGATACGGGGAGACGGAGGAAGTGAGGGATACGGGGAGACGGTGGGAGTGAGTGACACAGGGAGACTGTGGGAGTGAGGGTTACGGGGATACGGTGGGAGTGAGGGATACGGGGAGACGGTGGGAGTAAGGGATATGGGGAGTCAATGGGAGTGAGGGTAACGGGGAGATGGTGGGAGTGAGGGACACAGGGTGACGGTGGGAGTGAGGGACACGGGGAGACGGTGGGAGTGAGGGATATGGGGAGACGGTGGGAGTGAGGGACACAGAGAGACGGTGGGAGTGAGGAATACGGGGATACGGTGGGAGTGAGGGATACGGGGAGACGGTGGGTGTGAGGGATACGGGGAGGTGGTGGGAGTGAGGGGTACGGGGAGGTGGTGGGAGTGAGGGGTACGGGGAGACGGTGGGAGTGAGGGTTACGGGGAGACAGTGGGAGTAAGGGATACGGGTAGACCATGGGGGTGGGGGATACGGGGAGATGGTGTAAGTGAGGGATGCGGGGAGACGGTGGGAGTGAGGAATACGGGGAGATGGTGGGAGTGAGGGAGGCGGAGAGACGGTGGGAGTGAGGGATACGGGGCGACGGTGGGAGTGAGGGATACGGGGAGTCGGTGGGAGTGAGGGAGAAGGGGAGACGGTGGGAGTGAGGGACACAGGGTGACGGTTGGAGTGAGGGACACGGGGAGACGGTGGGAGAGAGGGATATGGAGAGACAGTGGGAGTGAGGGACACAGAGAGACGGTGGGAGTGAGGGATACGGGGATACGGTGGGAGTGAGGGATACGGGGAGACGGTGGGAGTGAGGGATACGGGGAGGTGGTGGGAGTGAGGGGTCCGGGGAGACGGTAGGAGTGAGGGATACGGGGAGACGGTGGGAGTGATGGATACGGGGAGACGGTGGGAGTGATGGATACGGGGAGACGGTGGGAGTGAGGGGTACGGGAAGACCGTGGGGGTGAGGGAGAATGGGAGACGGTGGCAGTGAGGGACACAGGGTGACGGTTGGAGTGAGGGACACGGGGAGACGGTGTGAGTGAGGGATATGAGGAGACAGTGGGAGTGAGGGACACAGAGAGACGGTGGGGGTGAGGGATACGGAGATACGGTGGGAGTGAGGGATACGGGGAGACGGTGGGAGTGAGGGATACGGGGAGGTGGTGGGAGTGAGGGGTCCGGGGAGACGGTAGGAGTGAGGGATACAGGGAGACGGTGGGAGTGAGGGGTACGGGAAGACCGTGGGGGTGAGGGATACAGGGAAACGGTGGGATTGAGGGATACGGGGAGATGGTGGGAGTGAGGGATACGGGGATACGGTGGGAGTGAGGGATACGGGGAGACGGTGGGAGTGAGGGATACGGGGAGGTGGTGTGAGTGAGGGATACGGGGAGACAGTGGGATTGAGGGATACGGGGAGACGGTGGGAGTGAGGGATGCGGGGAGACGGTGGGAGTGAGGAATACGGGGAGATGGTGGGAGTGAGAGATGCGGGGAGACGGTGGGAGTGAGGGAAACGGGGAAACGGAGGCAGTGAGGAGTACGGGGAGGCGGTGGGAGTGAGGGATATGGGTAGACGGTGGGAGTGAGGGATACGGGGAGACGGAGGGAGTGAGGAGTACGGGGAGGCGGTGGGAGTGAGGGATATGGGTAGACGGTGGGAGTGAGGAATACAGGGAAACAGTGGGAGTGAGGGATACGGGGCGACGGTGGGAGTGAGGGATACGGGGAGACGGTGGGAGTGAGGGATATGGGCAGACGGTGAGAGTGAGGGATACGGGGAGTCGGTGGGAGTGAGGGGTACGGGAAGTCCGTGGGGGTGAGGGATACGGGAGACGGTGGGAGTGAGGGATACGGGGAGACGGTGAGAGTGAGCGATACGGGGAGACGGTGGGTGTGAATGAAACAGGGAGACAGTGGGAGTGAGTGATATGGGGAGACGGTGGGAGTGAGGGACACAGGGAGACGGTGGGAGAGAGGGATACGGGGATATGGTGGGAGTGAGGGATACGGGGAGACGGAGGGAGTGAGGGATATAGGGAGAGGGTGGGAGTGAGTGATAAGGGGAGACGGTGGGAGTGAGGGATACAGAGAGATGGTGGGAGAGAGGGATACGGGGAGACGGTGGGAGTGAGTGAGATGGGGAGACGGTGGGAGTGAGGGACACAGGGAGACGGTGGGAGTGAGGGATACAGGAATACGGTGGGAGTGAGCGATACGGGGAGACGGTGGGAGTGAGGGATACGGGGAGATGGGGGGAGTGAGTGATACGGGGAGAGGGTGGGAGCGAGGGATACAGGGAGACGGTGGGAGTGAGGGATACGGCGAGACTGTGGGAGTGAGGGATACAGGGAGATGGTGGGAGTGAGGGATACAGAGAGATGGTGGGAGAGACGGATACGGGGAGACGGTGGGAGTGAGGGAGAAGGGGAGACGGTGGGACTGAGGGGTACGGGAAGACCGTGGGGGTGAGGGATACAGGAAAACGGTGGGATTGAGGGATACGGGGAGATGGTGGGAGTGAGGTATACGGGGAGACCATGGGGGTGAGGGATACGGGGAGATGGTGTGAGTGAGGGATACGGGGAGACAGTGGGATTGAGGGATACGGGGAGACGGTGGGAGTGAGGGATACGGGGAGACGGTGAGAGTGAGTGCTACGGGGAGACGGTGGGAGTGAGGGATACAGGGAGACGGAGGGAGTGAGGGATACGGGGAGACAGTGGGATTGAGGGAAACGGGGAGACGGTGGGAGTGAGGGATGCGGGGAGACGGTGGGAGTGAGGAATACGGGGAGATGGTGGGAGTGAGGGAGACGGAGATACGGTGGGAGTGAGGGATACGGGGCGACGGTGGGAGTGAGGGATACGGGGAGACGGAGGGAGTGAGGGATACGGGGAGACGGTGGGAGTGAGGGAGAAGGGTAGATGGTGGGAGTGAGGGAAACGGGGAAACGATGGAAGTGAGTGATATGGGGAGACGGTGAGAGTGAGGGATACAGGGAGGCGGTGGGAGTGAGGGATACGGGGAGACGGTGGGAGTGAGGGTGAAGGGGAGACGGTGGGAGTGAGGGATACGGGGAGACGGTGGGTGTGAGGGACACCGGGAGACGGTGGGAGTGAGGGACACCGGGAGACGGTGGGAGTGAGGGATATGGGGAGACGGAGGAGTGAGGGACACTGAGAGACGGTGGGAGTGAGGGATACGGGGATACGGTGGGAGCGAGGGATACGGGGAGACGGTGGGAATGAGGGATACAGGGAGCCGGTGGGAGTGAGGGATATGGGGAGACGGAGGGAGTGAGGGATACGGGGAGAGGGTGGGAGTGATTGAGAAGGGGAGACGGTGGGAGTGAGGGATATGGGTAGACGATGGGAGTGAGGGATATGGGGATACGGTGGGAGTGAGGGATACGGGGAGACGGTGGGAGTGAGGGATACAGGGAGCCGTTGGGAGGGAGGGATACGGGGAGACGGAGGTAGTGAGGGATACGGGGAGAGGGTGGGAGTGAGCGAGAAGGGGAGACGGTGGGAGTGAGGGATACGGGTAGACGACGGGAGTGAGGGATTCGGGGAGACGGGGGGAGTGAGGGATACATGGAGACGGTGAGACTGAGGGATACGTGGAGACGGTGAGACTGAGGGATATGGGGAGACAGTGGGAGTGAGGGACACAGGGAGACGGTGGGAGTGATCAATACGGGCATACAGTGGGAGTGAGGGATACTGGGAGATGGTGGGAGTGAGGGATACGGGAGACAGTGGGAGTGCGGGAAACGGGGAAACGGTGAGAGTGAGCGATACGGGGAGACGGTGGGTGTGAGTGAAACAGGGAGACGGTGGGAGTGAGGGATATGGGGATATGGTGGGACTGAGGGATACGGGGAGACGGTGGGAGTGAGGGATACGGGGAGGTGGTGTGAGTGAGGGGTTCGGGGAGACGGTGGGAGTGAGGGATACAGGGAGGCGGTGGGAGTGAGGGATACGGGGAGACGGTGAGAGTGAGGGCTACGGGGACACGGTGGGAGTGAGGGATACAGGGAGCCGGTGGGAGTGAGGGATACGGGGAGACGGAGGGAGTGAGAGACATGGGGAGAGGGTGGGAGTGAGTTAGAAGGGGAGACGGTGGGAGTGAGGGATACAGAGAGATGGTGGGAGTGAGGGATACGGGGAGACGGTGGGAGTGAGGGATACGGGGAGACGGTGGGAGTGAGGGATACGGGGAGGTGGTGGGAGTGAGGGATACAGGGAGACGGTGGGAGTGAGGGGTACGGGAAGACCGTGGGGGTGAGGGATAAGGGGAAACGGTGGGATTGAGGGATACGGGGAGATGGTGGGGGTGAGGGATACATGGAGACGGTGGGAGTGAGGGATACGGGGAGACGGAGGGAGTGAGAGACATGGGGAGAGGGTGGGAGTGAGTTAGAAGGGGAGACGGTGGGAGTGAGGGATACAGAGAGATGGTGGGAGTGAGGGATACGGGGAGACGGTGGGAGTGAGGGATACGGGGATACGGTGGGAGTGATGGATACGGGGAGACGGTGGGAGTGAGGGATACGGGGAGGTGGTGGGAGTGAGGGATACAGGGAGACGGTGGGAGTGAGGGGTACGGGAAGACCGTGGGGGTGAGGGATACGGGGAAACGGTGGGATTGAGGGATACGGGGAGATGGTGGGGGTGAGGGATACATGGAGACGGTGGGAGTGAGGGATACGGGGAGACGGAGGGAGTGAGGGATACGGGGAGACGGTGGGAGTGAGGGATACGGGGAGGTGGTGTGAGTGAGGGATACGGGGAGTCAGTGGGATTGAGGGATACGGGGAGACGGTGGGAGTGAGGAATACGGGGAGATGGTGGGAGTGAGAGATACGGGGAGACGGTGGGAGTGAGGGAGACGGAGAGACGGTGGGAGTGAGGGACACGGGGAGACGGAGGGAGTGAGGGATACGGGGAGACGGTGGGAGTGAGGGATACGGGGAGACAGTGAGAGTGAGGGACACGGGGAGACGGTGGGAGTGAGGAATACGGGGAGGCGGTGGGAGTGAGGGATACGGGGAGGCGGTGGGAGTGAGGGATACGGGTAGACGGTGGGAGTGAGGGATATGGGGAGATGGTGTGAGTGAGTGATACGGGGAGACGGTGGGAGTGAGGGATACGGGGAGACGGTGGGAGTGAGGGATACAGGGAGTTGGTGGGAGTGAGGGATACGGGGAGACAGAGGGAGTGAGGGATACGGGGAGGCGGTGGGAGTGAGTGAGAAGGGGAGACGGTGGGAGTGAGGGATACGGGGAGGCGGTGGGAGTGAGTGAGAAGGGGAGACGGTGGGAGTGAGGGATATGGGTAGACGATGGGAGTGAGGGATACGGGGATACGGTGGGAGTGAGGGATACGGGGAGACAGTGGGAGTGAGGGATACAGGAAGCCGTTAGGAGTGAGGGATAAGTGGAGACGGAGGGAGTGAGGGATACGGGTAGACGATGGGAGTGAGGGATACGGGGAGACGGGGGGAGTGAGGGATACGGGGAGACGGTGAGACTGAGGGATATGGGGAGACGGTGGCAGTGAGGGAGACAGGGAGACGGTGGGAGTGATCGATACGGGCATACGGTGGGAGTGAGGGATACGGGTAGGTGGTGGGAGTGAGCGTTACGGGGAGACGGTGGGAGTGAGGGATATGGGCAGACGGTGAGAGTGAGGGATACGGGGAGACGGTGGGAGTGAGGGGTACGGGAAGTCCGTGGGGGTGAGGGATACGGGAGACGGTGGGAGTGAGGGATACGGGGAGACGGTGAGAGTGAGCGATACGGGGAGACGGTGGGTGTGAGTGAAACAGGGAGACGGTGGGACTGAGGGATATGGGGAGACGGTGGGAGTGAGGGACACAGGGAGACGGTGGGAGAGAGGGATACGGGGATATGGTGGGAGTGAGGGATACGGGCAGACGGTGGGAGTGAGGGATACGGGGAGGTGGTGTGAGTGAGGGTTACGGGGAGACGGGGGGAGTGAGGGATACAGGGAGCTGGTGGGAGTGAGGGATACGGGGAGACGGAGGGAGTGAGGGATATGGGGAGAGGGTGGGAGTGAGTGAGAAGGGGAGACGGTGGGAGTGAGGGATACAGAGAGATGGTGGGAGAGAGGGATACGGGGAGACGGTGGGAGTGAGGGATACGGGGAGACGGTGGGAGTGAGGGACACGGGGATACGGTGGGAGTGAGGGAGAAGGGGAGACGGTGGGACTGAGGGACACGGGGAGGCGGTGGGAGTGAGGGATACGGGGAGACGGTGGGAGTGAGGGAGAAGGGGAGACGGTGGGACTGAGGGGTACGGGAAGACCGTGGGGGTGAGGGATACAGGGAAACGGAGGGATTGAGGGATACGGGGAGATGGTGGGAGTGAGGTATACGGGGAGACCATGGGGGTGAGGGATACGGGGAGATGGTGTGAGTGAGGCATACGGGGAGACAGTGGGATTGAGGGATACGGGGAGACGGTGGGAGTGAGGGATGCGGGGAGACGGTGGGAGTGAGAAATACGGGGAGATGGTGGGAGTGAGAGATACGGGGAGACGGTGGGAGTGAGGGAGACGGAGAGACGGTGGGAGTGAGTGATACGGGGCGATGGTGGGAGTGAGGGATACGGGGAGACGGAGGAAGTGAGGGATACGGGGAGACGGTGGGAGTGAGTGACACAGGGAGACTGTGGGAGTGAGGGTTACGGGGATACGGTGGGAGTGAGGGATACGGGGAGACGGTGGGAGTAAGGGATATGGGGAGTCAATGGGAGTGAGGGTAACGGGGAGATGGTGGGAGTGAGGGACACAGGGTGACGGTGGGAGTGAGGGACA
Organism: Scyliorhinus torazame; assembly: GCF_047496885.1. Classification (NCBI taxonomy): domain Eukaryota; kingdom Metazoa; phylum Chordata; class Chondrichthyes; order Carcharhiniformes; family Scyliorhinidae; genus Scyliorhinus; species Scyliorhinus torazame. The sequence continues at coordinate 82,729,740 of NC_092722.1, forward strand.
CGGGGAGACGGTGGGAGTGAGGGATATGGGGAGACGGTGGGAGTGAGGGACACAGAGAGACGGTGGGAGTGAGGAATACGGGGATACGGTGGGAGTGAGGGATACGGGGAGACGGTGGGTGTGAGGGATACGGGGAGGTGGTGGGAGTGAGGGGTACGGGGAGGTGGTGGGAGTGAGGGGTACGGGGAGACGGTGGGAGTGAGGGTTACGGGGAGACAGTGGGAGTAAGGGATACGGGTAGACCATGGGGGTGGGGGATACGGGGAGATGGTGTAAGTGAGGGATGCGGGGAGACGGTGGGAGTGAGGAATACGGGGAGATGGTGGGAGTGAGGGAGGCGGAGAGACGGTGGGAGTGAGGGATACGGGGCGACGGTGGGAGTGAGGGATACGGGGAGTCGGTGGGAGTGAGGGAGAAGGGGAGACGGTGGGAGTGAGGGACACAGGGTGACGGTTGGAGTGAGGGACACGGGGAGACGGTGGGAGAGAGGGATATGGAGAGACAGTGGGAGTGAGGGACACAGAGAGACGGTGGGAGTGAGGGATACGGGGATACGGTGGGAGTGAGGGATACGGGGAGACGGTGGGAGTGAGGGATACGGGGAGGTGGTGGGAGTGAGGGGTCCGGGGAGACGGTAGGAGTGAGGGATACGGGGAGACGGTGGGAGTGATGGATACGGGGAGACGGTGGGAGTGATGGATACGGGGAGACGGTGGGAGTGAGGGGTACGGGAAGACCGTGGGGGTGAGGGAGAATGGGAGACGGTGGCAGTGAGGGACACAGGGTGACGGTTGGAGTGAGGGACACGGGGAGACGGTGTGAGTGAGGGATATGAGGAGACAGTGGGAGTGAGGGACACAGAGAGACGGTGGGGGTGAGGGATACGGAGATACGGTGGGAGTGAGGGATACGGGGAGACGGTGGGAGTGAGGGATACGGGGAGGTGGTGGGAGTGAGGGGTCCGGGGAGACGGTAGGAGTGAGGGATACAGGGAGACGGTGGGAGTGAGGGGTACGGGAAGACCGTGGGGGTGAGGGATACAGGGAAACGGTGGGATTGAGGGATACGGGGAGATGGTGGGAGTGAGGGATACGGGGATACGGTGGGAGTGAGGGATACGGGGAGACGGTGGGAGTGAGGGATACGGGGAGGTGGTGTGAGTGAGGGATACGGGGAGACAGTGGGATTGAGGGATACGGGGAGACGGTGGGAGTGAGGGATGCGGGGAGACGGTGGGAGTGAGGAATACGGGGAGATGGTGGGAGTGAGAGATGCGGGGAGACGGTGGGAGTGAGGGAAACGGGGAAACGGAGGCAGTGAGGAGTACGGGGAGGCGGTGGGAGTGAGGGATATGGGTAGACGGTGGGAGTGAGGGATACGGGGAGACGGAGGGAGTGAGGAGTACGGGGAGGCGGTGGGAGTGAGGGATATGGGTAGACGGTGGGAGTGAGGAATACAGGGAAACAGTGGGAGTGAGGGATACGGGGCGACGGTGGGAGTGAGGGATACGGGGAGACGGTGGGAGTGAGGGATATGGGCAGACGGTGAGAGTGAGGGATACGGGGAGTCGGTGGGAGTGAGGGGTACGGGAAGTCCGTGGGGGTGAGGGATACGGGAGACGGTGGGAGTGAGGGATACGGGGAGACGGTGAGAGTGAGCGATACGGGGAGACGGTGGGTGTGAATGAAACAGGGAGACAGTGGGAGTGAGTGATATGGGGAGACGGTGGGAGTGAGGGACACAGGGAGACGGTGGGAGAGAGGGATACGGGGATATGGTGGGAGTGAGGGATACGGGGAGACGGAGGGAGTGAGGGATATAGGGAGAGGGTGGGAGTGAGTGATAAGGGGAGACGGTGGGAGTGAGGGATACAGAGAGATGGTGGGAGAGAGGGATACGGGGAGACGGTGGGAGTGAGTGAGATGGGGAGACGGTGGGAGTGAGGGACACAGGGAGACGGTGGGAGTGAGGGATACAGGAATACGGTGGGAGTGAGCGATACGGGGAGACGGTGGGAGTGAGGGATACGGGGAGATGGGGGGAGTGAGTGATACGGGGAGAGGGTGGGAGCGAGGGATACAGGGAGACGGTGGGAGTGAGGGATACGGCGAGACTGTGGGAGTGAGGGATACAGGGAGATGGTGGGAGTGAGGGATACAGAGAGATGGTGGGAGAGACGGATACGGGGAGACGGTGGGAGTGAGGGAGAAGGGGAGACGGTGGGACTGAGGGGTACGGGAAGACCGTGGGGGTGAGGGATACAGGAAAACGGTGGGATTGAGGGATACGGGGAGATGGTGGGAGTGAGGTATACGGGGAGACCATGGGGGTGAGGGATACGGGGAGATGGTGTGAGTGAGGGATACGGGGAGACAGTGGGATTGAGGGATACGGGGAGACGGTGGGAGTGAGGGATGCGGGGAGACGGTGGGAGTGAGGGATATGGGGAGACGGTGGGAGTGGGGGACACAGGGAGACGGTGGGAGTGAGGGATACGGGGATACGGTGGGAGTGAGGGATACGGGGAGACGGTGGGAGTAAGGGATATGGGGAGACGGTGGGAGTGAGGGATATGGGGAGACGGTGGGAGTGAGGGTAACGGGGAGACGGTGGGAGTGAGGGATATGGGGAGACGGTGGGAGTGAGGGATATGGGGAGACGGTGGGAGTGAGGGACACAGAGACGGTGGGAGTGAGGGATACGGGGATACTGTGGGAGTGAGGGATACGGGGAGACGGTGGGTGTGAGGGATACGGGAAGGTGGTGGGAGTGAGGGGTACGGGGAGGTGGTGGGAGTGAGGGGTACGGGGAGATGGTGGGAGTGAGGGTCACGGGGAGACGGTGGGAGTAAGGGATACGGGTAGACCATGGGGGTGGGTGATACGGGGAGATGGTGTAAGTGAGGGATACGGGGAGACAGGGGGATTGAGGGATGCGGGGAGACGGTGGGAGTGAGGAATACGGGGAGATGGTGGGAGTGAGGGAGACGGAGAGACGGTGGGAGTGAGGGATACGGGGCGACGGTGGGAGTGAGGGAAACGGGGAGACGGTGGGAGTGAGGGATACGGGGAGACGGTGGGAGTGAGGGACACAGGGTGACGGTTGGAGTGAGGGACACGGGGAGATGGTGGGAGAGAGGGATATGGGGAGACAGTGGGAGTGAGGGACACAGAGAGACGGTGGGAGTGAGGGATACGGGGATACGGTGGGAGTGAGGGATACGGGGAGACGGTGGGAGTGAGGGATACGGAGAGGTGGTGGGAGTGAGGGGTCCGGGGAGACGGTAGGAGTGAGGGATACGGGGAGACGGTGGGAGTGATGGATACGGGGAGACGGTGGGAGTGAGGGGTACGGGAAGACCGTGGGGGTGAGGGAGAAGGGGAGACGGTGGGAGTGAGGGACACAGGGTGACGGTTGGAGTGAGGGACACCGGGAGACGGTGTGAGTGAGGGATATGGGGAGACAGTGGGAGTGAGGGACACAGAGAGATGGTGGGGGTGAAGGATACGGAGATACGGTGGGAGTGAGGGATACGGGGAGACGGTGGGAGTGAGGGATACGGGGAGGTGGTGGGAGTGAGGGGTCCGGGGAGACGGTAGGAGTGAGGGATACAGGGAGACGGTGGGAGTGAGGGGTACGGGAAGACCGTGGGGGTGAGGGATACGGGGAAACGGTGGGATTGAGGGATACGGGGAGATGGTGGGAGTGAGGGATACGGGGATACGGTGGGAGTGAGGGATACGGGGAGACGGTGGGAGTGAGGGATACGGGGAGGTGGTTTGAGTGAGGGATACGGGGAGACAGTGGGATTGAGGGATACGGGGAGACGGTGGGAGTGAGGGATGCGGGGAGACGGTGGGAGTGAGGAATACGGGGAGATGGTGGGAGTGAGGGATACGGGGAGACGGTGGGAGTGAGGGATATGGGGAGACAGTGGGAGTGAGGAGTACGGGGAGGCGGTGGGAGTGAGGGATACGGGTAGACGGTGGCAATGAGGGATATGGGGATATGGTGGGAGTGAGGGATACGGGGAGACGGTGGGAGTGAGGGATACGGGGAGATGGTGGGAGTGAGGGATACGGAGGCGGTGGGAGCGAGGGATACAGTGAGACGGTGGGAATGAGGGATACAGGGAGATGGTGGGAGTGAGGGATACGGGGAGACGGTGGGAGTGAGGGATAAGGTGAGACGGTGGGAGTGAGTGACACGGGGAGACGGTGGGAGTGAGGGATACGGGGAGACGGTGGGAGTGAGGGATACAGGGAGTAGGTGGGAGTGAGGGATACGGGGAGACGGTGAGAGTGAGGGATACGGGGAGGCGTTGGGAGTGAGGGATACGGGGAGGCGGTGGGAGTGAGTGAGAAGGGGAGACGTGGGAGTGAGGGATATGGGTAGACGATGGGAGTGAGGGATACGGGGATACGGTGGGAGTGAGGGATACAGGGAGACGGTGGGAGTGAGGGATACGGCGAGACTGTGGGAGTGAGGGATACAGGGAGATGGTGGGAGTGAGGGATACAGAGAGATGGTGGGAGAGAGGGATACGGGGAGACGGTGGGAGTGAGGGAGAAGGGGAGACGGTGGGACTGAGGGGTACGGGAAGACCGTGGGGGTGAGGGATACAGGAAAACGGTGGGATTGAGGGATACGGGGAGATGGTGGGAGTGAGGTATACGGGGAGACCATGGGGGTGAGGGATACGGGGAGATGGTGTGAGTGAGGGATACGGGGAGACAGTGGGATTGAGGGATACGGGGAGACGGTGGGAGTGAGGGATGCGGGGAGACGGTGGGAGTGAGGGATATGGGGAGACGGTGGGAGTGGGGGACACAGGGAGACGGTGGGAGTGAGGGATACGGGGATACGGTGGGAGTGAGGGATACGGGGAGACGGTGGGAGTAAGGGATATGGGGAGACGGTGGGAGTGAGGGATATGGGGAGACGGTGGGAGTGAGGGTAACGGGGAGACGGTGGGAGTGAGGGATATGGGGAGACGGTGGGAGTGAGGGATATGGGGAGACGGTGGGAGTGAGGGACACAGAGACGGTGGGAGTGAGGGATACGGGGATACTGTGGGAGTGAGGGATACGGGGAGACGGTGGGTGTGAGGGATACGGGAAGGTGGTGGGAGTGAGGGGTACGGGGAGGTGGTGGGAGTGAGGGGTACGGGGAGATGGTGGGAGTGAGGGTCACGGGGAGACGGTGGGAGTAAGGGATACGGGTAGACCATGGGGGTGGGTGATACGGGGAGATGGTGTAAGTGAGGGATACGGGGAGACAGGGGGATTGAGGGATGCGGGGAGACGGTGGGAGTGAGGAATACGGGGAGATGGTGGGAGTGAGGGAGACGGAGAGACGGTGGGAGTGAGGGATACGGGGCGACGGTGGGAGTGAGGGAAACGGGGAGACGGTGGGAGTGAGGGATACGGGGAGACGGTGGGAGTGAGGGACACAGGGTGACGGTTGGAGTGAGGGACACGGGGAGATGGTGGGAGAGAGGGATATGGGGAGACAGTGGGAGTGAGGGACACAGAGAGACGGTGGGAGTGAGGGATACGGGGATACGGTGGGAGTGAGGGATACGGGGAGACGGTGGGAGTGAGGGATACGGAGAGGTGGTGGGAGTGAGGGGTCCGGGGAGACGGTAGGAGTGAGGGATACGGGGAGACGGTGGGAGTGATGGATACGGGGAGACGGTGGGAGTGAGGGGTACGGGAAGACCGTGGGGGTGAGGGAGAAGGGGAGACGGTGGGAGTGAGGGACACAGGGTGACGGTTGGAGTGAGGGACACCGGGAGACGGTGTGAGTGAGGGATATGGGGAGACAGTGGGAGTGAGGGACACAGAGAGATGGTGGGGGTGAAGGATACGGAGATACGGTGGGAGTGAGGGATACGGGGAGACGGTGGGAGTGAGGGATACGGGGAGGTGGTGGGAGTGAGGGGTCCGGGGAGACGGTAGGAGTGAGGGATACAGGGAGACGGTGGGAGTGAGGGGTACGGGAAGACCGTGGGGGTGAGGGATACGGGGAAACGGTGGGATTGAGGGATACGGGGAGATGGTGGGAGTGAGGGATACGGGGATACGGTGGGAGTGAGGGATACGGGGAGACGGTGGGAGTGAGGGATACGGGGAGGTGGTTTGAGTGAGGGATACGGGGAGACAGTGGGATTGAGGGATACGGGGAGACGGTGGGAGTGAGGGATGCGGGGAGACGGTGGGAGTGAGGAATACGGGGAGATGGTGGGAGTGAGGGATACGGGGAGACGGTGGGAGTGAGGGATATGGGGAGACAGTGGGAGTGAGGAGTACGGGGAGGCGGTGGGAGTGAGGGATACGGGTAGACGGTGGCAATGAGGGATATGGGGATATGGTGGGAGTGAGGGATACGGGGAGACGGTGGGAGTGAGGGATACGGGGAGATGGTGGGAGTGAGGGATACGGAGGCGGTGGGAGCGAGGGATACAGTGAGACGGTGGGAATGAGGGATACAGGGAGATGGTGGGAGTGAGGGATACGGGGAGACGGTGGGAGTGAGGGATAAGGTGAGACGGTGGGAGTGAGTGACACGGGGAGACGGTGGGAGTGAGGGATACGGGGAGACGGTGGGAGTGAGGGATACAGGGAGTAGGTGGGAGTGAGGGATACGGGGAGACGGTGAGAGTGAGGGATACGGGGAGGCGTTGGGAGTGAGGGATACGGGGAGGCGGTGGGAGTGAGTGAGAAGGGGAGACGTGGGAGTGAGGGATATGGGTAGACGATGGGAGTGAGGGATACGGGGATACGGTGGGAGTGAGGGATACAGGGAGACGGTGGGAGTGAGGGATACGGCGAGACTGTGGGAGTGAGGGATACAGGGAGATGGTGGGAGTGAGGGATACAGAGAGATGGTGGGAGAGAGGGATACGGGGAGACGGTGGGAGTGAGGGAGAAGGGGAGACGGTGGGACTGAGGGGTACGGGAAGACCGTGGGGGTGAGGGATACAGGAAAACGGTGGGATTGAGGGATACGGGGAGATGGTGGGAGTGAGGTATACGGGGAGACCATGGGGGTGAGGGATACGGGGAGATGGTGTGAGTGAGGGATACGGGGAGACAGTGGGATTGAGGGATACGGGGAGACGGTGGGAGTGAGGGATGCGGGGAGACGGTGGGAGTGAGGGATATGGGGAGACGGTGGGAGTGGGGGACACAGGGAGACGGTGGGAGTGAGGGATACGGGGATACGGTGGGAGTGAGGGATACGGGGAGACGGTGGGAGTAAGGGATATGGGGAGACGGTGGGAGTGAGGGATATGGGGAGACGGTGGGAGTGAGGGTAACGGGGAGACGGTGGGAGTGAGGGATATGGGGAGACGGTGGGAGTGAGGGATATGGGGAGACGGTGGGAGTGAGGGACACAGAGACGGTGGGAGTGAGGGATACGGGGATACTGTGGGAGTGAGGGATACGGGGAGACGGTGGGTGTGAGGGATACGGGAAGGTGGTGGGAGTGAGGGGTACGGGGAGGTGGTGGGAGTGAGGGGTACGGGGAGATGGTGGGAGTGAGGGTCACGGGGAGACGGTGGGAGTAAGGGATACGGGTAGACCATGGGGGTGGGTGATACGGGGAGATGGTGTAAGTGAGGGATACGGGGAGACAGGGGGATTGAGGGATGCGGGGAGACGGTGGGAGTGAGGAATACGGGGAGATGGTGGGAGTGAGGGAGACGGAGAGACGGTGGGAGTGAGGGATACGGGGCGACGGTGGGAGTGAGGGAAACGGGGAGACGGTGGGAGTGAGGGATACGGGGAGACGGTGGGAGTGAGGGACACAGGGTGACGGTTGGAGTGAGGGACACGGGGAGATGGTGGGAGAGAGGGATATGGGGAGACAGTGGGAGTGAGGGACACAGAGAGACGGTGGGAGTGAGGGATACGGGGATACGGTGGGAGTGAGGGATACGGGGAGACGGTGGGAGTGAGGGATACGGAGAGGTGGTGGGAGTGAGGGGTCCGGGGAGACGGTAGGAGTGAGGGATACGGGGAGACGGTGGGAGTGATGGATACGGGGAGACGGTGGGAGTGAGGGGTACGGGAAGACCGTGGGGGTGAGGGAGAAGGGGAGACGGTGGGAGTGAGGGACACAGGGTGACGGTTGGAGTGAGGGACACCGGGAGACGGTGTGAGTGAGGGATATGGGGAGACAGTGGGAGTGAGGGACACAGAGAGATGGTGGGGGTGAAGGATACGGAGATACGGTGGGAGTGAGGGATACGGGGAGACGGTGGGAGTGAGGGATACGGGGAGGTGGTGGGAGTGAGGGGTCCGGGGAGACGGTAGGAGTGAGGGATACAGGGAGACGGTGGGAGTGAGGGGTACGGGAAGACCGTGGGGGTGAGGGATACGGGGAAACGGTGGGATTGAGGGATACGGGGAGATGGTGGGAGTGAGGGATACGGGGATACGGTGGGAGTGAGGGATACGGGGAGACGGTGGGAGTGAGGGATACGGGGAGGTGGTTTGAGTGAGGGATACGGGGAGACAGTGGGATTGAGGGATACGGGGAGACGGTGGGAGTGAGGGATGCGGGGAGACGGTGGGAGTGAGGAATACGGGGAGATGGTGGGAGTGAGGGATACGGGGAGACGGTGGGAGTGAGGGATATGGGGAGACAGTGGGAGTGAGGAGTACGGGGAGGCGGTGGGAGTGAGGGATACGGGTAGACGGTGGCAATGAGGGATATGGGGATATGGTGGGAGTGAGGGATACGGGGAGACGGTGGGAGTGAGGGATACGGGGAGATGGTGGGAGTGAGGGATACGGAGGCGGTGGGAGCGAGGGATACAGTGAGACGGTGGGAATGAGGGATACAGGGAGATGGTGGGAGTGAGGGATACGGGGAGACGGTGGGAGTGAGGGATAAGGTGAGACGGTGGGAGTGAGTGACACGGGGAGACGGTGGGAGTGAGGGATACGGGGAGACGGTGGGAGTGAGGGATACAGGGAGTAGGTGGGAGTGAGGGATACGGGGAGACGGTGAGAGTGAGGGATACGGGGAGGCGTTGGGAGTGAGGGATACGGGGAGGCGGTGGGAGTGAGTGAGAAGGGGAGACGTGGGAGTGAGGGATATGGGTAGACGATGGGAGTGAGGGATACGGGGATACGGTGGGAGTGAGGGATACGGGGAGACAGTGGGAGTGAGGGATACAGGGAGCCGTTGGGAGTGAGGGATACGGGGAGACGGGGGGAGTGAGGGATACGGGGAGACGGTGAGACTGAGGGATACGGGGAGACGTTGGGAGTGAGGGATACGGGGAGATGGTGGGAGTGATGGATACGGGTAGGTGGTGGGAGTGAGCGTTACGGGGAGACGGTGGGAGTGAGGGGTACGGGAAGTCCGTGGGGGTGGGGGATACGGGAGACGGTGGGAGTGAGGGATACGGGGAGACGGTGAGAGTGAGCGATACGGGGAGACGGCGGGTGTGTGTGAAACAGGGAGACGGTGGGAGTGAGTGATATGGGGAGACGGTGGGAGTGAGGGACACAGGGAGACGGTGGGAGAGAGGGATACGGGGATATGGTGGGAGTGAGGGATACGGGGAGACGGTGGGAGTGAGGGATACGGGGAGGTGGTGTGAGTTAGGGTTACGGGGAGACGGGGGGGAGTGAGGGATACAGGGAGCTGGTGGGAGTGAGGGATACGGGGAGACGGAGGGAGTGAGGGATATGGGGAGAGGGTGGGAGTGAGTGATAAGGGGAGACGGTGGGAGTGAGGGATACAGAGAGATGGTGGGAGAGAGGGATACGGGGAGACGGTGGTAGTAAGGGATACGGGGACACGGTGGGAGTGAGGGAGAAGGGGAGATGGTGGGACTGAGGGGTACGGGAAGACCGTGGGGGTGAGGGATACAGGGAAACGGTGGGACGGAGGGATACGGGGAGATGGTGGGAGTGAGGTATACGGGGAGACCATGGGGGTGAGGGATACGGGGAGATGGTGTGAGTGAGGGATGCGGGGAGACAGTGGGATTGAGGGATACGGGGAGACGGTGGGAGTGAGGGATGCGGGGAGACGGTGGGAGTGAGAAATACGGGGAGATGGTGGGAGTGAGAGATACGGGGAGACGGTGGGAGTGAGTGATACGGGGCGACGGTGGGAGTGAGGGATACGGGGAGACGGAGGAAGTGAGGGATACGGGGAGACGGTGGGAGTGAGGGAGAAGGGTAGATGGTGGGAGTGAGGGAAACGGGGAGACGGTGTGAGTGAGGGATACGGGGATACGGTGGGAGTGAGGGATACGGGGAGACGGTGGGAGTGAGGGATAAGGGGAGACAGTGAGAGTGAGGGACACGGGGAGACGGTGTGAGTGAGGGATACGGGGATACGGTGGGAGTGAGGGATACGGGGATACGGTGGGAGTAAGGGATATGGGGAGACGGTGGGAATGAGGGCCACAGGGAGACGGTGGGAGTGAGGGATACGGGGATACGGTGGGAGTGAGCGATACGGGGAGACGGTGGGAGTAAGGGATATGGAGAGTCAATCGGAGTGAGGGTAACGGGGAGACGGTGGGAGTGAGGGACACGGGGAGACGGTGGGAGTGAGGTATATGGGGAGACGGTGGGAATGAGGGACACAGAGAGACGGTGGGAGTGAGGGATACGGGGATACGGTGGGAGTGAGGGATACGGGGAGACGGTGGGTGTGAGGGGTACGGGGAGGTGGTGGGAGTGAGGGGTACGGGGAGACGGTGGGAGTGAGGGTTACGGGGAGACGGTGGGAGTAAGGGATACGGGGAGACCATGGGAGTGAGGGGTACGGGGAGACGGTGGGAGTGAGGGTTACGGGGAGACGGTGGGAGTAAGGGATACGGGGAGACCATGGGAGTGAGGGACACGGGGAGGCGGTGGGAGTGAGGGATACCGGGATACGGTAGGAGTGAGGGATACGGGGATACGGTGGGAGTGAGCGATACGGGGAGACGGTGGGAGTGAGGGATACGGGGAGATGGTGGGAGTGAGGGATACGGGGAGGCGGTGGGAGCGAGGGATACAGGGAGACGGTGGGAGTGAGGGATACAGGGAGATGGTGGGAGTGAGGGTTACGGGGAGACGGTGGGTGTGAGGGATAAGGTGAGACGGTGGGAGTGAGTGATACGGGGAGACGGTGGGAGTGAGGGATACGGGGAGACGTTGGGAGTGAGGGATAAGGTGAGACGGTGGGAGTGAGAGATACGGGGAGACGGTGGGAGTGAGGGATACGGGGAGACAGAGGGAGTGAGTGATACGGGGAGACAGTGAGATTGAGGGACACGGGGAGACGGTGTGAGTGAGGGACACAGTGAGACAGTTGGAGTTAGGGATAAGGTGAGACGGTGGGAGTGAGGGATACGGGGAGACGGTGGGAGTGAGGGATACGGGGAGACGGTGGGAGTGAGGGATACAGGAAGATGGTTGGAGTGAGGGATACGGGGAGACGGTGGGAGTGAGGGACACGGGGAGGCGGTGGGAGTGAGGGATTCGGGGAGACGGTGGGAGTGAGGGACACAGCGAGACGGTGGGAGTGAGGGACACGGGGAGACGGTGTGAGTGAGGGATATGGGGAGACGGTGGGAGTGAGGGACACAGGGAGACGGTGGGATTAGGGATTCGGGGATACGGTGGGAGTGAGGGATACGGGGAGACGGTGGGAGTGAGGGATACGAGGAGGTGGTGGGAGTGAGGGGTACGGGGAGACGGTGGGAGTGAGGGATACGGGGAGACGGTGGGAGTGATGGATACGGGGAGACGGTGGGAGTGAGGGATACGGGGAGACGGTGGGAGTGAGGGGTACGGGAAGACCGTGGGGGTGAGGGATACGGGGAGATGGTGGGAGTGAGGGATACGGGGAAACGGTGGGAGTGAGGGATTCAGGGAGATGGTGGGAGTGAGGGATACGGGGAGACGGTGGACGTGAGGAATACGGGGAGGCGGTGGGTGTGAGGGATACGTGGAGACGGTGGGAGTGAGGGAGAAGGGTAGATGGTGGGACTGAGGGAAACGGGGAAAGGATGGGAGTGAGGGATAAGGGGAGACAGTGAGAGTGAGGGACACGGGGAGACGGTGTGAGTGAGGGACACAGGGAGACAGTGGGAGTGAGGGGTATGGGGAGACGGTGGGAGTGAGGGACACAGGGAGACGGTGGGAGTGAGGGATACGGGGATACGGTGGGAGTGAGGGATACGGGGAGACGGTGGGAGTGAGGGATACGGGGAGATGGTGGGAGTGAGCGATACGGGGAGACGGTGGGAGCGAGGGATACAGGGAGACGGTGGGAGTGAGGGATACAGGGAGATGGTGGGAGTGAGGGATACGGGGAGACGGTGGGAGTGAGGGATAAGGTGAGACGGTGGGAGTGAGTGATACGGGGAGACGGTGGGAGTGAGGGATACAGGGAGATGGTGGGAGTGAGGGATACGGGGAGACGGTGGGAGTGAGGGATACGGGGAGGCGGTGGGAGTGAGGGATACGGGGAGACGGTGGGAGTGAGGGAGAAGGGGAGACGGTGGGAGTGAGGGATACGGGGAGTCGATGGGAGTGAGGGATACAGGGAGATGGTGGGAGTGAGGGAGACGGAGAGACGGTGGGAGTGAGGGATACGGTGAGACGGTGGGAGTGAGGGACACAGATAGACGGTGGGAGTGAGGGACACGGGGAGACGGTGGGAGTGAGGGATATGGGGAGACGGTGGGAGTGAGGGATATGGGGAGACGGAGGGAGTGAGGGAGACGGGGAGAGGGTGGGAGTGAGTGAGAAGGGGAGAGGGTGGGAGTGAGCGAGAAGGGGAGACGGTGGGAGTGAGTGATACGAGTAGACGATGCGAGTGAGGGATACGGGGAGACGGGGGGAGTGAGGGATACGGGGAGACGGTGAGACTGAGGGATATCGGGAGACGGTGGGAGTGAGGGACACAGGGAGACGGTGGGAGTGATCGATACGGGGATACGGTGGGAGTGAGGGATACGGGGAGACGGTGGGAGTGAGGGATACGGGGAGGAGGTTGGAGTGAGCGGTACGGGGAGACGTTGGGAGTGAGGTGTATGGGGAGACGGTGAGAGTGAGGGATACGGGGAGACGGTGGGAGTGAGGGGTACGGGAAGTCCGTGGGGGTGAGGGATACGGGGAGATGGGGGGAGTGAGGGAGACGGAGAGACGGTGGGAGTGGGGGATACAGGGAGACGTTGGGTGTGAGGGATACAGGGAGACGGTGGGAATGAGGGATATGGGGAGATGGTGGGAGTGAGGGATATGAGGAGACGGTGGGAGTGAGGGATATTGGGAGACGGTGGGACTGTGGGAAACTGTGAGACAGTGGGAGGGTGGGATACGGGGAGATGATGGGAGTGAGGGATATGGGGAGACGGTGGGAGTGAGGTATACGGGGAGACCGTGATAGTGAGGGATACGGGGAGACGGTGGGAGTGAGGGATACAGGGAGACAGTGGGAGTAAGGGTTACGGGGAGGCGGAGGGAGTTTGGGATACGGGGAGACGGTGGGAGTGAGTGATATGGGGGGACGGTGGGAGTGTGGGACACAGGGAGACGGTGGGAGTGAAAGATACGGGGAGACGGTGGGAGTGTGGGAGAAGGGGAGACGGTGGGAGTGAGGGATACGGGGAGTCGATGGGAGTGAGGGATACTGTGAGACGGTGGGAGTGAGGGACACAGATAGACGGTGGGAGTGAGGGTAACAGAGAGACGGTGGGAGTGGGGGATATGGGGATACGGTGGGAGTGAGGGATACGGGGCGACGGTGGGAATGAGGGATACAGGGAGCCGGTGGGAGTGAGGGATATGGGGAGACGGAGGGAGTGATGGATACGGGGAGAGGGTGGGAGTGAGTGAGAAGGGGAGACGGTGGGAGTGAGGGAAATGGGTAGACGATGGGAGTGAGGGATACGGGGATACGGTGGGAGTGAGGGATACGGAGAGACGGTGGGAGTGAGGGATACAGGGAGCCGGTGGGAGTGAGGGATACGGGGAGACGGAGGGAGTGAGGGAAACGGGGAGAGGGTGGGAGTGAGCGAGAAGGGGAGATGGTGGGAGTGAGGGATACGAGTAGACGATGGGAGTGAGGGATACGGGGAGACGGGGGGAGTGAGGGATACGGGGAGACGGTGAGACTGAGGGATATCGGGAGACGGTGGGAGTGAGGGACACAGGGAGACGGTGGGAGTGATCGATACGGGGATACGGTGGGAGTGAGGGATACGGGGAGACGGTGGGAGTGAGGGATACGGGGAGGTGGTTGGAGTGAGCGCTACGGGGAGATGGTGGGAGTGAGGTGTATGGGGAGACGGTGAGTGTGAGGGATACGGGGAGACGGTGGGAGTGAGGGGTACGGGAAGTCCGTGGGGGTGAGGGATACGGGGAGATGGGAGTGAGGGAGACGGAGAGACGGTGGGAGTGTGGGATACGGGGAGACGGTGGGTGTGAGGGAAACGGGGAGGCGGTGGGATTGAGAGATACAAGGAGATGGCAGGACTGAGGGATACAGGGTGACGGTGTGAATGAGGGATATGGGGAGATGGTGGGAGTGAGGGATACGAGGAGACGGTGGGAGTGAGGGATATTGGGAGATGGTGGGACTGTGGGAAACAGGGAGACAGTGGGAGGGTGGGATACGGGGAGATGATGGGAGTGAGGGATATGGGGAGACGGTGGGAGTGAGGTATACGGGGAGACCGTGATAGTGAGGGATACGGGTAGACGGTGGGAGTGAGGGATACAGGGAGACGGTGGGAGTGAGGGATACGGGGAGACGGAGGGAGCGTGGGGTACGGGAAGTCCGTGGGGGTGAGGGATACGGGGAGATGGGGGGAGTGAGGGAGACGGAGAGACGGTAGGAGTGAGGGATACGGGAAGTCCGTGGGGGTGAGGGATACGGGGAGATGGGGGGAGTGAGGGAGACGGAGAGACGGTGGGAGTGAGGGATACGGGGAGACGGTGGGTGTGAGGGAAACGGGGATGCGGTGGGATTGAGAGATACAAGGAGATGGCAGGACTGAGGGATACAGGGAGACGGTGTGGATGAGGGATACGAGGAGACGGTGGGAGTGAGGGATATTGGGAGATGGTGGGAGTGAGGTAACGGGGAGACGGAGGGAGTGAGGTATACGGGGAGACGGTGGGAGTGAGGTAACGGGGAGACGGAGGGAGTGAGGGATACGGGGAGACGGTGGGAGTGAGGGATACAGGGAGACGGTGGGAGTGATGGATACAGGGAGATGGTGGGAGTGAGGGATATGGGGAGACGGTGGGAGTGAGGGACAAGGGAGACGGTGGGATTGAGGGATACGGGGAGACGGTGGGAGTGATGGATACAGGGAGACGGTGGGATTGAGGGATACGGGGAGACGGTGGGAGTGAGGGATACGGGGAGACGGTGGGAGCGAGGGATACGGGGATACGGTGGGAGTGAGGTGTACAGGGAGATGGTGGGAGTGAGGGATACGGGGAGACGGTGGGTGTGAGGGAAACGGGGATGCGGTGGGATTGAGAGATACAAGGAGATGGCAGGACTGAGGGATACAGGGAGACGGTGTGGATGAGGGATACGAGGAGACGGTGGGAGTGAGGGATATTGGGAGATGGTGGGAGTGAGGTAACGGGGAGACGGAGGGAGTGAGGGATACGGGGAGACGGTGGGAGTGAGGTAACGGGGAGACGGAGGGAGTGAGGGATACGGGGAGACGGTGGGAGTGAGGGATACAGGGAGACGGTGGGAGTGATGGATACAGGGAGATGGTGGGAGTGAGGGATATGGGGAGACGGTGGGAGTGAGGGACAAGGGAGACGGTGGGATTGAGGGATACGGGGAGACGGTGGGAGTGATGGATACAGGGAGACGGTGGGATTGAGGGATACGGGGAGACGGTGGGAGTGAGGGATACGGGGAGACGGTGGGAGCGAGGGATACGGGGATACGGTGGGAGCGAGGGATACAGGGAGACGGTGGGAGTGATGGATACAGGGAGATGGTGGGAGTGAGGGATATGGGGAGACGGTGGGAGTGAGGGACAAGGGAGACGGTGGGATTGAGGGATACGGGGAGACGGTGGGAGTGAGGGATACGGGGAGACGGTGTGAGTGAGGGAGAATAGGCGACGGTGGGAGTGAGGGATACTGGGAGACGATGGGAGTGAGGGATACGGGAGACGGTGGGAGTGAGCGACACGCGGAGACGGTGGGTGTGAGGGAAACAGGGAGACGGTGGGAGTGAGGGATATGGGGAGACGGTGGGAGTGAGGGACAAGGGAGACGGTGTGAGTGAGGGATACTGGGAGGCGATGGGAGTGAGGGATACGGGAGACGGTGGGAGTGAGCGATACGCGGAGACGGTGGGTGTGAGGGAAACAGGGAGACGGTGGGAGTGAGGGATATGGGGAGACGGTGGGAGTGAGGGACAAGGGAGACGGTGTGAGTGAGGGATACGGGGATATGTTGGGAGTGAGGGATATGGGGAGACGGTGGGAGTGAGGGATACAGGGAGGTGGTGTGAGTGAGGGGTTCGGGGAGACGGTGGGAGTGAGGGGTACAACGAGACCGTGGGAGTGAGGGATACGGGGAGACGGTGAGAGTGAGGGATAGGGGGAGACAGTGGGAGTGAGAGATACAGGGAGCCGGTGGGAGTGAGGGATACGGGGGGACGGAGGGAGTGAGGGATACGGGGAGACGGAGGGAGTGAGGGATACGGGGAGAGGGTGGGAGTGAGCGAGAAGGGGAGATGGTGGGAGTGAGGGATACGAGTAGACGATGGGAGTGAGGGATACGGGGAGACGGGGGGAGTGAGGGATACGGGGAGACGGTGAGACTGAGGGATATCGGGAGACGGTGGGAGTGAGGGACACAGGGAGACGGTGGGAGTGATCGATACGGGGATACGGTGGGAGTGAGGGATACGGGGAGACGGTGGGAGTGAGGGATACGGGGAGGTGGTTGGAGTGAGCGGTACGGGGAGACGGTGGGAGTGAGGTGTATGGGGAGACGGTGAGTGTGAGGGATACGGGGAGACGGTGGGAGTGAGGGGTACGGGAAGTCCGTGGGGTTGAGGGATACGGGGAGATGGGGGGAGTGAGGGAGACGGAGAGACGGTGGGAGGGTGGGATACGGGGAGACGGTGGGTGTGAGGGAGAAGGGGAGACGGTGGGATTGAGAGATACAAGGAGATGGCAGGACTGAGGGATACAGGGAGACGGTGTGAATGAGGGATATGGGGAGATGGTGGGAGTGAGGGATACGAGGAGACGGTGGGAGTGAGGGATATTGGGAGATGGTGGGACTGTGGGAAACAGGGAGACAGTGGGAGGGTGGGATACGGGGAGATGATGGGAGTGAGGGATATGGGGAGACGGTGGGAGTGAGGTATACGGGGAGACCGTGATAGTGAGGGATACGGGGAGACGGTGGGAGTGAGGGATCCAGGGAGACGGTGGGAGTGAGGGATACGGGGAGACGGAGGGAGCGTTGGGTACGGGAAGTCTGTGGGGGTGAGGGATACGGGGAGATGGGGGGAGTGAGGGAGACGGAGAGACGGTGGGACTGAGGGGTACGGGAAGTCCGTGGGGGTGAGGGATACGGGGAGATGGGGGGAGTGAGGGAGACGGAGAGACGGTGGGAGTGTGGGATACGGGGAGACGGTGGGTGTGAGGGAAACAGGGAGGCGGTGGGATTGAGAGATACAAGGAGATGGCAGGACTGAGGGATACAGGGAGACGGTGTGAATGAGGGATATGGGGAGATGGTGGGAGTGAGGGATACGAGGAGACGGTGGGAGTGAGAGATATTGGGAGATGGTGGGACTGTGGGAAACAGGGAGACGGTGGGAGAGAGGGATACGAGGAGATGGTGGGAGTGAGGGATATTGGGAGACTGTGGGTTTGAGGGACACAGGGAGACAGTGGGAGTGAGGGATACGGGGAGACGGTGGGAGTGAGGGACACGGGGAGGCGGTGGGAGTGAGGGATACGGGGAGACGGTGGGAGTGAGGGACACAGCGAGACGGTGGGAGTGAGGGACACGGGGAGACGGTGTGAGTGAGGGATATGGGGAGACGGTGGGAGTGAGGGACACAGGGAGACGGTGGGATTAGGGATTCGGGGATACGGTGGGAGTGAGGGATACGGGGAGACGGTGGGAGTGAGGGATACGAGGAGGTGGTGGGAGTGAGGGGTACGGGGAGACGGTGGGAGTGAGGGATACGGGGAGACGGTGGGAGTGATGGATACGGGGAGACGGTGGGAGTGAGGGATACGGGGAGACGGTGGGAGTGAGGGGTACGGGAAGACCGTGGGGGTGAGGGATACGGGGAGATGGTGGGAGTGAGGGATACGGGGAAACGGTGGGAGTGAGGGATTCAGGGAGATGGTGGGAGTGAGGGATACGGGGAGACGGTGGACGTGAGGAATACGGGGAGGCGGTGGGTGTGAGGGATACGTGGAGACGGTGGGAGTGAGGGAGAAGGGTAGATGGTGGGACTGAGGGAAACGGGGAAAGGATGGGAGTGAGGGATAAGGGGAGACAGTGAGAGTGAGGGACACGGGGAGACGGTGTGAGTGAGGGACACAGGGAGACAGTGGGAGTGAGGGGTATGGGGAGACGGTGGGAGTGAGGGACACAGGGAGACGGTGGGAGTGAGGGATACGGGGATACGGTGGGAGTGAGGGATACGGGGAGACGGTGGGAGTGAGGGATACGGGGAGATGGTGGGAGTGAGCGATACGGGGAGACGGTGGGAGCGAGGGATACAGGGAGACGGTGGGAGTGAGGGATACAGGGAGATGGTGGGAGTGAGGGATACGGGGAGACGGTGGGAGTGAGGGATAAGGTGAGACGGTGGGAGTGAGTGATACGGGGAGACGGTGGGAGTGAGGGATACAGGGAGATGGTGGGAGTGAGGGATACGGGGAGACGGTGGGAGTGAGGGATACGGGGAGGCGGTGGGAGTGAGGGATACGGGGAGACGGTGGGAGTGAGGGAGAAGGGGAGACGGTGGGAGTGAGGGATACGGGGAGTCGATGGGAGTGAGGGATACAGGGAGATGGTGGGAGTGAGGGAGACGGAGAGACGGTGGGAGTGAGGGATACGGTGAGACGGTGGGAGTGAGGGACACAGATAGACGGTGGGAGTGAGGGACACGGGGAGACGGTGGGAGTGAGGGATATGGGGAGACGGTGGGAGTGAGGGATATGGGGAGACGGAGGGAGTGAGGGAGACGGGGAGAGGGTGGGAGTGAGTGAGAAGGGGAGAGGGTGGGAGTGAGCGAGAAGGGGAGACGGTGGGAGTGAGTGATACGAGTAGACGATGCGAGTGAGGGATACGGGGAGACGGGGGGAGTGAGGGATACGGGGAGACGGTGAGACTGAGGGATATCGGGAGACGGTGGGAGTGAGGGACACAGGGAGACGGTGGGAGTGATCGATACGGGGATACGGTGGGAGTGAGGGATACGGGGAGACGGTGGGAGTGAGGGATACGGGGAGGAGGTTGGAGTGAGCGGTACGGGGAGACGTTGGGAGTGAGGTGTATGGGGAGACGGTGAGAGTGAGGGATACGGGGAGACGGTGGGAGTGAGGGGTACGGGAAGTCCGTGGGGGTGAGGGATACGGGGAGATGGGGGGAGTGAGGGAGACGGAGAGACGGTGGGAGTGGGGGATACAGGGAGACGTTGGGTGTGAGGGATACAGGGAGACGGTGGGAATGAGGGATATGGGGAGATGGTGGGAGTGAGGGATATGAGGAGACGGTGGGAGTGAGGGATATTGGGAGACGGTGGGACTGTGGGAAACTGTGAGACAGTGGGAGGGTGGGATACGGGGAGATGATGGGAGTGAGGGATATGGGGAGACGGTGGGAGTGAGGTATACGGGGAGACCGTGATAGTGAGGGATACGGGGAGACGGTGGGAGTGAGGGATACAGGGAGACAGTGGGAGTAAGGGTTACGGGGAGGCGGAGGGAGTTTGGGATACGGGGAGACGGTGGGAGTGAGTGATATGGGGGGACGGTGGGAGTGTGGGACACAGGGAGACGGTGGGAGTGAAAGATACGGGGAGACGGTGGGAGTGTGGGAGAAGGGGAGACGGTGGGAGTGAGGGATACGGGGAGTCGATGGGAGTGAGGGATACTGTGAGACGGTGGGAGTGAGGGACACAGATAGACGGTGGGAGTGAGGGTAACAGAGAGACGGTGGGAGTGGGGGATATGGGGATACGGTGGGAGTGAGGGATACGGGGCGACGGTGGGAATGAGGGATACAGGGAGCCGGTGGGAGTGAGGGATATGGGGAGACGGAGGGAGTGATGGATACGGGGAGAGGGTGGGAGTGAGTGAGAAGGGGAGACGGTGGGAGTGAGGGAAATGGGTAGACGATGGGAGTGAGGGATACGGGGATACGGTGGGAGTGAGGGATACGGAGAGACGGTGGGAGTGAGGGATACAGGGAGCCGGTGGGAGTGAGGGATACGGGGAGACGGAGGGAGTGAGGGAAACGGGGAGAGGGTGGGAGTGAGCGAGAAGGGGAGATGGTGGGAGTGAGGGATACGAGTAGACGATGGGAGTGAGGGATACGGGGAGACGGGGGGAGTGAGGGATACGGGGAGACGGTGAGACTGAGGGATATCGGGAGACGGTGGGAGTGAGGGACACAGGGAGACGGTGGGAGTGATCGATACGGGGATACGGTGGGAGTGAGGGATACGGGGAGACGGTGGGAGTGAGGGATACGGGGAGGTGGTTGGAGTGAGCGCTACGGGGAGATGGTGGGAGTGAGGTGTATGGGGAGACGGTGAGTGTGAGGGATACGGGGAGACGGTGGGAGTGAGGGGTACGGGAAGTCCGTGGGGGTGAGGGATACGGGGAGATGGGAGTGAGGGAGACGGAGAGACGGTGGGAGTGTGGGATACGGGGAGACGGTGGGTGTGAGGGAAACGGGGAGGCGGTGGGATTGAGAGATACAAGGAGATGGCAGGACTGAGGGATACAGGGTGACGGTGTGAATGAGGGATATGGGGAGATGGTGGGAGTGAGGGATACGAGGAGACGGTGGGAGTGAGGGATATTGGGAGATGGTGGGACTGTGGGAAACAGGGAGACAGTGGGAGGGTGGGATACGGGGAGATGATGGGAGTGAGGGATATGGGGAGACGGTGGGAGTGAGGTATACGGGGAGACCGTGATAGTGAGGGATACGGGTAGACGGTGGGAGTGAGGGATACAGGGAGACGGTGGGAGTGAGGGATACGGGGAGACGGAGGGAGCGTGGGGTACGGGAAGTCCGTGGGGGTGAGGGATACGGGGAGATGGGGGGAGTGAGGGAGACGGAGAGACGGTAGGAGTGAGGGATACGGGAAGTCCGTGGGGGTGAGGGATACGGGGAGATGGGGGGAGTGAGGGAGACGGAGAGACGGTGGGAGTGAGGGATACGGGGAGACGGTGGGTGTGAGGGAAACGGGGATGCGGTGGGATTGAGAGATACAAGGAGATGGCAGGACTGAGGGATACAGGGAGACGGTGTGGATGAGGGATACGAGGAGACGGTGGGAGTGAGGGATATTGGGAGATGGTGGGAGTGAGGTAACGGGGAGACGGAGGGAGTGAGGTATACGGGGAGACGGTGGGAGTGAGGTAACGGGGAGACGGAGGGAGTGAGGGATACGGGGAGACGGTGGGAGTGAGGGATACAGGGAGACGGTGGGAGTGATGGATACAGGGAGATGGTGGGAGTGAGGGATATGGGGAGACGGTGGGAGTGAGGGACAAGGGAGACGGTGGGATTGAGGGATACGGGGAGACGGTGGGAGTGATGGATACAGGGAGACGGTGGGATTGAGGGATACGGGGAGACGGTGGGAGTGAGGGATACGGGGAGACGGTGGGAGCGAGGGATACGGGGATACGGTGGGAGTGAGGTGTACAGGGAGATGGTGGGAGTGAGGGATACGGGGAGACGGTGGGTGTGAGGGAAACGGGGATGCGGTGGGATTGAGAGATACAAGGAGATGGCAGGACTGAGGGATACAGGGAGACGGTGTGGATGAGGGATACGAGGAGACGGTGGGAGTGAGGGATATTGGGAGATGGTGGGAGTGAGGTAACGGGGAGACGGAGGGAGTGAGGGATACGGGGAGACGGTGGGAGTGAGGTAACGGGGAGACGGAGGGAGTGAGGGATACGGGGAGACGGTGGGAGTGAGGGATACAGGGAGACGGTGGGAGTGATGGATACAGGGAGATGGTGGGAGTGAGGGATATGGGGAGACGGTGGGAGTGAGGGACAAGGGAGACGGTGGGATTGAGGGATACGGGGAGACGGTGGGAGTGATGGATACAGGGAGACGGTGGGATTGAGGGATACGGGGAGACGGTGGGAGTGAGGGATACGGGGAGACGGTGGGAGCGAGGGATACGGGGATACGGTGGGAGCGAGGGATACAGGGAGACGGTGGGAGTGATGGATACAGGGAGATGGTGGGAGTGAGGGATATGGGGAGACGGTGGGAGTGAGGGACAAGGGAGACGGTGGGATTGAGGGATACGGGGAGACGGTGGGAGTGAGGGATACGGGGAGACGGTGTGAGTGAGGGAGAATAGGCGACGGTGGGAGTGAGGGATACTGGGAGACGATGGGAGTGAGGGATACGGGAGACGGTGGGAGTGAGCGACACGCGGAGACGGTGGGTGTGAGGGAAACAGGGAGACGGTGGGAGTGAGGGATATGGGGAGACGGTGGGAGTGAGGGACAAGGGAGACGGTGTGAGTGAGGGATACTGGGAGGCGATGGGAGTGAGGGATACGGGAGACGGTGGGAGTGAGCGATACGCGGAGACGGTGGGTGTGAGGGAAACAGGGAGACGGTGGGAGTGAGGGATATGGGGAGACGGTGGGAGTGAGGGACAAGGGAGACGGTGTGAGTGAGGGATACGGGGATATGTTGGGAGTGAGGGATATGGGGAGACGGTGGGAGTGAGGGATACAGGGAGGTGGTGTGAGTGAGGGGTTCGGGGAGACGGTGGGAGTGAGGGGTACAACGAGACCGTGGGAGTGAGGGATACGGGGAGACGGTGAGAGTGAGGGATAGGGGGAGACAGTGGGAGTGAGAGATACAGGGAGCCGGTGGGAGTGAGGGATACGGGGGGACGGAGGGAGTGAGGGATACGGGGAGACGGAGGGAGTGAGGGATACGGGGAGAGGGTGGGAGTGAGCGAGAAGGGGAGATGGTGGGAGTGAGGGATACGAGTAGACGATGGGAGTGAGGGATACGGGGAGACGGGGGGAGTGAGGGATACGGGGAGACGGTGAGACTGAGGGATATCGGGAGACGGTGGGAGTGAGGGACACAGGGAGACGGTGGGAGTGATCGATACGGGGATACGGTGGGAGTGAGGGATACGGGGAGACGGTGGGAGTGAGGGATACGGGGAGGTGGTTGGAGTGAGCGGTACGGGGAGACGGTGGGAGTGAGGTGTATGGGGAGACGGTGAGTGTGAGGGATACGGGGAGACGGTGGGAGTGAGGGGTACGGGAAGTCCGTGGGGTTGAGGGATACGGGGAGATGGGGGGAGTGAGGGAGACGGAGAGACGGTGGGAGGGTGGGATACGGGGAGACGGTGGGTGTGAGGGAGAAGGGGAGACGGTGGGATTGAGAGATACAAGGAGATGGCAGGACTGAGGGATACAGGGAGACGGTGTGAATGAGGGATATGGGGAGATGGTGGGAGTGAGGGATACGAGGAGACGGTGGGAGTGAGGGATATTGGGAGATGGTGGGACTGTGGGAAACAGGGAGACAGTGGGAGGGTGGGATACGGGGAGATGATGGGAGTGAGGGATATGGGGAGACGGTGGGAGTGAGGTATACGGGGAGACCGTGATAGTGAGGGATACGGGGAGACGGTGGGAGTGAGGGATCCAGGGAGACGGTGGGAGTGAGGGATACGGGGAGACGGAGGGAGCGTTGGGTACGGGAAGTCTGTGGGGGTGAGGGATACGGGGAGATGGGGGGAGTGAGGGAGACGGAGAGACGGTGGGACTGAGGGGTACGGGAAGTCCGTGGGGGTGAGGGATACGGGGAGATGGGGGGAGTGAGGGAGACGGAGAGACGGTGGGAGTGTGGGATACGGGGAGACGGTGGGTGTGAGGGAAACAGGGAGGCGGTGGGATTGAGAGATACAAGGAGATGGCAGGACTGAGGGATACAGGGAGACGGTGTGAATGAGGGATATGGGGAGATGGTGGGAGTGAGGGATACGAGGAGACGGTGGGAGTGAGAGATATTGGGAGATGGTGGGACTGTGGGAAACAGGGAGACGGTGGGAGAGAGGGATACGAGGAGATGGTGGGAGTGAGGGATATTGGGAGACTGTGGGTTTGAGGGACACAGGGAGACAGTGGGAGTGAGGGATACGGGGAGACGGTGGGAGTGAGGGACACGGGGAGGCGGTGGGAGTGAGGGATACGGGGAGACGGTGGGAGTGAGGGACACAGCGAGACGGTGGGAGTGAGGGACACGGGGAGACGGTGTGAGTGAGGGATATGGGGAGACGGTGGGAGTGAGGGACACAGGGAGACGGTGGGATTAGGGATTCGGGGATACGGTGGGAGTGAGGGATACGGGGAGACGGTGGGAGTGAGGGATACGAGGAGGTGGTGGGAGTGAGGGGTACGGGGAGACGGTGGGAGTGAGGGATACGGGGAGACGGTGGGAGTGATGGATACGGGGAGACGGTGGGAGTGAGGGATACGGGGAGACGGTGGGAGTGAGGGGTACGGGAAGACCGTGGGGGTGAGGGATACGGGGAGATGGTGGGAGTGAGGGATACGGGGAAACGGTGGGAGTGAGGGATTCAGGGAGATGGTGGGAGTGAGGGATACGGGGAGACGGTGGACGTGAGGAATACGGGGAGGCGGTGGGTGTGAGGGATACGTGGAGACGGTGGGAGTGAGGGAGAAGGGTAGATGGTGGGACTGAGGGAAACGGGGAAAGGATGGGAGTGAGGGATAAGGGGAGACAGTGAGAGTGAGGGACACGGGGAGACGGTGTGAGTGAGGGACACAGGGAGACAGTGGGAGTGAGGGGTATGGGGAGACGGTGGGAGTGAGGGACACAGGGAGACGGTGGGAGTGAGGGATACGGGGATACGGTGGGAGTGAGGGATACGGGGAGACGGTGGGAGTGAGGGATACGGGGAGATGGTGGGAGTGAGCGATACGGGGAGACGGTGGGAGCGAGGGATACAGGGAGACGGTGGGAGTGAGGGATACAGGGAGATGGTGGGAGTGAGGGATACGGGGAGACGGTGGGAGTGAGGGATAAGGTGAGACGGTGGGAGTGAGTGATACGGGGAGACGGTGGGAGTGAGGGATACAGGGAGATGGTGGGAGTGAGGGATACGGGGAGACGGTGGGAGTGAGGGATACGGGGAGGCGGTGGGAGTGAGGGATACGGGGAGACGGTGGGAGTGAGGGAGAAGGGGAGACGGTGGGAGTGAGGGATACGGGGAGTCGATGGGAGTGAGGGATACAGGGAGATGGTGGGAGTGAGGGAGACGGAGAGACGGTGGGAGTGAGGGATACGGTGAGACGGTGGGAGTGAGGGACACAGATAGACGGTGGGAGTGAGGGACACGGGGAGACGGTGGGAGTGAGGGATATGGGGAGACGGTGGGAGTGAGGGATATGGGGAGACGGAGGGAGTGAGGGAGACGGGGAGAGGGTGGGAGTGAGTGAGAAGGGGAGAGGGTGGGAGTGAGCGAGAAGGGGAGACGGTGGGAGTGAGTGATACGAGTAGACGATGCGAGTGAGGGATACGGGGAGACGGGGGGAGTGAGGGATACGGGGAGACGGTGAGACTGAGGGATATCGGGAGACGGTGGGAGTGAGGGACACAGGGAGACGGTGGGAGTGATCGATACGGGGATACGGTGGGAGTGAGGGATACGGGGAGACGGTGGGAGTGAGGGATACGGGGAGGAGGTTGGAGTGAGCGGTACGGGGAGACGTTGGGAGTGAGGTGTATGGGGAGACGGTGAGAGTGAGGGATACGGGGAGACGGTGGGAGTGAGGGGTACGGGAAGTCCGTGGGGGTGAGGGATACGGGGAGATGGGGGGAGTGAGGGAGACGGAGAGACGGTGGGAGTGGGGGATACAGGGAGACGTTGGGTGTGAGGGATACAGGGAGACGGTGGGAATGAGGGATATGGGGAGATGGTGGGAGTGAGGGATATGAGGAGACGGTGGGAGTGAGGGATATTGGGAGACGGTGGGACTGTGGGAAACTGTGAGACAGTGGGAGGGTGGGATACGGGGAGATGATGGGAGTGAGGGATATGGGGAGACGGTGGGAGTGAGGTATACGGGGAGACCGTGATAGTGAGGGATACGGGGAGACGGTGGGAGTGAGGGATACAGGGAGACAGTGGGAGTAAGGGTTACGGGGAGGCGGAGGGAGTTTGGGATACGGGGAGACGGTGGGAGTGAGTGATATGGGGGGACGGTGGGAGTGTGGGACACAGGGAGACGGTGGGAGTGAAAGATACGGGGAGACGGTGGGAGTGTGGGAGAAGGGGAGACGGTGGGAGTGAGGGATACGGGGAGTCGATGGGAGTGAGGGATACTGTGAGACGGTGGGAGTGAGGGACACAGATAGACGGTGGGAGTGAGGGTAACAGAGAGACGGTGGGAGTGGGGGATATGGGGATACGGTGGGAGTGAGGGATACGGGGCGACGGTGGGAATGAGGGATACAGGGAGCCGGTGGGAGTGAGGGATATGGGGAGACGGAGGGAGTGATGGATACGGGGAGAGGGTGGGAGTGAGTGAGAAGGGGAGACGGTGGGAGTGAGGGAAATGGGTAGACGATGGGAGTGAGGGATACGGGGATACGGTGGGAGTGAGGGATACGGAGAGACGGTGGGAGTGAGGGATACAGGGAGCCGGTGGGAGTGAGGGATACGGGGAGACGGAGGGAGTGAGGGAAACGGGGAGAGGGTGGGAGTGAGCGAGAAGGGGAGATGGTGGGAGTGAGGGATACGAGTAGACGATGGGAGTGAGGGATACGGGGAGACGGGGGGAGTGAGGGATACGGGGAGACGGTGAGACTGAGGGATATCGGGAGACGGTGGGAGTGAGGGACACAGGGAGACGGTGGGAGTGATCGATACGGGGATACGGTGGGAGTGAGGGATACGGGGAGACGGTGGGAGTGAGGGATACGGGGAGGTGGTTGGAGTGAGCGCTACGGGGAGATGGTGGGAGTGAGGTGTATGGGGAGACGGTGAGTGTGAGGGATACGGGGAGACGGTGGGAGTGAGGGGTACGGGAAGTCCGTGGGGGTGAGGGATACGGGGAGATGGGAGTGAGGGAGACGGAGAGACGGTGGGAGTGTGGGATACGGGGAGACGGTGGGTGTGAGGGAAACGGGGAGGCGGTGGGATTGAGAGATACAAGGAGATGGCAGGACTGAGGGATACAGGGTGACGGTGTGAATGAGGGATATGGGGAGATGGTGGGAGTGAGGGATACGAGGAGACGGTGGGAGTGAGGGATATTGGGAGATGGTGGGACTGTGGGAAACAGGGAGACAGTGGGAGGGTGGGATACGGGGAGATGATGGGAGTGAGGGATATGGGGAGACGGTGGGAGTGAGGCATACGGGGAGACCGTGATAGTGAGGGATACGGGTAGATGGTGGGAGTGAGGGATACAGGGAGACGGTGGGAGTGAGGGATACGGGGAGACGGAGGGAGCGTGGGGTACGGGAAGTCCGTGGGGGTGAGGGATACGGGGAGATGGGGGGAGTGAGGGAGACGGAGAGACGGTAGGAGTGAGGGATACGGGAAGTCCGTGGGGGTGAGGGATACGGGGAGATGGGGGGAGTGAGGGAGACGGAGAGACGGTGGGAGTGAGGTATACGGGGAGACGGTGGGTGTGAGGGAAACGGGGATGCGGTGGGATTGAGAGATACAAGGAGATGGCAGGACTGAGGGATACAGGGAGACGGTGTGGATGAGGGATACGAGGAGACGGTGGGAGTGAGGGATATTGGGAGATGGTGGGAGTGAGGTAACGGGGAGACGGAGGGAGTGAGGTATACGGGGAGACGGTGGGAGTGAGGTAACGGGGAGACGGAGGGAGTGAGGGATACGGGGAGACGGTGGGAGTGAGGGATACAGGGAGACGGTGGGAGTGATGGATACAGGGAGATGGTGGGAGTGAGGGATATGGGGAGACGGTGGGAGTGAGGGACAAGGGAGACGGTGGGATTGAGGGATACGGGGAGACGGTGGGAGTGATGGATACAGGGAGACGGTGGGATTGAGGGATACGGGGAGACGGTGGGAGTGAGGGATACGGGGAGACGGTGGGAGCGAGGGATACGGGGATACGGTGGGAGTGAGGTGTACAGGGAGATGGTGGGAGTGAGGGATACGGGGAGACGGTGGGTGTGAGGGAAACGGGGATGCGGTGGGATTGAGAGATACAAGGAGATGGCAGGACTGAGGGATACAGGGAGACGGTGTGGATGAGGGATACGAGGAGACGGTGGGAGTGAGGGATATTGGGAGATGGTGGGAGTGAGGTAACGGGGAGACGGAGGGAGTGAGGGATACGGGGAGACGGTGGGAGTGAGGTAACGGGGAGACGGAGGGAGTGAGGGATACGGGGAGACGGTGGGAGTGAGGGATACAGGGAGACGGTGGGAGTGATGGATACAGGGAGATGGTGGGAGTGAGGGATATGGGGAGACGGTGGGAGTGAGGGACAAGGGAGACGGTGGGATTGAGGGATACGGGGAGACGGTGGGAGTGATGGATACAGGGAGACGGTGGGATTGAGGGATACGGGGAGACGGTGGGAGTGAGGGATACGGGGAGACGGTGGGAGCGAGGGATACGGGGATACGGTGGGAGCGAGGGATACAGGGAGACGGTGGGAGTGATGGATACAGGGAGATGGTGGGAGTGAGGGATATGGGGAGACGGTGGGAGTGAGGGACAAGGGAGACGGTGGGATTGAGGGATACGGGGAGACGGTGGGAGTGAGGGATACGGGGAGACGGTGTGAGTGAGGGAGAATAGGCGACGGTGGGAGTGAGGGATACTGGGAGACGATGGGAGTGAGGGATACGGGAGACGGTGGGAGTGAGCGATACGCGGAGACGGTGGGTGTGAGGGAAACAGGGAGACGGTGGGAGTGAGGGATATGGGGAGACGGTGGGAGTGAGGGACAAGGGAGACGGTGTGAGTGAGGGATACTGGGAGGCGATGGGAGTGAGGGATACGGGAGACGGTGGGAGTGAGCGATACGCGGAGACGGTGGGTGTGAGGGAAACAGGGAGACGGTGGGAGTGAGGGATATGGGGAGACGGTGGGAGTGAGGGACAAGGGAGACGGTGTGAGTGAGGGATACGGGGATATGTTGGGAGTGAGGGATATGGGGAGACGGTGGGAGTGAGGGATACAGGGAGGTGGTGTGAGTGAGGGGTTCGGGGAGACGGTGGGAGTGAGGGGTACAACGAGACCGTGGGAGTGAGGGATACGGGGAGACGGTGAGAGTGAGGGATAGGGGGAGACAGTGGGAGTGAGAGATACAGGGAGCCGGTGGGAGTGAGGGATACGGGGGGACGGAGGGAGTGAGGGATACGGGGAGACGGAGGGAGTGAGGGATACGGGGAGAGGGTGGGAGTGAGCGAGAAGGGGAGATGGTGGGAGTGAGGGATACGAGTAGACGATGGGAGTGAGGGATACGGGGAGACGGGGGGAGTGAGGGATACGGGGAGACGGTGAGACTGAGGGATATCGGGAGACGGTGGGAGTGAGGGACACAGGGAGACGGTGGGAGTGATCGATACGGGGATACGGTGGGAGTGAGGGATACGGGGAGACGGTGGGAGTGAGGGATACGGGGAGGTGGTTGGAGTGAGCGGTACGGGGAGACGGTGGGAGTGAGGTGTATGGGGAGACGGTGAGTGTGAGGGATACGGGGAGACGGTGGGAGTGAGGGGTACGGGAAGTCCGTGGGGTTGAGGGATACGGGGAGATGGGGGGAGTGAGGGAGACGGAGAGACGGTGGGAGGGTGGGATACGGGGAGACGGTGGGTGTGAGGGAGAAGGGGAGACGGTGGGATTGAGAGATACAAGGAGATGGCAGGACTGAGGGATACAGGGAGACGGTGTGAATGAGGGATATGGGGAGATGGTGGGAGTGAGGGATACGAGGAGACGGTGGGAGTGAGGGATATTGGGAGATGGTGGGACTGTGGGAAACAGGGAGACAGTGGGAGGGTGGGATACGGGGAGATGATGGGAGTGAGGGATATGGGGAGACGGTGGGAGTGAGGTATACGGGGAGACCGTGATAGTGAGGGATACGGGGAGACGGTGGGAGTGAGGGATCCAGGGAGACGGTGGGAGTGAGGGATACGGGGAGATGGAGGGAGCGTGGGGTACGGGAAGTCTGTGGGGGTGAGGGATACGGGGAGATGGGGGGAGTGAGGGAGACGGAGAGACGGTGGGACTGAGGGGTACTGGAAGTCCGTGGGGGTGAGGGATACGGGGAGATGGGGGGAGTGAGGGAGACGGAGAGACGGTGGGAGTGTGGGATACGGGGAGACGGTGGGTGTGAGGGAAACAGGGAGGCGGTGGGATTGAGAGATACAAGGAGATGGCAGGACTGAGGGATACAGGGAGACGGTGTGAATGAGGGATATGGGGAGATGGTGGGAGTTAGGGATACGAGGAGACGGTGGGAGTGAGGGATATTGGGAGATGGTGGGACTGTGGGAAACAGGGAGACGGTGGGAGAGAGGGATACGAGGAGATGGTGGGAGTGAGGGATATTGGGAGACTGTGGGTTTGAGGGACACAGGGAGACAGTGGGAGTGAGGGATACAGGGAGACGGTGGGAGTGAGGTAACGGGGAGACGGAGGGAGTGAGGGATACGGGAGACGGTGGGAGTGAGGGGGAAGGGTAGATGATGGGAGTGAGGGATACGGGGAGACGGTGGGAGCGAGGGATACGGGGAACGGTGGGAGTGAGGGATACGGGGTGACGGTGGGAGTGAGGGATACGGGGTGACGGTGGGATTGAGGGATACGGTGAGAAGGTGGGAGTGAGGGATATTGGGAGAACGTGGGATTGAGGGATACGGGGAGACGGTGGGTGTGAGGGAAACAGGGAGACCGTGGGGGTGAGGGATATGGGGAGATGGTGGGAGTGAGGGATACGGGGATACGGTGGGATTGAGGGATACGGGGAGACGGTGGGAGTGAGGGATACGGGGAGACGGTGGGAATGAGGGATACGGGGAGGTGGTTGGAGTGAGGGGTGCGGGGAGACGGTGGGAGAGAGGGTTACGGGGCGGCGGTGGGAGTATGTGATACGGAGAGACCATGGGGGTGACGGATACGGGGAGATGGTGTGAGTGAGGGATACGGGGAGACAGTGGGATTGAGGGATACGGTGAGACGGTAGGAGTGAGGGATGCGGGGAGACGGTGCGAGTGAGGGATAAGGTGAGACGGTGGGAGTGAGGGATCCAGGGAGACGGTGGGAGTGAGGGATACGGGGAGACGGTTGGAGTGAGGGATACAGGGAGATAGTGGGAGTGAGGGATACGGGGAGACGGTGGGAGTGAGGGACACGGGGAGGCGGTGGGAGTGAGGGACACGGGGAGTCGGTGGGAGTGAGGGATATGGGGAGACGGTGGGAGTGAGGGACACAGGGAGACGGTGGGATTAGGGATACGGGGATACGGTGGGAGTGAGGGATACGGGGATATGGTGGGAGTGAGGGATACGAGGAGGTGGTGGGAGTGAGGGGTACGGGGAGACGGTGGGAGTGAGGGACACGGGGAGGCGGTGGGAGTGAGGGACACGGGGAGTCGGTGGGAGTGAGGGATATGGGGAGACGGTGGGAGTGAGGGACACAGGGAGACGGTGGGATTAGGGATACGGGGATACGGTGGGAGTGAGGGATACGGGGATATGGTGGGAGTGAGGGATACGAGGAGGTGGTTGGAGTGAGGGGTGCGGGGAGACGGTGGGAGTGAGGGTTACGGGGAGGCGGTGGGAGTATGTGATACGGAGAGACCATGAGGGTGACGGATACGGGGAGATGGTGTGAGTGAGGGATACGGGGAGACAGTGGGATTGAGGGATACGGGGAGACGGTTGGAGTGAGGGATACAGGGAGATAGTGGGAGTGAGGGATACGGGGAGACGGTGGGAGTGAGGGACACGGGGAGGCGGTGGGAGTGAGGGACACGGGGAGTCGGTGGGAGTGAGGGATATGGGGAGACGGTGGGAGTGAGGGACACAGGGAGACGGTGGGATTAGGGATACGGGGATACGGTGGGAGTGAGGGATACGGGGATATGGTGGGAGTGAGGGATACGAGGAGGTGGTGGGAGTGAGGGGTACGGGGAGACGGTGGGAGTGAGGGACACGGGGAGGCGGTGGGAGTGAGGGACACGGGGAGTCGGTGGGAGTGAGGGATATGGGGAGACGGTGGGAGTGAGGGACACAGGGAGACGGTGGGATTAGGGATACGGGGATACGGTGGGAGTGAGGGATACGGGGATATGGTGGGAGTGAGGGATACGAGGAGGTGGTTGGAGTGAGGGGTGCGGGGAGACGGTGGGAGTGAGGGTTACGGGGAGGCGGTGGGAGTATGTGATACGGAGAGACCATGGGGGTGACGGATACGGGGAGATGGTGTGAGTGAGGGATACGGGGAGACAGTGGGATTGAGGGATACGGGGAGCCGGTTGGAGTGAGGGATACAGGGAGATAGTGGGAGTGAGGGATACGGGGAGACGGTGGGAGTGAGGGACACGGGGAGGCGGTGGGAGTGAGGGACACGGGGAGTCGGTGGGAGTGAGGGATACGGGGAGACGGTGGGTGTGAGGGAAACGGGGATGCGGTGGGATTGAGAGATACAAGGAGATGGCAGGACTGAGGGATACAGGGAGACGGTGTGGATGAGGGATACGAGGAGACGGTGGGAGTGAGGGATATTGGGAGATGGTGGGAGTGAGGTAACGGGGAGACGGAGGGAGTGAGGGATACGGGGAGACGGTGGGAGTGAGGTAACGCGGAGACGGAGGGAGTGAGGGATACGGGGAGACGGTGGGAGTGAGGGATACAGGGAGACGGTGGGAGTGATGGATACAGGGAGATGGTGGGAGTGAGGGATATGGGGAGACGGTGGGAGTGAGGGACAAGGGAGACGGTGGGATTGAGGGATACGGGGAGACGGTGGGAGTGATGGATACAGGGAGACGGTGGGATTGAGGGATACGGGGAGACGGTGGGAGTGAGGGATACGGGGAGACGGTGGGAGCGAGGGATACGGGGATACGGTGGGAGTGAGGTGTACAGGGAGATGGTGGGAGTGAGGGATACGGGGAGACGGTGGGTGTGAGGGATACGGGGATACGGTGGGAGCGAGGGATACAGGGAGACGGTGGG
Organism: Scyliorhinus torazame; assembly: GCF_047496885.1. Taxonomy (NCBI): domain Eukaryota; kingdom Metazoa; phylum Chordata; class Chondrichthyes; order Carcharhiniformes; family Scyliorhinidae; genus Scyliorhinus; species Scyliorhinus torazame. The sequence goes on from NC_092722.1 coordinate 82,763,224, forward strand.
AGTGATGGATACAGGGAGATGGTGGGAGTGAGGGATATGGGGAGACGGTGGGAGTGAGGGACAAGGGAGACGGTGGGATTGAGGGATACGGGGAGACGGTGGGATTGAGGGATACGGGGAGACGGTGTGAGTGAGGGAGAATAGGCGACGGTGGGAGTGAGGGATACTGGGAGACGATGGGAGTGAGGGATACGGGAGACGGTGGGAGTGAGCGATACGGGGAGGCGGTGGGTGTGAGGGAAACAGGGAGACGGTGGGAGTGAGGGATATGGGGAGACGGTGGGAGTGAGGGACAAGGGAGACGGTGTGAGTGAGGGATACGGGGATATGTTGGGAGTGAGGGATATGGGGAGACGATGGGAGTGAGGGATACAGGGAGGTGGTGTGAGTGAGGGGTTCGGGGAGACGGTGGGAGTGAGGGGTACAACGAGACCGTGGGAGTGAGGGATACGGGGAGACGGTGAGAGTGAGGGATACGAGTAGACGATGGGAGTGAGGGATACGGGGAGACGGGGGGAGTGAGGGATACGGGGAGACGGTGAGACTGAGGGATATCGGGAGACGGTGGGAGTGAGGGACACAGGGAGACGGTGGGAGTGAGGGATACGGGGGGACGGTGGGAGTGAGGGATACGAGTAGACGATGGGAGTGAGGGATACGGGGAGACGGGGGGAGTGAGGGATACGGGGAGACGGTGAGACTGAGGGATATCGGGAGACGGTGGGAGTGAGGGACACAGGGAGACGGTGGGAGTGATCGATACGGGGATACGGTGGGAGTGAGGGATACGGGGAGACAGTGGGAGTGAGGGATACGGGGAGGTGGTTGGAGTGAGCGGTACGGGGAGACGGTGGGAGTGAGGTGTATGGGGAGACGGTGAGTGTGAGGGATACGGGGAGACGGTGGGAGTGAGGGGTACGGGAAGTCCGTGGGGGTGAGGGATACGGGGAAATGGGGGGAGTGAGGGAGACGGAGAGACGGTGGGAGTGTGGGATACGGGGAGACGGTGGGTGTGAGGGAGAAGGGGAGACGGTGGGATTGAGAGATACAAGGAGATGGCAGGACTGAGGGATACAGGGAGACGGTGTGAATGAGGGATATGGGGAGATGGTGGGAGTGAGGGATACGAGGAGACGGTGGGAGTGAGGGATATTGGGAGATGGTGGGACTGTGGGAAACAGGGAGACAGTGGGAGGGTGGGATACGGGGAGATGATGGGAGTGAGGGATATGGGGAGACGGTGTGAGTGAGGTATACGGGGAGACCGTGATAGTGAGGGATACGGGGAGACGGTGGGAGTGAGGGATCCAGGGAGACGGTGGGAGTGAGGGATACGGGGAGACGGAGGGAGCTTGGGGTACGGGAAGTCCGTGAGGGTGAGGGATACGGGGAGATGGGGGGAGTGAGGGAGACGGAGAGACGGTGGGACTGAGGGGTACGGGAAGTCCGTGGGGGTGAGGGATACGGGGAGATGGGGGGAGTGAGGGAGACGGAGAGACGGTGGGAGTGTGGGATACGGGGAGACGGTGGGTGTGAGGGAAACAGGGAGGCGGTGGGATTGAGAGATACAAGGAGATGGCAGGACTGAGGGATACAGGGAGACGGTGTGAATGAGGGATATGGGGAGATGGTGGGAGTGAGGCATACGAGGAGACGGTGGGAGTGAGGGATATTGGGAGATGGTGGGACTGTGGGAAACAGGGAGACGGTGGGAGAGAGGGATACGAGGAGATGGTGGGAGTGAGGGATATTGGGAGACTGTGGGTTTGAGGGACACAGCGAGACAGTGGGAGTGAGGGATACAGGGAGACGGTGGGAGTGAGGTAACGGGGAGACGGAGGGAGTGAGGGATACGGGAGACGGTGGGAGTGACGGGGAAGGGTAGATGATGGGAGTGAGGGATACGGGGAGACGGTGGGAGCGAGGGATACGGGGAACGGTGGGAGTGAGGGATACGGGGTGACGGTGGGAGTGAGGGATACGGGGTGACGGTGGGATTGAGGGATACGGTGAGAAGGTGGGAGTGAGGGATATTGGGAGAACGTGGGATTGAGGGATACGGGGAGACGGTGGGTGTGAGGGAAACAGGGAGACCGTGGGGGTGAGGGATATGGGGAGATGGTGGGAGTGAGGGATACGGGGATACGGTGGGATTGAGGGATACGGGGAGACGGTGGGAGTGAGGGATACGGGGAGACGGTGGGAATGAGGGATACGGGGAGGTTGTTGGAGTGAGGGGTGCGGGGAGACGGTGGGAGAGAGGGTTACGGGGCGGCGGTGGGAGTATGTGATACGGAGAGACCATGGGGGTGACGGATACGGGGAGATGGTGTGAGTGAGGGATACGGGGAGACAGTGGGATTGAGGGATACGGTGAGACGGTAGGAGTGAGGGATGCGGGGAGACGGTGCGAGTGAGGGATAAGGTGAGACGGTGGGAGTGAGGGATCCAGGGAGACGGTGGGAGTGAGGGATACGGGGAGACGGTTGGAGTGAGGGATACAGGGAGATAGTGGGAGTGAGGGATACGGGGAGACGGTGGGAGTGAGGGACACGGGGAGGCGGTGGGAGTGAGGGACACGGGGAGTCGGTGGGAGTGAGGGATATGGGGAGACGGTGGGAGTGAGGGACACAGGGAGACGGTGGGATTAGGGATACGGGGATACGGTGGGAGTGAGGGATACGGGGATATGGTGGGAGTGAGGGATACGAGGAGGTGGTGGGAGTGAGGGGTACGGGGAGACGGTGGGAGTGAGGGACACGGGGAGGCGGTGGGAGTGAGGGACACGGGGAGTCGGTGGGAGTGAGGGATATGGGGAGACGGTGGGAGTGAGGGACACAGGGAGACGGTGGGATTAGGGATACGGGGATACGGTGGGAGTGAGGGATACGGGGATATGGTGGGAGTGAGGGATACGAGGAGGTGGTTGGAGTGAGGGGTGCGGGGAGACGGTGGGAGTGAGGGTTACGGGGAGGCGGTGGGAGTATGTGATACGGAGAGACCATGGGGGTGACGGATACGGGGAGATGGTGTGAGTGAGGGATACGGGGAGACAGTGGGATTGAGGGATACGGGGAGACGGTTGGAGTGAGGGATACAGGGAGATAGTGGGAGTGAGGGATACGGGGAGACGGTGGGAGTGAGGGACACGGGGAGGCGGTGGGAGTGAGGGACACGGGGAGTCGGTGGGAGTGAGGGATATGGGGAGACGGTGGGAGTGAGGGACACAGGGAGACGGTGGGATTAGGGATACGGGGCTACGGTGGGAGTGAGGGATACGGGGATATGGTGGGAGTGAGGGATACGAGGAGGTGGTGGGAGTGAGGGGTACGGGGAGACGGTGGGAGTGAGGGACACGGGGAGGCGGTGGGAGTGAGGGACACGGGGAGTCGGTGGGAGTGAGGGATATGGGGAGACGGTGGGAGTGAGGGACACAGGGAGACGGTGGGATTAGGGATACGGGGATACGGTGGGAGTGAGGGATACGGGGATATGGTGGGAGTGAGGGATACGAGGAGGTGGTTGGAGTGAGGGGTGCGGGGAGACGGTGGGAGTGAGGGTTACGGGGAGGCGGTGGGAGTATGTGATACGGAGAGACCATGGGGGTGACGGATACGGGGAGATGGTGTGAGTGAGGGATACGGGGAGACAGTGGGATTGAGGGATACGGGGAGACGGTAGGAGTGAGGGATGCGGGGAGACGGTGGGAGTGAGGGACACAGCGAGACGGTGGGAGTGAGGGACACGGGGAGACGGTGTGAGTGAGGGATATGGGGAGACGGTGGGAGTGAGGGACACAGGGAGACGGTGGGATTAGGGATTCGGGGATACGGTGGGAGTGAGGGATACGGGGAGACGGTGGGAGTGAGGGATACGAGGAGGTGGTGGGAGTGAGGGGTACGGGGAGACGGTGGGAGTGAGGGATACGGGGAGACGGTGGGAGTGATGGATACGGGGAGACGGTGTGAGTGAGGGATACGGGGAGACGGTGGGAGTGAGGGGTACGGGAAGACCGTGGGGGTGAGGGATACGGGGAGATGGTGGGAGTGAGGGATACGGGGAAACGGTGGGAGTGAGGGATACAGGGAGATGGTGGGAGTGAGGGATACGGGGAGACGGTGGACGTGAGGAATACGGGGAGGCGGTGGGTGTGAGGGATACGTGGAGACGGTGGGAGTGAGGGAGAAGGGTAGATGGTGGGACTGAGGGAAACGGGGAAAGGAAGGGAGTGAGGGATAAGGGGAGACAGTGAGAGTGAGGGACACGGGGAGACGGTGTGAGTGAGGGACACAGGGAGACAGTGGGAGTGAGGGGTATGGGGAGACGGTGGGAGTGAGGGACACAGGGAGACGGTGGGAGTGAGGGATACGGGGTAACGGTGGGAGTGAGGGATACGGGGAGACGGTGGGAGTGAGGGATACGGGGAGATGGTGGGAGTGAGCGATACGGGGAGACGGTGGGAGCGAGGGATACAGGGAGACGGTGGGAGTGAGGGATACAGGGAGATGGTGGGAGTGAGGGATACGGGGAGACGGTGGGAGTGAGGGATAAGGTGAGACGGTGGGAGTGAGTGATACGGGGAGACGGTGGGAGTGAGGGATACAGGGAGATGGTGGGAGTGAGGGATACGGGGAGACGGTGGGAGTGAGGGATACGGGGAGGCGGTGGGAGTGAGGGATACAGAGAGACGGTGGGAGTGAGGGAGAAGGGGAGACGGTGGGAGTGAGGGATACGGGGAGTCGATGGGAGTGAGGGATAACGGGGAGACGGTGGGAGTGAGGGAGACGGAGAGACGGTGGGAGTGAGGGATACGGTGAGACGGTGGGAGTGAGGGACACAGATAGACGGTGGGAGTGAGGGACACGGGGAGACGGTGGGAGTGAGGGATATGGGGAGACGGTGGGAGTGAGGGATATGGGGAGACGGAGGGAGTGAGGGAGACGGGGAGAGGGTGGGAGTGAGTGAGAAGGGGAGAGGGTGGGAGTGAGCGAGAAGGGGAGACGGTGGGAGTGAGTGATACGAGTAGACGATGCGAGTGAGGGATACGGGGAGACGGGGGGAGTGAGGGATACGGGGAGACGGTGAGACTGAGGGATATCGGGAGACGGTGGGAGTGAGGGACACAGGGAGACGGTGGGAGTGATCGATACGGGGATACGGTGGGAGTGAGGGAAACGGGGAGACGGTGGGAGTGAGGGATACGGGGAGGAGGTTGGAGTGAGCGGTACGGGGAGACGTTGGGAGTGAGGTGTATGGGGAGACGGTGAGAGTGAGGGATACGGGGAGACGGTGGGAGTGAGGGGTACGGGAAGTCCGTGGGGGTGAGGGATACGGGGAGATGGGGGGAGTGAGGGAGACGGAGAGACGGTGGGAGTGTGGGATACAGGGAGACGTTGGGTGTGAGGGATACAGGGAGACGGTGGGAATGAGGGATATGGGGAGATGGTGGGAGTGAGGGATATGAGGAGACGGTGGGAGTGAGGGATATTGGGAGATGGTGGGACTGTGGGAAACTGTGAGACAGTGGGAGGGTGGGATACGGGGAGATGATGGGAGTAAGGGATATGGGGAGACGGTGGGAGTGAGGTATACGGGGAGACCGTGATAGTGAGGGATACGGGGAGACGGTGGGAGTGAGGGATACAGGGAGACAGTGGGAGTGAGGGTTACGGGGAGGCGGAGGGAGTGTGGGATACGGGGAGACGGTGGGAGTGAGTGATATGGGGGGACGGTGGAAGTGTGGGACACAGGGAGACGGTGGGAGTGAAAGATACGGGGAGACGGTGGGAGTGAGGGAGAAGGGGAGACGGTGGGAGTGAGGGATACGGGGAGTCGATGGGAGTGAGGGATACTGTGAGACGGTGGGAGTGAGGGACACAGATAGACGGTGGGAGTGAGGGTCACAGAGAGACGGTGGGAGTGGGGGATACGGGGATACGGTGGGAGTGAGGGATACGGGGCGACGGTGGGAATGAGGGATACAGGGAGCCGGTGGGAGTGAGGGATATGGGGAGACGGAGGGAGTGATGGATACGGGGAGAGGGTGGGAGTGAGTGATAAGGGGAGACGGTGGGAGTGAGGGAAATGGGTAGACGATGGGAGTGAGGGATACGGGGAGATGGTGGGAGTGAGGGATACGGGGATACGGTGGGAGTGAGGGATACGGAGAGACGGTGGGAGTGAGGGATACAGGGAGCCGGTGGGAGTGAGGGATACGGGGAGATGGAGGGAGTGAGGGAAACGGGGAGAGGGTGGGAGTGAGCGAGAAGGGGAGATGGTGGGAGTGAGGGATACGAGTAGACGATGGGAGTGAGGGATACGGGGAGACGGGGGGAGTGAGGGATACGGGGAGACGGTGAGACTGAGGGATATCGGGAGACGGTGGGAGTGAGGGACACAGGGAGACGGTGGGAGTGATCGATACGGGGATACGGTGGGAGTGAGGGATACGGGGAGACGGTGGGAGTGAGGGATACGGGGAGGTGGTTGGAGTGAGCGGTACGGGGAGACGGTGGGAGTGAGGTGTATGGGGAGACGGTGAGTGTGAGGGATACGGGGAGACGGTGGGAGTGAGGGGTACGGGAAGTCCGTGGGGGTGAGGGATACGGGGAGATGGGAGTGAGGGAGACGGAGAGACGGTGGGAGTGTGGGATACGGGGAGACGGTGGGTGTGAGGCAAACGGGGAGGCGGTGGGATTGAGAGATACAAGGAGATGGCAGGACTGAGGGATACAGGGTGACGGTGTGAATGAGGGATATGGGGAGATGGTGGGAGTGAGGGATACGAGGAGACGGTGGGAGTGAGGGATATTGGGAGATGGTGGGACTGTGGGAAACAGGGAGACAGTGGGAGGGTGGGATACGGGGAGATGATGGGAGTGAGGGATATGGGGAGACGGTGGGAGTGAGGTATACGGGGAGACCGTGATAGTGAGGGATACGGGTAGACGGTGGGAATGAGGGATACAGGGTGACGGTGGGAGTGAGGGACACGGGGAGACGGAGGGAGCGTGGGGTACGGGAAGTCCGTGGGGGTGAGGGATACGGGGAGATGGGGGGAGTGAGGGAGACGGAAAGACGGTAGGAGTGAGGGGTACGGGAAGTACGTGGGGGTGAGGGATACGGGGAGATGGGGGGAGTGAGGGAGAAGGAGAGACGGTGGGAGTGAGGGATACGGGGAGACGGGTGGGTGTGAGGGAAACGGGGATGCGGTGGGATTGAGAGATACAAGGAGATGGCAGGACTGAGGGATACAGGGAGACGGTGTGAATGAGGGATATGGGGAGATGGTGGGAGTGAGGGATACGGGGAGACGGTGGGTGTGAGGGAAGCGGGAATGCGGTGGGATTGAGAGATACAAGGAGATGGCAGGACTGAGGAATACAGGGAGACGGTGTGGATGAGGGATACGAGGAGACGGTGGGAGTGAGGGATATTGGGAGATGGTGGGAGTGAGGTAACGGGGAGACGGAGGGAGTGAGGGATACGGGGAGACGGTGGGAGTGAGGTAACGGGGAGACGGAGGGAGTGAGGGATACGGGGAGACGGTGGGAGTGAGGGATACAGGGAGACGGTGGGAGTGATGGATACAGGGAGATGGTGGGAGTGAGGGATATGGGGAGACGGTGGGAGTGAGGGACAAGGGAGACGGTGGGATTGAGGGATACGGGGAGACGGTGGGAGTGATGGATACAGTGAGACGGTGGGATTGAGGGATACGGGGAGACGGTGGGAGTGAGGGATACGGGGAGACGGTGGGAGCGAGGGATACGGGGATACGGTGGGAGCGAGGGATACAGGGAGACGGTGGGAGTGATGGATACAGGGAGATGGTGGGAGTGAGGGACATGGGGAGACGGTGGGAGTGAGGGACAAGGGAGACGGTGGGATTGAGGGATACGGGGAGACGGTGGGAGTGAGGGATACGGGGAGACGGTGTGAGTGAGGGAGAATAGGCGACGGTGGGAGTGAGGGATACTGGGAGACGATGGGAGTGAGGGATACGGGAGACGGTGGGAGTGAGCGATACGGGGAGACGGTGGGTGTGAGGGAAACAGGGAGACGGTGGGAGTGAGGGATATGGGGAGACGGTGGGAGTGAGGGACAAGGGAGACGGTGTGAGTGAGGGATACAGGGATATGTTGGGAGTGAGGGATATGGGGAGACGGTGGGAGTGAGGGATACAGGGAGGTGGTGTGAGTGAGGGGTTCGGGGAGACGGTGGGAGTGAGGGGTACAACGAGACCGTGGGAGTGAGGGATACGGGGAGACGGTGAGAGTGAGGGATAGGGGGAGACAGTGGGAGTGAGAGATACAGGGAGCCGGTGGGAGTGAGGGACACGGGGGGACGGAGGGAGTGAGGGATACGGGGAGACGGAGGGAGTGAGGGATACGGGGAGAGGGTGGGAGTGAGCGAGAAGGGGAGATGGTGGGAGTGAGGGATACGAGAAGACGATGGGAGTGAGGGATACGGGGAGACGGGGGGAGTGAGGGATACGGGGAGACGGTGAGACTGAGGGATATCGGGAGACGGTGGGAGTGAGGGACACAGGGAGACGGTGGGAGTGATCGATACGGGGATACGGTGGGAGTGAGGGATACGGGGAGACGGTGGGAGTGAGGGATACGGGGAGGTGGTTGGAGTGAGCGGTACGGGGAGACGGTGGGAGTGAGGTGTATGGGGAGACGGTGAGTGTGAGGGATACGGGGAGACGGTGGGAGTGAGGGGTACGGGAAGTCCGTGGGGGTGAGGGATACGGGGAGATGGGGGGAGTGAGGGAGACGGAGAGACGGTGGGAGTGTGGGATACGGGGAGACGGTGGGTGTGAGGGAGAAGGGGAGACGGTGGGATTGAGAGATACAAGGAGATGGCAGGACTGAGGGATACAGGGAGACGGTGTGAATGAGGGATATGGGGAGATGGTGGGAGTGAGGGATACGAGGAGACGGTGGGAGTGAGGGATATTGGGAGATGGTGGGACTGTGGGAAACAGGGAGACAGTGGGAGGGTGGGATACGGGGAGATGATGGGAGTGAGGGATATGGGGAGACGGTGGGAGTGAGGTATACGGGGAGACCGTGATAGTGAGGGATACGGGGAGACGGTGGGAGTGAGGGATCCAGGGAGACGGTGGGAGTGAGGGATACGGGGAGACGGAGGGAGCGTGGGGTACGGGAAGTCCGTGGGGGTGAGGGATACGGGGAGATGGGGGGAGTGAGGGAGACGGAGAGACGGTGGGACTGAGGGGTACGGGAAGTCCGTGGGGGTGAGGGATACGGGGAGATGGGGGGAGTGAGGGAGACGGAGAGACGGTGGGAGTGTGGGATACGGGGAGACGGTGGGTGTGAGGGAAACAGGGAGGCGGTGGGATTCAGAGATACAAGGAGATGGCAGGACTGAGGGATACAGGGAGACGGTGTGAATGAGGGATATGGGAAGATGGTGGGAGTGAGGGATACGAGGAGACGGTGGGAGTGAGGGATATTGGGAGATGGTGGGACTGTGGGAAACAGGGAGACGGTGGGAGAGAGGGATACGAGGAGATGGTGGGAGTGAGGGATATTGGGAGACTGTGGGTTTGAGGGACACAGGGAGACAGTGGGAGTGAGGGATACAGGGAGACGGTGGGAGTGAGGTAACGGGGAGACGGAGGGAGTGAGGGATACGGGAGACGGTGGGAGTGAGGGGGAAGGGTAGATGATGGGAGTGAGGGATACGGGGAGACGGTGGGAGCGAGGGATACGGGGAACGGTGGGAGTGAGGGATACGGGGTGACGGTGGGAGTGAGGGATACGGGGTGACGGTGGGATTGAGGGATACGGTGAGAAGGTGGGAGTGAGGGATATTGGGAGAACGTGGGATTGAGGGATACGGGGAGACGGTGGGTGTGAGGGAAACAGGGAGACCGTGGGGGTGAGGGATATGGGGAGATGGTGGGAGTGAGGGATACGGGGATACGGTGGGATTGAGGGATACAGGGAGACGGTGGGAGTGAGGGATACGGGGAGACGGTGGGAATGAGGGATACGGGGAGGTGGTTGGAGTGAGGGGTGCGGGGAGACGGTGGGAGTGAGGGTTACGGGGCGGCGGTGGGAGTATGTGATACGGAGAGACCATGGGGGTGACGGATACGGGGAGATGGTGTGAGTGAGGGATACGGGGAGACAGTGGGATTGAGGGATACGGTGAGACGGTAGGAGTGAGGGATGCGGGGAGACGGTGCGAGTGAGGGATAAGGTGAGACGGTGGGAGTGAGGGATCCAGGGAGACGGTGGGAGTGAGGGATACGGGGAGACGGTTGGAGTGAGGGATACTGGGAGATAGTGGGAGTGAGGGATACGGGGAGACGGTGGGAGTGAGGGACACGGGGAGGCAGTGGGAGTGAGGGACACGGGGAGTCGGTGGGAGTGAGGGATATGGGGAGACGGTGGGAGTGAGGGACACAGGGAGACGGTGGGATTAGGGATACGGGGATACGGTGGGAGTGAGGGATACGGGGATATGGTGGGAGTGAGGGATACGAGGAGGTGGTGGGAGTGAGGGGTACGGGGAGACGGTGGGAGTGAGGGACACGGGGAGGCGGTGGGAGTGAGGGACACGGGGAGTCGGTGGGAGTGAGGGATATGGGGAGACGGTGGGAGTGAGGGACACAGGGAGACGGTGGGTTTAGGGATACGGGGATACGGTGGGAGTGAGGGATACGGGGATATGGTGGGAGTGAGGGATACGAGGAGGTGGTTGGAGTGAGGGGTGCGGGGAGACGGTGGGAGTGAGGGTTACGGGGAGGCGGTGGGAGTATGTGATACGGAGAGACCATGGGGGTGACGGATACGGGGAGATGGTGTGAGTGAGGGATACGGGGAGACAGTGGGATTGAGGGATACGGGGAGACGGTTGGAGTGAGGGATACAGGGAGATAGTGGGAGTGAGGGATACGGGGAGACGGTGGGAGTGAGGGACACGGGGAGGCGGTGGGAGTGAGGGACACGGGGAGTCGGTGGGAGTGAGGGATATGGGGAGACGGTGGGAGTGAGGGACACAGGGAGACGGTGGGATTAGGGATACGGGGATACGGTGGGAGTGAGGGATACGGGGATATGGTGGGAGTGAGGGATACGAGGAGGTGGTGGGAGTGAGGGGTACGGGGAGACGGTGGGAGTGAGGGACACGGGGAGGCGGTGGGAGTGAGGGACACGGGGAGTCGGTGGGAGTGAGTGATATGGGGAGACGGTGGGAGTGAGGGACACAGGGAGACGGTGGGATTAGGGATACGGGGATACGGTGGGAGTGAGGGATACGGGGATATGGTGGGAGTGAGGGATACGAGGAGGTGGTTGGAGTGAGGGGTGCGGGGAGACGGTGGGAGTGAGGGTTACGGGGAGGCGGTGGGAGTATGTGATACGGAGAGACCATGGGGGTGACGGATACGGGGAGATGGTGTGAGTGAGGGATACGGGGAGACAGTGGGATTGAGTGATACGGGGAGACGGTAGGAGTGAGGGATGCGGGGAGACGGTGGGAGTGAGGGATAAGGTGATACGGTGGGAGTGAGGGATCCGGTGAGACGGTGGGAGTGAGGGATACGGGGAGACGGTGGGAGTGAGGGATACAGGGAGATGGTGGGAGTGAGGGATACGGGGAGACGGTGGGAGTGAGGGACACGGGGAGGCGGTGGGAGTGAGGGACACGGGGAGTCGGTGGGAGTGAGGGATATGGGGAGACGGTGGGAGTGAGGGACACAGGGAGACGGTGGGAGTGAGGGATACAGGGAGATGGTGGGAGTGAGGGATACGGGGAGACGGTGGGAGTGAGGGACACGGGGAGGCGGTGGGAGTGAGGGACACGGGGAGTCGGTGGGAGTGAAAGATATGGGAAGACGGTGGGAGTGATGGATACGGGGAGACAGTGGGAGTGAGGCTGACGGGGAAACGGTGGGATTGAGGGATACGGGGAGACGGTGGGAGTGAGGGATACGGGGAGACGGTGGGAGTGAGGGATACGGGGAGGTGGTGGTAGTGAGGTGTACGGGGAGACGGTGGGAGTGTGGGTTACAGGGAGACGGTGGGAGTGAGGGATACGGGGAGGCGGTGGGAGTGAGGGATACGGGGTGTCGATGTGAGTGAGGGATACGGGGAGACGGTGGGAGGAGGGACACAGGGAGACGGTGGGAGTGAGGGACACGGGGAGACGGTGGGAGTGAGGGATATGGGGAGACGGTGGGAGTGAGGGATACGGGGAGACTGTGAGAGTGAGGGACACAGGGAGACGGTGGGAGTGAGGGACACGGGGAGACGGTGGGAGTGAGGGATATGGGGAGACGGTGGGAGTGAGGGACACAGGGAGACGGTGGGAGTGAGGATTACGGGGAGGCGGTGGGAGTGAGGGACACGGGGAGATGGTGGGAGTGAGGGATACGGGGAGACGGTGGGAGCGAGGGATACGGGGAACGGTGGGAGTGAGGGATACGGGGTGACGGTGGGAGTGAGGGATACGGGGTGGCGGTGGGATAGAGGGATACAGTGAGAAGGTGGGAGTGAGGGATATTGGGAGACCGTGGGATTGAGGGATACGGGGAGACGGTGGGTGTGAGGGAAACAGGGAGACCGTGGGGGTGAGGGATATGGGGAGATGGTGGGAGTGATGGATACGGGGAAACGGTGGGATTGAGGGATAAGGGGAGACGGTGGGAGTGAGGGATACGGGGAGACGGTGGGAATGAGGGATACGGGGAGGTGGTTGGAGTGAGGGGTGCGGGGAGACGGTGGGAGTGAGGGTTACGGGGCGGCGGTGGGAGTATGTGATACGGAGAGACCATGGGGGTGACGGATACGGGGAGATGGTGTGAGTGAGGGATACGGGGAGACAGTGGGATTGAGGGATACGGGGAGACGGTAGGATTGAGGGATGCGGGGAGACGGTGGGAGTGAGGGATAAGGTGAGACGGTGGGAGTGAGGGATCCAGGGAGACGGTGGGAGTGAGGGATACGGGGAGACGGTGGGAGTGAGGGATACAGGGAGATAGTGGGAGTGAGAGATACGGGGAGACGGTGGGAGTGAGGGACACGGGGAGGCGGTGGGAGTGAGGGACACGGGGAGTCGATGGGAGTGAGGGATATGGGGAGACGGTGGGAGTGAGGGACACAGGGAGACGGTGGGATTAGGGATACGGGGATACGGTGGGAGTGAGGGATACGGGGATACGGTGGGAGTGAGGGATACGAGGAGGTGGTGGGAGTGAGGGGTACGGGGAGACGGTGGGAGTGAGGGATACGGAGAGACGGTGGGAGTGAGGGGTACGGGGAGACAGTGGGAGTGAGGGTTACGGGGAGACGGTGGGAGTGAGGGACACAGGGAGACGGTGGGAGTGAGGATTACGGGAAGGCGGTGGGAGTGAGGGACACGGGGAGATGGTGGAGTGAGGGATACGGGGAGACGGTGGGAGCGAGGGATACGGGGAACGGTGGGAGTGAGGGATACGGGGTGACGGTGGGAGTGAGGGATACGGGGTGGCGGTGGGATAGAGGGATACGGTGAGAAGGTGGGAGTGAGGGATATTGGGAGACCGTGGGATTGAGGGATACGGGGAGACGGTGGGTGTGAGGGAAACAGGGAGACCGTGGGGGTGAGGGATATGGGGAGATGGTGGGAGTGATGGATACGGGGAAACGGTGGGAGTGAGGGTTACGGGGAGACGGTGGGAGTGAGGGATACGGGGAGACGGTGGGAGTGAGGGATACGGGGAGACGGTGGGAGTGAGGGATACAGGGAGATAGTGGGAGTGAGGGATATGCGGAGACGGTGGGAGTGAGGGACACGGGGAGGCGGTGGGAGTGAGGGACACGGGGAGTCGGTGGGAGTGAGGGATATGGGGAGACGGTGGGAGTGAGGGACACAGGGAGACGGTGGGATTAGGGATACGGGGATACGGTGGGAGTGAGGGATACGGGGATACGGTGGGAGTGAAGGATACGAGGAGGTGGTGGGAGTGAGGGGTACGGGGAGACGGCGGGAGTGAGGGGTACGGGGAGACAGTGGGAGTGAGGGTTACGGGGAGACGGTGGGAGTAAGGGATACGGGGAGACGATGGGAGTGAGGGATACGGGGAGACGGTGGGAGTGAGGGATACGGGGAGACGGTGGGAGTGAGGGATATGGGGAGACGGTGGGAGTGAGGGATTCGGGATACGGTGGGAGTGAGGGATACGGGGAGACGGTGGGAGTGAGGGATACGGGGAGATGGTGGGAGTGAGGGATACGGGGAGACGGTGGGAGTGAGGGATACGGGGAGACGGTGGGAGTGAGGGATACAGGGAGATGGTGGGAGTGAGGGATACGGGGAGACGGTGGGAGTGAGGGATACGGGGAGGCGGTGGGAGTGAGGGATACGGCCAACGGTGAGAGTGAGGGATACAGGGAGATGGTGGGAGTGAGGGATACGGGGAGACGGTGGGAGTGAGGGATACGGGGAGACGGTGGGAGTGAGGGATACGGGGAGACGGTGGGAGTGAGGGATACGGGGAGACGGTGGGAGTGAGGGATATGGGGAGACGGTGGGAGTGAGGGATACGGGGAGGAGGTGGGAGTGAGGGATACGGGGAGACGGTGTGAGTGAGGGATACGGGGAGACGGTGGGTCTGAGGGATACGAGGAGACGATGGGAGTGAGGGATACGGGGAGACAGTGAGAGTGAGGGATGCGGGGAGATGGTGGGAGTGAGGGATACGGGGAGACGGTGGGAGTGAGGGATACGGGGAGACAGTGAGAGTGAGGGACACGGGGAGACGGTGGGATGACGGACACAGGGAGACGGTGGGAGTGAGGGATACGGGGAGACGGTGGGAGTGAGGGATATGGGGAGATGGTGGGAGTGAGGGATACGGGGAGACGGTGGGAGTGAGGGATACGGGGAGACGGTGGGAGTGAGGGATACGGGGAGATGGTGGGAGTGAGGGATACGGGGAGACGGTGGGAGTGAGGGATACGGGGAGACAGTGAGAGTGAGGGACACGGGGAGACGGTGGGATGACGGACACAGGGAGACGGTGGGAGTGAGGGATACGGGGAGACGGTGGGAGTGAGGGATATGGGGAGATGGTGGGAGTGAGGGATACGGGGAGACGGTGGGAGTGAGGGATACGGGGAGACGGTGGGAGTGAGGGATATGGGGAGACGGTGGGAGTGAGGGATTTGGGATACGGTGGGAGTGAGGGATAGGGGGAGACGGTGGGAATGAGGGATACGGGGAGATGGTGGGAGTGAGGGATACGGGGAGACGGTGGGAGTGAGGGATACAGGGAGATGGTGGGAGTGAGGGATACGGGGAGAGGGTGGGAGTGAGGGATACAGGGAGATGGTGGGAGTGAGGGATACGGGGAGACGGTGGGAGTGAGGGATACGGGGAGGCGGTGGGGGTGATGGATACGGCCAACGGTGGGAGTGAGGGATACAGGGAGATGGTGGGAGTGAGGGATACGGGGAGACGGTGGGAGTGAGGGATACGGGGAGGCGGTGGGAGTGAGGGATACGGGGAGACGGTGGGAGTGAGGGATAGGGGGAGACGGTGGGAGTGAGGGATACGGGGAGTCGATGGGAGTGAGGGATACGGGGAGACGGAGGGAGTGAGGGATACGGGGAGACGGTGAGTGTGAGGGACACAGGGAGACGGTGGGAGTGAGGGACACGGGGAGACGGTGGGAGTGAGGGATATGGGGAGGCGGTGGGAGTGAGGGACACGGGGATCGGTGGGAGTGAGGGATATGTGGAGACGGTGGGAGTGAGGGACACAGGGAGACGGTGGGATCGATGGATACGGGGATATGGTGTGAGTGAGGCATACGGGGAGACGTTGGGAGTGAGGCTGACGGGGAAACGCTGGGATTGAGGGATACGGTGAGACGGTGGAAGTGAGGGATACGGGGAGACGGTGGGAGTGAGGGACACAGGGAGACGGTGGGAGTGAGGGACACGGGGAGATGGTAGGAGTGAGGGACACAGGGAGACGGTGGGTGTGAGGGTTACGGGGAGACGGTAGGAGTGAGGGATATGGGGAGACGGTGGGAGTGAGGGACACAGGGAGACGGTGGGAGTGAGGGACACGGGGAGACGGTGGGAGTGAGGGATATGGGGAGGCGGTGGGAGTGAGGGACACGGGGAGTCGGTGGGAGTGAGGGATATGGGGAGACGGTGGGAGTGAGGGACACAGGGAGACGGTGGGAGTGAGGGATATGCGGAGACGGTGGGAGTGAGGGACACGGTGAGGCGGTGGGAGTGAGGGACACGGGGAGTCGGTGGGAGTGAGGGATATGGGGAGACGGTGGGAGTGAGGGACACAGGGAGACGGAGGGATTAGGGATACGGGGATACGGTGGGAGTGAGGGATACGGGGATACGGTGGGAGTGAGGGATACGAGGAGGTGGTGGGAGTGAGGGGTACGGGGAGACGGTGGGAGTGAGGGGTACGGGGAGACAGTGGGAGTGAGGGTTACGGGGAGACGGTGGGAGTAAGGGATACGGGGAGACGGTGGGAGTGAGGGATACGGGGAGACGGTGGGAGTGAGGGATACAGGGAGATAGTGGGAGTGAGGGATATGCGGAGACGGTGGGAGTGAGGGACACGGGGAGACGGTGGGAGTGAGGGATACGGGGAGACGGTGGGAGTGAGGGATACAGGGAGATAGTGGGAGTGAGGGATATGCGGAGACGGTGGGAGTGAGGGACACGGGGAGGCGGTGGGAGTGAGGGACACGGGGAGTCGGTGGGAGTGAGGGATATGGGGAGACGGTGGGAGTGAGGGACACAGGGAGACGGTGGGATTAGGGATACGGGGATACGGTGGGAGTGAGGGATACGGGGATACGGTGGGAGTGAAGGATACGAGGAGGTGGTGGGAGTGAGGGGTACGGGGAGACGGCGGGAGTGAGGGGTACGGGGAGACAGTGGGAGTGAGGGTTACGGGGAGACGGTGGGAGTAAGGGATACGGGGAGACGATGGGAGTGAGGGATACGGGGAGACGGTGGGAGTGAGGGATACGGGGAGACGGTGGGAGTGAGGGATATGGGGAGACGGTGGGAGTGAGGGATTCGGGATACGGTGGGAGTGAGGGATACGGGGAGACGGTGGGAGTGAGGGATACGGGGAGATGGTGGGAGTGAGGGATACGGGGAGACGGTGGGAGTGAGGGATACGGGGAGACGGTGGGAGTGAGGGATACAGGGAGATGGTGGGAGTGAGGGATACGGGGAGACGGTGGGAGTGAGGGATACGGGGAGGCGGTGGGAGTGAGGGATACGGCCAACGGTGAGAGTGAGGGATACAGGGAGATGGTGGGAGTGAGGGATACGGGGAGACGGTGGGAGTGAGGGATACGGGGAGACGGTGGGAGTGAGGGATACGGGGAGACGGTGGGAGTGAGGGATACGGGGAGACGGTGGGAGTGAGGGATACGGGGAGACGGTGGGAGTGAGGGATACGGGGAGACGGTGGGAGTGAGGGATATGGGGAGACGGTGGGAGTGAGGGATACGGGGAGGAGGTGGGAGTGAGGGATACGGGGAGACGGTGTGAGTGAGGGATACGGGGAGACGGTGGGTCTGAGGGATACGAGGAGACGATGGGAGTGAGGGATACGGGGAGACAGTGAGAGTGAGGGATGCGGGGAGATGGTGGGAGTGAGGGATACGGGGAGACGGTGGGAGTGAGGGATACGGGGAGACAGTGAGAGTGAGGGACACGGGGAGACGGTGGGATGACGGACACAGGGAGACGGTGGGAGTGAGGGATACGGGGAGACGGTGGGAGTGAGGGATATGGGGAGATGGTGGGAGTGAGGGATACGGGGAGACGGTGGGAGTGAGGGATACGGGGAGACGGTGGGAGTGAGGGATACGGGGAGATGGTGGGAGTGAGGGATACGGGGAGACGGTGGGAGTGAGGGATACGGGGAGACAGTGAGAGTGAGGGACACGGGGAGACGGTGGGATGACGGACACAGGGAGACGGTGGGAGTGAGGGATACGGGGAGACGGTGGGAGTGAGGGATATGGGGAGATGGTGGGAGTGAGGGATACGGGGAGACGGTGGGAGTGAGGGATACGGGGAGACGGTGGGAGTGAGGGATATGGGGAGACGGTGGGAGTGAGGGATTTGGGATACGGTGGGAGTGAGGGATAGGGGGAGACGGTGGGAATGAGGGATACGGGGAGATGGTGGGAGTGAGGGATACGGGGAGACGGTGGGAGTGAGGGATACAGGGAGATGGTGGGAGTGAGGGATACGGGGAGAGGGTGGGAGTGAGGGATACAGGGAGATGGTGGGAGTGAGGGATACGGGGAGACGGTGGGAGTGAGGGATACGGGGAGGCGGTGGGGGTGATGGATACGGCCAACGGTGGGAGTGAGGAATACAGGGAGATGGTGGGAGTGAGGGATACGGGGAGACGGTGGGAGTGAGGGATACGGGGAGGCGGTGGGAGTGAGGGATACGGGGAGACGGTGGGAGTGAGGGATAGGGGGAGACGGTGGGAGTGAGGGATACGGGGAGTCGATGGGAGTGAGGGATACGGGGAGACGGAGGGAGTGAGGGATACGGGGAGACGGTGAGTGTGAGGGACACAGGGAGACGGTGGGAGTGAGGGACACGGGGAGACGGTGGGAGTGAGGGATATGGGGAGGCGGTGGGAGTGAGGGACACGGGGATCGGTGGGAGTGAGGGATATGTGGAGACGGTGGGAGTGAGGGACACAGGGAGACGGTGGGATCGAGGGATACGGGGATATGGTGTGAGTGAGGCATACGGGGAGACGTTGGGAGTGAGGCTGACGGGGAAACGCTGGGATTGAGGGATACGGTGAGACGGTGGAAGTGAGGGATACGGGGAGACGGTGGGAGTGAGGGACACAGGGAGACGGTGGGAGTGAGGGACACGGGGAGATGGTAGGAGTGAGGGACACAGGGAGACGGTGGGTGTGAGGGTTACGGGGAGACGGTAGGAGTGAGGGATATGGGGAGACGGTGGGAGTGAGGGACACAGGGAGACGGTGGGAGTGAGGGACACGGGGAGACGGTGGGAGTGAGGGATATGGGGAGGCGGTGGGAGTGAGGGACACGGGGAGTCGGTGGGAGTGAGGGATATGGGGAGACGGTGGGAGTGAGGGACACAGGGAGACGGTGGGAGTGAGGGATATGCGGAGACGGTGGGAGTGAGGGACACGGTGAGGCGGTGGGAGTGAGGGACACGGGGAGTCGGTGGGAGTGAGGGATATGGGGAGACGGTGGGAGTGAGGGACACAGGGAGACGGAGGGATTAGGGATACGGGGATACGGTGGGAGTGAGGGATACGGGGATACGGTGGGAGTGAGGGATACGAGGAGGTGGTGGGAGTGAGGGGTACGGGGAGACGGTGGGAGTGAGGGGTACGGGGAGACAGTGGGAGTGAGGGTTACGAGGAGACGGTGGGAGTAAGGGATACGGGGAGACGGTGGGAGTGAGGGATACGGGGAGACGGTGGGAGTGAGGGATACAGGGAGATAGTGGGAGTGAGGGATATGCGGAGACGGTGGGAGTGAGGGACACGGGGAGGCGGTGGGAGTGAGGGACACGGGGAGTCGGTGGGAGTGAGGGATATGGGGAGACGGTGGGAGTGAGGGACACAGGGAGACGGTGGGATTACGGATACGGGGATACGGTGGGAGTGAGGGATACGGGGATACGGTGGGAGTGAAGGATACGAGGAGGTGGTGGGAGTGAGGGGTACGGGGAGACAGTGGGAGTGAGGGTTACGGGGAGACGGTGGGAGTAAGGGATACGGGGAGACGATGGGAGTGAGGGATACGGGGAGACGGTGGGAGTGAGGGATACGGGGAGACGGTGGGAGTGAGGGATATGGGGAGACGGTGGGAGTGAGGGATTCGGGATACGGTGGGAGTGAGGGATACGGGGAGACGGTGGGAGTGAGGGATACGCGGAGATGGTGGGAGTGAGGGATACGGGGAGACGGTGGGAGTGAGGGATACGGGGAGACGGTGGGAGTGAGGGATACAGGGAGATGGTGGGAGTGAGGGATACGGGGAGACGGTGGGAGTGAGGGATACGGGGAGGCGGTGGGAGTGAGGGATACGGCCAACGGTGAGAGCGAGGGATACAGGGAGATGGTGGGAGTGAGGGATACGGGGAGACGGTGGGAGTGAGGGATACGGGGAGACGGTGGGAGTGAGGGATACGGGGAGACGGTGGGAGTGAGGGATACGGGGAGACGGTGGGAGTGAGGGATACGGGGAGACAGTGGGAGTGAGGGATACGGGGAGACGGTGGGAGTGAGGGATATGGGGAGACGGTGGGAGTGAGGGATACGGGGAGGCGGTGGGAGTGAGGGATACGGGGAGACGGTGGGAGTGAGGGATACGGGGAGACGGTGGGTCTGAGGGATACGAGGAGACGATGGGAGTGAGGGATACGGGGAGACAGTGAGAGTGAGGGATGCGGGGAGATGGTGGGAGTGAGGGATACGGGGAGACGGTGGGAGTGAGGGATACGGGGAGACAGTGAGAGTGAGGGACACGGGGAGACGGTGGGATGACGGACACAGGGAGACGGTGGGAGTGAGGGATACGGGGAGACGGTGGGAGTGAGGGATATGGGGAGATGGTGGGAGTGAGGGATACGGGGAGACGGTGGGAGTGAGGGATACGGGGAGACGGTGGGAGTGAGGGATACGGGGAGATGGTGGGAGTGAGGGATACGGGGAGACGGTGGGAGTGAGGGATACGGGGAGACAGTGAGAGTGAGGGACACGGGGAGACGGTGGGATGACGGACACAGGGAGACGGTGGGAGTGAGGGATACGGGGAGACGGTGGGAGTGAGGGATATGGGGAGATGGTGGGAGTGAGGGATACGGGGAGACGGTGGGAGTGAGGGATACGGGGAGACGGTGGGAGTGAGGGATATGGGGAGACGGTGGGAGTGAGGGATTCGGGATACGGTGGGAGTGAGGGATAGGGGGAGACGGTGGGAATGAGGGATACGGGGAGATGGTGGGAGTGAGGGATACGGGGAGACGGTGGGAGTGAGGGATACAGGGAGATGGTGGGAGTGAGGGATACGGGGAGTGGGTGGGAGTGAGGGATACAGGGAGATGGTGGGAGTGAGGGATACGGGGAGACGGTGGGAGTGAGGGATACGGGGAGGTGGTGGGGGTGATGGATACGGCCAACGGTGGGAGTGAGGGATACAGGGAGATGGTGGGAGTGAGGGATACGGGGAGACGGTGGGAGTGAGGGATACGGGGAGGCGGTGGGAGTGAGGGATACGGGGAGACGGTGGGAGTGAGGGATAGGGGGAGACGGTGGGAGTGAGGGATACGGGGAGTCGATGGGAGTGAGGGATACGGGGAGACGGAGGGAGTGAGGGATACGGGGAGACGGTGAGTGTGAGGGACACAGGGAGACGGTGGCAGTGAGGGACACGGGGAGACGGTGGGAGTGAGGGATATGGGGAGGCGGTGGGAGTGAGGGACACGGGGATCGGTGGGAGTGAGGGATATGTGGAGACGGTGGGAGTGAGGGACACAGGGAGACGGTGGGATCGAGGGATACGGGGATATGGTGTGAGTGAGGCATACGGGGAGACGTTGGGAGTGAGGCTGACGGGGAAACGCTGGGATTGAGGGATACGGTGAGACGGTGGAAGTGAGGGATACGGGGAGACGGTGGGAGTGAGGGACACAGGGAGACGGTGGGAGTGAGGGACACGGGGAGATGGTAGGAGTGAGGGATACGGGGAGATGGTGGGAGTGAGGGATACGGGGAGACGGTGGGAGTGAGGGATACGGGGAGACAGTGAGAGTGAGGGACACGGGGAGACGGTGGGATGACGGACACAGGGAGACGGTGGGAGTGAGGGATACGGGGAGATGGTGGGAGTGAGGGATATGGGGAGATGGTGGGAGTGAGGGATACGGGGAGACGGTGGGAGTGAGGGATACGGGGAGACGGTGGGAGTGAGGGATATGGGGAGACGGTGGGAGTGAGGGATTCGGGATACGGTGGGAGTGAGGGATAGGGGGAGACGGTGGGAATGAGGGATACGGGGAGATGGTGGGAGTGAGGGATACGGGGAGACGGTGGGAGTGAGGGATACAGGGAGATGGTGGGAGTGAGGGATACGGGGAGAGGGTGGGAGTGAGGGATACAGGGAGATGGTGGGAGTGAGGGATACGGGGAGACGGTGGGAGTGAGGGATACGGGGAGGCGGTGGGGGTGATGGATACGGCCAACGGTGGGAGTGAGGGATACAGGGAGATGGTGGGAGTGAGGGATACGGGGAGACGGTGGGAGTGAGGGATACGGGGAGGCGGTGGGAGTGTGGGATACGGGGAGACGGTGGGAGTGAGGGATAGGGGGAGACGGTGGGAGTGAGGGATACGGGGAGTCGATGGGAGTGAGGGATACGGGGAGACGGAGGGAGTGAGGGATACGGGGAGACGGTGAGTGTGAGGGACACAGGGAGACGGTGGGAGTGAGGGACACGGGGAGACGGTGGGAGTGAGGGATATGGGGAGGCGGTGGGAGTGAGGGACACGGGGATCGGTGGGAGTGAGGGATATGTGGAGACGGTGGGAGTGAGGGACACAGGGAGACGGTGGGATCGAGGGATACGGGGATATGGTGTGAGTGAGGCATACGGGGAGACGTTGGGAGTGAGGCTGACGGGGAAACGCTGGGATTGAGGGATACGGTGAGACGGTGGAAGTGAGGGATACGGGGAGACGGTGGGAGTGAGGGACACAGGGAGACGGTGGGAGTGAGGGACACGGGGAGATGGTAGGAGTGAGGGACACAGGGAGACGGTGGGTGTGAGGGTTACGGGGAGACGGTAGGAGTGAGGGATATGGGGAGACGGTGGGAGTGAGGGACACAGGTAGACGGTGGGAGTGAGGGACACGGGGAGACGGTGGGAGTGAGGGATATGGGGAGGCGGTGGGAGTGAGGGACACGGGGAGTCGGTGGGAGTGAGGGATATGGGGAGACGGTGGGAGTGAGGGACACAGGGAGACGGTGGGAGTGAGGGATATGCGGAGACGGTGGGAGTGAGGGACACGGGGAGGCGGTGGGAGTGAGGGACACGGGGAGTCGGTGGGAGTGAGGGATATGGGGAGACGGTGGGAGTGAGGGACACAGGGAGACGGTGGGATTAGGGATACGGGGATACGGTGGGAGTGAGGGATACGGGGATACGGTGGGAGTGAGGGATACGAGGAGGTGGTGGGAGTGAGGGGTACGGGGAGACGGTGGGAGTGAGGGGTACGGGGAGACAGTGGGAGTGAGGGTTACGGGGAGACGGTGGGAGTAAGGGATACGGGGAGACGGTGGGAGTGAGGGATACGGGGAGACGGTGGGAGTGAGGGATACAGGGAGATAGTGGGAGTGAGGGATATGCGGAGACATGGGAGTGAGGGACACGGGGAGGCGGTGGGAGTGAGGGACACGGGGAGTCGGTGGGAGTGAGGGA
Source organism: Scyliorhinus torazame (assembly GCF_047496885.1). Classification (NCBI taxonomy): domain Eukaryota; kingdom Metazoa; phylum Chordata; class Chondrichthyes; order Carcharhiniformes; family Scyliorhinidae; genus Scyliorhinus; species Scyliorhinus torazame. Next base: position 82,786,727 of record NC_092722.1, read on the forward strand.
TATGGGGAGACGGTGGGAGTGAGGGACACAGGGAGACGGTGGGATTACGGATACGGGGATACGGTGGGAGTGAGGGATACGGGGATACGGTGGGAGTGAAGGATACGAGGAGGTGGTGGGAGTGAGGGGTACGGGGAGACAGTGGGAGTGAGGGTTACGGGGAGACGGTGGGAGTAAGGGATACGGGGAGACGATGGGAGTGAGGGATACGGGGAGACGGTGGGAGTGAGGGATACGGGGAGACGGTGGGAGTGAGGGATATGGGGAGACGGTGGGAGTGAGGGATTCGGGATACGGTGGGAGTGAGGGATACGGGGAGACGGTGGGAGTGAGGGATACGGGGAGATGGTGGTAGTGAGGGATACGGGGAGACGGTGGGAGTGAGGGATACGGGGAGACGGTGGGAGTGAGGGATACAGGGAGATGGTGGGAGTGAGGGATACGGGGAGACGGTGGGAGTGAGGGATACGGGGAGGCGGTGGGAGTGAGGGATACGGCCAACGGTGAGAGCGAGGGATACAGGGAGATGGTGGGAGTGAGGGATACGGGGAGACGGTGGGAGTGAGGGATACGGGGAGACGGTGGGAGTGAGGGATACGGGGAGACGGTGGGAGAGAGGGATACGGGGAGACGGTGGGAGTGAGGGATACGGGGAGACAGTGGGAGTGAGGGATACGGGGAGACGGTGGGAGTGAGGGATATGGGGAGACGGTGGGAGTGAGGGATACGGGGAGGCGGTGGGAGTGAGGGATACGGGGAGACGGTGGGAGTGAGGGATACGGGGAGACGGTGGGTCTGAGGGATACGAGGAGACGATGGGAGTGAGGGATACGGGGAGACAGTGAGAGTGAGGGATGCGGGGAGATGGTGGGAGTGAGGGATACGGGGAGACGGTGGGAGTGAGGGATACGGGGAGACAGTGAGAGTGAGGGACACGGGGAGACGGTGGGATGACGGACACAGGGAGACGGTGGGAGTGAGGGATACGGGGAGACGGTGGGAGTGAGGGATATGGGGAGATGGTGGGAGTGAGGGATACGGGGAGACGGTGGGAGTGAGGGATACGGGGAGACGGTGGGAGTGAGGGATACGGGGAGATGGTGGGAGTGAGGGATACGGGAAGACGGTGGGAGTGAGGGATACGGGGAGACAGTGAGAGTGAGGGACACGGGGAGACGGTGGGATGACGGACACAGGGAGACGGTGGGAGTGAGGGATACGGGGAGACGGTGGGAGTGAGGGATATTGGGAGATGGTGGGAGTGAGGGATACGGGGAGACGGTGGGAGTGAGGGATACGGGGAGACGGTGGGAGTGAGGGATATGGGGAGACGGTGGGAGTGAGGGATTCGGGATACGGTGGGAGTGAGGGATAGGGGGAGACGGTGGGAATGAGGGATACGGGGAGATGGTGGGAGTGAGGGATACGGGGAGACGGTGGGAGTGAGGGATACAGGGAGATGGTGGGAGTGAGGGATACGGGGAGAGGGTGGGAGTGAGGGATACAGGGAGATGGTGGGAGTGAGGGATACGGGGAGACGGTGGGAGTGAGGGATACGGGGAGGCGGTGGGGGTGATGGATACGGCCAACGGTGGGAGTGAGGGATACAGGGAGATGGTGGGAGTGAGGGATACGGGGAGACGGTGGGAGTGAGGGATACGGGGAGGCGGTGGGAGTGAGGGATACGGGGAGACGGTGGGAGTGAGGGATAGGGGGAGACGGTGGGAGTGAGGGATACGGGGAGTCGATGGGAGTGAGGGATACGGGGAGACGGAGGGAGTGAGGGATACGGGGAGACGGTGAGTGTGAGGGACACAGGGAGACGGTGGCAGTGAGGGACACGGGGAGACGGTGGGAGTGAGGGATATGGGGAGGCGGTGGGAGTGAGGGACACGGGGATCGGTGGGAGTGAGGGATATGTGGAGACGGTGGGAGTGAGGGACACAGGGAGACGGTGGGATCGAGGGATACGGGGATATGGTGTGAGTGAGGCATACGGGGAGACGTTGGGAGTGAGGCTGACGGGGAAACGCTGGGATTGAGGGATACGGTGAGACGGTGGAAGTGAGGGATACGGGGAGACGGTGGGAGTGAGGGACACAGGGAGACGGTGGGAGTGAGGGACACGGGGAGATGGTAGGAGTGAGGGACACAGGGAGACGGTGGGTGTGAGGGTTACGGGGAGACGGTAGGAGTGAGGGATATGGGGAGACGGTGGGAGTGAGGGACACAGGGAGACGGTGGGAGTGAGGGACACGGGGAGACGGTGGGAGTGAGGGATATGGGGAGGCGGTGGGAGTGAGGGACACGGGGAGTCGGTGGGAGTGAGGGATATGGGGAGACGGTGGGAGTGAGGGACACAGGGAGACGGTGGGAGTGAGGGATACAGGGAGACGGTGGGAGTGAGGGATACGGGGATATGGTGGGAGTGAGGCATACGGGGAGACGTTGGGAGTGAGGGATACGAGGAGGTAGTGGGAGGGAGGGGTACGGGGAGACGGTGGGAGTGAGAGATATGGGAAGACGGTGTGAGTGATGGATACGGGGAGACAGTGGGAGTGAGGCTGACGGGGAAACGGTGGGATTGAGGGATACGGGGAGACGGTGGGAGTGAGGGATACGGGGAGACGGTGGGAGTGAGGGATACGGGGAGTTGGTGGGAGTGAGGTGTACGGGGAGGCGGTGGGAGTGAGGGTTACGGGGAGACGGTGGGAGTGAGGGATACGGGGAGATGGTGGGAGTGAGGGATACGGGGAGACGGTGGGAGCGAGGGATACGGGGAACGGTGGGAGTGAGGGATACGGGGAGACGGTGGGAGTGAGGATTACGGGGAGGCGGTGGGAGTGAGGGTTACGGGGAGACTGTGGGAGTGAGGGATACGGGGAGATGGTGGGAGTGAGGGATACGGGGAGACGGTGGGAGCGAGGGATACGGGGAACGGTGGGAGTGAGGGATACGGGGTGACGGTGGGAGTGAGGGATACGGGGAGATGGTGGGAGTGAGGGATACGGGGAGACGGTGGGAGTGAGGGATACGGGGAGGCGGTGGGAGTGACGGATACAGGGAGACGGTGAGTGTGAGGGACACAGGGAGACGGTGGGAGTGAGGGACACGGGGAGTCGGTGGGAGTGAGGGATATGGGGAGACGGTGGGAGTGAGGGACACAGGGAGACGGTGGGAGTGAGGGATACGGGGATATGGTGGGAGTGAGGCATACGGGGAGACGTTGGGAGTGAGGGATACGAGGAGGTAGTGGGAGTGAGGGGTACGGGGAGACGGTGGGAGTGAAAGATATGGGAAGACGGTGGGAGTGATGGATACGGGGAGACAGTGGGAGTGAGGCTGACGGGGAAACGGTGGGATTGAGGGATACGGGGAGACGGTGGGAGTGAGGGATACGGGGAGACGGTGGGAGTGAGGGATACGGGGAGTTGGTGGGAGTGAGGTGTACGGGGAGACGGTGGGAGTGTGGGTTACAGGGAGACGGTGGGAGTGAGGGATACGGGGAGGCGGTGGGAGTGAGGGATACGGGGTGTCGATGTGAGTGAGGGATACGGGGAGACGGTGGGAGTGAGGGACACAGGGAGACGGTGGGAGTGAGGGACACGGGGAGACGGTGGGAGTGAGGGATATGGGGAGACGGTGGGAGTGAGGGATACGGGGAGACGGTGGGAGTGAGGGATACGGGGTGGCGGTGGGATAGAGGGATACGGTGAGAAGGTGGGAGTGAGGGATATTGGGAGACCGTGGGATTGAGGGATACGGGGAGACGGTGGGTGTGAGGGAAACAGGGAGACCGTGGGGGTGAGGGATATGGGGAGATGGTGGGAGTGATGGATACGGGGAAACGGTGGGATTGAGGGATACGGGGAGACGGTGGGAGTGAGGGATACGGGGAGACGGTGGGAATGAGGGATACGGAGAGGTGGTTGGAGTGAGGGGTGCGGGGAGACGGTGGGAGTGAGGGTTACGGGGCGGCGGTGGGAGTATGTGATACGGAGAGACCATGGGGGTGACTGATACGGGGAGATGGTGTGAGTGAGGGATACGGGGAGACAGTGGGATTGAGGGATACGGGGAGACGGTAGGAGTGAGGGATGCGGGGAGACGGTGGGAGTGAGGGATAAGGTGAGACGGTGGGAGTGAGGGATCCAGGGAGACGGTGGGAGTGAGGGATACGGGGAGACGGTGGGAGTGAGAGATACAGGGAGATGGTGGGAGTGAGGGATACGGGGAGACGGTGGGAGTGAGGGACACGGGGAGGCGGTGGGAGTGAGGGACACGGGGAGACGGTGGGAGTGAGGGATATGGGGAGGCGGTGGGAGTGAGGGACACGGGGAGTCGGTGGGAGTGAGGGATATGGGGAGACGGTGGGAGTGAGGGACACAGGGAGACGGTGGGAGTGAGGGATACAGGGAGACGGTGGGAGTGAGGGATACGGGGATATGGTGGGAGTGAGGCATACGGGGAGACGTTGGGAGTGAGGGATACGAGGAGGTAGTGGGAGTGAGGGGTACGGGGAGACGGTGGGAGTGAAAGATATGGGAAGACGGTGGGAGTGATGGATACGGGGAGACAGTGGGAGTGAGGCTGACGGGGAAACGGTGGGATTGAGGGATACGGGGAGACGGTGGGAGTGAGGGATACGGGGAGACGGTGGGAGTGAGGGATACGGGGAGTTGGTGGGAGTGAGGTGTACGGGGAGGCGGTGGGAGTGAGGGTTACGGGGAGACGGTGGGAGTGAGGGATACGGGGAGATGGTGGGAGTGAGGGATACGGGGAGACGGTGGGAGCGAGGGATACGGGGAACGGTGGGAGTGAGGGATACGGGGAGACGGTGGGAGTGAGGATTACGGGGAGGCGGTGGGAGTGAGGGTTACGGGGAGACGGTGGGAGTGAGGGATACGGCGAGATGGTGGGAGTGAGGGATACGGGGAGACGGTGGGAGCGAGGGATACGGGGAACGGTGGGAGTGAGGGATACGGGGTGACGGTGGGAGTGAGGGATACGGGGAGATGGTGGGAGTGAGGGATACGGGGAGACGGTGGGAGTGAGGGATACGGGGAGGCGGTGGGAGTGACGGATACAGGGAGACGGTGAGTGTGAGGGACACAGGGAGACGGTGGGAGTGAGGGACACGGGGAGACGGTGGGAGTGAGGGATATGGGGAGGCGGTGGGAGTGAGGGACACGGGGAGTCGGTGGGAGTGAGGGATATGGGGAGACGGTGGGAGTGAGGGACACAGGGAGACGGTGGGAGTGAGGGATACGGGGATATGGTGGGAGTGAGGCATACGGGGAGACGTTGGGAGTGAGGGATACGAGGAGGTAGTGGGAGTGAGGGGTACGGGGAGACGGTGGGAGTGAAAGATATGGGAAGACGGTGGGAGTGATGGATACGGGGAGACAGTGGGAGTGAGGCTGACGGGGAAACGGTGGGATTGAGGGATACGGGGAGACGGTGGGAGTGAGGGATACGGGGAGACGGTGGGAGTGAGGGATACGGGGAGTTGGTGGGAGTGAGGTGTACGGGGAGACGGTGGGAGTGTGGGTTACAGGGAGACGGTGGGAGTGAGGGATACGGGGAGGCGGTGGGAGTGAGGGATACGGGGTGTCGATGTGAGTGAGGGATACGGGGAGACGGTGGGAGTGAGGGACACAGGGAGACGGTGGGAGTGAGGGACACGGGGAGACGGTGGGAGTGAGGGATATGGGGAGACGGTGGGAGTGAGGGATACGGGGAGACTGTGAGAGTGAGGGACACAGGGAGACGGTGGGAGTGAGGGACACGGGGAGACGGTGGGAGTGAGGGATATGGGGAGACGGTGGGAGTGACGGACATAGGGAGACGGTGGGAGTGAGGGATACGGGGAGACGGTGGGTGTGAGGGATACGGGGAGACGGTGGGAGTGAGGATTACGGGGAGGCGGTGGGAGTGAGGGATACGGGGAGATGGTGGGAGTGAGGGATACGGGGAGACGGTGGGAGCGAGGGACACGGGGAACGGTGGGAGTGAGGGATACGGGGTGACGGTGGGAGTGAGGGATACGGGGTGGCGGTGGGATAGAGGGATACGGTGAGAAGGTGGGAGTGAGGGATATTGGGAGACCGTGGGATTGAGGGATACGGGGAGACGGTGGGTGTGAGGGAAACAGGGAGACCGTGGGGGTGAGGGATATGGGGAGATGGTGGGAGTGATGGATACGGGGAAACGGTGGGATTGAGGGATACGGGGAGACGGTGGGAGTGAGGGATACGGGGAGACGGTGGGAATGAGGGATACGGAGAGGTGGTTGGAGTGAGGGGTGCGGGGAGACGGTGGGAGTGAGGGTTACGGGGCGGCGGTGGGAGTATGTGATACGGAGAGACCATGGGGGTGACTGATACGGGGAGATGGTGTGAGTGAGGGATACGGGGAGACAGTGGGATTGAGGGATACGGGGAGACGGTAGGAGTGAGGGATGCGGGGAGACGATGGGAGTGAGGGATAAGGTGAGACGGTGGGAGTGAGGGATCCAGGGAGACGGTGGGAGTGAGGGATACGGGGAGACGGTGGGAGTGAGAGATACAGGGAGATGGTGGGAGTGAGGGATACGGGGAGACGGTGGGAGTGAGGGACACGGGGAGGCGGTGGGAGTGAGGGACACGGGGAGTCGGTGGGAGTGAGGGATATGGGGAGACGGTGGGAGTGAGGGACACAGGGAGACGGTGGGATTAGGGATACGGGGATACGGTGGGAGTGAGGGATACGGGGATACGGTGGGAGTGAGGGATACGAGGAGGTGGTGGGAGTGAGGCGTACGGGGAGATGGTGGGAGTGAGAGATATGGGAAGATGGTGGGAGTGATGGATACGGGGAGACGGTGGGAGTGAGGCTGACGGGGAAATGGTGGGATGGAGGGACACGGGGAGACGGTGGGAGTGAAGGATATGGGGAGGCGGTGGGAGTGAGGGACACGGGGAGTCGGTGGGAGTGAGGGATATGGGGAGACGGTGGGAGTGAGGGACACAGGGAGACGGTGGGAGTGAGGGATACCGGGATATGGTGGGAGTGAGGCATACGGGGAGACGTTGGGAGTGAGGGATACGAGGAGGTAGTGGGAGTGAAAGATACGGGGAGACGGTGGGAGTGAGGGACACAGGGAGACGGTGGGTGTGAGGGACACGGGGAGACGGTAGGAGTGAGGGACACAGGGAGACGGTGGGTGTGAGGGTTACGGGGAGACGGTAGGAGTGAGGGATATGGGGAGACGGTGGGAGTGAGGGACACAGGGAGACGGTGGGAGTGAGGGTTACGGGGAGACGGTGGGAGTGAGGGATAGGGGGAGACGGAGGGAGTGAGGGATACGGGGAGACGGTGAGTGTGAGGGACACAGGGAGACGGTGGGAGTGAGGGACACGGGGAGACGGTGGGAGTGAGGGATATGGGGAGGCGGTGGGAGTGAGGGTCACGGGGAGTCGGTGGGAGTGAGGGATATGGGGAGACGGTGGGAGTGAGGGACACAGGGAGACGGTGGGAGTGAGGGATATAGGGAGACGGTGGGAGTGAGGGATACGGGGATATGGTGGGAGTGAGGCATACGGGGAGACGTTGGGAGTGAGGGATACGAGGAGGTAGTGGGAGTGAGGGGTACGGGGAGACGGTGGGAGTGAAAGATATGGGAAGACGGTGGGAGTGATGGATACGGGGAGACAGTGGGAGTGAGGCTGACGGGGAAACGGTGGGATTGAGGGATACGGGGAGACGGTGGGAGTGAGGGATACGGGGAGACGGTGGGAGTGAGGGATACGGGGAGTTGGTGGGAGTGAGGTGTACGGGGAGGCGGTGGGAGTGAGGGTTACGGGGAGACGGTGGGAGTGAGGGATACGGGGAGATGGTGGGAGTGAGGGATACGGGGAGACGGTGGGAGCGAGGGATACGGGGAACGGTGGGAGTGAGGGATACGGGGAGACGGTGGGAGTGAGGATTACGGGGAGGCGGTGGGAGTGAGGGTTACGGGGAGACGGTGGGAGTGAGGGATACGGGGAGATGGTGGGAGTGAGGGATACGGGGAGACGGTGGGAGCGAGGGATACGGGGAACGGTGGGAGTGAGGGATACGGATTGACGGTGGGAGTGAGGGATACGGGGAGATGGTGGGAGTGAGGGATACGGGGAGACGGTGGGAGTGAGGGATACGGGGAGGCGGTGGGAGTGACGGATACAGGGAGACGGTGAGTGTGAGGGACACAGGGAGACGGTGGGAGTGAGGGACACGGGGAGACGGTGGGAGTGAGGGATATGGGGAGGCGGTGGGAGTGAGGGACACGGGGAGTCGGTAGGGGTGAGGGATATGGGGAGACGGTGGGAGTGAGGGACACAGGGAGACGGTGGGAGTGAGGGATACGGGGATATGGTGGGAGTGAGGCATACGGGGAGACGTTGGGAGTGAGGGATACGAGGAGGTAGTGGGAGTGAGGGGTACGGGGAGACGGTGGGAGTGAAAGATATGGGAAGACGGTGGGAGTGATGGATACGGGGAGACAGTGGGAGTGAGGCTGACGGGGAAACGGTGGGATTGAGGGATACGGGGAGACGGTGGGAGTGAGGGATACGGGGAGACGGTGGGAGTGAGGGATACGGGGAGTTGGTGGGAGTGAGGTGTACGGGGAGACGGTGGGAGTGTGGGTTACAGGGAGACGGTGGGAGTGAGGGATACGGGGAGGCGGTGGGAGTGAGGGATACGGGGTGTCGATGTGAGTGAGGGATACGGGGAGACGGTGGGAGTGAGGGACACAGGGAGACGGTGGGAGTGAGGGACATGGGGAGACGGTGGGAGTGAGGGATATGGGGAGACGGTGGGAGTGAGGGATACGGGGAGACTGTGAGAGTGAGGGACACAGGGAGACGGTGGGAGTGAGGGACACGGGGAGACGGTGGGAGTGAGGGATATGGGGAGACGGTGGGAGTGACGGACACAGGGAGACGGTGGGAGTGAGGGATACGGGGAGACGGTGGGTGTGAGGGATACGGGGAGACGGTGGGAGTGAGGATTACGGGGAGGCGGTGGGAGTGAGGGATACGGGGAGATGGTGGGAGTGAGGGATACGGGGAGACGGTGGGAGCGAGGGACACGGGGAACGGTGGGAGTGAGGAATACGGGGTGACGGTGGGAGTGAGGGATACGGGGTGGCGGTGGGATAGAGGGATACGGTGAGAAGGTGGGAGTTAGGGATATTGGGAGACCGTGGGATTGAGGGATACGGGGAGACGGTGGGTGTGAGGGAAACAGGGAGACCGTGGGGGTGAGGGATATGGGGAGATGGTGGGAGTGATGGATACGGGGAAACGGTGGGATTGAGGGATACGGGGAGACGGTGGGAGTGAGGGATACGGGGAGATGGTGGGAATGAGGGATACGGAGAGGTGGTTGGAGTGAGGGGTGCGGGGAGACGGTGGGAGTGAGGGTTACGGGGCGGCGGTGGGAGTATGTGATACGGAGAGACCATGGGGGTGACTGATACGGGGAGATGGTGTGAGTGAGGGATACGGGGAGACAGTGGGATTGAGGGATACGGGGAGACGGTAGGAGTGAGGGATGCGGGGAGACGGTGGGAGTGAGGGATAAGGTGAGACGGTGGGAGTGAGGGATCCAGGGAGACAGTGGGAGTGAGGGATACGGGGAGACGGTGGGAGTGAGAGATACAGGGAGATGGTGGGAGTGAGGAATACGGGGAGACGGTGGGAGTGAGGGACACGGGGAGGCGGTGGGAGTGAGGGACACGGGGAGTCGGTGGGAGTGAGGTATATGGGGAGACGGTGGGAGTGAGGGACACAGGGAGACGGTGGGATTAGGGATACGGGGATACGGTGGGAGTGAGGGATACGGGGATACGGTGGGAGTGAGGGATACGAGGAGGTGGTGGGAGTGAGGCGTACGGGGAGATGGTGGGAGTGAGAGATATGGGAAGATGGTGGGAGTGATGGATACGGGGAGACGGTGGGAGTGAGGCTAACGGGGAAAAGGTGGGATGGAGGGACACGGGGAGACGGTGGGAGTGAAGGATATGGGGAGGCGGTGGGAGTGAGGGACACGGGGAGTCGGTGGGAGTGAGGGATATGGGGAGACGGTGGGAGTGAGGGACACAGGGAGACGGTGGGAGTGAGGGATACCGGGATATGGTGGGAGTGAGGCATACGGGGAGACGTTGGGAGTGAGGGATACGAGGAGGTAGTGGGAGTGAGGGGTACGGGGAGACGGTGGGAGTGAAAGATATGGGAAGACGGTGGGAGTGATGGATACGGGGAGACAGTGGGAGTGAGGCTGACGGGGAAACGGTGGGATTGAGGGATACGGGGAGACGGTGGGAGTGAGGGATACGGGGAGACGGTGGGAGTGAGGGATACGGGGAGTTGGTGGTAGTGAGGTGTACGGGGAGACGGTGGGAGTGTGGGTTACAGGGAGACGGTGGGAGTGAGGGATACGGGGAGGCGGTGGGAGTGAGGGATATGGGGAGACGGTGGGACTGAGGGATACGAGGAGACGATGGGAGTGAGGGATACGGGGAGACGGTGGGAGTGAGGGAAACGGGGAGACGGTGGGAGTGAGGGATATGGGGAGACGGTGGGAGTGAGGGATACGGGGAGGCGGTGGGAGTGAGGGATACGGGGAGACGGTTGGAGTGAGGGATACGGGGAGACGGTGGGACTGAGGGATACGAGGAGACGATGGGAGTGAGGGATACGGGGAGACAGTGAGAGTGAGGGACACGGGGAGACGGTGGGATGACGGACACAGGGAGACGGTGGGAGTGAGGGATACGGGGAGACGGTGGGAGTGAGGGATACGGGGAGACTGTGAGAGTGAGGGACACAGGGAGACGGTGGGAGTGAGGGATACGGGGAGACGGTGGGAGTGAGGGATATGGGGAGACGGTGGGAGTGAGGGATACGGGGAGGCGGTGGGAGTGAGGGATACGGGGAGACGGTTGGAGTGAGGGATACGGGGAGACGATGGGAGTGAGGGATACGGGGAGACAGTGAGAGTGAGGGACACGGGGAGACGGTGGGATGACGGACACAGGGAGACGGTGGGAGTGAGGGATACGGGGAGACGGTGGGAGTGAGGGATATGGGGAGATGGTGGGAGTGAGGGATACGGGGAGACGGTGGGAGTGAGGGATACGGGGAGACGGTGGGAGTGAGGGATACGGGGAGACGGTGGGAGTGAGGGATTCGGGATACGGTGGGAGTGAGGGATACGGGGAGACGATGGGAGTGAGGGATACGGGGAGATGGTGGGAGTGAGGGATACGGGGAGACGGTGGGAGTGAGGGATACGGGGAGACAGTGAGAGTGAGGGACACGGGGAGACGGTGGGATGACGGACACAGGGAGACGGTGGGAGTGAGGGATACGGGGAGACGGTGGGAGTGAGGGATATGGGGAGATGGTGGGAGTGAGGGATACGGGGAGACGGTGGGAGTGAGGGATACGGGGAGACGATGGGAGTGAGGGATATGGGGAGACGGTGGGAGTGAGGGATTCGGGATACGGTGGGAGTGAGGGATACGGGGAGACGGTGGGAGTGAGGGATACGGGGAGATGGTGGGAGTGAGGGATACGGGGAGACGGTGGGAGTGAGGGATACAGGGAGATGGTGGGAGTGAGGGATACGGGGAGAGGGTGGGAGTGAGGGATACAGGGAGATGGTGGGAGTGAGGGATACGGGGAGACGGTGGGAGTGAGGGATACGGGGAGGCGGTGGGAGTGAGGGATACGGCCAACGGTGGGAGTGAGGGATACAGGGAGATGGTGGGAGTGAGGGATACGGGGAGACGGTGGGAGTGAGGGATACGGGGAGGCGGTGGGAGTGACGGATACGGGGAGACGGTGGGAGTGAGGGATACGGGGAGACGGTGGTAGTGTGGGATACGGGGAGTCGATGGGAGTGAGGGATACGGGGAGACGGAGGGAGTGAGGGATACGGGGAGACGGTGAGTGTGAGGGACACAGGGAGACGGTGGGAGTGAGGGACACGGGGAGACGGTGGGAGTGAGGGATATGGGGAGGCGGTGGGAGTGAGGGATACGGGGAGGCGGTGGGAGTGAGGGATACGGGGATACGGTGGGAGTGAGGGATACGGGGAGACGGTGGGAGTGAGGGATACGGGGAGACGGTGGGAGTGAGGGATACGGGGAGACGGTGGGAGTGAGGGATATGGGGAGACGGTGGGAGTGAGGGATACGGGGAGGCGGTGGGAGTGAGGGATACGGGGAGACAGTGAAAGTGAGGGACACGGGGAGACGGTGGGATGACGGACACAGGGAGACGGTGGGAGTGAGGGATACGGGGAGACGGTGGGAGTGAGGGATACGGGGAGACGGTGGGAGTGAGGGATATGGGGAGACGGTGGGAGTGAGGGATTCGGGATACGGTGGGAGTGAGGGATACGGGGAGACGGTGGGAGTGAGGGATACGGGGAGATGGTGGGAGTGAGGGATACGGGGAGACGGTGGGAGTGAGGGATACAGGGAGATGGTGGGAGTGAGGGATACGGGGAGAGGGTGGGAGTGAGGGATACAGGGAGATGGTGGGAGTGAGGGATACGGGGAGACGGTGGGAGTGAGGGATACGGGGAGGCGGTGGGAGTGAGGGATACGGCCAACGGTGGGAGTGAGGGATACAGGGAGATGGTGGGAGTGAGGGATACGGGGAGACGGTGGGAGTGAGGGATACGGGGAGGCGGTGGGAGTGAGGGATACGGGGAGACGGTGGGAGTGAGGGATACGGGGAGACGGTGGTAGTGTGGGATACGGGGAGTCGATGGGAGTGAGGGATACGGGGAGACGGAGGGAGTGAGGGATACGGGGAGACGGTGAGTGTGAGGGACACAGGGAGACGGTGGGAGTGAGGGACACGGGGAGACGGTGGGAGTGAGGGATATGGGGAGGCGGTGGGAGTGAGGGACACGGGGAGTCGGTGGGAGTGAGGGATATGTGGAGACGGTGGGAGTGAGGGACACAGGGAGACGGTGGGATCGAGGGATACGGGGATATGGTGTGAGTGAGGCATACGGGGAGACGTTGGGAGTGAGGGATACGAGGAGGTAGTGGGAGTGAGAGATATGCGAAGATGGTGGGAGTGATGGATACGGGGAGACGGTGGAAGTGAGGCTGACGGGGAAACGCTGGGATTGAGGGATACGGGGAGACGGTGGAAGTGAGGGATACGGGGAGACGGTGGGAGTGAGGGATACGGGGAGGTGGTGGGAGTGAGGTGTACGGGGAGACGGTGGGAGTGAGGGATATGGGGAGACGGTGGGAGTGAGGGATACAGGGAGGTGGTGGGAGTGAGGGACACGGGGAGACGGTGGGAGTGAGGGATATGGGGAGACGGTGGGAGTGAGGGATACGGGGAGACGGTGAGAGTGAGGGACACAGGGAGACGGTGGGTGTGAGGGACACGGGGAGACGGTAGGAGTGAGGGATATGGGGAGACGGTGGGAGTGAGGGACACAGGGAGACGGTGGTAGTGAGGGATACGGGGAGACGGTGGGTGTGAGGGATACGGGGAGACGGTGGGAGTGAGGATTACGGGGAGGCGGTGGGAGTGAGGGATACGGGGAGATGGTGGGAGTGAGGGATACGGGGAGACGGTGGGAGCGAGGGATACGGGGAACGGTGGGAGTGAGGGATACGGGGTGACGGTGGGAGTGAGGGATACGGGGTGACGGTGGGATTGAGGGATACGGTGAGAAGGTGGGAGTGAGGGATATTGGGAGAACGTGGGATTGAGGGATACGGGGAGACGGTGGGTGTGAGGGAAACAGGGAGACCGTGGGGGTGAGGGATATGGGGAGATGGTGGGAGTGAGGGATACGGGGATACGGTGTGATTGAGGGATACGGGGAGACGGTGGGAGTGAGTGATACGGGGAGAAGGTGGGAATGAGGGATAAGGGGAGGTGGTTGGAGTGAGGGGTGCGGGGAGACGGTGGGAGTGAGGGTTACGGGGAGGCAGTTGGAGTATGTGATACGGAGAGACCATGGGGGTGACGGATACGGGGAGATGGTGTGAGTGAGGGATACGGGGAGACAGTGGGATTGAGTGATACGGGGAGACGGTAGGAGTGAGGGATGTGGGGAGACGGTGGGAGTGAGGGATAAGGTGAGACGGTGGGAGTGAGGGATCCGGGGAGACGGTGGGAGTGAGGGATACGGGGAGACGGTGGGAGTGAGGGATACAGGGAGATGGTGGAAGTGAGGGATACGGGGAGACGGTGGGAGTGAGGGACACGGGGAGGCGGTGGGAGTGAGGGACACGGGGAGTCCGTGGGAGTGAGGGATATGGGGAGACGGAGGGAGTGAGGGACACAGGGAGACGGTGGGAGTGAGGGATACGGGGATACGTTGGGAGTGAGGGATACGGGGAGACGGTGGGAGTGAGGGATACGAGGAGGCGGTGGGAGTGAGGGGTACGGGGAGACGGTGGGAGTGACGGATACGGGGAGATGGTGGGAGTGAGGCATACGGGGAGACGTTGGGAGTTAGGGATACGAGGAGGTAGTGGGAGTGAGGGGTACGGGGAGATCGTGGGAGTGAGAGATATGGGAAGATGGTGGGAGTGATGGATACGGGGAGACGGTGGGAGTGAGGCTGACAGGGAAACGGTGGGATGGAGGGATACGGGGAGACGGTGGGAGTGAGGGATACGGGGAGACGGTGGGAGTGAGGGATACAGGGAGATGGTGGGAGTGAGGGATACGGGGAGACGGTGGGAGTGAGGGATACGGGGAGGCGGTGGGAGTGAGGGATACGGGGAGACGGTGGGATGACGGAGACAGGGAGACGGTGGGAGTGAGGGATACGGGGAGACGGTGGGAGTGAGGGATATGGGGAGATGGTGGGAGTGAGGGATACGGGGAGACGGTGGGAGTGAGGGATACGGGGAGACGGTGGGAGTGAGGGATATGGGGAGACGGTGGGAGTGAGGGATTCGGGATACGGTGGGAGTGAGGGATACGGGGAGACGGTGGGAGTGAGGGATACGGGGAGATGGTGGGAGTGAGGGATACGGGGAGACGGTGGGAGTGAGGGATACGGGGAGACAGTGAGAGTGAGGGACACGGGGAGACGGTGGGATGACGGATACAGGGAGACGGTGGGAGTGAGGGATACGGGGAGACGGTGGGAGTGAGGGATATGGGGAGATGGTGGGAGTGAGGGGTACGGGGAGACGGTGGAAGTGAGGGATACGGGGAGACGGTGGGAGTGAGGGATATGGGGAGACGGTGGGAGTGAGGGATTCGGGATACGGTGGGAGTGAGGGATACGGGGAGACGGTGGGAGTGAGGGATACGGGGAGATGGTGGGAGTGAGGGATACGGGGAGACGGTGGGAGTGAGGGATACAGGGAGATGGTGGGAGTGAGGGATACGGGGAGAGGGTGGGAGTGAGGGATACAGGGAGATGGTGGGAGTGAGGGATACGGGGAGACGGTGGGAGTGAGGGATACGGGGAGGCGGTGGGAGTGAGGGATACGGCCAACGGTGGGAGTGAGGGATACAGGGAGATGGTGGGAGTGAGGGATACGGGGAGACGGTGGGAGTGAGGGATACGGGGAGGCGGTGGGAGTGAGGGATACGGGGAGACGGTGGTAGTGTGGGATACGGGGAGACGGTGGTAGTGTGGGATACGGGGAGTCGATGGGAGTGAGGGATACGGGGAGACGGAGGGAGTGAGGGATACGGGGAGACGGTGAGTGTGATGGACACAGGGAGACGGTGGGAGTGAGGGAAACGGGGAGACGGTGGGAGTGAGGGATATGGGGAGGCGGTGGGAGTGAGGGACACGGGGAGTCGGTGGGAGTGAGGGATATGTGGAGACGGTGGGAGTGAGGGACACAGGGAGACGGTGGGATCGAGGGATACGGGGATATGGTGTGAGTGAGGCATACGGGGAGACGTTGGGAGTGAGGGATACGAGGAAGTAGTGGGAGTGAGAGATATGGGAAGATGGTGGGAGTGATGGATACGGGGAGACGGTGGGAGTGAGGCTGACGGGGAAACGCGGGGATTGAGGGATACGGGGAGACTGTGGAAGTGAGGGATACGGGGAGACAGTGGGAGTGAGGGATACGGGGAGGTGGTGGGAGTGAGGTGTACGGGGAGACGGTGGGAGTGAGGGATATGGGGAGACGGTGGGAGTGAGGGATACAGGGAGGTGGTGGGAGTGAGGGTTACGGGGAGTCGATGTGAGTGAGGGATACGGGGAGACGGTGGGAGTGAGGGACACGGGGAGACGGTGGGAGTGAGGGATATGGGGAGACGGTGGGAGTGAGGGATACGGGGAGACGGTGAGAGTGAGGGACACAGGGAGACGGTGGGTGTGAGGGACACGGGGAGACGGTAGGAGTGAGGGATATGGGGAGACGGTGGGAGTGAGGGACACAGGGAGACGGTGGGAGTGAGGGATACGGGGAGACGGTGGGTGTGAGGGATACGGGGAGACGGTGGGAGTGAGGATTACGGGGAGGCGGTGGGAGTGAGGGATACGGGGAGATGGTGGGAGTGAGGGATACGGGGAGACGGTGGGAGCGAGGGATACGGGGAACGGTGGGAGTGAGGGATACGGGGTGACGGTGGGAGTGAGGGATACGGGGTGACGGTGGGATTGAGGGATACGGTGAGAAGGTGGGAGTGAGGGATATTGGGAGAACGTGGGATTGAGGGATACGGGGAGACGGTGGGTGTGAGGGAAACAGGGAGACCGTGGGGGTGAGGGATATGGGGAGATGGTGGGAGTGAGGGATACGGGGATACGGTGTGATTGAGGGATACGGGGAGACGGTGGGAGTGAGGGATACGGGGAGACGGTGGGAGTGAGGGATATGGGGAGACGGTGGGAGTGAGGGATTCGGGATACGGTGGGAGTGAGGGATACGGGGAGACGGTGGGAGTGAGGGATACGGGGAGATGGTGGGAGTGAGGGATACGGGGAGACGGTGGGAGTGAGGGATACGGGGAGACAGTGAGAGTGAGGGACACGGGGAGACGGTGGGATGACGGATACAGGGAGACGGTGGGAGTGAGGGATACGGGGAGACGGTGGGAGTGAGGGATATGGGGAGATGGTGGGAGTGAGGGATACGGGGAGACGGTGGAAGTGAGGGATACGGGGAGACGGTGGGAGTGAGGGATATGGGGAGACGGTGGGAGTGAGGGATTCGGGATACGGTGGGAGTGAGGGATACGGGGAGACGGTGGGAGTGAGGGATACGGGGAGATGGTGGGAGTGAGGGATACGGGGAGACGGTGGGAGTGAGGGATACAGGGAGATGGTGGGAGTGAGGGATACGGGGAGAGGGTGGGAGTGAGGGATACAGGGAGATGGTGGGAGTGAGGGATACGGGGAGACGGTGGGAGTGAGGGATACGGGGAGGCGGTGGGAGTGAGGGATACGGCCAACGGTGGGAGTGAGGGATACAGGGAGATGGTGGGAGTGAGGGATACGGGGAGACGGTGGGAGTGAGGGATACGGGGAGGCGGTGGGAGTGAGGGATACGGGGAGACGGTGGTAGTGTGGGATACGGGGAGACGGTGGTAGTGTGGGATACGGGGAGTCGATGGGAGTGAGGGATACGGGGAGACGGAGGGAGTGAGGGATACGGGGAGACGGTGAGTGTGAGGGACACAGGGAGACGGTGGGAGTGAGGGAAACGGGGAGACGGTGGGAGTGAGGGATATGGGGAGGCGGTGGGAGTGAGGGACACGGGGAGTCGGTGGGAGTGAGGGATATGTGGAGACGGTGGGAGTGAGGGACACAGGGAGACGGTGGGATCGAGGGATACGGGGATATGGTGTGAGTGAGGCATACGGGGAGACGTTGGGAGTGAGGGATACGAGGAGGTAGTGGGAGTGAGAGATATGGGAAGATGGTGGGAGTGATGGATACGGGGAGACGGTGGGAGTGAGGCTGACGGGGAAACGCGGGGATTGAGGGATACGGGGAGACGGTGGAAGTGAGGGATACGGGGAGACGGTGGGAGTGAGGGATACGGGGAGGTGGTGGGAGTGAGGTGTACGGGGAGACGGTGGGAGTGAGGGATATGGGGAGACGGTGGGAGTGAGGGATACAGGGAGGTGGTGGGAGTGAGGGTTACGGGGAGTCGATGTGAGTGAGGGATACGGGGAGACGGTGGGAGTGAGGGATACGGGGATACGGTGTGATTGAGGGATACGGGGAGACGGTGGGAGTGAGTGATACGGGGAGAAGGTGGGAATGAGGGATAAGGGGAGGTGGTTGGAGTGAGGGGTGCGGGGAGACGGTGGGAGTGAGGGTTACGGGGAGGCAGTTGGAGTATGTGATACGGAGAGACCATGGGGGTGACGGATACGGGGAGATGGTGTGAGTGAGGGATACGGGGAGACAGTGGGATTGAGTGATACGGGGAGACGGTAGGAGTGAGGGATGTGGGGAGACAGTGGGAGTGAGGGATAAGGTGAGACGGTGGGAGTGAGGGATCCGGGGAGACGGTGGGAGTGAGGGATACGGGGAGACGGTGGGAGTGAGGGATACAGGGAGATGGTGGGAGTGAGGGATATGGGGAGACGGTGGGAGTGAGGGACACGGGGAGGCGGTGGGAGTGAGGGACACGGGGAGTCCGTGGGAGTGAGGGATATGGGGAGACGGAGGGAGTGAGGGACACAGGGAGACGGTGGGAGTGAGGGATACGGGGATACGTTGGGAGTGAGGGATACGGGGAGACGGTGGGAGTGAGGGATACGAGGAGGCGGTGGGAGTGAGGGGTACGGGGAGACGGTGGGAGTGACGGATACGGGGAGATGGTGGGAGTGAGGCATACGGGGAGATGTTGGGAGTTAGGGATACGAGGAGGTAGTGGGAGTGAGGGGTACGGGGAGATGGTGGGAGTGAGAGATATGGGAAGATGGTGGGAGTGATGGATACGGGGAGACGGTGGGAGTGAGGCTGACAGGGAAACGGTGGGATGGAGGGATACGGGGAGACGGTGGGAGTGAGGGATACGGGGAGACGGTGGGAGTGAGGGATACAGGGAGATGGTGGGAGTGAGGGATACGGGGAGACGGTGGGAGTGAGGGATACGGAGAGACGGTGGGAGTGAGGGATACGGGGAGGTGGTGGGAGTGAGGTGTACGGGGAGACGGTGGGAGTGAGGGATATGGGGAGACGGTGGGAGTGAGGGATACAGGGAGGTGGTGGGAGTGAGGGTTACGGGGAGTCGATGTGAGTGAGGGATACGGGGAGACGGTGGGAGTGAGGGACACGGGGAGACGGTGGGAGTGAGGGATATGGGGAGACGGTGGGAGTGAGGGATACGGGGAGACGGTGAGAGTGAGGGACACAGGGAGACGGTGGGTGTGAGGGACACGGGGAGACGGTAGGAGTGAGGGATATGGGGAGACGGTGGGAGTGAGGGACACAGGGAGACGGTGGGAGTGAGGGATACGGGGAGACGGTGGGTGTGAGGGATACGGGGAGACGGTGGGAGTGAGGATTACGGGGAGGCGGTGGGAGTGAGGGATACGGGGAGATGGTGGGAGTGAGGGACACAGGGAGACGGTGGGAGTGAGGGATACGGGGAGACGGTGGGTGTGAGGGATACGGGGAGACGGTGGGAGTGAGGATTACGGGGAGGCGGTGGGAGTGAGGGATACGGGGAGATGGTGGGAGTGAGGGATACGGGGAGACGGTGGGAGCGAGGGATACGGGGAACGGTGGGAGTGAGGGATACGGGGTGACGGTGGGAGTGAGGGATACGGGGTGACGGTGGGATTGAGGGATACGGTGAGAAGGTGGGAGTGAGGGATACGGGGATACGGTGTGATTGAGGGATACGGGGAGACGGTGGGAGTGAGGGAAACAGGGAGAAGGAGGGAATGAGGGATAAGGGGAGGTGGTTGGAGTGAGGGGTGCGGGGAGACGGTGGGAGTGAGGGTTACGGGGAGGCAGTTGGAGTATGTGATACGGAGAGACCATGGGAGTGACGGATACGGGGAGATGGTGTGAGTGAGGGATACGGGGAGACAGTGGGATTGAGTGATACGGGGAGACGGTAAGAGTGAGGGATGTGGGGAGACGGTGGGAGTGAGGGATAAGGTGAGACGGTGGGAGTGAGGGATCCGGGGAGACGGTGGGAGTGAGGGATACGGGGAGACGGTGGGAGTGAGGGATACAGGGAGATGGTGGGAGTGAGGGATACGGGGAGACAGTGGGAGTGAGGGACACGGGGAGGCGGTGGGAGTGAGGGACACGGGGAGTCCGTGGGAGTGAGGGATATGGGGAGACGGAGGGAGTGAGGGACACAGGGAGACGGTGGGAGTGAGGGATACGGGGATACGTTGGGAGTGAGGGATACGGGGAGACGGTGGGAGTGAGGGGTACGGGGAGACGGTGGGAGTGACGGATACGGGGAGATGGTGGGAGTGAGGCATACGGGGAGACGTTGGGAGTTAGGGATACGAGGATGTAGTGGGAGTGAGGGGTATGGGGAGATGGTGGGAGTGAGGCTGACAGGGAAACGGTGGGATGGAGGGATACGGGGAGACGGTGGGAGTGAGGGATACAGGGAGATGGTGGGAGTGAGGGATACGGCGAGACGGTGGGAGTGAGGGATACGGGGAGGCGGTGGGAGTGAGGGATACGGCGAGACGGTGGGAGTGAGGGAGACAGGGAGACTGTGGGAGTGAGGGATACGGGGAGACGATGGGAGTGAGGGATACGGGGAGACGGTGGGAGTGAGGGATACGGGGAGACGGTGAGTGTGAGGGACACAGGGAGACGGTGGGAGTGAGGGACACGGGGAGTCGGTGGGAGTGAGGGATATGGGGAGGCGGTGGGAGTGAGGGGTACGGGGAGACGGTGGGAGTGAAAGATATGGGAAGACGGTGGGAGTGATGGATACGGGGAGACAGTGGGAGTGAGGCTGACGGGGAAACGGTGGGATTGAGGGATACGGGGAGACGGTGGGAGTGAGGGATACGGGGAGACGGTGGGAGTGAGGGAAACGGGGAGTTGGTGGGAGTGAGGTGTACGGGGAGACGGTGGGAGTGTGGGTTACAGGGAGACGGTGGGAGTGAGGGATACGGGGAGGCGGTGGGAGTGAGGGATACGGGGTGTCGATGTGAGTGAGGGATACGGGGAGACGGTGGGAGTGAGGGACACAGGGAGACGGTGGGAGTGAGGGACACGGGGAGACGGTGGGAGTGAGGGATATGGGGAGACGGTGGGAGTGAGGGATACGGGGAGACTGTGAGAGTGAGGGACACAGGGAGACGGTGGGAGTGAGGGACACGGGGAGACGGTGGGAGTGAGGGATATGGGGAGACGGTGGGAGTGAGGGACACAGGGAGACGGTGGGAGTGAGGGATACGGGGAGACGGTGGGTGTGAGGGATACGGGGAGACGGTGGGAGTGAGGATTACGGGGAGGCGGTGGGAGTGAGGGATACGGGGAGATGGTGGGAGTGAGGGATACGGGGAGACGGTGGGAGCGAGGGACACGGGGAACGGTGGGAGTGAGGGATACGGGGTGACGGTGGGAGTGAGGGATACGGGGTGGCGGTGGGATAGAGGGATACGGTGAGAAGGTGGGAGTGAGGGATATTGGGAGACCGTGGGATTGAGGGATACGGGGAGACGGTGGGTGTGAGGGAAACAGGGAGACCGTGGGGGTGAGGGATATGGGGAGATGGTGGGAGTGATGGATACGGGGAAACGGTGGGATTGAGGGATACGGGGAGACGGTGGGAGTGAGGGATACGGGGAGACGGTGGGAATGAGGGATACGGGGAGGTGGTTGGAGTGAGGGGTGCGGGGAGACGGTGGGAGTGAGGGTTACGGGGCGGCGGTGGGAGTATGTGATACGGAGAGACAATGGGGGTGACGGATACGGGGAGATGGTGTGAGTGAGGGATACGGGGAGACAGTGGGATTGAGGGATACGGGGAGACGGTAGGAGTGAGGGATGCGGGGAGACGGTGGGAGTGAGGGATAAGGTGAGACGGTGGGAGTGAGGGATCCAGGGAGACGGTGGGAGTGAGGGATACGGGGAGACGGTGGGAGTGAGAGATACAGGGAGATGGTGGAAGTGAGGGATAGGGGGAGACGGTGAGAGTGAGGGACACGGGGAGGCGGTGGGAGTGAGGGACACGGGGAGTCGGTGGGAGTGAGGGATATGGGGAGACGGTGGGAGTGAGGGACACAGGGAGACGGTGGGATTAGGGATACGGGGATACGGTGGGAGTGAGGGATACGGGGATACGGTGGGAGTGAGGGATACGAGGAGGTGGTGGGAGTGAGGCGTACGGGGAGATGGTGGGAGTGAGAGATATGGGAAGATGGTGGGAGTGATGGATACGGGGAGACGGTGGGAGTGAGGCTGACGGGGAAATGGTGGGATGGAGGGACACGGGGAGACGGTGGGAGTGAGGGATATGGGGAGGCGGTGGGAGTGAGGGACACGAGGAGTCGGTGGGAGTGAGGGATATGGGGAGACGGTGGGAGTGAGGGACACAGGGAGATGGTGGGAGTGAGGGATACCGGGATATGGTGGGAGTGAGGCATACGGGGAGACGTTGGGAGAGAGGGATACGAGGAGGTAGTGGGAGTGAGGGGTACGGGGAGACGGTGGGAGTGAAAGATATGGGAAGACGGTGGGAGTGATGGATACGGGGAGACAGTGGGAGTGAGGCTGACGGGGAAACGGTGGGATTGAGGGATACGGGGAGACGGTGGGAGTGAGGGATACGGGGAGACGGTGGGAGTGAGGGATACGGGGAGGCGGTGGGAGTGAGGGATACGGGGAGGCGGTGGGAGTGAGGGATACGGTTTGTCGATGTGAGTGAGGGATATGGGGAGACGGTGGGAGTGAGGGATACGGGGAGACTGTGAGAGTGAGGGACACAGGGAGACGGTGGGAGTGAGGGACACGGGGAGACGGTGGGAGTGAGGAATATGGGGAGACGGTGGGAGTGAGGGACACAGGGAGACGGTGGCAGTGAGGGATACGGGGAGACGGTGGGTGTGAGGGATACGGGGAGACGGTGTGAGTGAGGATTACGGGGAGGCGGTGGGAGTGAGGGATACGGGGTGATGGTGGGAGTGAGGGATACGGGGAGACGGTGGGAGCGAGGGACACGGGGAGCGGTGGGAGTGACGGATACGGGGTGACGGTGGGAGTGAGGGATACGGGGTGGCGGTGGGATAGAGGGATACGGTGAGAAGGTGGGAGTGAGGGATATTGGGAGACCGTGGGATTGAGGGATACGGGGAGACGGTGGGTGTGAGGGAAACAGGGAGACCGTGGGGGTGAGGGATATGGGGAGATGGTGGGAGTGATGGATACGGGGAAACGGTGGGATTGAGGGATACGGGGAAACGGTGGGTGTGAGGGATACGGGGAGACGGTAGGAGTGAGGATTACGGGGAGGCGGTGGGAGTGAGGGATACGGGGAGATGGTGGGAGTGAGGGATACGGGGAGACGGTGGGAGCGAGGGACACGGGGAACGGTGGGAGTGAGGGATACGGGGTGACGGTGGGAGTGAGGGATACGGGGTGGCGGTGGGATAGAGGGATACGGTGAGAAGGTGGGAGTGAGGGATATTGGGAGACCGTGGGATTGAGGGATACGGGGAGACGGTGGGTGTGAGGGAAACAGGGAGACCGTGGGGGTGAGGGATATGGGGAGATGGTGGGAGTGATGAATACGGGGAAACGGTGGGATTGAGGGATACGGGGAGACGGTGGGAGTGAGGGATACGGGGAGACGGTGGGAATGAGGGATACGGGGAGGTGGTTGGAGTGAGGGGTGCGGGGAGACGGTGGGAGTGAGGGTTACGGGGCGGCGGTGGGAGTATGTGATACGGAGAGACAATGGGGGTGACGGATACGGGGAGATGGTGTGAGTGAGGGATACGGGGAGACAGTGGGATTGAGGGATACGGGGAGACGGTAGGAGTGAGGGATGCGGGGAGACGGTGGGAGTGAGGGATAAGGTGAGACGGTGGGAGTGAGGGATCCAGGGAGACGGTGGGAGTGAGGGATACGGGGAGACGGTGGGAGTGAGAGATACAGGGAGATGGTGGAAGTGAGGGATACGGGGAGACGGTGGGAGTGAGGGACACGGGGAGGCGGTGGGAGTGAGGGACACGGGGAGTCGGTGGGAGTGAGGGATATGGGGAGACGGTGGGAGTGAGGGACACAGGGAGACGGTGGGATTAGGGATACGGGGATACGGTGGGAGTGAGGGATACGGGGATACGGTGGGAGTGAGGGATACGAGGAGGTGGTGGGAGTGAGGCGTACGGGGAGATGGTGGGAGTGAGAGATATGGGAAGATGGTGGGAGTGATGGATACGGGGAGACGGTGGGAGTGAGGCTGACGGGGAAATGGTGGGATGGAGGGACACGGGGAGACGGTGGGAGTGAGGGATATGGGGAGGCGGTGGGAGTGAGGGACACGAGGAGTCGGTGGGAGTGAGGGATATGGGGAGACGGTGGGAGTGAGGGACACAGGGAGACGGTGGGAGTGAGGGATACCGGGATATGGTGGGAGTGAGGCATACGGGGAGACGTTGGGAGTGAGGGATACGAGGAGGTAGTGGGAGTGAGGGGTACGGGGAGACGGTGGGAGTGAAAGATATGGGAAGACGGTGGGAGTGATGGATACGGGGAGACAGTGGGAGTGAGGCTGACGGGGAAACGGTGGGATTGAGGGATACGGGGAGACGGTGGGAGTGAGGGATACGGGGAGACGGTGGGAGTGAGGGATACGGGGAGGCGGTGGGAGTGAGGGATGCGGGGAGGCGGTGGGAGTGAGGGATACGGGGTGTCGATGTGAGTGAGGGATATGGGGAGACGGTGGGAGTGAGGGATACGGGGAGACTGTGAGAGTGAGGGACACAGGGAGACGGTGGGAGTGAGGGACACGGGGAGACGGTGGGAGTGAGGAATATGGGGAGACGGTGGGAGTGAGGGACACAGGGAGACGGTGGCAGTGAGGGATACGGGGAGACGGTGGGTGTGAGGGATACGGGGAGACGGTGTGAGTGAGGATTACGGGGAGGCGGTGGGAGTGAGGGATACGGGGTGATGGTGGGAGTGAGGGATACGGGGAGACGGTGGGAGCGAGGGACACGGGGAGCGGTGGGAGTGACGGATACGGGGTGACGGTGGGAGTGAGGGATACGGGGTGGCGGTGGGATAGAGGGATACGGTGAGAAGGTGGGAGTGAGGGATATTGGGAGACCGTGGGATTGAGGGATACGGGGAGACGGTGGGTGTGAGGGAAACAGGGAGACCGTGGGGGTGAGGGATATGGGGAGATGGTGGGAGTGATGGATACGGGGAAACGGTGGGATTGAGGGATACGGGGAGACGGTGGGAGTGAGGGATACGGGGAGACGGTGGGAATGAGGGATACGGGTAGATGGTTGGAGTGAGGGGTGCGGGGAGACGGTAGGAGTGAGGGTTACGGGGCGGCGGTGGGAGTATGTGATACGGAGAGACCATGGGGGTGACGGATACTGGGAGATGGTGTGAGTGAGGGATACGGGGAGACAGTGGGATTGAGGGATACGGGGAGACGGTAGGAGTGAGGGATGCGGGGAGACGGTGGGAGTGAGGGATAAGGTGAGACGGTGGGAGTGAGGGATCCAGGGAGACGGTGGGAGTGAGGGATACGGGGAGACGGTGGGAGTGAGGGACACGGGGAGGCGGTGGGAGTGAGGGACACGGGGAGTCGGTGGGAGAGAGGGATATGGGGAGACGGTGGGAGTGAGGGACACAGGGAGACGGTGGGATTAGAGATACGGGGATACGGTGGGAGTGAGGGATACGGGGATACGGTGGGAGTGAGGGATACGAGGAGGTGGTGGGAGTGAGGGACACGGGGAGACGGTGTGAGTGAGGGATACGGGGAGACGGTGGGAGTGAGGGACACAGGGAGACGGTTGGAGTGAGGGACACGGGGAGACGGTGGGAGTGAGGGATACGGGGAGGCGGTGGGAGTGAGGGATACGGGGAGTCGATGTGAGTGAGGGATACGGGGAGACGGTGGGAGTGAGGGACACAGGGAGACGGTGGGAGTGAGGGACACGGGGAGACGGTGGGAGTGAGGGATATGGGGAGACGGTGGGAGTGAGGGATACGGGGAGACGGTGAGAGTGAGGGACACAGGGAGACGGTGGGAGTGAGGGACACGGGGACACGGTGGGAGTGAGGGATATGGGGAGACGGTGGGAGTGAGGGACACAGGGAGACGGTGGGAGTGAGGGATACGGGGAGACGGTGGGTGTGAGTGATATGGGGAGACGGTGGGAGTGAGGATTACGGGGAGGCGGTGGGAGTGAGGGATACGGGGAGATGGTGGGAGTGAGGGATACGGGGAGACGGTGGGAGCGAGGGATACGGGGGACGGTGGGAGTGAGGGATACGGGGTGACGGTGGGAGTGAGGGATACGGGGTGATGGTGGGATTGAGGGATACGGTGAGAAGGTGGGAGTGAGGGATATTGGGAGACCGTGGGATTGAGGGATACGGGGAGACGGTGGGTGTGAGGGAAACAGGGAGACCGTGGGGGTGAGGGATATGAGGAGATGGTGGGAGTGAGGGATACGGGGATACGGTGGGATTGAGGGATACGGGGAGACGGTGGGAGTGAGGGATACGGGGAGAAGGTGGGAATGAGGGATACGGGGAGGTGGCTGGAGTGAGGGGTGCGGGGAGACGGTGGGAGTGAGGGTTACGGGGAGGCGGTGGGAGCGAGGGATACAGGGAGGCGGTGGGAGTATGTGATACGGAGAGACCATGGGGGTGACGGATACGGGGAGATGGTGTGAGTGAGGGATACGGGGAGACAGCGAGAGTGAAGGACAAGTGGAGACGGTGGGAGTGACGGACACAGGGAGACGGTGGGAGTGAGGGATATTGTGAGACGTTGGGAGTGAGGGACACAGGGAGACGGTGGGAGTGAGGGATACGGGGAGACGGTGGGAGCGAGGGATACAGGGAGATGGTGGGAGTGAGGGATACATAGAGATGGTGGGAGTGAGGGATACGGGGAGACGGTGGGACTGAGGGATAAGCTGAGACGGTGCGAGTGAGGGTTACGGGGAGACGGTGGGAGTGAGGGGTACGGGGAGACGGTGGGACTGAGGGATACGGGGAGACAGTGGGAGTGATGGATACGGGGAGACGGTGGGACTGAGGTGTACGGGAAGACCGTGGGGGTGAGGGATACGGGGAGATGGTGGGAGTGAGGGATACGGGGAAACGGTGGGATTGAGGGTTACGGGGAGACGGTGGGAGTGAGGGATACGGGGAGACGGTGGGAGTGAGGGATACGGTGATTTGGTGGGAGTGAAGGGTACGGGGCAACGTTGGGAGTGAGGGTTACGGGGAGACGGTGGGAGTAATAGATACGGGGAGACGATGGGGGTGAGGGATACGGGGAGATGGTGAGAGTGAGTGATACGGTGAGACAGTGGGATTGAGGGATACGGGGAGATGGTGGGAGTGAGGGATGCGGGGAGACGGTGGGAGTCAGGGATACATGGAGACGGAGGGAGTGAGGGATACGGGGAGAAGGTGGGAGTGAGGGAGAAGAGTAGATGGTGGGAGTGAGGGATACGTGGAGACAGCGAGAGTGAAGGACAAGTGGAGACGGTGGGAGTGACGGACACAGGGAGACGGTGGGAGTGAGGGATATTGTGAGACGTTGGGAGTGAGGGACACAGGGAGACGGTGGGAGTGAGGGATACGGGGAGACGGTGGGAGCGAGGGATACAGGGAGATGGTGGGAGTGAGGGATACATAGAGATGGTGGGAGTGAGGGATACGGGGAGACGGTGGGACTGAGGGATAAGCTGAGACGGTGGGAGTGAGGGTTACGGGGAGACGGTGGGAGTGAGGGGTACGGGGAGGTGGTGGGAGTGAGGGGTACGGGGAGACGGTGGGAGCGTGGGTTACGGGGAGACGGTGGGAGTAAGGGATACGGGGAGACCATGGGGGTGAGGGATACGGGGAGATGGTGAGAGTGAGTGATACGGGGAGACAGTGGGATTGAGGGATACGGGGAGACGCTGGGAGTGAGGGATACGGGGAGACAGTGAGAGTGAGGGACACGGGGAGACCGTGGGAGTGACGGACACAGGGAGACGGTGGGAGTGAGGGACACGGGGAGACGGTGGGAGTGAGGGATATGGGGAGACGGTGGGAGTGAGGGACACAGGGAAACGGTGGGAGTGAGGGATACGGGATACGGTGGGAGTGAGGGATACGGGGAGACGGTGGGAGTGAGGGATACGCGGAGATGGTGGGAGTGAGGGATACGGGGAGACGGTGGGAGCGAGGGATACAGGGAGACGGTGGGAGTGAGGGATACAGGGAGATGGTGGGGGTGAGGGACACGGGGAGACGGTGGGACTGACGGATAAGCTGAGACGGTTGGAGTGAGGGATACAGGGAGATGGTGGGAGTGAGGGATACGGGGAGACGGTGAGAGTGAGGGATACATGGTGACGGTGAGAGTGAGGGATACGGGGAGACGTTGGGAATGAGAGATACGGGGAGACCCTGGGAGTGAGGGATACGGGGAGGCGGCGGGAGTGATGGACACGGGCAGACAGTGGGAGTGAGGAATACGGGCTGACGTAGGGAGTGAGGGACAAGGGCTGACGGTGGGAGTGAGGGATTTGGGTAGACGGTGGGAGTGAGGGATACGGGGAGACATTGGGAGTGAGGGATACGGAGAGTAGGTGGGAGTGAGGGACATGGGCAGAGAGTGGGAGTGAGGGATGTGGAGAGAAGGTGGGAGTGAGGGATATGGGGAGACGGTGAGAGTGAGGGATACGGGAAGACGGTGGGAGTGAGGGATACAGGGAGACGGTGAGAGTGAGGGATACGGGTAGAGGGTGGGTGTAAGGGATACGGGGAAACGTTGGGAGTGAGGGACACGGGCAGAAAGTGGGAGTGAGGGATATGGGGAGACGGTGGGAGTGAGGGAGACGGGGAGATGGTGGGAATGAGCGATACGGGGAGACGGTGGGAGTGAGGGATACCGGGGAAGGTGGGAGTGAGGGTTACGGGGAGACAGTGGGAGTGTGGGATACGGGGAGACGGTGGGAGTGAGGGATACGGGGAGATGGTGGGTGTGAGCGACACGGGCAGACAGTGGGAGTGAGGGATATGGGGAGACGGTGGGAGTGAGGGATACGGTGGAATGTAGGAGTGAGGGATACGGTGAGATGGTGGGAGTGAGGGATACGGGGAAACGGTGGGTGTGAGGGATACGGTGAGACAATGGGAGTGAGGGATATGGAGAGACGGTGGGAGTGACGTATACGGGGAGACGGTGGGAGTGAGGGATACGGGGAGACGGTGGGAGTGAGGGATATGGGGAGATGGTGGGAGTGAGGGATACGGGTAGACGGTGGGTGTGAGGGATACGGGGAGATGGTGGGAGTGAGGGACACGGAGAGATGATGGGAGTGAGGGATACAGGGAGACGGTGGGAGTGAGGGATACAGGGAGACGGTCGGAGTGAGGGATATGGGGAGACGATGGGAGTGAGGGATACGGGGAAAAGGTGGGAGTGAGGGATACGGAGAGACGGTGGGAGTGAGGGATACGGGGAGACAGTGGGAGTGAGGGATACATGGAGATGGTGGGAGTGAGGGACACGGGCAGACAGTGGAAGTGAGGGATATGGGGAGGCAGTGGGACTGAGGGATACGGGTAGACAGTGGGAGTGAGGGATATGGGGAGACGGTGGGAGTGATGGATACGGGGTGACCATGGGAGTGAGGGATGCGGGGGACGGTGGGTGTGAGGGAAATGGGGAGACGGTGGGAGTGAGGGAGAAGGGGACACTGTGGGAGTGAAGGATACGGGGAGTCGATGGCAGTGAGGGATACGGGGAGACGGTGGGAGTGAGGGATATGGGGAGACGGTGAGAGTGAGGGACACAGGGAGACGGTGGGTGTGAGGGACACGGGGAGACGGTGGGAGTGAGGGATATGGGGAGACGGTGGGAGTGAGGGACACAGGGAGACGGTGGGAGTGAGGGATACGGGGATTGGGTGGGAGGAGGGATACGGCAGACGTTGGGAGTGAGGATTACGGGGAGGCGGTGGGAGTGAGGGATACGGGGAGATGGTGGGAGTGAGGGATACGGGGAGACGGTGGGAGCGAGGGAAACGGGGAGGCGGTGGGAGTGAGGGATACGGGGTGACGGTGGGAGTGAGGGATGCGGGGAGACGGTGGGTGTGAGGGATACGAGGAGGTGGTGGGAGTGAGGGGTACGGGGAGACGGTGGGAGTGAGGGATACGGGGAGACAGTGGGAGTGATGGATACGGGGAGACGGTGGGACTGAGGTGTACGGGAAGACCGTGGGGGTGAGGGATACGGGGAGATGGTGGGAGTGAGGGATTCGGGGAAACGGTGGGATTGAGGGTTACGGGGAGACGGTGGGAGTGAGGGATACGGGTAGACGGTGGGAGTGAGGGATACGGTGATTTGGTGGGAGTGAAGGGTACGGGGCAACGGTGGGAGTGAGGGTTACGGGGAGACGGTGGGAGTAATAGATACGGGGAGACGATGGGGGTGAGGGATACGGGGAGATGGTGAGAGTGAGTGATACGGGGAGACAGTGGGATTGAGGGATACGGGGAGATGGTGGGAGTGAGGGATGCGGGGAGACGGTGGGAGTCAGGGATACATGGAGACGGAGGGAGTGAGGGATACGGGGAGAAGGTGGGAGTGAGGGAGAAGAGTAGATGGTGGGAGTGAGGGATACGTGGAGACAGCGAGAGTGAAGGACACGGGGAGACGGCGGGAGTGACGGACACAGGGAGACGGTGGGAGTGAGGGATATTGTGAGACGTTGGGAGTGAGGGACACAGGGAGACGGTGGGAGTGAGGGATACGGGGAGACGGTGGGAGCGAGGGATACAGGGAGATGGTGGGAGTGAGGGATACGGGGAGATGGTGGGACTGAGGGATAAGCTGAGACGGTGGGAGTGAGGGTTACGGGGAGACGGTGGGAGTGAGGGGT
Organism: Scyliorhinus torazame; assembly: GCF_047496885.1. Classification (NCBI taxonomy): domain Eukaryota; kingdom Metazoa; phylum Chordata; class Chondrichthyes; order Carcharhiniformes; family Scyliorhinidae; genus Scyliorhinus; species Scyliorhinus torazame. Next base: position 82,817,797 of record NC_092722.1, read on the forward strand.
ACGGGGAGGTGGTGGGAGTGAGGGGTACGGGGAGACGGTGGGAGCGTGGGTTACGGGGTGACGGTGGGAGTAAGGGATACGGGGAGACCATGGGGGTGAGGGATACGGGGAGATGGTGAGAGTGAGTGATACGGGGAGACAGTGGGATTGAGGGATACGGGGAGACGCTGGGAGTGAGGGATACGGGGAGACAGTGAGAGTGAGGGACACGGGGAGACCGTGGGAGTGATGGACACAGGGAGACGGTGGGAGTGAGAGACACGGGGAGACGGTGGGAGTGAGGGATATGGGGAGACGGTGGGAGTGTGGGACACAGGGAAACGGTGGGAGTGAGGGATACGGGATACGGTGGGAGTGAGGGATACGGGGAGACGGTGGGAGTGAGGGATACGCGGAGATGGTGGGAGTGAGGGATACGGGGAGACGGTGGGAGCGAGGGATACAGGGAGACGGTGGGAGTGAGCGATACAGGGAGATGGTGGGGGTGAGGGACACGGGGAGACGGTGGGACTGACGGATAAGCTGAGACGGTTGGAGTGAGGGATACAGGGAGATGGTGGGAGTGAGGGATACGGGGAGACGGTGAGAGTGAGGGATACATGGTGACGGTGAGAGTGAGGGATACGGGGAGACGTTGGGAATGAGAGATACGGGGAGACCCTGGGAGTGAGGGATACGGGGAGGCGGTGGGAGTGATGGACACGGGCAGACAGTGGGAGTGAGGAATAGGGGCTGACGTAGGGAGTGAGGGACAAGGGCTGACGGTGGGAGTGAGGGATTTGGGTAGACGGTGGGAGTGAGGGATACGGGGAGACAGTGGGAGTGAGGGATACGGAGAGTAGGTGGGAGTGAGGGACATGGGCAGAGAGTGGGAGTGAGGGATGTGGAGAGAAGGTGGGAGTGAGGGATACGGGGAGACGGTGAGAGTGAGGGATACGGGAATACGGTGGGAGTGAGGGATACAGGGAGACGGTGAGAGTGAGGGATACGGGTAGAGGGTGGGTGTAAGGGATACGGGGAAACGTTGGGAGTGAGGGTTACGGGGAGACAGTGCGAGTGTGGGATACGGGGAGACGGTGGGAGTGAGGGATACGGGGAGATGGTGGGTGTGAGCGACACGGGCAGACAGTGGGAGTGAGGGATATGGGGAGACGGTGGGAGTGAGGGATACGGTGGAATGTAGGAGTGAGGGATACGGTGAGATGGTGGGAGTGAGGGATACGGGGAAACGGTGGGTGTGAGGGATACGGTGAGACAATGGGAGTGAGGGATATGGAGAGACGGTGGGAGTGACGTATACGGGGAGACGGTGGGAGTGAGGGATACGGGGAGACGGTGGGAGTGAGGGATATGGGGAGATGGTGGGAGTGAGGGATACGGGTAGACGGTGGGTGTGAGGGATACGGGGAGATGGTGGGAGTGAGGGACACGGAGAGATGATGGGAGTGAGGGATACAGGGAGACGGTGGGAGTGAGGGATACAGGGAGACGGTCGGAGTGAGGGATATGGGGAGACGATGGGAGTGAGGGATACGGGGAAAAGGTGGGAGTGAGGGATACGGAGAGACGGTGGGAGTGAGGGATACGGGGAGACAGTGGGAGTGAGGGATACATGGAGATGGTGGGAGTGAGGGACACGGGCAGACAGTGGAAGTGAGGGATATGGGGAGGCAGTGGGACTGAGGGATACGGGTAGACAGTGGGAGTGAGGGATATGGGGAGACGGTGGGAGTGATGGATACGGGGTGACCATGGGAGTGAGGGATGCGGGGGACGGTGGGTGTGAGGGAAATGGGGAGACGGTGGGAGTGAGGGAGAAGGGGACACTGTGGGAGTGAAGGATACGGGGAGTCGATGGCAGTGAGGGATACGGGGAGACGGTGGGAGTGAGGGATATGGGGAGACGGTGAGAGTGAGGGACACAGGGAGACGGTGGGAGTGAGGGACACGGGGAGACGGTGGGAGTGAGGGATATGGGGAGACGGTGGGAGTGAGGGACACAGGGAGACGGTGGGAGTGAGGGATACGGGGATTGGGTGGGAGGAGGGATACGGCAGACGTTGGGAGTGAGGATTACGGGGAGGCGGTGGGAGTGAGGGATACGGTGAGATGGTGGGAGTGAGGGATACGGGGAGACGGTGGGAGCGAGGGAAACGGGGAGGCGGTGGGAGTGAGGGATACGGGGTGACGGTGGGAGTGAGGGATGCGGGGAGACGGTGGGTGTGAGGGATACGAGGAGGTGGTGGGAGTGAGGGGTACGGGGAGACGGTGGGAGTGAGGGATACGGGGAGACAGTGGGAGTGATGGATACGGGGAGACGGTGGGACTGAGGTGTACGGGAAGACCGCGGGGGTGAGGGATACGGGGAGATGGTGGGAGTGAGGGATTCGGGGAAACGGTGGGATTGAGGGTTACGGGGAGACGGTGGGAGTGAGGGATACGGGTAGACGGTGGGAGTGAGGGATACGGTGATTTGGTGGGAGTGAAGGGTACGGGGCAACGGTGGGAGTGAGGGTTACGGGGAGACGGTGGGAGTAATAGATACGGGGAGACGATGGGGGTGAGGGATACGGGGAGATGGTGAGAGTGAGTGATACGGGGAGACAGTGGGATTGAGGGATACGGGGAGATGGTGGGAGTGAGGGATGCGGGGAGACGGTGGGAGTCAGGGATACATGGAGACGGAGGGAGTGAGGGATACGGGGAGAAGGTGGGAGTGAGGGAGAAGAGTAGATGGTGGGAGTGAGGGATACGTGGAGACAGCGAGAGTGAAGGACACGGGGAGACGGTGGGAGTGACGGACACAGGGAGACGGTGGGAGTGAGGGATATTGTGAGACGTTGGGAGTGAGGGACACAGGGAGACGGTGGGAGTGAGGGATACGGGGAGACGGTGGGAGCGAGGGATACAGGGAGATGGTGGGAGTGAGGGATACGGGGAGATGGTGGGACTGAGGGATAAGCTGAGACGGTGGGAGTGAGGGTTACGGGGAGACGGTGGGAGTGAGGGGTACGGGGAGGTGGTGGGAGTGAGGGGTACGGGGAGACGGTGGGAGCGTGGGTTACGGGGTGACGGTGGGAGTAAGGGATACGGGGAGACCATGGGGGTGAGGGATACGGGGAGATGGTGAGAGTGAGTGATACGGGGAGACAGTGGGATTGAGGGATACGGGGAGACGCTGGGAGTGAGGGATACGGGGAGACAGTGAGAGTGAGGGACACGGGGAGACCGTGGGAGTGATGGACACAGGGAGACGGTGGGAGTGAGAGACACGGGGAGACGGTGGGAGTGAGGGATATGGGGAGACGGTGGGAGTGTGGGACACAGGGAAACGGTGGGAGTGAGGGATAAGGGATACGGTGGGAGTGAGGGATACGGGGAGACGGTGGGAGTGAGGGATACGCGGAGATGGTGGGAGTGAGGGATACGGGGAGACGGTGGGAGCGAGGGATACAGGGAGACGGTGGGAGTGAGCGATACAGGGAGATGGTGGGGGTGAGGGACACGGGGAGACGGTGGGACTGACGGATAAGCTGAGACGGTTGGAGTGAGGGATACAGGGAGATGGTGGGAGTGAGGGATACGGGGAGACGGTGAGAGTGAGGGATACATGGTGACGGTGAGAGTGAGGGATACGGGGAGACGTTGGGAATGAGAGATACGGGGAGACCCTGGGAGTGAGGGATACGGGGAGGCGGTGGGAGTGATGGACACGGGCAGACATTGGGAGTGAGGAATAGGGGCTGACGTAGGGAGTGAGGGACAAGGGCTGACGGTGGGAGTGAGGGATTTGGGTAGACGGTGGGAGTGAGGGATACGGGGAGACAGTGGGAGTGAGGGATACGGAGAGTAGGTGGGAGTGAGGGACATGGGCAGAGAGTGGGAGTGAGGGATGTGGAGAGAAGGTGGGAGTGAGGGATACGGGGAGACGGTGAGAGTGAGGGATACGGGAATACGGTGGGAGTGAGGGATACAGGGAGACGGTGAGAGTGAGGGATACGGGTAGAGGGTGGGTGTAAGGGATACGGGGAAACGTTGGGAGTGAGGGACACGGGCAGAAAGTGGGAGTGAGGCATATGGGGAGACGGTGGGAGTGAGGGAGACGGGGAGATGGTGGGAATGAGCGATACGGGGAGACGGTGGGAGTGAGGGATACCGGGGAAGGTGGGAGTGAGGGTTACGGGGAGACAGTGGGAGTGTGGGATACGGGGAGACGGTGGGAGTGAGGGATACGGGGAGATGGTGGGTGTGAGCGACACGGGCAGACAGTGGGAGTGAGGGATATGGGGAGACGGTGGGAGTGAGGGATACGGTGGAATGTAGTAGTGAGGGATACGGTGAGCTGGTGGGAGTGAGGGATACGGGGAAACGGTGGGTGTGAGGGATACGGTGAGACATTGGGAGTGAGGGATATGGAGAGACGGTGGGAGTGACGTATACGGGGAGACGGTGGGAGTGAGGGATACGGGGAGATGGTGGGAGTGAGGGATACGGGTAGACGGTGGGTGTGAGGGATACGGGGAGATGGTGGGAGTGAGGGACACGGAGAGATGATGGGAGTGATGGATACAGGGAGACGGTGGGAGTGAGGGATACAGGGAGACGGTCGGAGTGAGGGATATGGGGAGACGATGGGAGTGAGGGATACGGGGAAAAGGTGGGAGTGAGGGATACGGAGAGACGGTGGGAGTGAGGGATACGGGGAGACAGTGGGAGTGAGGGATACATGGAGATGGTGGGAGTGAGGGACACGGGCAGACAGTGGAAGTGAGGGATATGGGGAGGCAGTGGGAGTGAGGGATACGGGTAGACGGTGGGAGTGAGGGATATGGGGAGACGGTGGGAGTGATGGATACGGGGTGACCATGGGAGTGAGGGATGCGGGGGACGGTGGGTGTGAGGGAAATGGGGAGACGGTGGGAGTGAGGGATACGGGGAGACGGTGGGAGTGAGGGATACGGGGAGACGGTGGGAGTAAGGGATATGGAGAGACGGTGGGAGTATTGGACACGGAGAGACGGTGGGAGTGAGGGATACGGGGAGACGGTGGGAGTGAGGGATACGGGGAGATGGTGGGAGTGAGGGATACGTGCAGAAGGTGGGAGTGAGGGATACGGGGAGACGGTGGAGGGAGGGCTACGGCGAGATGGTGGGAGTGAGGGATACGGGGAGACGGAGGGAGTGACGGATACGGGAGATGGTGGGAGTGTGGGATACGGGGAAACGGTGGGAGTGAGGGACACTGGCAGACAGTGGGAGTGAGGGATACGGGGAGACGGTGGGAGTGAGGGATACAGAGAGATGGTGGGAGTGAGGGATACGGGAAGACGGTGGGAGTGAGGGATACGGGGAGGCGGTGAGAGTGAGGGATACGGGTAGAGGGTGGGAGTGTGGGATACGGGGAAACGGTGGGAGTGAGGGACACTGGCAGAGAGTGGGAGTGAGGGATACGGGGAGACGGTGGGAGTGAGGGATACAGAGAGATGGTGGGAGTGAGGGATATGGGGAGATGTTGGGAGTGATGGATATGGGGAGATGGTGGGAGTGAGGGATATGGGGAGACAGTGGGAGTGAGGGATACGGGGAGATGGTGGGAGTGAGGGATACGAGGAGACGGTGAGAGTGAGGGATACATGGAGACGGTGGGAGAGAGGGATACGGTGAGACAGTGGGAGTGAGGGATACGGGGAGATGGTGGGAGTGTGGGACACGGGCAGACAGTGGGAGTGAGGGATATGGGGTGGCAGTGGGAGTGAGGGATACGGGTAGACGGTGGGAGTGAGGGATATGGGGAGACGGTGGGAGTGAGGGATACAGGGAGACTGTGGGAGTGAGGGATACGGGGGACGGTTGGAGTGAGGGATACGGCGAGACAGTGGGAGTGAGGGACACGGGGAGACTGTGGGAGTGATGGATACGGTGTACGGTTGGAGTGAGGGATACAGGGAGACGGTGGGATTGAGGGATACAGAGAACGGTGGGAGTGAGGGATACGCGGAGGTGGTGGGAGTGAGGGATATGGAGAGACGGTGGGAGTGACGGACACGGGGAGATGGTGGGAGTGAGGGATACGGGGAGACGGTGGGAGAGAGGGATACCTGGGACGGTGGGAGTGAGGGATACGGAGAGACGGTGGGAGTGAGGGATACGGGGAGACGGTGGGAGTGAGGGATACGGGGAAATGGTGGGAGTGAGGGACACGGGCAGACAGTGGGAGTGAGGGATATGGGGAGACGGTGGGAGTGAGGGATACGGGGAGACAGTGGGAGTGAGCGATACGGGGAGACGGTGGGAGTGAGGGATACGGGGAGACGGTGGGAGTGAGGGATACGTGCAGAAGGTCGGAGTGAAGCATACGGGGAGACGGTGGGAGTGAGGGTTACGGCGAGAAGGTGGGAGTGAGGGATACGGGGAGGCGGTGAGAGTGAGGGATATGGGGAGATGTTGGGAGTGAGGGTTACGGGGAGATGGTGGGAATGAGCGATACGGGGAGACGGTGGGAGTGAGGGTTATAGGGGAAGGTGGGAGTGAGGGTTGCGGGGAGACAGTGGGAGTGAGGGATACGGGGAGATGGTGGGAGTGAGGGATACGGGGAGATGGTGGGAGTGAGGGATATGGGGAGACGGTAGGAGTGAGGGATACGGGCAGATCGTGGGAGTGAGGGATATGGAGAGACGGTGGGAGTGACGGACACGGGGAGGCGGTGGGAGTGAGGGATACGAGGAGACGGTGGGAGTGAGGGATGCGGGGAGATGGTGGGAGTGAGGGATACGGGGAGATGGTGGGAGCGAGGGATATGGGGAGATCGTGGGAGTGAGGGATACGGGGAGACGGTGGGAGTGAGGGACATGGGCAGAGAGTGGGAGTGAGGGATGTGGAGAGAAGGTGGGAGTGAGGGATACGGGGAGACGGTGAGAGTGATGGATACGGGAAGACGGTGGGAGTGAGGGATACAGGGAGGCGGTGAGAGTGAGGGATACGAGTAGAGGGTGGGAGTAAGGAATACGGGGAAACGTTGGGAGTGAGGGACAAGGGCAGAAAGTGGGAGTGAGGGATATGGGGAGACGGTGGGAGTGAGGGATACGGGGAGATGGTGGGAATGAGCGATACTAGGAGACGGTGGGAGTGAGGGATACCGGGGAAGGTGGGAGTGAGGGTTACGGGGAGACAGTGGGAGTGAGGGATACGGGGAGATGTTGGGTGTGAGGGACACGGGCAGACAGTGGGAGTGAGGGATATGGGGAGACGGTGGGAGTGAGGGATACGGGGGACGGTAGGAGTGAGGGATACGGGGAGATGGTGGGAGTGAGGGATACGGGGAGACGGTGGGAGTGAGGGATACGGGGAGACGGTGGGAGTGAGGGATATGGAGAGACGGTGGGAGTGAGGGATACGGGGAGACGGTGGGAGTGAGGGATACGGGGAGATGGTGGGAGTGAGGGACACGGATAGATGGTGGAAGTGAGGGATACAGGGAGACGGTGGGAGTGAGGGATACAGGGAGACGGTCGGAGTGAGGGATAGCGGGAGACGGCGGGAGTGAGGGATACGGGGAGACGGTGGCTGTGAAGAATACGTGAGATGGTGGGAGTGAGGGATACGGGGAGGTGTTGGGAGTGAGGGACACGGGCAGACAGTGGAAGTGAGGGATATGGGGAGGCAGTGGGAGTGAGGGATACGGGTAGATGGTGGGAGTGAGGGATATGGGAGACGGTGGGAGTGACGGATACGGGGTGACGGTGGGAGTGAGGGATACGGGGGACAGTGGGAGTGAGTGAAATGGGGAGACGGTGGGAGTGAGGGACATGGGCAGAGAGTGGGAGTGAGGGATGTGGAGAGAAGGTGGGAGTAAGGGATACGGGGAGACGGTGAGAGTGATGGATACGGGAAGACGGTGGGAGTGAGTGATACAGGGAGGCGGTGAGAGTGAGGGATACGAGTAGAGGGTGGGAGTAAAGAATACGGGGAAACGTTGGGAGTGAGGGACACGGGCAGAAAGTGGGAGTGAGGGATACGGGGAGATGGTGGGAATGAGCGATACTAGGAGACGGTGGGAGTGAGGGATACGGGGAGATGGTGGGAATGAGCGATACTAGGAGACGGTGGGAGTGAGGGATACGGGGAGATGGTGGGAATGAGCGATACTAGGAGACGGTGGGAGTGAGGGATACCGGGGAAGGTGGGAGTGAGGGCTCCGGGGAGACAGTGGGAGTGAGGGATACGGGGAGACGGTGGGAGTGAGGGATACGGGGAGATGTTGGGTGTGAGGGACACGGGCAGACAGTGGGAGTGAGGGATATGGGGAGACGGTGGGAGTGAGGGATACGGGGGACGGTAGGAGTGAGGGATACGGGGAGATGGTGGGAGTGAGGGATACGGGGAGACGGTGGGAGTGAGGGATACGGGGAGACGGTGGGAGTGAGGGATACGGGGAGATGGTGGGTGTGAGGGACACGGGCAGACGGTGGTTGTGAGGGATATGGGGAGACGGTGGGAATGAGGGATACAGGGGACGGTGGGAGTGAGGGATACGGGGAGATGGTGGGTGTGAGGGATACGGGGAGACGGTGGGAGTGAGGGATATGCGGAGACTGTGGGAGTGAGGGATATGGAGAGACGGTGGGAGTGAGGGATACGGGGAGACGGTGGGAGTGAGGGATACGAGGAGACGATGGGAGTGAGGGATACGGGGAGATGGTGGGAGTGAGGGATACGGGGAGATGGTAGGAGCGAGGGATAAGGGGAGATGGTGGGAGTGAGGGATATGGGGAGATGGTGGGAGTGAGGGATAAAGGGAGATGGTGGGAGTGAGGGATACGGGGAGACGGTGAGAGTGAGGGATACATGGTGACGGTGAGAGTGAGGGATACGGGGAGACGTTGGGAATGAGAGATACGGGGAGACCCTGGGAGTGAGGGATACGGGGAGGCGGCGGGAGTGATGGACACGGGCAGACATTGGGAGTGAGGAATACGGGCAGACGTAGGGAGTGAGGGACAAGGGCTGACGGTGGGAGTGAGGGATTTGGGTAGACGGTGGGAGTGAGGGATACGGGGAGACAGTGGGAGTGAGGGATACAGAGAGTAGGTGGGAGTGAGGGACATGGGCAGAGAGTGGGAGTGAGGGATGTGGAGAAAAGGTGGGAGTGAGGGATACGGGGAGACGGTGAGAGTGAGGGATACGGGAAGACGGTGGGAGTGAGGGATACAGGGAGACGGTGAGAGTGAGGGATACGAGTAGAGGGTGGGTGTAAGGGATACGGGGAAACGTTGGGAGTGAGGGACACGGGCAGAAAGTGGGAGTGAGGGATATGGGGAGACGGTGGGAGTGAGGGAGACGGGGAGATGGTGGGAATGAGCGATACGGGGAGACGGTGGGAGTGAGGGATACCGGGGAAGGTGGGAGTGAGGGTTACGGGGAGACAGTGGGAGTGTGGGATACGGGGATACGGTGGGAGTGAGGGATACGGGGAGATGGTGGGTGTGAGCGACACGGGCAGACAGTGGGAGTGAGGGATATGGGGAGACGGTGGGAGTGAGGGATACGGGGGACTGTAGGAGTGAGGGATACGGTGAGATGGTGGGAGTGAGGGATACGGGGAAACGGTGGGTGTGAGGGATACGGTGAGACAATGGGAGTGAGGGATATGGAGAGACGGTGGGAGTGACGTACACGGGGAGACGGTGGGAGTGAGGGATACGGGGAGACGGTGGGAGTGAGGGATATGGGGAGATGGTGGGAGTGAGGGATACGGGTAGACGGTTGGTGTGAGGGATACGGGGAGACAGTGGGAGTGAGGGATACATGGAGATGGTGGGAGTGAGGGACACGGGCAGACAGTGGAAGTGAGGGATATGGGGAGGCAGTGGGAGTGAGGGATACGGGTAGACGGTGGGAGTGAGGGATATGGGGAGACGGTGGGAGTGATGGATACGGGGTGACCGTGGGAGTGAGGGATGCGGGGGACGGTGGGTGTGAGGGAAATGGGGAGACGGTGGGAGTGAGGGATACGGGGAGACGGTGGGAGTGAGGGATACGGGGAGACGGTGTGAGTAAGGGATATGGAGAGACGGTGGGAGTGACGGACACGGAGAGACGGTGGGAGTGAGTGATACGGGGAGACGGTGGGAGTGAGGGATACGGGGAGATGGTGGGAGTGAGGGATACAGGGAGACGGTGGGAGTGAGGGATACGGGGAGACGGTGGGAGTTAGGGATACGGGGAGACGTTGGGAGTGAGGGATACGGGGAGACGGTGGGAGTGAGGGACCCGGGCAGACAGTGGGAGTGAGGGATCTGGGTAGTCAGTGTCCCTCACTCCCAACGTGGATATTGGAGGGATACAAGATAGCCAGGAGGGAACTGAAGAAAGGGATTAGGAGAGCTAAGAGAGGGCATGAACAATCTTTGGCGGGTAGGATCAAGGAAAACCCCAAGGCCTTTTTCACAGATGTGAGAAATATGAGAATGACTAGAGCGAGGGTAGGTCCGATCAAGGACAGTAGCGGGAGATTGTGTATTGAGTCTGAAGAGATAGGAGAGGTCTTGAATGAGTACTTTTCTTCTGTATTTACAAATGAGAGGGGCGATATTGTTGGAGAGGACAGTGTGAAACAGATTGGTAAGCTCGAGGAAATACTTGTTAGGAAGGAAGATGTGTTGGGCATTTTGAAAAACTTGAGGATAGACAAGTCCCCCGGGCCTGACGGGATATATCCAAGGATTCTATGGGAAGCAAGAGATGAAATTGCAGAGCCGTTGGCAATTATCTTTTCGTCCTCACTGTCAACAATGGTGGTACCAGGGGATTGGAGAGTGGCGAATGTCGTGTCCCTGTTCAAAAAAGGAACTAGGGATAACCCTGGGAATTACAGGCCAGTTAGTCTTACTTCGGTGGTAGGCAAAGTAATGGAAAGGGTACTGAAGGATAGGATTTCTGAGCATCTGGAAAGACACTGCTTGATTAGGGATAGTCAGCACGGATTTGTGAGGGGTAGGTCTTGCCTTACAAATCTTATTGAATTCTTTGAGGAGGTGACCAAGCATGTGGATGAAGGTAAAGCAGTGGATGTAGTGTACATGGATTTTAGTAAGGCATTTGATAAAGTTCCCCATGGTAGGCTTCTGCACAAAGTAAGGAGGCATGGGATAGTGGGAAATTTGGCCAGTTGGATAACGAACTGGCTAACCGATAGAAGTCAGAGAGTGGTGGTGGATGGCAAATATTCAGCCTGGATCCCAGTTACCAGTGGCGTACCGCAGGGATCAGTTCTGGGTCCTCTGCTGTTTGTGATTTTCATTAATGACTTGGATGAGGGAGTTGAAGGGTGGGTCAGTAAATTTGCAGACGATACGAAGATTGGTGGAGTTGTGGATAGTAAGGAGGGCTGTTGTCGGCTGCAAAGAGACATAGATAGGATGCAGAGCTGGGCTGAGAAGTGGCAGATGGAGTTTAACCCTGAAAAGTGTGAGGTTGTCCATTTTGGAAGGACAAATATGAATGCGGAATACAGGGTTAACGGTAGAGTTCTTGGCATTGTGGAGGAGCAGAGAGACCTTGGGGTCTATGTTCATACATCTTTGAAAGTTGCCACTCAAGTGGATAGAGCTGTGAAGAAGGCCTATGGTGTGCTCGCGTTCATTAACAGAGGGATTGAATTTAAGAGCCATGAGGTAATGATGCAGCTGTACAAAACTTTGGTAAGGCCACATTTGGAGTACTGTGTACAGTTCTGGTTGCCTCATTTTAGGAAGGATGTGGAAGCTCTGGAAAAGGTGCAAAGAAGATTTACCAGGATGTTGCCTGGAATGGAGAGTAGGTCTTACGAGGAAAGGTTGAGGGTGCTAGGCCTTTTCTCATTAGAGCGGAGAAGGATGAGGGGCGACTTGATAGAGGTTTATAAGATGATCAGGGGAATAGATAGAGTAGACAGTCAGAGACTTTTTCCCCAGGTGGAACACACCATTACAAGGGGACATAAATTTAAGGTGAAAGGTGGAAGATATAGGAGGGATATCAGAGGTAGGTTCTTTACCCAGAGAGTAGTGGGGGCATGGAATGCACTGCCTGTGGAAGTAGTTGAGTCGGAAACATTAGGGGCCTTCAAGCAGCTGTTGGATAGGTACATGTATTACGGGAAAATGATATAGTGTAGATTTATTTGTTCTTAAGGGCAGCACGGTAGCATTGTGGATAGCACAATTGCTTCACAGATCCATGGTCCCAGGTTCGATTCCAGCTTGGGTCATTGGCTGTGCGGAGTCTGCACGTCCTCCCCGTGTCTGCGTGGGTTTCCTCCGGGTGCTCCGGTTTCCTCCCACAGTCCAAAGATGTGCGGGTTAGGTGAATTGGCCAATGATAAATTGCCCTTAATGTCCAAATTGCCCTTGGTGTTGGGTGGAGGTGTTGAGTTTGGGTAGGGTGCACTTTCCAAGAGCTGGTGCAGACTCAAAGGGCCGAATGGCCTCCTTCTGCACAATAAATTCAATGATAATCTATGATTAATCTAGGACAAAGGTTCGGCACAACATCGTGGGCCGAAGGGCCTGTTCTGTGCTGTATTTTCTATGTTCTATGTTCTATGTTCTAGACGGTGCGAGTGAGGGATACGGGGAGAAGGTGGGAGTGAGGGATACGGAGATTAGGTGGGAGTGAGTGACATGGGCAGTGAGTGGGAGTGAGGGATGTGGGGAGAAGGTGGGAGTGAGGGATACGAGGAGACGATGAGAGTGAGGGATACGGAAAGACGGTGGGAGTGAGGGATACAGGGAGGCGGTGAGAGTGAGGGATACGGGTAGAGGGTGGTAGTAAGGGATACGGGGAAACGTTGGGAGTGAGGGACACGGGCAGACAGTGGGAGTGAGGGATATGGGGAGACGGTGGGAGTGAGGGATACGGGGAGATGGTGGGAATGAGCGATGCGGGGAGACGGTGGGAGTGAGGGATAACGGGGAAGGTGGGAGTGAGGGTTACGGGGAGACAGTGGGAGTGTGGGATACGGGGAGACGGTGGGAGTGAGGGATACGGGGAGATGGTGGGTGTGAGGGACATGGGCAGACAGTGGGAGTGAGGGATATGGGGAGACGGTGGGAGTGAGGGATACGGGGGACGGTAGGAGTGAGGGATACGGGGCGATGGTGGGAGTGAGGGATACGGGGAGACGGTGGGAGAGAGGGATATGGAGAGACGGTGGGAGTGACGGACACGGGGAGGCGGTGGGAGTGAGGGATACGGGGAGACGGTGGGAGTGAAGGATATGTGGAGATGGTGGGAGTGAGGGATACAGGGAGACGGTGGGAGTGAGGGATATGGGGGACGGTGGGAGTGAGGGATACGGGGAGACTGTGGGAGTGAGAAATACGGGGAGACGGTGGGAGTGAGGGATACCGTGCGACGCTGTGAGTGGGGGATATGGAGAGACGGTGGGAATGACGGACACGGGGAGAACGGTGGGAGTGAGGCATACGGGGAGACGGTGGGAATGAGCGAGACGGGTAGACGGTGGGAGTGAGGGATACCAGGGACGATTGGGAGTGAGGGATACGGGGAGACGGTGGGTGTGAGGAATACGGGGAGACGGTGGGAGTGAGGGATACGGGGAGGTGTTGGGAGTGAGGGACACGGGCAGACAGTGGGAGTGAGGGATATGGGGAGACGATGGGAGTGAGGGATAGGGGGAGAGGGTGGGAGTGTGGGATACGGAGAGAGGGTGGGAGTGAGGGATACGGGGAGACAGTGGGAGTGAGGGATACATGGAGATGATGGGAGTGAGGGACACGGGTAGACAGTGGGAGTGAGGGATATGGGGAGGCAGTGGGAGTGAGGGATACGGGTAGACGGTGGGAGAGAGGGATACGGGGAGACGGTGGGAGTGAGCGATACGGGGGACGGTGGGAGTGAGGGATACGGGGAGGCGGTGAGAGTGAGGGATACGGGTAGAGGGTGGTAGTAAGGGATACAGGGAGACGGTGGGTGTGAGGGATACGGAAAGACGGTGGGAGTGAGGGATACAGGGAGGCGGTGAGAGTGAGGGATACGGGTAGAGGGTGGTAGTAAGGGATACGGGGAAACGTTGGGAGTGAGGGACACGGGCAGACAGTGGGAGTGAGGGATATGGGGAGACGGTGGGAGTGTGGGATACGGGGAGATGGTGGGAATGAGCGATGCGGGGAGACGGTGGGAGTGAGGGATACCGGGGAAGGTGGGAGTGAGGGTTACGGGGAGACAGTGGGAGTGTGGGATACGGGGAGACGGTGGGAGTGAGGGATACGGGGAGATGGTGGGTGTGAGGGACACGGGCAGACAGTGGGAGTGAGGGATATGGGGAGACGGTGGGAGTGAGGGATACGGGGGACAGTAGGAGTGAGGGATACGGCGAGATGGTGGGAGTGAGGGATACGGGGCGATGGTGGGAGTGAGGGATACGGGGAGACGGTGGGAGAGAGGGATATGGAGAGACGGTGGGAGTGACGGACACGGGGAGACGGTGGGAGTGAGGGATACGGGGAGACGGTGGGAGTGAAGGATATGTGGAGATGGTGGGAGTGAGGGATACAGGGAGACGGTGGGAGTGAGGGATATGGGGGACGGTGGGAGTGAGGGATACGGGGAGACGGTGGGAGTGAGGAATACGGGGAGACGGTGGGAGTGAGGGATACGGGGCGACGCTGTGAGTGGGGGATATGGAGAGACGGTGGGAATGACGGACACGGGGAGAACGGTGGGAGTGAGGCATACGGGGAGACGGTGGGAATGAGTGAGATGGGTAGACGGTGGGAGTGAGGGATACCGGGGACGGTGGGAGTGAGGGATACGGGGAGACGGTGGGTGTGAGGAATACGGGGAGACGGTGGGAGTGAAGGATACGGGGAGGTGTTGGGAGTGAGGGACACGGGCAGACAGTGGGAGTGAGGGATATGGGGAGACGATGGGAGTGAGGGATACGTGGAGATGATGGGAGTGAGGGACACGGGTAGACAGTGGGAGTGAGGGATATGGGGAGGCAGTGGGAGTGAGGGATACGGGTAGACGGTGGGAGAGAGGAATACGGGGAGACGGTGGGAGTGAGCGATACGGGGGACGGTGGGAGTGAGGGAAATGGGGAGACGGTGGGTGTGAGGGATACGGGGAGACGGTGGGAGTGAGGAATACGGGGAGACGGTGGTAGTGAGGGATACGGGGAGACGGTGGGAGTGACGGATACGGGGAAATGGTGTGAGTGAGGGACACGGGCAGACAGTGGGAGTGAGGGATATGGGGAGATGGTGGGCGTGAGGCATACGGGGAGACGGTGGGAGTGAGGGATACGTGCAGAAGGTTGGAGTGAGGGATACGGGGAGACGGTGGGAGTGAGGGATACGGCGAGACGGTGGGAGTGAGGGATACGGGGAGGCGGTGAGAGTGAGGGATATGGGGAGACGGTGGGAGTGAGGGGTACGGGGAGATGGTGGGAATGAGCGATACGGGGAGACGGTGGGAGTGAGGGATACAGGGGACGGTGGGAGTGAGGGATACGGGGAGATGGTGGGAGTGAGGGATACGGGTAGACGATGGGAGTGAGGGATACGGGGAGACGGTGGGAGTGAGGGATATGGAGAGACGGTGGGAGTGACGGACACGGGGAGACGGTGGGAGTGAGGCATACGAGGAGACGGTGGGAGTGAGGGATACGGGGAGATGGTGGGAGTGAGGGATACGGGGAGACGGTGGGAGTGAGGGATACGGGGAGACGGTGGGAGTGAGGGATACGGGGAAACGGTGGGAGTGAGGGACACTGGGAGACAGTGGGAGTGAGGGATATGGGGAGACGGTGGGAGTGAGGGATACAGAGAGATGGTGGGAGAGAGGGATATGGGGAGATGGTGGGAGTGAGGGATACGGGGAGATGGTGGGAGCGAGGGATATGGGGAGATGGTGGGAGTGAGGGATACGGGGAGGCAGTGAGAGTGAGGGATACGGGTAGAGGGTGGGAGTAAGGGATACAGAGAGACGGTGAGAGCGAGGGTTACGGGGAGAAGGTGGGTGTGAGAGATACAGGGAATCGTTGGTATGAGGGATATGGGGAGACGGTGGGAGTGAGGGATACGGGAAGACAGTGGGAATGAGGGATACGGGGAGGTGGTGAGAGTGAGGGATACGGGTAGAGGGTGGGAGTGAGGGATACGGGGAGACGGTGGGTGTGAGGGATATGGGAAGACGGTGGGACTGAGGAATACAGAGAGATGGTGGGAGAGAGGGATATGAGGAGATGGTGGGAGTGAGGGATACGGGGAGATGGTGGGACCGAGGGGTATGGGGAGATGGCGGGAGTGAGGGATAAAGGGAGATGGTGGGAGTGAGGGACACGGGGAGACGGTGAGAGTGAGGGATACATGATGACGGTGAGAGTGAGGGATACGGGGAGACATTGCGAGTGAGGTATACGGGCAGACGGTGGGAGTGAGGGACAAGGGCTGACGGTGGGAGTGAGGGATATGGGTAGACGGTGCGAGTGAGGGCTACGGGGAGATGGTGGGAGTGAGGGATACGGAGATTAGGTGGGAGTGAGTGACATGGGCAGTGAGTGGGAGTGAGGGATGTGGGGAGAAGGTGGGAGTGTGGGATACGGGGAGACGGTGAGAGTGAGCGATACGGAAAGACGGTGGGAGTGAGGGATACAGGGAGGCGGTGAGAGTGAGGGATACGGGTAGAGGGTGGTAGTAAGGGATACGGGGAAACGTTGGGAGTGAGGGACATGGGCAGACAGTGGGAGTGAGGGATATGGGGAGACGGTGGGAGTAAGGGATACGGGGAGATGGTGGGAATGAGCGATGCGGGGAGACGGTGGGAGTGAGGTGTACCGGGGAAGGTGGGAGTGAGGGTTACGGGGAGACAGTGGGAGTGTGGGATACGGGGAGACGGTGGGAGTGAGGGATACGGGGAGATGGTTGGTGTGAGGGACACGGGCAGTCAGTGGGAGTGAGGGATATGGGGAGACGGTGGGAGTGAGGGATACGGGGGACGATAGCAGTGAGCGATATGGGGAGATGGTGGGAGTGAGGGATACGGGGAGATGGTGGGAGGGAGGGATACAGGAAGACGGTGGGAGTGAGGGATACGGGGCGATGCTGTGAGTGGGGGATATGGAGAGACGGTGGGAGTGACGGACACGGGGAGAACGGTGGGAGTGAGGGATACGGGGAGACGGTGGGAATGAGCGAGACGGGTAGACGGTGGGAGTGAGGGATACCGGGGACGGTGGGAGTGAAGGGTTACGGGGAGACGGTGGGTGTGAGGAATACGGGGAGACGGTGGGAGTGAGGGATACGGGGAGGTTTTGGGAGTGAGGGACACGGGCAGACAGTGGGAGAGAGGGATAGGGGGAGACGGTGGGAGTGAGCGATACGGGTTCGGTGGGTGTGAGGGAAATGGGGAGACAGTGGGAGTGAGGGATACGGGGAGACGGTGGGAGTGTGGGATACGGGGAGATGATGGGAGTGAGGGATACGGCGAGACGGTGGGAGTGAGGGATAACGGGAGACGGTGGGAGTGAGGGATACGGGGAGACGGTGGGTGTGAGGAATACGGGGAGATGGTGGGAGTGAGGGATACGGAGAGACGGTGGGAGTGAGGGATACCGGGAGACATTGGGAGTGAGGGATAACGGGAGACGGTGGGAGTGAGGGATACGGGGAGACGGTGGGTGTGAGGAATACGGGGAGATGGTGGGAGTGAGGGATACGGAGAGACGGTGGGAGTGAGGGATACGGGGAGACATTGGGAGTGAGGGATACGGAGAGATGGTGGGAGTGACGGACACGGGCAGACAGTGGAAGTGAGGGATATGGGGAGGCAGTGGGAGTGAGGGACATGGGTAGACGGTGGGAGTGAGGGATATGGGGAGACGGTGGGAGTGACGGATACGGGTTGACGGTGGGAGTGAGGGATGCGGGGGACGGTGGGAGTGAGGGAAATGGGGAGACGGTGGGAGTGAGGGATACGGGGAGACGGTGGGAGTGAGGGATACGGGGAGACGGTGGGAGTGAGGGATATGGAGAGACGGTGGGAGTGACGGACACGGAGAGACGGTGGGAGTGAGGGATACGGGGAGATGGTGGGAGTGAGGGACACGGAGAGAAGGTGGGAGTGAGGGATACGGGGAGATGGTGGGAGTGAGGGACACGGAGAGACGGTCGGAGTGAGGGATACCGGGAGACGGTGGGAGTGAGCGATACGGGGAGACAGTGGGAGTGAGAGATACGGCGAGATGGCGGGAGTGACGGACACGGGGAGATGGTGGGAGTGAGGGATACGGGAGATGGTGGGAGTAAGGGATGTGGGGAGACGGTGGGAGTGAGGGATACATGGAGAAGGTGGGAGTGAGGGATACGGGGAGACGGTGGGAGTGAGGGATACGGCGGGATGGTGGGAGTGAGGGATACGGAGAGACCGGGGGAGTGAGGGAATCGGGGAGACGGTGGGAGTGAGAGATATGGAGAGGCGGTGGGAGTGACGGACACGGGGAGACGGTGGGAGTGAGTTATACGTGGAGAAGGTGGGAGTGAAGGATACGGCGTGACGGTGGGAGTGAGGAATACGGCGAGACGGTGGGAGTGAGGGGGACGGGGTGACGGAGGGAGTGAGGGATACGGGAGATGGTGGGAGTAAGGGATGTGGGGCGATGGTGGGAGTGAGGGAGACAGTGGGAGTGAGGGATACGGAAAGACAGTGGGAATGAGGGATACGGGGAGGCGGTGAGAGTGAGGGACACGGGGAGACGGTGGGAGTGAGGGATACGGGTAGATGGTGGGAGTGAGGGATACGGGGAGACGGTGGGAGTGAGGGACACGGGGAGACGGTGGGAGTGAGGGACACGCAGAGATGGTGGGAGTGAGGGATACAGGGAGACGATGGGAGTGAAGGATACAGGCAGACGGTCGGAGTGTGGGATAACGGGAGACGGTGGGAGTGAGGGATACGGGGAGACGGTGGGTGTGAGGAATACGGGGAGATGGTGGGAGTGAGGGATACGGAGAGACGGTGGGAGTGAGGGATACGGAGAGATGGTGGGAGTGAGGGATGTGGGGCGATGGTGGGAGTGAGGGAGACAGTGGGAGTGAGGGATACGGAAAGACAGTGGGAATGAGGGATACGGGGAGGCGGTGAGAGAGAGGGATACGGGTAGAGGGTGGGAGTGAGGGATACGGGGAAACGGTGGGAGTGAGGGACACTGGCAGACAGTGGGAGTGAGGGATATGGGGAGACTGTGGTAGTGAGGGATACAGAGAGATGGTGGGAGAGAGGGATATGGGGAGATGGTGGGAGTGAGGGATACGGGGAAATGGTGGGAGCGAGGGATATGGGGAGATGGTGGGAGTGAAGGATACGGGGAGATGGTGGGAGTGAGGGATATGGGGAGATGGTGGGAGTGAGGGAAAAAGGGAGATGGTGGGAGTGAGGGATATGGGGAGACGGTGAGAGTGAGGGATACATGGTGACAGTGAGAGTGAGGGATACGGGGAGACGGTGGGAGTGACGGATACAGGGATACGTTGGGAATGAGAGATACGGGGAGACCCTGGGAGTGAGGGATACGGGGAGGCGGTGGGAGTGATGGACACGGGCAGACAGTGGGAGTGAGCTATACGGGCAGACGGTGGGAGTGAGGGACAAGGGCAGACGGTGGGAGTGAGGGACATGGGCAGAGATTGGGAGTGAGGGATTTGGGGAGACGGTGGGAGTGAGGGACATGGGCAGAGATTGGGAGTGAGGGATTTGGGGAGACGGTGGGAGTGAGGGATTCGGGGAGACGGTGGGAGTGAGGGATACGGGAAGACGGTGGGAGTGAGGGATACGGGGAGACGGTGGGAGTGAGGGTTACGGGGAGACGGTGGGAATGAGCGATACGGGGAGACGGTGGGAGTGAGGGATACCGGTGAAGGTGGGAGTGAGTGTTACGGGGAGACAGTGGGAGTGAGAGATACGGCGAGATGGTGGGATTGAGGGATACGGGGAGACGGTGGGAGTGAGGGATACGGGGAGACGGTGGGAGTGAGGGATACGGGCAGACGGTGGGAGTGAGGGATTCGGGGAGACGGGGGGAGTGAGGGACACGGAGAGATGGTGGGAGTGAGGGATACAGGGAGACGGTGGGAGTGAGGGATACGGGGAGACGGTGGGAGTGAGGGATACGGGGGACGGTGGGAGTGAGGGATACGGGGAGACGGTGGGAGTGAGGGATACGGGGAGATGGTGGGAATGAGCGAGACGGGTAGACGGTGGGAGTGCGGGATACCGGGGACGGTGGGAGTGAGCGATATGGGGAGACGGTGGGTGTGAGGAATACGGGGAGACGGTGGGAGTGAGGGATACGGGGAGGTGTTGGGAGTGAGGGACACGGGCAGACAGTGGGAGTGAGGGATGTGGGGAGACGATGGGAGTAAGGGATACGGGGAGAGGGTGGGAGTGAGAGAGACGGTGGGAGTGAGGGATACGGGGAGACAGTGGGAGTGAAGGATACATGGAGATGGTGGGAGTGAGGGACACGGGCAGGCAGTGGGAGTGAGGGATATGGGGAGGCAGTGGGAGTGAGGGATACGGGTAGACGGTGGGAGTGAGGGATATGGGGAGATGGTGGGAGTGACGGATACGGGGAGACGGTGGGAGTGAGGGATACGGGGGACGGTGGGAGTGAGGGAAATGGGGAGACGGTGGGAGTGAGGGATACGGGGAGACGGTGGGAGTGAGGGATACGGGGAGGCGGTGAGAGTGAGGGATACGGGTAGAGGGTGGGAGTAAGGGATACGGGGAAACGGTGGGAGCGAGGGACACGGGCAGACAGTGAGAGTGAGGGATATGGGGAGATGGTGGGAGTGAGGGATAAGGGGAGATGGTGGGAATGAGCGATACGGGGAGACGGTGGGAGTGAGGGATACCGGGGAAGGTGGGAGTGAAGGTTACGGGGAGACGGTGTGAGTGAGGGATACGGGGGACGATGGGAGTGAGGGATACGGGGAGATGGTGGGAGTGAGGGATACGGGGAGACGGTGGGCGTGAGGAATACGGGGAGATGGTGGGAGTGAGGGATATGGAGAGACGGTGGGAGTGACGGACACGGGGAGACGGTGGGAGTGAGGGATACGGGGAGACGGTGGGAGTGAGAGATACGGGGAGATGGTGGGAGTGAGGGATACGGGGAGACATTGGGAGTGAGGGATACGGGGAGACGGTGGGAGTGAGGGATACGGGGAGACGGTGGGAGTGAGGGATTCGTGGAGACGGGGGGAGTGAGGGACACGGAGAGATGGTGGGAGTGAGGGATACAGGGAGACGGTGGGAGTGAGGGATACCGGGAGGCTCTCGGAGTGAGGGATACGGGGAGATGGTGGGAGTGAGGGATGCGGGGAGATTGTGGGAGTGAGGGATACGGGGAGACGCTGGGAGTGAGGGATACGGGGAGACAGTGGGAGTGAAGGATACATGGAGATGGTGGGAGTGAGGGACCCGGGCAGGCAGTGGGAGTGAGGGATATGGGGAGGCAGTGGGAGTGAGGGATACGGGTAGACGGTGGGAGTGAGGGATATGGGGAGATGGTGGGAGTGACGGATACAGGGAGACGGTGGGAGTGAGGGATACGGGGGACGGTGGGAGTGAGGGAAATGGGGAGACGGTGGGAGTGAGGTATACGGGGAGACGGTGGGAGTGAGGGATACGGGGAGGCGGTGAGAGTGAGGGATACGGGTAGAGGGTGGGAGTAAGGGATACGGGGAAACGGTGGGAGTGAGGGACACGGGCAGACAGTGAGAGTGAGGGATATGGGGAGATGGTGGGAGTGAGGGATAAGGGGAGATGGTGGGAATGAGCGATACGGGGAGACGGTGGGAGTGAGGGATACGGGGATACGTTGGGAGTGAGGGATACGGGGAGACGGTGGGAGTGAGGGGTACGGGGAGACGGTGGGAGTGACGGATACGGGGAGATGGTGGGAGTGAGGCATACGGGGAGACGTTGGGAGTTAGGGATACGAGGATGTAGTGGGAGTGAGGGGTATGGGGAGATGGTGGGAGTGAGGCTGACAGGGAAACGGTGGGATGGAGGGATACGGGGAGACGGTGGGAGTGAGGGATACAGGGAGATGGTGGGAGTGAGGGATACGGGGAGACGGTGGGAGTGAGGGATACGGGGAGGCGGTGGGAGTGAGGGATACGGCGAGACGGTGGGAGTGAGGGAGACAGGGAGACTGTGGGAGTGAGGGATACGGGGAGACGATGGGAGTGAGGGATACGGGGAGACGGTGGGAGTGAGGGATACGGGGAGACGGTGAGTGTGAGGGACACAGGGAGACGGTGGGAGTGAGGGACACGGGGAGTCGGTGGGAGTGAGGGATATGGGGAGGCGGTGGGAGTGAGGGGTACGGGGAGACGGTGGGAGTGAAAGATATGGGAAGACGGTGGGAGTGATGGATACGGGGAGACAGTGGGAGTGAGGCTGACGGGGAAACGGTGGGATTGAGGGATACGGGGAGACGGTGGGAGTGAGGGATACGGGGAGACGGTGGGAGTGAGGGAAACGGGGAGTTGGTGGGAGTGAGGTGTACGGGGAGACGGTGGGAGTGTGGGTTACAGGGAGACGGTGGGAGTGAGGGATACGGGGAGGCGGTGGGAGTGAGGGATACGGGGTGTCGATGTGAGTGAGGGATACGGGGAGACGGTGGGAGTGAGGGACACAGGGAGACGGTGGGAGTGAGGGACACGGGGAGACGGTGGGAGTGAGGGATATGGGGAGACGGTGGGAGTGAGGGATACGGGGAGACTGTGAGAGTGAGGGACACAGGGAGACGGTGGGAGTGAGGGACACGGGGAGACGGTGGGAGTGAGGGATATGGGGAGACGGTGGGAGTGAGGGACACAGGGAGACGGTGGGAGTGAGGGATACGGGGAGACGGTGGGTGTGAGGGATACGGGGAGACGGTGGGAGTGAGGATTACGGGGAGGCGGTGGGAGTGAGGGATACGGGGAGATGGTGGGAGTGAGGGATACGGGGAGACGGTGGGAGCGAGGGACACGGGGAACGGTGGGAGTGAGGGATACGGGGTGACGGTGGGAGTGAGGGATACGGGGTGGCGGTGGGATAGAGGGATACGGTGAGAAGGTGGGAGTGAGGGATATTGGGAGACCGTGGGATTGAGGGATACGGGGAGACGGTGGGTGTGAGGGAAACAGGGAGACCGTGGGGGTGAGGGATATGGGGAGATGGTGGGAGTGATGGATACGGGGAAACGGTGGGATTGAGGGATACGGGGAGACGGTGGGAGTGAGGGATACGGGGAGACGGTGGGAATGAGGGATACGGGGAGGTGGTTGGAGTGAGGGGTGCGGGGAGACGGTGGGAGTGAGGGTTACGGGGCGGCGGTGGGAGTATGTGATACGGAGAGACAATGGGGGTGACGGATACGGGGAGATGGTGTGAGTGAGGGATACGGGGAGACAGTGGGATTGAGGGATACGGGGAGACGGTAGGAGTGAGGGATGCGGGGAGACGGTGGGAGTGAGGGATAAGGTGAGACGGTGGGAGTGAGGGATCCAGGGAGACGGTGGGAGTGAGGGATACGGGGAGACGGTGGGAGTGAGAGATACAGGGAGATGGTGGAAGTGAGGGATAGGGGGAGACGGTGGGAGTGAGGGACACGGGGAGGCGGTGGGAGTGAGGGACACGGGGAGTCGGTGGGAGTGAGGGATATGGGGAGACGGTGGGAGTGAGGGACACAGGGAGACGGTGGGATTAGGGATACGGGGATACGGTGGGAGTGAGGGATACGGGGATACGGTGGGAGTGAGGGATACGAGGAGGTGGTGGGAGTGAGGCGTACGGGGAGATGGTGGGAGTGAGAGATATGGGAAGATGGTGGGAGTGATGGATACGGGGAGACGGTGGGAGTGAGGCTGACGGGGAAATGGTGGGATGGAGGGACACGGGGAGACGGTGGGAGTGAGGGATATGGGGAGGCGGTGGGAGTGAGGGACACGAGGAGTCGGTGGGAGTGAGGGATATGGGGAGACGGTGGGAGTGAGGGACACAGGGAGATGGTGGGAGTGAGGGATACCGGGATATGGTGGGAGTGAGGCATACGGGGAGACGTTGGGAGAGAGGGATACGAGGAGGTAGTGGGAGTGAGGGGTACGGGGAGACGGTGGGAGTGAAAGATATGGGAAGACGGTGGGAGTGATGGATACGGGGAGACAGTGGGAGTGAGGCTGACGGGGAAACGGTGGGATTGAGGGATACGGGGAGACGGTGGGAGTGAGGGATACGGGGAGACGGTGGGAGTGAGGGATACGGGGAGGCGGTGGGAGTGAGGGATACGGGGAGGCGGTGGGAGTGAGGGATACGGGGTGTCGATGTGAGTGAGGGATATGGGGAGACGGTGGGAGTGAGGGATACGGGGAGACTGTGAGAGTGAGGGACACAGGGAGACGGTGGGAGTGAGGGACACGGGGAGACGGTGGGAGTGAGGAATATGGGGAGACGGTGGGAGTGAGGGACACAGGGAGACGGTGGCAGTGAGGGATACGGGGAGACGGTGGGTGTGAGGGATACGGGGAGACGGTGTGAGTGAGGATTACGGGGAGGCGGTGGGAGTGAGGGATACGGGGTGATGGTGGGAGTGAGGGATACGGGGAGACGGTGGGAGCGAGGGACACGGGGAGCGGTGGGAGTGACGGATACGGGGTGACGGTGGGAGTGAGGGATACGGGGTGGCGGTGGGATAGAGGGATACGGTGAGAAGGTGGGAGTGAGGGATATTGGGAGACCGTGGGATTGAGGGATACGGGGAGACGGTGGGTGTGAGGGAAACAGGGAGACCGTGGGGGTGAGGGATATGGGGAGATGGTGGGAGTGATGGATACGGGGAAACGGTGGGATTGAGGGATACGGGGAAACGGTGGGTGTGAGGGATACGGGGAGACGGTAGGAGTGAGGATTACGGGGAGGCGGTGGGAGTGAGGGATACGGGGAGATGGTGGGAGTGAGGGATACGGGGAGACGGTGGGAGCGAGGGACACGGGGAACGGTGGGAGTGAGGGATACGGGGTGACGGTGGGAGTGAGGGATACGGGGTGGCGGTGGGATAGAGGGATACGGTGAGAAGGTGGGAGTGAGGGATATTGGGAGACCGTGGGATTGAGGGATACGGGGAGACGGTGGGTGTGAGGGAAACAGGGAGACCGTGGGGGTGAGGGATATGGGGAGATGGTGGGAGTGATGAATACGGGGAAACGGTGGGATTGAGGGATACGGGGAGACGGTGGGAGTGAGGGATACGGGGAGACGGTGGGAATGAGGGATACGGGGAGGTGGTTGGAGTGAGGGGTGCGGGGAGACGGTGGGAGTGAGGGTTACGGGGCGGCGGTGGGAGTATGTGATACGGAGAGACAATGGGGGTGACGGATACGGGGAGATGGTGTGAGTGAGGGATACGGGGAGACAGTGGGATTGAGGGATACGGGGAGACGGTAGGAGTGAGGGATGCGGGGAGACGGTGGGAGTGAGGGATAAGGTGAGACGGTGGGAGTGAGGGATCCAGGGAGACGGTGGGAGTGAGGGATACGGGGAGACGGTGGGAGTGAGAGATACAGGGAGATGGTGGAAGTGAGGGATACGGGGAGACGGTGGGAGTGAGGGACACGGGGAGGCGGTGGGAGTGAGGGACACGGGGAGTCGGTGGGAGTGAGGGATATGGGGAGACGGTGGGAGTGAGGGACACAGGGAGACGGTGGGATTAGGGATACGGGGATACGGTGGGAGTGAGGGATACGGGGATACGGTGGGAGTGAGGGATACGAGGAGGTGGTGGGAGTGAGGCGTACGGGGAGATGGTGGGAGTGAGAGATATGGGAAGATGGTGGGAGTGATGGATACGGGGAGACGGTGGGAGTGAGGCTGACGGGGAAATGGTGGGATGGAGGGACACGGGGAGACGGTGGGAGTGAGGGATATGGGGAGGCGGTGGGAGTGAGGGACACGAGGAGTCGGTGGGAGTGAGGGATATGGGGAGACGGTGGGAGTGAGGGACACAGGGAGACGGTGGGAGTGAGGGATACCGGGATATGGTGGGAGTGAGGCATACGGGGAGACGTTGGGAGTGAGGGATACGAGGAGGTAGTGGGAGTGAGGGGTACGGGGAGACGGTGGGAGTGAAAGATATGGGAAGACGGTGGGAGTGATGGATACGGGGAGACAGTGGGAGTGAGGCTGACGGGGAAACGGTGGGATTGAGGGATACGGGGAGACGGTGGGAGTGAGGGATACGGGGAGACGGTGGGAGTGAGGGATACGGGGAGGCGGTGGGAGTGAGGGATGCGGGGAGGCGGTGGGAGTGAGGGATACGGGGTGTCGATGTGAGTGAGGGATATGGGGAGACGGTGGGAGTG
This sequence comes from Scyliorhinus torazame, assembly GCF_047496885.1. NCBI lineage: Eukaryota > Metazoa > Chordata > Chondrichthyes > Carcharhiniformes > Scyliorhinidae > Scyliorhinus > Scyliorhinus torazame. The sequence continues at coordinate 82,844,205 of NC_092722.1, forward strand.
AGGGATACGGGGAGACTGTGAGAGTGAGGGACACAGGGAGACGGTGGGAGTGAGGGACACGGGGAGACGGTGGGAGTGAGGAATATGGGGAGACGGTGGGAGTGAGGGACACAGGGAGACGGTGGCAGTGAGGGATACGGGGAGACGGTGGGTGTGAGGGATACGGGGAGACGGTGTGAGTGAGGATTACGGGGAGGCGGTGGGAGTGAGGGATACGGGGTGATGGTGGGAGTGAGGGATACGGGGAGACGGTGGGAGCGAGGGACACGGGGAGCGGTGGGAGTGACGGATACGGGGTGACGGTGGGAGTGAGGGATACGGGGTGGCGGTGGGATAGAGGGATACGGTGAGAAGGTGGGAGTGAGGGATATTGGGAGACCGTGGGATTGAGGGATACGGGGAGACGGTGGGTGTGAGGGAAACAGGGAGACCGTGGGGGTGAGGGATATGGGGAGATGGTGGGAGTGATGGATACGGGGAAACGGTGGGATTGAGGGATACGGGGAGACGGTGGGAGTGAGGGATACGGGGAGACGGTGGGAATGAGGGATACGGGTAGATGGTTGGAGTGAGGGGTGCGGGGAGACGGTAGGAGTGAGGGTTACGGGGCGGCGGTGGGAGTATGTGATACGGAGAGACCATGGGGGTGACGGATACTGGGAGATGGTGTGAGTGAGGGATACGGGGAGACAGTGGGATTGAGGGATACGGGGAGACGGTAGGAGTGAGGGATGCGGGGAGACGGTGGGAGTGAGGGATAAGGTGAGACGGTGGGAGTGAGGGATCCAGGGAGACGGTGGGAGTGAGGGATACGGGGAGACGGTGGGAGTGAGGGACACGGGGAGGCGGTGGGAGTGAGGGACACGGGGAGTCGGTGGGAGAGAGGGATATGGGGAGACGGTGGGAGTGAGGGACACAGGGAGACGGTGGGATTAGAGATACGGGGATACGGTGGGAGTGAGGGATACGGGGATACGGTGGGAGTGAGGGATACGAGGAGGTGGTGGGAGTGAGGGACACGGGGAGACGGTGTGAGTGAGGGATACGGGGAGACGGTGGGAGTGAGGGACACAGGGAGACGGTTGGAGTGAGGGACACGGGGAGACGGTGGGAGTGAGGGATACGGGGAGGCGGTGGGAGTGAGGGATACGGGGAGTCGATGTGAGTGAGGGATACGGGGAGACGGTGGGAGTGAGGGACACAGGGAGACGGTGGGAGTGAGGGACACGGGGAGACGGTGGGAGTGAGGGATATGGGGAGACGGTGGGAGTGAGGGATACGGGGAGACGGTGAGAGTGAGGGACACAGGGAGACGGTGGGAGTGAGGGACACGGGGACACGGTGGGAGTGAGGGATATGGGGAGACGGTGGGAGTGAGGGACACAGGGAGACGGTGGGAGTGAGGGATACGGGGAGACGGTGGGTGTGAGTGATATGGGGAGACGGTGGGAGTGAGGATTACGGGGAGGCGGTGGGAGTGAGGGATACGGGGAGATGGTGGGAGTGAGGGATACGGGGAGACGGTGGGAGCGAGGGATACGGGGGACGGTGGGAGTGAGGGATACGGGGTGACGGTGGGAGTGAGGGATACGGGGTGATGGTGGGATTGAGGGATACGGTGAGAAGGTGGGAGTGAGGGATATTGGGAGACCGTGGGATTGAGGGATACGGGGAGACGGTGGGTGTGAGGGAAACAGGGAGACCGTGGGGGTGAGGGATATGAGGAGATGGTGGGAGTGAGGGATACGGGGATACGGTGGGATTGAGGGATACGGGGAGACGGTGGGAGTGAGGGATACGGGGAGAAGGTGGGAATGAGGGATACGGGGAGGTGGCTGGAGTGAGGGGTGCGGGGAGACGGTGGGAGTGAGGGTTACGGGGAGGCGGTGGGAGCGAGGGATACAGGGAGGCGGTGGGAGTATGTGATACGGAGAGACCATGGGGGTGACGGATACGGGGAGATGGTGTGAGTGAGGGATACGGGGAGACAGCGAGAGTGAAGGACAAGTGGAGACGGTGGGAGTGACGGACACAGGGAGACGGTGGGAGTGAGGGATATTGTGAGACGTTGGGAGTGAGGGACACAGGGAGACGGTGGGAGTGAGGGATACGGGGAGACGGTGGGAGCGAGGGATACAGGGAGATGGTGGGAGTGAGGGATACATAGAGATGGTGGGAGTGAGGGATACGGGGAGACGGTGGGACTGAGGGATAAGCTGAGACGGTGGGAGTGAGGGTTACGGGGAGACGGTGGGAGTGAGGGGTACGGGGAGACGGTGGGACTGAGGGATACGGGGAGACAGTGGGAGTGATGGATACGGGGAGACGGTGGGACTGAGGTGTACGGGAAGACCGTGGGGGTGAGGGATACGGGGAGATGGTGGGAGTGAGGGATACGGGGAAACGGTGGGATTGAGGGTTACGGGGAGACGGTGGGAGTGAGGGATACGGGGAGACGGTGGGAGTGAGGGATACGGTGATTTGGTGGGAGTGAAGGGTACGGGGCAACGTTGGGAGTGAGGGTTACGGGGAGACGGTGGGAGTAATAGATACGGGGAGACGATGGGGGTGAGGGATACGGGGAGATGGTGAGAGTGAGTGATACGGTGAGACAGTGGGATTGAGGGATACGGGGAGATGGTGGGAGTGAGGGATGCGGGGAGACGGTGGGAGTCAGGGATACATGGAGACGGAGGGAGTGAGGGATACGGGGAGAAGGTGGGAGTGAGGGAGAAGAGTAGATGGTGGGAGTGAGGGATACGTGGAGACAGCGAGAGTGAAGGACAAGTGGAGACGGTGGGAGTGACGGACACAGGGAGACGGTGGGAGTGAGGGATATTGTGAGACGTTGGGAGTGAGGGACACAGGGAGACGGTGGGAGTGAGGGATACGGGGAGACGGTGGGAGCGAGGGATACAGGGAGATGGTGGGAGTGAGGGATACATAGAGATGGTGGGAGTGAGGGATACGGGGAGACGGTGGGACTGAGGGATAAGCTGAGACGGTGGGAGTGAGGGTTACGGGGAGACGGTGGGAGTGAGGGGTACGGGGAGGTGGTGGGAGTGAGGGGTACGGGGAGACGGTGGGAGCGTGGGTTACGGGGAGACGGTGGGAGTAAGGGATACGGGGAGACCATGGGGGTGAGGGATACGGGGAGATGGTGAGAGTGAGTGATACGGGGAGACAGTGGGATTGAGGGATACGGGGAGACGCTGGGAGTGAGGGATACGGGGAGACAGTGAGAGTGAGGGACACGGGGAGACCGTGGGAGTGACGGACACAGGGAGACGGTGGGAGTGAGGGACACGGGGAGACGGTGGGAGTGAGGGATATGGGGAGACGGTGGGAGTGAGGGACACAGGGAAACGGTGGGAGTGAGGGATACGGGATACGGTGGGAGTGAGGGATACGGGGAGACGGTGGGAGTGAGGGATACGCGGAGATGGTGGGAGTGAGGGATACGGGGAGACGGTGGGAGCGAGGGATACAGGGAGACGGTGGGAGTGAGGGATACAGGGAGATGGTGGGGGTGAGGGACACGGGGAGACGGTGGGACTGACGGATAAGCTGAGACGGTTGGAGTGAGGGATACAGGGAGATGGTGGGAGTGAGGGATACGGGGAGACGGTGAGAGTGAGGGATACATGGTGACGGTGAGAGTGAGGGATACGGGGAGACGTTGGGAATGAGAGATACGGGGAGACCCTGGGAGTGAGGGATACGGGGAGGCGGCGGGAGTGATGGACACGGGCAGACAGTGGGAGTGAGGAATACGGGCTGACGTAGGGAGTGAGGGACAAGGGCTGACGGTGGGAGTGAGGGATTTGGGTAGACGGTGGGAGTGAGGGATACGGGGAGACATTGGGAGTGAGGGATACGGAGAGTAGGTGGGAGTGAGGGACATGGGCAGAGAGTGGGAGTGAGGGATGTGGAGAGAAGGTGGGAGTGAGGGATATGGGGAGACGGTGAGAGTGAGGGATACGGGAAGACGGTGGGAGTGAGGGATACAGGGAGACGGTGAGAGTGAGGGATACGGGTAGAGGGTGGGTGTAAGGGATACGGGGAAACGTTGGGAGTGAGGGACACGGGCAGAAAGTGGGAGTGAGGGATATGGGGAGACGGTGGGAGTGAGGGAGACGGGGAGATGGTGGGAATGAGCGATACGGGGAGACGGTGGGAGTGAGGGATACCGGGGAAGGTGGGAGTGAGGGTTACGGGGAGACAGTGGGAGTGTGGGATACGGGGAGACGGTGGGAGTGAGGGATACGGGGAGATGGTGGGTGTGAGCGACACGGGCAGACAGTGGGAGTGAGGGATATGGGGAGACGGTGGGAGTGAGGGATACGGTGGAATGTAGGAGTGAGGGATACGGTGAGATGGTGGGAGTGAGGGATACGGGGAAACGGTGGGTGTGAGGGATACGGTGAGACAATGGGAGTGAGGGATATGGAGAGACGGTGGGAGTGACGTATACGGGGAGACGGTGGGAGTGAGGGATACGGGGAGACGGTGGGAGTGAGGGATATGGGGAGATGGTGGGAGTGAGGGATACGGGTAGACGGTGGGTGTGAGGGATACGGGGAGATGGTGGGAGTGAGGGACACGGAGAGATGATGGGAGTGAGGGATACAGGGAGACGGTGGGAGTGAGGGATACAGGGAGACGGTCGGAGTGAGGGATATGGGGAGACGATGGGAGTGAGGGATACGGGGAAAAGGTGGGAGTGAGGGATACGGAGAGACGGTGGGAGTGAGGGATACGGGGAGACAGTGGGAGTGAGGGATACATGGAGATGGTGGGAGTGAGGGACACGGGCAGACAGTGGAAGTGAGGGATATGGGGAGGCAGTGGGACTGAGGGATACGGGTAGACAGTGGGAGTGAGGGATATGGGGAGACGGTGGGAGTGATGGATACGGGGTGACCATGGGAGTGAGGGATGCGGGGGACGGTGGGTGTGAGGGAAATGGGGAGACGGTGGGAGTGAGGGAGAAGGGGACACTGTGGGAGTGAAGGATACGGGGAGTCGATGGCAGTGAGGGATACGGGGAGATGGTGGGAGTGAGGGATATGGGGAGACGGTGAGAGTGAGGGACACAGGGAGACGGTGGGTGTGAGGGACACGGGGAGACGGTGGGAGTGAGGGATATGGGGAGACGGTGGGAGTGAGGGACACAGGGAGACGGTGGGAGTGAGGGATACGGGGATTGGGTGGGAGGAGGGATACGGCAGACGTTGGGAGTGAGGATTACGGGGAGGCGGTGGGAGTGAGGGATACGGGGAGATGGTGGGAGTGAGGGATACGGGGAGACGGTGGGAGCGAGGGAAACGGGGAGGCGGTGGGAGTGAGGGATACGGGGTGACGGTGGGAGTGAGGGATGCGGGGAGACGGTGGGTGTGAGGGATACGAGGAGGTGGTGGGAGTGAGGGGTACGGGGAGACGGTGGGAGTGAGGGATACGGGGAGACAGTGGGAGTGATGGATACGGGGAGACGGTGGGACTGAGGTGTACGGGAAGACCGTGGGGGTGAGGGATACGGGGAGATGGTGGGAGTGAGGGATTCGGGGAAACGGTGGGATTGAGGGTTACGGGGAGACGGTGGGAGTGAGGGATACGGGTAGACGGTGGGAGTGAGGGATACGGTGATTTGGTGGGAGTGAAGGGTACGGGGCAACGGTGGGAGTGAGGGTTACGGGGAGACGGTGGGAGTAATAGATACGGGGAGACGATGGGGGTGAGGGATACGGGGAGATGGTGAGAGTGAGTGATACGGGGAGACAGTGGGATTGAGGGATACGGGGAGATGGTGGGAGTGAGGGATGCGGGGAGACGGTGGGAGTCAGGGATACATGGAGACGGAGGGAGTGAGGGATACGGGGAGAAGGTGGGAGTGAGGGAGAAGAGTAGATGGTGGGAGTGAGGGATACGTGGAGACAGCGAGAGTGAAGGACACGGGGAGACGGCGGGAGTGACGGACACAGGGAGACGGTGGGAGTGAGGGATATTGTGAGACGTTGGGAGTGAGGGACACAGGGAGACGGTGGGAGTGAGGGATACGGGGAGACGGTGGGAGCGAGGGATACAGGGAGATGGTGGGAGTGAGGGATACGGGGAGATGGTGGGACTGAGGGATAAGCTGAGACGGTGGGAGTGAGGGTTACGGGGAGACGGTGGGAGTGAGGGGTACGGGGAGGTGGTGGGAGTGAGGGGTACGGGGAGACGGTGGGAGCGTGGGTTACGGGGTGACGGTGGGAGTAAGGGATACGGGGAGACCATGGGGGTGAGGGATACGGGGAGATGGTGAGAGTGAGTGATACGGGGAGACAGTGGGATTGAGGGATACGGGGAGACGCTGGGAGTGAGGGATACGGGGAGACAGTGAGAGTGAGGGACACGGGGAGACCGTGGGAGTGATGGACACAGGGAGACGGTGGGAGTGAGAGACACGGGGAGACGGTGGGAGTGAGGGATATGGGGAGACGGTGGGAGTGTGGGACACAGGGAAACGGTGGGAGTGAGGGATACGGGATACGGTGGGAGTGAGGGATACGGGGAGACGGTGGGAGTGAGGGATACGCGGAGATGGTGGGAGTGAGGGATACGGGGAGACGGTGGGAGCGAGGGATACAGGGAGACGGTGGGAGTGAGCGATACAGGGAGATGGTGGGGGTGAGGGACACGGGGAGACGGTGGGACTGACGGATAAGCTGAGACGGTTGGAGTGAGGGATACAGGGAGATGGTGGGAGTGAGGGATACGGGGAGACGGTGAGAGTGAGGGATACATGGTGACGGTGAGAGTGAGGGATACGGGGAGACGTTGGGAATGAGAGATACGGGGAGACCCTGGGAGTGAGGGATACGGGGAGGCGGTGGGAGTGATGGACACGGGCAGACAGTGGGAGTGAGGAATAGGGGCTGACGTAGGGAGTGAGGGACAAGGGCTGACGGTGGGAGTGAGGGATTTGGGTAGACGGTGGGAGTGAGGGATACGGGGAGACAGTGGGAGTGAGGGATACGGAGAGTAGGTGGGAGTGAGGGACATGGGCAGAGAGTGGGAGTGAGGGATGTGGAGAGAAGGTGGGAGTGAGGGATACGGGGAGACGGTGAGAGTGAGGGATACGGGAATACGGTGGGAGTGAGGGATACAGGGAGACGGTGAGAGTGAGGGATACGGGTAGAGGGTGGGTGTAAGGGATACGGGGAAACGTTGGGAGTGAGGGTTACGGGGAGACAGTGCGAGTGTGGGATACGGGGAGACGGTGGGAGTGAGGGATACGGGGAGATGGTGGGTGTGAGCGACACGGGCAGACAGTGGGAGTGAGGGATATGGGGAGACGGTGGGAGTGAGGGATACGGTGGAATGTAGGAGTGAGGGATACGGTGAGATGGTGGGAGTGAGGGATACGGGGAAACGGTGGGTGTGAGGGATACGGTGAGACAATGGGAGTGAGGGATATGGAGAGACGGTGGGAGTGACGTATACGGGGAGACGGTGGGAGTGAGGGATACGGGGAGACGGTGGGAGTGAGGGATATGGGGAGATGGTGGGAGTGAGGGATACGGGTAGACGGTGGGTGTGAGGGATACGGGGAGATGGTGGGAGTGAGGGACACGGAGAGATGATGGGAGTGAGGGATACAGGGAGACGGTGGGAGTGAGGGATACAGGGAGACGGTCGGAGTGAGGGATATGGGGAGACGATGGGAGTGAGGGATACGGGGAAAAGGTGGGAGTGAGGGATACGGAGAGACGGTGGGAGTGAGGGATACGGGGAGACAGTGGGAGTGAGGGATACATGGAGATGGTGGGAGTGAGGGACACGGGCAGACAGTGGAAGTGAGGGATATGGGGAGGCAGTGGGACTGAGGGATACGGGTAGACAGTGGGAGTGAGGGATATGGGGAGACGGTGGGAGTGATGGATACGGGGTGACCATGGGAGTGAGGGATGCGGGGGACGGTGGGTGTGAGGGAAATGGGGAGACGGTGGGAGTGAGGGAGAAGGGGACACTGTGGGAGTGAAGGATACGGGGAGTCGATGGCAGTGAGGGATACGGGGAGACGGTGGGAGTGAGGGATATGGGGAGACGGTGAGAGTGAGGGACACAGGGAGACGGTGGGAGTGAGGGACACGGGGAGACGGTGGGAGTGAGGGATATGGGGAGACGGTGGGAGTGAGGGACACAGGGAGACGGTGGGAGTGAGGGATACGGGGATTGGGTGGGAGGAGGGATACGGCAGACGTTGGGAGTGAGGATTACGGGGAGGCGGTGGGAGTGAGGGATACGGTGAGATGGTGGGAGTGAGGGATACGGGGAGACGGTGGGAGCGAGGGAAACGGGGAGGCGGTGGGAGTGAGGGATACGGGGTGACGGTGGGAGTGAGGGATGCGGGGAGACGGTGGGTGTGAGGGATACGAGGAGGTGGTGGGAGTGAGGGGTACGGGGAGACGGTGGGAGTGAGGGATACGGGGAGACAGTGGGAGTGATGGATACGGGGAGACGGTGGGACTGAGGTGTACGGGAAGACCGCGGGGGTGAGGGATACGGGGAGATGGTGGGAGTGAGGGATTCGGGGAAACGGTGGGATTGAGGGTTACGGGGAGACGGTGGGAGTGAGGGATACGGGTAGACGGTGGGAGTGAGGGATACGGTGATTTGGTGGGAGTGAAGGGTACGGGGCAACGGTGGGAGTGAGGGTTACGGGGAGACGGTGGGAGTAATAGATACGGGGAGACGATGGGGGTGAGGGATACGGGGAGATGGTGAGAGTGAGTGATACGGGGAGACAGTGGGATTGAGGGATACGGGGAGATGGTGGGAGTGAGGGATGCGGGGAGACGGTGGGAGTCAGGGATACATGGAGACGGAGGGAGTGAGGGATACGGGGAGAAGGTGGGAGTGAGGGAGAAGAGTAGATGGTGGGAGTGAGGGATACGTGGAGACAGCGAGAGTGAAGGACACGGGGAGACGGTGGGAGTGACGGACACAGGGAGACGGTGGGAGTGAGGGATATTGTGAGACGTTGGGAGTGAGGGACACAGGGAGACGGTGGGAGTGAGGGATACGGGGAGACGGTGGGAGCGAGGGATACAGGGAGATGGTGGGAGTGAGGGATACGGGGAGATGGTGGGACTGAGGGATAAGCTGAGACGGTGGGAGTGAGGGTTACGGGGAGACGGTGGGAGTGAGGGGTACGGGGAGGTGGTGGGAGTGAGGGGTACGGGGAGACGGTGGGAGCGTGGGGTACTGGGAGACGGTGGGAGCGTGGGTTACGGGGTGACGGTGGGAGTAAGGGATACGGGGAGACCATGGGGGTGAGGGATACGGGGAGATGGTGAGAGTGAGTGATACGGGGAGACAGTGGGATTGAGGGATACGGGGAGACGCTGGGAGTGAGGGATACGGGGAGACAGTGAGAGTGAGGGACACGGGGAGACCGTGGGAGTGATGGACACAGGGAGACGGTGGGAGTGAGAGACACGGGGAGACGGTGGGAGTGAGGGATATGGGGAGACGGTGGGAGTGTGGGACACAGGGAAACGGTGGGAGTGAGGGATAAGGGATACGGTGGGAGTGAGGGATACGGGGAGACGGTGGGAGTGAGGGATACGCGGAGATGGTGGGAGTGAGGGATACGGGGAGACGGTGGGAGCGAGGGATACAGGGAGACGGTGGGAGTGAGCGATACAGGGAGATGGTGGGGGTGAGGGACACGGGGAGACGGTGGGACTGACGGATAAGCTGAGACGGTTGGAGTGAGGGATACAGGGAGATGGTGGGAGTGAGGGATACGGGGAGACGGTGAGAGTGAGGGATACATGGTGACGGTGAGAGTGAGGGATACGGGGAGACGTTGGGAATGAGAGATACGGGGAGACCCTGGGAGTGAGGGATACGGGGAGGCGGTGGGAGTGATGGACACGGGCAGACATTGGGAGTGAGGAATAGGGGCTGACGTAGGGAGTGAGGGACAAGGGCTGACGGTGGGAGTGAGGGATTTGGGTAGACGGTGGGAGTGAGGGATACGGGGAGACAGTGGGAGTGAGGGATACGGAGAGTAGGTGGGAGTGAGGGACATGGGCAGAGAGTGGGAGTGAGGGATGTGGAGAGAAGGTGGGAGTGAGGGATACGGGGAGACGGTGAGAGTGAGGGATACGGGAATACGGTGGGAGTGAGGGATACAGGGAGACGGTGAGAGTGAGGGATACGGGTAGAGGGTGGGTGTAAGGGATACGGGGAAACGTTGGGAGTGAGGGACACGGGCAGAAAGTGGGAGTGAGGCATATGGGGAGACGGTGGGAGTGAGGGAGACGGGGAGATGGTGGGAATGAGCGATACGGGGAGACGGTGGGAGTGAGGGATACCGGGGAAGGTGGGAGTGAGGGTTACGGGGAGACAGTGGGAGTGTGGGATACGGGGAGACGGTGGGAGTGAGGGATACGGGGAGATGGTGGGTGTGAGCGACACGGGCAGACAGTGGGAGTGAGGGATATGGGGAGACGGTGGGAGTGAGGGATACGGTGGAATGTAGTAGTGAGGGATACGGTGAGCTGGTGGGAGTGAGGGATACGGGGAAACGGTGGGTGTGAGGGATACGGTGAGACATTGGGAGTGAGGGATATGGAGAGACGGTGGGAGTGACGTATACGGGGAGACGGTGGGAGTGAGGGATACGGGGAGATGGTGGGAGTGAGGGATACGGGTAGACGGTGGGTGTGAGGGATACGGGGAGATGGTGGGAGTGAGGGACACGGAGAGATGATGGGAGTGATGGATACAGGGAGACGGTGGGAGTGAGGGATACAGGGAGACGGTCGGAGTGAGGGATATGGGGAGACGATGGGAGTGAGGGATACGGGGAAAAGGTGGGAGTGAGGGATACGGAGAGACGGTGGGAGTGAGGGATACGGGGAGACAGTGGGAGTGAGGGATACATGGAGATGGTGGGAGTGAGGGACACGGGCAGACAGTGGAAGTGAGGGATATGGGGAGGCAGTGGGAGTGAGGGATACGGGTAGACGGTGGGAGTGAGGGATATGGGGAGACGGTGGGAGTGATGGATACGGGGTGACCATGGGAGTGAGGGATGCGGGGGACGGTGGGTGTGAGGGAAATGGGGAGACGGTGGGAGTGAGGGATACGGGGAGACGGTGGGAGTGAGGGATACGGGGAGACGGTGGGAGTAAGGGATATGGAGAGACGGTGGGAGTATTGGACACGGAGAGACGGTGGGAGTGAGGGATACGGGGAGACGGTGGGAGTGAGGGAGACGGGGAGATGGTGGGAGTGAGGGATACGTGCAGAAGGTGGGAGTGAGGGATACGGGGAGACGGTGGAGGGAGGGCTACGGCGAGATGGTGGGAGTGAGGGATACGGGGAGACGGAGGGAGTGACGGATACGGGAGATGGTGGGAGTGTGGGATACGGGGAAACGGTGGGAGTGAGGGACACTGGCAGACAGTGGGAGTGAGGGATACGGGGAGACGGTGGGAGTGAGGGATACAGAGAGATGGTGGGAGTGAGGGATACGGGAAGACGGTGGGAGTGAGGGATACGGGGAGGCGGTGAGAGTGAGGGATACGGGTAGAGGGTGGGAGTGTGGGATACGGGGAAACGGTGGGAGTGAGGGACACTGGCAGAGAGTGGGAGTGAGGGATACGGGGAGACGGTGGGAGTGAGGGATACAGAGAGATGGTGGGAGTGAGGGATATGGGGAGATGTTGGGAGTGATGGATATGGGGAGATGGTGGGAGTGAGGGATATGGGGAGACAGTGGGAGTGAGGGATACGGGGAGATGGTGGGAGTGAGGGATACGAGGAGACGGTGAGAGTGAGGGATACATGGAGACGGTGGGAGAGAGGGATACGGTGAGACAGTGGGAGTGAGGGATACGGGGAGATGGTGGGAGTGTGGGACACGGGCAGACAGTGGGAGTGAGGGATATGGGGTGGCAGTGGGAGTGAGGGATACGGGTAGACGGTGGGAGTGAGGGATATGGGGAGACGGTGGGAGTGAGGGATACAGGGAGACTGTGGGAGTGAGGGATACGGGGGACGGTTGGAGTGAGGGATACGGCGAGACAGTGGGAGTGAGGGACACGGGGAGACTGTGGGAGTGATGGATACGGTGTACGGTTGGAGTGAGGGATACAGGGAGACGGTGGGATTGAGGGATACAGAGAACGGTGGGAGTGAGGGATACGCGGAGGTGGTGGGAGTGAGGGATATGGAGAGACGGTGGGAGTGACGGACACGGGGAGATGGTGGGAGTGAGGGATACGGGGAGACGGTGGGAGAGAGGGATACCTGGGACGGTGGGAGTGAGGGATACGGAGAGACGGTGGGAGTGAGGGATACGGGGAGACGGTGGGAGTGAGGGATACGGGGAAATGGTGGGAGTGAGGGACACGGGCAGACAGTGGGAGTGAGGGATATGGGGAGACGGTGGGAGTGAGGGATACGGGGAGACAGTGGGAGTGAGCGATACGGGGAGACGGTGGGAGTGAGGGATACGGGGAGACGGTGGGAGTGAGGGATACGTGCAGAAGGTCGGAGTGAAGCATACGGGGAGACGGTGGGAGTGAGGGTTACGGCGAGAAGGTGGGAGTGAGGGATACGGGGAGGCGGTGAGAGTGAGGGATATGGGGAGATGTTGGGAGTGAGGGTTACGGGGAGATGGTGGGAATGAGCGATACGGGGAGACGGTGGGAGTGAGGGTTATAGGGGAAGGTGGGAGTGAGGGTTGCGGGGAGACAGTGGGAGTGAGGGATACGGGGAGATGGTGGGAGTGAGGGATACGGGGAGATGGTGGGAGTGAGGGATATGGGGAGACGGTAGGAGTGAGGGATACGGGCAGATCGTGGGAGTGAGGGATATGGAGAGACGGTGGGAGTGACGGACACGGGGAGGCGGTGGGAGTGAGGGATACGAGGAGACGGTGGGAGTGAGGGATGCGGGGAGATGGTGGGAGTGAGGGATACGGGGAGATGGTGGGAGCGAGGGATATGGGGAGATCGTGGGAGTGAGGGATACGGGGAGACGGTGGGAGTGAGGGACATGGGCAGAGAGTGGGAGTGAGGGATGTGGAGAGAAGGTGGGAGTGAGGGATACGGGGAGACGGTGAGAGTGATGGATACGGGAAGACGGTGGGAGTGAGGGATACAGGGAGGCGGTGAGAGTGAGGGATACGAGTAGAGGGTGGGAGTAAGGAATACGGGGAAACGTTGGGAGTGAGGGACAAGGGCAGAAAGTGGGAGTGAGGGATATGGGGAGACGGTGGGAGTGAGGGATACGGGGAGATGGTGGGAATGAGCGATACTAGGAGACGGTGGGAGTGAGGGATACCGGGGAAGGTGGGAGTGAGGGTTACGGGGAGACAGTGGGAGTGAGGGATACGGGGAGATGTTGGGTGTGAGGGACACGGGCAGACAGTGGGAGTGAGGGATATGGGGAGACGGTGGGAGTGAGGGATACGGGGGACGGTAGGAGTGAGGGATACGGGGAGATGGTGGGAGTGAGGGATACGGGGAGACGGTGGGAGTGAGGGATACGGGGAGACGGTGGGAGTGAGGGATATGGAGAGACGGTGGGAGTGAGGGATACGGGGAGACGGTGGGAGTGAGGGATACGGGGAGATGGTGGGAGTGAGGGACACGGATAGATGGTGGAAGTGAGGGATACAGGGAGACGGTGGGAGTGAGGGATACAGGGAGACGGTCGGAGTGAGGGATAGCGGGAGACGGCGGGAGTGAGGGATACGGGGAGACGGTGGCTGTGAAGAATACGTGAGATGGTGGGAGTGAGGGATACGGGGAGGTGTTGGGAGTGAGGGACACGGGCAGACAGTGGAAGTGAGGGATATGGGGAGGCAGTGGGAGTGAGGGATACGGGTAGATGGTGGGAGTGAGGGATATGGGAGACGGTGGGAGTGACGGATACGGGGTGACGGTGGGAGTGAGGGATACGGGGGACAGTGGGAGTGAGTGAAATGGGGAGACGGTGGGAGTGAGGGACATGGGCAGAGAGTGGGAGTGAGGGATGTGGAGAGAAGGTGGGAGTAAGGGATACGGGGAGACGGTGAGAGTGATGGATACGGGAAGACGGTGGGAGTGAGTGATACAGGGAGGCGGTGAGAGTGAGGGATACGAGTAGAGGGTGGGAGTAAAGAATACGGGGAAACGTTGGGAGTGAGGGACACGGGCAGAAAGTGGGAGTGAGGGATACGGGGAGATGGTGGGAATGAGCGATACTAGGAGACGGTGGGAGTGAGGGATACGGGGAGATGGTGGGAATGAGCGATACTAGGAGACGGTGGGAGTGAGGGATACGGGGAGATGGTGGGAATGAGCGATACTAGGAGACGGTGGGAGTGAGGGATACCGGGGAAGGTGGGAGTGAGGGCTCCGGGGAGACAGTGGGAGTGAGGGATACGGGGAGACGGTGGGAGTGAGGGATACGGGGAGATGTTGGGTGTGAGGGACACGGGCAGACAGTGGGAGTGAGGGATATGGGGAGACGGTGGGAGTGAGGGATACGGGGGACGGTAGGAGTGAGGGATACGGGGAGATGGTGGGAGTGAGGGATACGGGGAGACGGTGGGAGTGAGGGATACGGGGAGACGGTGGGAGTGAGGGATACGGGGAGATGGTGGGTGTGAGGGACACGGGCAGACGGTGGTTGTGAGGGATATGGGGAGACGGTGGGAATGAGGGATACAGGGGACGGTGGGAGTGAGGGATACGGGGAGATGGTGGGTGTGAGGGATACGGGGAGACGGTGGGAGTGAGGGATATGCGGAGACTGTGGGAGTGAGGGATATGGAGAGACGGTGGGAGTGAGGGATACGGGGAGACGGTGGGAGTGAGGGATACGAGGAGACGATGGGAGTGAGGGATACGGGGAGATGGTGGGAGTGAGGGATACGGGGAGATGGTAGGAGCGAGGGATAAGGGGAGATGGTGGGAGTGAGGGATATGGGGAGATGGTGGGAGTGAGGGATAAAGGGAGATGGTGGGAGTGAGGGATACGGGGAGACGGTGAGAGTGAGGGATACATGGTGACGGTGAGAGTGAGGGATACGGGGAGACGTTGGGAATGAGAGATACGGGGAGACCCTGGGAGTGAGGGATACGGGGAGGCGGCGGGAGTGATGGACACGGGCAGACATTGGGAGTGAGGAATACGGGCAGACGTAGGGAGTGAGGGACAAGGGCTGACGGTGGGAGTGAGGGATTTGGGTAGACGGTGGGAGTGAGGGATACGGGGAGACAGTGGGAGTGAGGGATACAGAGAGTAGGTGGGAGTGAGGGACATGGGCAGAGAGTGGGAGTGAGGGATGTGGAGAAAAGGTGGGAGTGAGGGATACGGGGAGACGGTGAGAGTGAGGGATACGGGAAGACGGTGGGAGTGAGGGATACAGGGAGACGGTGAGAGTGAGGGATACGAGTAGAGGGTGGGTGTAAGGGATACGGGGAAACGTTGGGAGTGAGGGACACGGGCAGAAAGTGGGAGTGAGGGATATGGGGAGACGGTGGGAGTGAGGGAGACGGGGAGATGGTGGGAATGAGCGATACGGGGAGACGGTGGGAGTGAGGGATACCGGGGAAGGTGGGAGTGAGGGTTACGGGGAGACAGTGGGAGTGTGGGATACGGGGATACGGTGGGAGTGAGGGATACGGGGAGATGGTGGGTGTGAGCGACACGGGCAGACAGTGGGAGTGAGGGATATGGGGAGACGGTGGGAGTGAGGGATACGGGGGACTGTAGGAGTGAGGGATACGGTGAGATGGTGGGAGTGAGGGATACGGGGAAACGGTGGGTGTGAGGGATACGGTGAGACAATGGGAGTGAGGGATATGGAGAGACGGTGGGAGTGACGTACACGGGGAGACGGTGGGAGTGAGGGATACGGGGAGACGGTGGGAGTGAGGGATATGGGGAGATGGTGGGAGTGAGGGATACGGGTAGACGGTTGGTGTGAGGGATACGGGGAGACAGTGGGAGTGAGGGATACATGGAGATGGTGGGAGTGAGGGACACGGGCAGACAGTGGAAGTGAGGGATATGGGGAGGCAGTGGGAGTGAGGGATACGGGTAGACGGTGGGAGTGAGGGATATGGGGAGACGGTGGGAGTGATGGATACGGGGTGACCGTGGGAGTGAGGGATGCGGGGGACGGTGGGTGTGAGGGAAATGGGGAGACGGTGGGAGTGAGGGATACGGGGAGACGGTGGGAGTGAGGGATACGGGGAGACGGTGTGAGTAAGGGATATGGAGAGACGGTGGGAGTGACGGACACGGAGAGACGGTGGGAGTGAGTGATACGGGGAGACGGTGGGAGTGAGGGATACGGGGAGATGGTGGGAGTGAGGGATACAGGGAGACGGTGGGAGTGAGGGATACGGGGAGACGGTGGGAGTTAGGGATACGGGGAGACGTTGGGAGTGAGGGATACGGGGAGACGGTGGGAGTGAGGGACCCGGGCAGACAGTGGGAGTGAGGGATCTGGGTAGTCAGTGTCCCTCACTCCCAACGTGGATATTGGAGGGATACAAGATAGCCAGGAGGGAACTGAAGAAAGGGATTAGGAGAGCTAAGAGAGGGCATGAACAATCTTTGGCGGGTAGGATCAAGGAAAACCCCAAGGCCTTTTTCACAGATGTGAGAAATATGAGAATGACTAGAGCGAGGGTAGGGTCCGATCAAGGACAGTAGCGGGAGATTGTGTATTGAGTCTGAAGAGATAGGAGATGTCTTGAATGAGTACTTTTCTTCTGTATTTACAAATGAGAGGGGCGATATTGTTGGAGAGGACAGTGTGAAACAGATTGGTAAGCTCGAGGAAATACTTGTTAGGAAGGAAGATGTGTTGGGCATTTTGAAAAACTTGAGGATAGACAAGTCCCCCGGGCCTGACGGGATATATCCAAGGATTCTATGGGAAGCAAGAGATGAAATTGCAGAGCCGTTGGCAATTATCTTTTCGTCCTCACTGTCAACAATGGTGGTACCAGGGGATTGGAGAGTGGCGAATGTCGTGTCCCTGTTCAAAAAAGGAACTAGGGATAACCCTGGGAATTACAGGCCAGTTAGTCTTACTTCGGTGGTAGGCAAAGTAATGGAAAGGGTACTGAAGGATAGGATTTCTGAGCATCTGGAAAGACACTGCTTGATTAGGGATAGTCAGCACGGATTTGTGAGGGGTAGGTCTTGCCTTACAAATCTTATTGAATTCTTTGAGGAGGTGACCAAGCATGTGGATGAAGGTAAAGCAGTGGATGTAGTGTACATGGATTTTAGTAAGGCATTTGATAAAGTTCCCCATGGTAGGCTTCTGCACAAAGTAAGGAGGCATGGGATAGTGGGAAATTTGGCCAGTTGGATAACGAACTGGCTAACCGATAGAAGTCAGAGAGTGGTGGTGGATGGCAAATATTCAGCCTGGATCCCAGTTACCAGTGGCGTACCGCAGGGATCAGTTCTGGGTCCTCTGCTGTTTGTGATTTTCATTAATGACTTGGATGAGGGAGTTGAAGGGTGGGTCAGTAAATTTGCAGACGATACGAAGATTGGTGGAGTTGTGGATAGTAAGGAGGGCTGTTGTCGGCTGCAAAGAGACATAGATAGGATGCAGAGCTGGGCTGAGAAGTGGCAGATGGAGTTTAACCCTGAAAAGTGTGAGGTTGTCCATTTTGGAAGGACAAATATGAATGCGGAATACAGGGTTAACGGTAGAGTTCTTGGCATTGTGGAGGAGCAGAGAGACCTTGGGGTCTATGTTCATACATCTTTGAAAGTTGCCACTCAAGTGGATAGAGCTGTGAAGAAGGCCTATGGTGTGCTCGCGTTCATTAACAGAGGGATTGAATTTAAGAGCCATGAGGTAATGATGCAGCTGTACAAAACTTTGGTAAGGCCACATTTGGAGTACTGTGTACAGTTCTGGTTGCCTCATTTTAGGAAGGATGTGGAAGCTCTGGAAAAGGTGCAAAGAAGATTTACCAGGATGTTGCCTGGAATGGAGAGTAGGTCTTACGAGGAAAGGTTGAGGGTGCTAGGCCTTTTCTCATTAGAGCGGAGAAGGATGAGGGGCGACTTGATAGAGGTTTATAAGATGATCAGGGGAATAGATAGAGTAGACAGTCAGAGACTTTTTCCCCAGGTGGAACACACCATTACAAGGGGACATAAATTTAAGGTGAAAGGTGGAAGATATAGGAGGGATATCAGAGGTAGGTTCTTTACCCAGAGAGTAGTGGGGGCATGGAATGCACTGCCTGTGGAAGTAGTTGAGTCGGAAACATTAGGGGCCTTCAAGCAGCTGTTGGATAGGTACATGTATTACGGGAAAATGATATAGTGTAGATTTATTTGTTCTTAAGGGCAGCACGGTAGCATTGTGGATAGCACAATTGCTTCACAGATCCATGGTCCCAGGTTCGATTCCAGCTTGGGTCATTGGCTGTGCGGAGTCTGCACGTCCTCCCCGTGTCTGCGTGGGTTTCCTCCGGGTGCTCCGGTTTCCTCCCACAGTCCAAAGATGTGCGGGTTAGGTGAATTGGCCAATGATAAATTGCCCTTAATGTCCAAATTGCCCTTGGTGTTGGGTGGAGGTGTTGAGTTTGGGTAGGGTGCACTTTCCAAGAGCTGGTGCAGACTCAAAGGGCCGAATGGCCTCCTTCTGCACAATAAATTCAATGATAATCTATGATTAATCTAGGACAAAGGTTCGGCACAACATCGTGGGCCGAAGGGCCTGTTCTGTGCTGTATTTTCTATGTTCTATGTTCTATGTTCTAGACGGTGCGAGTGAGGGATACGGGGAGAAGGTGGGAGTGAGGGATACGGAGATTAGGTGGGAGTGAGTGACATGGGCAGTGAGTGGGAGTGAGGGATGTGGGGAGAAGGTGGGAGTGAGGGATACGAGGAGACGATGAGAGTGAGGGATACGGAAAGACGGTGGGAGTGAGGGATACAGGGAGGCGGTGAGAGTGAGGGATACGGGTAGAGGGTGGTAGTAAGGGATACGGGGAAACGTTGGGAGTGAGGGACACGGGCAGACAGTGGGAGTGAGGGATATGGGGAGACGGTGGGAGTGAGGGATACGGGGAGATGGTGGGAATGAGCGATGCGGGGAGACGGTGGGAGTGAGGGATAACGGGGAAGGTGGGAGTGAGGGTTACGGGGAGACAGTGGGAGTGTGGGATACGGGGAGACGGTGGGAGTGAGGGATACGGGGAGATGGTGGGTGTGAGGGACATGGGCAGACAGTGGGAGTGAGGGATATGGGGAGACGGTGGGAGTGAGGGATACGGGGGACGGTAGGAGTGAGGGATACGGGGCGATGGTGGGAGTGAGGGATACGGGGAGACGGTGGGAGAGAGGGATATGGAGAGACGGTGGGAGTGACGGACACGGGGAGGCGGTGGGAGTGAGGGATACGGGGAGACGGTGGGAGTGAAGGATATGTGGAGATGGTGGGAGTGAGGGATACAGGGAGACGGTGGGAGTGAGGGATATGGGGGACGGTGGGAGTGAGGGATACGGGGAGACTGTGGGAGTGAGAAATACGGGGAGACGGTGGGAGTGAGGGATACCGTGCGACGCTGTGAGTGGGGGATATGGAGAGACGGTGGGAATGACGGACACGGGGAGAACGGTGGGAGTGAGGCATACGGGGAGACGGTGGGAATGAGCGAGACGGGTAGACGGTGGGAGTGAGGGATACCAGGGACGATTGGGAGTGAGGGATACGGGGAGACGGTGGGTGTGAGGAATACGGGGAGACGGTGGGAGTGAGGGATACGGGGAGGTGTTGGGAGTGAGGGACACGGGCAGACAGTGGGAGTGAGGGATATGGGGAGACGATGGGAGTGAGGGATAGGGGGAGAGGGTGGGAGTGTGGGATACGGAGAGAGGGTGGGAGTGAGGGATACGGGGAGACAGTGGGAGTGAGGGATACATGGAGATGATGGGAGTGAGGGACACGGGTAGACAGTGGGAGTGAGGGATATGGGGAGGCAGTGGGAGTGAGGGATACGGGTAGACGGTGGGAGAGAGGGATACGGGGAGACGGTGGGAGTGAGCGATACGGGGGACGGTGGGAGTGAGGGATACGGGGAGGCGGTGAGAGTGAGGGATACGGGTAGAGGGTGGTAGTAAGGGATACAGGGAGACGGTGGGTGTGAGGGATACGGAAAGACGGTGGGAGTGAGGGATACAGGGAGGCGGTGAGAGTGAGGGATACGGGTAGAGGGTGGTAGTAAGGGATACGGGGAAACGTTGGGAGTGAGGGACACGGGCAGACAGTGGGAGTGAGGGATATGGGGAGACGGTGGGAGTGTGGGATACGGGGAGATGGTGGGAATGAGCGATGCGGGGAGACGGTGGGAGTGAGGGATACCGGGGAAGGTGGGAGTGAGGGTTACGGGGAGACAGTGGGAGTGTGGGATACGGGGAGACGGTGGGAGTGAGGGATACGGGGAGATGGTGGGTGTGAGGGACACGGGCAGACAGTGGGAGTGAGGGATATGGGGAGACGGTGGGAGTGAGGGATACGGGGGACAGTAGGAGTGAGGGATACGGCGAGATGGTGGGAGTGAGGGATACGGGGCGATGGTGGGAGTGAGGGATACGGGGAGACGGTGGGAGAGAGGGATATGGAGAGACGGTGGGAGTGACGGACACGGGGAGACGGTGGGAGTGAGGGATACGGGGAGACGGTGGGAGTGAAGGATATGTGGAGATGGTGGGAGTGAGGGATACAGGGAGACGGTGGGAGTGAGGGATATGGGGGACGGTGGGAGTGAGGGATACGGGGAGACGGTGGGAGTGAGGAATACGGGGAGACGGTGGGAGTGAGGGATACGGGGCGACGCTGTGAGTGGGGGATATGGAGAGACGGTGGGAATGACGGACACGGGGAGAACGGTGGGAGTGAGGCATACGGGGAGACGGTGGGAATGAGTGAGATGGGTAGACGGTGGGAGTGAGGGATACCGGGGACGGTGGGAGTGAGGGATACGGGGAGACGGTGGGTGTGAGGAATACGGGGAGACGGTGGGAGTGAAGGATACGGGGAGGTGTTGGGAGTGAGGGACACGGGCAGACAGTGGGAGTGAGGGATATGGGGAGACGATGGGAGTGAGGGATACGTGGAGATGATGGGAGTGAGGGACACGGGTAGACAGTGGGAGTGAGGGATATGGGGAGGCAGTGGGAGTGAGGGATACGGGTAGACGGTGGGAGAGAGGAATACGGGGAGACGGTGGGAGTGAGCGATACGGGGGACGGTGGGAGTGAGGGAAATGGGGAGACGGTGGGTGTGAGGGATACGGGGAGACGGTGGGAGTGAGGAATACGGGGAGACGGTGGTAGTGAGGGATACGGGGAGACGGTGGGAGTGACGGATACGGGGAAATGGTGTGAGTGAGGGACACGGGCAGACAGTGGGAGTGAGGGATATGGGGAGATGGTGGGCGTGAGGCATACGGGGAGACGGTGGGAGTGAGGGATACGTGCAGAAGGTTGGAGTGAGGGATACGGGGAGACGGTGGGAGTGAGGGATACGGCGAGACGGTGGGAGTGAGGGATACGGGGAGGCGGTGAGAGTGAGGGATATGGGGAGACGGTGGGAGTGAGGGGTACGGGGAGATGGTGGGAATGAGCGATACGGGGAGACGGTGGGAGTGAGGGATACAGGGGACGGTGGGAGTGAGGGATACGGGGAGATGGTGGGAGTGAGGGATACGGGTAGACGATGGGAGTGAGGGATACGGGGAGACGGTGGGAGTGAGGGATATGGAGAGACGGTGGGAGTGACGGACACGGGGAGACGGTGGGAGTGAGGCATACGAGGAGACGGTGGGAGTGAGGGATACGGGGAGATGGTGGGAGTGAGGGATACGGGGAGACGGTGGGAGTGAGGGATACGGGGAGACGGTGGGAGTGAGGGATACGGGGAAACGGTGGGAGTGAGGGACACTGGGAGACAGTGGGAGTGAGGGATATGGGGAGACGGTGGGAGTGAGGGATACAGAGAGATGGTGGGAGAGAGGGATATGGGGAGATGGTGGGAGTGAGGGATACGGGGAGATGGTGGGAGCGAGGGATATGGGGAGATGGTGGGAGTGAGGGATACGGGGAGGCAGTGAGAGTGAGGGATACGGGTAGAGGGTGGGAGTAAGGGATACAGAGAGACGGTGAGAGCGAGGGTTACGGGGAGAAGGTGGGTGTGAGAGATACAGGGAATCGTTGGTATGAGGGATATGGGGAGACGGTGGGAGTGAGGGATACGGGAAGACAGTGGGAATGAGGGATACGGGGAGGTGGTGAGAGTGAGGGATACGGGTAGAGGGTGGGAGTGAGGGATACGGGGAGACGGTGGGTGTGAGGGATATGGGAAGACGGTGGGACTGAGGAATACAGAGAGATGGTGGGAGAGAGGGATATGAGGAGATGGTGGGAGTGAGGGATACGGGGAGATGGTGGGACCGAGGGGTATGGGGAGATGGCGGGAGTGAGGGATAAAGGGAGATGGTGGGAGTGAGGGACACGGGGAGACGGTGAGAGTGAGGGATACATGATGACGGTGAGAGTGAGGGATACGGGGAGACATTGCGAGTGAGGTATACGGGCAGACGGTGGGAGTGAGGGACAAGGGCTGACGGTGGGAGTGAGGGATATGGGTAGACGGTGCGAGTGAGGGCTACGGGGAGATGGTGGGAGTGAGGGATACGGAGATTAGGTGGGAGTGAGTGACATGGGCAGTGAGTGGGAGTGAGGGATGTGGGGAGAAGGTGGGAGTGTGGGATACGGGGAGACGGTGAGAGTGAGCGATACGGAAAGACGGTGGGAGTGAGGGATACAGGGAGGCGGTGAGAGTGAGGGATACGGGTAGAGGGTGGTAGTAAGGGATACGGGGAAACGTTGGGAGTGAGGGACACGGGCAGACAGTGGGAGTGAGGGATATGGGGAGACGGTGGGAGTAAGGGATACGGGGAGATGGTGGGAATGAGCGATGCGGGGAGACGGTGGGAGTGAGGTGTACCGGGGAAGGTGGGAGTGAGGGTTACGGGGAGACAGTGGGAGTGTGGGATACGGGGAGACGGTGGGAGTGAGGGATACGGGGAGATGGTTGGTGTGAGGGACACGGGCAGTCAGTGGGAGTGAGGGATATGGGGAGACGGTGGGAGTGAGGGATACGGGGGACGATAGCAGTGAGCGATATGGGGAGATGGTGGGAGTGAGGGATACGGGGAGATGGTGGGAGGGAGGGATACAGGAAGACGGTGGGAGTGAGGGATACGGGGCGATGCTGTGAGTGGGGGATATGGAGAGACGGTGGGAGTAACGGACACGGGGAGAACGGTGGGAGTGAGGGATACGGGGAGACGGTGGGAATGAGCGAGACGGGTAGACGGTGGGAGTGAGGGATACCGGGGACGGTGGGAGTGAAGGGTTACGGGGAGACGGTGGGTGTGAGGAATACGGGGAGACGGTGGGAGTGAGGGATACGGGGAGGTTTTGGGAGTGAGGGACACGGGCAGACAGTGGGAGAGAGGGATAGGGGGAGACGGTGGGAGTGAGCGATACGGGTTCGGTGGGTGTGAGGGAAATGGGGAGACAGTGGGAGTGAGGGATACGGGGAGACGGTGGGAGTGTGGGATACGGGGAGATGATGGGAGTGAGGGATACGGCGAGACGGTGGGAGTGAGGGATAACGGGAGACGGTGGGAGTGAGGGATACGGGGAGACGGTGGGTGTGAGGAATACGGGGAGATGGTGGGAGTGAGGGATACGGAGAGACGGTGGGAGTGAGGGATACCGGGAGACATTGGGAGTGAGGGATAACGGGAGACGGTGGGAGTGAGGGATACGGGGAGACGGTGGGTGTGAGGAATACGGGGAGATGGTGGGAGTGAGGGATACGGAGAGACGGTGGGAGTGAGGGATACGGGGAGACATTGGGAGTGAGGGATACGGAGAGATGGTGGGAGTGACGGACACGGGCAGACAGTGGAAGTGAGGGATATGGGGAGGCAGTGGGAGTGAGGGACATGGGTAGACGGTGGGAGTGAGGGATATGGGGAGACGGTGGGAGTGACGGATACGGGTTGACGGTGGGAGTGAGGGATGCGGGGGACGGTGGGAGTGAGGGAAATGGGGAGACGGTGGGAGTGAGGGATACGGGGAGACGGTGGGAGTGAGGGATACGGGGAGACGGTGGGAGTGAGGGATATGGAGAGACGGTGGGAGTGACGGACACGGAGAGACGGTGGGAGTGAGGGATACGGGGAGATGGTGGGAGTGAGGGACACGGAGAGAAGGTGGGAGTGAGGGATACGGGGAGATGGTGGGAGTGAGGGACACGGAGAGACGGTCGGAGTGAGGGATACCGGGAGACGGTGGGAGTGAGCGATACGGGGAGACAGTGGGAGTGAGAGATACGGCGAGATGGCGGGAGTGACGGACACGGGGAGATGGTGGGAGTGAGGGATACGGGAGATGGTGGGAGTAAGGGATGTGGGGAGACGGTGGGAGTGAGGGATACATGGAGAAGGTGGGAGTGAGGGATACGGGGAGACGGTGGGAGTGAGGGATACGGCGGGATGGTGGGAGTGAGGGATACGGAGAGACCGGGGGAGTGAGGGAATCGGGGAGACGGTGGGAGTGAGAGATATGGAGAGGCGGTGGGAGTGACGGACACGGGGAGACGGTGGGAGTGAGTTATACGTGGAGAAGGTGGGAGTGAAGGATACGGCGTGACGGTGGGAGTGAGGAATACGGCGAGACGGTGGGAGTGAGGGGGACGGGGTGACGGAGGGAGTGAGGGATACGGGAGATGGTGGGAGTAAGGGATGTGGGGCGATGGTGGGAGTGAGGGAGACAGTGGGAGTGAGGGATACGGAAAGACAGTGGGAATGAGGGATACGGGGAGGCGGTGAGAGTGAGGGACACGGGGAGACGGTGGGAGTGAGGGATACGGGTAGATGGTGGGAGTGAGGGATACGGGGAGACGGTGGGAGTGAGGGACACGGGGAGACGGTGGGAGTGAGGGACACGCAGAGATGGTGGGAGTGAGGGATACAGGGAGACGATGGGAGTGAAGGATACAGGCAGACGGTCGGAGTGTGGGATAACGGGAGACGGTGGGAGTGAGGGATACGGGGAGACGGTGGGTGTGAGGAATACGGGGAGATGGTGGGAGTGAGGGATACGGAGAGACGGTGGGAGTGAGGGATACGGAGAGATGGTGGGAGTGAGGGATGTGGGGCGATGGTGGGAGTGAGGGAGACAGTGGGAGTGAGGGATACGGAAAGACAGTGGGAATGAGGGATACGGGGAGGCGGTGAGAGAGAGGGATACGGGTAGAGGGTGGGAGTGAGGGATACGGGGAAACGGTGGGAGTGAGGGACACTGGCAGACAGTGGGAGTGAGGGATATGGGGAGACTGTGGTAGTGAGGGATACAGAGAGATGGTGGGAGAGAGGGATATGGGGAGATGGTGGGAGTGAGGGATACGGGGAAATGGTGGGAGCGAGGGATATGGGGAGATGGTGGGAGTGAAGGATACGGGGAGATGGTGGGAGTGAGGGATATGGGGAGATGGTGGGAGTGAGGGAAAAAGGGAGATGGTGGGAGTGAGGGATATGGGGAGACGGTGAGAGTGAGGGATACATGGTGACAGTGAGAGTGAGGGATACGGGGAGACGGTGGGAGTGACGGATACAGGGATACGTTGGGAATGAGAGATACGGGGAGACCCTGGGAGTGAGGGATACGGGGAGGCGGTGGGAGTGATGGACACGGGCAGACAGTGGGAGTGAGCTATACGGGCAGACGGTGGGAGTGAGGGACAAGGGCAGACGGTGGGAGTGAGGGACATGGGCAGAGATTGGGAGTGAGGGATTTGGGGAGACGGTGGGAGTGAGGGACATGGGCAGAGATTGGGAGTGAGGGATTTGGGGAGACGGTGGGAGTGAGGGATTCGGGGAGACGGTGGGAGTGAGGGATACGGGAAGACGGTGGGAGTGAGGGATACGGGGAGACGGTGGGAGTGAGGGTTACGGGGAGACGGTGGGAATGAGCGATACGGGGAGACGGTGGGAGTGAGGGATACCGGTGAAGGTGGGAGTGAGTGTTACGGGGAGACAGTGGGAGTGAGAGATACGGCGAGATGGTGGGATTGAGGGATACGGGGAGACGGTGGGAGTGAGGGATACGGGGAGACGGTGGGAGTGAGGGATACGGGCAGACGGTGGGAGTGAGGGATTCGGGGAGACGGGGGGAGTGAGGGACACGGAGAGATGGTGGGAGTGAGGGATACAGGGAGACGGTGGGAGTGAGGGATACGGGGAGACGGTGGGAGTGAGGGATACGGGGGACGGTGGGAGTGAGGGATACGGGGAGACGGTGGGAGTGAGGGATACGGGGAGATGGTGGGAATGAGCGAGACGGGTAGACGGTGGGAGTGCGGGATACCGGGGACGGTGGGAGTGAGCGATATGGGGAGACGGTGGGTGTGAGGAATACGGGGAGACGGTGGGAGTGAGGGATACGGGGAGGTGTTGGGAGTGAGGGACACGGGCAGACAGTGGGAGTGAGGGATGTGGGGAGACGATGGGAGTAAGGGATACGGGGAGAGGGTGGGAGTGAGAGAGACGGTGGGAGTGAGGGATACGGGGAGACAGTGGGAGTGAAGGATACATGGAGATGGTGGGAGTGAGGGACACGGGCAGGCAGTGGGAGTGAGGGATATGGGGAGGCAGTGGGAGTGAGGGATACGGGTAGACGGTGGGAGTGAGGGATATGGGGAGATGGTGGGAGTGACGGATACGGGGAGACGGTGGGAGTGAGGGATACGGGGGACGGTGGGAGTGAGGGAAATGGGGAGACGGTGGGAGTGAGGGATACGGGGAGACGGTGGGAGTGAGGGATACGGGGAGGCGGTGAGAGTGAGGGATACGGGTAGAGGGTGGGAGTAAGGGATACGGGGAAACGGTGGGAGTGAGGGACACGGGCAGACAGTGAGAGTGAGGGATATGGGGAGATGGTGGGAGTGAGGGATAAGGGGAGATGGTGGGAATGAGCGATACGGGGAGACGGTGGGAGTGAGGGATACCGGGGAAGGTGGGAGTGAAGGTTACGGGGAGACGGTGTGAGTGAGGGATACGGGGGACGATGGGAGTGAGGGATACGGGGAGATGGTGGGAGTGAGGGATACGGGGAGACGGTGGGCGTGAGGAATACGGGGAGATGGTGGGAGTGAGGGATATGGAGAGACGGTGGGAGTGACGGACACGGGGAGACGGTGGGAGTGAGGGATACGGGGAGACGGTGGGAGTGAGAGATACGGGGAGATGGTGGGAGTGAGGGATACGGGGAGACATTGGGAGTGAGGGATACGGGGAGACGGTGGGAGTGAGGGATACGGGGAGACGGTGGGAGTGAGGGATTCGTGGAGACGGGGGGAGTGAGGGACACGGAGAGATGGTGGGAGTGAGGGATACAGGGAGACGGTGGGAGTGAGGGATACCGGGAGGCTCTCGGAGTGAGGGATACGGGGAGATGGTGGGAGTGAGGGATGCGGGGAGATTGTGGGAGTGAGGGATACGGGGAGAAGCTGGGAGTGAGGGATACGGGGAGACAGTGGGAGTGAAGGATACATGGAGATGGTGGGAGTGAGGGACCCGGGCAGGCAGTGGGAGTGAGGGATATGGGGAGGCAGTGGGAGTGAGGGATACGGGTAGACGGTGGGAGTGAGGGATATGGGGAGATGGTGGGAGTGACGGATACAGGGAGACGGTGGGAGTGAGGGATACGGGGGACGGTGGGAGTGAGGGAAATGGGGAGACGGTGGGAGTGAGGTATACGGGGAGACGGTGGGAGTGAGGGATACGGGGAGGCGGTGAGAGTGAGGGATACGGGTAGAGGGTGGGAGTAAGGGATACGGGGAAACGGTGGGAGTGAGGGACACGGGCAGACAGTGAGAGTGAGGGATATGGGGAGATGGTGGGAGTGAGGGATAAGGGGAGATGGTGGGAATGAGCGATACGGGGAGACGGTGGGAGTGAGGGATACCGGGGAAGGTGGGAGTGAAGGTTACGGGGAGACGGTGTGAGTGAGGGATACGGGGGACGATGGGAGTGAGGGATACGGGGAGATGGTGGGAGTGAGGGATACGGGGAGACGGTGGGCGTGAGGAATACGGGGAGATGGTGGGAGTGAGGGATATGGAGAGACGGTGGGAGTGACGGACACGGGGAGACGGTGGGAGTGAGGGATACGGGGAGACGGTGGGAGTGAGAGATACGGGGAGATGGTGGGAGTGAGGGATACGGGGAGACATTGGGATTGAGGGATACGGGGAGACGGTGGGAGTGAGGGATACGGGGAGACGGTGGGAGTGAGGGATTCGGGGAGACGGGGGGAGTGAGGGACACGGAGAGATGGTGGGAGTGAGGGATACAGGGAGACGGTGGGAGTGAGGGATACAGGGAGGCTGTCGGAGTGAGGGATACGGGGAGATGGTGGGAGTGAGGGATGCGGGGAGATTGTGGGAGTGAGGGATACGGGGAGACGGTGGGAGTGAGGTATACGGGGGACGGTGGGTGTGAGGGATACGGGGAGATGGTGGGAGTGAGGGATACGTGGAGACGGTGGGAGTGAGGGATACGGGGAGACGCATTGAGTGGGGGATATGGAGAGACGGTGGGAGTGACGGACACGGGGAGAACGGTGGGAGTGAGGGATACGGGGAGACGGTGGGTATGAGCGAGACGGGTAGGCGGTGGGAGTGAGGGATACCGGGGACGGTGGGAGTGAGGGATACGGGGAGACGGTGGGTGTGAGGAATACGGGGAGACGGTGGGAGTGAGGGATACGGGGAGGTGTTGGGAGTGAGGGACACGGGCAGACAGTGGGTTTGAGGGATGTGGGGAGACGATGGGAGTAAGGGATACGGGGAGAGGGTGGGAGTGAGGGATACGGAGAGACGGTGGGAGTGAGGGATACGGGGAGACAGAGGGAGTGAGGGATACATGGAGATGGTGGGAGTGTGGGACACGGGCAGACAGTGGGAGTGAGGGATATGGGGAGGCAGTGGGAGTGAGGGATACGGGCAGACGGTGGGAGTGAGGGATATGGGGAGACGGTGGGAGTGACGGATACGGGGAGACGGTGGGAGTGAGGGATACGGGGGACGGTGGGAGTGAGGGAAATGGGGAGACGGTGGGAGTGAGGGACAAGTGCTGACGGTGGGAGTGAGGGATATGGGTAGACGGTGCGAGTGAGGGCTACGAGGAGACGGTGGGAGTGAGGGATACGGAGATTAGGTGGGAGTGAGTGACATGGGCAGTGAGTGGGAGTGAGGGATGTGGGGAGAAGGTAGGAGTGAGGGATACGGGGAGACGGTAAGAGTGAGGGATACGGAATGACGGTGGGAGTGAGGGATACAGGGAGGCGGTGAGAGTGAGGGATACGGGTAGAGGGTGGTAGTAAGGGATACGGGGAAACGTTGGGAGTGAGGGACACGGGCAGACAGTGGGAGTGAGGGATATGGGGAGACGGTGGGAGTAAGGGATACGGGGAGATGGTGGGAATGAGCGATGCGGGGAGACGGTGGGAGTGAGGGGTACCGGGGAAGGTGGGAGTGAGGGTTAAGGGGAGACAGTGGGAGTGTGGGATACGGGGTGATGGTGGGAGTGAGGGACACGGGGAGTTGGTGGGTGTGAGGGACACGGGCAGTCAGTGGGAGTGAGGGATATGGGGAGACGGTGGGAGTGAGGGATACGGGGGACGATAGCAGTGAGGGATACGGGGAGATGGTGGGAGTGAGGGATACGGGGAGATGGTGGGAGTGAGGGATACGGGGAGACGGTGGGAGAGAGGGATATGGAGAGACGGTGGGAGTGACGGACACGGGGAGACAGTGGGATTGAGGGATACGGGGAGACGGTGGGAGTGAGGGATATGGGGAGATGGTGGGAGTGAGGGATACAGGGAGACGGTGGGACTGAGGGATACGGTGGGAACGGTGGGAGTGAGGGATACGGGGAGACGGTGGGAGTGAGGGATACGGGGCGACTCTGTGAGTGGGGGATATGGAGAGACGGTGGGAGTGACGGACACGGGGAGAACAGTGGGAGTGAGGGATACGGGGGGATGGTGGGAATGAGCGAGACGGGTAGACGGTGGGAGTGAGGGATACCAGGGACGGTGGGAGTGAAGGGTTACGGGGAGACGGTGGGTGTGAGGAATACTGGGAGACGGTGGGAGTGAGGGATACGGGGAGGTGTTGGGAGTGAGGGACACGGGCAGACAGTGGGAGTGAGGGATATGGGGAGACGGTGGGAGTGAGGGACAAGTGCAGACGGTGGGAGTGAGGGACATGGGCAGAGATTGGGAGTGAGGGATTTGGGGAGACGGTGGGAGTGAGGGATTCGGGGAGACGGTGGGAGTGAGGGATACGGGAAGACGGTGGGAGTGAGGGATACGGGGAGACGGTGGGAGTGAGGGTTACGGGGAGACGGTGGGA
Organism: Scyliorhinus torazame; assembly: GCF_047496885.1. NCBI lineage: Eukaryota > Metazoa > Chordata > Chondrichthyes > Carcharhiniformes > Scyliorhinidae > Scyliorhinus > Scyliorhinus torazame. The sequence continues at coordinate 82,874,743 of NC_092722.1, forward strand.
ATGAGCGATACGGGGAGACGGTGGGAGTGAGGGATACCGGTGAAGGTGGGAGTGAGTGTTACGGGGAGACAGTGGGAGTGAGAGATACGGGGAGATGGTGGGATTGAGGGATACGGGGAGACGGTGGGAGTGAGGGATACGGGGAGACGGTGGGAGTGAGGGATACGGGCAGACGGTGGGAGTGAGGGATTCGGGGAGACGGGGGGAGTGAGGGACACGGAGAGATGGTGGGAGTGAGGGATACAGGGAGACGGTGGGAGTGAGGGATACGGGGAGACGGTGGGAGTGAGGGATACGGGGGACGGTGGGAGTGAGGGATACGGGGAGACGGTGGGAGTGAGGGATACGGGGAGATGGTGGGAATGAGCGAGACGGGTAGACGGTGGGAGTGCGGGATACCGGGGACGGTGGGAGTGAGCGATACGGGGAGACGGTGGGTGTGAGGAATACGGGGAGACGGTGGGAGTGAGGGATACGGGGAGGTGTTGGGAGTGAGGGACACGGGCAGACAGTGGGAGTGAGGGATGTGGGGAGACGATGGGAGTAAGGGATACGGGGAGAGGGTGGGAGTGAGAGAGACGGTGGGAGTGAGGGATACGGGGAGACAGTGGGAGTGATGGATACATGGAGATGGTGGGAGTGAGGGACACGGGCAGGCAGTGGGAGTGAGGGATATGGGGAGGCAGTGGGAGTGAGGGATACGGGTAGACGGTGGGAGTGAGGGATATGGGGAGATGGTGGGAGTGACGGATACGGGGAGACGGTGGGAGTGAGGGATACGGGGGACGGTGGGAGTGAGGGAAATGGGGAGACGGTGGGAGTGAGGGATACGGGGAGACGGTGGGAGTGAGGGATACGGGGAGGCGGTGAGAGTGAGGGATACGGGTAGAGGGTGGGAGTAAGGGATACGGGGAAACGGTGGGAGTGAGGGACACGGGCAGACAGTGAGAGTGAGGGATATGGGGAGATGGTGGGAGTGAGGGATAAGGGGAGATGGTGGGAATGAGCGATACGGGGAGACGGTGGGAGTGAGGGATACCGGGGAAGGTGGGAGTGAAGGTTACGGGGAGACGGTGTGAGTGAGGGATACGGGGGACGATGGGAGTGAGGGATACGGGGAGATGGTGGGAGTGAGGGATACGCGGAGACGGTGGGCGTGAGGAATACGGGGAGATGGTGGGAGTGAGGGATATGGAGAGACGGTGGGAGTGACGGACACGGGGAGACGGTGGGAGTGAGGGATACGGGGAGACGGTGGGAGTGAGAGATACGGGGAGATGGTGGGAGTGAGGGATACGGGGAGACATTGGGAGTGAGGGATACGGGGAGACGGTGGGAGTGAGGGATACGGGGAGACGGTGGGAGTGAGGGATTCGTGGAGACGGGGGGAGTGAGGGACACGGAGAGATGGTGGGAGTGAGGGATACAGGGAGACGGTGGGAGTGAGGGATACAGGGAGGCTCTCGGAGTGAGGGATACGGGGAGATGGTGGGAGTGAGGGATGCGGGGAGATTGTGGGAGTGAGGGATACGGGGAGACGGTGGGAGTGAGGGATACGGGGAGACAGTGGGAGTGAAGGATACATGGAGATGGTGGGAGTGAGGGACACGGGCAGGCAGTGGGAGTGAGGGATATGGGGAGGCAGTGGGAGTGAGGGATACGGGTAGACGGTGGGAGTGAGGGATATGGGGAGATGGTGGGAGTGACGGATACGGGGAGACGGTGGGAGTGAGGGATACGGGGGACGGTGGGAGTGAGAGAAATGGGGAGACGGTGGGAGTGAGGGATACGGGGAGACGGTGGGAGTGAGGGATACGGGGAGGCGGTGAGAGTGAGGGATACGGGTAGAGGGTGGGAGTAAGGGATACGGGGAAACGGTGGGAGTGAGGGACACGGGCAGACAGTGAGAGTGAGGGATATGGGGAGATGGTGGGAGTGAGGGATAAGGGGAGATGGTGGGAATGAGCGATACGGGGAGACGGTGGGAGTGAGGGATACCGGGGAAGGTGGGAGTGAAGGTTACGGGGAGACGGTGTGAGTGAGGGATACGGGGGACGATGGGAGTGAGGGATACGGGGAGATGGTGGGAGTGAGGGATACGGGGAGACGGTGGGCGTGAGGAATACGGGGAGATGGTGGGAGTGAGGGATATGGAGAGACGGTGGGAGTGACGGACACGGGGAGACGGTGGGAGTGAGGGATACGGGGAGACGGTGGGAGTGAGAGATACGGGGAGATGGTGGGAGTGAGGGATACGGGGAGACATTGGGATTGAGGGATACGGGGAGACGGTGGGAGTGAGGGATACGGGGAGACGGTGGGAGTGAGGGATTCGGGGAGACGGGGGGAGTGAGGGACACGGAGAGATGGTGGGAGTGAGGGATACAGGGAGACGGTGGGAGTGAGGGATACAGGGAGGCTGTCGGAGTGAGGGATACGGGGAGATGGTGGGAGTGAGGGATGCGGGGAGATTGTGGGAGTGAGGGATACGGGGAGACGGTGGGAGTGAGGTATACGGGGGACGGTGGGAGTGAGGGATACGGGGAGATGGTGGGAGTGAGGGATACGTGGAGACGGTGGGAGTGAGGGATACGGGGAGACGCATTGAGTGGGGGATATGGAGAGACGGTGGGAGTGACGGACACGGGGAGAACGGTGGGAGTGAGGGATACGGGGAGACGGTGGGTATGAGCGAGACGGGTAGGCGGTGGGAGTGAGGGATACCGGGGACGGTGGGAGTGAGGGATACGGGGAGACGGTTGGTGTGAGGAATACGGGGAGACGGTGGGAGTGAGGGATACGGGGAGGTGTTGGGAGTGAGGGACACGGGCAGACAGTGGGTTTGAGGGATGTGGGGAGACGATGGGAGTAAGGGATACGGGGAGAGGGTGGGAGTGAGGGATACGGAGAGACGGTGGGAGTGAGGGATACGGGGAGACAGAGGGAGTGAGGGATACATGGAGATGGTGGGAGTGTGGGACACGGGCAGACAGTGGGAGTGAGGGATATGGGGAGGCAGTGGGAGTGAGGGATACGGGCAGATGGTGGGAGTGAGGGATATGGGGAGACGGTGGGAGTGACGGATACGGGGAGACGGTGGGAGTGAGGGATACGGGGGACGGTGGGAGTGAGGGAAATGGGGAGACGGTGGGAGTGAGGGACAAGTGCTGACGGTGGGAGTGAGGGATATGGGTAGACGGTGCGAGTGAGGGCTACGAGGAGACGGTGGGAGTGAGGGATACGGAGATTAGGTGGGAGTGAGTGACATGGGCAGTGAGTGGGAGTGAGGGATGTGGGGAGAAGGTAGGAGTGAGGGATACGGGGAGACGGTAAGAGTGAGGGATACGGAATGACGGTGGGAGTGAGGGATACAGGGAGGCGGTGAGAGTGAGGGATACGGGTAGAGGGTGGTAGTAAGGGATACGGGGAAACGTTGGGAGTGAGGGACACGGGCAGACAGTGGGAGTGAGGGATATGGGGAGACGGTGGGAGTAAGGGATACAGGGAGATGGTGGGAATGAGCGATGCGGGGAGACGGTGGGAGTGAGGGGTACCGGGGAAGGTGGGAGTGAGGGTTACGGGGAGACAGTGGGAGTGGGGGATACGGGGTGATGGTGGGAGTGAGGGATACGGGGAGTTGGTGGGTGTGAGGGACACGGGCAGTCAGTGGGAGTGAGGGATATGGGGAGACGGTGGGAGTGAGGGATACGGGGGACGATAGCAGTGAGGGATACGGGGAGATGGTGGGAGTGAGGGATACGGGGAGAAGGTGGGAGTGAGGGATACGGGGAGACGGTGGGAGAGAGGGATATGGAGAGACGGTGGGAGTGACGGACACGGGGAGACAGTGGGATTGAGGGATACGGGGAGACGGTGGGAGTGAGGGAAATGGGGAGATGGTGGGAGTGAGGGATACAGGGAGACGGTGGGATTGAGGGATACGGTGGGAACGGTGGGAGTGAGGGATACGGGGAGACGGTGGGAGTGAGGAATACAGGGAGGCGGTGGGAGTGAGGGATACGGGGCGACTCTGTGAGTGGGGGATATGGAGAGACGGTGGGAGTGACGGACACGGGGAGAACGGTGGGAGTGAGGGATACGGGGGGATGGTGGGAATGAGCGAGACGGGTAGACGGTGGGAGTGAGGGATACCAGGGACGGTGGGAGTGAAGGGTTACGGGGAGACGGTGGGTGTGAGGAATACTGGGAGACGGTGGGAGTGAGGGATACGGGGAGGTGTTGGGAGTGAGGGACACGGGCAGACAGTGGGAGTGAGGGATATGGGGAGACGATGGGAGTGAGGGATAGGGGGAGAGGGTGGGAGTGTGGGATACGGAGAGAGGGTGGGAGTGAGGGTTACGGGGAGACAGTGGGAGTGAGGGATACATGGAGATGATGGGAGTGAGGGACACGGGCAGACAGTGGGAGTGAGGGATATGGGGAGGCAGTGGGAGTGAGGGATACGGGTAGACGGTGGGAGAGAGGGATAGGGGGAGACGGTGGGAGTGAGGGAAACGGGTATACGGTGGGAGTGAGGGATACGGGGAGACGGTGGGAGTGAGGGACACGCAGAGATGGTGGGAGTGAGGGATACAGGGAGACGATGGGAGTGAGGGATACGGGGAGACGGTGGGAGTGAGGGATACAGGCAGACGGTCGGAGTGTGGGATAAAGGGAGACGGTGGGAGTGAGGGATACGGGGAGACGGTGGGTGTGAGGAATACGGGGAGATGGTGGGAGTGAGGGATACGGAGAGACGGTGGGAGTGAGGGATATGGGGAGACGGTGGGAGTGACGGATACGGGTTGACGGTGGGAGTGAGGGATGCGGGGGACGGTGGGAGTGAGGGAAATGGGGAGACGGTGGGAGTGAGGGATACGGGGAGACGGTGGGAGTGAGGGATACGGGGAGACGGTGGGAGTGAGGTATATGGAGAGACGGTGGTAGTGACGGACACGGAGAGATGGTGGGAGTGAAGGATACGGGGAGATGGTGGGAGTGAGGGACACGGAGAGAAGGTGGGAGTGAGGGATACGGGGAGATGGTGGGAGTGAGGGACATGGAGAGACGGTCGGAGTGAGGGATACCGGGAGACGGTGGGAGTGAGCGATACGGGGAGACAGTGCGAGTGAGAGATACGGCGAGATGGCGGGAGTGACGGACACGGGGAGATGGTGGGAGTGAGGGATACGGGAGATGGTGGGAGTAAGGGATGTGGGGAGACGGTGGGAGTGAGGGATACGTGGAGAAGGTGGGAGTGAGGGATACGGGGAGATGGTGGGAGTGAGGGATACGGCGGGATGGTGGGAGTGAGGGATACGGAGAGACCGGGGGAGTGAGGGATACGGAGAGATGGTGGGAGTGAGAGATATGGAGAGACGGTGGGAGTGACGGACACGGGGAGACGGTGGGAGTGAGTTATACGTGGAGAAGGTGGGAGTGAAGGATACGGCGAGACGGTGGGAGTGAGGAATACGGCGAGACGGTGGGAGTGAGGGGTACGGGGTGACGGAGGGAGTGAGGGATACGGGAGATGGTGGGAGTAAGGGATGTGGGGCGATGGTGGGAGTGAGGGAGACAGTGGGAGTGAGGGATACGGGGAGACGGCGGGAGTGAGGGATGCGGGAAGACAGTGGGAATGAGGGATACGGGGAGGCGGTGAGAGTGAGGGATACGGGTAGAGGGTGGGAGTGAGGGATACGGGGAAACGGTGGGAGTGAGGGACACTGGCAGACAGTGGGAGTGAGGGATATGGGGAGACTGTGGGAGTGAGGGATACAGAGAGATGGTGGGAGAGAGGGATATGGGGAGATGGTGGGAGTGAGGGATACGGGGAAATGGTGGGAGCGAGGGATATGGGGAGATGGTGGGAGTGAAGTATACGGGGAGATGGTGGGAGTGAGGAATATGGGGAGATGGTGGGAGTGAGGGATAAAGGGAGATGGTGGGAGTGAGGGATATGGGGAGACGGTGTGAGTGAGGGATCCTTGGTGACAGCGAGAGTGAGGGATACGGGGAGACGGTGGGAGTGACGGATACAGGGATACGTTGGGAATGAGAGATACGGGGAGACCCTGGGAGTGAGGGATTTGGGGAGACGGTGGGAGTGAGGGATTCGGGGAGACGGTGGGAGTGAGGGATACGGGAAGACGGTGGGAGTGAGAGATACGGGGAGACGGTGGGAGTGAGGGTTACGGGGAGACGGTGGGAATGAGCGATACGGGGAGACGGTGGGAGTGAGGGATACCGGTGAAGGTGGGAGTGAGTGTTACGGGGAGACAGTGGGAGTGAGAGATACGGGGAGTAGGTGGGATTGAGGGATACGGGGAGACGGTGGGAGTGAGGGATACGGGGAGACGGTGGGAGTGAGGGATACGGGCAGACGGTGGGAGTGAGGGATTCGGGGAGACGGGGGGAGTGAGGGACACGGAGAGATGGTGGGAGTGAGGGATACAGGGAGACGGTGGGAGTGAGGGATACAGGGTGGCTGTCGGAGTGAGGGATACGGGGAGACGGTGGGAGTGAGGGATACGGGGAGACGGTGGGAGTGAGGGATACGGGGAGACGGTGGGAATGAGCGAGACGGGTAGACGGTGGGAGTGCGGGATACCGGGGACGGTGGGAGTGAGGGATACGGGGAGACGGTGGGTGTGAGGAATACGGGGAGACGGTGGGAGTGAGGGATACGGGGAGGTGTTGGGAGTGAGGGACACGGGCAGACAGTGGGAGTGAGAGATACGGGGAGATGGCGGGAGTGAGGGACACGGGGAGACGGTGGGAGTGAGGGATACGGGCTGACGGTGGGAGTGAGGGTTACGGGGACACGGTGGGTGTGAGGAATACGGGGAGATGGTGGGAGTGAGGGATACAGGGAGACGGTCAGAGTGAGGGATACCGGGAGACGGTGGGAGTGAGGGATACGGGGAGGCAGTGGGAGTGAGAGATACGGGGAGATGGCGGGAGTGAGGGACACGGGGAGACGGTAGGAGTGAGGGATACGGGCTGACGGTGGGAGTGAGGGATACGGGGAGACGGTGGGTGTGAGGAATACGGGGAGACGGTGGGAGTGAGGGATATGGGGAGGTGGTGGGAGTGAGGGACACGGGCATATAGTGGGAGTGAGGGATATGGGGAGACGATGGGAGTGAGGGAGACGGGGGACGGTGGGAGTGAGGGATATGGGGAGGCAGTGGGTGTGAGGGATACGGGTAGACGGTTGGAGTGCGGGATATGGGGAGTCCGTGGGAGTGAGTGATACGGGGAGACGGTGGGAGTGAGGGAGACGGGGGACGGTGGGAGTGAGGGATACGGGGAGACGGTGGGAGTGAGGGATACAGGGAGACGGTCAGAGTGAGGGATACCGGGAGACGGTGGGAGTGAGGGATACGTGGAGACGGTGGGAGTGAGGGATACGGAGAGACGGTGGGGGTGAGGGATACAGGGAGGAGGTGGGAGTGAGGGATACAGGGAGACCGTGGGAGTGAGGGACACGGAGAGACGGTGGGAGTGAGGGATACAGGGAGGAGGTGGGAGTGAGGGATACGGGGAGACGGTGGGAGTGAGGGATACGGGGAGACGGTGGGAGTGAGGGACACGGAGAGACGGTGGGAGTGAGGGATACAGGGAGGAGGTGGGAGTGAGGGATACAGGGAGACGGCCGGAGTGAGGGATACCGGGAGACAGTGGGAGTGAGAGATACAGGGAGATGGCGGGAGTGAGGGACACGGGGAGACGGTGGGAGTGATGTATACGGGGAGACGGTGGGAGTGAGGGATACGGGGAGACGGTGGGAGTGAGGGATATGGAGAGACGTTGGGAGTGAGGGACACATGGAGACGGTGGGAGTGAGGGATACGGGGAGATGGTGGGAATGAACGATACGGGGAGACGGTGGGAGTGAGGAATACCGGGGATGGTGGGAGTGAGGGATACGGGGAGACGGTGGGTGTGAGGGATACGGGGAGACGGTGGGAGTGAGGGATACGGGGAGACGGTGGGAGTGAGGGATACGGGGAGACGGTGGGAGTGAGAGATGCGGGGAGACGGTGGGAGTGAGAGACACGGAGAGACGGTGGGAGTGATGTATACGGGGAGACGGCGGGAGTGAGGGACACGGGGAGACGGTGGGAGTGATGTATACGGGGAGACGGTGGGAGTGAGGGATATGGAATGGCAGTGGGTGTGAGGGATACGGGAAGACGGTTGGAGTGCGGGATATGGGGATTCCGTGGGAGTGTGGGATACGGGGAGACGGTGGGAGTGAGGGAGACGGGGGACGGTGGGAGTGAGGGATACGGGGAGACGGTGGGAGTGAGGGATACGGGGAGACGGAGGGAGTGAGGGATACGGGAGATTGTGGGAGTTAGGGATGTGGGGAGATGGTGGGAGTGAGGGATACGGGGAGGCGGTGGGAGTGAGGGATACGGGAAGACAGTGGGAGTGAGGGATACGGGGAGACGGTGGGAGTGATCTATACGGGGAGACGGTGGGAGTGAGGGATATGATGAGGCGGTGGGTGTGAGGGATACGGGTAGACGGTTGGAGTGCGGGATATGGGGATTCCGTGGGAGTGACAGATACTGGGAGATGGCGGGAGAGAGGGACACGGGCAGACAGTGGTAGTGAGGGATATGGGGAGACGATGGGAGTGACGGACATGGAGAGACGGTGGGAATGAGGAATACGGGGAGACGGTGGGAGTGAGGTATACGGGGAGATGGTGGGAGTGAGGGATATAGGGAGACGGTGGGAGTGAGGGATACGGGGAGACGGTGGGAGTGAGGGATATGGGGAGACGGTGGGAGTGAGAGATACGGGGAGACGGTGGGAGTGAGAGACACGGAGAGACGGTGGGAGTGAGTGATACGGGGAGACGGTGGGAGTGAGGGATACGGGGAGACGGTGGGAGTGAGATATACGGGGAGATGGCGGGAGTGAGGGACACGGCGAGATGGTGGGAGTGATGTATACGGGGAGACGGTGGGAGTGAGGGATACGGGGAGACGGTGGGAGTGAGGGATATGGAGAGACGGTGGGAGTGTGGACACGTGGAGACGGTGGGAGTGAGGGATACGGGGAGACGGTGGGAATGAACGATAGGGGGAGACGGTGGGAGTGAGGGATACCGGGGACGGTGGGAGTGAGGGATACGGGGAGACGGTGGGTGTGAGGAATACAGGGAGACGGTGGGAGTGAGGGATACGGGGAGGTGGTGGGAGTGAGGGACCCGGGCAGACAGTGGGAGTGAGGGATATGGGGAGACGATGGGGGTGAGGGATATGGGGAGGCAGTGGGTGTGAGGGATACGGGTAGACGGTTGGAGTGCGGGCTATCGGGAGTCCGTGGGAGTGAGGGATACGGGGAGACGGTGGGTGTGAGGAATACGGGGAGACGGTGGGAGTGAGGAATACGGGGAGGTGGTGGGAGTGAGGGACACGGGCAGACAGTGGGAGTGAGGGATATGGGGAGGCAGTGGGTGTGAGGGATACGGGTAGTCGGTTGGAGTGCGGGATACGGGGAGTCCCTGGGAGTGAGGGATACGGGGAGACGGTGGGAGTGAGGGAGACGGGAGATGTTGGGAGTGAGGGATACTGGGAGACGGTGGGAGTGAGGGATACGGGAGACGGTGGGAGTGAGTGATACGGGGAGACGGTGGGAGTGAGGGATACGGGGAGACGGTGGGAGTGAGGGACACGGAGCGGTGGTGGGAGTGAAAGATACAGGGAGACGGTGGGAGTGAGGGATACAGGGAGACGGTGGGAGTGAGGGATACGGGGAGACGGTGGGAGTGAGGGATACAGGGAGACGGTCAGAGTAAGGGATACCGGGAGACGGTGGGAGTGAGGTATACGGGGAGACGGTGGGTGTGAGGAATACAGGGAGACGGTGGGAGTGAGGGATACGGGGAGGTGGTGGGAGTGAGGGACCCGGGCAGACAGTGGGAGTGAGGGATATGGGGAGACGATGGGGGTGAGGGATATGGGGAGGCAGTGGGTGTGAGGGATACGGGTAGACGGTTGGAGTGCGGGCTATCGGGAGTCCGTGGGAGTGAGGGATACGGGGAGACGGTGGGTGTGAGGAATACGGGGAGACGGTGGGAGTGAGGAATACGGGGAGGTGGTGGGAGTGAGGGACACGGGCAGACAGTGGGAGTGAGGGATATGGGGAGGCAGTGGGTGTGAGGGATACGGGTAGTCGGTTGGAGTGCGGGATACGGGGAGTCCCTGGGAGTGAGGGATACGGGGAGACGGTGGGAGTGAGGGAGACGGGAGATGTTGGGAGTGAGGGATACTGGGAGACGGTGGGAGTGAGGGATACGGGAGACGGTGGGAGTGAGTGATACGGGGAGACGGTGGGAGTGAGGGATACGGGGAGACGGTGGGAGTGAGGGACACGGAGAGGTGGTGGGAGTGAAAGATACAGGGAGACGGTGGGAGTGAGGGATACAGGGAGACGGTGGGAGTGGGGGATACTGGGAGATGGTGGGAGTGAGGGATAAAGGGAGACGGTGTGAGTGAGGGATATGGGGAGACAGTGGGAGTGAGAGATACGGGGAGATAGCGGGAGTGAGGGACACGGGCTGACAGTGGGAGTGAGGGATATGGGGAGGCAGTGGGACTGAGGGACATGGGGAGATGGTGGGAGTGAGGGATACGGGGGGACGGTGGGAGTGTGGGACACGGGGAAACGGTGGGAGTGAGGGAAAGAGGGAGACGGTCAGAGTGAGGGATACCGGGAGACGGTGGGAGTTAGGGATACGGGGAGACGGTGGGAGTGATCTATATGGGGAGACGGTGGGAGTGAGGGATATGGGGAGGCAGTGGGTGTGAGGGATACGTGTAGACGGTTGGAGTGCGGGATATGGGGATTCCGTGGGAGTGAGCGATATGGGGAGACGGTGGGAGTGAGGGAGACGGGGGACGGTGGGAGTGAGGGATACGGGGAGACGGTGGGAGTGAGGGATACGGGGAGACGGTGGGAGTGAGGGACACGGAGAGGTGGTGGGAGTGAGAGATACAGGGAGATGGTGGGAGTGAGGGAAAGAGGGAGACGGTCAGAGTGAGGGATACCGGGAGACGATGGCAGTGAGGGATACGGGGAGATGGTGGCAGTGAGGGATATAGGGAGACGGTGGAAGTGAGGGATACGGGGAGACGGTGGGAGTGAGGGATACGGGGAGACGGTGGGAGTGAGAGATACGGGGAGACGGTGGGGGTGAGAGACACGGAGAGACGGTGGGAGTGAGGGATACAGGGAGGCGGTGGGAGTGAGGGATACAGGGAGACGGTCGGAGTGAGGGATACTGGGAGACATTGGGAGTGATGTATACGGGGAGACGGTGGGAGTGAGGGATACGGGGAGACGGTGGGAGTGAGGGATATGGAGAGACGGTGGGAGTGACGGACACGTGGAGACGGTGGGAGTGAGGGATACCGGGGACAGTGGGAGTGAGGGATACGGGGAGACGGTGGGAGTGAGGGATACGGGGAGGTGGTGGGAGTGAGGGACCCGGGCAGACAGTGGGAGTGAGGGATATGGGGAGACGATGGGGGTGAGGGATATGGGGAGGCAGTGGTTGTGAGGGATACGGGTAGACGGTTGGAGTGCGGGATACGGGGAGTCCGTGGGAGTGAGCGATATGGGGACACGGTGGGAGTGAGGGACACGGGCAGACAGTGGGAGTGAGGGATATGGGGAGGCAGTGGGTGTGAGGGATACGGGTAGACGGTTGGAGTCCGGGATACGGGGAGTCCGTGGGAGTGAGGGATACGGGGAGACGGTGGGAGTGAGGGAGACGGGGGATGTTGGGAGTGAGGGATACTGGGGGACGGTGGGAGTGAGGGATACGGGAGACGGTGGGAGTGAGTGATACGGGGAGACGGTGGGAGTGAGGGATACGGGGAGACGGTGGGAGTGAGGGACACGGAGAGGTGGTGGGAGTGAGAGATACAGGGAGACGGTGGGAGTGAGGGATACAGGGAGACGGTCAGAGTAAGGTATACCGGGAGACGGAGGGAGTGAGGGATACGGTGAAATGGCGGGAGTGAGGGACACGGGCAGCCAGTGAGAGTGAGGGATATGGGGAGGTGGTGGGAGTGAGGGATACGGGGAGATGGTGGGTGTGAGGGATACGGGGAGACGGTGGGAGTGAGGGATATGGGGAGGTGGTGGGAGTGAGGGATAAAGGGAGACGGTGTGAGTGAGGGATATGGGGAGACAGTGGGAGTGAGAGATACGGGGAGATAGCGGGAGTGAGGGACACGGGCTGACAGTGGGAGTGAGGGATATGGGGAGGCAGTGGGACTGAGGGATATGGGGAGATGGAGGGAGTGAGGGATACGGGGGGACGGTGGGAGTGTGGGACACGGGAAACGGTGGGAGTGAGGGACACTGGCAGACAGTGGGAGTGAGGGATACAGAGAGATGGTGGGAGAGAGGGATATGGGGAGACGGTGGGAGTGAGTGATACGGGGAGATGGTGGGAGCGAGAGACATGGGGAGATGGTGGGAGTGAAGGATACGGGGAGACGTTGAGAGTGAGGGATACATGGTGACAGTGGGAGTGAGTGATACGGGGAGATAGTGGGAGTGAGGGATATGGGGAGACGGTGGGAGTGAGGGATAAAGGGAGATGGTGGGAGTGAGCGATACGGGGAGACGTTGAGAGTGAGGGATACATGGTGACGGTGAGAGTGTGGGATACGGGGAGACGGTGGGAGTGACGGATACAGGGAGACGTTGGGAATGAGAGATCCGGGGAGACCCTGGGAGTGAGGTATACGGGGAGGTGGTGGGAGTGATGGACACGGGCAGACAGTGGGAGTGAGGGATACGGGCAGACGGTGGGAGTGAGGAACAAGGGCTGACGGTGGGAGTGAGGGATACGGGGAGAGGGCGGGAGTGAGAGATACGGGGAGACCCTGGGAGTGAGGTAAACGGGGAGGTGGTGGGAGTGAGGGATACGGGGAGAGGGTGGGAGTGAGGGATACGGGGATACGGTGGGAGTGAGGGATATGGGTAAACGGTGGGAGTGAGGGATATGGGGAGAGGGTGGGAATGAGAGATACGTGGAGGCGGTGGGAGTGAGGGATACGGAGAGACGGTGAGAGTGAGGTATACGGGGAGACGGTGGGAGTCAGGGATACGGGAAAACGGTGGGAGTGAGGGATACGGGGATACGGTGGGAGTGAGGGATACGGGTAGACGGTGGGAGTGAGGCACATGGGCAGCGAGTGGGAGTGAGGGATACGGAGAGACTGTGGGAGTGTGGTAGACGGGGAGACGGTGGGAGTGAGGTATACGGGAAGACGGTGGGAGTGAGGGATACGGGGAGACGGTGGGAGTGAGGGATACGGAGAGACGGTGGGAGTGAGGTATATGGGGAGACGGTGGGAGTGAGGGATACGGGAAGACGGTGGGAGTGAGGGATACGGGGAGGCGGTGAGAGTGAGGGATACGGGTAGAGCGTGGGAGTAATGGATACGGGGAAACGGTGGGAGTGAGGGATATGGGGAGATGGTGGGAGTGAGGGATACGGGGAGATGTTGGGAAAGAGCGACACGGGGAGACGGTGGGAGTGAGGGATACCGGGGAAGGTGGGAGTGAGGGTTACGGGGAGACAGTGGGCGTGAGGGATACGGGGAGACGGTGGGAGTGAGGGATACGGGGAGATGGTGGGTGTGAGGGACACGGGCAGACAGTGGGAGTGAGGAATATGGCGAGACGGTGGGAGTGAGGGATACGGGGGACGATGGGAGTGAGGGATACGGGGAGATGGTGGGAGTGAGGGATACGGGCGACGGTGGGAGTGAGGGATACGGGGAGACAGTGGGAGTGAGGGATACGGGGAGACGGTGGGAGTGAGGGACACGGAGAGGTGGTGGGCGTGAGAGATACAGGGAGACGGTGGGAGTGAGGGATACAGGGAGACGGTCAGAGTGAGGGATACCGGGAGACAGTGGGAGTGAGGGATACGGGGAAATGCCGGGAGTGAGGGACACGGGCAGACAGTGGGAGTGAGGGATATGGGGACGCAGTGGGAGTGAGGGATACGGGGAGACGGTGGGAGTGAGGGATATGGGGAGATGGTGGGTGTGAGGGATAAAGGGAGATGGTGTGAGTGAGGGATACGGGGAGACAGTGGGAGTAAGAGATACGGGGAGATAGCGGGAGTGAGGGACACGGGCTGAGAGTGGGAGTGAGGGATATGGGGAGGCAGTGGGTCTGAGGGATATGGGGAGATGGTGGGAGTGAGGGATACGGGGAGACGGTGGGAGTGAGGGATACGGGGAAACGGTGGGAGTGAGGGACACTGGCAGACAGTGGGAGTGAGGGATACAGAGAGATGGTGGGAGAGAGGGATACGGGGAGACGGTGGGAGTGAGGGACACAGGGAGATGGTGGGAGAGAGGGATATGGGGAGATGGTGGGAGTGAAGGATACGGGGAGATGGTGGGAGTGAGGAATATGGGGAGACGGTGGGAGTGAGGGATAAAGGGAGATGGTGGGAGTGAGCGATACGGGGAGACGTTGAGAGTGAGGGATACATGGTGACGGTGAGAGTGAGGGATACGGGGAGACGTTGGGAATGAGAGATCCGGGGAGACCCTGGGAGTGAGGTATACGGGGAGGTGGTGGGAGTGATGGACACGGGCAGACAGTGGGAGTGAGGGATACGGGCAGATGGTGGGAGTGAGGAACAAGGGCTGACGGTGGGAGTGAAGGATACGGGGAGAGGGTGGGAGTGAGAGATACGGGGAGACCCTGGGAGTGAGGTATACAGGGAGATGGTGGGAGTGAGGGATACGGGGAGAGGGTGGGAGTGAGGGATACGGGGCTACGGTGGGAGTGAGGGATATGGGTAGACGGTGGGAGTGAGTGATATGGGGAGAGGTTGGGAGTGAGTGATACGGAGAGTAGGTGGGAGTGAGGGATACGGGAAGACAGTGAGAGTGAGGGATACGGGTAGAGCGTGGGAGTGAGGGAAACGGGGAGACGGTGGGAGTGAGGGACACGGGCAGACAGTGGGAGAGAGGGATATGGGGAGATGGTGGGAGTGAGGGGTACGGGGAGATGGTGGGAATCAGCGATACGGGGAGACGGTGGAAGTGAGGGATACCGGGGCAGGTGGGAGTGAGGGTTACGGGGAGACAGTGGGAGTGTGGGACACGGGGAGACGGTGGGAGTGAGGGATACGGGGATACTGTGGGCGTGAGGGATACGGGGAGACGGTGGGAGTGAGGGATACGGGGAGATGGTGGGAGTGAGGGATACGGGGATACTGTGGGAGTGAGGGATACGGGGATACTGTGGGCGTGAGGGATACGGGGAGACGGTGGGAGTGAGGGATACGGGGAGATGGTGGGTGTGAGGGACACGGGCAGACAGTGGGAGTGAGGGATACGGCGAGACGGTGGGAGTGAGGGATACGGGGGACGATGGGAGTGAGGGATACGTGGAGATGGTGGGAGTGAGGGATAAGGGGAGACGGTGGGCGTGAGGAATACGGGGAGACGGTGGGAGCGAGGGATACGGGTAGGTGGTGGGAGTGAGGGACACGGGCAGACAGTGGGAGTGAGGGATATGGGGAGGCAGTGGGTGTGAGGGATACGGGTAGACGGTTGGAGTGCGGGATACGGGGAGTCCGTGGGAGTGAGGGATACGGGGAGACGGTGGGAGTGAGGGAGACGGGGAATGTTGGGAGTGAGGGATACGGGGAGACGGTGGGTGTGAGGGATACGGAGAGACGGTGGGAGTGAGGTATACGGGGAGACGGTGGGAGTGAGGGATACGGGAAGACGGTGGGAGTGAGTGATACGGGGATACGGTGGGAGTGAGGGATATGGGTAGACGGTGGGAGTGAGGGATATGGGGAGATAGTGGGAGTGAGGGATACGGAGAGTTGGTGGGAGTGAGGCACATGGGCAGAGAGTGGGAGTGAGGGATACGGAGAGACGGTGGGAGTGAGGTATACGGGGAGACGGTGGGCGTGAGGGATAAGGGAAGACGGTGGGAGTGAGGGATACGGGGAGACGGTGGGAGTGAGGGATACGGAGAGACGGTGGGAGTGAGGGATACGGGGAGACGGTGGGAGTGAGGTATACGGGGAGACGGTGGGAGTGAGGGATACGGGAAGACGGTGGGAGTGAGGGATACGGGGAGGCGGTGAGAGTGAGGGATACGGGTAGAGCGTGGGAGTAAGGGATACGGGGAAACGGTGGAAGTGAGGGATATGGGGAGATGGTGGGAGTGAGGGATACGGGGAGATGGTGGGAATGAGTGATACGGGGAGACGGTGGGAGTGAGGGATATCGGGGAAGGTGGGAGTGAGGGTTACGGGGAGACAGAGGGCGTGAGGGATACCGGGGAAGGTGGGAGTGAGGGATACGGGGAGATGGTGGGTGTGAGGGACACGGGCAGACAGTGGGAGTGAGGGATATGGCGAGACGGTGGGAGTGAGGGATACGGGGGACGATGGAAGTGAGGGATACGGGGAGATGGTGGGAGTGAGGGATACGGGAGACGGTGGGAGTGAGGGATACGGGGAGACAGTGGGAGTGAGGGATATGGGGACGCAGTGGGAGTGAGGGATACGGGGAGACGGTGGGAGTGAGGGATATGGGGAGATGGTGGGAGGGAGGGATATGGGGAGGCAGTGGGTCTGAGGGATATGGGGAGATGGTGGGAGTGAGGGATACGGGGAGATAGCGGGAGTGAGGGAAACGGGCTGACAGTGGGAGTGAGGGATATGGGGAGGCAGTGGGTCTGAGGGATATGGGGAGTTGGTGGGAGTGAGGGATACGGGGAAACGGTGGGAGTGAGGGACACTGGCAGACAGTGGGAGTGAGGGATATGGGGAGACTGTGGGAGTGAGGGATACGGGGAGATGGTTGGAGCGAGAGATATGGGGAGACGGTGGGAGTGAGGGATAAAGGGAGATGGTGGGAGTGAGCGATACGGGGAGACGTTGAGAGTGAGTGATACATGGTGACGGTGAGAGTGTGGGATACGGGGAGATGTTGGGAATGAGAGATCCGGGGAGACCCTGGGAGTGAGGTATACGGGGAGGTGGTGGGAGTGATGGACACGGGCAGACAGTGGGAGTGAGGAACAAGGGCTGACGGTGCGAGTGAGGGATACGGGGAGAGGGTGGGAGTGAGAGATACGGGGAGAACCTGGGAGTGAGGTATACGGGGAGGTGGTGGGAGTGAGGTATACGGGGAGGTGGTGGGAGTGAGTGATACGGGGAGCGGGTGGGAGTGAGGGAAACGGGGAGACGGTGGGAGTGAGGGACACGGGCAGACAGTGGGAGAGAGGGATATGGGGAGATGGTGGAAGTGAGGGATACGGGGAGATGGTGGGAATGAGCGATACGGGGAGACGGTGGGAGTGAGGGATACCGGGGAGATGGTGGGAGTGAGGGATACGGGGAGATGGTGGGTGTGAGGGACACGGGCAGACAGTGGGAGTGAGGGATACGGCGAGACGGTGGGAGTGAGGGATATGGAGAGACGGTGGGAGTGACGGACACGGGGAGACGGTGGGAGTGAGGGATAGGGGGAGACGGTGGGAGTGAGAGATACGGGGAGATGGTGGGAGTGAGGGATATGGGGAGACGGTGGGAGTGAGGGATACGGGGAGACGGTGGGAGTGAGGGATACGGGGAGACGGTGGGAGTGAGGGATTCGGGGAGACGGGGGGAGTGAGGGACACGGAGAGATGGTGGGAGTGAGGGATACAGGGAGACAGTGGGTGTGAGGGATACAGGGAGGCTGTCAGAGTGAGGGATATGGGGAGACGGTGGGAGTGAGGGGTGCGGGGAGATGGTGGGAGTGAGGGATACGGGGGACGGTGGAAGTGAGGGATACGGGGAGACGGTGGGAGTGAGGGATACGGGGAGACGGTGGGAGTGAGGGATACGGGGAGACGCTTTGAGTGGGGGATATGGAGAGACGGTGGGAGTGACGGACACGGGGAGAACGGTGGGAGTGAGGGATACGGGGAGACGGTGGGAATGAGCGAGAAGGGTAGACGGTGGGAGTGAGGGATACCGGGGACGGTGGGAGTGAGGGATACGGGGAGACAGTGGGTGTGACGAATACGGGGAGACGGTGGGAGTGAGGGATACGGGGAGGTGTTCGGAGTGAGGGACACGGGCAGACAGTGGGAGTGAGGGATGTGGGGGGATGATGGGAGTAAGGGATAAGGGGAGAGGGTGGGAGTGAGGGATACGGAGGGACGGTGGGAGTGAGGGATACGGGGAGACAGTGGGACTGAGGGATACATGGAGATGGTGGGAGTGGGGGACACGGGCAGACAGTGGGAGTGAGGGATATGGGGAGGCAGTGGGAGTGAGGGATACGGGTAGACGGTGGGAGTGAGGGATATGGGGAGACGTTGGGAGTGACGGATACGGGGAGACGGTGGGAGTGAGGGATACGGGGGACGGTGGGTGTGAGGGAAATGGGGAGACGGTGGGAGTGAGGGATACGGGGAGATGGTGGGAGTGAGGGATACAGGTAGACGGTTGGAGTGTGGGATATGGGGAGTCCGTGCGAGTGAGGGATACGGTGAGACGGTGGGAGTGAGGGAGACGGGGGACGGTGGGAGTGAGGGATACGGGTAGACTGTGGGAGTGAGGGATACGGGGAGACGGTGGGAGTGAGGGATACGGGGAGACGGTGGGAGTGAGGGATACGGGGAGACGGTGGGAGTGAGAGATACAGGGAGACGGTGGGAGTGAGGGATACAGGGAGACGGTCAGAGTGAGGGATACCGGGAGACATTGGGAGTGACAGATACTGGGAGATGGCGGGAGTGAGGGACACGGGCAGACAGTGGGAGTGAGGGATACGGGGAGACGGTGGGAGTGAGGGATATGGGGAGATGGTGGGAGTGAGGGATACGGGGAGACGGTGGGAGTGAGGGATACGGAGGGACGGTGGGAGTGAGGGATACGGGGAGACGGTGCGAGTGAGGGATACGGTGAGATGGTGGGAGTGCGGGATAAAGGGAGACGGTGTGAGTGAGCGATACGGGGAGACAGTGGGAGTGAGAGATACGGGGAGATAGCGGGAGTGAGGGACACGGGCAGACAGTGGGAGCGAGGGATATGGGGAGACGGTGGGAGTGAGGTATATGGGGAGATGGTGGGAGTGAGGGATACGGAGGGACGGTGGGAGTGAGGGATACGGGGGACGGTGGGAGTGAGGGAAACGGGGAGACGGTGGGAGTGAGGGATACGGGGAGACGGTGGGAGACAGGGATATGGAGAGACGGTGGAAGTGACGGACGCGGAGAGACGGTGGGAATGAGGAATACGGGGAGACGGTGGGAGTCAGGGATACGGGGAGATGGTGGGAGTCAGGAATACAGGGAGACGGTGGGAGTGAGTGATACGGGGAGACGGTGGGAGTGAGGGATACGGGGAGACGGTGGGAGTGAGGAATACAGGGAGACAGTGGGAGTGAGGGATACGGGGAGACGGTGGGAGTGAGGGATACGGGGAGACGGTGGGAGTGAGGGACACGGAGAGACGGTGGGAGTGAGGGATACAAGGAGACGGTGGGAGTGAGGGATACAGGGAGACGGTCGGAGTGAGGGATACCGGGAGACGGTGAGAGTGAGAGATACGGAGAGATGGCGGGAGTGAGGGACACGGGGAGACGGTGGGAGTGATGTATACGGGGAGACGGTGGGAGTGAGGGATACGGGGAGACGGTTGGAGTGAGGGATATGGAGAGACAGTGGGAGTGACGGACACGTGGAGACGGTGGGAGTGAGGGATACGGGGAGACGGTGGGAATGAACGATACGGGAAGATGGTGGGAGTGAGGGATACCGGGGACGGTGGGAGTGAGGAATACGGGGAGACGGTGGGTGTGAGGAATACGGGGAGACGGTGGGAGTGAGGGATACGGGGAGGTGGTGGGTGTGAGGGACACGGGCAGACAGTGGGAGTGAGGGATATGGGGAGACGATGGGAGTGAGGGATATGGGGAGGCAGTGGGTGTGAGGGATACGGATAGACGGTTGGAGTGCGGGATATGGGGAGTCCGTGGGAGTGAGGGATACGGGGAGACGGTGGGAGTGAGGGAGACGGGGGACGGTGGGAGTGAGGGATACGGGGAGACGGTGGGAGTGAGGGATACGGGGAGACGGTGGGAGTGAGGGATACGGGGGACGGTGGGAGTGAGGGAAACGGGGAGACGGTGGGAGTGAGGGATACGGGGAGACGGTGGGAGTGAGGGATACGGGGAGACGGTGGGAGAGAGGGATATGGAGAGACGGTGGGAGTGACGGACGCGGAGAGACGGTGGGAATGAGGAATACGGGGAGACGGTGGGAGTGAGGGATACGGGGAGACGGTGGGAGTGAGGGATACGGGGAGACGGTGGGAGTGAGGGATACGGGGAGACGGTGGGAGTGAGGGATACGGGGAGATGGTGGGAGTGAGGAATACAGGGAGACGGTGGGAGTGAGGGATACGGGGAGACGGTGGGAGTGAGGGATACGGTAAGACGGTGGGATGAGGAATGCAGGGAGACAGTGGGAGAGAGGGATACGGGGAGACGGTGGGAGTGAGGGATACGGGGAGACGGTGGAAGTGAGGGACACGGAGAGACGGTGGGAGTGAGGGATACAGGGAGACGGTCGGAGTGAGGGACCGGGAGACGGTGAGAGTGAGGGATACGGGGAGACAGTGGGAGTGATGTATACGGGGAGACGGTGGGAGTGAGGGATACGGGGAGACGGTTGGAGTGAGGGATATGGAGAGACGGTGGGAGTGACGGACACGTGGAGACGGTGGGAGTGAGGGACACGGGGAGACGGTGGGAATGAACGATATGGAGAGACGGTGGGAGTGAGGGACACCGGGGACGGTGGGAGTGAGGGATACGGGGAGACGGTGGGTGTGAGGAATACGGGGAGACGGTGGGAGTGAGGGATACGGGGAGGTGGTGGGAGTGAGGGACACGGGCAGACAGTGGGAGTGAGGGATACGGGTAGACGGTTGGAGTGCGGGATAAGAGGAGTCCGTGGGAGTGAGGGATACGGGGAGACGGTGGGAGTGAGGGAGACGGGGGACGGTGGGAGTGAGGGATACGGGGAGACGGTGGGAGTGAGGGATACGGGGAGACGGTGGGAGTGAGGGATACGGGGAGACGGCGGGAGTGAGGGATACAGGGAGACGGTGGGAGTGAGGGATACAGGGAGACGGTCAGAGTGAGGGATACCGGGAGACGGTGGGAGTGAGGGATACGGGGAGACGGTGGGAGTGACAGATACTGGGAGATGGCGGGAGTGAGGGACACGGGCAGACAGTGGGAGTGAGGGATATGGGGAGGCAGTGGGAGTGAGGGATACAGGGAGACGGTGGGAGTGAGGGACATGGGGAGATGGTGGGAGTGAGGGATACGGAGGGACGGTGGGAGTCAGGGATACAGGGAGACGGTGGGAGTGAGGGATACGGGGAGATGGTGGGAGTGAGGGATAAAGGGAGACGGTGTGAGTGAGGGATACGGGGAGACAGTGGGAGTGAGAGATACGGGGAGATAGCGCGAGTGAGGGACACGGGCAGACAGTGGGAGTGAGGGATATGGGGAGACGGTGGGAGTGAGGGATACGGAGGGACGGTGGGAGTGAGGGATATGGGGACGCAGTGGGAGTGAGGGATACGGGGAGACGGTGGGAGTGAGGGATATGGGGAGATTGTGGGAGTGGGGGATATGGAGGGACGGTGGGAGTGAGGGATACAGGGAGACGGTGGGAGTGGTGGATACTGGGAGATGGCGGGAGTGAGGGATAAAGGGAGACGGTGTGAGTGAGGGATATGGGGAGACAGTGGGAGTGAGAGATACGGGGAGATAGCGGGAGTGAGGGACACGGGCTGACAGTGGGAGTGAGGGATATGGGGAGGCAGTGGGACTGAGGGATATGGGGAGATGGTGGGAGTGAGGGATACGGGGGGACGGTGGGAGTGTGGGACACGGGGAAACGGTGGGAGTGAGGGACACTGGCAGACAGTGGGAGTGAGGGATACAGAGAGATGGTGGGAGAGAGGGATATGGGGAGACGGTGGGAGTGAGTGATACGGGGAGATGGTGGGAGCGAGAGATATGGGGAGATGGTGGGAGTGAAGGATACGGGGAGATAGTGGGAGTGAGGGATATGGGGAGACGGTGGGAGTGAGGGATAAAGGGAGATGGTGGGAGTGAGCGATACGGGGAGACGTTGAGAGTGAGGGATACATGGTGACGGTGAGAGTGTGGGATACGGGGAGACGGTGGGAGTGACGGATACAGGGAGACGTTGGGAATGAGAGATCCGGGAAGACCCTGGGAGTGAGGTATACGGGGAGGTGGTGGGAGTGATGGACACGGGCAGACAGTGGGAGTGAGGGATACGGGCAGACGGTGGGAGTGAGGAACAAGGGCTGACGGTGGGAGTGAGGGATACGGGGAGAGGGCGGGAGTGAGAGATACGGGGAGACCCTGGGAGTGAGGTAAACGGGGAGGTGGTGGGAGTGAGGGATACGGGGAGAGGGTGGGAGTGAGGGATACTGGGATACGGTGGGAGTGAGGGATATGGGTAGACGGTGGGAGTGAGGGATATGGGGAGAGGGTGGGAGTGAGAGATACGTGGAGGCGGTGGGAGTGAGGGATACGGAGAGACGGTGAGAGTGAGGTATACGGGGAGACGGTGGGAGTCAGGGATACGGGAAGACGGTGGGAGTGAGGGATACGGGGATACGGTGGGAGTGAGGGATACGGGTAGACGGTGGGAGTGAGGCACATGGGCAGAGAGTGGGAGTGAGGGATACGGAGAGACGGTGGGAGTGAGGTATACGGGGAGACGGTGGGAGTGAGGTATACGGGAAGACGGTGGGAGTGAGGGATACGGGGAGACGGTGGGAGTGAGGGATACGGAGAGACGGTGGGAGTGAGGGATACGGGGAGACGGTGGGAGTGAGGTATATGGGGAGACGGTGGGAGTGAGGGATACGGGAAGACGGTGGGAGTGAGGGATACGGGGAGGCGGTGAGAGTGAGGGATACGGGTAGAGCGTGGGAGTAAGGGATACGGGGAAACGGTGGGAGTGAGGGATATGGGGAGATGGTGGGAGTGAGGGATACGGGGAGATGGTGGGAAAGAGCGACACGGGGAGACGGTGGGAGTGAGGGATACCGGGGAAGGTGGGAGTCAGGGTTACGGGGAGACAGTGGGCGTGAGGGATACGGGGAGACGGTGGGAGTGAGGGATACGGGGAGATGGTGGGTGTGAGGGACACGGGCAGACAGTGGGAGTGAGGAATATGGCGAGACGGTGGGAGTGAGGGATACGGGGGACGATGGGAGTGAGGGATACGAGGAGATGGTGGGAGTGAGGGATACGGGCGA
Source organism: Scyliorhinus torazame (assembly GCF_047496885.1). Lineage (NCBI taxonomy): Eukaryota > Metazoa > Chordata > Chondrichthyes > Carcharhiniformes > Scyliorhinidae > Scyliorhinus > Scyliorhinus torazame. Next base: position 82,898,141 of record NC_092722.1, read on the forward strand.
CGGTGGGAGTGAGGGATACGGGGAGACAGTGGGAGTGAGGGATACGGGGAGACGGTGGGAGTGAGGGACACGGAGAGGTGGTGGGCGTGAGAGATACAGGGAGATGGTGGGAGTGAGGGATACAGGGAGACGGTCAGAGTGAGGGATACCGGGAGACAGTGGGAGTGAGGGATACGGGGAAATGCCGGGAGTGAGGGACACGGGCAGACAGTGGGAGTGAGGGATATGGGGACGAAGTGGGAGTGAGGGATATGGGGAGACGGTGGGAGTGAGGGATATGGGGAGATGGTGGGAGTGAGGGATAAAGGGAGATGGTGTGAGTGAGGGATACGGGGAGACAGTGGGAGTAAGAGATACGGGGAGATAGTGGGAGTGAGGGACACGGGCTGACAGTGGGAGTGAGGGATATGGGGAGGCAGTGGGTCTGAGGGATATGGGGAGATGGTGGGAGTGAGGGATACGGGGAGACGGTGGGAGTGAGGGATACGGGGAAACGGTGGGAGTGAGGGACACTGGCAGACAGTGGGAGTGAGGGATACAGAGAGATGGTGGGAGAGAGGGATACGGGGAGACGGTGGGAGAGAGGGACACAGGGAGATGGTGGGAGAGAGGGATATGGGGAGATGGTGGGAGTGAAGGATACGGGGAGATGGTGGGAGTGAGGAATTTGGGGAGACGGTGGGAGTGAGGGATAAAGGGAGATGGTGGGAGTGAGCGATACGGGGAGACGGTTGGAGTGCGGGATAAGAGGAGTCCGTGGGAGTGAGGGATACGGGGAGACGGTGGGAGTGAGGGAGACGGGGGACGGTGGGAGTGAGGGATACGGGGAGACGGTGGGAGTGAGGGATACGGGGAGACGGTGGGAGTGAGGGATACGGGGAGACGGTGGGAGTGAGGGATACAGGGAGACGGTGGGAGTGAAGGATACAGGGAGACGGTCAGAGTGAGGGATACCGGGAGACGGTGGGAGTGAGGGATACGGGGAGACGGTGGGAGTGACAGATACTGGGAGATGGCGGGAGTGAGGGACACGGGCAGACAGTGGGAGTGAGGGATATGGGGAGGCAGTGGGAGTGAGGGATACGGGGAGACGGTGGGAGTGAGGGACATGGGGAGATGGTGGGAGTGAGGGATACGGAGGGACGGTGGGAGTCAGGGATACAGGGAGACGGTGGGAGTGAGAGATACGGGGAGATAGCGCGAGTGAGGGACACGGGCAGACAGTGGGAGTGAGGGATATGGGGAGACGGTGGGAGTGAGGGATACGGAGGGACGGTGGGAGTGAGGGATACAGGGAGACGGTGGGAGTGGTGGATACTGGGAGATGGTGGGAGTGAGGGATAAAGGGAGACGGTGTGAGTGAGGGATATGGGGAGACAGTGGGAGTGAGAGATACGGGGAGATAGCGGGAGTGAGGGACACGGGCTGACAGTGGGAGTGAGGGATATGGGGAGGCAGTGGGACTGAGGGATATGGGGAGATGGTGGGAGTGAGGGATACGGGGGGACGGTGGGAGTGTGGGACACGGGGAAACGGTGGGAGTGAGGGACACTGGTAGACAGTGGGAGTGAGGGATACAGAGAGATGGTGGGAGAGAGGGATATGGGGAGACGGTGGGAGTGAGTGATACGGGGAGATGGTGGGAGCGAGAGATATGGGGAGATGGTGGGAGTGAAGGATACGGGGAGATAGTGGGAGTGAGGGATATGGGGAGACGGTGGGAGTGAGGGATAAAGGGAGATGGTGGGAGTGAGCGATACGGGGAGACGATGAGAGTGAGGGATACATGGTGACGGTGAGAGTGTGGGATACGGGGAGACGGTGGGAGTGACGGATACAGGGAGACGTTGGGAATGAGAGATCCGGGGAGACCCTGGGAGTGAGGTATACGGGGAGGTGGTGGGAGTGATGGACACGGGCAGACAGTGGGAGTGAGGGATACGGGCAGACGGTGGGAGTGAGGAACAAGGGCTGACGGTGGGAGTGAGGGATACGGGGAGAGGGCGGGAGTGAGAGATACGGGGAGACCCTGGGAGTGAGGTAAGCGGGGAGGTGGTGGGAGTGAGGGATACGGGGAGAGGGTGTGAGTGAGGGATACTGGGATACGGTGGGAGTGAGGGATATGGGTAGACGGTGGGAGTGAGGGATATGGGGAGAGGGTGGGAGTGAGAGATACGTGGAGGCGGTGGGAGTGAGGGATACGGAGAGACGGTGAGAGTGAGGTATACGGGGTGACGGTGGGAGTCAGGGATATGGGAAGACGGTGGGAGTGAGGGATACGGGGATACGGTGGGAGTGAGGGATACGGGTAGACGGTGGGAGTGAGGCACATGGGCAGAGAGTGGGAGTGAGGGATACGGAGAGACGGTGGGAGTGAGGTATACGGGGAGACGGTGGGAGTGAGGTATACGGGAAGACGGTGGGAGTGAGGGATACGGGGAGACGGTGGGAGTGAGGGATACGGAGAGACGGTGGGAGTGAGGGATACGGGGAGATGGTGGGAGTGAGGTATATGGGGAGACGGTGGGAGTGAGGGATACGGGAAGACGGTGGGAGTGAGGGATACGGGGAGGCGGTGAGAGTGAGGGATACGGGTAGAGCGTGGGAGTAAGGGATACGGGGAAACGGTGGGAGTGAGGGATATGGGGAGATGGTGGGAGTGAGGGATACGGGGAGATGGTGGGAAAGAGCGACACGGGGAGACGGTGGGAGTGAGGGATACCGGAGAAGGTGGGAGTGAGGGTTACGGGGAGACAGTGGGCGTGAGGGATACGGGGAGACGGTGGGAGTGAGGGATACGGGGAGATGGTGGGTGTGAGGGACACGGGCAGACAGTGGGAGTGAGGAATATGGCGAGACGGTGGGAGTGAGGGATACGGGGGACGATGGGAGTGAGGGATACGAGGAGATGGTGGGAGTGAGGGATACGGGCGACGGTGTGAGTGAGGGATACGGGGAGACAGTGGGAGTGAGGGATACGGGGAGACGGTGGGAGTGAGGGACACGGAGAGGTGGTGGGCGTGAGAGATACAGGGAGACGGTGGGAGTGAGGGATACAGGGAGACGGTCAGAGTGAGGGATACCGGGAGACAGTGGGAGTGAGGGATACGGGGAAATGCCGGGAGTGAGGGACACGGGCAGACAGTGGGAGTGAGGGATATGGGGACGAAGTGGGAGTGAGGGATATGGGGAGACGGTGGGAGTGAGGGATATGGGGAGATGGTGGGAGTGAGGGATAAAGGGAGATGGTGTGAGTGAGGGATACGGGGAGACAGTGGGAGTAAGAGATACGGGGAGATAGCGGGAGTGAGGGACACGGGCTGACAGTGGGAGTGAGGGATATGGGGAGGCAGTGGGTCTCAGGGATATGGGGAGATGGTGGGAGTGAGGGATACGGGGAGACGGTGCGAGTGAGGGATACGGGGAAACGGTGGGAGTGAGGGACACTGGCAGACCGTGGGAGTGAGGGATACAGAGAGATGGTGGGAAAGAGGGATACGGGGAGACGGTGGGAGAGAGGGACACAGGGAGATGGTGGGAGAGAGGGATATGGGGAGATGGTGGGAGTGAGAGATACGGGGAGATAGCGCGAGTGAGGGACACGGGCAGACAGTGGGAGTGAGGGATATGGGGAGACGGTGGGAGTGAGGGATACGGAGGGACGGTGGGAGTGAGGGATATGGGGACGCAGTGGGAGTGAGGGATACGGGGAGACGGTGGGAGTGAGGGATATGGGGAGATGGTGGGAGTGAGGGATACGGAGGGACGGTGGGAGTGAGGGATACAGGGAGACGGTGGGAGTGGTGGATACTGGGAGATGGTGGGAGTGAGGGATAAAGGGAGACGGTGTGAGTGAGGGATATGGGGAGACAGTGGGAGTGAGAGATACGGGGAGATAGCGGGAGTGAGGGACACGGGCTGACAGTGGGAGTGAGGGATATGGGGAGGCAGTGGGACTGAGGGATATGGGGAGATGGTGGGAGTGAGGGATACGGGGGGACGGTGGGAGTGTGGGACACGGGGAAACGGTGGGAGTGAGGGACACTGGCAGACAGTGGGAGTGAGGGATACAGAGAGATGGTGGGAGAGAGGGATATGGGGAGACGGTGGGAGTGAGTGATACGGGGAGATGGTGGGAGCGAGAGATATGGGGAGATGGTGGGAGTGAAGGATACGGGGAGATAGTGGGAGTGAGGGATATGGGGAGACGGTGGGAGTGAGGGATAAAGGGAGATGGTGGGAGTGAGCGATACGGGGAGACGTTGAGAGTGAGGGATACATGGTGACGGTGAGAGTGTGGGATACGGGGAGACGGTGGGAGTGACGGATACAGGGAGACGTTGGGAATGAGAGATCCGGGGAGACCCTGGGAGTGAGGTATACGGGGAGGTGGTGGGAGTGATGGACACGGGCAGACAGTGGGAGTGAGGGATACGGGCAGACGGTGGGAGTGAGGAACAAGGGCTGACGGTGGGAGTGAGGGATACGGGGAGAGGGCGGGAGTGAGAGATACGGGGAGACCCTGGGAGTGAGGTAAACGGGGAGGTGGTGGGAGTGAGGGATACGGGGAGAGGGTGGGAGTGAGGGATACTGGGATACGGTGGGAGTGAGGGATATGGGTAGACGGTGGGAGTGAGGGATATGGGGAGAGGGTGGGAGTGAGAGATACGTGGAGGCGGTGGGAGTGAGGCACATGGGCAGAGAGTGGGAGTGAGGGATACGGAGAGACGGTGGGAGTGAGGTATACGGGGAGACGGTGGGAGTGAGGTATACGGGAAGACGGTGGGAGTGAGGGATACGGGGAGACGGTGGGAGTGAGGGATACGGAGAGACGGTGGGAGTGAGGGATACGGGGAGATGGTGGGAGTGAGGTATATGGGGAGACGGTGGGAGTGAGGGATACGGGAAGACGGTGGGAGTGAGGGATACGGGGAGGCGGTGAGAGTGAGGGATACGGGTAGAGCGTGGGAGTAAGGGATACGGGGAAACGGTGGGAGTGAGGGATATGGGGAGATGGTGGGAGTGAGGGATACGGGGAGATGGTGGGAAAGAGCGACACGGGGAGACGGTGGGAGTGAGGGATACCGGGGAAGGTGGGAGTGAGGGTTACGGGGAGACAGTGGGCATGAGGGATACGGGGAGACGGTGGGAGTGAGGGATACGGGGAGATGGTGGGAGTGAGGGACACGGAGAGGTGGTGGGCGTGAGAGATACAGGGAGACGGTGGGAGTGAGGGATACAGGGAGACGGTCAGAGTGAGGGATACCGGGAGACGGTGGGAGTGAGGGATACGGGGGACGGTGGGAGTGAGGGATACGGGGAGACGGTGGGAGTGAGGGATACGGGGAGACGGTGGGAGTGAGGGATACGGGGAGACGGTGGGAGTGAGGGATACAGGGAGACGGTGGGAGTGAAGGATACAGGGAGACGGTCAGAGTGAGGGATACCGGGAGACGGTGGGAGTGAGGGATACGGGGAGACGGTGGGAGTGACAGATACTGGGAGATGGCGGGAGTGAGGGACACGGGCAGACAGTGGGAGTGAGGGATATGGGGAGGCAGTGGGAGTGAGGGATACGGGGAGACGGTGGGAGTGAGGGACATGGGGAGATGGTGGGAGTGAGGGATACGGAGGGACGGTGGGAGTCAGGGATACAGGGAGACGGTGGGAGTGAGAGATACGGGGAGATAGCGCGAGTGAGGGACACGGGCAGACAGTGGGAGTGAGGGATATGGGGAGACGGTGGGAGTGAGGGATACGGAGGGACGGTGGGAGTGAGGGATACAGGGAGACGGTGGGAGTGGTGGATACTGGGAGATGGTGGGAGTGAGGGATAAAGGGAGACGGTGTGAGTGAGGGATATGGGGAGACAGTGGGAGTGAGAGATACGGGGAGATAGCGGGAGTGAGGGACACGGGCTGACAGTGGGAGTGAGGGATATGGGGAGGCAGTGGGACTGAGGGATATGGGGAGATGGTGGGAGTGAGGGATACGGGGGGACGGTGGGAGTGTGGGACACGGGGAAACGGTGGGAGTGAGGGACACTGGTAGACAGTGGGAGTGAGGGATACAGAGAGATGGTGGGAGAGAGGGATATGGGGAGACGGTGGGAGTGAGTGATACGGGGAGATGGTGGGAGCGAGAGATATGGGGAGATGGTGGGAGTGAAGGATACGGGGAGATAGTGGGAGTGAGGGATATGGGGAGACGGTGGGAGTGAGGGATAAAGGGAGATGGTGGGAGTGAGCGATACGGGGAGACGATGAGAGTGAGGGATACATGGTGACGGTGAGAGTGTGGGATACGGGGAGACGGTGGGAGTGACGGATACAGGGAGACGTTGGGAATGAGAGATCCGGGGAGACCCTGGGAGTGAGGTATACGGGGAGGTGGTGGGAGTGATGGACACGGGCAGACAGTGGGAGTGAGGGATACGGGCAGACGGTGGGAGTGAGGAACAAGGGCTGACGGTGGGAGTGAGGGATACGGGGAGAGGGCGGGAGTGAGAGATACGGGGAGACCCTGGGAGTGAGGTAAGCGGGGAGGTGGTGGGAGTGAGGGATACGGGGAGAGGGTGTGAGTGAGGGATACTGGGATACGGTGGGAGTGAGGGATATGGGTAGACGGTGGGAGTGAGGGATATGGGGAGAGGGTGGGAGTGAGAGATACGTGGAGGCGGTGGGAGTGAGGGATACGGAGAGACGGTGAGAGTGAGGTATACGGGGTGACGGTGGGAGTCAGGGATATGGGAAGACGGTGGGAGTGAGGGATACGGGGATACGGTGGGAGTGAGGGATACGGGTAGACGGTGGGAGTGAGGCACATGGGCAGAGAGTGGGAGTGAGGGATACGGAGAGACGGTGGGAGTGAGGTATACGGGGAGACGGTGGGAGTGAGGTATACGGGAAGACGGTGGGAGTGAGGGATACGGGGAGACGGTGGGAGTGAGGGATACGGAGAGACGGTGGGAGTGAGGGATACGGGGAGATGGTGGGAGTGAGGTATATGGGGAGACGGTGGGAGTGAGGGATACGGGAAGACGGTGGGAGTGAGGGATACGGGGAGGCGGTGAGAGTGAGGGATACGGGTAGAGCGTGGGAGTAAGGGATACGGGGAAACGGTGGGAGTGAGGGATATGGGGAGATGGTGGGAGTGAGGGATACGGGGAGATGGTGGGAAAGAGCGACACGGGGAGACGGTGGGAGTGAGGGATACCGGAGAAGGTGGGAGTGAGGGTTACGGGGAGACAGTGGGCGTGAGGGATACGGGGAGACGGTGGGAGTGAGGGATACGGGGAGATGGTGGGTGTGAGGGACACGGGCAGACAGTGGGAGTGAGGAATATGGCGAGACGGTGGGAGTGAGGGATACGGGGGACGATGGGAGTGAGGGATACGAGGAGATGGTGGGAGTGAGGGATACGGGCGACGGTGTGAGTGAGGGATACGGGGAGACAGTGGGAGTGAGGGATACGGGGAGACGGTGGGAGTGAGGGACACGGAGAGGTGGTGGGCGTGAGAGATACAGGGAGACGGTGGGAGTGAGGGATACAGGGAGACGGTCAGAGTGAGGGATACCGGGAGACAGTGGGAGTGAGGGATACGGGGAAATGCCGGGAGTGAGGGACACGGGCAGACAGTGGGAGTGAGGGATATGGGGACGAAGTGGGAGTGAGGGATATGGGGAGACGGTGGGAGTGAGGGATATGGGGAGATGGTGGGAGTGAGGGATAAAGGGAGATGGTGTGAGTGAGGGATACGGGGAGACAGTGGGAGTAAGAGATACGGGGAGATAGCGGGAGTGAGGGACACGGGCTGACAGTGGGAGTGAGGGATATGGGGAGGCAGTGGGTCTCAGGGATATGGGGAGATGGTGGGAGTGAGGGATACGGGGAGACGGTGCGAGTGAGGGATACGGGGAAACGGTGGGAGTGAGGGACACTGGCAGACCGTGGGAGTGAGGGATACAGAGAGATGGTGGGAAAGAGGGATACGGGGAGACGGTGGGAGAGAGGGACACAGGGAGATGGTGGGAGAGAGGGATATGGGGAGATGGTGGGAGTGAGAGATACGGGGAGATAGCGCGAGTGAGGGACACGGGCAGACAGTGGGAGTGAGGGATATGGGGAGACGGTGGGAGTGAGGGATACGGAGGGACGGTGGGAGTGAGGGATATGGGGACGCAGTGGGAGTGAGGGATACGGGGAGACGGTGGGAGTGAGGGATATGGGGAGATGGTGGGAGTGAGGGATACGGAGGGACGGTGGGAGTGAGGGATACAGGGAGACGGTGGGAGTGGTGGATACTGGGAGATGGTGGGAGTGAGGGATAAAGGGAGACGGTGTGAGTGAGGGATATGGGGAGACAGTGGGAGTGAGAGATACGGGGAGATAGCGGGAGTGAGGGACACGGGCTGACAGTGGGAGTGAGGGATATGGGGAGGCAGTGGGACTGAGGGATATGGGGAGATGGTGGGAGTGAGGGATACGGGGGGACGGTGGGAGTGTGGGACACGGGGAAACGGTGGGAGTGAGGGACACTGGCAGACAGTGGGAGTGAGGGATACAGAGAGATGGTGGGAGAGAGGGATATGGGGAGACGGTGGGAGTGAGTGATACGGGGAGATGGTGGGAGCGAGAGATATGGGGAGATGGTGGGAGTGAAGGATACGGGGAGATAGTGGGAGTGAGGGATATGGGGAGACGGTGGGAGTGAGGGATAAAGGGAGATGGTGGGAGTGAGCGATACGGGGAGACGTTGAGAGTGAGGGATACATGGTGACGGTGAGAGTGTGGGATACGGGGAGACGGTGGGAGTGACGGATACAGGGAGACGTTGGGAATGAGAGATCCGGGGAGACCCTGGGAGTGAGGTATACGGGGAGGTGGTGGGAGTGATGGACACGGGCAGACAGTGGGAGTGAGGGATACGGGCAGACGGTGGGAGTGAGGAACAAGGGCTGACGGTGGGAGTGAGGGATACGGGGAGAGGGCGGGAGTGAGAGATACGGGGAGACCCTGGGAGTGAGGTAAACGGGGAGGTGGTGGGAGTGAGGGATACGGGGAGAGGGTGGGAGTGAGGGATACTGGGATACGGTGGGAGTGAGGGATATGGGTAGACGGTGGGAGTGAGGGATATGGGGAGAGGGTGGGAGTGAGAGATACGTGGAGGCGGTGGGAGTGAGGCACATGGGCAGAGAGTGGGAGTGAGGGATACGGAGAGACGGTGGGAGTGAGGTATACGGGGAGACGGTGGGAGTGAGGTATACGGGAAGACGGTGGGAGTGAGGGATACGGGGAGACGGTGGGAGTGAGGGATACGGAGAGACGGTGGGAGTGAGGGATACGGGGAGATGGTGGGAGTGAGGTATATGGGGAGACGGTGGGAGTGAGGGATACGGGAAGACGGTGGGAGTGAGGGATACGGGGAGGCGGTGAGAGTGAGGGATACGGGTAGAGCGTGGGAGTAAGGGATACGGGGAAACGGTGGGAGTGAGGGATATGGGGAGATGGTGGGAGTGAGGGATACGGGGAGATGGTGGGAAAGAGCGACACGGGGAGACGGTGGGAGTGAGGGATACCGGGGAAGGTGGGAGTGAGGGTTACGGGGAGACAGTGGGCATGAGGGATACGGGGAGACGGTGGGAGTGAGGGATACGGGGAGATGGTGGGAGTGAGGGACACGGAGAGGTGGTGGGCGTGAGAGATACAGGGAGACGGTGGGAGTGAGGGATACAGGGAGACGGTCAGAGTGAGGGATACCGGGAGACAGTGGGAGTGAGGGATATGGCGAGACGGTGGGAGTGAGGGATACGGGGGACGATGGGAGTGAGGGATACGAGGAGATGGTGGGAGTGAGGGATACGGGCGACGGTGTGAGTGAGGGATACGGGGAGACAGTGGGAGTGAGGGATACGGGGAGACGGTGGGAGTGAGGGACACGGAGAGGTGGTGGGCGTGAGAGATACAGGGAGACGGTGGGAGTGAGGGATACAGGGAGACGGTCAGAGTGAGGGATACCGGGAGACAGTGGGAGTGAGGGATACGGGGAAATGCCGGGAGTGAGGGACACGGGCAGACAGTGGGAGTGAGGGATATGGGGACGAAGTGGGAGTGAGGGATATGGGGAGACGGTGGGAGTGAGGGATATGGGGAGATGGTGGGAGTGAGGGATAAAGGGAGATGGTGTGAGTGAGGGATACGGGGAGACAGTGGGAGTAAGAGATACGGGGAGATAGCGGGAGTGAGGGACACGGGCTGACAGTGGGAGTGAGGGATATGGGGAGGCAGTGGGTCTCAGGGATATGGGGAGATGGTGGGAGTGAGGGATACGGGGAGACGGTGCGAGTGAGGGATACGGGGAAACGGTGGGAGTGAGGGACACTGGCAGACAGTGGGAGTGAGGGATACAGAGAGATGGTGGGAGAGAGGGATACGGGGAGACGGTGGGAGAGAGGGACACAGGGAGATGGTGGGAGAGAGGGATATGGGGAGATGGTGGGAGTGAAGGATACGGGGAGATGGTGGGAGTGAGGAATATGGGGAGACGGTGGGAGTGAGGGATAAAGGGAGATGGTGGGAGTGAGCGATACGGGGAGACGGTTGGAGTGCGGGATAAGAGGAGTCCGTGGGAGTGAGGGATACGGGGAGACGGTGGGAGTGAGGGAGACGGGGGACGGTGGGAGTGAGGGATACGGGGAGACGGTGGGAGTGAGGGATACGGGGAGACGATGGGAGTGAGGGATACGGGGAGACGGTGGGAGTGAGGGATACAGGGAGACGGTGGGAGTGAAGGATACAGGGAGACGGCCAGAGTGAGGGATACCGGGAGACGGTGGGAGTGAGGGATACGGGGAGACGGTGGGAGTGACAGATACTGGGAGATGGCGGGAGTGAGGGACACGGGCAGACAGTGGGAGTGAGGGATATGGGGAGGCTGTGGGAGTGAGGGATACGGGGAGACGGTGGGAGTGAGGGACATGGGGAGATGGTGGGAATGAGGGATACGGAGGGACGGTGGGAGTCAGGGATACAGGGAGACGGTGGGAGTGAGAGATACGGGGAGATAGCGCGAGTGAGGGACACGGGCAGACAGTGGGAGTGAGGGATATGGGGAGACGGTGGGAGTGAGGGATACGGAGGGATGGTGGGAGTGAGGGATATGGGGACGCAGTGGGAGTGAGGGATACGGGGAGACGGTGGGAGTGAGGGATATGGGGAGATGGTGGGAGTGAGGGATACGGAGGGACGGTGGGAGTGAGGGATACAGGGAGACGGTGGGAGTGGTGGATACTGGGAGATGGTGGGAGTGAGGGATAAAGGGAGACGGTGTGAGTGAGGGATATGGGGAGACAGTGGGAGTGAGAGATACGGGGAGATAGCGGGAGTGAGGGACACGGGCTGACAGTGGGAGTGAGGGATATGGGGAGGCAGTGGGACTGAGGGATATGGGGAGATGGTGGGAGTGAGGGATACGGGGGGACGGTGGGAGTGTGGGACACGGGGAAACGGTGGGAGTGAGGGACACTGGCAGACAGTGGGAGTGAGGGATACAGAGAGATGGTGGGAGAGAGGGATATGGGGAGACGGTGGGAGTGAGTGATACGGGGAGATGGTGGGAGCGAGAGATATGGGGAGATGGTGGGAGTGAAGGATACGGGGAGATAGAGGGAGTGAGGGATATGGGGAGACGGTGGGAGTGAGGGATAAAGGGAGATGGTGGGAGTGAGCGATACGGGGAGACGTTGAGAGTGAGGGATACATGGTGACGGTGAGAGTGTGGGATACGGGGAGACGGTGGGAGTGACGGATACAGGGAGACGTTGGGAATGAGAGATCCGGGGAGACCCTGGGAGTGAGGTATACGGGGAGGTGGTGGGAGTGATGGACACGGGCAGACAGTGGGAGTGAGGGATACGGGCAGACGGTGGGAGTGAGGAACAAGGGCTGACGGTGGGAGTGAGGGATACAGGGAGAGGGCGGGAGTGAGAGATACGGGGAGACCCTGGGAGTGAGGTAAACGGGGAGGTGGTGGGAGTGAGGGATACGGGGAGAGGGTGGGAGTGAGGGATACGGGGATACGGTGGGAGTGAGGGATATGGGTAGACGGTGGGAGTGAGGGATATGGGGAGAGGGTGGGAGTGAGAGATACGTGGAGGCGGTGGGGGTGAGGGATACGGAGAGACGGTGAGAGTGAGGTATACGGGGAGACGGTGGGAGTCAGGGATACGGGAAGACGGTGGGAGTGAGGGATACGGGGATACGGTGGGAGTGAGGGATACGGAGAGACGGTGAGAGTGAGGTATACGGGGAGACGGTGGGAGTGAGGCACATGGGCAGAGAGTGGGAGTGAGGGATACGGAGAGACGGTGGGAGTGAGGTTTACGGGGAGACGGTGGGAGTGAGGTATACGGGAAGACGGTGGGAGTGAGGGATACGGGGAGACGGTGGGAGTGAGGGATACGGAGAGACGGTGGGAGTGAGGGATACGGGGAGACGGTGGGAGTGAGGTATATGGGGAGACGGTGGGAGTGAGGGATACGGGAAGACGGTGGGAGGGAGGGATACGGGAAGACGGTGGGAGTGAGGGATACGGGGAGACGGTGGGAGTGAGGTATATGGGGAGACGGTGGGAGTGAGGGATACGGGAAGACGGTGGGAGTGAGGGATACGGGAAGACGGTGGGAGTGAGGGATACGGGGAGGCGGTGAGAGTGAGGGATACGGGTAGAGCGTGGGAGTAAGGGATACGGGGAAACGGTGGGAGTGAGGGATATGGGGAGATGGTGGGAGTGAGGGATACGGGGAGATGGTGGGAAAGAGCGACACGGGGAGACGGTGGGAGTGAGGGATACCGGGGAAGGTGGGAGTGAGGGTTACGGGGAGACAGTGGGCGTGAGGGATTCGGGGAGACGGTGGGAGTGAGGGATACGGGGAGATGGTGGGTGTGAGGGACACGGGCAGACAGTGGGAGTGAGGAATATGGCGAGACGGTGGGAGTGAGGGATACGGGGGACGATGGGAGTGAGGGATACGAGGAGATGGTGGGAGTGAGGGATACGGGCGACGGTGGGAGTGAGGGATATGGGGAGACTGTGGGAGTGAGGGATACGGGGAGATGGTGGGAGTGAGGGACACGGAGAGGTGGTGGGCGTGAGAGATACATGGAGACGGTGGGAGTGAGGGATACAGGGAGACGGTCAGAGTGAGGGATACCGGGAGACAGTGGGAGTGAGGGATACGGGGAAATGCCGGGAGTGAGGGACACGGGCAGACAGTGGGAGTGAGGGATATGGGGACGCAGTGGGAGTGACGGATATGGGGAGACGGTGGGAGTGAGGGATATGGGGAGATGGTGGGAGTGAGGGATAAAGGGAGATGGTGTGAGTGAGGGATACGGGGAGACAGTGGGAGTAAGAGATACGGGGAGATAGCGGGAGTGAGGGACACGGGCTGACAGTGGGAGTGAGGGATATGGGGAGGCAGTAGGTCTGAGGGATATGGGGAGATGGTGGGAGTGAGGGATACGGGGAGACGGTGGGAGTGAGGGATACGGGGAAACGGTGGGAGTGAGGGACACTGGCAGACAGTGGGAGTGAGGGATACAGAGATATGGTGGGAGAGAGGGATACGGGCAGACGGTGGGAGTGAGGGACACAGGGAGATGGTGGGAGAGAGGGATATGGGGAGATGGTGGGAGTGAAGGATACGGGGAGATGGTGGGAGTGAGGAATATGGGGAGACGGTGGGAGTGAGGGATAAAGGGAGATGGTGGGAGTGAGCGATACGGGGAGACGTTGAGAGTGAGGGATACATGGTGACGGTGAGAGTGAGGGATACGGGGAGACGTTGGGAATGAGAGATCCGGGGAGACCCTGGGAGTGAGGTATACGGGGAGGTGGTGGGAGTGATGGACACAGGCAGACAATGGGAGTGAGGGATACGGGCAGATGGTGGGAGTGAGGAACAAGGGCTGACGGTGGGAGTGAGGGATACGGGGAGAGGGTGGGAGTGAGAGATACGGGGAGACCCTGGGAGTGAGGTATACAGGGAGGTGGTGGGAGTGAGGGATACGGGGAGAGGGTGGGAGTGAGGGATACGGGGCTACGGTGGGAGTGAGGGATATGGGTAGACGGTGGGAGTGAGGGATATGGGGAGAGGTTGGGAGTGAGGGATACGGAGAGTAGGTGGGAGTGAGGGATACGGGAAGACAGTGAGAGTGAGGGATACGGGTAGAGCGTGGGAGTGAGGGAAACGGGGAGATGGTGGGAGTGAGGGATACGGGGAGATGGTGGGAATCAGCGACACGGGGAGACGGTGGGAGTGAGGGATACAGGGGAAGGTGGGAGTGAGGGTTACGGGGAGACAGTGGGAGTGTGGGACACGGGGAGACGGTGGGAGTGAGGGATACGGGGATACTGTGGGCGTGAGGGATACGGGGAGACGGTGGGAGTGAGGGATACGGGGAGATGGTGGGAGTGTGGGACACGGGGAGACGGTGGGAGTGAGGGACACGGGGATACTGTGGGCGTGAGGGATACGGGGAGACGGTGGGAGTGAGGGATACGGGGAGATGGTGGGTGTGAGGGACACGGGCAGACAGTGGGAGTGAGGTATACGGCGAGACGGTGGGAGTGAGGGATACGGGGGACGATGGGAGTGAGGGATACGTGGAGATGGTGGGAGTGAGGGATAAGGGGAGACAGTGGGAGTGAGGGATATGGGGAGACGATGGGAGTGAGGGATACGGGGAGACGGTTGGAGGGCGGGTTTATTGGAGTCCGTGGGAGTGAGGGATACGGGGAGACGGTGGGAGTGAGGGGGACGGGGGACGGTGGGAGTGAGGGATACGGGGAGACGGTGGGAGTGAGGGATACGGGGAGACGGTGGGAGTGAGGGATACAGGAAGACGGTGGGAGTGAGGGATACGGGGAGACGGTGGGAGTGAGGAATACAGGGAGACGGTGGGAGTGAGGGATACGGGGAGACGGTGGGAGTGACAGATACTGGGAGATGGCGGGAGTGAGGGACACGGGCAGACAGTGGGAGTGATGGATATGGGGAGGCAGTGGGTGTGAGGAATACGGGAAGACGGTGGGAGTGAGGGATACGGGGAGGTGGTGGGAGTGAGGGACACGGGCAGACAGTGGGAGTGAGGGATATGGGGAGACGGTTGGAGTGCGGGATAAGAGGAGTCCGTGGGAGTGAGGGATACGGGGAGACGGTGGGAGTGAGGGAGACGGGGGACGGTGGGAGTGAGGGATACGGGGAGACGGTGGGAGTGAGGGATACGGGGAGACGGTGGGAGTGAGGGATACAGGGAGACGGTGGGAGTGAGGGATACAGGGAGACGGTCAGAGTGAGGGATACCGGGAGACGGTGGGAGTGAGGGATACGGGGAGACGGTGGGAGTGACAGATACTGGGAGATGGCGGGAGTGAGGGACACGGGCAGACAGTGGGAGTGAGGGATATGGGGAGGCAGTGGGAGTGAGGGATACGGGGAGACGGTGGGAGTGAGGGACATGGGGAGATGGTGGGAGTGAGGGATACGGAGGGACGGTGGGAGTCAGGGATACAGGGAGACGGTGGGAGTGAGGGATACGGGGAGATGGTGGGAGTGAGGGATAAAGGGAGACGGTGTGAGTGAGGGATACGGGGAGACAGTGGGAGTGAGAGATACGGGGAGATAGCGCGAGTGAGGGACACGGGCAGACAGTGGGAGTGAGGGATATGGGGAGACGGTCGGAGTGAGGGATACGGAGGGACGGTGGGAGTGAGGGATATGGGGACGCAGTGGGAGTGAGGGATACGGGGAGACGGTGGGAGTGAGGGATATGGGGAGATGGTGGGAGTGAGGGATACGGAGGGACGGTGTGAGTGAGGGATACAGGGAGACGATGGGAGTGGTGGATACTGGGAGACGGTGTGAGTGAGGGATATGGGGAGACAGTGGGAGTGAGAGATACGGGGAGATAGCGGGAGTGAGGGACACGGGCTGACAGTGGGAGTGAGGGATATTTGGAGGCAGTGGGACTGAGGGATATGGGGAGATGGTGGGAGTGAGGGATACGGGGGGACGGTGGGAGTGTGGGACACGGGGAAACGGTGGGAGTGAGGGACACTGGCAGACAGTGGGAGTGAGGGATACAGAGAGATGGTGGGAGAGAGGGATATGGGGAGACGGTGGGAGTGAGTGATACGGGGAGATGGTGGGAGCGAGAGATATGGGGAGATGGTGGGAGTGAAGGATACGGGGAGATAGTGGGAGTGAGGGATATGGGGAGACGGTGGGAGTGAGGGATAAAGGGAGATGGTGGGAGTGAGCGATACGGGGAGACGTTGAGAGTGAGGGATACATGGTGACGGTGAGAGTGTGGGATACGGGGAGACGGTGGGAGTGACGGATACAGGGAGACGTTGGGAATGAGAGATCCGGGTAGACCCTGGGAGTGAGGTATACGGGGAGGTGGTTGGAGTGATGGACACGGGCAGACAGTGGGAGTGAGGGATACGGGCAGACGGTGGGAGTGAGGAACAAGGGCTGACGGTGGGAGTGAGGGATACGGGGAGAGGGCGGGAGTGAGAGATACGGGGAGACCCTGGGAGTGAGGTAAACGGGGAGGTGGTGGGAGTGAGGGATACGGGGAGAGGGTGGGAGTGAGGGATACGGGGATACGGTGGGAGTGAGGGATATGGGTAGACGGTGGGAGTGAGGGATATGGGGAGAGGGTGGGAGTGAGAGATACGTGGAGGCGGTGGGAGTGAGGGATACGGAGAGACGGTGAGAGTGAGGTATACGGGGAGACGGTGGGAGTCAGGGATACGGGAAGACGGTGGGAGTGAGGGATACGGGGATACGGTGGGAGTGAGGGATACGGGTAGACGGTGGGAGTGAGGCACATGGGCAGAGAGTGGGAGTGAGGGATACGGAGAGACGGTGGGAGTGAGGTATACGGGGAGACGGTGGGAGTGAGGTATACGGGAAGACGGTGGGAGTGAGGGATACGGGGAGACGGTGGGAGTGAGGGATACGGAGAGACGGTGGGAGTGAGGGATACGGGGAGACGGTGGGAGTGAGGTATATGGGGAGACGGTGGGAGTGAGGTATACGGGAAGACGGTGGGAGTGAGGGATACGGGGAGGCGGTGAGAGTGAGGGATACGGGTAGAGCGTGGGAGTAAGGGATACGGGGAAACGGTGGGAGTGAGGGATATGGGGAGATGGTGGGAGTGAGGGATACGGGGAGATGGTGGGAAAGAGCGACACGGGGAGACGGTGGGAGTGAGGGATACCGGGGAAGGTGGGAGTGAGGGTTACGGGGAGACAGTGGGCGTGAGGGATACGGGGAGACGGTGGGAGTGAGGGATACGGGGAGATGGTGGGTGTGAGGGACACGGGCAGACAGTGGGAGTGAGGAATATGGCGAGACGGTGGGAGTGAGGGATACGGGGGACGATGGGAGTGAGGGATACGAGGAGATGGTGGGAGTGAGGGATACGGGCGACGGTGGGAGTGAGGGATACGGGGAGACAGTGGGAGTGAGGGATACGGGGAGACGGTGGGAGTGAGGGACACGGAGAGGTGGTGGGCGTGAGAGATACAGGGAGACGGTGGGAGTGAGGGATACAGGGAGACGGTCAGAGTGAGGGATACCGGGAGACAGTGGGAGTGAGGGATACGGGGAAATGCCGGGAGTGAGGGACACGGGCAGACAGTGGGAGTGAGGGATATGGGGACGCAGTGGGAGTGAGGGATATGGGGAGACGGTGGGAGTGAGGGATATGGGGAGATGGTGGGAGTGAGGGATAAAGGGAGATGGTGTGAGTGAGGGATACGGGGAGACAGTGGGAGTAAGAGATACGGGGAGATAGCGGGAGTGAGGGACACGGGCTGATAGTGGGAGTGAGGGATATGGGGAGGCAGTGGGTCTGAGGGATATGGGGAGATGGTGGGAGTGAGGGATACGGGGAGACGGTGGGAGTGAGGGATATGGGGAAACGGTGGGAGTGAGGGACACTGGCAGACAGTGGGAGTGAGGGATACAGAGAGATGGTGGGAGAGAGGGATACGGGGAGACGGTGGGAGTGAGGGACACAGGGAGATGGTGGGAGAGAGGGATATGGGGAGATGGTGGGAGTGAAGGATACGGGGAGATGGTGGGAGTGAGGAATATGGGGAGACGGTGGGAGTGAGGGATAAAGGGAGATGGTGGGAGTGAGCGATACGGGGAGACGTTGAGAGTGAGGGATACATGGTGACGGTGGGAGTGAGGGATACGGGGAGAGGGTGGGAGTGAGAGATACGGGGAGACCCTGGGAGTGAGGTATACAGGGAGGTGGTGGGAGTGAGGGATACGGGGAGAGGGTGGGAGTGAGGGATACGGGGCTACGGTGGGAGTGAGGGATATGTGTAGATGGTGGGAGTGAGGGATATGGGGAGAAGTTGGGAGTGAGGGATACGGAGAGTAGGTGGGAGTGAGGGATACGGGAAGACAGTGAGAGTGAGGGATACGGGTAGAGCGTGGGAGTGAGGGAAACGGGGAGACGGTGGGAGTGAGGGACACGGGCAGACAGTGGGAGAGAGGGATATGGGGAGATGGTGGGAGTGAGGGATACGGGGAGAGGGCGGGAGTGAGAGATACGGGGAGACCCTGGGAGTGAGGTAAACGGGGAGGTGGTGGGAGTGAGGGATACGGGGAGAGGGTGGGAGTGAGGGATACGGGGATACGGTGGGAGTGAGGGATATGGGTAGACGGTGGGAGTGAGGGATATGGGGAGAGGGTGGGAGTGAGAGATACGTGGAGGCGGTGGGAGTGAGGGATACGGAGAGACGGTGAGAGTCAGGTATACGGGGAGACGGTGGGAGTCAGGGATACGGGAAGACGGTGGGAGTGAGGGATACGGGGATACGGTGGGAGTGAGGGATACGGGTAGACGGTGGGAGTGAGGCACATGGGCAGAGAGTGGGAGTGAGGGATACGGAGAGACGGTGGGAGTGAGGTATACGGGGAGACGGTGGGAGTGAGGTATACGGGAAGACGGTGGGAGTGAGGGATACGGGGAGACGGTGGGAGTGAGGGATACGGAGAGACGGTGGGAGTGAGGGATACGGGGAGACGGTGGGAGTGAGGTATATGGGGAGATGGTGGGAGTGAGGGATACGGGAAGACGGTGGGAGTGAGGGATACGGGGAGGCGGTGAGAGTGAGGGATACGGGTAGAGCGTGGGAGTAAGGGATACGGGGAAACGGTGGGAGTGAGGGATATGGGGAGATGGTGGGAGTGAGGGATACGGGGAGATGGTGGGAAAGAGCGACACGGGGAGACGGTGGGAGTGAGGGATACCGGGGAAGGTGGGAGTGAGGGTTACGGGGAGACAGTGGGCGTGAGGGATACGGGGAGACGGTGGGAGTGAGGGATACGGGGAGATGGTGGGTGTGAGGGACACGGGCAGACAGTGGGAGTGAGGAATATGGCGAGACGGTGGGAGTGAGGGATACGGGGGACGATGGGAGTGAGGGATACGAGGAGATGGTGGGAGTGAGGGATAAGGGGAGACAGTGGGAGTGAGGGATATGGGGAGACGATGGGAGTGAGGGATACGGGGAGACGGTTGGAGGGCGGGTTTATTGGAGTCCGTGGGAGTGAGGGATACGGGGAGACGGTGGGAGTGAGGGGGACGGGGGACGGTGGGAGTGAGGGATACGGGGAGACGGTGGGAGTGAGGGATACGGGGAGACGGTGGGAGTGAGGGATACAGGAAGACGGTGGGAGTGAGGGATACGGGGAGACGGTGGGAGTGAGGAATACAGGGAGACGGTGGGAGTGAGGGATACGGGGAGACGGTGGGAGTGACAGATACTGGGAGATGGCGGGAGTGAGGGACACGGGCAGACAGTGGGAGTGATGGATATGGGGAGGCAGTGGGTGTGAGGAATACGGGAAGACGGTGGGAGTGAGGGATACGGGGAGGTGGTGGGAGTGAGGGACACGGGCAGACAGTGGGAGTGAGGGATATGGGGAGACGGTTGGAGTGCGGGATAAGAGGAGTCCGTGGGAGTGAGGGATACGGGGAGACGGTGGGAGTGAGGGAGACGGGGGACGGTGGGAGTGAGGGATACGGGGAGACGGTGGGAGTGAGGGATACGGGGAGACGGTGGGAGTGAGGGATACAGGGAGACGGTGGGAGTGAGGGATACAGGGAGACGGTCAGAGTGAGGGATACCGGGAGACGGTGGGAGTGAGGGATACGGGGAGACGGTGGGAGTGACAGATACTGGGAGATGGCGGGAGTGAGGGACACGGGCAGACAGTGGGAGTGAGGGATATGGGGAGGCAGTGGGAGTGAGGGATACGGGGAGACGGTGGGAGTGAGGGACATGGGGAGATGGTGGGAGTGAGGGATACGGAGGGACGGTGGGAGTCAGGGATACAGGGAGACGGTGGGAGTGAGGGATACGGGGAGATGGTGGGAGTGAGGGATAAAGGGAGACGGTGTGAGTGAGGGATACGGGGAGACAGTGGGAGTGAGAGATACGGGGAGATAGCGCGAGTGAGGGACACGGGCAGACAGTGGGAGTGAGGGATATGGGGAGACGGTCGGAGTGAGGGATACGGAGGGACGGTGGGAGTGAGGGATATGGGGACGCAGTGGGAGTGAGGGATACGGGGAGACGGTGGGAGTGAGGGATATGGGGAGATGGTGGGAGTGAGGGATACGGAGGGACGGTGTGAGTGAGGGATACAGGGAGACGATGGGAGTGGTGGATACTGGGAGACGGTGTGAGTGAGGGATATGGGGAGACAGTGGGAGTGAGAGATACGGGGAGATAGCGGGAGTGAGGGACACGGGCTGACAGTGGGAGTGAGGGATATTTGGAGGCAGTGGGACTGAGGGATATGGGGAGATGGTGGGAGTGAGGGATACGGGGGGACGGTGGGAGTGTGGGACACGGGGAAACGGTGGGAGTGAGGGACACTGGCAGACAGTGGGAGTGAGGGATACAGAGAGATGGTGGGAGAGAGGGATATGGGGAGACGGTGGGAGTGAGTGATACGGGGAGATGGTGGGAGCGAGAGATATGGGGAGATGGTGGGAGTGAAGGATACGGGGAGATAGTGGGAGTGAGGGATATGGGGAGACGGTGGGAGTGAGGGATAAAGGGAGATGGTGGGAGTGAGCGATACGGGGAGACGTTGAGAGTGAGGGATACATGGTGACGGTGAGAGTGTGGGATACGGGGAGACGGTTGGAGTGACGGATACAGGGAGACGTTGGGAATGAGAGATCCGGGTAGACCCTGGGAGTGAGGTATACGGGGAGGTGGTTGGAGTGATGGACACGGGCAGACAGTGGGAGTGAGGGATACGGGCAGACGGTGGGAGTGAGGAACAAGGGCTGACGGTGGGAGTGAGGGATACGGGGAGAGGGCGGGAGTGAGAGATACGGGGAGACCCTGGGAGTGAGGTAAACGGGGAGGTGGTGGGAGTGAGGGATACGGGGAGAGGGTGGGAGTGAGGGATACGGGGATACGGTGGGAGTGAGGGATATGGGTAGACGGTGGGAGTGAGGGATATGGGGAGAGGGTGGGAGTGAGAGATACGTGGAGGCGGTGGGAGTGAGGGATACGGAGAGACGGTGAGAGTGAGGTATACGGGGAGACGGTGGGAGTCAGGGATACGGGAAGACGGTGGGAGTGAGGGATACGGGGATACGGTGGGAGTGAGGGATACGGGTAGACGGTGGGAGTGAGGCACATGGGCAGAGAGTGGGAGTGAGGGATACGGAGAGACGGTGGGAGTGAGGTATACGGGGAGACGGTGGGAGTGAGGTATACGGGAAGACGGTGGGAGTGAGGGATACGGGGAGACGGTGGGAGTGAGGGATACGGAGAGACGGTGGGAGTGAGGGATACGGGGAGACGGTGGGAGTGAGGTATATGGGGAGACGGTGGGAGTGAGGGATACGGGAAGACGGTGGGAGTGAGGGATACGGGGAGGCGGTGAGAGTGAGGGATACGGGTAGAGCGTGGAAGTAAGGGATACGGGGAAACGGTGGGAGTGAGGGATATGGGGAGATGGTGGGAGTGAGGGATACGGGGAGATGGTGGGAAAGAGCGACACGGGGAGACGGTGGGAGTGAGGGATACCGGGGAAGGTGGGAGTGAGGGTTACGGGGAGACAGTGGGCGTGAGGGATACGGGGAGACGGTGGGAGTGAGGGATACGGGGAGATGGTGGGTGTGAGGGACACGGGCAGACAGTGGGAGTGAGGAATATGGCGAGACGGTGGGAGTGAGGGATACGGGGGACGATGGGAGTGAGGGATACGAGGAGATGGTGGGAGTGAGGGATACGGGCGACGGTGGGAGTGAGGGATACGGGGAGACAGTGGGAGTGAGGGATACGGGGAGACGGTGGGAGTGAGGGACACGGAGAGGTGGTGGGCGTGAGAGATACAGGGAGACGGTGGGAGTGAGGGATACAGGGAGACGGTCAGAGTGAGGGATACCGGGAGACAGTGGGAGTGAGGGATACGGGGAAATGCCGGGAGTGAGGGACACGGGCAGACAGTGGGAGTGAGGGATATGGGGACGCAGTGGGAGTGAGGGATATGGGGAGACGGTGGGAGTGAGGGATATGGGGAGATGGTGGGAGTGAGGGATAAAGGGAGATGGTGTGAGTGAGGGATACGGGGAGACAGTGGGAGTAAGAGATACGGGGAGATAGCGGGAGTGAGTGACACGGGCTGATAGTGGGAGTGAGGGATATGGGGAGGCAGTGGGTCTGAGGGATATGGGGAGATGGTGGGAGTGAGGGATACGGGGAGACGGTGGGAGTGAGGGATATGGGGAAACGGTGGGAGTGAGGGACACTGGCAGACAGTGGGAGTGAGGGATACAGAGAGATGGTGGGAGAGAGGGATACGGGGAGACGGTGGGAGTGAGGGACACAGGGAGATGGTGGGAGAGAGGGATATGGGGAGATGGTGGGAGTGAAGGATACGGGGAGATGGTGGGAGTGAGGAATATGGGGAGACGGTGGGAGTGAGGGATAAAGGGAGATGGTGGGAGTGAGCGATACGGGGAGACGTTGAGAGTGAGGGATACATGGTGACGGTGGGAGTGAGGGATACGGGGAGAGGGTGGGAGTGAGAGATACGGGGAGACCCTGGGAGTGAGGTATACAGGGAGGTGGTGGGAGTGAGGGATACGGGGAGAGGGTGGGAGTGAGGGATACGGGGCTACGGTGGGAGTGAGGGATATGTGTAGACGGTGGGAGTGAGGGATATGGGGAGAGGTTGGGAGTGAGGGATACGGAGAGTAGGTGGGAGTGAGGGATACGGGAAGACAGTGAGAGTGAGGGATACGGGTAGAGCGTGGGAGTGAGGGAAACGGGGAGACGGTGGGAGTGAGGGACACGGGCAGACAGTGGGAGAGAGGGATATGGGGAGATGGTGGGAGTGAGGGATACGGGGAGAGGGCGGGAGTGAGAGATACGGGGAGACCCTGGGAGTGAGGTAAACGGGGAGGTGGTGGGAGTGAGGGATACGGGGAGAGGGTGGGAGTGAGGGATACGGGGATACGGTGGGAGTGAGGGATATGGGTAGACGGTGGGAGTGAGGGATATGGGGAGAGGGTGGGAGTGAGAGATACGTGGAGGCGGTGGGAGTGAGGGATACGGAGAGACGGTGAGAGTGAGGTATACGGGGAGACGGTGGGAGTCAGGGATACGGGAAGACGGTGGGAGTGAGGGATACGGGGATACGGTGGGAGTGAGGGATACGGGTAGACGGTGGGAGTGAGGCACATGGGCAGAGAGTGGGAGTGAGGGATACGGAGAGACGGTGGGAGTGAGGTATACGGGGAGACGGTGGGAGTGAGGTATACGGGAAGACGGTGGGAGTGAGGGATACGGGGAGACGGTGGGAGTGAGGGATACGGAGAGACGGTGGGAGTGAGGGATACGGGGAGACGGTGGGAGTGAGGTATATGGGGAGACGGTGGGAGTGAGGGATACGGGAAGACGGTGGGAGTGAGGGATACGGGGAGGCGGTGAGAGTGAGGGATACGGGTAGAGCGTGGGAGTAAGGGATACGGGGAAACGGTGGGAGTGAGGGATATGGGGAGATGGTGGGAGTGAGGGATACGGGGAGATGGTGGGAAAGAGCGACACGGGGAGACGGTGGGAGTGAGGGATACCGGGGAAGGTGGGAGTGAGGGTTACGGGGAGACAGTGGGCGTGAGGGATACGGGGAGACGGTGGGAGTGAGGGATACGGGGAGATGGTGGGTGTGAGGGACACGGGCAGACAGTGGGAGTGAGGAATATGGCGAGACGGTGGGAGTGAGGGATACGGGGGACGATGGGAGTGAGGGATACGAGGAGATGGTGGGAGTGAGGGATACGGGCGACGGTGGGAGTGAGGGATACGGGGAGACAGTGGGAGTGAGGGATACGGGGAGACGGTGGGAGTGAGGGACACGGAGAGGTGGTGGGCGTGAGAGATACAGGGAGACGGTGGGAGTGAGGGATACAGGGAGACGGTCAGAGTGAGGGATACCGGGAGACAGTGGGAGTGAGGGATACGGGGAAATGCCGGGAGTGAGGGACACGGGCAGACAGTGGGAGTGAGGGATATGGGGACGCAGTGGGAGTGAGGGATATGGGGAGACGGTGGGAGTGAGGGATATGGGGAGATGGTGGGAGTGAGGGATAAAGGGAGATGGTGTGAGTGAGGGATACGGGGAGACAGTGGGAGTAAGAGATACGGGGAGATAGCGGGAGTGAGGGACACGGGCTGATAGTGGGAGTGAGGGATATGGGGAGGCAGTGGGTCTGAGGGATATGGGGAGATGGTGGGAGTGAGGGATACGGGGAGACGGTGGGAGTGAGGGATATGGGGAAACGGTGGGAGTGAGGGACACTGGCAGACAGTGGGAGTGAGGGATACAGAGAGATGGTGGGAGAGAGGGATACGGGGAGACGGTGGGAGTGAGGGACACAGGGAGATGGTGGGAGAGAGGGATATGGGGAGATGGTGGGAGTGAAGGATACGGGGAGATGGTGGGAGTGAGGAATATGGGGAGACGGTGGGAGTGAGGGATAAAGGGAGATGGTGGGAGTGAGCGATACGGGGAGACGTTGAGAGTGAGGGATACATGGTGACGGTGGGAGTGAGGGATACGGGGAGAGGGTGGGAGTGAGAGATACGGGGAGACCCTGGGAGTGAGGTATACAGGGAGGTGGTGGGAGTGAGGGATACGGGGAGAGGGTGGGAGTGAGGGATACGGGGCTACGGTGGGATTGAGGGATATGTGTAGACGGTGGGAGTGAGGGATATGGGGAGAGGTTGGGAGTGAGGGATACGGAGAGTAGGTGGTTGTGAGGGATACGGGAAGACAGTGAGAGTGAGGGATACGGGTAGAGCGTGGGAGTGAGGGAAACGGGGAGACGGTGGGAGTGAGGGACACGGGCAGACAGTCGGAGAGAGGGATATGGGGAGATGGTGGGAGTGAGGGATACGGGGAGATGGTGGGAATCAGCCATACGGGGAGACGGTGGGAGTGAGGGATACCGGGGAAGGTGGGAGTGAGGGTTACGGGGAGACAGTGGGAGTGTGGGACACGGGGA
This sequence comes from Scyliorhinus torazame, assembly GCF_047496885.1. Lineage (NCBI taxonomy): Eukaryota > Metazoa > Chordata > Chondrichthyes > Carcharhiniformes > Scyliorhinidae > Scyliorhinus > Scyliorhinus torazame. The sequence goes on from NC_092722.1 coordinate 82,923,767, forward strand.
GACGGTGGGAGTGAGGGATACGGGGATACTGTGGGCGTGAGGGATACGGGGAGACGGTGGGAGTGAGGGATACGGGGAGATGGTGGGAGTGTGGGACACGGGGAGACGGTGGGAGTGAGGGATACGGGGATACTGTGGGCGTGAGGGATACGGGGAGACGGTGGGAGTGAGGGATACGGGGAGATGGTGGGTGTGAGGGACACGGGCAGACAGTGGGAGTGAGGTATACGGCGAGATGGTGGGAGTGAGGGATACGGAGGACGATGGGAGTGAGGGATACGTGGAGATGGTGGGAGTGAGGGATAAGGGGAGACGGTGGGCATGAGGAATACGGGGAGGCGGTGGGAGCGAGGGATACGGGGAGGTGGTGGGAGTGAGGGACACGGGCAGACAGTGGGAGTGAGGAATATAGGGAGGCAGTGGGTGTGAGGGATACGGGTAGACGGTTGGAGTGCGGGATACGGGGAGTCCGTGGGAGTGAGGGATACGGGGAGACGGTGGGAGTGAGGGAGACGGGGGATGTTGGGAGTGAGGGATACGGGGAGACGGTGGGTGTGAGGGATACGGAGAGACGGTGGGAGTGAGGTATACGGGGAGACGGTGGGAGTGAGGGATACGGGAAGACGGTGGGAGTGAGTGATACGGGGATACGGTGGGAGTGAGGGATATGGGTAGACGGTGGGAGTGATGGATATGGGGAGAGGGTGGGAGTGAGGGATACGGAGAGTAGGTGGGAGTGAGGCACATGGGCAGAGAGTGGGAGTGAGGGATACGGATAGACGGTGGGAGTGAGGTATACGATGAGACGGTGGGAGTGAGGGATACGGGAAGACGGTGGGAGTGAGGGATACGGGCAGACAGTGGGAGTGAGGGATACGGAGAGACGGTGGGAGTGAGGGATACGGGGAGACGGTGGGAGTGAGGTATACGGGGAGACGGTGGGAGTGAGGGATACGGGAAGACGGTGGGAGTGAGGGATACGGGGAGGCGGTGAGAGTGAGGGATACGGGTAGAGCGTGGGAGTAAGGGATACGGGGAAACGGTGGAAGTGAGGGATATGGGGAGATGGTGGGAGTGAGGGATACGGGGAGATGGTGGGAATGAGTGATACGGGGAGACGGTGGGAGTGAGGGATACCGGGGAAGGTGGGAGTGAGGGTTACGGGGAGACAGAGGGCGTGAGGGATACCGGGGTAGGTGGGAGTGAGGGATACGGGGAGATGGTGGGTGTGAGGGACACGGGCAGACAGTGGGAGTGAGGGATATGGCGAGAAGGTGGGAGTGAGGGATACGGGGGACGATGGGAGTGAGGGATACGGGGAGATGGTGGGAGTGAGGGATACGGGAGACGGTGGGAGTGAGGGATACGGGGAGACAGTGGGAGTGAGGGATACGGGGAAAAGGCGGGATTGAGGGACACGGGCAGACAGTGGGAGTGAGGGATATGGGGACGCAGTGGGAGTGCGGGATACGGGGAGACGGTGGGAGTGAGGGATATGGGGAGATGGTGGGAGGGAGGGATATGGGGAGGCAGTGGGTCTGAGGGATATGGGGAGATGGTGGGAGTGAGGGATACGGGGAGATAGCGGGAGTGAGGGACACGGGCTGACAGTGGGAGTGAGGGATATGGGGAGGCAGTGGGTCTGAGGGATATGGGGAGATGGTGGGAGTGAGGGATACGGGGAAACGGTGGGAGTGAGGGACACTGGCAGACAGTGGGTGTGAGGGATTCGGGGAGACGGTGGGAGTGAGGGATATGGGGAGATGGTGGGAGGGAGGGATATGGGGAGGCAGTGGGTCTGAGGGATATGGGGAGATGGTGGGAGTGAGGGATACGGGGAGATAGCGGGAGTGAGGGACACGGGCTGACAGTGGGAGTGAGGGATATGGGGAGGCAGTGGGTCTGAGGGATATGGGGAGATGGTGGGAGTGAGGGATACGGGGAAACGGTGGGAGTGAGGGACACTGGCAGACAGTGGGTGTGAGGGATATGGGGAGACTGTGGGAGTGAGGGATACGGTGAGATGGTTGGAGCGAGAGATATGGGGAGATGGTGGGAGTGAAGGATACGGGGAGATGGTGGGAGTGAGGGATATGGGGAGACGGTGGGAGTGAGGGATAAAGGGAGATGGTGGGAGTGAGCGATACGGGGAGACGTTGAGAGTGAGTGATACATGGTGACGGTGAGAGTGTGGGATACGGGGAGATGTTGGGAATGAGAGATCCGGGGAGACCCTGGGAGTGAGGTATACGGGGAGGTGGTGGGAGTGATGGACACGGGCAGACAATGGGAGTGAGGAACAAGGGCTGACGGTGCGAGTGAGGGATACGGGGAGAGGGTGGGAGTGAGAGATACGGGGAGAACCTGGGAGTGAGGTATACGGGGAGGTGGTGGGAGTGAGTGATATTGGGAGAGGGTGGGAGTGAGGGATACGGGGATACGGTGGGAGTGAGGGATATGGGTAGACGGTGGGAGTGAGGGATATGGGGAGAGGGTGGGAGTGAGGGATACGGAGAGTAGGTGGGAGTGAGGGATACGGGAAGACGGTGAGAGTGAGGGATACGGGTAGAGCGTGGGAGTGAGGGAAACGGGGAGACGGTGGGAGTGAGGGACACGGGCAGACAGTGGGAGAGAGGGATATGGGGAGATGGTGGAAGTGAGGGATACGGGGAGATGGTGGGAATGAGCGATACGGGGAGACGTTGGGAGTGAGGGATACCGGGGAAGGTGGGCGTGAGGGATACGGGGAGACGGTGGGAGTGAGGGATACGGGGAGATGGTGGGTGTGAGGGACACGGGCAGACAGTGGGAGTGAGGGATACGGCGAGACGGTGGGAGTGAGGGATACGGGGGACAATGGGAGTGAGGGATACGGGGAGATGGTGGGAGTGAGGGATAAGGGGAGACGGTGGGCGTGAGGAATACGGTGAGACGGTGGGAGTGAGGGATACGGGGAGGTGGTGGGAGTGAGGGACACGGGCAGACAGTGGGAGTGAGGGGTATGGGGAGGCGGTGGGTGTGAGGGATACGGGTAGACGGTTGGAGTGCGAGATACGGGGAGTCCGTGGGAGTGAGGTATACGGGGAGACGGTGGGAGTGAGGGATACGGGAGACGGTGGGAGTGAGGGATACGGGGAGACGGTGGGAGTGACGGACACGTGGAGACGGTGGGAGTGAGGGATACGGGGAGACGGTGGGAATGAACGATACGGGGAGACGGTGGGCGTGAGGAATACGGGGAGATGGTGGGAGTGAGGCATATGGAGAGACGGTGGGAGTGACGGACACGGGGAGACGGTGGGAGTGAGGGATAGGGGGAGACGGTGGGAGTGAGAGATATGGGGAGATGGTGGGAGTGAGGGATATGGGGAGACGGTGGGAATGAGGGATACGGGGAGACGGTGGGAGTGAGGGATACGGGGAGACGGTGGGAGTGAGGAATTCGGGGAGACGGGGGGAGTGAGGGACACGGAGAGATGGTGGGAGTGAGGGATACAGGGAGACGGTGGGAGTGAGGGATACAGGGAGGCTGTCAGAGTGAGGGATATGGGGAGACGGTGGGAGTGAGGGATGCGGGGAGATGGTGGGAGTGAGGGATATGGGGGACGGTGGGAGTGAGGGATACGGGGAGACGGTGGGAGTGAGGGATACGGGGAGACGGTGGGAGTGAGGGATATGGGGAGACGCTTTGAGTGGGGGATATGGAGAGACGGTGGGAGTGACGGACACGGGGAGAACGGTGGGAGTGAGGGATAAGGGGAGACGGTGGGAATGAGCGAGAAGGGTAGACGGTGGGAGTGAGGGATACCGGGGACGGTGGGAGTGAGGGCTACGGGGAGACAGTGGGTGTGACGAATACGGGGAGACGGTGGGAGTGAGGGATACGGGGAGGTGTTGGGAGTGAGGGACACGGGCAGACAGTGGGAGTGAGGGATGTGGGGAGATGATGGGAGTAAGGGATACGGGGAGAGGGTGGGAGTGAGGGATACGGAGGGACGGTGGGAGTGAGGGATACGGGGAGACAGTGGGACTGAGGGATACATGGAGATGGTGGGAGTGAGGGACACGGGCAGACAGTGGGAGTGAGGGATATGGGGAGGCAGTGGGAGTGAGGGATACGGGTAGACGGTGGGAGTGGGGGATTTGGGGAGACGTTGGGAGTGACGGATACGGGGAGACGGTGGGAGTGAGGGATACGGGGGACGGTGGGTGTGAGGGAAATGGGGAGACGGTGGGAGTGAGGGATACGGGGAGATGGTGGGAGTGAGGGATATGGGGAGACGGTGGGAGAGAGGGATATGGAGAGGCGGTGGGAGTGACGGACACGGAGCGATGGTGGGAATGAGGAATACGGGGGGGACGGTGGGAGTGAGGGATACGGGGAGATGGTGGGATTGAGGAATACAGGGAGACGGTGGGAGTGAGGGATACGGGGAGACGGTGGGAGTGAGGGATACGGGGAGACGGTGGGAGTGAGGGATACGGGGAGACGGTGGGAGTGAGGGACACGGAGAGACGGTGGGAGTGAGGGATACAGGGAGACGGTGGGAGTGAGGGATACAGGGAGACGGTCGGAGTGAGGGATACCGGGAGACGGTGGGAGTGAGGGATACGGGGAGACAGTGGGAGTGAGAGATACGGGGAGATGGTGGGAGTGAGGGATACGGGGAGACGGTGGGAGTGAGGGATATGGAGAGACGGTGGGAGTGACGGACACGTGGAGACGGTGGGAGTGAGGGATACGGGGAGACGGTGGGAATGAACGATACGGGGAGACGGTGGGAGTGAGGGCTACCGGGGACGGTGGGAGTGAGCGATACGGGGAGACGATGGCTGTGAGGAATACGGCGAGACGGTGGGAGTGAGGGATACGGGGAGGCAGTGGGTGTGAGGGATACAGGTAGACGGTTGGAGTGTGGGATATGGGGAGTCCGTGGGAGTGAGGGATACGGTGAGACGGTGGGAGTGAGGGAGACGGGGGACGGTGGGAGTGAGGGATACGGGGAGACGGTGGGAGGGAGGGATACGGGGAGACGGTGGGAGTGAGGGATACGGGGAGACGATAGGAGTGAGGGATACCGGGAGACAGTGGGAGTGAGGGATACGGAGGGACGGTGGGAGTGAGTGATACAGGGAGACGGTGCGAGTAAGGGATACGGGGAGATGGTGGGAGTGAGGGATAAAGGGAGACGGTGTGAGTGAGCGATACGGGGAGACAGTGGGAGTGAGAGATACGGGGAGATAGCGGGAGTGAGGGACACGGGCAGACAGTGGGAGCGAGGGATATGGGGAGACGGTGGGAGTGAGGGATATGGGGAGATGGTGGGAGTGAGGGATACGGAGGGACGGTGGGAGTGAGGGATACGGGGGACGGTGGGAGTGAGGGAAACGGGGAGACGGTGGGAGTGAGGGATACGGGGAGACGGTGGGAGCCAGGGATATGGAGAGACGGTGGGAGTGACGGACGCGGAGAGACGGTGGGAATGAGGAATACGGGGAGACGGTGGGAGTGAGGGATACGGGGAGATGGTGGGAGTGAGGAATACAGGGAGACGGTGGGAGTGAGGGATACGGGGAGACGGTGGGAGTGAGGGATACGGGGAGACGGTGGGAGTGAGGAATACAGGGATACAGTGGGAGTGAGGGATACGGGGAGACGGTGGGAGTGAGGGATACGGGGAGACGGTGGGAGTGAGGGACACGGAGAGACGGTGGGAGTGAGGGATACAAGGAGACGGTGGGAGTGAGGGATACAGGGAGACGGTCGGAGTGAGGGATACCGGGAGACGGTGAGAGTGAGGGATACTGGGAGACAGTGGGAGTGAGATATACGGAGAGATGGCGGGAGTGAGGGACACGGGGAGACGGTGGGAGTGATGTATACGGGGAGACGGTGGGAGTGAGGGATACGGGAAGACGGTTGGAGTGAGGGATATGGAGAGACGGTGGGAGTGACGGACACGTGGAGACGGTGGGAGTGAGGGATACGGGGAGACGGTGGGAATGAACGATACGGGGAGATGGTGGGAGTGAGGGACACCGGGGACGGTGGGAGTGAGCAATACGGGGAGACAGTGGGTGTGAGGAATACGGGGAGACAGTGGGAGTGAGGGATACGGGGAGGTGGTGGGTGTGAGGGACACGGGCAGACAGTGGGAGTGAGGGATATGGGGAGACGATGGGAGTGAGGGATATGGGGAGGCAGTGGGTGTGAGGGATACGGATAGACGGTTGGAGTGCGGGATATGGGGAGTTCGTGGGAGTGAGGGATACGGGGAGACGGTGGGAGTGAGGGAGACGGGGGACGGTGGGAGTGAGGGATACGGGGAGACGGTGGGAGTGAGGGATACGGGGAGACGGTGGGAGTGAGGGATACGGGGGACGGTGGGAGTGAGGGAAACGGGGAGACGGTGGGAGTGAGGGATACGGGGAGACGGTGGGAGTGAGGGATACGGGGAGACGGTGGGAGAGAGGGATATGGAGAGACGGTGGGAGTGACGGACGCGGAGAGACGGTGGGAATGAGGAATACGGGGAGACGGTGGGAGTGAGGGATACGGGGAGATGGTGGGAGTGAGGGATACGGGGAGACAGTGGGAGAGAGGGATATGGAGAGACGGTGGGAGTGACGGACGCGGAGAGACGGTGGGAATGAGGAATACGGGGAGACGGTGGGAGTGAGGGATACGGGGAGATGGTGGGAGTGAGGAATACAGGGAGACGGTGGGAGTGAGGGATACGGGGAGACGGTGGGAGTGAGGGATACGGTAAGACGGTGGGATGAGGAATGCAGGGAGACAGTGGGAGAGAGGGATACGGGGAGACGGTGGGAGTGAGGGATACGGGGAGACGGTGGAAGTGAGGGACACGGAGAGACGGTGGGAGTGAGGGATACAGGGAGACGGTCGGAGTGAGGGACCGGGAGACGGTGAGAGTGAGGGATACGGGGAGACAGTGGGAGTGATGTATACGGGGAGACGGTGGGAGTGAGGGATACAGGGAGACGGTTGGAGTGAGGGATATGGAGAGACGGTGGGAGTGACGGACACGTGGAGACGGTGGGAGTGAGGGATACGGGGAGACGGTGGGAATGAACGATATGGAGAGACGGTGGGAGTGAGGGATACCGGGGACGGTGGGAGTGAGGGATACGGGGAGACGGTGGGTGTGAGGAATACGGGGAGACGGTGGGAGTGAGGGATACGGGGAGGTGGTGGGAGTGAGGGACACGGGCAGAGAGTGGGAGTGAGGGAGACGGGGGACGGTGGGAGTGAGGGATACGGGGAGACGGTGGGAGTGAGGGATACGGGGAGACGGTGGGAGTGAGGGATACGGGGAGACGGTGGGAGTGAGGGATACGGGGAGACGGTGGGAGTGAGGGATACGGGGAGGTGGTGGGAGTGAGGGACACGGGCAGACAGTGGGAGTGAGGGATATGGGGAGACGATGGGAGTGAGGGATATGGAGAGACGGTGGGAGTGACGGACACGTGGAGACGGTGGGAGTGAGGGACACGGGGAGACGGTGGGAATGAACGATACGGGGAGGCGGTGGGAGTGAGGGATACCGGGGACGGTGGGAGTGAAGGATACGGGGAGACGGTGGGTGTGAGGAATACGGGGAGACGGTTGGAGTGAGGGATACGGGGAGGTGGTGGGAGTGAGGGACACGGGCAGACAGTGGGAGTGAGGGATATGGGGAGACAATGGGAGTGAGGGGTATGGGGAGGCAGTGGGTGTGAGGGATACGGGTAGACGGTTGGAGTGCGGGATAAGAGGAGTCCGTGGGAGTGAGGGATACGGGGAGACGGTGGGAGTGAGGGAGACGGGGACGGTGGGAGTGAGTGATACGGGGAGACGGTGGGAGTGAGGGATACGGGGAGACGGTGGGAGTGTGGGATACGGGGAGACGGTGGGAGTGAGGGATACAGGGAGACGGTGGGAGTGAGGGATACAGGGAGACGGTCAGAGTGAGGGATACCGGGAGACGGTGGGAGTGAGGGATACGGGGAGACGGTGGGAGTGACAGATACTGGGAGATGGCGGGAGTGAGGGACACGGGCAGACAGTGGGAGTGAGGGATATGGGGAGGCAGTGGTAGTGAGGGATACGGGGAGACGGTGGGAGTGAGGGACATGGGGAGATGGTGGGAGTGAGGGATACGGAGGGACGGTGGGAGTGAGGGATACAGGGAGACGGTGGGAGTGAGGGATACGGGGAGATGGTGGGAGTGAGGGATAAAGGGAGACGGTGTGAGTGAAGGATACGGGGAGACAGTGGGAGTGAGAGATACGGGGAGATAGCGCGAGTGAGGGACACTGGCAGACAGGGGGAGTGAGGGATATGGGGAGACGGTGGGAGTGAGGGATATGGGGAGATGGTGGGAGTGAGGGATACGGAGGGACGGTGGGAGTGAGGAATACGGGGGACGGTGGGTGTGAGGGATACGGGGGACGGTGGGTGTGAGGGACACGGGGAGATGGTGGGAGTGAGGGACACGGGGAGGCGGTGGGAATGAACGATACGGGGAGATGGTGGGAGTGAGGGATACCGGGGACGGTGGGAGTGAGTGATACGGGGAGACGGTGGGTGTGAGGAACACGGGTAGACGGTGGGAGTGAGGGATACGGGGAGGTGGTGGGAGTGAGGGACACGGGCAGACAGTGGGAGTGAGGGATATGAAGAGGCGATGGGAGTGAGGGATATGGGGAGGCAGTAGGAGTGAGGAATACGGGTAGACGGTTGGAGTGCGGGATATGGTACGACAGTGGGAGTGAGGGAGACGGGGGACGGTGGAAGTGAGGGAGACGGGGAGACGGTGGGAGTGAGGGGTACGGGGAGAGAGTGGGAGTGAGGGATACAGGGAGATGGTGGGAGTGAGGGATACGGGGAGACGGTGGCAATGAGCGACACCGGGAGACGGTGGGAGTGAGGGATACGGGGAGATGGTGGGAGTGACGGATACGGGGAGACAGTGGGAGTGAGGGATACGGGGAGACGGTGGGAGTGAGGGACACGGAGAGACGGTGGGAGTGAGGGATACAGGGAGACGGTCGGAGTGAGGGACCGGGAGACGGTGAGAGTGAGGGATACGGGGAGACAGTGGGAGTGATGTATACGGGGAGACGGTGGGAGTGAGGGATACGGGGAGACGGTTGGAGTGAGGGATATGGAGAGACGGTGGGAGTGACGGACACGTGGAGACGGTGGGAGTGAGGGACACGGGGAGACGGTGGGAATGAACGATACGGGGAGGCGGTGGGAGTGAGGGATACCGGGGACGGTGGGAGTGAGGGATACGGGGAGACGGTGGGTGTGAGGAATACGGGGAGACGGTTGGAGTGAGGGATACGGGGAGGTGGTGGGAGTGAGGGACACGGGCAGACAGTGGGAGTGTGGGATATGGGGAGATGATGGGAGTGAGGGATATGGGGAGGCAGTGGGTGTGAGGGATACGGGTAGACGGTTGGAGCGCGGGATAAGAGGAGTCCGTGGGAGTGAGGGATACGGGGAGACGGCGGGAGTGAGGGAGACGGGGGACGGTGGGAGTGAGGGATACGGGGAGACGGTGGGAGTGAGGGATACGGGGAGACGTTGGGAGTGAGGGATACGGGGAGACGGTGGGAGTGAGGGATACAGGGAGTCGGTGGGAGTGAGGTATACAGGGAGACGGTCAGAGTGAGGGATACCGGGAGACGGTGGGAGTGAGGGATACGGGGAGACGGTGGGAGTGACAGATACTGGGAGATGGCGGGAGTGAAGGACACTGGCAGACAGTGGGAGTGAGGGATATGGGGAGGCAGTGGGTGTGCGGAATACGGGGAGACGGTGGGAGTGAGGGATACGGGGAGGTGGTGGCAGTGAGGGACACGGGCAGACAGTGGTAGTGAGGGATATGGGGAGACAATGGGAGTGAGGGGTATGGGGAGGCAGTGGGTGTGAGGGATACGGGTAGACGGTTGGAGTGCGGGATAAGAGGAGTCCGTGGGAGTGAGGGATCCGGGGAGACGGTGGGAGTGAGGGAGACGGGGGACGGTGGGAGTGAGGGATACGGGGAGACGGTGGGAGTGAGGGATACGGGGAGACGGTGGGAGTGAGGGATACGGGGAGACGGTGGGAGTGAGGGATACAGGGAGACGGTGGGAGTGAGGGATACAGGGAGACGGTCAGAGTGAGGGATACCGGGAGACGGTGGGAGTGAGGGATACGGGGAGACGGTGGGAGTGACAGATACTGGGAGATGGCGGGAGTGAGGGTCACGGGCAGACAGTGGGAGTGAGGGATATGGGGAGGCAGTGGGAGTGAGGGATACGGGGAGACGGTGGGAGTGAGGGACATGGGGATATGGTGGGAGTGAGGGATACGGATGGACGGTGGGAGTGAGGGATACAGGGAGACGGTGGGAGTGAGGGATACGGGGAGATGGTGGGAGTGAGGGATAAAGGGAGACGGTGAGAGTGAGGGATACTGTGAGACAGTGGGAGTGAGAGATACGGGGAGATGGCGGGAGTGAGGGACACGGGCAGACAGTGGGAGTGAGGGATATGGGGAGGCAGAGAGAGTGAGGGATACGGGTAGACGGTTTGAGTGCGGGACATGGGGAGACGGTGGGAGTGAGTGATACGGGGAGATGGTGGCAGTGAGGGATACGGGGAGACGGTGGGAGTGACGGACACGGGGAGATGGTGGCAGTGAGGGATATGGGGGACGATGGGAGTGAGGGATACGGGGAGACGGTGGGAGTGAGGGCTATGGGGAGGCAGTGGGAGTGAGCGATACGGGGAGACGCTGGGAGTGGGGGATATGGAGAGACTGTGGGAGTGACGGACACGGGGACACGGTGGGAGTGAGGGATACCGAGAGACGGTGGGAATGAGCGATACGGCGCGACGGTGGGAGTGAGGGATACCGGGCCGGTGGGGGTGAGGGATACGGGGAGGCGGTGGGAGTGAGGGATACGGGGAGGTGTTGGGAGTGAGGGACACGGGCAGACATTGGGAGTGAGTGATATGGGAGACGATGGGAGTGAGGGTTACGGGGAGACAGTGGGTGTGAGGGATATAGGGAGAGGGTGGTAGTGAGCGATATGGGGAGATGGTGGGAGTGAGGGATACGGGGGACGGTGGGAGTCAGGGATACAGAGAGACGGAGGGTAAAAGGAATATGGAGAGACAGTGGGATTGACGGACATGGGGTGATGGTGGGAGTGAGGGATACGGGCAGACGGTGGGAATGAGGGATACCGGGGACGGTGGGAGTGAGGGATACGGGTAGTGGTGGGTATGAGGAATACTGGGAGACGGTGGGAGTGAGGGATACAGGGAGATGGTGGGACTGAGGGATACGGGGCGACGGTAGGAGTGAGGGATACGGGGAGACGGTGGGAGTGAGGGATACAGGGAGACGGTCGGAGTGAGGGATACCGGGAGACAGTGGGAGTGAGGGATACGGGGAGATGGTGGGAGTGAGGGATACGGGGAGACGGTGGGAGTGAGGGATACGGGGAGACGGTGGGAGTGAGGGATACAGGGAGACGGTGGGAGTGAGGGATACGGGGAGATGGTGGGAGTGAGGGATACAGGGAGACGGTGGGAGTGAGGGATACTGTGAGACAGTGGGAGTGAGAGATACGGGGAGATGGCGGGAGTGAGGGACACGGGCAGACAGTGGGAGTGAGGAATATGGGGAGGCAGTGGGAGTGAGGGATAAGGCGAGACGGTGGGAGTGTGGGATGTGGGGAAATGGTGGGAGTGAGGGATATGGAGGGATGGTGGGAGTGAGGGATACGGGGGACGGTGGGAGTGAGGGATATGGGGAGACGGTGGGAGTGAGGGATACGGGGGACTGTGGGAGTGAGGGATACGGGGAGATGGTGGCAGTGAGGGATACGGGTAGACGGTGGGAGTGAGGGATACAGGGAGACGGTGGGAGTGAGGGATACGGGCAGACGGAGGGAGTGAGGGATACGGGAGATGGTGGGAGTGAGGGATATGGAGAGACGGTGGGAGTGACGGACACGGGGAGATGGTGGGAGTGAGGGATACAGGGAGACGGTGGGAGTGAGGGATACGGGGAGATGGTGGGAGTGAGGGATACGGGGAGGCGGTGGGGGTGAGGGATACGTGGAGACGGTGGGAGTGAGGGATACGGGGAGACGGTGGGAGTGAGGGATACGGGGAGACGGTGTGAGTGAGGGACACGGAGAGATGGTGGGAGTGAGGGATACAGGGAGACGGTGGGAGTGAAGGATACAGGGAGACGGTCGGAGTGAGGGATACGTGGAGACGGTGGGAGTGAGGGATATGGGGAAATGGTGGGAGTGAGGGATACGGGGAGACGGTGGGAGTGAGGGAACGGGGAGATGGTGGGAGTGAGGGATACAGGGAGACAGTGGGAGTGAGGGATACGGGGAGACAGTGGGAGTGAGGGATACGGGGAGAAGATGTGAGTGGGGGATATGGAGAGACTGTGGGAGTGACGGACAAGGGGAGAACGGTGGGAGTGAGGGATATTGGGAGACTGTGGGTTTCAGGGATTCAGGGAGACAGTGGGAGTCAGGGATACGGGGAGACGGTGGGAGTGAGGGACACGGGGAGACGGAGGGAGTGAGGGATACGGGGAGACGGTGGGAGTGAGGGAGAAGGGTAGATGGTGGGAGTGAGGGATATGGGGAGACGATGGGAGTGAGGGATACGGGGAGACAGTGAGAGTGAGGGATACGGGGAGATGGAGGGGGTGAGAGATACGGGGAGACGGTGGAAGTGAGGGGTACAGGGAGATGGTGGGAGTGAGGGATACGGGGAGACGGTGGGAGTGAGGGATAAGGTGAGACGGTGGGAGTGAGGGATACGTGGAGGCAGTGGGAGTGAGGGATACGGGGAGATGGAGGGGGTGAGAGATACGGGGAGACGGTGGGAGTGAGGGATACAGGGAGACGGTGGGAGTGAGGGGTACAGGGAGATGGTGGGAGTGAGGGATACGGGGAGATGGTGGGAGTGAGGGATAAGGTGAGACGGTGGGAGTGAGGGATACGGGGAGACGGTGGGAGTGAGGGATACGGGGAGATGGAGGGAGTGAGGGATACGGGGAGACGGTGGGAGTGAGGGAGAAGGGGAGACGGTGGGAGTGAGGGATACGTGGAGACGATGGGAGTGAGGGATACGGGGAGACGGTGGGAGTGAGGAATACGGGGAGACGGTGGGAGTGAGGGAGACGGAGCGAAGGTGGGAGTGAGGGATACGGGGAGACGGTGGGAGTGAGGGATACGGGGAGACGGTGGGAGTGAGGGACACGGGGAGACGGTGGGAGTGAGGGATATGGGGAGACGGTGGTAGTGAGGGACACAGGGAAACGGTGGAGTGAGGGATACGGGGATATGGTGGGAGTGAGGGATATGGGGAGACGGTGGGAGTGAGGGATACGGGGAGGTGGTGGGAGTGGGGGATACGGGGATACGGTGGGAGTGAGGGATACGGGGAGACGGTGGGAATGAGGGATACGGGGAGACGGTGGGTGTGAGGGATACGGGGAGGTGCTGGGAGTGAGGGATACGGGAAACGGTGGGATTGAGGGAGACGGTGGGAGTGAGGAATACGGGGTGATGGTGGGAGTGAGAGATACGGGGTGACGGTGGGAGTGAGGGAGACGGAGAGACGGTGGGAGTGAGGGAGACGGAGAGACGGTGGGAGTGAGGGAAACGGGGGGATGGTGGGAGTGAGGGATTCGGGGAGACGGTGAGTGTGAGGGATACGGGGATACGGTGGGATTGAGGGATACAGGGAGATGGCAGGACTGAGGGATACAGGGAGACGGTGGGAATGAGGGATATGGGTAGACGGTGGGAGTGAGGGATATGAGGAGATGGTGGGAGTGAGGGATACAGGGAGACAGTGGGAGTGTGTGAAACGGGGCGACGATGGGAGTGAGGGATACGGGGAGACAGTAGGAGTGAGGGATACGGGGAGACGGTGGGCGTGAGGGATACGGGGAGACGGTGAGAGTGAGGGATACGAGGAGACCGTGGGATTGAGGGATACGGGGAGGTGGTGGGAGTGAGCGTTACGGGGAGACGGTGGAAGTGAGGGATACGGGGAGACGGTGAGAGTGTGGGATACGGGGAGACGGTGGGAGTGAGGGATACGGGGAGACGGTGAGAGTGAGGGATACGGGGAGACCGTGGGATGGAGGGAAATAGGGAGATGGCAGGATGATGGATACAGGGAGATGGTGGGAGTGAGGGATACGGGGATACGGTGGGAGTGAGGGATACGGGGAGACGGTGCGAGTGAGGGATACGGGGAGGTGGTGGGAGTGAGCGTTACGGGGAGATGGTGGGAGTGTGGGATACGGGGAAACGATGTAAGTGAGGGATATGGGGAGACGGTCAGAGTGAGGTATACGGGGAAGCGGCGATAGTGAGGGATACGTGGAGACGGAGGGAGCGAGGGATACTGGGAGACGGTGTGAGTGAGGGATACGGGGAGACGGTGGGAGTGAGGGACACAGGGAGACGGTGGGAGTGAGCGATACGGGGATATGGTGGGAGTGAGGGATACGGGGAGACGGTGGGAGTGAGGGCTACGGGGAGGTGGTGGGAGTGAGCGGTACGGGGAGACGGTGGGAGTGAGGGATACGGGGAGACAGTGGGGGTGAGGGATGCGGGGAGACTGTGGGACTGTGAGAAACGGGGAGACGATGGGAGTGAGGGGTACGGGAAGACCTTGGGGGTGAGGGATACGGGGAAATGGTGTGAGTGAGGGATACGGGGAGACGGTGGGATGGAGGGAAATAGGGAGATGGCAGGACTGATGGATACAGGGAGACGGTGGGAATGAGGGATATGGGGAGACTGTGGGTTTGAGGGATACAGGGAGATGGTGGGAGTGAGGGATACAGGGAGATGGTGGGAGTGAGGGATACGGGGAGACGGTGGGAGTGAGGGATACAGTGAGACGGTGGGAGTGAGGGATATGGGGAGACGGTGGAAGTGAGGGAGCCGGGGAGATGGTGGGAGTGAGCGATACGGGGATACGGTGGGAGTGAGGGATACGGGGAGACGGTGGGAGTGAGGGATACGGGGAGGTGGTGGGAGTGAGCGGTACGGGGAGACGGTGGGAGTGAGGGATACGGGGAGACGGTGAGAGTGGGGGATACGGGGAGACGGTGGGAGTGAGGGGTAGGGGAAGACCGTGGGGGTGAGGGATACGGGGAGATGTGGGAGTGAGGGAGACGGAGAGACGGTGGGAGTGAGGGATACGGGGATCGGTGGGTGTGAGGGAAACGTGGAGACGGTGGGATTGAGGGATACAGGGAGATGGCAGGACTGAGGGATACAGGGAGACGGTGGGAATGAGGGATACGAGGAGACGGTGGGAGTGAGGGATATGGGGAGACGGTGGGCGTGAGGGATATGGGGAGACGGTGGGAGTGAGGGACACAGGGAGACGGTGGGAGTGAGCGATACGGGGATACGGTGAGAGTGAGGGATACGGGGAGACGGTGGGAGTGAGGGACACGCAGAGATGGTGGGACTGAGGGATACGGAGAGACGGTGGGAGTGAGGGATACGGGGAGACGGTGGGAGTGAGGGATACAGTGAGACGGTGGGAGTGAGGGATACGGGGAGACAGTAGGAATGAGGGATACGGGGAGACAGTGGGAGTGAGGGACACAGGGAGATGGTGGGAGTGAGCGATACGTGGATACGGTGGGAGTGAGGGATTCGGGGAGACGGTGGGAGTGAGGGATGCGGGAAGACCTTGGGGGTGAGGGATACGGTGAAATGGTGTGAGTGAGGGATACGGGGAGACGGTGGGATGGAGGGAAATAGGGAGATGCGAGGACTGATGGATACAGGGAGACGGTGGGAATGAGGGATATGGGGAGACTGTGGGTTTGAGGGATACAGGGAGACGGTGGGAGTGAGGGATACGGAGAGACGGTGGGAGTGAGGGAGACGGAGAGACGGTGGGAGTGAGGGATACGGGGAGACGGTGGGAGAGAGGAATACGGGGAGACGGAGGGAGGTAGTGATACGGGGAGACGGTGGGAGTGAGGGACACAGGGAGACGGTGGGAGAGAGGAATACGGGGAGACGGAGGGAGGTAGTGATACGGGGAGACGGTGGGAGTGAGGGATACGGGGAGACGTTGGGAGTGAGGCGTACGGGAAGAGTGTGGGGGTGAGGGACACGGGTAGACGGTGGGAGTGAGGAATACGGGGACATGGTGGGAGTGAGAGATACGGGGAGAGGGTGGGAGTGAGGGAAACGGGGAGACGGTGGGAGTGAGGGATACGGGGAGGTGGTGGGAGTGAGGGGTCCGGGGAGATGGTGGGAGTGAGGGAAACGGGGGGACGGTGGGATTGAGGGATCCAGGGAGATGGCAGGACTGAGGGATACAGGGAGACGGTGGGAATGAGGGTCATGGGGAGACGGTGGGAGTGAGGGATTCGAGGAGACGGTGGGTGTGAGGGATATTGGGAGACGTTGGGATTGAGGGATACAGGGAGACGGTGAGAGTGAGGGACACGGGGAGACGGTGGGAGTGAGGAACACGGGGAGACCGTGGGAGTGAGGGGTTTGGGGAGACGGTGGGAGTGAGTGACACAGGGAAACGGTGGGAGTGAGGGATACGGGAATACAGTGGGAGTGAGGGATACGGGGAGGTCGTGGGAGTGAGGGGTACGGGGAGATGGTGGGAGTGAGGGATACGGGGAGACGGTGCGGGTAAGGGATACGGGGAGACGGTGGCAGTGAGGGGTACGGGAAGACAGTGGGGGTGAGGGATACGGGGAGTTGGTGGGAGTGAAGGATACTGGGAAACGGTGGGATTGAGGGATACGGGGAGACGGTGGGAGTGAGGGATACGGGGAGAGTGAGGGAGTGAGGGATACGGGGAGATGGTGAGAGTGAGGGATACGGGGAGACGGAGGGAGTGAGGGATACGGGGAGATGGTGGGAGTGGGAGATACGGGGTGACGGTGGGAGTGAGGGATACGGGGAGACGGTGGGAGTGAGGAATACGGGGAGATGGTGGGAGTGGGAGATACGGGGAGACGGTGGGAGTGAGGGAGACGGAGAGACGGTGGGAGTGAGGGACACGGGGAGACGGTGGGAGTGAGGAACACGGGGAGACCGTGGGAGTGAGGGGTTTGGGGAGACGGTGGGAGTGAGTGACACAGGGAAACGGTGGGAGTGAGGGATACGGGAATACAGTGGGAGTGAGGGATACGGGGAGGTCGTGGGAGTGAGGGGTACGGGGAGATGGTGGGAGTGGGAGATACGGGGAGACGGTGGGAGTGAGGGAGACGGAGAGACGGTGGGAGTGAGGGATACGGGGAGACGGTGGGAGAGAGGAATACGGGGAGACGGAGGGAGGTAGTGATACGGGGAGACGGTGGGAGTGAGGGACACAGGGAGACGGTGGGAGAGAGGAATACGGGGAGACGGAGGGAGGTAGTGATACGGGGAGACGGTGGGAGTGAGGGATACGGGGAGACGTTGGGAGTGAGGCGTACGGGAAGAGTGTGGGGGTGAGGGACACGGGTAGACGGTGGGAGTGAGGAATACGGGGACATGGTGGGAGTGAGAGATACGGGGAGAGGGTGGGAGTGAGGGAAACGGGGAGACGGTGGGAGTGAGGGATACGGGGAGGTGGTGGGAGTGAGGGGTCCGGGGAGATGTTGGGAGTGAGGGAAACGGGGGGACGGTGGGATTGAGGGATCCAGGGAGATGGCAGGACTGAGGGATACAGGGAGGCGGTGGGAATGAGGGTCATGGGGAGACGGTGGGAGTGAGGGATTCGAGGAGACGGTGGGTGTGAGGGATATTGGGAGACGTTGGGATTGAGGGATACAGGGAGACGGTGAGAGTGAGGGACACGGGGAGACGGTGGGAGTGAGGAACACGGGGAGACCGTGGGAGTGAGGGGTTTGGGGAGACGGTGGGAGTGAGTGACACAGGGAAACGGTGGGAGTGAGGGATACGGGAATACAGTGGGAGTGAGGGATACGGGGAGGTCGTGGGTGTGAGGGGTACGGGGAGATGGTGGGAGTGAGGGATACGGGGAGACGGTGCGGGTAAGGGATACGGGGAGACGGTGGGAGTGAGGGGTACGGGAAGACAGTGGGGGTGAGGGATACGGGGAGTTGGTGGGAGTGAAGGATACTGGGAAACGGTGGGATTGAGGGATACGGGGAGACGGTGGGAGTGAGGGATACGGGGAGAGTGAGGGAGTGAGGGATACGGGGAGATGGTGAGAGTGAGGGATACGGGGAGACGGAGGGAGTGAGGGAGACGGTGAGATTGAGGGATACGGGGAGATGGTAGGAGTGAGGGATACAGGGAGACGGTGGGAGTGAGGGATACGGGGAGACGGAGGGAGTGAGGGATACGGGGAGACGGTGGGAGTGAGGGATACGAGGAGACGGTGGGAGTGAGGAATATGGGGAGATGGTGGGAGTGAGAGATACGGGGAGACGGTGGGAGTGAGGGTGAGGGAGAGACGGTGGGAATGAGGGATACGGGGAGACGGTGGGAGTGAGGGAAACGGGGTGACGGTGGGAGTGAGGGATACAGGGAGATGGCAGGACTGAGGGATACGGGGAGACGGTGGGAATGAGGGATATTGGGAGACGGTGGGAGTGAGGGATACGAGGAGAGGGTGGGAGTGAGGGATATTGGGAGACTGTGGGTTTGAGTGATACAGGAAGACAGTGGGAGTGAGGGATACGGGGAGACGGTGGCAGTGAGGAATACGGGGAGATGGTGGGAGTGAGAGATACGGGTAGACGGTGGGAGTGAGGGATATGGGGAAACGGTGGTTGTGAGTGAAACGGGGATACGGTGGGATTGAGGGATACAGGGAGATGGCAGGACTAAGGGATACAGGAAGACGGTGGGAATGAGGGATACGGGGAGACGGTGATGAGTGAAGGGATACTGGGAGACGGTGGGAGCGAGGGATTCGGGGAGACGGTGGGAGCGAGGGATACGATGAGACTGTGGGAATGAGGGATAGGGGGAGACGGTGGGAGTGAGAGATATGGGGTATCGGTGGGAGTGAGTGGTACGGGGCGACGGTGGGAGTGAGGGATACCGGAAGACGGCGAGAGTGAGGGAGACGGGGATACGGTGGGACTGAGGGATACGGGGAGCTGGTGGGAGTGAGAGATACGGGGAGACCGTGGGAGTGAGGGAGACGGAGAGACGGTGGGAGTGAGGGCTACGGGGAGACTGTGGGAGTGAGGGATACGGGGAGACTGTGGGAGTGAGGGAAACGTGGTGACGGTGGGATTGAGGGATACAGGGAGATGGCAGGACTGAGGGATACAGGGAGACGGTGGGAATGAGGGATATGGGGAGACGGTGGGAGTGAGGGATACGAGGAGACGGTGGGAGTGAGGGATATTGAGAGACTGTGGGTTTGAGGGATACAGGGAGATTGTGGGAGTGAGGGATACGGGGAGACGATGTGAGTGAGGGATACGGGGAGACAGTGAGAGTGAGGGACGCAGGGAGACGGTGGGAGTGAGGGATATGGGGAGACAGTGGGAGTGAGGGATACGGGGAGACGGTGGGTGTGAGGAATACGGGGAGATGGTGGGAGTGAGAGATACGGGGAGACGGTGGTTGTGAGAGAAACGGGGATATAGTTGGATTGAGGGATACAGGGAGATGGCGGGACTGAGGGATACAGGGAGACGGTGGGAATGAGGGATATGGGGAGACGGTGGGAGTGAGGGATACGGGGAGACGGTGGGAGTGAGGGATATTGGGAGACTGTGGGTTTAAGGGATACAGGGAGACAGTGGGAGTCAGGGATACGGGGAGACGATGGGAGTGAGGGATACAGGGAGACGGTGGGAGTGAGGGATACGGGGAGACGGTGGGTGTGAGGGAGACGGATAGACGGTGAGAGTGAGTGATACGGGGAGACGGTGGAAGTGAGGGATACAGGGAGACGGTGGGAGTAAGGGATACGGGGAGACAGTGGGAGTGAGGGATACGGGGAGACGGTGGGCGTGAGGGATATGGGGAGATGGTGGTAGTGAGGAATATTGGGAGATGGTGGTAGTGAGGAATACGGGAAGACAGTGGGAGTGAGGGATACAGGGAGACGGTGGGAGTGAGGGATACAGGGAGATGGTGGTAGTGAGGAATACGGGAAGACAGTGGGAGTGAGGGATACAGGGAGACGGTGGGAGCGAGGGATTCGGGGAGACGGTGGGAGCGAGGGATACGATGAGACTGTGGGAATGAGGGATAGGGGGAGACGGTGGGAGTGAGAGATATGGGGAGACAGTGGGAAGGAGGGATATGGGGTATCGGTGGGAGTGAGGGGTACGAGGCGACGGTGGGAGTGAGGGATACCGGAAGACGGCGAGAGTGAGGGAGACGGGGATACGGTGGGACTGAGGGATACGGGGAGATGGTGGGAGTGAGAGATACGGGGAGACTGTGGGAGTGAGGGAAACGTGGTGACGGTGGGATTGAGGGATACAGCGAGATGGCAGGACTGAGGGATACAGGGAGACGGTGGGAATGAGGGTTATGTGGAGACGGTGGGAGTGAGGGATACGAGGAGACGGTGGGAGTGAGGGATATTGGGAGACTGTGGGTTTGAGGGATGCAGGGAGATTGTGGGAGTGAGGGACACGGGGAGACGGTGGGAGTGAGGGATACGGGGAGACAGTGAGAGTGAGGGATACAGGGAGACGGTGGGAGTGAGGGATATGGGGAGACGGTGGGAGTGAGGGACACAGGGAGACGGTGGGAGCGAGTGATACGGCTATACGGTGGGAGTGAGGGATACGGGGAGACAGTGGGAGTGAGGGATACGGGGAGACGGTGGGTGTGAGGAATACGGGGAGATGGTGGGAGTGAGAGATACGGGGAGACGGTGGGAGTGAGGGAGATGGAGAGACGGTGGAAGTGAGGGATGCGGGGAGACGGTGGTTGTGAGAGAAACGGGGATACAGTGGGATTGAGGGATACAGGGAGACGGTGGGAATGAGGGATATGGGGAGACGGTGGGAGTGAGGGATACGAGGAGACGGTGGGAGTGAGGGATATTGGGAGACTGTGGGTTTGAGGGATACAGGGAGATTGTGGGAGTGAGGGATACAGGGAGACAGTGGGAGTCAGGGATACGGGGAGACGATGGGAGTGAGGGATACAGGGAGACGGTGGGAGTAAGGGATACGGGGAGACAGTGGGAGTGAGGAATACGGGGAGATGGTGGGAGTGGGAGATACGGGGAGACGGTGGGAGTGAGGGAGACGGAGAGACGGTGGGAGTGAGGGATACGGGGAGACGGTGGGAGAGAGGAATACGGGGAGACGGAGGGAGGTAGTGATACGGGGAGACGGTGGGAGTGAGGGATACGGGGAGACGGTGGGAGTGAGGAATACGGGGAGATGGTGGGAGTGGGAGATACGGGGAGACGGTGGGAGTGAGGGAGACGGAGAGACGGTGGGAGTGAGGGATACGGGGAGACGGTGGGAGAGAGGAATACGGGGAGACGGAGGGAGGTAGTGATACGGGGAGACGGTGGGAGTGAGGGACACAGGGAGACGGTGGGAGAGAGGAATACGGGGAGACGGAGGGAGGTAGTGATACGGGGAGACGGTGGGAGTGAGGGATACGGGGAGACGTTGGGAGTGAGGCGTACGGGAAGAGTGTGGGGGTGAGGGACACGGGTAGACGGTGGGAGTGAGGAATACGGGGACATGGTGGGAGTGAGAGATACGGGGAGAGGGTGGGAGTGAGGGAAACGGGGAGACGGTGGGAGTGAGGGATACGGGGAGGTGGTGGGAGTGAGGGGTCCGGGGAGATGGTGGGAGTGAGGGAAACGGGGGGACGGTGGGATTGAGGGATCCAGGGAGATGGCAGGACTGAGGGATACAGGGAGACGGTGGGAATGAGGGTCATGGGGAGACGGTGGGAGTGAGGGATTCGAGGAGACGGTGGGTGTGAGGGATATTGGGAGACGTTGGGATTGAGGGATACAGGGAGACGGTGAGAGTGAGGGACACGGGGAGACGGTGGGAGTGAGGAACACGGGGAGACCGTGGGAGTGAGGGGTTTGGGGAGACGGTGGGAGTGAGTGACACAGGGAAACGGTGGGAGTGAGGGATACGGGAATACAGTGGGAGTGAGGGATACGGGGAGGTCGTGGGAGTGAGGGGTACGGGGAGATGGTGGGAGTGAGGGATACGGGGAGACGGTGCGGGTAAGGGATACGGGGAGACGGTGGGAGTGAGGGGTACGGGAAGACAGTGGGGGTGAGGGATACGGGGAGTTGGTGGGAGTGAAGGATACTGGGAAACGGTGGGATTGAGGGATACGGGGAGACGGTGGGAGTGAGGGATACGGGGAGAGTGAGGGAGTGAGGGATACGGGGAGATGGTGAGAGTGAGGGATACGGGGAGACGGAGGGAGTGAGGGATACGGGGAGACGGTGAGATTGAGGGATACGGGGAGATGGTAGGAGTGAGGGATACAGGGAGACGGTGGGAGTGAGGGATACGGGGAGACGGAGGGAGTGAGGGATACGGGGAGACGGTGGGAGTGAGGGATACGAGGAGACGGTGGGAGTGAGGAATATGGGGAGATGGTGGGAGTGAGAGATACGGGGAGACGGTGGGAGTGAGGGTGAGGGAGAGACGGTGGGAATGAGGGATACGGGGAGACGGTGGGAGTGAGGGAAACGGGGTGACGGTGGGAGTGAGGGATACAGGGAGATGGCAGGACTGAGGGATACGGGGAGACGGTGGGAATGAGGGATATTGGGAGACGGTGGGAGTGAGGGATACGAGGAGAGGGTGGGAGTGAGGGATATTGGGAGACTGTGGGTTTGAGTGATACAGGAAGACAGTGGGAGTGAGGGATACGGGGAGACGGTGGCAGTGAGGAATACTGGGAGATGGTGGGAGTGAGAGATACGGGTAGACGGTGGGAGTGAGGGATATGGGGAAACGGTGGTTGTGAGTGAAACGGGGATACGGTGGGATTGAGGGATACAGGGAGATGGCAGGACTAAGGGATACAGGAAGACGGTGGGAATGAGGGATACGGGGAGACGGTGATGAGTGAAGGGATACTGGGAGACGGTGGGAGCGAGGGATTCGGGGAGACGGTGGGAGCGAGGGATACGATGAGACTGTGGGAATGAGGGATAGGGGGAGACGGTGGGAGTGAGAGATATGGGGTATCGGTGGGAGTGAGTGGTACGGGGCGACGGTGGGAGTGAGGGATACCGGAAGACGGCGAGATTGAGGGAGACGGGGATACGGTGGGACTGAGGGATACGGGGAGATGGTGGGAGTGAGAGATACGGGGAGACCGTGGGAGTGAGGGAGACGGAGAGACGGTGGGAGTGAGGGCTACGGGGAGACTGTGGGAGTGAGGGATACGGGGAGACTGTGGGAGTGAG
This sequence comes from Scyliorhinus torazame, assembly GCF_047496885.1. Classification (NCBI taxonomy): domain Eukaryota; kingdom Metazoa; phylum Chordata; class Chondrichthyes; order Carcharhiniformes; family Scyliorhinidae; genus Scyliorhinus; species Scyliorhinus torazame. Next base: position 82,947,200 of record NC_092722.1, read on the forward strand.
GGAAACGTGGTGACGGTGGGATTGAGGGATACAGGGAGATGGCAGGACTGAGGGATACAGGGAGACGGTGGGAATGAGGGATATGGGGAGACGGTGGGAGTGAGGGATACGAGGAGACGGTGGGAGTGAGGGATATTGGGAGACTGTGGGTTTGAGGGATACAGGGAGATTGTGGGAGTGAGGGATACGGGGAGACGATGTGAGTGAGGGATACGGGGAGACAGTGAGAGTGAGGGACGCAGGGAGACGGTGGGAGTGAGGGATATGGGGAGACAGTGGGAGTGAGGGATACGGGGAGACGGTGGGTGTGAGGAATACGGGGAGATGGTGGGAGTGAGAGATACGGGGAGACGGTGGTTGTGAGAGAAACGGGGATATAGTTGGATTGAGGGATACAGGGAGATGGCGGGACTGAGGGATACAGGGAGACGGTGGGAATGAGGGATATGGGGAGACGGTGGGAGTGAGGGATACGGGGAGACGGTGGGAGTGAGGGATATTGGGAGACTGTGGGTTTAAGGGATACAGGGAGACAGTGGGAGTCAGGGATACGGGGAGACGATGGGAGTGAGGGATACAGGGAGACGGTGGGAGTGAGGGATACGGGGAGACGGTGGGTGTGAGGGAGACGGATAGACGGTGAGAGTGAGTGATACGGGGAGACGGTGGAAGTGAGGGATACAGGGAGACGGTGGGAGTAAGGGATACGGGGAGACAGTGGGAGTGAGGGATACGGGGAGACGGTGGGCGTGAGGGATATGGGGAGATGGTGGTAGTGAGGAATATTGGGAGATGGTGGTAGTGAGGAATACGGGAAGACAGTGGGAGTGAGGGATACAGGGAGACGGTGGGAGTGAGGGATACAGGGAGATGGTGGTAGTGAGGAATACGGGAAGACAGTGGGAGTGAGGGATACAGGGAGACGGTGGGAGCGAGGGATTCGGGGAGACGGTGGGAGCGAGGGATACGATGAGACTGTGGGAATGAGGGATAGGGGGAGACGGTGGGAGTGAGAGATATGGGGAGACAGTGGGAAGGAGGGATATGGGGTATCGGTGGGAGTGAGGGGTACGAGGCGACGGTGGGAGTGAGGGATACCGGAAGACGGCGAGAGTGAGGGAGACGGGGATACGGTGGGACTGAGGGATACGGGGAGATGGTGGGAGTGAGAGATACGGGGAGACTGTGGGAGTGAGGGAAACGTGGTGACGGTGGGATTGAGGGATACAGCGAGATGGCAGGACTGAGGGATACAGGGAGACGGTGGGAATGAGGGTTATGTGGAGACGGTGGGAGTGAGGGATACGAGGAGACGGTGGGAGTGAGGGATATTGGGAGACTGTGGGTTTGAGGGATGCAGGGAGATTGTGGGAGTGAGGGACACGGGGAGACGGTGGGAGTGAGGGATACGGGGAGACAGTGAGAGTGAGGGATACAGGGAGACGGTGGGAGTGAGGGATATGGGGAGACGGTGGGAGTGAGGGACACAGGGAGACGGTGGGAGCGAGTGATACGGCTATACGGTGGGAGTGAGGGATACGGGGAGACAGTGGGAGTGAGGGATACGGGGAGACGGTGGGTGTGAGGAATACGGGGAGATGGTGGGAGTGAGAGATACGGGGAGACGGTGGGAGTGAGGGAGATGGAGAGACGGTGGAAGTGAGGGATGCGGGGAGACGGTGGTTGTGAGAGAAACGGGGATACAGTGGGATTGAGGGATACAGGGAGACGGTGGGAATGAGGGATATGGGGAGACGGTGGGAGTGAGGGATACGAGGAGACGGTGGGAGTGAGGGATATTGGGAGACTGTGGGTTTGAGGGATACAGGGAGATTGTGGGAGTGAGGGATACAGGGAGACAGTGGGAGTCAGGGATACGGGGAGACGATGGGAGTGAGGGATACAGGGAGACGGTGGGAGTAAGGGATACGGGGAGACAGTGGGAGTGAGGGATACGGGGAGACGGTGGGCGTGAGGGATAGGGGGAGACGGTGGTAGTGAGGAATACGGGAAGACAGTTGGAGTGAGGGATACAGGGAGACGGTGGGAGTGAGGGATACTGGGAGACGGTGGGAGCGAGGGATACGGGTAGACGGTGGGACTGAGGGATAGGTGGAGACGGTGGGAGTGAGGGATATGGGGAGACGGCGGGAGTGAGGGATATGGGCTATCGGTGGGAGTGAGGGGTACGGGGAGACGGTGGGAGTGATGGATACCGGAAGACGGCGGGAGTGAGGGAGACGGGCAGACGGTGGGACTCAGGGATACGGTGAGACGGTGGGAGTGAGGAATACGGGGAGATGGTGGGAGTGAGAGATACGGGGAGACGGTGGGAGTGAGGGAGACGGAGAGACGTTGGGAGTGAGGGAAACGGGGGGGAGCGGTGGGAATGAGGGATATGGGGAGATGGTGGGAGGAAGGGATTCGAGGAGATGGTGGGAGTGAGGGATATTGGGAGACGGTGGGCTTGAGGGAGACAGGGAGACAGTGGGAGTGAGGGATACAGGGAGACGATGGGAGTGAGGGATATGGGGAGACGGAGGGAGTGAGGGATACGGGGAGACGGTGAGACTGAGGGATACGGGGAGCTGGTGGGAGTGAGGGATACAGGGAGATGGTGGGAGTGAGGGATACGGGGAGACGGAGGGAGTGAGGGATACGGGGATACGGTGGAAGTGAGGGATACGGGGAGACGGTGGGAGTGAGGAATATGGGGAGATGGTGGGAGTGAGAGATACGGGGAGACGGTGGGAGTGAGGGAGAGGGAGAGACAGTGGGAGTGAGGGATACGGGGAGATGGTGGGAGTGAGGGGAACGGGGTGACGGTGGGAGTGAGGGCAACGGGGTGACCGTGGGATTGAGGGATACAGGGAGATGGCAGGACTGAGGGATACAGGGAGACGGTGGGAATGAGGGATATGGGGAGACGGTGGGAGTGAGGGATATTGGGAGACTGTGGGTTTGAGTGATACAGGGAGACAGTGGGAGTGAGCGTAACGGGGAGACGGTGGGAGTGAGGGATTCGGGGAGACGGTGGGAGTGAGGGATATGGGGAGACGGTGGGAGTCAGGGACACAGGGAGATGGTGGGAGTGAGGGATACGGGGATACGGTGGGAGTGAGGGATATGGGGAGACGGTGGAAGTGAGGGATACGGGGAGGTGGTGGGAGTGAGCGGTACGGGGAGACGGTGTGAGTGAGCGGTATGGGAAGACCGTGGGGGTGAGGGATACGGCGAGACGGTGGGATTGAGGGATACGGGGAGACTGTGGGAGTGAGGGATGCGGGGAGACGGTGGGAGTGAGGAATACGGGGAGATGGCGGGAGTGAGAGATGCGGGGAGACAGTGGGAGTGAGGGATACGTGGAGACGGTGGTTGTGAGGGAAACGGTGATACGGTGGGATTGAGGGATACAGGGAGATGGCAGGACCGAGGGATATAGGAAGGCAGTGGGAATGAGGGATATGGGGAGACGGTGGGAGTGAGGGATACGAGCAGACAGTGGGAGTGAGGGACATGGGGAGACGGTGGAAGTGAGAGATATGGGGAGACGGTGCGTGTGAGGGATACGGGGAGACGGTGGGAGTGAGGGATACAGGGAGACGGTGGGAGTTAGGAATACGGGGAGATGGTGGGAGTTAGGAATACGGATAGACGGTGAGAGTGAGGGATACGGGGAGACGGTGGGAGTGAGGGATACAGGGAGACGGTGGGAGTAAGGGATACGGGGAGACAGTGGGAGTGAGGGATACGGGGAGACGGTGGGCGTGAGGGATAGGGGGTGACGATGGGAGTGAGGGATATGGGAAGACAGTGGGAGTGAGGGATACAGGGAGACGGTGGGAGTGAGGGATACTGGGAGACGGTGGGAGCGAGGGATACGGGTAGACGGTGGGAGCGAGGGATATGATGAGACTGTGGGAGTGAGGGATACGGGGAGACAGTGGGAGTGAGGGATATGGGGAGACGGCGGTAGTGAGGGATATGGGGTATCGGTGGGAGTGAGGGATACGGGGCGACGGTGGGAGTGAGGGATACCGGAAGACGGCGGGAGTGAGGGGGACGGGCAGACGGTCGGACTAAGGGATACGGTGAGACGGTGGGCGTGATGGACACAGAGAGACGGTGGGAGTGAGGAATACGGGGAGATGGTGGGTGTGAGGGAAACGGGGGGACGGTGGGATTGAGGGATACAGGGAGATGGCAGGACTGAGGGATACAGGGAGACGGTGGGAATGAGGGATATGGGGAGACGGTGGGAGTGAGGGGCACGAGGAGACGGTGGGAGTGAGGGATATTGGGAGACATTGGGATTGAGGGATACAAGGAGACAGTGGGACTGTGGGATACGGGGAGACGATGGGAGTGAGGGATACGGGGAGACGGTGGGAATGAGGGATACGGGGAGACGATGGGAGTGATGGATACGGGGAGACGGTGGGAGTGAGGGATACGGGGAGACGGTGGGAGTGAGGGATACGGGGAGAGTGAGGGAGTGAGGGATACGGGGAGACGGTGGGAGTGAGGGATACGGGGAGACGGTGGGAGTGAGGGATACGGGGAGACGGAGGGAGTGAGGGATACGAGGAGACGGTGGGAGTGAGGGATACGGGGAGATGGTGGGAGTGAGAGATACGGGGAGACGGTGGGAGTGAGGGTGAGGGAGAGACGGTGGGAATGAGGGATACGGGGAGATGGAGGGAGTGAGGGATACGGGGAGATTGTGGGAGTGAGGGATACGGGGAGACGGTGGGGGTGAGGAATATGGGGAGATGGTGGGAGTGAGAGATACGGGGAGACGGTGGGAGTGAGGGTGAGGGAGAGACGGTGGGAATGAGGGATACGGGGAGACGGTGGGAGTGAGGGAAACGGGGTGACGGTGGGAGTGAGGGATACAGGGAGATGGCAGGACTGAGGGATACAGGGAGACGGTGGGAATGAGGGATATTGGGAGACGGTGGGAGTGAGGGATACGAGGAGAGGGTGGGAGTGAGGGATATTGGGAGACTGTGGGTTTGAGTGATACAGGGAGACAGTGGGAGTGAGGGATACGGGGAGACGGTGGCAGTGAGGAATACGGGGAGATGGTGGGAGTGAGAGATACAGGGAGATGGCAGGACGAAGGGATACAGGAAGACGGTGGGAATGAGGGATATGGGGAGACGGTGGGAGTGAAGGATACGAGCAGACAGTGGGAGTGAGAGACATGCGGAGAGGTTGGGAGTTAGAGATACGGGGAGACGGTGGGAGTGAGCGGTATGGGAAGACCGTGGGGGTGAGGGATACGGGGAGACGGTGGGAGTGAGGGATACGGGGAGAGTGAGGGAGTGAGGGATACGGGGAGATGGTGAGAGTGAGGGATACGGGGAGACGGAGGGTGTGAGGGATACGGGGAGACGGTGAGATTGAGGTATAAGGGGAGATGGTAGGAGTGAGGGATACAGGGAGACGGTGGGAGTGAGGGATACGGGGAGACGGAGGGAGTGAGGGATACGGGGAGACGGTGGGAGTGATGGATACGGGGAGACGGTGGGAGTGAGGGATACAGGGAGACGGTGGGAATGAGGGATGTGGGGAGACGGTGGGAGTGAGGGATATTGGGAGACTGTGGGTTTGAGTGATACAGGGAGACAGTGGGAGTGACCGATACGGGGAGACGATGGGAGTGAGGGATACAGGGAGACGGTGGGTGAGAGGGATACGGGGAGACGGCGGGAGTGAGGGAGAAGGGTAGATGGTGGGAGTGAGGGATTCGGGGAGACGGTGGGAGTGAGGGATATGGGGAGACGGTGGGAGTCAGGGACACAGGGAGACGGTGGGAATGAGGGATACGGGGATACGGTGGGAGTGACGGATATGGGGAGACGTTGGGAGTGAGGGATACGGGGAGGTGGTCGGAGTGAGCGGTACGGGGAGACGGTGGGATTGAGGGATACGGGGAGACTGTGGGAGTGAGGGATGCGGGGAGACGGTGGGAGTGAGGAATACGGGGAGATGGCGGGAGTGAGAGATGCGGGGAGACGGTGGGAGTGAGGGAGATGGAGAGACGGTGGAAGTGAGGGATACGTGGAGACGGTGGTTGTGAGGGAAACGGTGATACGGTGGGATTGAGGGATACAGGGAGATGGCAGGACTGAGGGATACAGGAAGGCGGTGGGAATGAGGGATATGGGGAGACGGTGGGAGTGAGGGATACCGGAAGATGGCGGGAGTGAGGGAGACGGGCAGACGGTGGGACTAAGCGATACGGTGAGACGGTGGGCGTGATGGACACAGAGAGACGGTGGGAGTGAGGGATACGGGGAGACGGTGGAAGTGAGGAATACGGGGAGATGGTGGGAGTGAGAGATACGGGGAGACGGTGGGAGTGAGGGAGACGGAGAGACTTTGGGAGTGAGGGAAACGGGGAGGCGGTGGGATTGAGGGATACAGGGAGATGGCAGGACTGAGGGATACAGCGAGACGATGGGAATGAGGCATATGGGGAGATGGTGGGAGGACGGGATTCGAGGAGATGGTGGGAGTGAGGGATATTGGGAGACGGTGGGCTTGAGGGAGACAGGGAGACAGTGGGAGTGAGGGATACGGAGAGACGGTGGGAGTGAGGGATATGGGGAGACGGTGGGAGTGAGGAATATGAGGAGATGGTGGGAGTGAGAGATACGGGGAGACGGTGGGAGTGAGGGATACGGGGAGACGGTGGGAGTGAGGGGAACGGGATGACGGTGGGATTGAGGGATATGGGGAGACGGTGGGAGTGAGGGATACGAGGAGACGAAGGGAGGGAGTGATACGGGTAGACGGTGGGAGTGAGGGAGAAGGGTAGATGATGGGAGTGAGGGATACGGGGAGACGGTGGGAGTGAGGGATATGGGGAGACGGTGGGTGTGAGGGATACGGATAGACGGTGGGCGTGATGGACACAGAGAGACGGTGGGAGTGAGGGATACGGGGAGACGGTGGGTGTGAGGGATACGGATAGACGGTGAGAGTGAGGGATACGGGGAGACGGTGGGAGTGAGGGATACAGGGAGACTTGGGAGTGAGGAATACGGGGAGATGGTGGGAGTGAGAGATACGGGGAGACGGTGGGAGTGAGGGAGATGGAGAGACGGTGGAAGTGAGGGATACGGGGAGACGGTGGTTGTGAGGGAAACGGGGATATGGTGGGATTGAGGGATACAGGGAGATGGCAGGACTGAGGGATACAGGAAGGCGGTGGGAATGAGGGATATGGGGAGACGGTGGGAGTGAGGGATACGAGCAGACAGTGGGAGTGAGGGACATGGGGAGACGGTGGTAGTGAGAGATACGGGGAGACGGTGGGTGTGAGGGATACGGATAGACGGTGAGAGTGAGGGATACGGGGAGACGGTGGGAGTGAGGGATACAGGGAGACGGTGGGAGTAAGGGATACGGGGAGACAGTGGGAGTGAGGGATACGGGGAGACGATGGCAGTGAGGGATATGGGGAGACGGTGGGAGTGAGGGATATGGGGAGATGGTGGTAGTGAGGGATAGGGGAAGACAGTGGGAGTGAGGGATACAGTGAGATGGTGGGAGTGAGGGATACTGGGAGACGGTGGGAGCGAGGGATACGGGTAGACGGTGGGAGCGAGGGGTACGATGAGACTGTGGGAGTGAGGGATACGGGGTGACGGTGGGAGTGAGGGATATGGGGAGACAGCGGGAGTGAGGGATATGGGGTATCGGTGGGAGTGAGGGGTACGGGGAGACGGTGGGAGAGAGGGATACCGGAAGACGGCGGGAGTGAGGGAGATGGGCAGACCGTGGGGCGAAGGGATACGGGGAGACGGTGGGCGTGATGGACACAGAGAGACGGTGGGAGTGAGGGAAACGGGGAGACGATGGAAGTGAGGAATACGGGGAGATGGTGGGATTGAGGGACATGGAGAGACGTTGGGAGTGAGGGAAACGGGGAGGCGGTGGGATTGAGGGATACAGGGAGATGGCAGGACTGAGGGATACAGGGAGACGGTGGGAATGAGGGATATGGGGAGACGGTGGGAGTGAGGGATACGAGGAGACGGTGGGAGTGAGGGATATTGGGAGACGATGGGAGTGAGGGATACGGGGAGCCGATGGGAGTGAGGGGTACGGGGAGACGGTGAGAGTGAGGGATACGGGGAGAGTGAGGGAGTGAGGGATACGGGGAGATGGTGAGAGTGAGGGATACGGGGAGACGGAGGGAGTGAGGGATACGGGGAGACGGTGAGATTGGGGGATACGGGGAGATGGTAGGAGTGAGGGATACAGGGAGACGGTGGGAGTGAGGGATACGGGGAGACGGAGGGAGTGAGGGATACGGGGAGACGGTGGGAGTGATGGATACGGGGAGATGGTGGGAGTGGGGAAAATGGGGAGATGGTGGGAGTGAGAGATACAGGGAGACGGTGGGAATGAGGGATACGGGGAGATGGTGGGAGTGAGCGATACGGGGAGACGATGGGAGTGAGGGATACAGGGAGACGGTGGGAGTGAGGGATACAGGGAGACGGTGGGAGAGAGGGATACGGGGAGACGGAGGGAGGGAGTGATACGGGTAGATGGTGGGAGTGAGGGATTCGGGGAGACGGTGGGAGTGAGGGATATGGGGATACGGTGGGAGTGAGGGATACGGGGATACGGTGGGAGTGAGGGATATGGGGAGACGTTGGGAGTGAAGGATACGGTGAGGTGGTGGGAGTGAGCGGTACGGGGAGACGGTGTGAGTGAGCGGTATGGGAAGACCGTGGGGGTGAGGGATACGGGGAGATGGTGGGAGTGAGGGATACGGGGAGACGGTGGGATTGAGGGATACGGGGAGACTGTGGGAGTGAGGGATGCGGGGAGACGGTGGGAGTGAGGAATACGGGGAGATGGCGGGAGTGAGAGATGCGGGGAGACGGTGGGAGTCAGGGAGATGGAGAGACGGTGGAAGTGAGGGATACGGGGAGACGGTGGGAGTGAGGGATACGGGGAGACGGTGGTTGTGAGGGAAACGGTGATACGGTGGGATTGAGGGATACAGGGAGATGGCAGGACTGAGGGATACAGGAAGGCGGTGGGAATGAGGGATATGGGGAGACGGTGGGAGTGAGGGATACCGGAAGACGGCGGGAGTGAGGGAGACGGGCAGACGGTGGGACTAAGCGATACGGTGAGACGGTGGGCGTGATGGACACAGAGAGACGGTGGGAGTGAGGGATACGGGGAGACGGTGGAAGTGAGGAATACGGGGAGATGGTGGGAGTGAGAGATACGGGGAGACTTTGGGAGTGAGGGAAACGGGGAGGCGGTGGGATTGAGGGATACAGGTAGATGGCAGGACTGAGGGATACAGCGAGACGGTGGTAATGAGGGATATGGGGAGATGGTGGGAGGACGGGATTCGAGGAGATGGTGGGAGTGAGGGATACGGGGAGACGGTGGGAGTGAGGGATATTGGGAGACGGTGGGCTTGAGGGAGACAGGGAGACAGTGGGAGTGAGGGATACGGGGAGACGATGGGAGTGAGGAATATGAGGAGATGGTGGGAGTGAGGTATACGGGGAGACGGTGGGAGTGAGGGAGAGGGAGAGACGGTGGGAGTGAGGGGAACGGGGTGACGGTGGGATTGAGGGATACAGGGAGATGTCAGGACTGAGGGATACAGGGAGACGGTGGGAATGAGGGATATGTGGAGACGGTGGGAGTGAGGTACATGGGGAGACCGTGGGAGTGAGGTACATGGGGAGACGGTGGGAGTGTGGGATACAGGGAGATGGTGGGAGTGAGAGATACGGGGAGATGGTGGGAGTAAGGGATACGGCGAGACGGAGGGAGTGAGGGATACGGGGAGGCGGTGGGAGTGAAGGATACGTGGAGACGGTGGGAGTAAGGGAAAAGCGGAACCTGTGGGAGTGAGGGATACAGGGAGACGGTGGTAGTGAGGGATACGGGGAGACGGTGGTAGTGAGGGATACGGGGAGACGGTGGGAGTGAGGGACACGGGGAGACGGTGGGAGTGAGGGATACGGGAGACGGTGGGAGTGAGGGATACAGGGAGACGGTGGGAGTGAGGGATACGGGGAGACGGTGGGAGTGAGGGAGAGGGAGAGACGGTGGGAGTGAGGGGAACGGGGTGACGGTGGGATTGAGGGATACAGGGAGATGTCAGGACTGAGGGATACAGGGAGACGGTGGGAATGAGGGATATGTGGAGACGGTGGGAGTGAGGTACATGGGGAGACCGTGGGAGTGAGGTACATGGGGAGACGGTGGGAGTGTGGGATACAGGGAGATGGTGGGAGTGAGAGATACGGGGAGATGGTGGGAGTAAGGGATACGGCGAGACGGAGGGAGTGAGGGATACGGGGAGGCGGTGGGAGTGAAGGATACGTGGAGACGGTGGGAGTAAGGGAAAAGCGGAAACTGTGGGAGTGAGGGATACAGGGAGACGGTGGTAGTGAGGGATACGGGGAGACGGTGGTAGTGAGGGATACGGGGAGACGGTGGGAGTGAGGGACACGGGGAGACGGTGGGAGTGAGGGATACGGGAGACGGTGGGAGTGAGGGATACAGGGAGACGGTGGGAGTGAGGGATACGGGGAGACGGTGGGAGTGAGGGACACAGGGAGACGGTGGGAGTGAGGGATACGGGGAGATGGTGGGAGAGAGGGACACGGGGAGACGGTGGGAGTGAGGGATACGAGGAGGCAGTGGGAGTGAGGGATACGGGGAGATGGTGGGAGTGAGAGATACGGGGAGACGGTGGGAGTGAGGGCTACAGGGCGATGGTGGGAGTGAGGCATACGGGGAGACGGTGGGAGTGAGGGACACAGGGAGACGGTGGGAGTGAGGGATACGGGGAGATGGTGGGAGTGAGAGATACGGGGAGACGGTGGGAGTGAGGGATACAGCGAGACGGTGGGAGTGAGGGCTACAGGGAGATGGTGGGAGTCAGGGCTACAGGGAGATGGTGGGAGTCAGGGATACGGGGAGACGGTGGGAGTGAGGGATACGCGGAGATGGTGGGAGTGACGGATACAGGGAGACGGTGGGAGTGAGGGATACAGGGAGACGGTGGGAGTGAGGGCTACAGGGAGATGGTGGGAGTCAGGGATACGGGTAGACGGTGGGCATGAGGGAGAAGGGTAGATGGTGGGAGTGAGGGATACGGGGAGACGGTGGGAGTGAGGGATATTGGGAGACGGTGGGAGTCAGGGACAGAGGGAGACGGTGGGAGTGAGGGATACGGGGATACGGTGGGAGTGAGGGGTATGGGAAGACCGTGGGGGTGAGGGATACGGAGAGATTGTGGGAGTGAGGGATACGGGGAGACGGTGGGATTGAGGGATACGGGGAGACGGTGGGAGTGAGGAATACGGGGAGATATCGGGAGTGAGAGATGCGGGGAGACGGTGGGAGAGAGGGATATTGGGAGACGGTGGGAGTGAGGGATACGCGGAGATGGTGGGAGTGAGAGATAGTGGGAGACGGTGGGATTGAGGGATACAGGGAGACAGTGGGAGTGTGGGACACAGGGAGACGGTGGGAGTGAGGGATACGGGGAGATGGTGGGAGAGAGGGACACGGGGAGACGGTGGGAGTGAGGGATACGGGGAGACTGTGGGAGTGAGGGATACGGAGAGACGGTGGGAGTGAGGGATACGGGGAGACGGTGGGAGTGAGGGATACGGGGAGATGGTGGGAGTGAGGGACACAGGGAGACGGTGGGAGTGAGGGATACGGGGAGACGGTGGGAGTGAGGGACACAGGGAGACGGTGGGAGTGAGGGATACGGGGAGATGGTGGGAGAGAGGGACACGGGGAGACGGTGGGAGTGAGGGATACGGGGAGACGGTGGGAGTGAGGAATACGGGGAGATGGTGGGAGTGAGGAATACGGGGAGACGGTGGGAGTGAGGGCTACAGGGCGATGGTGGGAGTGAGGGACACAGGGAGACGGTGGGAGTGAGGGATATGGGGAGATGGTGGGAGTGAGAGATACGGGGAGACGGTGGGAGTGAGGGATACAGGGAGACGGTGGGAGTGAGGGCTACAGGGAGATGGTGGGAGTCAGGGATACGGGGAGACGGTGGGAGTGAGGGATACGGGGAGACGGTGAGAGTGAGGGACACGGGGAGACGGTGGGAGTGAGGGACACGGGGAGACGGTGGGAGTGAGGGATATGGGGAGACGGTGGTAGTGAGGGACACAGCTAAACGGTGGAGTGAGAGATACGGGGAGATGGTGGGAGTGAGGGATACGGGGAAAGGGTGGGATTGAGGGATACGGGGAGACGGTAGGAGTGAGGGATACGGGGACACGGTGGGAGTGAGGAATACAGGGGAGATGGTGGAAGTGAGGGGTACGGGGAGACGGTGGGAGTGAGGGATACGGGGAGATGGTGGGAGTGAGGGAGACGGAGAGACGGTGGGAGTGAGGGATAAGGGGAGACGGTGGGAGTGAGGGAGACGGAGAGACGGTGGGAGTGAGGGAAACAAGGATACGGTGGGATTGAGGGATACAGGGAGATGGCAGGACTGAGGGATACAGGGACACGGTGGGAATGAGGGAAACGGGGAGACGGTGGGAGTGAGGGATACGCGGAGATGGTGGGATTGAGGGACACAGTGAGACGGTGGTTCTGAGGGATACGGGGAGATGGTGGGAGAGAGGGATACGGGGAGACGGTGGGATTGAGGGATACGGGGAGACGGTGGGATTGAGGGACACAGTGAGACGGTGGTTCTGAGGGATACGGGGAGATGGTGGGAGAGAGGGATACGGGGAGACGGTGGGAGTGAGGGATACGAGGAGGCAGTGGGAGTGAGGGATACGGGGAGATGGTGGGGAGTGAGAGATACGGGGAGACGGTGGGAGTGAGGGATACAGGGAGATGGTGGGAGTGAGGGATACAGGGAGATGGTGGGAGTGAGGGATACAGGGAGATGGTGGGAGTGAGAGATACGGGGAGATGGTGGGAGTGAGGGATACAGGGAGATGGTGGGAGTGAGGGATACGGCGAGACGGTGGGAGTGAGGGATACGGGGAGGCGGTGGAAGTGAAGGATACGTGGAGACGGGGGTAGTTAGGGAAAAGCGGAAACTGTGGGAGTGAGGGATACGGGGAGACGGTGGGAGTGAGGGACACGGGGAGACGGTGGGAGTGAGGGATACGGGGAGACGGTGGGAGTGAGGGATACGGGAAGACGGTGAGTGTGAGGGACACGGTGAGACGGTGGGAGTGAGGGATACGGGGAGACAGTGAGAGTGAGGGATACGGGGAGACGGTGGGAGTGAGGTACACAGGGACACGGTGGGAGTGAGTGATACCGGGAGATGGTGGGAGTGAGGGACACGGGGAGACGGTGGGAGTGAGGGATACGGGGAGACGGTAGGAGTGAGGGATACAGGGAGATGGTGGGAGTGAGGGATACGGCGAGACGGTGGGAATGAGGGATACGGGGAGGCGATGGGAGTGTGGGATACGTGGAGACGGTGGGAGTGAAGGATATGGGGAAACTGTGGGAGTGAGGGATACGGGGAGACGGAGGGAGTGAGGGATACGGGGAGACGGTGGGAGTGAGGGAGAAGGGGAGACGGTGAGAGTGAGGGACACGGGGAGACGGTGGGAGTGAGGAACAGGGGGGGACCATGGGAGTGATTAATATGGGGAGACGGTGGGAGTGAGGGACACAGGGAAACGGTGTGAGTGAGGGATACGGGGATACGGTGGGAGTGAGGGATACGGGGAGACGGTGGGAGTGAGGGGTACGGGGAGATGGGCGGAGTGAGGTATACGGGGACATGGTGGGAGTGAGAGATACAGGGGAGATGGTGGGAGTGGGGGATACGGGGAGACGGTGGGAGTGACGAATACGGGGAGATGGTGGGAGTGAGAGTTACGGGGGGACGGTGGGAGTGAGGGAAACGGAGAGACGGTGGGAGTGAGGGATACGGGGAGATGGTGGGAGTGAGAGATACGGGGAGACGGTGGGAATGTGGGATACCGGGAGACGGTGGGAGTGAGGGGTACGGGAAGACTGTGGGGGTGAGGGATACGGGGAGTTGGTGGGAGTGAGGGATACTGGGAAACGGTGGGATTGAGGGATACGGGGAGACGGTGGGAGTGAGGGATACGGGGAGGTGGTGGGAGTGAGGGGTCCGGGGAGACGGTAGGAGTGAGGAATACGGGGACATGGTGGGAGTGAGAGATACAGGGGAGATGGTGGGAGTGAGGGATACGGGGAGACGGTGGGAGTGACGAATACGGGGAGATGGTGGGAGTGAGAGTTACGGGGAGACGGTGGGAGTGAGGGAAACGGAGAGACGGTGGGAGTGAGGGATACGGGGAGATGGTGGGAGTGAGAGATACGGGGAGACGGTGGGAATGTGGGATATGGGGAGACGGTGGGAGTGAGGGATACGAGGAGACGGTGGGAGTGAGGGATATTGGGAGACGTTGGGATTGAGGGATACAGGGAGACGGTGGGAGTGAGGGATACAGGGAGACGGTGAGAGTGAGGGATACGGGGAGATGGTGGGAGTGAGGGATACAGGGAGACGGTGGGAGTGAGGGATGCGGGGAGACGGAGGGAGTGAGGGATACGGGGAGACGGTGGGAGTGAGGGATACGGGTAGATGGTGGGAGTGAGGGATACGGGTAGATGGTGGGAGTGAGGGATACGGGGAGACGGTGGGAGTGAGGGATACCGGGAGGTGGTGGGAGTGAGGGATCCCGGGAGACGGTGGGATTGAGGGATATGGGGAGACAGTGGGAGTGAGGGATACGGGGAGATGGTGGGAGTGAGGAATACGGGGAGATGGTGGGAGTGAGAGATACGGGGAGACGGTGGGAGTTAGGGAGATGGGGAGACGGTGGTAGTGAGGGAAACGGGGATACGGTGGGATTGAGTGATACAGGGAGGTGGAAGGACTAAGGGATACAGGAAGACGGTGGGAATGAGGGCTATGGGGAGACGGTATGAGTGAGGGATACGAGCAGACAGTTGGAGTGAGGGACATGCGGAGAGGGTGGGAGTGAGTGATACGGGGAGACGGTGGGTGTGAGGGATACGGATAGACGGTGAGAGTGAGGGATACAGGGAGACGGTGGGAGTGAGGGATACGGGGAGACGGTGGGAGTGAGGGATACAGGGAGACGGTGGGAGTGAGAGATATGGGGAGACGGCGGGAGTGAGGGATACGGGGCGACGGTGGGAGTGAGGGAGACCGGAAGACGGTGGGAGTGAGGGATACGGTGAGACGGTGGGAGTGAGGGATACAGGGAGACGGTGGGAGTGAGGAATACGGGGAGATGGTGGGAGTGAGGGATACAGGGAGACGGTGGGAGTGAGGGATACGGAGAGGCGGTGGGAGTGAGGGATACGGGGAGACAGTGGGAGTGAGGGATACAGGGAGACGGTGGGAGTGAGGGATACGGGGAGACGGTGGGAGTGAGGGATACGAGGAGACGTAGGGAGGGAGTGATACGGGTAGACGGTGGAAGTGAGTGAGAAGGGTAGATGGTGGGAGTGAGGGATACGGGGAGACGATGGGAGTGAGGGATACGGGGAGACGGTGGGAGTGAGGGACTCGGGGAGACGGTGGGAGTGAGGGATACGGGGAGACGGTGGGAGTGAGGGATACGGGGAGACGGTGGGAGTGAGGGATATGGGGAGACGGTGGGAGTAAGGGACACAGTGAGACGGTGGGAGTGAGGGATACGGGGAGACGGTGGGAGTGAGGGATATTGGGAGACGGTGGGAGTAAGGGACACAGGGAGATGGTGGGAGTGAGGGATACGGGGAGACGGTGGGAGTGAGGGACACTGGGAGACGGTGGGAGTGAGGGATATGGGGAGACGGTGGGAGTAAGGGACACAGGGAGACGGTGGGAGTGAGGGATACGGGGAGACGGTGGGAGTGAGGGATACAGGGAGACGGTGGGAGAGAGAGATACGGGGAGATTGTGGGAGTGAGGGATCCGGGGAGACGGTGGGATTGAGGGATACGGGGAGGTGGTGGGAGTGAGGGGTCCGGGGAGACGGTAGGAGTGAGGAATACGGGGACATGGTGGGAGTGAGAGATACAGGGGAGATGGTGGGAGTGAGGGATACGGGGAGACGGTGGGAGTGACGAATACGGGGAGATGGTGGGAGTGAGAGTTACGGGGAGACGGTGGGAGTGAGGGAAACGGAGAGACGGTGGGAGTGAGGGATACGGGGAGATGGTGGGAGTGAGAGATACGGGGAGACGGTGGGAATGTGGGATATGGGGAGACGGTGGGAGTGAGGGATACGAGGAGACGGTGGGAGTGAGGGATATTGGGAGACGTTGGGATTGAGGGATACAGGGAGACGGTGGGAGTGAGGGATACAGGGAGACGGTGAGAGTGAGGGATACGGGGAGATGGTGGGAGTGAGGGATACAGGGAGACGGTGGGAGTGAGGGATGCGGGGAGACGGAGGGAGTGAGGGATACGGGGAGACGGTGGGAGTGAGGGATACGGGTAGATGGTGGGAGTGAGGGATACGGGTAGATGGTGGGAGTGAGGGATACGGGGAGACGGTGGGAGTGAGGGATACCGGGAGGTGGTGGGAGTGAGGGATCCCGGGAGACGGTGGGATTGAGGGATATGGGGAGACAGTGGGAGTGAGGGATACGGGGAGATGGTGGGAGTGATGAATACGGGGAGATGGTGGGAGTGAGAGATACGGGGAGACGGTGGGAGTTAGGGAGATGGGGAGACGGTGGTAGTGAGGGAAACGGGGATACGGTGGGATTGAGTGATTCAGGGAGGTGGAAGGACTAAGGGATACAGGAAGACGGTGGGAATGAGGGCTATGGGGAGACGGTATGAGTGAGGGATACGAGCAGACAGTTGGAGTGAGGGACATGCGGAGAGGGTGGGAGTGAGTGATACGGGGAGACGGTGGGTGTGAGGGATACGGATAGACGGTGAGAGTGAGGGATACAGGGAGACGGTGGGAGTGAGGGATACGGGGAGACGGTGGGAGTGAGGGATACAGGGAGACGGTGGGAGTGAGAGATATGGGGAGACGGCGGGAGTGAGGGATACGGGGCGACGGTGGGAGTGAGGGAGACCGGAAGACGGTGGGAGTGAGGGATACGGTGAGACGGTGGGAGTGAGGGATACAGGGAGACGGTGGGAGTGAGGAATACGGGGAGATGGTGGGAGTGAGGGATACAGGGAGACGGTGGGAGTGAGGGATACGGAGAGGCGGTGGGAGTGAGGGATACGGGGAGACAGTGGGAGTGAGGGATACAGGGAGACGGTGGGAGTGAGGGATACGGGGAGACGGTGGGAGTGAGGGACTCGGGGAGACGGTGGGAGTGAGGGATACGGGGAGACGGTGGGAGTGAGGGATACGAGGAGACGGAGGGAGGGAGTGATACGGGTAGACGGTGGAAGTGAGTGAGAAGGGTAGATGGTGGGAGTGAGGGATACGGGGAGACGATGGGAGTGAGGGATACGGGGAGACGGTGGGAGTGAGGGACTCGGGGAGACGGTGGGAGTGAGGGATACGGGGAGACGGTGGGAGTGAGGGATACGGGGAGACGGTGGGAGTGAGGGATATGGGGAGACGGTGGGAGTAAGGGACACAGGGAGACGGTGGGAGTGAGGGATACGGGGAGACGGTGGGAGTGAGGGATATGGGGAGACGGTGGGAGTAAGGGACACAGGGAGATGGTGGGAGTGAGGGATACGGGGAGACGGTGGGAGTGAGGGACACTGGGAGACGGTGGGAGTGAGGGATATGGGGAGACGGTGGGAGTAAGGGACACAGGGAGACGGTGGGAGTGAGGGATACGGGGAGACGGTGGGAGTGAGGGATACAGGGAGACGGTGGGAGAGAGAGATACGGGGAGATTGTGGGAGTGAGGGATCCGGGGAGACGGTGGGATTGAGGGATACGGGGAGACAGTGGGAGTGAGGGATACGGGGAGACGGTGGGAGTGAGAAATACGGGGAGATGGTGGGAGTGAAAGATACGGGGAGGTGTTGGGAGTGAGGGGTACGGGGAGACGGTGGGAGAGAGAGATACGGGGAGATTGTGGGACTGAGGGATCCGGGGAGACGGTGGGATTGAGGGATACGGGGAGACAGTGGGAGTGAGGGATACGGGGAGACGGTGGGAGTGAGGAATACGTGGAGATGGTGGAAGTGAAAGATACGGGGAGACTGTGGGAGTGAGGGAGATGGAGGACGGTGACAGTGAGGGATACGGGGAGACGGTGGTTGTGAGGGAAACGGGGATACGGTGGGATTGAGGGATACAGGGAGATGGCAGGACTGAGGGATACAGGAACGCGGTGGGAATGAGGGATATGGGGGGACGGTGAGAGTGAGGGATATGGGGAGATGGTGGGAGGAAGGGATTCGAGGAGATGGTGGGAGTGAGGGATATTGGGAGACGGTGGGCTTGAGGGAGAAAGGGCGACAGTGGGAGTGAGGGATACGGGGAGACGATGGGAGTGAGGGCTATGGGGAGACGGTGGGAGTGAAGGATACATTGAGACGGTGGGAGTTATGGATACGGGGAGACGGTGAGAGTGAGGGATACGGGGAGGCGGTGGGAGTGAGGGATACAGGGAGACGGTGGGAGTGAGGAATACGGGGAGACGGAGGGAGTGAGGGGTACGGGGAGGCGGTGGGCGTGAGCGATACTGGGAGACGTTGGGAGTGAGGGACACAGGGAGACGGTGGGAGTGAGGGACACAGGGAGACGGTGGGAGTGAGGGATACGTGGATACGGTGGGAGCTAGGGATACGGGGAGAAGGTGGCAGTGCGGGATATGGGGAGGTGGTGTGAGTGAGGGGTACGGGGAGACGGTGGGAGTGAGGGACACAGGGAGACGGTGGGAGTGAGGAATACGGGGAGACGGAGGGAGTGAGGGGTACGGGTAGACGGTGGGAGGGAGGGAGAAGGGGAGACGGTGGGAGTGAGGGATACGGGGAGACGATGGGAGTAAGGGATCCGGGGAGACGGTGAGAGTGAGCGATATTCGGAGACGTTGGGAGTGAGGGACACAGGGAGACGGTGGGAGTAAGGGCTATGGGGAGATGGTGGGAGTGAGGGACACAGGGAGACGGTGGGAGTGAGGGATACGGGGATACGGTGGGAGTGAGGGATACGTGGAGAAGGTGGGAGTGAGGGATATAGGGAGGTGGTGTGAGTGAGGGGTACGGGGAGACAGTGAGAGTGAGGGATACGGGGAGACGGTGGGAGTGAGGTACACAGGGAGACGGTGGGAGTGAGTGATACCGGGAGATGGTGGGAGAGAGTGACACGGGGAGACGGTGGGAGTGAGGGATACGCGGTGGCAGTGGGGGTGAGGGATACGGGGAGAGGGTAGGAGTGAGGGATACAGGGAGAGGGTAGGAGTGAGGGATACGGCGAGACGGTGGGAATGAGGGATACGGGGAGGCGATGGGAGTGTGGGATACGTGGAGACGGTGGGAGTGAAGGATATGGGGAAACTGTGGGAGTGAGGGATACGGGGAGACGGTGGGATTGAGGAATACGGGGAGACGGAGGGAGTGAGGGGTACGGGTAGACGGTGGGAGGGAGGGAGAAGGGGAGACGGTGGAAGTGAGGGATACGGGGAGACGATGGGAGTAAGGGATCCGGGGAGACGGTGAGAGTGAGCGATACTCGGAGACGTTGGGAGTGAGGGACACAGGGAGACGGTGGGAGTAAGGGCTATGGGGAGATGGTGGGAGTGAGGGACTCAGGGAGACGGTGGGAGTGAGGGATACGGGGATACGGTGGGAGTGAGGGATACGTGGAGAAGGTGGGAGTGAGGGATATAGGGAGGTGGTGTGAGTGAGGGGTACGGGGAGACAGTGAGAGTGAGGGATACGGGGAGACGGTGGGAGTGAGGTACACAGGGAGACGGTGGGAGTGAGTGATACCGGGAGATGGTGGGAGAGAGGGACACGGGGAGACGGTGGGAGTGAGGGATACGCGGTGGCAGTGGGGGTGAGGGATACGGGGAGAGGGTAGGAGTGAGGGATACAGGGAGATGGTGGGAGTGAGGGATACGGGGAGACGGTGGGAGTGAGGGATATGGGGAGACGGTGGGAGTAAGGGACACAGGGAGATGGTGGGAGTGAGGGATACGGGGAGACGGTGGGAGTGAGGGACACTGGGAGACGGTGGGAGTGAGGGATATGGGGAGACGGTGGGAGTAAGGGACACAGGGAGACGGTGGGAGTGAGGGATACGGGGAGACGGTGGGAGTGAGGGATACAGGGAGACGGTGGGAGAGAGAGATACGGGGAGATTGTGGGAGTGAGGGATCCGGGGAGACGGTGGGATTGAGGGATACGGGGAGACAGTGGGAGTGACGGATACGGGGAGACGGTGGGAGTGAGAAATACGGGGAGATGGTGGGAGTGAAAGATACGGGGAGGTGTTGGGAGTGAGGGGTACGGGGAGACGGTGGGAGAGAGAGATACGGGGAGATTGTGGGACTGAGGGATCCGGGGAGACGGTGGGATTGAGGGATACGGGGAGACAGTGGGAGTGAGGGATACGGGGAGACGGTGGGAGTGAGGAATACGTGGAGATGGTGGAAGTGAAAGATACGGGGAGACTGTGGGAGTGAGGGAGATGGAGGACGGTGACAGTGAGGGATACGGGGAGACGGTGGTTGTGAGGGAAACGGGGATACGGTGGGATTGAGGGATACAGGGAGATGGCAGGACTGAGGGATACAGGAACGCGGTGGGAATGAGGGATATGGGGGGACGGTGAGAGTGAGGGATATGGGGAGATGGTGGGAGGAAGGGATTCGAGGAGATGGTGGGAGTGAGGGATATTGGGAGACGGTGGGCTTGAGGGAGAAAGGGCGACAGTGGGAGTGAGGGATACGGGGAGACGATGGGAGTGAGGGCTATGGGGAGACGGTGGGAGTGAAGGATACATTGAGACGGTGGGAGTTATGGATACGGGGAGACGGTGAGAGTGAGGGATACGGGGAGGCGGTGGGAGTGAGGGATACAGGGAGACGGTGGGAGTGAGGAATACGGGGAGACGGAGGGAGTGAGGGGTACGGGGAGGCGGTGGGCGTGAGCGATACTGGGAGACGTTGGGAGTGAGGGACACAGGGAGACGGTGGGAGTGAGGGACACAGGGAGACGGTGGGAGTGAGGGATACGTGGATACGGTGGGAGCTAGGGATACGGGGAGAAGGTGGCAGTGCGGGATATGGGGAGGTGGTGTGAGTGAGGGGTACGGGGAGACGGTGGGAGTGAGGGACACAGGGAGACGGTGGGAGTGAGGAATACGGGGAGACGGAGGGAGTGAGGGGTACGGGTAGACGGTGGGAGGGAGGGAGAAGGGGAGACGGTGGGAGTGAGGGATACGGGGAGACGATGGGAGTAAGGGATCCGGGGAGACGGTGAGAGTGAGCGATATTCGGAGACGTTGGGAGTGAGGGACACAGGGAGACGGTGGGAGTAAGGGCTATGGGGAGATGGTGGGAGTGAGGGACACAGGGAGACGGTGGGAGTGAGGGATACGGGGATACGGTGGGAGTGAGGGATACGTGGAGAAGGTGGGAGTGAGGGATATAGGGAGGTGGTGTGAGTGAGGGGTACGGGGAGACAGTGAGAGTGAGGGATACGGGGAGACGGTGGGAGTGAGGTACACAGGGAGACGGTGGGAGTGAGTGATACCGGGAGATGGTGGGAGAGAGTGACACGGGGAGACGGTGGGAGTGAGGGATACGCGGTGGCAGTGGGGGTGAGGGATACGGGGAGAGGGTAGGAGTGAGGGATACAGGGAGAGGGTAGGAGTGAGGGATACGGCGAGACGGTGGGAATGAGGGATACGGGGAGGCGATGGGAGTGTGGGATACGTGGAGACGGTGGGAGTGAAGGATATGGGGAAACTGTGGGAGTGAGGGATACGGGGAGACGGTGGGATTGAGGAATACGGGGAGACGGAGGGAGTGAGGGGTACGGGTAGACGGTGGGAGGGAGGGAGAAGGGGAGACGGTGGAAGTGAGGGATACGGGGAGACGATGGGAGTAAGGGATCCGGGGAGACGGTGAGAGTGAGCGATACTCGGAGACGTTGGGAGTGAGGGACACAGGGAGACGGTGGGAGTAAGGGCTATGGGGAGATGGTGGGAGTGAGGGACTCAGGGAGACGGTGGGAGTGAGGGATACGGGGATACGGTGGGAGTGAGGGATACGTGGAGAAGGTGGGAGTGAGGGATATAGGGAGGTGGTGTGAGTGAGGGGTACGGGGAGACAGTGAGAGTGAGGGATACGGGGAGACGGTGGGAGTGAGGTACACAGGGAGACGGTGGGAGTGAGTGATACCGGGAGATGGTGGGAGAGAGGGACACGGGGAGACGGTGGGAGTGAGGGATACGCGGTGGCAGTGGGGGTGAGGGATACGGGGAGAGGGTAGGAGTGAGGGATACAGGGAGATGGTGGGAGTGAGGGATACGGCGAGACGGTGGGAATGAGGGATACGGGGAGGCGATGGGAGTGTGGGATACGTGGAGACGGTGGGAGTGAAGGATATGGGGAAACTGTGGGAGTGAGGGATACGGGGAGACGGTGGGATTGAGGAATACGGGGAGACGGAGGGAGTGAGGGGTACGGGTAGACGGTGGGAGGGAGGGAGAAGGGGAGACGGTGGGAGTGATGGATACGGGGAGACGATGGGAGTAAGGGATCCGGGGAGACAGTGATAGTGAGCGATACTCGGAGACGTTGGGAGTGAGGGACACAGGGAGACGGTGGGAGTAAGGGCTATGGGGAGATGGTGGGAGTGAGGGACACAGGGAGACGGTGGGAGTGAGGGATACGGGGATACGGTGGGAGTGAGGGATACGTGGAGAAGGTGGGAGTGAGGGATATAGGGAGGTGGTGTGAGTGAGGGGTACGGGGAGACAGTGAGAGTGAGGGATACGGGGAGACGGTGGGAGTGAGGTACACAGGGAGACGGTGGGAGTGAGTGATACCGGGAGATGGTGGGAGAGAGGGACACGGGGAGACGGTGGAAGTGAGGGATACGCGGTGGCAGTGGGGGTGAGGGATACGGGGAGAGGGTAGGAGTCAGGGATACAGGGAGATGGTGGGAGTGAGGGATACGGCGAGACGGTGGGAATGAGGGATAAAGGGAGGCGATGGGAGTGTGGGATACGTGGAGACGGTGGGAGTGAAGGATATGGGGAGACAGTGGGAGTGAGGGATACGGGGAGACGGTGGGAGTGAGGAATACGGGGAGATGGTGGGAGTGAGAGACACGGGGAGACGGTGGGAGTTAGGGATGCGGGGAGTCGGTGGGAGTGAGGGAGATGGAGAGACGGTGGGAGTGAGGGATACGGGGAGACGGTGGTTGTGAGGGAAACGGGGATACGGTGGGATTGAGAGATACAGGGAGATGGCAGGACTGAGGGATACAGGAAAGCGGTGGGAATGAGGGATATGGGGAGACGGTGGGAGTGAGGGATACGAGCAGACAGTGGGAGTGAGGGACACGGGGAGACGGTGGGTGTGAGGGATACCGATAGACGGTGAGAGTGAGGGATACGGGGAGACGGTGGGAGTGAGGTATACAGGGAGACGGTGGGAGTGAGGGATACGGGGAGACAGTGAGAGTGAGGGATACGGGGAGACGGTGGGCGTGAGGGATAGGGGGAGACGATGCGAGTGAGGGATATGGGGAGATGGTGGGAGGAAGGGATTGGAGGAGATGGTGGGAGTGAGGGATATTGGGAGACGGTGGGCTACAGGGAGACAGGGAGACTGGGAGTGAGGGATACGGGGAGACGGTGAGAGTGAGGGATACGGGGAGGCGGTGGGAGTGAGGGATACAGGAGACGGTGGGAGTGAGGAATACGGGGAGACGGAGGGAGTGAGGGGTACGGGTAGACGGTGGGAGTGAGGGATAAGGGGAGGCGGTGGGAGTAAGGGACACAGGGAAACGGTGGGAGTGAGGGATACGGGGATACGGTGGGAGTGAGGGATACGGGGAGACGGTGGGAGTGAGGGATACGGGGAGGTGGTGGGAGTGAGGGGTACGGGGAGATGGTGGGAGTGAGGGATACGGGGAGACGGTGCGGGTACGTGATACGGGGAGACGGTGGGAGTGTGGGGTACGGGAAGACTGTGGGGGTGAGGGATACGGGGAGTTGGTGGGAGTGAAGGATACTGGGAAACGGTGCGACTGAGGGACACGGGGAGACGGTGGGAGTGAGGGATACGGGGAGGTGGTGGGAGTGAGGGGTCCGGGGAGATGGTGGGGTTGAGGGACACGGGGAGATGGTGGGAGTGAGGAATACGGGGAGACGGTGGGAGTGAGGGATACGCGGAGGCAGTGGGAGTGAGGGATACGGGGAGACGGTAGGAGTGAGGGATACAGGGAGATGGTGGGAGTGAGGGATACAGCGAGACGGTGGGAATGAGGGATACGGGGAGGCGATGGGAGTGTGGGATACGTGGAGACGGTGGGAGTGAAGGATATGGGGAAACTGTGGGAGTGAGGGATACGGGGAGACGGAGGGAGTGAGGGATACGGGGAGACGGTGGGAGTGAGGGATTCGTGGAGGCAGTGGGAGTGAGGGATACGGGGAGACGGTAGGAGTGAGGGATACAGGGAGATGGTGGGAGTGAGGGATACGGCGAGACGGTGGGAATGAGGGATACGGGGAGGCGATGGGAGTGTGGGATACGTGGAGACGGTGGGAGTGAAGGATATGGGGAAACTGTGGGAGTGAGGGATACGGGGAGTCGGAGGGTGTGAGGGATACGGGGAGACGGTGGGAGTGAGGGAGAAGGGGAGACGGTGAGAGTGAGGGACACGGGGAGACGGTGGGAGTGAGGAACACGGGGAGACCGTGGGAGTGAGGGATATGGGGAGACGGTGGGAGTGAGGGACACAGGGAAACGGTGGGAGTGACGGATACGGGGATACGTTGGGAGTGAGGGATACGGGGAGACGGTGGGAGTGAGGGGTACGGGAAGACTGTGGGGGTGAGGGATACGGGGAGTTGGTGGGAGTGAGGGATACTGGGAAACGGTGGGATTGAGGGACACGGGGAGACGGTGGGAGTGAGGGATACGGGGTGGTGGTGGGAGTGAGGGGTCCGGGGAGATGGTGGGATTGAGGGACACGGGGAGACGGTGGGAGTGTGGAATACGGGGAGACGGTGGGAGTGAGGGATACGGGGAGACGGTGGGAGTGACGAATACGGCGAGATGGTGGGAGTGAGAAATACGGGGAGACGGTGGGAGTGAGAGAAACGGAGAGACGGTGGGAGTGAGAGACACGGGGAGACGGTGGGAGTGAGGAACACGGGGAGACCGTGGGAGTGAGGGATATGGGGAGACGGTGGGAGTGAGGGACACAGGGAAACGGTGGGAGTGAGGGATACGGGGATACGGTGGGAGTGAGGGATACGGGGAGACGGTGGGAGTGAGGGATACGGGGAGGTGGTGGGAGTGAGGGGTACGGGGAGATGGTGGGAGTGAGGGATACGGGGAGACGGTGCGGGTACGTGATACGGGGAGACGGTGGGAGTGAGGGGTATGGGAAGACTGTGGGGGTGAGGGATACGGGGAGTTGGTGGGAGTGAGGGATACTGGGAAACGGTGCGATTGAGGGACACGGGGAGACGGTGGGAGTTAGGGATACGGGGAGGTGGTGGGAGTGAGGGGTCCGGGGAGATGGTGGGGTTGAGGGACACGGGGAGACGGTGGGAGTGAGGAATACGGGGAGACGGTGGGAGTGAGGGATACGCGGAGGCAGTGGGAGTGAGGGATACGGGGAGACGGTAGGAGTGAGGGATACAGGGAGATGGTGGGAGTGAGGGATACAGCGAGACGGTGGGAATGAGGGATACGTGGAGACGGTGGGAGTGAAGGATATGGGGAAACTGTGGGAGTGAGGGATAAGGGGAGACGGAGGGAGTGAGGGATACGGGGAGACGGTGGGAGTGAGGGATACGCGGAGGCAGTGGGAGTGAGGGATACGGGGAGACGGTAGGAGTGAGGGATACAGGGAGATGGTGGGAGTGAGGGATACGGCGAGACGGTGGGAATGAGGGATTCGGGGAGGCGATGGGTGTGTGGGATACGTGGAGACGGTGGGAGTGAAGGATACGGGGAGTCGGAGGGAGTGAGGGATACGGGGAGACGGTGGGAGTGAGGGGTACGGGGAGATGGTGGGAGTGAGTGATACGGGGAGACGGTGGGAGTGAGGAACACGGGGAGTCGGAGGGAGAAAGGGATACGGGGAGACGGTGGGAGTGAGGGGTACAGGGAGATGGTGGGAGTGAGTGATACGGGGAGACGGTGGGAGTGAGGAATACGGGGAGACGGTGAGAGTGAGGGACACGGGGAGACGGTGGGAGTGAGGAACACGGGGAGACCGTGGGAGTGAGGGATATGGGGAGACGGTGGGAGTGAGGGACACAGGGAAACGGTGGGAGTGACGGATACGGGGATACGGTGGGAGTGAGGTATACTGGGAAACGGTGGGATTGAGGGACACGGGGAGACGGTGGGAGTGAGGGATACGGGGAGGTGGTGGGAGTGAGGGGTCCGGGGAGATGGTGGGATTGAGGGACACGGGGAGACGGTGGGAGTGAGGAATACGGGGAGACGGTGGGAGTGAGGGATACGGGGAGACGGTGGGAGTGACGA
Organism: Scyliorhinus torazame; assembly: GCF_047496885.1. Classification (NCBI taxonomy): domain Eukaryota; kingdom Metazoa; phylum Chordata; class Chondrichthyes; order Carcharhiniformes; family Scyliorhinidae; genus Scyliorhinus; species Scyliorhinus torazame. The sequence continues at coordinate 82,973,876 of NC_092722.1, forward strand.
ATACGGCGAGATGGTGGGAGTGAGGGATACGGGGAGATGGTGGGTGTGAGGGAAACGGGGGGACGGTGGGATTGAGGGATACAGGGAGATGGCAGGACTGAGGGATTCAGGGAGACGGTGGGAATGAGGGATATGGGGAGACGGAGGGAGTGAGGGATACAGGGAGACGGTGGGAGTGAGGGATACGGGGAGACGGTGGGTGTGAGGGATACGGGGAGACGGTGGGAGTGAGGGATACGGGGAGACGGTGGGAGTGAGGGATACGGGGAGACGGTGGGAGTGAGGGATACGGGGAGAGTCAGGGAGTGAGGGATACGGGGAGATGGTGAGAGTGAGGGATACGGGGAGACGGTGGGAGCGAGGGATACGGGGAGACGGTGGGAGTGAGGGATACGGGGAGACGGTGGGAGTGAGGGACACACGGAGACGGTGGGAGTGAGGGATACGGGGAGAGTCAGGGAGTGAGGGATACGGGGAGATGGTGAGAGTGAGGGATACGGGGAGTCGATGGGAGTCAGGGATCCGGGGAGACGGTGGGATTGAGGGATACGGGGAGACAGTGGGAGTGAGGGATACGAGGAGACGGTGGGAGTGAGGAATACAGGGAGATGGTGGGATTGAGGGATACGGGGAGAGTCAGGGAGTGAGGAATACGGGGACATGGTGGGAGTGAGGGATACGGGGAAACGGTGGTTGTGAGGGAAACGGGGATACGGTGGGATTGAGGGATACAGGGAGATGGCAGGACTAAGGGATACAGGAAGACGGTGGGAATGAGGGATATGGGGAGACGGTGGGAGTGAGGGATACGAGCAGACAGTGCGAGTGAGGGGCATGCGGAGAGGGTGGGAGTGAGAGATACGGGGAGACGGTGGGTGTGAGGGATACGGATAGACGGTGTGAGTGAGGGATACGGGGAGACGGTGGGAGTGAGGGATACAGGGACATGGTGGTAGTGAGCGATACGGGAAGACAGTGGGAGTGAGGGATACGGTGAGACGGTGGGAGTGAGGGATACTGGGAGACGGTGGTAGCGAGGGATTCGGGGAGACGGTGGGAGCGAGGGATACGATGAGACTGTGGGAGTGAGGGATAGGGGGAGACGGTGGGAGTGAGAGATATGGGGAGACGGCGGGAGTGAGGGATATGGGGTATCGGTGGGAATGAGGGGTACGGGGCGACGGTGGGAGTGAGGGATACCGGAAGACGGCGGGAATGAGGGAGACGGGCAGACGGTGGGACTGAGTGATACGGGGAGATGGTGGGCATGGTGGACACAGAGAGACGGTGGGAGTGAGGGATACGGGGAGACGGTGGGAGTGAGGAATACGGGGAGATGGTGGGAGTGAGAGATACGGGGAGTCGGAGGGAGTGAGGGAGACGGAGAGACGGTGGGAGTGAGGAATATGGGGAGATGGTGGGAGTGAGGGATACGGGGAGTCGGTGGGAGTGAGGGAGACGGAGAGACAGTGGGAGTGAGGGATACGGGGAGACGGTGGGTGTGAGGGAAACGGGGTGACGGTGGGATTGAGGGATACAGGGAGATGGCAGGACTGAGGGATACAGGGAGACGGTGGGAATGAGGGATATTGGGAGACTGTGGGTTTGAGGGATACAGGGAGACAGTGGGAGTGAGGGATACAGGGAGACAGTGGGAGTGAGGGATACGGGTAGACGATGGGAGTGAGGGATACAGGGAGACAGTGGGAGTGAGGGATACGGGGAGACGGAGGGAGGGAGTGATACGGGTAGGTGGAGGAAGTCAGTGAGAAGGGTAGATGGTGGGAGTGAGCGATACGGGGAGGCGATGGGAGTGAGGGATACGGGGAGACAGTGAGAGTGAGGGACTCGGGGAGACGGTGGGAGTGAGGGACACAGGGAGATGGTGTGAGTGAGGGATATGGGGAGACGGTGGGAGTGAGGGACACAGGGAGACGGTGGGAGTGAGGGATACAGCGAGGCGGTCGGAGTGAGGGATACGGGTATACGGTGGGAGTGAGGGATACGGGGAGACAGTGGGAGTGAGGGATACGGGGACACGGTGGGAGTGAGGAATACGGGGAGATGGTGGGAGTGAGAGATACGGGGAGACGGTGGGAGTGAGGGAGATGGAGAGACGGTGGAAGTGAGGGATACGGGGAGACGGTGGTTGTGAGGGAAACGGCGATACGGTGGGATTGAGGGATACAGGGAGATGGCAGGACTGAGGGATACAGGAAGGCGGTGGGAATGAGGGATATGGGGAGACGGTGGGAGTGAGGGATACGGATAGACGGTGAGAGTGAGGGATACGGGGAGACGGTGAGAGTGAGGGATATAGGGAGAAGGTGGGAGTGAGGGACACGAGGAGACAGTGGGAGTGAGGGATACGGGGAGACGGTGGGAGTGAGGGATACTGGGATACGGTGGGAGCGAGGGATACGGGTAGACGGTGGGAGCGAGGGATACGATGAGACTGTGGGAGTGAGGGATACGGGGAGACGGTGGGAGTGAAGGATATGGGGAGACGGCGGGAGTGAGGGATATGGCGTATCGGTGGGAGTGAGGGGTACGGGGAGACGGTGGGAGTGAGGGATACCGGAAGACGGCGGGAGTGAGGGAGACGGGCAGACTGTGGGACTAAGGGATAGGGGAGACGGTGGGCGTGATGGACACAGAGAGACGGTGGGAGTGAGGGATACGGGGGGACGGTGGAAGTGAGGAATACGGGGAGATGGTGGGAGTGAGAGATACGGGGAGACGGTGGGAGTGAGGGAGACGGAGAGACGTTGGGAGTGAGGGAAACGGGGAGATGGCAGGACTGAGGGATACAGGGAGACGGTGGGAATGTGGGATATGGGGAGATGGTGGGAGTGAGGGACACAGGGAGACGGTGGGAGTGAAGGATACGGGGATACGGTGGGAGTGAGGGATACAGGGAGACGGTGGGAGTGAGGGATACGGGGTGGTGGTGGGAGTGAGGGATCCGGGTAGACGGTGGGATTGAGGGATCCGGGTAGACGGTGGGATTGAGGGATACGGGGAGACAGTGGGAGTGAGAGATACGGGGAGACGGTGGGAGTGAGGGAGATGGAGAGGCGGTGGTAGTGAGGGATACGGGGAAACGGTGGTTGTGAGGGAAACGGGGATACGGTGGGATTGAGGGATACAGGGAGATGGCAGGACTAAGGGATACAGGAAGACGGTGGGAATGAGGGATATGGGGAGACGGTGGGAGTGAGGGATACGAGCAGGCAGTGGGAGTGAGGGACATGCGGAGAGGGTGGAAGTGAGAGATACGGGGAGACGGTGGGTGTGAGGGATACGGATAGACGGTGAGAGTGAGGGATACGGGGAGACGGTGGGACAGAGGGATACGGGGAGACGATGGGAGTGAGGGATACAGGGACACGGTGGGAGTGAGGGATACGGGAAGACAGTGCGGGTGAGGGATTCGGGGAGACGGTGGGAGCGAGGGATACGATGAGACTGTGGGAGTGAGGGATACGGGGAGACGGTGGGAGTGAGGGATATGGGGAGACGGCGGGAGTGAGGGATATGGCGTATCGGTGGGAGTGAGGGGTACGGGGAGACGGTGGGAGTGAGGGATACCGGAAGACGGCGGGAGTGAGGGAGACGGGCAGACTGTGGGACTAAGGGATAGGGGAGACGGTGGGCGTGATGGACACAGAGAGACGGTGGGAGTGAGGGATACGGGGGGACGGTGGAAGTGAGGAATACGGGGAGATGGTGGGAGTGAGAGATACGGGGAGACGGTGGGAGTGAGGAATACGGGGAGATGGTGGGAGTGAGGGAGACGGAGAGACGTTGGGAGTGAGGGAAACGGGGAGATGGCAGGACTGAGGGATACAGGGAGACGGTGGGAATGTGGCATATGGGGAGACGGTGGGAGTGAGGGACACAGGGAGACAGTGGGAGTGAGGGATACGGGGATACGGTGGGAGTGAGGGATACAGGGAGACGGTTGGAGTGAGGGATACGGGGTGGTGGTGGGAGTGAGGGATCCGGGTAGACGGTGGGATTGAGGGATACGGGGAGACGGTGGGAGTGAGGAATACCGGGAGATGGTGGGAGTGAGAGATACGGGGAGACGGTGGGAGTGAGGGAGATGGAGAGGCAGTGGGAGTGAGGGATACGGGGAAACGGTGGTTGTGAGGGAAACGGGGATACGGTGGGATTGAGGGATACAGGGAGATGGCAGGACTAAGGGATACAGGAAGACGGTGGGAATGAGGGATATGGGGAGACGGTGGGAGTGAGGGATACGAGCAGACAGTGGGAGTGAGGGACATGGGGAGAGGGTGGAAGTGAGAGATACGGGGAGACGGTGAGAGTGAGGGATACGGGGAGACGGTGGGACAGAGGGATACGGGGAGACGATGGGAGTGAGGGATACAGGGACACGGTGGGAGTGAGGGATACGGGAAGACAGTGGGAGTGAGGGATTCAGGGAGATGGTGGGAGCGAGGGATACGATGAGACTGTGGGAGTGAGGGATAGGGGGAGACGGAGGGAGTGAAGGGGAGACGGTGGGAGTGAGGGACACCGGCAGACGGTGGGAGTGAGGGATATGGGGATACGGTGGGAGTGAGCGACACGGGGAGACGGTGGGAGTGAGGGATACGGGGAGGTTGTGGGAGTGAGGGATACGGGGAGACGTTGGGAGTGAGGGGTACTGAATAACCGTGGGGGTGAGGGATACGGGGAGATGGTGGGAGTGAGGGAGACGGAGAGACGGTGAGAGTGAGGAATACGGAGAGACGGTGGGAGCGAGGGATACGGGGAGATGGTGGGAGTGAGGGATACGGGGAGACGGTGGGAGTGAGGGACACACGGAGACGGTGGGAGTGAGGGATACGGGGAGAGTCAGGGAGTGAGGGATACGGGGAGATGGTGAGAGTGAGGGATACGGGGAGAGTCAGGGAGTGAGGGATACGGGGAGATGGTGAGAGTGAGGGATACGGAGAGACGGTGGGAGCGAGGGATACGGGGAGACGGTGGGAGTCAGGGATACGGGGAGACGGTGGGAGTGAGGGACACACGGAGACGGTGGGAGTGAGGGATACGGGGAGAGTCAGGGAGTGAGGGATACGGGGAGATGGTGAGAGTGAGGGATACGGGGAGAGTCAGGGAGTGAGGGATACGGGGAGACGGTGGGAGTGAGGGATACGGGGAGCCGATGGGAGTGAGGGATACGGGGAGACGGTGGGAGTGAGGGATACGGGGAGAGTCAGGGAGTGAGGGATACAGGGAGACGGTGGGAGTGAGGGATACGGGGAGAGTCAGGGAGTGAGGGATACGGGGAGACGGTGGGAGCGAGGGGTACGATGAGACGGTGGGAGTGAGGGATATGGGGAGACGGTGGGAGTGAGGGTTATGGGGAGATGGTGGGAGTGAGAGATACGGGTAGACGGTGGGTGTGAGGGATACGGATGGACGGTGTGAGTGAGGGATACGGGGAGACGGTGGGAGTGAGTGATACAGGGACATGGTGGTAGTGAGCGATACGGGAAGACAGTGGGAGTGAGGGATACGGTGAGACGGTGGGAGTGAGGGATACTGGGAGACGGTGGTAGCGAGGGATCGGGGAGACGGTGGGAGCGAGGGATACGATGAGACTGTGGGAGTGAGGGATAGGGGGAGACGGTGGGAGTGAGAGATATGGGGAGACGGCGGGAGTGAGGGATATGGGGTATCGGTGGGAGTGAGGGGTACGGGGCGACGGTGGGAGTGAGGGATACAGGAAGACGGCGGGAGTGAGGGAGACGGGCAGGCGGTGGGACTGAGTGATACGGGGAGATGGTGGGCGTGATGGACACAGAGAGACGGTGGGAGTGAGGGATACGGGGAGACGGTGGGAGTGAGGAATACGGGGAGATGGTGGGAGTGAGAGATACGGGGAGTCGGAGGGAGTGAGGGAGACTGAGAGACGGTGGGAGTGAGGAATATGGGGAGATGGTGGGATTGAGGGATACGGGGAGGTGGTGGGAGTGAGGGATCCGGGGAGACGGTGGGATTGAGGGATACGGGGAGACAGTGGGAGTGAGGGATACGAGGAGACGGTGGGAGTGAGGAATACAGGGAGATGGTGGGAGTGAGGGATACGGGGAGAGTCAGGGAGTGAGGAATACGGGGACATGGTGGGAGTGAGGGATACGGGGAAACGGTGGTTGTGAGGGAAACGGGGATACGGTGGGATTGAGGGATACAGGGAGATGGCAGGGCTAAGGGATACAGGAAGACGGTGGGAATGAGGGATATGGGGAGACGGTGGGAGTGAGGGATACGAGCAGACAGTGGGAGTGAGGGGCATGCGGAGAGGGTGGGAGTGAGAGATACGGGTAGATGGTGGGTGTGAGGGATACGGATAGACGGTGTGAGTGAGGGATACGGGGAGACGGTGGGAGTGAGTGATACAGGGACATGGTGGTAGTGAGCGATACGGGAAGACAGTGGGAGTGAGGGATACGGTGAGACGGTGGGAGTGAGGGATACTGGGAGACGGTGGTAGCGAGGGATTCGGGGAGACGGTGGGAGCGAGGGATACGATGAGACTCTGGGAGTGAGGGATAGGGGGAGACGGTGGGAGTGAGAGATATGGGGAGACGGCGGGAGTGAGGGATATGGGGTATCGGTGGGAGTGAGGGGTACGGGGCGACGGTGGGAGTGAGGGATACAGGAAGACGGCGGGAGTGAGGGAGACGGGCAGACGGTGGGACTGAGTGATACGGGGAGATGGTGGGCGTGATGGACACAGAGAGACGGTGGGAGTGAGGAATACGGGGAGATGGTGGGAGTGAGAGATACGGGGAGTCGGAGGGAGTGAGGGAGACTGAGAGACGGTGGGAGTGAGGAATATGGGGAGATGGTGGGAGTGAGGGATACGGGGAGTCGGTGGGAGTGAGGGAGACGGAGAGACGGTGGGAGTGAGGGATACGGGGAGACGGTGGGTGTGAGGGAAACGGGGTGACGGTGGGATTGAGGGATACAGGGAGATGGCAGGACTGAGGGATACAGGGAGACGGTGGGAATGAGGGATATTGGGAGACTGTGGGTTTGAGGGATACAGGGAGACAGTGGGAGTGAGGGATACAGGGAGACAGTGGGAGTGAGGGATACGGGTAGACGATGGGAGTGAGGGATACAGGGAGACAGTGGGAGTGAGGGATACGGGGAGACGGAGGGAGGGAGTGATACGGGTAGATGGAGGAAGTCAGTGAGAAGGGTAGATGGTGGGAGTGAGCGATACGGGGAGACGATGGGGGTGAGGGATACGGGGAGACGGTGAGAGTGTGGGATACGGGGAGACGGTGAGAGTGTGGGATATGGGGAGACGGTGGGAGTGAGGGATACGGGGAGACGGTGAGAGTGTGGGATATGGGGAGACGGTGGGAGTGAGGGACACAGGGAGATGGTGTGAGTGAGGGATATGGGGAGACGGTGGGAGTGAGGGACACAGGGAGACGGTGGGAGTGAGGGATACAGCGAGACGGCCGGAGTGAGGGATACGGGTATACGGTGGGAGTGAGGGATACGGGGAGACAGTGGGAGTGAGGGATACGGGGACACGGTGGGAGTGAGGAATACGGGGAGATGGTGGGAGTGAGAGATACGGGGAGACGGTGGGAGTGAGGGAGATGGAGAGACGGTGGAAGTGAGGGATACGGGGAGACGGTGGTTGTGAGGGAAACGGCGATACGGTGGGATTGAGGGATACAGGGAGATGGCAGGACTGAGGGATACAGGAAGGCGGTGGGAATGAGGGATATGGGGAGACGGTGGGAGTGAGGGATACGGATAGACGGTGAGAGTGAGGGATACGGGGAGACGGTGGGAGTGAGGGATACAGGGAGAAGGTGGGAGTGAGGGATACGGGGAGAGTCAGGGAGCGAGGGATACGGGGAGATGGTGAGAGTGAGGGATACGGAGAGACGGTGGGAGCGAGGGATACGGGGAGACGGTGGGAGTGAGGGATACGGGGAGACGGTGGGAGTGAGGGACACACGGAGACGGTGGGAGTGAGGGATACGGGGAGAGTCAGGGAGTGAGGGATACGGGGAGATGGTGAGAGTGAGGGATACGGGGAGAGTCAGGGAGTGAGGGATACGGGGAGACGGTGGGAGCGAGGGGTACGATGAGACGGTGGGAGTGAGGGATATGGGGAGACGGTGGGAGTGAGGGTTATGGGGAGATGGTGGGAGTGAGAGATACGGGTAGACGGTGGGTGTGAGGGATACGGATAGACGGTGTGAGTGAGGGATACGGGGAGACGGTGGGAGTGAGTGATACAGGGACATGGTGGTAGTGAGCGATACGGGAAGACAGTGGGAGTGAGGGATACGGTGAGACGGTGGGAGTGAGGGATACTGGGAGACGGTGGTAGCGAGGGTTCGGGGAGACGGTGGGAGCGAGGGATACGATGAGACTGTGGGAGTGAGGGATAGGGGGAGACGGTGGGAGTGAGAGATATGGGGAGACGGCGGGAGTGAGGGATATGGGGTATCGGTGGGAGTGAGGGGTACGGGGCGACGGTGGGAGTGAGGGATACAGGAAGACGGCGGGAGTGAGGGAGACGGGCAGGCGGTGGGACTGAGTGATACGGGGAGATGGTGGGCGTGATGGACACAGAGAGACGGTGGGAGTGAGGGATACGGGGAGACGGTGGGAGTGAGGAATACGGGGAGATGGTGGGAGTGAGAGATACGGGGAGTCGGAGGGAGTGAGGGAGACTGAGAGACGGTGGGAGTGAGGAATATGGGGAGATGGTGGGAGTGAGGGATACGGGGAGTCGGTGGGAGTGAGGGAGACGGAGAGACGGTGGGAGTGAGGGATACGGGGAGACGGTGGGTGTGAGGGAAACGGGGTGACGGTGGGATTGAGGGATACAGGGAGATGGCAGGACTGAGGGATACAGGGAGACGGTGGGAATGAGGGATATTGGGAGACTGTGGGTTTGAGGGATACAGGGAGACAGTGGGAGTGAGGGATACAGGGAGACAGTGGGATTGAGGGATACGGGGAGGTGGTGGGAGTGAGGGATCCGGGGAGACGGTGGGATTGAGGGATACGGGGAGACAGTGGGAGTGAGGGATACGAGGAGACGGTGGGAGTGAGGAATACAGGGAGATGGTGGGAGTGAGGGATACGGGGAGAGTCAGGGAGTGAGGAATACGGGGACATGGTGGGAGTGAGGGATACGGGGAAACGGTGGTTGTGAGGGAAACGGGGATACGGTGGGATTGAGGGATACAGGGAGATGGCAGGACTAAGGGATACAGGAAGACGGTGGGAATGAGGGATATGGGGAGACGGTGGGAGTGAGGGATACGAGCAGACAGTGGGAGTGAGGGGCAGGCGGAGAGGGTGGGAGTGAGAGATACGGGTAGACGGTGGGTGTGAGGGATACGGATAGACGGTGTGAGTGAGGGATACGGGGAGACGGTGGGAGTGAGTGATACAGGGACATGGTGGTAGTGAGCGATACGGGAAGACAGTGGGAGTGAGGGATACGGTGAGACGGTGGGAGTGAGGGATACTGGGAGACGGTGGTAGCGAGGGATTCGGGGAGACGGTGGGAGCGAGGGATACGATGAGACTGTGGGAGTGAGGGATAGGGGGAGACGGTGGGAGTGAGAGATATGGGGAGACGGCGGGAGTGAGGGATATGGGGTATCGGTGGGAGTGAGGGGTACGGGGCGACGGTGGGAGTGAGGGATACAGGAAGACGGCGGGAGTGAGGGAGACGGGCAGACGGTGGGACTGAGTGATACGGGGAGATGGTGGGCGTGATGGACACAGAGAGACGGTGGGAGTGAGGGATACGGGGAGACGGTGGGAGTGAGGAATACGGGGAGATGGTGGGAGTGAGAGATACGGGGAGTCGGAGGGAGTGAGGGAGACTGAGAGACGGTGGGAGTGAGGAATATGGGGAGATGGTGGGAGTGAGGGATACGGGGAGTCGGTGGGAGTGAGGGAGACGGAGAGACGGTGGGAGTGAGGGATACGGGGAGACGGTGGGTGTGAGGGAAACGGGGTGACGGTGGGATTGAGGGATACAGGGAGATGGCAGGACTGAGGGATACAGGGAGACGGTGGGAATGAGGGATATTGGGAGACTGTGGGTTTGAGGGATACAGGGAGACAGTGGGAGTGAGGGATACAGGGAGACAGTGGGAGTGAGGGATACGGGTAGACGATGGGAGTGAGGGATACAGGGAGACAGTGGGAGTGAGGGATACGGGGAGACGGAGGGAGGGAGTGATACGGGTAGATGGAGGAAGTCAGTGAGAAGGGTAGATGGTGGGAGTGAGCGATACGGGGAGACGATGGGGGTGAGGGATACGGGGAGACGGTGAGAGTGTGGGATACGGGGAGACGGTGAGAGTGTGGGATATGGGGAGACGGTGGGAGTGAGGGATACGGGGAGACGGTGAGAGTGTGGGATATGGGGAGACGGTGGGAGTGAGGGACACAGGGAGTTGGTGTGAGTGAGGGATATGGGGAGACGGTGGGAGTGAGGGACACAGGGAGACGGTGGGAGTGAGGGATACAGCGAGACGGCCGGAGTGAGGGATACGGGTATACGGTGGGAGTGAGGGATACGGGGAGACAGTGGGAGTGAGGGATACGGGGACACGGTGGGAGTGAGGAATACGGGGAGATGGTGGGAGTGAGAGATACGGGGAGACGGTGGGAGTGAGGGAGATGGAGAGACGGTGGAAGTGAGGGATACGGGGAGACGGTGGTTGTGAGGGAAACGGCGATACGGTGGGATTGAGGGATACAGGGAGATGGCAGGACTGAGGGATACAGGAAGGCGGTGGGAATGAGGGATATGGGGAGACGGTGGGAGTGAGGGATACGGATAGACGGTGAGAGTGAGGGATACGGGGAGACGGTGGGAGTGAGGGATACAGGGAGAAGGTGGGAGTGAGGGACACGGGGAGACAGTGGGAGTGAGGGATACGGGGAGACGGTGGGAGTGAGGGATACTGGGATACGGTGGGAGCGAGGGATACGGGTAGACGGTGGGAGCGAGGGATACAATGAGACTGTGGGAGTGAGGGATACGGGGAGACGGTGGGAGTGAGGGATATGGGGAGACGGCGGGAGTGAGGGATATGGCGTATCGGTGGGAGTGAGGGGTACGGGGAGACGGTGGGAGTGAGGGATACCGGAAGACGGCGGGAGTGAGGGAGACGGGCAGACTGTGGGACTAAGGGATAGGGGAGACGGTGGGCGTGATGGACACAGAGAGACGGTGGGAGTGAGGGATACGGGGGGACGGAGGAATTGAGGAATACGGGGAGATGGTGGGAGTGAGAGATACGGGGAGACGGTGGGAGTGAGGGAGACGGAGAGACGTTGGGAGTGAGGGAAACGGGGAGATGGCAGGACTGAGGAATACAGGGAGACGGTGGGAATGTGGGATATGGGGAGATGGTGGGAGTGAGGGACACAGGGAGACGGTGGGAGTTAAGGATACGGGGATACGGTGGGAGTGAGGGATACAGGGAGACGGTGGGAGTGAGGGATACGGGTGGTGGTGGGGGTGAGGGATCCGGGTAGACGGTGGGGTTGAGGGATACGGGGAGACAGTGGGAGTGAGGGATACGGGGAGACGGTGGGAGTGAGGAATACCGGGAGATGGTGGGAGTGAAAGATACGGGGAGACGGTGGGAGTGAGGGAGATGGAGAGGCGGTGGTAGTGAGGGATACGGGGAAACGGTGGTTGTGAGGGAAACGGGGATACGGTGGGATTGAGGGATACAGGGAGATGGCAGGACTAAGGGATACAGGAAGACGGTGGGAATGAGGGATATGGGGAGACGGTGGGAGTGAGGGATACGAGCAGGCAGTGGGAGTGAGGGACATGCGGAGAGGGTGGAAGTGAGAGATACGGGGAGACGGTGGGTGTGAGGGATACGGATAGACAGTGAGAGTGAGGGATACGGGGAGACGGTGGGACAGAGGGATACGGGGAGACGATGGGAGTGAGGGATACAGGGACACGGTGGGAGTGAGGGATACGGGAAGACAGTGGGAGTGAGGGATTCGGGGAGACGGTGGGAGCGAGGGATACGATGAGACTGTGGGAGTGAGGGATACGGGGAGACGGTGGGAGTGAGGGATATGGGGAGACGGCGGGAGTGAGGGATATGGCGTATCGGTGGGAGTGAGGGGTACGGGGAGACGGTGGGAGTGAGGGATACCGGAAGACGGCGGGAGTGAGGGAGATGGGCAGATTGTGGGACTAAGGGATAGGGGAGACGGTGGGCGTGATGGACACAGAGAGACGGTGGGAGTGAGGGATATGGGGGGACGGTGGAAGTGAGGAATACGGGGAGATGGTGGGAGTGAGAGATACGGGGAGACGGTGGGAGTGAGGAATACGGGGAGATGGTGGGAGTGAGGGAGACGGAGAGACGTTGGGAGTGAGGGAAACGGGGAGATGGCAGGACTGAGGGATACAGGGAGATGGTGGGAATGTGGGATATGGGGAGACGGTGGGAGTGAGGGACACAGGGAGACAGTGGGAGTGAGGGATACGGGGATACGGTGGGAGTGAGGGATACAGGGAGACGGTGGGAGTGAGGGATACGGGGTGGTGGTGGGAGTGAGGGATCCGGGTAGACGGTGGGATTGAGGGATACGGGGAGACAGTGGGAGTGAGTGATACGGGGAGACGGTGGGAGTGAGGAATACCGGGAGATGGTGGGAGTGAGAGATACGGGGAGACGGTGGGAGTGAGGGAGATGGGGAAACGGTTGTTGTGAGGGAAACGGGGATACGGTGGGATTGAGGGATACAGGGAGATGGCAGGACTAAGGGATACAGGAAGACGGTGGGATTGAGGGATATGGGGAGACGGTGGGAGTGAGGGATACGAGCAGACAGTGGGAGTGAGGGACATGGGGAGAGGGTGGAAGTGAGAGATACGGGGAGACGGTGAGAGTGAGGGATACGGGGAGACGGTGGGACAGAGGGATACGGGGAGACGATGGGAGTGAGGGATACAGGGACACGGTGGGAGTGAGGGATACGGGAAGACAGTGGGAGTGAGGGATTCGGGGAGACGGTGGGAGCGAGGGATACGATGAGACTGTGGGAGTGAGGGATAGGGGGAGACGGAGGGAGTGAAGGGGAGACGGTGGGAGTGAGGGACACCGGCAGACGGTGGGAGTGAGGGATATGGGTAGGCGGTGGGAGTGAGGGACACAGGGAGACGGTGGGAGTGAGCGATACGGGGGTACGGTGGGAGTGAGCGATACGGGGAGACGGTGGGAGTGAGGGATACGGGGAGGTTGTGGGAGTGAGCGGTACGGGGAGACGGTGGGAGTGAGGGGTACGGGGAGATGGTGAGAGTGAGGGATACGGGGAGACGGTGGGAGTGAGGGGTACTGAATAACCGTGGGGGTGAGGGATACGGGGAGATGGTGGGAGTGAGGGAGACGGAGAGACGGTGAGAGTGAGGAATACGGAGAGACGGTGGGAGTGAGGGAGAAGGGGAGATGGTGGGAGTGAGGGATACGGGGAGATGATGAGTGTGAGGGATACGGGGAGACAGTGAGAGTTGAGGACACGGGGAGATGGTGGGAGTGAGGGACAGAGGGAGACGGTGGGAGTGAAGGATATGGGGAGTTGGTGGGAGTGTGGGACACAGGGAGACGGTGGGAGTGAGGGATACGGGGAGACGGTGGGAGCGAGGGATACTGGGAGACGTTGGGAGTGACGGGTATGGGAAGATCGTGGGGGTGAGGGATACGGGGAGATGGTGGGAGTGAGGAATACGGGGAGACGGTGATAGTGAAGGATACGGGGAGACGGTGATAGTGAGGGATACGGGGAGACGGTGGGAGTGAAGGATACACGGAGACGGTGGGAGTGATGGATACGGGGAGACGGTGAGAGTGAGGGATACGGGGAGGCGGTGGGAGTGAGGGATACAGGGAGACGGTGGGAGTGAGGAATACGGGGAGAGGGAGGGAGTGAGGGATACGGTAGATGGTGGGAGTGAGGGAGAAGGGGAGACGGTGGGAATGAGGGATACGGGGAGACGATGGGAGTAAGTGATACGGGGAGACGGTGAGAGTGAGCGATACTGGGAGACGTTGGGAGTGAGGGACACAGGGAGACGGTGGGAGTGAGGGCGATGGGGAGATGGTGGGAGTGAGGGACACAGGGAGACGGTGGGAGTGAGGGATACGAGGATACGGTGGGAGTGAGGAATACGGGGAGAAGGTGGGAGTCAGGGATATGGGGAGGTGGTGTGAGTGAGGGATTCGGGGAGACGGTGAGAGTGAGGGATACATGGAGACGGTGGGAGTAAGGGATACGGGGAGACGGAGGAAGTGAGGGATATGGGGAGAGGGTGGGAGTGAGGGATACGGGGATACGGTGGGAGTGAGGGACACAGGGAGATGGTGGGAGTGAAGGATACGGGGAGACGGTGGGAGTGAGGGAAACGGGGAGACGGTGGGATTGAGGTATACACGGAGATGGCAGGACTTAGGGATACAGGGAGATGGTGGGAATGAGGGATATGGGGAGGCGGTTGGAGTGAGGGATACGAGGAGACGGTGGGAGTGAGGGATACAGGGAGACGGTGCGAGTGAGGGATACGGGGAGACGATGGGAGTGAGGGAAACGGGGAGACGTTGGGAGTGAGGGTTACGGGGAGACGGTGATAGTGAGGGATTCGGGGAGGCGGTGAGAGTGAGTGATACGAGAAGGTGGTGGGAGTGGGGGATCAGGGGACGGTGGGAGTGAGGGTTACGGGGAGACGGGGTAGGTGGGGGATATGGGGAGAGGGTGGGAGTGAGGGATATGGGGATTCGGTGGGAGTGAGGGACACAGGGAGACGGTGGGAGTGAAGGATACGGGGATACGGTGGGACTGAGGGATACGGGGAGACGGTGGGAGTGAGGGACACAGGGAGACCGTGGGCGTGATGGACACAGAGAGACGGTGGGAGTGAGGGATACGGGGAGGTGATGGGACGAAGGGATACGGGGAGACCGTGGGCGTGATGGACACAGAGAAACGGTGGGAGTGAGGGACACGGGGAGACGGTGGGAGTGAGGAATACGGGGAGATGGTGGGAGTGAGAGATACGGTGAGCCGGTGGGGGTGAGGTAGACGGAGAGACGGTGGGAGTGAGGGAAACGGGGAGGCGGTGGGATTGAGGGATACAGGGAGATGGTAGGACTGAGGGATACAGGGAGACGGTGGGAATGAGGGATACAGGGAGATGGAGGGAGGAAGGGATGCGAGGAGATGGTGGGAGTGAGGGATATTGGGAGACGGTGGGATTGAGGGAGGCAGGGAGATGGTGGGAGTGAGGAATACTGGGAGATGGTGGGAGTGACGGATACGGGGTGACGGCGGGAGTGAGGGAAACGGGGTGACGGTGGGATTGAGGGATACACGGAGATGGCAGGACTTAGGGATACAGGGAGATGGTGGGAGCGAGGGATACTGGGAGACGTTGGGAGTGAGGGGTATGGGAAAATCGTGGGGGTGAGGGATACGGGGAGATGGTGGGAGTGAGGGATACGGGGAGACGGTGATAGTGAAGGATACGGGGAGGCGGTGATAGTGAGGGATACGGGGAGACGGTGGGAGTGAAGGATACACGGAGACGGTGGGAGTGATGGATACGGGAAGACGGTGTGAGTGAGGGATACGGGGAGGTGGTGGGAGTGAGGGATACAGGGAGACGGTGGGAGTGAGGAATACGGGGAGAGGGAGGGAGTGAGGGATACGGGTAGATGGTGGGAGTGAGGGAGAAGGGGAGACGGTGGGAATGAGGGATACGGGGAGACGATGGGAGTAAGAGATACGGGGAGACGGTGAGAGTGAGCGATACTGGGAGACGTTGGGAGTGAGGGACACAGGGAGACGGTGGGAGTGAGGGCGATGGGGAGATGGTGGGAGTGAGGGACACAGGGAGACGGTGGGAGTGAGGGATACGGGGATACGGTGGGAGTGAGGAATACGGGGAGAAGGTGGGAGTCAGGGATATGGGGAGGTGGTGTGAGTGAGGGGTACGGGGAGACGGTGGGAGGGAGGGATACGGGGAGACGGTGGGAGTGAGGGATTCGGGGAGACGGTGAGAGTGAGTGATGCGGGAAGGCGGTGGGAGTGAGGGATACAGGGAGACGGTGGGAGTAAGGGATATGGGGAGAGGGTGGGAGTGAGTGAGAAGGAGAGACGGTGGGAGTGAGGGATACGGGGAGACGGTGGGAGTGAGGGAAACGGGGTGACGGTGGGATTGAGGTATACACGGAGATGGCAGGACTTAGGGATACAGGGAGATGGTGGGAATGAGGGATATGGGGAGGCGGTTGGAGTGAGGGAAAGAGGAAACGGTGGGAGTGAGGGATACTGGGAGACGGTGGGCTTGAGGGATACAGGGAGACGGTGCGAGTGAGGGATACGGGGAGACGATGGGACTGAGGGATACGGGGAGACGGTGGGAGAAGGGATACAGGGAGACGGTGGGAGTGAAGAATACGGGGATACGGTGGGACTGAGGGATACGGGGAGACGGTGGGAGTGAGGAATACGGGGAGATGGTGGGAGTGAGGGAAACGGGGAGGCGGTGGGATTGAGGGAGACAGGGAGATGGTAGGACTGAGGGATACAGGGAGACGGTGGGAATGAGGGATACAGGGAGATGGAGGGAGGAAGGGATGCGAGGAGATGGTAGGAGTGAGGGATATTGGGAGACGGTGGGATTGAGGGAGGCAGGGAGATGGTGGGAGTGAGGAACACTGGGAGATGGTGGGAGTGACGGATACGGGGAGACGGTGGGAGTGAGGGAAACGGGGTGACGGTGGGATTGAGGGATACACGGAGATGGCAGGACTTAGGGATACAGGGAGATGGTGGGAATGAGGGATATGGGGAGGCGGTTGGAGTGAGGAATACGGGGAGACGATGGGAGTGAGGGATATGGGGAGACGGTGGGAGTGAGGGATACGGGGAGACGGTGGGAGTGAGGGATATGGGGAGACGGTGGGAGTGAGGGATACGAGAAGGTGGTGGGAGTGGGGGAACAGGGGAAGGTGGGAGTGAGGGTTACGGGGAGACGGGGGAGGTGGGGGATATGGGGAGAGGGTGGGAGTGAGTGAGAAGGGGAGACGGTGGGAGTGAGGGATACGGGGATACGGTGGGAGTGAGGGATACGGGGAGACGGTGGGAGTGAGGGGTACGGGAAGACTGTGGGGGTGAGGGATACGGGGAGTTGGTGGGAGTGAGGGATACTGGGAAACGGTGGGATTGAGGGACACGGGGAGACGGTGGGAGTGAGGGATACGGGGAGGTGGTGGGAGTGAGGGGTCCGGGGAGATGGTGGGATTGAGGGACACGGGGAGACGGTGGGAGTGAGGAATACGGGGAGACATTGGGAGTGAGGGATACGGAGAGACGGTGGGAGTGACGAATACGGCGAGATGGTGGGAGTGAGAGATACGGGGAGACGGTGGGAGTGAGGGAAACGGAGAGACGGTGGGAGTGAGAGACACGGGGAGACGGTGGGAGTGAGGAACACGGGGAGACCGTGGGAGTGAGGGATATGGGGAGACGGTGGGAGTGAGGGACACAGGGAAACGGTGGGAGTGAGGGATACGGGGATACGGTGGGAGTGAGGGATACGGGGAGACGGTGGGAGTGAGGGATACGGGGAGGTGGTGGGAGTGAGGGGTACGGGGAGATGGTGGGAGTGAGGGATACGGGGAGACGGTGCGGGTACGTGATACGGGGAGACGGTGGGAGTGAGGGGTACGAGAAGACTGTGGGGGTGAGGGATACGGGGAGTTGGTGGGAGTGAGGGATACTGGGAAACGGTGCGATTGAGGGACACGGGGAGACGGTGGGAGTTAGGGATACGGGGAGGTGGTGGGAGTGAGGGGTCCGGGGAGATGGTGGGGTTGAGGGACACGGGGAGACGGTGGGAGTGAGGAATACGGGGAGACGGTGGGAGTGAGGGATACGCGGAGGCAGTGGGAGTGAGGGATACGGGGAGACGGTGGGAGTGAGGGATACGGGGAGACGGTGGGAGTGAGGGAAACGGGGTGACGGTGGGATTGAGGTATACACGGAGATGGCAGGACTTAGGGATACAGGGAGATGGTGGGAATGAGGGATATGGGGAGGCGGTTGGAGTGAGGGAAAGAGGAAACGGTGGGAGTGAGGGATACTGGGAGACGGTGGGCTTGAGGGATACAGGGAGACGGTGCGAGTGAGGGATACGGGGAGACGATGGGACTGAGGGATACGGGGAGACGGTGGGAGAAGGGATACAGGGAGACGGTGGGAGTGAAGAATACGGGGATACGGTGGGACTGAGGGATACGGGGAGACGGTGGGAGTGAGGAATACGGGGAGATGGTGGGAGTGAGGGAAACGGGGAGGCGGTGGGATTGAGGGAGACAGGGAGATGGTAGGACTGAGGGATACAGGGAGACGGTGGGAATGAGGGATACAGGGAGATGGAGGGAGGAAGGGATGCGAGGAGATGGTAGGAGTGAGGGATATTGGGAGACGGTGGGATTGAGGGAGGCAGGGAGATGGTGGGAGTGAGGAACACTGGGAGATGGTGGGAGTGACGGATACGGGGAGACGGTGGGAGTGAGGGAAACGGGGTGACGGTGGGATTGAGGGATACACGGAGATGGCAGGACTTAGGGATACAGGGAGATGGTGGGAATGAGGGATATGGGGAGGCGGTTGGAGTGAGGAATACGGGGAGACGATGGGAGTGAGGGATATGGGGAGACGGTGGGAGTGAGGGATACGGGGAGACGGTGGGAGTGAGGGATATGGGGAGACGGTGGGAGTGAGGGATACGAGAAGGTGGTGGGAGTGGGGGAACAGGGGAAGGTGGGAGTGAGGGTTACGGGGAGACGGGGGAGGTGGGGGATATGGGGAGAGGGTGGGAGTGAGTGAGAAGGGGAGACGGTGGGAGTGAGGGATACGGGGATACGGTGGGAGTGAGGGATACGGGGAGACGGTGGGAGTGAGGGGTACGGGAAGACTGTGGGGGTGAGGGATACGGGGAGTTGGTGGGAGTGAGGGATACTGGGAAACGGTGGGATTGAGGGACACGGGGAGACGGTGGGAGTGAGGGATACGGGGAGGTGGTGGGAGTGAGGGGTCCGGGGAGATGGTGGGATTGAGGGACACGGGGAGACGGTGGGAGTGAGGAATACGGGGAGACATTGAGAGTGAGGGATACGGAGAGACGGTGGGAGTGACGAATACGGCGAGATGGTGGGAGTGAGAGATACGGGGAGACGGTGGGAGTGAGGGAAACGGAGAGACGGTGGGAGTGAGAGACACGGGGAGACGGTGGGAGTGAGGAACACGGGGAGACCGTGGGAGTGAGGGATATGGGGAGACGGTGGGAGTGAGGGACACAGGGAAACGGTGGGAGTGAGGGATACGGGGATACGGTGGGAGTGAGGGATACGGGGAGACGGTGGGAGTGAGGGATACGGGGAGGTGGTGGGAGTGAGGGGTACGGGGAGATGGTGGGAGTGAGGGATACGGGGAGACGGTGCGGGTACGTGATACGGGGAGACGGTGGGAGTGAGGGGTACGAGAAGACTGTGGGGGTGAGGGATACGGGGAGTTGGTGGGAGTGAGGGATACTGGGAAACGGTGCGATTGAGGGACACGGGGAGACGGTGGGAGTTAGGGATACGGGGAGGTGGTGGGAGTGAGGGGTCCGGGGAGATGGTGGGGTTGAGGGACACGGGGAGACGGTGGGAGTGAGGAATACGGGGAGACGGTGGGAGTGAGGGATACGCGGAGGCAGTGGGAGTGAGGGATACGGGGAGACGGTAGGAGTGAGGGATACAGGGAGATGGTGGGAGTGAGGGATACAGCGAGACGGTGGGAATGAGGGATACGGGGAGGCGATGGGAGTGTGGGATACGTGGAGACGGTGGGAGTGAAGGATATGGGGAAACTGTGGGAGTGAGGGATACGGGGAGACGGAGGGAGTGAGGGATACGGGGAGACGGTGGGAGTGAGGGATACGCGGAGGCAGTGGGAGTGAGGGATACGGGGAGACGGTAGGAGTGAGGGATACAGGGAGATGGTGGGAGTGAGGGATACGGCGAGACGGTGGGAATGAGGGATTCGGGGAGGCGATGGGAGTGAGGAATACGGGGAGTCGGAGGGAGTGAGGGATACGGGGAGACGGTGGGAGTGAGGGGTACGGGGAGATGGTGGGAGTGAGTGATACGGGGAGACGGTGGGAGTGAGGAATACGGGGAGACGGTGAGAGTGAGGGACACGGGGAGACGGTGGGAGTGAGGAACACGGGGAGACCGTGGGAGTGAGGGATATGGGGAGACGGTGGGAGTGAGGGACACAGGGAAACGGTGGGAGTGACGGATACGGGGTACGGTGGGAGTGAGGGATACTGGGAAACGGTGGGATTGAGGGACACGGGGAGACGGTGGGAGTGAGGGATACGGGGAGGTGGTGGGAGTGAGGGGTCCGGGGAGATGGTGGGATTGAGGGACACGGGGAGACGGTGGGAGTGAGGAATTCGGGGAGACGGTGGGAGTGAGGGATACGGGGAGACGGTGGGAGTGACGAATACGGCGAGATGGTGGGAGTGAGGGATACGGGGAGATGGTGGGTGTGAGGGAAACGGGGGGACGGTGGGATTGAGGGATACAGGGAGATGGCAGGACTGAGGGATTCAGGGAGACGGTGGGAATGAGGGATATGGGGAGACGGAGGGAGTGAGGGATACAGGGAGAGTCAGGGAGTGAGGGATACGGGGAGATGGTGAGAGTGAGGGATACGGGGAGACGGTGGGAGCGAGGGATACGGGGAGACGGTGGGAGTGAGGGATACGGGGATACGGTGGGAGTGAGGGACACACGGAGACGGTGGGATTGAGGGATACGGGGAGACAGTGGGAGTGAGGGATATGGGGAGACGGTGGGAGTGAGGGATACGGGGAGGTGTTGGGAGTGAGTGATCCGGGGAGACGGTGGGATTGAGGGATACGGGGAGACAGTGGGAGTGAGGGATACGAGGAGACGGTGGGAGTGAGGAATACAGGGAGACGGTGGTTGTGAGGGAAACGGGGATACGGTGGGATTGAGGGATACAGGGAGATGGCAGGACTAAGGGATACAGGAAGACGGTGGGAATGAGGGATATGGGGAGACGGTGGGAGTGAGGGATACGAGCAGACAGTGGGAGTGAGGGGCATGCGGAGAGGGTGGGAGTGAGAGATACGGGGAGACGGTGGGTGTGAGGGATACGGATAGACGGTGTGAGTGAGGGATACGGGGAGACGGTGGGAGTGAGGGATACAGGGACATGGTGGTAGTGAGCGATACGGGAAGACAGTGGGAGTGAGGGATACGGTGAGACGGTGGGAGTGAGGGATACTGGGAGACGGTGGGAGCGAGGGATTCGGGGAGACGGTGGGAGCGAGGGATACGATGAGACTGTGGGAGTGAGGGATAGGGGGAGACGGTGGGAGTGAGAGATATGGGGAGACGGCGGGAGTGAGGGATATGGGGTATCGGTGGGAGTGAGGGGTACAGGGCGACGGTGGGAGTGAGGGATACGGGGAGACGGTGGGAGTGAGGGATACGGGGAGACGGTGGGAGTGAGGGATACAGGGACATGGTGGTAGTGAGCGATACGGGAAGACAGTGGGAGTGAGGGATACGGTGAGACGGTGGGAGTGAGGGATACTGGGAGACGGTGGGAGCGAGGGATTCGGGGAGACGGTGGGAGCGAGGGATACGATGAGACTGTGGGAGTGAGGGATAGGGGGAGACGGTGGGAGTGAGAGATATGGGGATACGGCGGGAGTGAGGGATATGGGGAGATGGTGGGAGTGAGAGATACGGGGAGTCGGAGGGAGTGAGGGAGACGGAGAGACGGTGGGAGTGAGGAATATGGGGAGATGGTGGGAGTGAGGGATACGGGGAGTCGGTGGGAGTGAGGGAGACGGAGAGACGGTGGGAGTGAGGGATACGGGGAGACGGTGGGTGTGAGGGAGACAGTGGGAGTGAGGGATACAGGGAGATGGTGGGAATGAGGGATATGGGGAGGCGGTTGGAGTGAGGGATACGAGGAGACGGTGGGAGTGAGGGATATTGGGAGACGGTGGGCTTGAGGGATACAGGGAGACAGTGGGAGTAAGGGTTACGGGGAGACGGTGGGAGTGAGGGATACAGGGAGACGGTGGGAGTGAGGGATACGGGGAAACGGAGGCAGTGAGGGATACTGGGAAACGGTGGGAGTGAGGGATACGGGGAGACGGTGAGTGTGAGGGACACGGGGAGACGGTGGGAGTGAGGGACACGGGCAGACGGTGGGAGTGAGGGATATGGGTAGGCGGTGGGAGTGAGGGACACAGGGAGACGGTGGGAGTGAGCGATACGGGGATACGGTGGGAGTGAGGGATACGGGGAGACGGTGGGAGTGAGGGATACGGGGAGGTTGTGGGAGTGAGCGGTACGGGGAGACGGTGGGAGTGAGGGGTACGGGGAGACGGTGAGAGTGAGGGATACGGGGAGACGGTGGGAGTGAGGGGTACTGAATAACCGTGGGGGTGAGGGATACGGGGAGATGGTGGGAGTGAGGGAGACGGAGAGACGGTGAGAGTGAGGAATACGGAGAGAGGGTGGGAGTGAGGGAGAAGGGTAGATGGTGGGAGTGAGGGATACGGGGAGATGACGGGAGTGAGGGATACGGGGAGACAGTGAGAGTGGAGGACACGGGGAGATGGTGGGAGTGAGCGACAGAGGGAGACGGTGGGAGTGAGGGATATGGGGAGATGGTGGGAGTGTGGGACACAGGGAGACGGTGGGAGTGAGGGATACGGGGAGACGGTGGGAGCGAGGGATACGGGGAGACGTTGGGAGTGAGGGGTATGGGAAGATCGTGGGGGTGAGGGATACGGGGAGATGGTGGGAGTGAGGGATACGGGGAGACGGTGATAGTGAAGGATACGGGGAGACGGTGATAGTGAGGGATACGGGGAGACGGTGGGAGTGAAGGATACACGGAGACGGTGGGAGTGATGGATACGGGGAGACGGTGAGAGTGAGGGATACGGGGAGGCGGTGGGAGTGAGGGATACAAGGAGACGGTGGGAGTGAGGAATACGGGGAGAGGAAGGGAGTGAGGGATACGGGTAGACGGTGGGAGTGATGGAGAAGGGGAGACGGTGGGAATGTGGGATACGGGGAGACGGTGGGAGTGAGGGATACGGGGAGACAGTGGGAGTGAGGAATACGGGGAGACGGTGGGAGTGAGGAATACGGGGAGAAGGTGGTAGTCAGGGATATGGGGAGGTGGTGTTAGTGAGGGGTACGGGGAGACGGTGGGAGGGAGGGACACAGGGAGGTGGTGTGAGTGAGGGGTACGGGGAGACGGTGGGAGGGAGGGATACGGGGAGACGGTGGGAGTGAGGGATTCGGGGAGACGGTGAGCGTGAGTGATGCGGGAAGGCGGTGGGAGTGAGGGATACAGGGAGACGGTGGGAGTAAGGGATACGGGGAGACGGAGGGAGTGAGGGATATGGGGAGAGGGTGGGAGTGAGTGAGAAGGGGAGACGGTGGGAGTGAGGGTTACGGGGAGACGATGGGAGTGAGGGATACGGGGAGACGGTGGGAGTGAGGGATACGGGGAGGCAGTGGGAGTGAGGGATACGGGGAGACGGTGGGAGAGAGGGACACGGGGAGACGGTGGGAGTGAGGGATACGGGGAGACGGTGGGAGTGAGGAATACTGGGAGATGGTGGGAGTGACGGATACGGGGAGACGGTGGGAGTGAGGGAAACGGGGTGACGGTGGGATTGAGGGATACTGGGAGACGGTGGGCTTGAGGGATACAGGGAGACGGCGGGAGTGAGGGATATGGGGAGACGGTGGGAGTAAGGGTTACGGGGAGACGGTGGGAGTGATTGATCCGGGGAAACGGAGGGAGTGAGGGATATAGGGAGACGGTGGGAGTGAGGGATACGGGGAAACGGAGGCAGTGAGGGATACGCGGAGACGGTGAGAGTGAGGGATACGGGGAGACGGTGGGAGTGAGCGATTTGGGGAGACGGTGGGAGTGAGGGACACAGGGAGACGGTGGGAGTGAGCGGTACGAGAGACGGTGGGAGTGAGGGATACGGAGAGACGGTGAGAGTGAGGGATACGGGGATACGGTGGGAGTGAGGGATACGGGGAGACGGTGGGAGTGAGGGATACGGGGAGGTGGTGGGAGTGAGCGGTACGAGAGACGGTGGGAGTGAGGGGTACGGGGAGACGATGAGAGTGAGGGATATGTGGAGACAGTGGGAGTGAGGGGTACGGGATAACCGTGGGGGTGAGGGATACGGGTAGATGGTGGGAGTGAGGGAGACGTAGAGACGGTGGGAGTGAGAGATACGGGGAGACGGTGGGTGTGGGGGAAACGGGGAGACGGTTGGATTGAGGGATACAGGGAGATGGCAGGACTGAGGGATACAGGGAGACGGTGGGAGTGAGGGATACGGGGAGACGGTGGGAGTGAGGGAGAAGGGTAGATGGTGGGAGTGAGGGATACGGGGAGATGATGGGAGTGAGGGATACGGGGAGACTGTGAGAGTGGGGGACACGGGGAGATGGTGGGAGTGAGGGGTACGGGGAGACGGTGGGAGCGAGGGATACGGGGAGACGGTGGGATTGAGGTGTATGGGAAGATCGTGGGGGTGAGGGATACGGGGAGATGGTGGGAGTGAGGGATACGGGGAGACGGTGCGATTGAGGGATACGGGGAGACGGTGGGAGTGAGGGATACGGAGAGGCGGTGAGAGTGAGGGATACGGGGAGACGGTGATAGTGAGGGATACGGGGAGACGGTGGGAGTGAAGGATACAGGGAGATGGTGGGATTGAGGGATACACGGAGATGGCAGGACTTAGGGATACAGGGAGATGGTGGGAATGAGGGATATGGGTAGACGGTTGGAGTGAGTTATACGAGTAGACGGTGGGAGTGAGGGATATGGGGAGATGGTGGGAGTAAGGGTTACGGGGAGACGGTGGCAGTGAGGGATACAGGGAGATGGTGGGATTGAGGGATACGGGGAGACGGAGGGAGTGAGGGACACGGGGAGACGGTGAGAGTGAGGGATCCGGGGAAACGGAGGGAGTGAGGGATACAGGGAGACAGTGGGAGTGAGGGATACGGGGAAACGGAGGCAGTGAGAGATACGGGGAGACGGTGGGAGTGAGGGATACAGGGAGACGGTGAGAGTGAGGGACACGGGGAGACGGTGGGAGTGAGGGACACGGGGAGACGGTGGGAGTGAGGGATATGGGGAGACGGTGGGAGTGAGGGACACAGGGAGACGGTGGGAGTGAGCGATACGGGGATACGGTGGGTGTGAGGGATACGGGGAGACGGTGGGAGAGAGGGATACGGGGAGGTGGTGGGAGTGAGCGGTACGGGGAGACGGTGGGAGTGAGAGATACAGGGAAACGGTGGCAGTGAGGGATACGGGGAGACGGTGAGAGTGAGGGACACGGGGAGACGGTGGGAGTGAGGGACACGGGGAGACGGTGGGAGTGAGGGATATGGGGAGACGGTGGGAGTGAGGGACACAGGGAGACGGTGGGAGTGAGCGATACGGGGATACGGTGGGAGTGAGGGATACGGGGAGATGGTGGGAGTGAGGGATACGGGGAGGTGGTGGGAGTGAGCGGTACGGGGAGACGGTGGGAGTGAGGGGTACGGGGAGTCGGTGAGAGTGAGGGATACGGGGAAACGGTGGGAGTGAGGGATACGGGATAACCGTTGGGGTGAGGGATACGGGGAGATGGTGGGAGTGAGGGATACGGGGAGACGGTGGGTGTGGGGGAAACGGGGAGGCGGTTGGATTGAGGGATACAGGGAGATGGCAGGACTGAGGGACACAGGGAGACGGTGGGAAAGAGGGATATGGGGAGACGGTCTGAGTGAGGGAGAAGGGTAGATGGTGGGAGTGAGGGATACTGGGAGATGATGTGAGTGAGGGATACGGGGAGACAGTGAGAGTGGGGGACCCGGGGAGATGGTGGGAGTGAGGGACAGAGGGAGACGGTGGGAGTGAGGGATATGGGGAGACGGTGGGAGTGTGGGACACAGGGAGACGGTGGGAGTGAGGGATACGGGGAGACGGTGGGAGTGAGGGATAAGGGGAGACGGTGGGAGTGAGGGGTATGGGAAGATCGTGGGGGTGAGGGATACGGGGAGATGGTGGGAGTGAGGGATACGGGGAGACGGTGGGAATGAGGGATACGGGGAGACGGTGGGAGTGAAGCATACAGGGAGATGGTTGGATTGAGGGATACGGGGAGACGGAGGGAGTGAGGGATATGGGGAGACGGTGAGAGTGTGGGATCCGGGGAGACGGTGGGAGTGAGGGATACAGGGAGACGGTGGGAGTGAGGGATACGGAGTGACGGAGCGAGTGAGGGATACGGGGAGACGGTGGGAGTGAGAGAGAAGGCAAGACGGTGGGTGTGAGGGATACGTGGAGACGGTGAGAGTGAGGGTTATTGGGAGACGGTGGGCTTGAGGGAGACAGGGAGACAGTGGGAGTGAGGGATACGGGGAGACGATGGGAGTGAGGGATATGGGGAGACGGTGGGAGTGAGGGATACGGGGAGACGGTGATAGTGAGGGATATGGGGAGACGGTGGGAGTGAGGGATACGGGGAGACGGTGATAGTGAGGGATACGGGGAGACGGTGGGAGTGAGGGATACGGGGAGACGGTGATAGTGAGGGATACGGGGAGACGGTGATAGTGAGGGATACGGGGAGACGGTGGGAGTGAGGGATATGGGGAGACGGTGGGAGTGAGGGATACGGGGAGACGGTGATAGTGAGGGATACGGGGAGACGGTGGGAGTGAGGGATACGGGGAGACGGTGGGAGTGTGGGACACAGGGAGACGGTGGGAGTGAGGGATACGGGGATACGGTGGGAGTGAGGGATACGGGGAGACGGTGGGAGTGAGGGATACGGGGAGGTGGTGGGAGTGAGGGGTACGGGGAGACGGTGGGATTGAGGGATACGGGGAAACGGTGGGAGTGAGGGATACGGGGAGACGGTGGGAGTGAGGGGTATGGGAAGGTCGTGGGGCTGAGGGATACGGTGAGTTGGTGGGAGTGAGGGATACGGGGAGACGGTGGGATTGAGGGATACGGGGAGACGGAGGGAGTGAGCGACACTGGGAGACGGTGAGAGTCAGGGATCCGGGGAAACGGAGGGAGTGAGGGATACGGGGAGGCGGTGAGAGTGAGGGATCCGGGGAGACGGTGGGAGTGAGGGAGACGGGCAGACGGTGGGAGTGAGGGAGAAGGGTAGATGGTGGGAGTGAGGGATACGGGGAGGTGATGGGAGTGAGGGATACAGGGAGACGGTGGGAATGAGGGATATGGGGAGACGGTGGCAGTGAGGGATACGGGGAGACGGTGGGAGTGAGGGAGAAGGGTAGATGGTGGGAGTGAGGGATACGGGGAGATGATGGGAGTGAGGGATACGAGGACACAGTAAGAGTGAGGGACAAGGGGAGACGGAGGGAGTGAGGGACAGAGGGTGACGGTGGGAGTGAGGGATATGGGAAGATCGTGGGCGTGAGGGATAGGGGGAGATGGTGGGAGTGAGGGATACGGGGAGACGGTGGGAGTGAGGGGTATGGGAAGATCGTGGGCGTAAGGGATACGGGGAGATGGTGGGAGTGAGGGATACGTGGAGACGGTGGGATTGAGGGATACGGGGAGACGGTGGGAGTGAAGTATACAGGGAGACGGTGGGATTGAGGGATACGGGGAGACGGAGGGAGTGAGGTCTACGGGGAGACGGTGAGAGTGAGGGATCCGGGGAGACGGTGGGAGTGAGGGATACATGGAGACGGAGGGAGTGAGGGATACGGGGAGACGGTGGGATTGAGGGAGAAAGGGAGACAGTGGGAGTGAGGGATACAGTGAGACGGTGGGAGTGAGGGATACGGTTAGACGGTGTGAGTGAAGGATACAGGGATATGGTGGGATTGAGGGATACTGGGAGACGGAGGGAGTGAGCGACACGGGGAGACGGTGAGAGTGAGGGATCCGGGGAAACGGAGGGAGTGAGGGATATAGGGAGACGGTGGGAGTGAGCGATACGAGGAAACGGAGGCAGTGAGAGATACGGGGAGACGGTGGGAGTGAGGGAGAAGGGGAGACGGTGGGAGTGAGAGATACAGGGAAACGGTGGGAGTGAGGGATACGGGGAGACGGTGAGAGTGAGGGACACGGGGAGACGGTGGGAGTGAGGGACACGAGGAGACGGTGGGAGTGAGGGATATGGGGAGACGGTGGGAGTGAGGGACACAGGGAGACGGTGGGAGTGAGCGATACGGGGATACGGTGGGAGTGAGGGATACGGGGAGACGGTGGGAGTGAGGGATACGGGGAGGTGGTGGGAGTGAGCGGTACGGGGAGACGGTGGGAGTGAGGGGTACGGGGAGACGGTGAGAGTGAGGGATACGGGGAGACGGTGGGAGTGAGGGATACGGGATAACCGTTGGGGTGAGGGATATGGGGAGATGGTGGGAGTGAGGGAGACGGAGAGACGGTGGGAGTGAGGGATACGGGGAGACGGTGGGTGTGGGGAAAACGGGGAGACGGTCGGATTGAGGGATACAGGGAGATGGCAGGACTGAGGGATACAGGGAGACGGTGGGAATGAGGGATATGGGGAGACGGTGGGAGTGAGGGAGAAGGGTAGATGGTGGGAGTGAGGGATACTGGAAGATGATGTGAGTGAGGGATATGGGGAGACAGTGAGAGTGGGGGACACGGGGAGATGGTCGGAGTGAGGGACAGAGGGAGACGGTGGGAGTGAGGGATATGGGGAGACGGTGGGAGTGTGGGACACAGGGAGACGGTGGGAGTGAGGGATACGGGGAGACAGTGGGAGTGAGGGATACGGGGAGACGGTGGGAGTGAGGGGTATGGGAATATCGTGGGGGTGAGGGATACGGGGAGATGGTGGGAGTGAGGGATACGGGGAGACGGTGGGAATGAGGGAGAAGGGGAGACGGAGGGAGTGAAGCATCCAGGGAGATGGTTGGATTGAGGGATACGGGGAGGTGGTGGGAGTGAGCGGTACGGGGAGACGGTGGGAGTGAGGGATACGGGGAGACGGTGAGAGTGAGGGATCCGGGGAGACGGTGGGAGTGAGGGATACATGGAGACGGAGGGAGTGAGGGATACGGGGAGACGGTGGGATTGAGGGAGAAAGGGAGACAGTTGGAGTGCGGGATACAGGGAGACGGTGGGAGTGAGGGATACGGTTAGACGGTGTGAGTGAAGGATACAGGGAGATGGTGGGATTGAGGGATACGGGGAGACGGAGGGAGTGAGCGACACGGGGAGACGGTGAGAGTGAGGGATCCGGGGAAACGGAGGGAGTGAGGGATACAGGGAGACGGTGGGAGTGAGGGATACGAGGAAACGGAGGCAGTGAGAGATACGGGGAGACGGTGGGAGTGAGGGAGAAGGGGAGACGGTGGGAGTGAGAGATACAGGGAAACGGTGGGAGTGAGGGATACGGGGAGACGGTGAGAGTGAGGGATATGGGGAGACGGTGGAAGTGAGGGATACGGGGAGACGGTGGGAGTGAGGGAGAAGGGTAGATGGTGGGAGTGAGGGATACGGGGAGATGATGGGAGTGAGGGATACGAGGACACAGTAAGAGTGAGGGACAAGGGGAGACGGAGGGAGTGAGGGACAGAGGGTGACGGTGGGAGTGAGGGATATGGGAAGATCGTGGGCGTGAGGGATACGGGGAGATGGTGGGAGTGAGGGATACGGGGAGACGGTGGGAGTGAGGGGTATGGGAAGATCGTGGGCGTAAGGGGTACGGGGAGATGGTGGGAGTGAGGGATACGTGGAGACGGTGGGATTGAGGGATACGGGGAGACGGTGGGAGTGAAGTATACAGGGAGACGGTGGGATTGAGGGATACGGGGAGACGGAGGGAGTGAGGTCTACGGGGAGACGGTGAGAGTGAGGGATCCGGGAAGACGGTGGGAGTGAGGGATACATGGAGACGGAGGGAGTGAGGGATACGGGGAGACGGTGGGATTGAGGGAGAAAGGGAGACAGTGGGAGTGAGGGATACAGTGAGACGGTGGGAGTGAGGGATACGGTTAGACGGTGTGAGTGAAGGATACAGGGAGATGGTGGGATTGAGGGATACGGGGAGACGGAGGGAGTGAGCGACACGGGGAGACGGTGAGAGTGAGGGATCCGGGGAAACGGAGGGAGTGAGGGATACAGGGAGACGGTGGGAGTGAGAGATACAGGGAAACGGTGGGAGTGAGGTATACGGGGAGACGGTGAGAGTGAGGGACACGGGGAGACGGTGGGAGTGAGGGACACGGGGAGACGGTGGGAGTGAGGGATATGGGGAGACGGTGAGAGTGGGGGGCCCGGGGAGATGGTGGGAGTGAGGGACAGAGGGAGACGGTGGGAGTGAGTGATATGGGGAGACGGTGGGAGTGTGGGACACAGGGAGACGGTGGGAGTGAGGGATACGGGGAGACGGTGGGAGTGAGGGATATGGGGAGACGGTGGGAGTGAGGGGTATGGGAAGATCGTGGGGGTGAGGGATACGGGGAGATGGTGGGAGTGAGGGATACGGGGAGACGGTGGGAATGAGGGATACGGGGAGACGGTGGGAGTGAAGCATACAGGGAGATGGTTGGATTGAGGGATACGGGGAGACGGAGGGAGTGAGGGATATGGGGAGACGGTGAGAGTGTGGGATCCGGGGAGACGGTGGGAGTGAGGGATACAGGGAGACGGTGGGAGTGAGGGATACGGAGTGACGGAGCGAGTGAGGGATACGGGGAGACGGTGGGAGTGAGAGAGAAGGCAAGACGGTGGGTGTGAGGGATACGTGGAGACGGTGAGAGTGAGGGTTATTGGGAGACGGTGGGCTTGAGGGAGACAGGGAGACAGTGGGAGTGAGGGATACGGGGAGACGATGGGAGTGAGGGATATGGGGAGACGGTGGGAGTGAGGGATACGGGGAGACGGTGATAGTGAGGGATATGGGGAGACGGTGGGAGTGAGGGATACGGGGAGACGGTGATAGTGAGGGATACGGGGAGACGGTGGGAGTGAGGGATACGGGGAGACGGTGATAGTGAGGGATACGGGGAGACGGTGATAGTGAGGGATACGGGGAGACGGTGGGAGTGAGGGACAGAGGGTGACGGTGGGAGTGAGGGATATGGGAAGATCGTGGGCGTGAGGGATACGGGGAGATGGTGGGAGTGAGGGATACGGGGAGACGGTGGGAGTGAGGGGTATGGGAAGATCGTGGGCGTAAGGGGTACGGGGAGATGGTGGGAGTGAGGGATACGTGGAGACGGTGGGATTGAGGGATACGGGGAGACGGTGGGAGTGAAGTATACAGGGAGACGGTGGGATTGAGGGATACGGGGAGACGGAGGGAGTGAGGGATATGGGGAGACGGTGGGAGTGTGGGACACAGGGAGACGGTGGGAGTGAGGGATACGGGGAGACGGTGGGAGTGAGGGATATGGGGAGACGGTGGGAGTGAGGGGTATGGGAAGATCGTGGGGGTGAGGGATACGGGGAGATGGTGGGAGTGAGGGATACGGGGAGACGGTGGGAATGAGGGATACGGGGAGACGGTGGGAGTGAAGCATACAGGGAGATGGTTGGATTGAGGGATACGGGGAGACGGAGGGAGTGAGGGATATGGGGAGACGGTGAGAGTGTGGGATCCGGGGAGACGGTGGGAGTGAGGGATACAGGGAGACGGTGGGAGTGAGGGATACGGAGTGACGGAGCGAGTGAGGGATACGGGGAGACGGTGGGAGTGAGAGAGAAGGCAAGACGGTGGGTGTGAGGGATACGTGGAGACGGTGAGAGTGAGGGTTATTGGGAGACGGTGGGCTTGAGGGAGACAGGGAGACAGTGGGAGTGAGGGATACGGGGAGACGATGGGAGTGAGGGATATGGGGAGACGGTGGGAGTCAGGGATACGGGGAGACGGTGATAGTGAGGGATATGGGGAGACGGTGGGAGTGAGGGATACGGGGAGACGGTGATAGTGAGGGATACGGGGAGACGGTGGGAGTGAGGGATACGGGGAGACGGTGATAGTGAGGGATACGGGGAGACGGTGATAGTGAGGGATACGGGGAGACGGTGGGAGTGAGGGATATGGGGAGACGGTGGGAGTGAGGGATACGGGGAGACGGTGATAGTGAGGGATACGGGGAGACGGTGGGAGTGAGGGATACGGGGAGACGGTGGGAGTGTGGGACACAGGGAGACGGTGGGAGTGAGGGATACGGGGATACGGTGGGAGTGAGGGATACGGGGAGACGGTGGGAGTGAGGGATACGGGGAGGTGGTGGGAGTGAGGGGTACGGGGAGACGGTGGGAGTGAGGGATACGGGGAAACGGTGGGAGTGAGGGATACGGGGAGACGGTGGGAGTGAGGGGTATGGGAAGGTCGTGGGGCTGAGGGATACGGTGAGTTGGTGGGAGTGAGGGACACGGGGAGACGGTGGGATTGAGGGATACGGGGAGACGGAGGGAGTGAGCGACACTGGGAGACGGTGAGAGTGAGGGATCCGGGGAAACGGAGGGAGTGAGGGATACGGGGAGGCGGTGAGAGTGAGGGATCCGGGGAGACGGTGGGAGTGAGGGAGACGGGCAGACGGTGGGAGTGAGGGAGAAGGGTAGATGGTGGGAGTGAGGGATACGGGGAGGTGATGGGAGTGAGGGATACAGGGAGACGGTGGGAATGAGGGATATAGGGAGACGGTGGCAGTGAGGGATACGGGGAGACGGTGGGAGTGAGGGAGAAGGGTAGATGGTGGGAGTGAGGGATACGGGGAGATGATGGGAGTGAGGGATACGAGGACACAGTAAGAGTGAGGGACAAGGGGAGACGGAGGGAGTGAGGGACAGAGGGTGACGGTGGGAGTGAGGGATATGGGAAGATCGTGGGCGTGAGGGATACGGGGAGATGGTGGGAGTGAGGGATACGGGGAGACGGTGGGAGTGAGGGGTATGGGAAGATCGTGGGCGTAAGGGATACGGGGAGATGGTGGGAGTGAGGGATACGTGGAGACGGTGGGATTGAGGGATACGGGGAGACGGTGGGAGTGAAGTATACAGGGAGACGGTGGGATTGAGGGATACGGGGAGACGGAGGGAGTGAGGTCTACGGGGAGACGGTGAGAGTGAGGGATCCGGGAGACGGTGGGAGTGAGGGATACATGGAGACGGAGGGAGTGAGGGATACGGGGAGACGGTGGGATTGAGGGAGAAAGGGAGACAGTGGGAGTGAGGGATACAGTGAGACGGTGGGAGTGAGGGATACGGTTAGACGGTGTGAGTGAAGGATACAGGGATATGGTGGGATTGAGGGATACTGGGAGACGGAGGGAGTGAGCGACACGGGGAGACGGTGAGAGTGAGGGATCCGGGGAAACGGAGGGAGTGAGGGATATAGGGAGACGGTGGGAGTGAGCGATACGAGGAAACGGAGGCAGTGAGAGATACGGGGAGACGGTGGGAGTGAGGGAGAAGGGGAGACGGTGGGAGTGAGAGATACAGGGAAACGGTGGGAGTGAGGGATACGGGGAGACGGTGAGAGTGAGGGACACGGGGAGACGGTGGGAGTGAGGGACACGGGGAGACGGTGGGAGTGAGGGATATGGGGAGACGGTGGGAGTGAGGGACACAGGGAGACGGTGGGAGTGAGCGATACGGGGATACGGTGGGAGTGAGGGATACGGGGAGACGGTGGGAGTGAGGGATACGGGGAGGTGGTGGGAGTGAGCGGTACGGGGAGACGGTGGGAGTGAGGGGTACGGGGAGACGGTGAGAGTGAGGGATACGGGGAGACGGTGGGAGTGAGGGATACGGGATAACCGTTGGGGTGAGGGATATGGGGAGATGGTGGGAGTGAGGGAGACGGAGAGACGGTGGGAGTGAGGGATACGGGGAGACGGTGGGTGTGGGGGAAACGGGGAGACGGTCGGATTGAGGGATACAGGGAGATGGCAGGACTGAGGGATACAGGGAGACGGTGGGAATGAGGGATATGGGGAGACGGTGGGAGTGAGGGAGAAGGGTAGATGGTGGGAGTGAGGGATACTGGAAGATGATGTGAGTGAGGGATATGGGGAGACAGTGAGAGTGGGGGACACGGGGAGATGGTCGGAGTGAGGGACAGAGGGAGACGGTGGGAGTGAGGGATATGGGGAGACGGTGGGAGTGTGGGACACAGGGAGACGGTGGGAGTGAGGGATACGGGGAGACAGTGGGAGTGAGGGATACGGGGAGACGGTGGGAGTGAGGGGTATGGGAATATCGTGGGGGTGAGGGATACGGGGAGATGGTGGGAGTGAGGGATACGGGGAGACGGTGGGAATGAGGGAGAAGGGGAGACGGAGGGAGTGAAGCATACCGGGAGATGGTTGGATTGAGGGATACGGGGAGGTGGTGGGAGTGAGCGGTACGGGGAGACGGTGGGAGTGAGGGATACGGGGAGACGGTGAGAGTGAGGGATCCGGGGAGACGGTGGGAGTGAGGGATACATGGAGACGGAGGGAGTGAGGGATACGGGGAGACGGTGGGATTGAGGGAGAAAGGGAGACAGTGGGAGTGCGGGATACAGGGAGACGGTGGGAGTGAGGGATACGGTTAGACGGTGTGAGTGAAGGATACAGGGAGATGGTGGGATTGAGGGATACGGGGAGACGGAGGGAGTGAGCGACACGGGGAGACGGTGAGAGTGAGGGATCCGGGGAAACGGAGGGAGTGAGGGATACAGGGAGACGGTGGGAGTGAGGGATACGAGGAAACGGAGGCAGTGAGAGATACGGGGAGACGGTGGGAGTGAGGGAGAAGGGGAGACGGTGGGAGTGAGAGATACAGGGAAACGGTGGGAGTGAGGGATACGGGGAGACGGTGAGAGTGAGGGATATGGGGAGACGGTGGAAGTGAGGGATACGGGGAGACGGTGGGAGTGAGGGAGAAGGGTAGATGGTGGGAGTGAGGGATACGGGGAGATGATGGGAGTGAGGGATACGAGGACACAGTAAGAGTGAGGGACAAGGGGAGACGGAGGGAGTGAGGGACAGAGGGTGACGGTGGGAGTGAGGGATATGGGAAGATCGTGGGCGTGAGGGATACGGGGAGATGGTGGGAGTGAGGGATACGGGGAGACGGTGGGAGTGAGGGGTATGGGAAGATCGTGGGCGTAAGGGGTACGGGGAGATGGTGGGAGTGATGGATACGTGGAGACGGTGGGATTGAGGGATACGGGGAGACGGTGGGAGTGAAGTATACAGGGAGACGGTGGGATTGAGGGATACGGGGAGACGGAGGGAGTGAGGTCTACGGGGAGACGGTGAGAGTGAGGGATCCGGGGAGACGGTGGGAGTGAGGGATACATGGAGACGGAGGGAGTGAGGGATACGGGGAGACGGTAGGATTGAGGGAGAAAGGGAGACAGTGGGAGTGAGGGATACAGTGAGACGGTGGGAGTGAGGGATACGGTTAGACGGTGTGAGTGAAGGATACAGGGAGATGGTGGGATTGAGGGATACGGGGAGACGGAGGGAGTGAGCGACACGGGGAGACGGTGAGAGTGAGGGATCCGGGGAAACGGAGGGAGTGAGGGATACAGGGAGACGGTGGGAGTGAGAGATACAGGGAAACGGTGGGAGTGAGGTATACGGGGAGACGGTGAGAGTGAGGGACACGGGGAGACGGTGGGAGTGAGGGACACGGGGAGACGGTGGGAGTGAGGGATATGGGGAGACGGTAGGAGTGAGGGACACAGGGAGACGGTGGGAGTGAGCGATACGGGGATACGGTGGGAGTGAGGGATACGGGGAGACGGTGGGAGTGAGGGATACGGGGAGGTGGTGGGAGTGAGCGGTACGGGGAGACGGTGGGAGTGAGGGGTACGGGGAGACGGTGAGAGTGAGGGATATGGGGAGACGGTGGGAGTGAGGGATACGGGATAACCGTTGGGGTGAGGGATATGGGGAGATGGTGGGAGTGAGGGAGACGGAGAGACGGTGGGAGTGAGGGATACGGGGAGACGGTGGGTGTGGGGGAAACGGGGAGACGGTCGGATTGAGGGATACAGGGAGATGGCAGGACTGAGGGATACAGGGAGACGGTGGGAATGAGGGATATGGGGAGACGGTGGGAGTGAGGGAGAAGGGTAGATGGTGGGAGTGAGGGATACTGGAAGATGATGTGAGGGAGGGATATGGGGAGACAGTGAGAGTGGGGGACACGGGGAGATGGTCGGAGTGAGGGACAGAGGGAGACGGTGGGAGTGAGGGATATGGGGAGACGGTGGGAGTGTGGGACACAGGGAGACGGTGGGAGTGAGGGATACGGGGAGACAGTGGGAGTGAGGGATACGGGGAGACGGTGGGAGTGAGGGGTATGGGAATATCGTGGGGGTGAGGGATACGGGGAGATGGTGGGAGTGAGGGATACGGGGAGACGGTGGGAATGAGGGAGAAGGGGAGACGGAGGGAGTGAAGCATACAGGGAGATGGTTGGATTGAGGGATACGGGGAGGTGGTGGGAGTGAGCGGTACGGGGAGACGGTGGGAGTGTGCGATACGGGGATACGGAGGGAGTGAGGTCTACGGGGAGACGGTGAGAGTGAGGGATCCGGGGAGACGGTGGGAGTGAGGGATACATGGAGACGGAGGGAGTGAGGGATACGGGGAGACGGTGGGATTGAGGGAGAAAGGGAGACAGTGGGAGTGAGGGATACAGCGAGACGGTGGGAGTGAGGGATACGGTTAGACGGTGTGAGTGAAGGATCCAGGGAGATGGTGGGATTGAGGGATACGGGGAGACGGAGGGAGTGAGCGACACGGGGAGACGGTGAGAGTGAGGGATCCGGGGAAACGGAGGGAGTGAGTGATACAGGGAGACGGTGGGAGTGAGGGATACGAGGAAACGGAGGCAGTGAGAGATACGGGGAGACGGTGGGAGTGAGGGAGAAGGGGAGACGGTGGGAGTGAGAGATACAGGGAAACGGTGGGAGTGAGGGATACGGGGAGACGGTGAGAGTGAGGGACACGGGGAGACGGTGGGAGTGAGGGACACGGGGAGACGGTGGGAGTGAGGGATATGGAGAGACGGTGGGAGTGAGGGACACAGGGAGACGGTGGGAGTGAGCGATACGGGGATACGGTGGGAGTGAGGGATACGGGGAGATGGTGGGAGTGAGGGATACGGGGAGGTGGTGGGAGTGAGCGGTACGGGGAGACGGTGGGAGTGAGGGGTACGGGGAGACGGTGGGAGTGAGGGATACGGGATAACCGTTGGGGTGAGGGATATGGGGAGAGGGTGGGAGTGAGGGAGACGGAGAGACGGTGGGAGTGAGGGATACGGGGAGACGGTGGGTGTGGGGGAAACGGGGAGACGGTCGGATTGAGGGATACAGGGAGATGGCAGGACTGAGGGATAAAGGGAGACGGTGGGAATGAGGGATATGGGGAGACGGTGGGAGTGAGGGAGAAGGGTAGATGGTGGGAGTGAGGGATACTGGAAGATGATGTGAGTGAGGGAAATGGGGAGACAGTGAGAGTGGGGGACACGGGGAGATGGTCGGAGTGAGGGACAGAGGGAGACGGTGGGAGTGAGGGATATGGGGAGACGGTGGGAGTGTGGGACACAGGGAGACGGTGGGAGTGAGGGATACGGGGAGACAGTGGGAGTGAGGGATACGGGAAGACGGTGGGAGTGATGGGCATGGGAATATCGTGGGGGTGAGGGATACGGGGAGATGGTGGGAATGAGGGATATTGGGAGACGGTGGGAGTGAGGGATACGGGGAGACGGTGGGAGTGAGGGAGAAGGGTAGATGGTGGGAGTGAAGGATACGGGGAGATGATGGGAGTGAGGGATACGGGGATACAGTGAGAGTGAGGGGCACGGGGAGACGGTGGGAGTGAGGGACAGAGGGAGAGGGTGGGAGTGAGGGATATGGGGAGACGGTGGGAGTGAGGGACACAGGGAGACGGTGGGAGTGAAGGATACGGGGATACGGTGGGTGTGAGGGATACGGGGAGACGGTGGGAGTGAGGGATACGGGGAGGTGGTGGGTGTGAGGGGTACGGGAAGATGGTGGGAGTGAGGGATACGGGGAGACGGTGGGATTGAGGGATACGGGGAGACGGAGGGAGTGAGGGATACGGGGAGATGGTGAGAGTGAGGGATACGGGGAGACCGTGAGAGTGGGGGATATGGGGAGACTGTGGGAGTAAGCGTTACGGGGAGACAGTGATAGTGAGGGATACGGGGAGACGGTGGGAGTGAAGGATACAGCGAGATGGTGGGATTGAGGGATACGGGGAGACGGAGGGAGTGATTCATACGGGAGACGGTGAGCGTGAGGGATCCGGGGAAACGGAGGTAGTGAGGGATACAGGGAGACGGTGGGAGTGAGGGATACGGGGAAACGGAGGCAGTGAGGGATACGGGGAGACGGTGGAAGTGAGGGGGAAGGAGAGACGGTGGGAGTGAGGGAGAAGGGGAGACGGTGGGAGTGAGAGATACAGGGAAACGGTGGGAGTGAGGGATACGGGGAGACGGTGAGAGTGAGGGACACGGGGAGACGGTTGGAGTGAGGGACACGGGGAGACGGTGGGAGTGAGGGATATGGGGAGACGGTGGGAGTGAGGGACACAGGGAGACGGTGGGAGTGAGCGATACGGGGATACGGTGGGAGTGAGGGATACGGGGAGACGGTGGGAGTGAGGGATACGGGGAGGTAGTGGGAGTGAGCGGTACGGGGAGACGGTGGGAGTGAGGGGTACGGGGAGACGGTGAGAGTGAGGGATACGGGGAGACGGTGGGAGTGAGGGATACGGGATAACCGTTAGGGTGAGGGATATGGGGAGATGGTGGGAGTGAGGGAGACGGAGAGACGGTGGGAGTGAGAGATACGGGGAGACGGTGGGTGTGGGAGAAACGGGGAGACGGTCGGATTGAG
Organism: Scyliorhinus torazame; assembly: GCF_047496885.1. Lineage (NCBI taxonomy): Eukaryota > Metazoa > Chordata > Chondrichthyes > Carcharhiniformes > Scyliorhinidae > Scyliorhinus > Scyliorhinus torazame. Next base: position 83,012,961 of record NC_092722.1, read on the forward strand.
GGATACAGGGAGATGGCAGGACTGAGGGATACAGAGAGACGGTGGGAATGAGGGATATGGGGAGACGGTGGGAGTGAGGGAGAAGGGTAGATGGTGGGAGTGAGGGATACTGGAAGATGATGTGAGTGAGGGATATGGGGAGACAGTGAGAGTGGGGGACACGGGGAGATGGTCGGAGTGAGGGACAGAGGGAGACGGTGGGAGTGAGGGATATGGGGAGACGGTGGGAGTGTGGGACACAGGGAGACGGTGGGAGTGAGGGATACGGGGAGACAGTGGGAGTGAGGGATACGGGGAGACGGTGGGAGTGAGGGGTATGGGAATATCGTGGGGGTGAGGGATACGGGGAGATGGTGGGAGTGAGGGATACGGGGAGACGGTGGGAATGAGGGAGAAGGGGAGACGGTGGGAGTGAAGCATAGAGGGAGATGGTTGGATTGAGGGAGACGGGGAGGTGGTGGGAGTGAGCGGTACGGGGAGACGGTGGGAGTGAGCGATACGGGGATACGGTGGGAGTGAGGGATACGGGGAGATGGTGGAAGTGAGCGATACGGGGATACGGTGGGTGTGGGGGAAATGGGGAGACTGTGGGAATGAGGGACACAGGGAGATGGCAAGACTGAGGGATTCAGGGAGACGGTGGGAATGAGGGATATGGGGAGACGGTGGGAGTGAGGGAGAAGGGTAGATGGTGGGAGTGAAGGATACGGGGAGATGATGGGAGTGAGGGTTACGGGGATACAGTGAGAGTGAGGGGCACGGGGAGACGGTGGGAGTGAGGGACAGAGGGAGACGGTGGGAGTGAGGGATATGGGGAGACGGTGGGAGTGAGGGACACAGGGAGACGGTGGGAGTGAAGGATACGGGGATACGGTGGGAGTGAGGGATACGGGGAGACGGTGGGAGTGAGGGATACGGGGAGGTGGTGGGTGTGAGGGGTACGGGAAGATGGTGGGAGTGAGGGATACGGGGAGACGGTGGGATTGAGGGATACGGGGAGACGGAGGGAGTGAGGGATACGGGGAGATGGTGAGAGTGAGGGATACGGGGAGACAGTTAGAGTGGGGGATATGGGGAGACTGTGGGAGTAAGCGTTACGGGGAGATGGTGATAGTGAGGGATACGGGGAGACGGTGGGAGTGTAGGATACAGGGAGATGGTGGGATTGAGGGATACGGGGAGACGGAGGGAGTGAGGGATACGGGGAGACGGTGAGCGTGAGGGATCCGGGGAAACGGAGGGAGTGAGGGATACAGGGAGACGGTGGGAGTGAGGGATACGGGGAAACGGAGGCAGTGAGGGATACGGGGAGACGGTGGGAGTGAGGGAGAAGGGGAGACGGTGGGAGTGAGGGATACGGGGAGGCGCTGAGTGTGAGGGACACGGTTAGACGGTGGGAGTGAGGGACACGGGGAGACGGTGGGAGTGAGGGATATGGGGAGATGGTGGGAGTGAGGGACACAGGGAGACGGTGGGAGTGAACGATACGGTGATACGGTGGGAGTGAGGGATACGGGGAGACGGTGGGAGTGAGGGATACGGGGAGGTGGTGGGAGTGAGCAGTACGGGGAGACGATGGGAGTGAGGGGTACGGGTAGATGGTGGGAGTGAGGGAGACGGAGAGACGGTTGGATTGAGGGATACAGGGAGACGGTGGGAGTGAGGGATACGGAGAGACGGTGGGAGTGAGGGAGAAGGGTAGATGGTGGGAGTGAGGGATACGGGGAGATGATGGGAGTGATGGATACGGGGAGACAGTGAGAGTGGCGGACACGGGGAGATGGTGGGAGTGAGGGACAGAGGGAGACGGTGGGAGTGAGGGATACCGGGAGACGGTGGGAGCGAGGGATACGGGGAGACGGTGGGAGTGAGGGGTATGGGAATATCGTGGGGGTGAGGGATACGGGGAGATGGTGGGAGTGAGGGATACGGGGAGACGGTGGGATTGAGGGATACGGGGAGACGGTGGGAGTGAGGGATACGGAGTGACGGAGGGAGTGAGGGATACGGGGAGACGGTGGGAGTGAGGGAGAAAGGGAGACAGTGGGAGTGAGGGGTACAGGGAGGCCGTGGGAGTGAGGGATACAGGGAGACGGTGATAGTGAGGGATACGGGGAGACGGTGATAGTGAGGGATACGGGGAGACGGTGGGAGTGAAGGATACACAGAGACGGTGGGAGTGAAGGATATGGGGAGACGGTGAGAGTGAGGGATCCGGGGAGATGGTGGGAGTGTGGGATACGGGGAGACGGTGGGAGTGAGGGATACGGAGTGACGGAGGGAGTGAGGCATACGGGGAGACGGTGGGAGTGAGGGAGAAGGGGAGACGGTGGGAGTGAGGGATACAGGGAGACGGTGGGAGTGAGGGATACGGGGAGACGGTGATAGTGAGGGATACGGGGAGACGGTGGGAGTGAAGGATACACGGAGACGGTGGGAGTGATGGATATGGGGAGACGGTGAGAGTGAGGGATACGGGGAGGCGGTGGGAGTGAGGGATACGGGGAGACGGAGGGAGTGAGGGATACGGGGAGATGGTGAGAGTGAGGGATCCGGGGAGACGGTGGGAGTGAGGGATACAGGGAGACGGTGGGAGTGATGGATACGGAGTGACAGAGGGAGTGAGGGATACGGGGAGACGGTGGGAGTGAGGGAGAAGGCGAGACGGTGGGAGAGAGGGATACAGAGAGACGGTGGGAGTGAGGGATACGGGGAGACGGTGATAGTGAGGGATACGGGGAGACAGTGATAATGAGGGATACGGGGAGATGGTGGGAGTGAAGGATATACGGAGACGGTGGGAGTGATGGATATGGGGAGACGGTAAGAGTGAGGGATACGGGGAGGTGGTGGGAATGAGGGATACAGGGAGACGGTGGGAGTGAGGGATACGGGGAAACGGAGGCAGTGAGAGATACGGGGAGACGGTGGGATTGAGGGAGAAGGGGAGACGGTGGGAGTGAGAGATACAGGGAAACGGTGGGAGTGAGGGATACGGGGAGGTGGTGGGAGTGAGGGGTACGGGGAGACGGTGGGAGTGAGGGATACGGGGAAACGGTGGGAGTGAGGGATACGCGGAGACGGTGGGAGTGAGGGGTATGGGAAGATCGTGGTGGTGAGGGATACGGGGAGATGGTGGGAGTGAGGGATACGGGGAGACGGTGGGATTGAGGGAGACAGGGAGACCGTGGGAGTGAGGGATACAGGGAGACGGTGGGAGTGAGGGATACGGGGAGACGGTGATAGTGAGGGATACGGGGAGACGGTGATAGTGAGGGATACGGGGAGACGGTGGGAGTGAAGGATACACGGAGACGGTGGGAGTGATGCATATGGGGAGAAGGTGAGAGTGAGGGATACGGGGAGGCGGTCGGAGTGAGGGATACAGGGAGACGGTGGGAGTGAGGAATACGGGGAGACGGAGGGAGTGAGGGATACGGGTAGACGGCGGGAGTGAGGGAGAAGTGGAGACGGTGGGAGTGAGGGATACGGGGAGACGATGGGAGTAAGGGATACGGGGAGACGGTGAGAGTGAGCGATACTGGGAGACGTTGGGAGTGAGCGACACAGGGAGACGGTGGGAGTGAGGGCTATGGGGAGATGGTGGGTGTGAGGGACACAGGGAGACGGTGGGAGTGAGGGATACGGGGATACGGTGGGAGTGAGGGATACGGGGAGAAGGTGGGAGTGAGGGATATGGGGAGGTGGTGTGAGTGAGGGGTACGGGGAGACGGTGGGAGTGAGGGATACAGGGAGACGGTGGGAGTGAGGGATTCGGGGAGACGGTGGGAGTGAGGGAGAAAGGGAGACGGTGGGAGTGAGGGATACAGGGAGACGGTGGGAGTCAGGGATACAGGGAGACGGTGATAGTGAGGGATACGGGGAGACGGTGATAGTGAGGGATACGGGGAGACGGTGGGAGTGAAGGATGCACGGAGACGGTGGGAGTGATGGATATGGGGAGACTGTGAGAGTGAGGGATCCGGGGAGACGGTTGAAGTGAGGGATACAGGGAGACGGTGGGAGTGAGGGATACGGAGTGACGGAGGGAGTGAGGGATTCGGGGAGACGGTGGGAGTGAGGGAGAAGGGGAGACGGTGGGAGTGAGGGATACAGGGAGACGGTGGGAGTGAGGGATACGGGGAGACGGTGATAGTGAGGGATACGGGGAGACGGTGGGAGTGAAGGATACACGGAGACGGTGGGAGTGATGGATATGGGGAGACGGTGAGATTGAGGGATACGGGGAGGCGGTGGGAGTGAGGGATACGGGGAGACGGAGGGAGTGAGGGATACGGGGAGACGGTGAGAGTGAGGGATCCGGGGAGACGGTGGGAGTGAGGGATACAGGGAGACGGTGGGAGTGAGGGATACGGAGTGACGGAGGGAGTGAGGGATACGGGGAGACGGTGGGAGTGAGGGAGAAGGCGAGACGGAGGGAGTGAGGGATACAGGGAGACGGTGGGAGTGAGGGATACGGGGAGACGGTGATAGTGAGGGATACGGGGAGACGGTGATAGTGAGGGATACGGGGAGATGGTGGGAGTGAAGGATACACGGAGACGGTGAGAGTGATGGATATTGGGAGACGGTGAGAGTGAGGGATACGGGGAGGCGGTGGGAGTGAGGGATACGGGGAAACGGAGGCAGTGAGAGATACAGGGAAACGGTGGGAGTGAGGGATACGGGGAGGTGGTGGGAGTGAGGGGTAAGGGGAGACGGTGGGAGTGAGGGATACGGGGAAACGGTGGGAGTGAGGGATACGCGGAGACGGTGGGAGTGAGGGGTATGGGAAGATCGTGGTGGTGAGGGATACGGGGAGATGGTGGGAGTGAGGGATACGGGGAGACGGTGGGATTGAGGGAGACAGGGAGACGGTGGGAGTGAGGGATACAGGGAGACGGTGGGAGTGAGGGATACGGGGAGACGGTGATAGTGAGGGATACGGGGAGACGGTGATAGTGAGGGATACGGGGAGACGGTGGGAGTGAAGGATACACGGAGACGGTGGGAGTGATGCATATGGGGAGAAGGTGAGAGTGAGGAATACGGGGAGACGGAGGGAGTGAGGGATACGTGTAGAAGGCGGGAGTGAGGGAGAAGGGGAGACGGTGGGAGTGAGGGATACGGGTAGACGATGGGAGTAAGGGATACGGGGAGACGGTGAGAGTGAGTGATACTGGGAGACGTTGGGAGTGAGGGACACAGGGAGACGGTGGGAGTGAGGGCTATGAGGAGATGGTGGGTGTGAGGGACACAGGGAGACGGTGGGAGTGAGGGATACGGGGATACGGTGGGAGTGAGGGATACGGGGAGAAGGTGGGAGTGAGGGATATGGGGAGGTGGTGTGAGTGAGGGGTACGGGGAGACGGTGGGAGTGAGGGATACAGGGAGACGGTGGGAGTGAGGGATTCGGGGAGACGGTGAGAGTGAGTGATACGGGAAGGCGTTGGGAGTGAGGGATACAGGGAAACGGTGGGAGTGAGGGATACGGGTAGACGGAGGGAGTGAGGGATATGGGGAGAGGGTGGGAGTGAGGGGTACGGGGAGACGGTGGGAGTGAGGGATACGGGGAGGTGGTGGGAGTGACGGATACGGGGAGACGGTGGGAGTTAGGGAAACGGGGTGACGGTGGGATTGAGGGATACATGGAGATGGCAGGACTTAGGGATACAGGGAGATGGTGGGAATGAGGGATATGGGGAGACGGTTAGAGTGAGGGATACGAGTAGACGGTGGGAGTGAGGGATATTGGGAGACGGTGGGCTGGAGGGAAACAGGGAGACGGTGCGAGTGAGGGATACGGGGAGACGGTGGGAGTGAAGGATACAGGGAGATGGTGGGATTGAGGGATACGGGGAGACGGAGGGAGTGAGCGACACGGGGAGACGGTGAGAGTGAGGGATCCGGGGAAACGGAGGGAGTGAGGGATACAGGGAAACGGTGGGAGTGAGGGATACGGGGAAACGGTGGGAGTGAGAGATACAGGGAAACGGTGGGAGTGAGGGATACGGGGAGACGGTGAGAGTGAGGGACACGGGGAGACGGTGGGAGTGAGGGACACGGGGAGACGGTGGGAGTGAGGGATATGGGGAGACGGTGGGAGTGAGGGATACGGGATAACCGTTGGGGTGAGGGATACGGGGAGATGGTGGGAGTGAGGGAGACGGAGAGACGGTGGGAGTGAGGGATACAGGGAGACGGTGGGAATGAGGGATATGGGGAGACGGTGGGAGTGAGGGATACTGGAAGATGATGTGAGTGAGGGATATGGGGAGACAGTGAGAGTGGGGGTCACGGGGAGATGGTCGGAGTGAGGGACAGAGGGAGACGGTGGGAGTGAGGGATATGGGGAGACGGTGGGAGTGTGGGACACAGGGAGACGGTGGGAGTGAGGGGTATGGGAAGATCGTGGGGGTGAGGGATACGGGGAGATGGTGGGAGTGAGGGATACGGGGAGACGGTGGGAATGAGGGAGAAGGGGAGACGGTGGGAGTGAAGCATACAGGGAGATGGTTGGATTGAGTGATACGGGTAGACGGAGGGAGTGAGGGATATGGGGAGACGGTGAGAGTGAGGGATCCGGGGAGACGGTGGGAGTGAGGGATACATGGAGACGGTGGGAGTGAGGGATATCGGGAGACGATGGGAGTGAGGGATATGGAGAGACGGTGGGAGTGAGGGATACGGGGAGACGGTGATAGTGAGGGATACAGGGAGACGGTGGGAGTGAAGGATACACGGAGACGGTGGGAGTGATGGATATGGGGAGACGGTGGGAGTGTGGGACACAGGGAGACAGTGGGAGTGAGGGATACGGGGATACGGTGGGAGTGAGAGAGAAGGCAAGACAGTGGGAGTGAGGGATACAGGGAGACGGTGGGAGTGAGGGATACGTGGAGACGGTGAGATGAGGGATATTGGGAGACGGTGGGCATGAGGGAGACAGGGAGACAGTGGGAGAGAGGGATACGGGGACACGATGGGAGTGAGGGATATGGGGAGACGGTGGGAGTGAGGGATACGGGGAGACGGTGATAGTGAGGGATACGGGGAGACGCTGGGAGTGAAGGATACACGGAGACGGTGGGAGTGATGGATATGGGGAGACGGTGGGAGTGTGGGACACAGGGAGACGGTGGAAGTGAGGGATACGGGGATACAGTGGGAGTGAGGGATACGGGGAGACGGTGGGAGTGAGTGATACAGGGAGGTGGTGGGAGTGAGGGGTACGGGGAGACGGTGGGAGTGAGGGATACGGGGAAACGGTGGGAGTGAGGGATACGGGGAGACGGAGTGAGTGAGGGGTACGGGGAGACGGTGGGAGTGAGGGACACGGGGAGACGGAGTGAGTGAGGGGTACGGGGAGACGGTGGGAGTGAGGGATACGGGGAGACGATGGGAGTGAGGGATACGGGGAGACAGTGAGAGTGAGGGAAACGGGGAGACGGTGGGAGTGAGGGATAAGCTGAGACGGTGGGAGTGAGGGATACGGGGAGATGGTGGGAGTGAGGGACACGGGGACACGGTGGGAGTTAGGGATATGGGGAGACGGTGAGAGTGAGGGACACAGAGAGACGGTGGGCGTGAGGGATACGGGGATATGGTGGGAGTGAGGGATACGGGGAGACGGTGGGAGTGAGGGATACGGGGAGCTGGTGGGAGTGAGGGGTACGGGGAGGTGGAGGGAGTGAGGGGTACGGGGAGATGGTGGGAGTGAGGGATAAGCTGATACGATGGGAGTGAGGGATACGGGGAGATGGTGGGAGTGAGGGATAAGCTGATACGATGGGAGTGACGGATACGGGGAGATGGTGGGAGTGAGGGACACGGGGAGACAGTGGGATTGAGGGATACGGGGAGACGGTGCGAGTGAGGGATGCGGGGAGACCGTGGGAGTAAGGGATACGAGGAGATGGTGGGTGTTAGGGATATGGGGAGACGGTGGGAGTGAGGGACACAGGGAAATGGTGGGAGTGAGGGATACGGGGATACGGTGGGAGTGAGTGATACCGGGAGACGGTGGGAGTGAGGGACACAGAGAGACGGTGGGAGTGAGGGATACGGGGAGACGGTGGGAGTGAGGGATACGGGGAGACGGTGGGAGTGAGGGATACGGGGAGACGGTGGGAGTGAGGGATACGGGGATACGGTGGGAGTGAGGGATACGGGGAGACGGTGGGAGTGAGGGATACGGGGAGGTGGTGGGAATGAGGGGTAGGGGAGGTGGAGGGAGTGAGGGCTACGGGGAGACGGTGGGAGTGAGGGTTACGGGGAGGCGGTGGGAGTGAGGGGTACGGGAAGACTGTGGGAGTGAGGAATGCGGGGAAACGGTGGGATTGAGGGATACGGGGAGACGGTGGGAGTGAGGGATACGGGGAGGTGGAGGGAGTGAGGGGTACGGGGAGATGGTGGGAGTGAGGGATAATCTGATACGATGGGAGTGAGGGATACGGGGAGATGGTGGGAGTGAGGGATAAGCTGATACGATGGGAGTGACGGATACGGGGAGATGGTGGGAGTGAGGGACACGGGGAGACAGTGGGATTGAGGGATACGGGGAGACGGTGCGAGTGAGGATGGGGGGAGACCGTGGGAGTAAGGGATACGAGGAGATGGTGGGTGTTAGGGATATGGGGAGACGGTGGGAGTGAGGGACACAGGGAAATGGTGGGAGTGAGGGATACGGGGATACGGTGGGAGTGAGTGATACCGGGAGACGGTGGGAGTGAGGGACACAGAGAGACGGTGGGAGTGAGGGAAACGGGGAGACGGTGGGAGTGAGGGATACGGGGAGACGGTGGGAGTGAGGGATACGGGGAGACGGTGGGAGTGACGGATACGGGGAGATGGTGGGAGTGAGGGACACGGGGAGACAGTGGGATTGAGGGATACGGGGAGGCGATGGGAGTGAGGGATGCGGGGAGACCGTGGGAGTAAGGGATACGAGGAGATGGTGGGAGTTAGGGATATGGGGAGACGGTGGGAGTGAGGGACACAGGGAAATGGTAGGAGTGAGGGATACGGGGATACGGTGGGAGTGAGGGATACGGGGAGACGGTATGAGTGAGGGATACGGGGAGATGGTGGGAGTGAGAGATACGGGGAGACGGTGGGAGTGAGGGAGACGGGGATATGGTGGGAGTGAGAGATACGGGCAGACGGTGGGAGTGAGGGAGACGGAGAGACGGTGGGAGTGAGTGATACGGGGCGACGGTGGGAGTGAGGGATACGGGGAGACGGAGGGAGTGAGGGACACGGGGAGACGGTGAGAGTGAGGGACACAGGGAGACGGTGGGAGTGATTGGTATCGGGAGACGGTGGGAGTGAGGGACACAGGGAGACGGTGGGAGTGAGGGATACAGGGATACGGTGGGAGTGAGGGATACGGGGAGACGGTGGGAGTGAGGGATACGGGGAGATGGTGGGAGCGAGGGATACGGGGAGACGGTGGGAGCGAGGAATACAGGGAGACGGTGTGAGTGAGGGATACAGGGAGATGGTGGGAGTGAGGGATACGGGGAGACGGTGGGAGTGAGGGATAAGGTGAGACGGTGGGAGTGAGGGTTACGGGGAAACGGTGGGAGTGAGGGATACGGGGAGTCGGTGGGAGTGAGGGATACGGGGAGACGGTAGGAGTGAGGCATAAGGGGAGACGGTGGGAGTGAGGGATACTGGGAGATAGTCGGAGTGAGGGACACGGGGAGGCGGTGGGAGTGAGGGATACGGGGAGACGGTGGGAGTGAGGCAGAAGGGGAGACGGTGGGAGTGAGGGATACGGGGAGTCGATGGGAGTGAGGGATACGGGGAGACGGTGGGAGTGAGGGATACAGGGAGACGGTGGGAGTGAGGGACATGGGGAGACGGTGGGAGTGATGCATATGGGGAGACGGTGGGAGTGATGGACACAGGGAGACGGGGGAGTGAGTGATACAGGGATACGGTGGGAGTGAGGGATACGGGGAGACGGTGGGAGTGAGGGATACGAGGATGTGGTGGGAGTGAGGGGTACGGGGAGACGGTGGGAGTGAGGTATACGGGGAGACGGTGGGAGTGATGGATACGGGGAGACGGTGGGAGTGAGGGGTACGGGAAGACTGTGGGAGTGAGGAATGCGGGGAAACGGTGGGATTGAGGGATACGGGGAGACGGTGGGAGTGAGGGATACGGGGATGTGGTGGGAGTGAGGGGCACGGGGAGACGGTGGGAGTGAGGGTTACGGGGAGACGGTGGGAGTAAGGGATACGGGGAGACCATGGGGGTGATGGATACGGGGAGATGGTGTGAGTGAGGGACACGGGGAGACAGTGGGATTGAGGGATACGGGGAGACGGTGGGAGGGAGGGATGCGGGGAGACCGTTGGAGTGAGGGATACGAGGAGACAGTGGGTTTGAGGGATACATGGAGACGGTGGGAGTGAGGGAAACGGGGAGACGGAGGGAGTGAGAGGTACGGGGAGACGGAGGGAGTGAGGGGTACGGAGAGACGGAGGGAGTGAGGGACACGGGGAGACGGAGTGAGTGAGGGGTACGGGGAGACGGTGGGAGTGAGGGATACGGGGAGACGATGGGAGTGAGGGATACGGGGAGACAGTGAGAGTGAGGGAAACGGGGAGACGGTGGGAGTGAGGGATAAGCTGAGACGGTGGGAGTGAGGGATACGGGGAGATGGTGGGAGTGAGGGACACGGGGACACGGTGGGAGTTAGGGATATGGGGAGACGGTGAGAGTGAGGGACACAGAGAGACGGTGGGCGTGAGGGATACGGGGATATGGTGGGAGTGAGGGATACGGGGAGACGGTGGGAGTGAGGGATACGGGGAGCTGGTGGGAGTGAGGGGTACGGGGAGGTGGAGGGAGTGAGGGGTACGGGGAGATGGTGGGAGTGAGGGATAAGCTGATACGATGGGAGTGAGGGATACGGGGAGATGGTGGGAGTGAGGGATAAGCTGATACGATGGGAGTGACGGATACGGGGAGATGGTGGGAGTGAGGGACACGGGGAGACAGTGGGATTGAGGGATACGGGGAGACGGTGCGAGTGAGGGATGCGGGGAGACCGTGGGAGTAAGGGATACGAGGAGATGGTGGGTGTTAGGGATATGGGGAGACGGTGGGAGTGAGGGACACAGGGAAATGGTGGGAGTGAGGGATACGGGGATACGGTGGGAGTGAGTGATACCGGGAGACGGTGGGAGTGAGGGACACAGAGAGACGGTGGGAGTGAGGGATACGGGGAGACGGTGGGAGTGAGGGATACGGGGAGACGGTGGGAGTGAGGGATACGGGGAGACGGTGGGAGTGAGGGATACGGGGATACGGTGGGAGTGAGGGATACGGGGAGACGGTGGGAGTGAGGGATACGGGGAGGTGGTGGGAATGAGGGGTAGGGGAGGTGGAGGGAGTGAGGGCTACGGGGAGACGGTGGGAGTGAGGGTTACGGGGAGGCGGTGGGAGTGAGGGGTACGGGAAGACTGTGGGAGTGAGGAATGCGGGGAAACGGTGGGATTGAGGGATACGGGGAGACGGTGGGAGTGAGGGATACGGGGAGGTGGAGGGAGTGAGGGGTACGGGGAGATGGTGGGAGTGAGGGATAATCTGATACGATGGGAGTGAGGGATACGGGGAGATGGTGGGAGTGAGGGATAAGCTGATACGATGGGAGTGACGGATACGGGGAGATGGTGGGAGTGAGGGACACGGGGAGACAGTGGGATTGAGGGATACGGGGAGACGGTGCGAGTGAGGATGGGGGGAGACCGTGGGAGTAAGGGATACGAGGAGATGGTGGGTGTTAGGGATATGGGGAGACGGTGGGAGTGAGGGACACAGGGAAATGGTGGGAGTGAGGGATACGGGGATACGGTGGGAGTGAGTGATACCGGGAGACGGTGGGAGTGAGGGACACAGAGAGACGGTGGGAGTGAGGGAAACGGGGAGACGGTGGGAGTGAGGGATACGGGGAGACGGTGGGAGTGAGGGATACGGGGAGACGGTGGGAGTGAGGGATACGGGGATACGGTGGGAGTGAGGGATACGGGGAGACGGTGGGAGTGAGGGATACGAGGAGGTGGTGGGAATGAGGGGTAGGGGAGGTGGAGGGAGTGAGGGGTACGGGGAGACGGTGGGAGTGAGGGTTACGGGGAGACGGTGGGAGTGAGGGGTACGGGAAGACTGTGGGAGTGAGGAATGCGGGGAAACGGTGGGATTGAGGGATACGGGGAGACGGAGGGAGTGAGGGATACGGGGATGTGGTGGGAGTGAGGGGCACGGGGAGACGGTGGGAGTGAGGGTTACGGGGAGACGGTGGGAGTAAGGGATACGGGGAGACCATGGGGGTGATGGATACGGGGAGATGGTGTGAGTGAGGGACACGGGGAGACAGTGGGATTGAGGGATACGGGGAGACGGTGGGAGGGAGGGTTGCGGGGAGTCCGTTGGAGTGAGGGATACGAGGAGACAGTGGGTTTGAGGGATACAGGGAGACGGTGGGAGTGAGGGAAACGGGGAGACGGAGGGAGTGAGGGGTACGGGGAGACGGAGGGAGTGAGGGGTACGGGGAGACGGAGGGAGTGAGGGACACGGGGAGACGGAGGGAGTGAGGGGTACGGGGAGACGATGGGAGTGAGGGATACGGGGAGACAGTGAGAGTGAGGGAAACGGGGAGACGGTGGGAGTGAGGGATACGGGCAGATGGTGGCAGTGAGGCACACGGGGAGACGGTGGGAGTTAGGGATATGGGGAGACGGTGAGAGTGAGGGACACAGAGAGACGGTGGGAGTGAGGGATACGGGGAGACGGTGGGAGTGAGGGATAAGGGGAGACGGTGGGAGTGAGGTATACGGGGAGCTGGTGGGAGTGAGGGGTACGGGGAGGTGGAGGGAGTGAGGGGTACGGGGAGACGGTGGGAGTGAGGGATACGGGGAGAGGGTGGGAGTGAGGGACACAGAGAGACGGTGGGAGTGAGGGATACGGGGAGACGGTGGGAGTGAGGGATAAGGGGAGACGGTGGGAGTGAGGGATACGGGGAGCTGGTGGGAGTGAGGGGTACGGGGAGGTGGAGGGAGTGAGGGGTACGGGGAGACGGTGGGAGTGAGGGTTACGGGGAGACGGCGGGAGTAAGGGATACGGGGAGACCATGGGGGTGGTGGATACGGGGAGATGGTGTAAGTGAGGGATACGGGGAGACAGTGGGATTGAGGGATACGGGGAGATGGTGGGAGTGAGGGATGCGGGGAGACGGTGGGAGTGAGGAATACGGGGAGATGGTGGGAATGAGAGCTACGGGGAGATGGTGGGAGTGAGGGAGACGGAGAGACGGTGGGAGTGAGTGATACGGGGAGACGGTGGGAGTGAGGGAGAAGGGTAGATGGTGGGAGTGAGGGAAACGGGGAAACAATGGGAGTGAGGGATACGGGGAGACAGTTAGAGTGAGGGACACGGGGAGACGGTGTGAGTGAGGGACACAGGGAGATGGTGGGAGTGAGGGACACAGGGAGACGGTGGGAGTGAGGGATACGGGGATACGGTGGGAGTGAGGGATACGGGGAGACGGTGGGAGTGAGGGATACGAGGATATGGTGGGAGCGAGGGATACGGGGAGACGGTTGGAGCGAGGAATACAGGGAGACGGTGGGAGTGAGGCATACAGGGAGATGGTGGGAGTGAGGGATACGGGGAGACGGTGGGAGTGAGGGATAAGGTGAGACGGTGGGAGTGAGGGATACGAGGATGTAGTGGGAGTGAGGGGTACGAGGAGACGGTGGGAGTGAGGGATACGGGGAGAGGGTGGGAGTGAGGGACAAAGGGAGACGGTGGGAGTGAGGGGTACGGGAAGTCCGTGGGGGTGAGGGATACGGGGAAATGGTGGGTGTGAGGAATACGGGGAAACGGTGGGATTGAGGGATACGGGAAGACGGTGGGAGTGAGGGATATGGGGAGACGGTGGGAGTGAGGGATACGGGGAGGTGGTGGGAGTGAGGGGTACGGGGAGACGGTGGGAGTGAGGGATACGGGGAGACGGTGGGAGTGAAGGATACACGGAGACGGTGGGAGTGATGGATATGGGGAGACGGTGGGAGTGAGGGACAAAGGGAGACGGTGGAAGTGAGGGATACGGGGATACAGTGGGAGTGAGTGATACGGGGAGGTGGTGGGAGTGAGGGGTACGGGGAGACGGTGGGAGTGAGGGATACGGGGAAACGGTGGGAGTGAGGGATACGGGGAGACGGTGGGAGTGAGGGGTATGGGAAGATCGTGGGGGTGAGGGATACGGGGAGCTGGTGGGAGTGAGGGATACGGGGAGACGGTGGGATTGAAGGATACAGGGAGACGGTGGGAGTGAAGGGTACACGGAGACGGTGGGAGTGATGGATATGGGGAGACGGTGGGAGTGTGGGACACAGGGAGACGGAGGGAGTGAGGGATACGGGGAGGCGGTGAGAGTGAGGGATCCGGGGAGACGGTGGGAGTGAGGGAGACGGGCAGACGGTGGGAGTGAGGGAGAAGGGTAGATGGTGGGAGTGAGGGATACGGGGAGATGATGGGAGTGAGGGATACAGGGAGACGGTGGGAATGAGGGATATGGGGAGACGGTGGGAGTGAGGCAGAAGGGTAGATGTTGGGAGTGAGGGATTCGGGGAGATGATGGGAGTGAGGGATACGGGGAGACAGTGAGAGTGAGGGACAAGGGGAGACGGAGGGAGTGAGGGACAGAGGGTGACGGTGGGAGTGAGGGATATGGGAAGATCGTGGGCGTGAGGGATACGGAGAGACGGTGGGAGTGAGGGATACGGGGAGATGGTGGGAGTGAGGGATACGGGGAGATGGTGGGAGTGAGGGATAAGCTGATACGATGGGAGTGACGGATACGGGGAGATGGTGGGAGTGAGGGACACGGGGAGACAGTGGGATTGAGGGATACGGGGAGACGGTGCGAGTGAGGGATGCGGGGAGACCGTGGGAGTAAGGGATACGAGGAGATGGTGGGAGTTAGGGATATGGGGAGACGGTGGGAGTGAGGGACACAGGGAAATGGTGGGAGTGAGGGATACGGGGATACGGTGGGAGTGAGGGATACGGGGAGACGGTGGGAGTGAGGGATACGGGGAGATAGTGGGAGTGAGGGATATGGGGAGATGGTGGGAGTGAGGGATAAGCTGATACGATGGGAGTGACGGATACGGGGAGATGGTGGGAGTGAGGGACACGGGGAGACGGTGGGTGTGAGGGACACGGGGAGACGGTGGGAGTTAGCGATATGGGGAGACGGTGGGAGTGAGGGACACAGAGAGACGGTGGGAGTGAGGGATACGGGGAGACGGTGGGAGTGAGGGATACGGGGAGACGGTGGGAGTGAGGGATACGGGGAGACGGTGGGAGTGAGGGATACGGGGATACGGTGGGAGTGAGGGATACGGGGAGACGGTGGGAGTGAGGTATACGGGGAGGTGGTGGGAATGAGGGGTAGGGGAGGTGGAGGGAGTGAGGGGTACGGGGCGACGGTGGGAGTGAGGGAGACGGGGAGACCATGGGGGTGGTGGATACGGGGAAATGGTGTAAGTGAGGGATACGGGGTGACAGTGGGATTGAGGTATGCGGGGAGACGGTGGGAGTGAGGAATACGGGGAGATGGTGGGAGTGAGAGATACGGGGAGACGGTGGGAGTGAGGGAGACGGGGAGATGGTGGGAGTGAGGGGTACGGGGAGACGGAGGGAGTGAGGGACACGGGGAGATGGAGGGAGTGAGGGGTACGGGGAGACGGTGGGAGTGAGGGATACGGGGAGACGATGGGAGTGAGGGATACGGGGAGATGGTGGGAGTGAGGCACACGGGGAGACGGTGGGAGTTAGGGATATGGGGAGACGGTGAGAGTGAGGGACACAGAGAGACGGTGGGAGTGAGGGATACGGGGATATGGTGGGAGTGAGGGATACGGGGAGACGGTGGGAGTGAGGGATACGGGGAGCTGGTGGGAGTGAGGGGTACGGGGAGGTGGAGGGAGTGAGGGGTACGGGGAGACGGTGGGAGTGAGGGTTACGGGGAGACGGCGGGAGTAAGGGATACGGGGAGACCATGGGGGTGGTGGATATGGGGAGATGGTGTAAGTGAGGGATACGGGGAGACAGTGGGATTGAGGGATACGGGGAGATGGTGGGAGTGAGGGATGCGGGGAGACGGTGGGAGTGAGGAATACGGGGAGATGGTGGGAATGAGAGCTACGGGGAGATGGTGGGAGTGAGGGAGACGGAGAGACGGTGGGAGTGAGGGATACGGGGAGACGGTGGGAGTGAGGGAGAAGGGTAGATGGTGGGAGTGAGGGAAACGGGGAAACAATGGGAGTGAGGGATACGGGGAGACAGTTAGAGTGAGGGACACGGGGAGACGGTGTGAGTGAGGGACACAGGGAGACGGTGGGAGTGAGGGACACAGGGAGACGGTGGGAGTGAGGGATACGGGGATACGGTGGGAGTGAGGGATACGGGGAGACGGTGGGAGTGAGGGATACGAGGAGATGGTGGGAGCGAGGGATACGGGGAGACGGTTGGAGCGAGGAATACAGGGAGACGGTGGGAGTGAGGGATACAGGGAGATGGTGGGAGTGAGGGATACGGGGAGACGGTGGGAGTGAGGGATAAGGTGAGACGGTGGGAGTGAGGGATACGAGGATGTAGTGGGAGTGAGGGGTACGAGGAGACGGTGGGAGTGAGGGATACGGGGAGAGGGTGGGAGTGAGGGACAAAGGGAGACGGTGGGAGTGAGGGGTACGGGAAGTCCGTGGGGGTGAGGGATACGGGGAAATGGTGGGTGTGAGGAATACGGGGAAACGGTGGGATTGAGGGATACGGGAAGACGGTGGGAGTGAGGGATACGGGGAGACGGTGGGAGTGAGGGATACGGGGAGGTGGTGGGAGTGAGGGGTACGGGGAGACGGTGGGAGTGAGGGATACGGGGAGACGGTGGGAGTGAGGGATACGGGGAGACGGTGGGAGTGAGGGATACGGGGATACGGTGGGAGTGAGGGATACGGGGAGACGGTGGGAGTGAGGGATACGGGGAGGTGGTGGGAATGAGGGGTAGGGGAGGTGGAGGGAGTGAGGGGTACGGGGAGACGGTGGGAGTGAGGGTTACGGGGAGACGGTGGGAGTGAGGGGTACGGGAAGACTGTGGGAGTGAGGAATGCGGGGAAACGGTGGGATTGAGGGATACGGGGAGACGGTGGGAGTGAGGGATACGGGGATGTGGTGGGAGTGAGGGGCACGGGGAGACGGTGGGAGTGAGGGTTACGGGGAGACGGTGGGAGTAAGGGATACGGGGAGACCATGGGGGTGATGGATACGGGGAGATGGTGTGAGTGAGGGACACGGGGAGACAGTGGGATTGAGGGATACGGGGAGACGGTGGGAGGGAGGGATACGGGGAGACCGTTGGAGTGAGGGATACGAGGAGACAGTGGGTTTGAGGGATACAGGGAGACAGTGGGTTTGAGGGATACATGGAGACGGTGGGAGTGAGGGAAACGGGGAGACGGAGGGAGTGAGGGGTACGGGGAGACGGAGGGAGTGAGGGGTACGGGGAGACGGAGGGAGTGAGGGACACGGGGAGACGGAGGGAGTGAGGGGTACGGGGAGACGGTGAGAGTGAGGGACACAGAGAGACGGTGGGAGTGAGGGATACGGGGAGACAGTGAGAGTGAGGGAAACGGGGAGACGGTGGGAGTGAGGGATACGGGCAGATGGTGGCAGTGAGGGATACGGGGAGATGGTAGGAGTGAGGGATAAGCTGAGACGGTGGGAGTGAGGGATACGGGGAGACGGTGGGAGTGAGGGATACGGGGAGACGGTGGGAGTGAGGGATACGGCGATACGGTGGGAGTGAGGGATACGGGGAGACGGTGGGAGTGAGGTATACGGGGAGGTGGTGGGAATGAGGGGTAGGGGAGGTGGAGGGAGTGAGGGGTACGGGGCGACGGTGGGAGTGAGGGAGACGGGGAGACCATGGGGGTGGTGGATACGGGGAAATGGTGTAAGTGAGGGATACGGGGTGACAGTGGGATTGAGGTATGCGGGGAGACGGTGGGAGTGAGGAATACGGGGAGATGGTGGGAGTGAGAGATACGGGGAGACGGTGGGAGTGAGGGAGACGGGGAGATGGTGGGAGTGAGGGGTACGGGGAGACGGAGGGAGTGAGGGACACGGGGAGATGGAGGGAGTGAGGGGTACGGGGAGACGGTGGGAGTGAGGGATACGGGGAGACGATGGGAGTGAGGGATACGGGGAGATGGTGGGAGTGAGGCACACGGGGAGACGGTGGGAGTTAGGGATATGGGGAGACGGTGAGAGTGAGGGACACAGAGAGACGGTGGGAGTGAGGGATACGGGGATATGGTGGGAGTGAGGGATACGGGGAGACGGTGGGAGTGAGGGATACGGGGAGCTGGTGGGAGTGAGGGGTACGGGGAGGTGGAGGGAGTGAGGGGTACGGGGAGACGGTGGGAGTGAGGGTTACGGGGAGACGGCGGGAGTAAGGGATACGGGGAGACCATGGGGGTGGTGGATATGGGGAGATGGTGTAAGTGAGGGATACGGGGAGACAGTGGGATTGAGGGATACGGGGAGATGGTGGGAGTGAGGGATGCGGGGAGACGGTGGGAGTGAGGAATACGGGGAGATGGTGGGAATGAGAGCTACGGGGAGATGGTGGGAGTGAGGGAGACGGAGAGACGGTGGGAGTGAGGGATACGGGGAGACGGTTGGAGTGAGGGAGAAGGGTAGATGGTGGGAGTGAGGGAAACGGGGAAACAATGGGAGTGAGGGATACGGGGAGACAGTTAGAGTGAGGGACACGGGGAGACGGTGTGAGTGAGGGACACAGGGAGACGGTGGGAGTGAGGGACACAGGGAGACGGTGGGAGTGAGGGATACGGGGATACGGTGGGAGTGAGGGATACGGGGAGACGGTGGGAGTGAGGGATACGAGGAGATGGTGGGAGCGAGGGATACGGGGAGACGGTTGGAGCGAGGAATACAGGGAGACGGTGGGAGTGAGGGATACAGGGAGATGGTGGGAGTGAGGGATACGGGGAGACGGTGGGAGTGAGGGATAAGGTGAGACGGTGGGAGTGAGGGATACGAGGATGTAGTGGGAGTGAGGGGTACGAGGAGACGGTGGGAGTGAGGGATACGGGGAGAGGGTGGGAGTGAGGGACAAAGGGAGACGGTGGGAGTGAGGGGTACGGGAAGTCCGTGGGGGTGAGGGATACGGGGAAATGGTGGGTGTGAGGAATACGGGGAAACGGTGGGATTGAGGGATACGGGAAGACGGTGGGAGTGAGGGATACGGGGAGACGGTGGGAGTGAGGGATACGGGGAGGTGGTGGGAGTGAGGGGTACGGGGAGACGGTGGGAGTGAGGGATACGGGGAGACGGTGGGAGTGAGGGATACGGGGAGACGGTGGGAGTGAGGGATACGGGGATACGGTGGGAGTGAGGGATACGGGGAGACGGTGGGAGTGAGGGATACGGGGAGGTGGTGGGAATGAGGGGTAGGGGAGGTGGAGGGAGTGAGGGGTACGGGGAGACGGTGGGAGTGAGGGTTACGGGGAGACGGTGGGAGTGAGGGGTACGGGAAGACTGTGGGAGTGAGGAATGCGGGGAAACGGTGGGATTGAGGGATACGGGGAGACGGTGGGAGTGAGGGATACGGGGATGTGGTGGGAGTGAGGGGCACGGGGAGACGGTGGGAGTGAGGGTTACGGGGAGACGGTGGGAGTAAGGGATACGGGGAGACCATGGGGGTGATGGATACGGGGAGATGGTGTGAGTGAGGGACACGGGGAGACAGTGGGATTGAGGGATACGGGGAGACGGTGGGAGGGAGGGATACGGGGAGACCGTTGGAGTGAGGGATACGAGGAGACAGTGGGTTTGAGGGATACAGGGAGACAGTGGGTTTGAGGGATACATGGAGACGGTGGGAGTGAGGGAAACGGGGAGACGGAGGGAGTGAGGGGTACGGGGAGACGGAGGGAGTGAGGGGTACGGGGAGACGGAGGGAGTGAGGGACACGGGGAGACGGAGGGAGTGAGGGGTACGGGGAGACGGTGAGAGTGAGGGACACAGAGAGACGGTGGGAGTGAGGGATACGGGGAGACAGTGAGAGTGAGGGAAACGGGGAGACGGTGGGAGTGAGGGATACGGGCAGATGGTGGCAGTGAGGGATACGGGGAGATGGTAGGAGTGAGGGATAAGCTGAGACGGTGGGAGTGAGGGATACGGGGAGATGGTGGGAGTGAGGGACACGGGGAGACGGTGGGAGTTAGGGATATGGGGAGACGGTGAGAGTGAGGGACACAGAGAGACGGTGGGAGTGAGGGATACGGGGATATGGTGGGAGTGAGGGATACGGGGAGACGGTGGGAGTGAGGGATACGGGGAGCTGGTGGGAGTGAGGGGTACGGGGAGGTGGAGGGAGTGAGGGGTACGGGGAGACGGTGGGAGTGAGGGTTACGGGGAGACGGCGGGAGTAAGGGATACGGGGAGACCATGGGGGTGGTGGATACGGGGAGATGGTGTAAGTGAGGGATACGGGGAGACAGTGGGATTGAGGGATACGGGGAGATGGTGGGAGTGAGGGATGCGGGGAGACGGTGGGAGTGAGGAATACGGGGAGATGGTGGGAATGAGAGCTACGGGGAGATGGTGGGAGTGAGGGAGACGGAGAGACGGTGGGAGTGAGTGATACGGGGAGACGGTGGGAGTGAGGGAGAAGGGTAGATGGTGGGAGTGAGGGAAACGGGGAAACAATGGGAGTGAGGGATACGGGGAGACAGTTAGAGTGAGGGACACGGGGAGACGGTGTGAGTGAGGGACACAGGGAGACGGTGGGAGTGAGGGACACAGGGAGACGGTGGGAGTGAGGGATACGGGGATACGGTGGGAGTGAGGGATACGGGGAGACGGTGGGAGTGAGGGATACGAGGAGATGGTGGGAGCGAGGGATACGGGGAGACGGTTGGAGCGAGGAATACAGGGAGACGGTGGGAGTGAGGCATACAGGGAGATGGTGGGAGTGAGGGATACGGGGAGACGGTGGGAGTGAGGGATAAGGTGAGACGGTGGGAGTGAGGGATACGAGGATGTAGTGGGAGTGAGGGGTACGAGGAGACGGTGGGAGTGAGGGATACGGGGAGAGGGTGGGAGTGAGGGACAAAGGGAGACGGTGGGAGTGAGGGGTACGGGAAGTCCGTGGGGGTGAGGGATACGGGGAAATGGTGGGTGTGAGGAATACGGGGAAACGGTGGGATTGAGGGATACGGGAAGACGGTGGGAGTGAGGGATACGGGGAGACGGTGGGAGTGAGGGATACGGGGAGGTGGTGGGAGTGAGGGGTACGGGGAGACGGTGGGAGTGAGGGATACGGGGAGACGGTGGGAGTGAAGGATACACGGAGACGGTGGGAGTGAGGGATACGGGGAAACGGTGGGAGTGAGGGATACGGGGAGACGGTGGGAGTGAGGGGTATGGGAAGATCGTGGGGGTGAGGGATACGGGGAGACGGTGGGAGTGAAGGGTACACGGAGACGGTGGGAGTGATGGATATGGGGAGACGGTGAGAGTATGGGACACAGGGAGACGGAGGGAGTGAGGGATACGGGGAGGCGGTGAGAGTGAGGGATCCGGGGAGACGGTGGGAGTGAGGGAGACGGGCAGACGGTGGGAGTGAGGGAGAAGTGTAGATGGTGGGAGTGAGGGATACGGGGAGATGATGGGAGTGAGGGATACAGGGAGACGGTGGGAATGAGGGATATGGGGAGACGGTGGGAGTGAGGCAGAAGGGTAGATGTTGGGAGTGAGGGATTCGGGGAGATGATGGGAGTGAGGGATACGGGGAGACAGTGAGAGTGAGGGACAAGGGAAGACGGAGGGAGTGAGGGACAGAGGGTGACGGTGGGAGTGAGGGATATGGGAAGATCGTGGGCGTGAGGGATACCGGGAGACGGTGGGAGTGAGGGATACGGGGAGATGGTGGGAGTGAGGGATACGGGGAGATGGTGGGAGTGAGGGATAAGCTGATACGATGGGAGTGACGGATACGGGGAGATGGTGGGAGTGAGGGACACGGGGAGACAGTGGGATTGAGGGATACGGGGAGACGGTGCGAGTGAGGGACGCGGGGAGACCGTGGGAGTAAGGGATACGAGGAGATGGTGGGAGTTAGGGATATGGGGAGACGGTGGGAGTGAGGGACACAGGGAAATGGTGGGAGTGAGGGATACGGGGATACGGTGGGAGTGAGGGATACGGGGAGACGGTGGGAGTGAGGGATACGGGGAGATGGTGGGAGTGAGGGATATGGGGAGATGGTGGGAGTGAGGGATAAGCTGATACGATGGGAGTGACGGATACGGGGAGATGGTGGGAGTGAGGGACACGGGGAGACGGTGGGAGTGAGGGACACGGGGAGACGGTGGGAGTTAGCGATATGGGGAGACGGTGGGAGTGAGGGACACAGAGAGACGGTGGGAGTGAGGGATACGGGGAGACGGTGGGAGTGAGGGATACGGGGAGACGGTGGGAGTGAGGGATACGGGGAGACGGTGGGAGTGAGGGATACGGGGATACGGTGGGAGTGAGGGATACGGGGAGACGGTGGGAGTGAGGGATACGGGGAGGTGGTGGGAATGAGGGGTAGGGGAGGTGGAGGGAGTGAGGGGTACGGGGAGACGGTGGGAGTGAGGGAGACGGGGAGACCATGGGGGTGGTGGATACGGGGAAATGGTGTAAGTGAGGGATACGGGGTGACAGTGGGATTGAGGTATGCGGGGAGACGGTGGGAGTGAGGAATACGGGGAGATGGTGGGAGTGAGAGATACGGGGAGACGGTGGGAGTGAGGGAGACGGGGAGATGGTGGGAGTGAGGGGTACGGGGAGACGGAGGGAGTGAGGGACACGGGGAGATGGAGGGAGTGAGGGGTACGGGGAGACGGTGGGAGTGAGGGATACGGGGAGACGATGGGAGTGAGGGATACGGGGAGATGGTGGGAGTGAGGGACACGGGGAGACGGTGGGAGTTAGGGATATGGGGAGACGGTGAGAGTGAGGGACACAGAGAGACGGTGGGAGTGAGGGATACGGGGATATGGTGGGAGTGAGGGATACGGGGAGACGGTGGGAGTGAGGGATACGGGGAGCTGGTGGGAGTGAGGGGTACGGGGAGGTGGAGGGAGTGAGGGGTACGGGGAGACGGTGGGAGTGAGGGTTACGGGGAGACGGCGGGAGTAAGGGATACGGGGAGACCATGGGGGTGGTGGATACGGGGAGATGGTGTAAGTGAGGGATACGGGGAGACAGTGGGATTGAGGGATACGGGGAGATGGTGGGAGTGAGGGATGCGGGGAGACGGTGGGTGTGAGGAATACGGGGAGATGGTGGGAATGAGAGCTACGGGGAGATGGTGGGAGTGAGGGAGACGGAGAGACGGTGGGAGTGAGGGATACGGGGAGACGGTGGGAGTGAGGGAGAAGGGTAGATGGTGGGAGTGAGGGAAACGGGGAAACAATGGGAGTGAGGGATACGGGGAGACAGTTAGAGTGAGGGACACGGGGAGACGGTGTGAGTGAGGGACACAGGGAGATGGTGGGAGTGAGGGACACAGGGAGACGGTCGGAGTGAGGGATACGGTGGGAGTGAGGGATACGGGGAGACGGTGGGAGTGAGGGATACGAGGAGATGGTGGGAGCGAGGGATACGGGGAGACGGTTGGAGCCAGGAATACAGGGAGACGGTGGGAGTGAGGGATACAGGGAGATGGTGGGAGTGAGGGATACGGGGAGACGGTGGGAGTGAGGGATAAGGTGAGACGGTGGGAGTGAGGGATACGAGGATATAGTGGGAGTGAGGGGTACGAGGAGACGGTGGGAGTGAGGGATACGGGGAGAGGGTGGGAGTGAGGGACAAAGGGAGACGGTGGGAGTCAGGGGTACGGGAAGTCTGTGGGGGTGAGGGATACGGGGAAATGGTGGGTGTGAGGAATACGGGGAAACGGTGGGATTGAGGGATACGGGAAGACGGTGGGAGTGAGGGATACGGGGAGACGGTGGGAGTGAGGGATACGGGGAGGCGGTGGGAGTGAGGGATACGGGGAGACGGTGGGTGTGAGGGAGAAGGGGAGACAGTGGGAGTGAGGGATACGGGGAGTCGATGGGAGTGAGGGATACGGGGAGATGGTGGGAGTGAGGGATTCGGGGAGACGGTGTGAGTGAGGGATACGTGGAGACAGTGGGATTGAGGGATACGGCGAGACGGTGGGAGTGAGGGATGCGGGGCGACGGTGGGAGTGAGGAATACGGGGAGATGGTGGGAGTGAGAGATACGGGGAGAGGGTGGGAGTGAGGGATAAGGTGAGACGGTGGGAGTGAGGGGTACGAGGAGACGGTGGGAGTGAGGGATACGGGGAGAGGGTGGGAGTGAGGGAGACGGAGAGACGGTCGGAGTGAGTGATACGGGGAGACGGTGGGAGCGAGGGATACGGGGATACGGTGGGAGTGAGGGAGACGGAGAGACGGTCGGAGTGAGTGATACGGGGAGACGGTGGGAGCGAGGGATACAGGGAGACGGTGGGAGTGAGGGATACAGGGAGATGGTGGGAGTGATTGATACGGGGAGACGGTGGGAGTGAGGGATAAGGTGAGACGGTGGGAGTGAGGAATACGGGGAGACGGTGGGAGTGAGGGATACGGGGAGTCGGTGGGAGTGAGGGATACAGAGAGGTGGTGGGGGTGTGGGATACGGGGAGACGGTGGGAGGGAGGGATACGGGGAGTCGGTGGAGTGAGGGAGAAGAGTAGATGGTGGGAGTGAGGGATACGGGGAGACGATGAGAGTGAGGGACACGGGGAGACGGTGGGAGCGAGGGACACAGGGAGACGGTGGGAGTGAGGAATATGGGGAGACGGTGGGAGTGAGGGTCACAGGGAGACGGTGGGAGTGAGGGATACGGGGAGACAGTGGGAGTGAGGGATACGGGGAGACGGTGGGAGTGAGGGATACGGGGAGACGATGGGAGTGAGGGACACAGGGAGATGGTGGGAGTGAGGGACACGGGGAGACGGTGGGAGCGAGGGATACGGGGAGACGGTGGGACTGAGGGATAAGCTGAGACGGTGGGAGTCAGGGGTACGAGGAGACGGTGGGAGTGAGGGATACGGGGAGACGGTGGGAGTGAGGGATACAGGGAGATGGTGGGAGTGAGGGATACGGGGAGACGGTGGGAGTGGAGGATACGGGGAGGCGGTGGGAGTGAGGGATACGGGGAGACGGTAGGAGTAAGGGAGAAGGGGAGACTGTGGGAGTGAGGGATACGGGGAGTCGATGGGAGTGAGGTATACGGGGAGACGGTGCGAGTGAGGGACACAGGGAGATGGTGGAAGTGAGGGACACGGGGAGACGGTGGGAGTGAGGGATATGGGGAGACGGTGGGAGTGAGGGACACAGGGAGACGGTGGGAGTGAGGGATACGGGGATATGGTGGGTGTGAGGGATACGGGGAGACGGAGGGAGAAAGGATTACGGGGAGACTGTGGGAGCGAGGGATACGGGGAGACGGTGGGAGTGAGGGTTACGGGGTGACGGTGGGAGTGAGGGATACGGGGTGATGGTGGGATTGAGGGATACGGTGATAAAGTGGGAGTGAGGGATATTGCGAGACAGTGGGATTGAGGGATACGGGGAGACGGTGGGTGTGAGGGAAACAGGGAGACCGTGGGGGTGAGGGATATGGGGAGATGGTGGGAGTGAGGAATACGGGGAAACGGTGGGATTGAGGGATACGGGGAGACGGTGGGAGTGAGGGATACGGGGAGACGGTGGGAGTGAGGGGTACGGGGAGACGGTGGGAGTGAGGGTTACGGGGAGGCGGTGGGAGTAAGTGATACGGGGAGACCATGGGAGTGAGGGATACGGGGAGATGCTGTGAGTGAGGGATACGGGGAGACAGTGGGATTGAGGGATACGGGGAGACGTTGGGAGTGAGTGATGCGGGGAGACGGTGGGAGTGAGGAATACGGGGAGATGGTGGGAGTGAGAGATACGGGGAGACGGTGGGAGTGAGGGAGACGGAGAGACGGTGGGAGCGAGTGATACGGGGAGAAGGTGGGAGCGAGGGATACAGTGAGACGGTGGGAGAGAGGGATACAGGGAGATGGTGGGAGTGAGGGATACGGGGAGACGGTGGGAGTGAGGGATAAGGTGAGACGGAGGGAGTGAGGGATACGGGGAGACGGTGGGAGTGAGGGATACGGGGAGACGGTGGGAGTGAGGGATACAGGGAGATGGTGGGAGTGAGGGTTACGGGGAGACGGTGGGAGTGAGGGATACGGGGAGACGGTGGGGGTGAGGGATACGAGGAGGTGCTGGGAGTGAGGGGTACGGGGAGACGGTGGGAGTGAGGGATATGGGGAGACGGTGGGATTGATGGATACGGGGAGACGGTGGGAGTGAGGGATACGGGAAGACCGTGGGGGTGAGGGATACGGGGAGGTGGTGGGAGTCAGGGTTACGGGGAAACGGTGGTATTGAGGGATACGGGGAGACGGTGGGAGTGAGGGATACGGGGAGACGGTGGGAGTGAGGGATATGGGGAGACGGTGGGAGTGAGGGACACAGGGAGACGGTGGGAGTGAGGGATACGGGGATACGGTGGGTGTGAGGGATACGTGGAGACGGTGGGTGTGAGGATTACGGGGAGGCGGTGGGAGTGAGGAATACGGGGAGATAGTGGGAGTGAGGGATACGGGGAGACTGTGGGAGCGAGGGATACGGGGAGACGGTGGGAGTGAGGGTTACGGGGTGACGGTGGGAGTGAGGGATACGGGGTGACGGTGGGATTGAGGGATACGGTGAGAAAGTGGGAGTGAGGGATATTGGGAGACAGTGGGATTGAGGGATACGGGGAGACGTTGGGTGTGAGGGAAACAGGGAGACCGTGGGGGTGAGGGATATGGGGAGATGGTGGGAGTGAGGAATACGGGGAAACGGTGGGATTGAGGGATCCGGGGAGACGGTGGGAGTGAGGGATACGGGGAGACGGTGGGAGTGAGGGATACGGGGAGGTGGTGGGAGTGAGGGGTACGGGGAGATGGTGGGAGTGAGGGTTACGGGGAGGCGGTGGGAGTAAGTGATACGGGGAGACCATGGGAGTGAGGGATACGGGGAGATGCTGTGAGTGAGGGATACGGGGAGACAGTGGGATTGAGGGATACGGGGAGACGTTGGGAGTGAGTGATGCGGGGAGACGGTGGGAGTGAGGAATACGGGGAGATGGTGGGAGTGAGAGATACGGGGAGACGGTGGGAGTGAGGGAGACGGAGAGACGGTGGGAGCGAGTGATACGGGGAGAAGTTGGGAGCGAGGGATACAGTGAGACGGTGCGAGAGAGGGATACAGGGAGATGGTGGGAGTGAGGGATACGGGGAGACGGTGGGAGTGAGGGATAAGGTGAGACGGAGGGAGTGAGGGATACGGGGAGACGGTGGGAGTGAGGGATACGGGGAGACGGTGGGAGTGAGGGATACAGGGAGATGGTGGGAGTGAGGGTTACGGGGAGACGGTGGGAGTGAGGGATACGGGGAGACGGTGGGGGTGAGGGATACGAGGAGGTGCTGGGAGTGAGGGGTACGGGGAGACGGTGGGAGTGAGGGATATGGGGAGACGGTGGGATTGATGGATACGGGGAGACGGTGGGAGTGAGGGATACGGGAAGACCGTGGGGGTGAGGGATACGGGGAGGTGGTGGGAGTCAGGGTTACGGGGAAACGGTGGTATTGAGGGATACGGGGAGACGGTGGGAGTGAGGGATACGGGGAGACGGTGGGAGTGAGGGATATGGGGAGACGGTGGGAGTGAGGGACACAGGGAGACGGTGGGAGTGAGGGATACGGGGATACGGTGGGTGTGAGGGATACGTGGAGACGGTGGGTGTGAGGATTACGGGGAGGCGGTGGGAGTGAGGAATACGGGGAGATAGTGGGAGTGAGGGATACGGGGAGACTGTGGGAGCGAGGGATACGGGGAGACGGTGGGAGTGAGGGTTACGGGGTGACGGTGGGAGTGAGGGATACGGGGTGACGGTGGGATTGAGGGATACGGTGAGAAAGTGGGAGTGAGGGATATTGGGAGACAGTGGGATTGAGGGATACGGGGAGACGTTGGGTGTGAGGGAAACAGGGAGACCGTGGGGGTGAGGGATATGGGGAGATGGTGGGAGTGAGGAATACGGGGAAACGGTGGGATTGAGGGATCCGGGGAGACGGTGGGAGTGAGGGATACGGGGAGACGGTGGGAGTGAGGGATACGGGGAGGTGGTGGGAGTGAGGGGTACGGGGAGATGGTGGGAGTGAGGGTTACGGGGAGGCGGTGGGAGTAAGTGATACGGGGAGACCATGGGAGTGAGGGATACGGGGAGATGCTGTGAGTGAGGGATACGGGGAGACAGTGGGATTGAGGGATACGGGGAGACGTTGGGAGTGAGTGATGCGGGGAGACGGTGGGAGTGAGGAATACGGGGAGATGGTGGGAGTGAGAGATACGGGGAGACGGTGGGAGTGAGGGAGACGGAGAGACGGTGGGAGCGAGTGATACGGGGAGAAGGTGGGAGCGAGGGATACAGTGAGACGGTGCGAGAGAGGGATACAGGGAGATGGTGGGAGTGAGGGATACGGGGAGACGGTGGGAGTGAGGGATAAGGTGAGACGGTGGGAGTGAGGGATACGGGGAGACGGTGGGAGTGAGGGATACGGGGAGACGGTGGGAGTGAGGGATACAGGGAGATGGTGGGAGTGAGGGTTCCGGGGAGACAGTGGGAGTGAGGGACACGGGGAGTCGATGGGAGTGAAGGATACGGAGAGACCGTGAGAGGGAGGGATACGGGGAGACGGTGAGAGTGAGGGACACAGGGAGACGGTGGGAGTGAGGGACACGGGGAGTCGGTGGGAGTGAGGGATATGGGGAGACGGTGGGAGTGAGGGATACAGGGAGACGGTGGGAGTGAGGGATACGGGGATACGGTGGGAGTGAGGGATACGGGGAGACGGTGGGAGTGAGGGATACGAGGAGGTGGTGGGAGTGAGGGGTACGGGGAGACGGTGGGAGTGAGGGATATGAGGAGACGGTGGGATTGATGGATACGGGGAGACGGTGGGAGTGAGGGGTACGGGAAGACCGTGGGGGTGAGGGATACGGGGAGGTGGTGGGAGTCAGGGTTACGGGGAAACGGTGGTATTGAGGGATACGGGGAGACGGTGGGAGTGAGGGATACGGGGAGACGGTGGGAGTGAGGGATACGGGGAGGTGGTGGGAGTGAGGGTTACGGGGAGACGGTGGGAGTGAGCGATACGGGGAGACGGTGGGAGTGAGGGATACGGCGAGGTGAGGGGTACGGGGAGAAGGTGGGAGTGAGGGTTTCGGGGAGACGGTGGGAGTAAGCGATACGGGGAGACCTTGGGGGTGAGGGATACGGGGAGACGGTGGGAGTGAGGGATGCGGGGAGACGGTGGGAGCGAGGAATACGGGGAGATGATGGGAGTGAGGGATACGGGGAGACGGTGAGAGTGAAGGACACGGGGAGACGGTGGGAGCGAGGGACACAGGGAGACAGTGGGAGTGAGGAATATGGGGAGACGGTGGGAGTGAGGGTCACAGAGAGACGGTGGGAGTGAGGGATACGGGGATACGGTGGGAGTGAGGGATACGGGGAAACGGTGGGAGTGAGGGATACGGGGAGATGGTGGGAGTAAGGGATAAGGGGAGACCATGGGGGTGAGGGATAAGGGGAGACCATGGGGGTGAGGGATACGGGGAGATGGTGAGACTGAGTGATACGGGGAGACAGTAGGATTGAGGGATACGGGGAGACGGTGTGAGTGAGGGATGCGGGGAGACGGTGGGAGTGAGGGAGAAGGGTAGATGGTGGGAGCGAGGGATACGGGGAGACGATGGGAGTGAAGGACACGGGGAGACGGTGGGAGTGAGGGACACAGGGAGCCGGTGGGAGTGAGGGATATGGGGAGACGGTGGGAGTGAGTGTCACAGGGAGACGGTGGGAGTGAGGAATACGGGGATACGGTGGGAGTGAGGGATACGGGGAGACGGTGGGAGTGAGGGATACGGGGAGATGGTGGGAGTGAGGGACACGGGGAGACGGTGGGAGCGAGGGATGCAGGGAGACGGTGGGAGTGAGGGATACAGGGAGATGGTGGGAGTGAGTGATACGGGGAGACGGTGGGACTGAGGGATAAGCTGAGACGGTGGGAGTCAGGGATACGAGGAGACGGTGGGAGTGAGGGATACGGGGAGACGGTGGGAGTGAGGGATACAGGGAGATGGTGGGAGTGAGGGATACGGGGAGACGGTGGGAGTGGAGGATACGGGGAGGCGGTGGGAGTGAGGGATATGGGGAGACGGTAGGAGTAAGGGAGAAGGGGAGACTGTGGGAGTGAGGGATACGGGGAGTCGATGGGAGTGAGGTATACGGGGAGACGGTGGGAGTGAGGGATATGGGGAGACGCTGCGAGTGAGGGACACAGGGAGACGGTGGAAGTGAGGGACACGGGGAGACGGTGGGAGTGAGGGACACAGGGAGACGGTGGGAGTGAGGGATACGGGGTTATGGTGGGTGTGAGGGATACGGGGAGACGGTGGGAGTAAGGATTACGGGGAGGCGGTGGGAGTGAGGGATACGGGGAGATAGTGGGAGTGAGGGATACGGGGAGACTGTGGGAGCGAGGGATACGGGGAGACGGTGGGAGTGAGGGTTACGGGGTGACGGTGGGAGTGAGGGATACGGGGTGACGGTGGGATTGAGGGATACGGTGAGAAAGTGGGAGTGAGGGATATTGGGAGACAGTGGGATTGAGGGATACGGGGAGACGGTGGGTGTGAGGGAAACAGGGAGACCGTGGGGGTGAGGGATATGGGGAGATGGTGGGAGTGAGGAATACGGGGAAACGGTGGGATTAAGGGATACGGGGAGACGGTGGGAGTGAGGGATACGGGGAGACGGTGGGAGTGAGGGGTACGGGGAGACGGTGGGAGTGAGGGTTACGGGGAGGCGGTGGGAGTAAGTGATACGGGGAGACCATGGGAGTGAGGGATACGGGGAGATGCTGTGAGTGAGGGATACGGGGAGACAGTGGGATTGAGGGATACGGGGAGACGTTGGGAGTGAGTGATGCGGGGAGACGGTGGGAGTGAGGAATACGGGGAGATGGTGGGAGTGAGAGATACGGGGAGACGGTGGGAGTGAGGGAGACGGAGAGACGGTGGGAGCGAGTGATACGGGGAGAAGGTGGGAGCGAGGGACACAGTGAGACGGTGGGAGAGAGGGATACAGGGAGATGGTGGGAGTGAGGGATACGGTGAGACGGTGGGAGTGAGGGATAAGGTGAGACGGTGGGAGTGAGGGATACGGGGAGACGGTGGGAGTGAAGGATACGGGGAGACGGTGGGAGTGAGGGATACAGGGAGATGGTGGGAGTGAGTGTTACGGGGAGACGGTGGGAGTGAGGGATACGGGGAGACGGTGGGGGTGAGTGATACGGGGAGTCGATGGGAGTGAAGGATACGGAGAGACCGTGGGAGGGAGGGATACGGGGAGACGGTGAGAGTGAGGGACACGGGGAGTCGGTGGGAGTGAGGGATATGGGGAGACGGTGGGAGTGAGGGTTACAGGGAGACGGTGGGAGTGAGGGATACGGGGATACGGTGGGAGTGAGGGATACGGGGAGACGGTGGGAGTGAGGGATACGAGGAGGTGGTGGGAGTGAGGGGTACGGGGAGACGGTGGGAGTGAGGGATATGGGGAGACGGTGGGATTGTTGTATACGGGGAGACGGTGGGAGTGAGGGGTACAGGAAGACCGTGGTGGTGAGGGATACGGGGAGGTGGTGGGAGTCAGGGTTACGGGGAAACGGTGGTATTGAGGGATACGGGGAGACGGTGGGAGTGAGGGATACGGGGAGACGGTGGGAGTGAGGGATATGGGGAGACGGTGGGAGTGAGGGACACAGGGAGACGGTGGGAGTGAGGGATACGGGGATACGGTGGGTGTGAGGGATACGTGGAGACGGTGGGTGTGAGGATTACGGGGAGGCGGTGGGAGTGAGGGATACGGGGAGATAGTGGGAGTGGGGGATACGGGGAGACTGTGGGAGCGAGGGATACGGGGAGACGGTGGGAGTGAGGGTTACGGGGTGTCGGTGGGAGTGAGGGATACGGGGTGACGGTGGGATTGAGGGATACGGTGAGAAAGTGGGAGTGAGGGATATTGGGAGACAGTGGGATTGAGGGATACGGGGAGACGGTGGGTGTGAGGGAAACAGGGAGACCGTGGGGGTGAGGGATATGGGGAGATGGTGGGAGTGAGGAATACGGGGAAACGGTGGGATTGAGGGATACGGGGAGACGGTGGGAGTGAGGGATACGGGGAGACGGTGGGAGTGAGGGATACGGGGAGGTGGTGGGAGTGAGGGGTACGGGGAGACGGTGGGAGTGAGGGTTACGGGGAGGCGGTGGGAGTAAGTGATACGGGGAGACCATGGGAGTGAGGGATACGGGGAGATGCTGTGAGTGAGGGATACGGGGAGACAGTGGGATTGAGGGATACGGGGAGACGTTGGGAGTGAGTGATGCGGGGAGACGGTGGGAGTGAGGAATACGGGGAGATGGTGGGAGTGAGAGATACGGGGAGACGGTGGGAGTGAGGGAGACGGAGAGACGGTGGGAGCGAGTGATACGGGGAGAAGGTGGGAGCGAGGGATACAGTGAGACGGTGGGAGAGAGGGATACAGGGAGATGGTGGGAGTGAGGGATACGGGGAGACGGTGGGAGTGAGGGATAAGGTGAGACGGTGGGAGTGAGGGATACGGGGAGACGGTGGGAGTGAGGGATACGGGGAGACGGTGGGAGTGAGGGATACAGGGAGATGGTGGGAGTGAGGGTTCCGGGGAGACGGTGGGAGTGAGGGACACGGGGAGGCGGTGGGAGTGAGGGATACGGGGAGACGGTGGGGGTGAGTGATACGGGGAGTCGATGGGAGTGAAGGATACGGTGAGACCGTGAGAGGGAGGGATACGGGGAGACGGTGAGAGTGAGGGACACAGGGAGACGGTGGGAGTGGGGGACACGGGGAGTCGGTGGGAGTGAGGGATATGGGGAGACGGTGGGAGTGAGGGATATAGGGAGACGGTGGGAGTGAGAGATACGGGGATACGGTGGCAGTGAGGGATACGGGGAGACGGTGGGAGTGAGGGATACGAGGAGGTGGTGGGAGTGAGGGGTACGGGGAGACGGTGGGAGTGAGGGATATGGGGAGACGGTGGGATTGATGGATACGGGGAGACGGTGGGAGTGAGGGGTACGGGAAGACCGTGGGGGTGAGGGATACGGGGAGGTGGTGGGAGTCAGTGTTACGGGGAAACGGTGGTATTGAGGGATACGGGGAGACGGTGGGAGTGAGGGATACGGGGAGACGGTGGGAGTGAGGGATACGGGGAGGTGGTGGGAGTGAGGGTTACGGGGAGACGGTGGGAGTGAGGGATACGGGGAGACGGTGGGAGTGAGGGATACGGGGAGGTGAGGGGTACGGGGAGACGGTGGGAGTGAGGGTTTCGGGGAGACGGTGGGAGTAAGGGATACGGGGAGACCTTGGGGGTGAGGGATACGGGGAGACAGTCGGATTGAGAGATACGGGGAGACGGTGGGAGTGAGGGATGCGGGGAGACGGTGGGAGCGAGGAATACGGGGAGATGGTGGGAGTGAGGGTTACGGGGAGGCGGTGGTAGTAAGTGATACGGGGAGACCATGGGGGTGAGGGATACGGGGAGATGGTGTGAGTGAGGGATACGGGGAGACGGTGGGAGCGGGGGATAGGGGGAGACGGTGGGAGTGAGGGATACGGGGTGACGGTGGGAGTGAGGGATACGGGGAGACGGTGGGGGTGAGGGATTCGGGGAGACGGTGGGCGTGAGGGATGCGGGGAGACGGTGGGAGCGAGGAATACGGGGAGATGGTGGGAGTGAGGGATACGGGGAGACGGTGGGAGCGAGGGATACAGGGAGATGGTGGGAGTGAGGGATACAGGGAGATGGTGGGAGTGAGGGATACGGGGAGACAGTGGGAGTGAGGGATATGCGGAGACGGTGAGAGTGAGGGATATGGGGAGACGGTGTGAGTGAGGGACACAGGGAGACGGTGGGAGTGAGGGATACGGGGATACGGTGGGTGTGAGGGATACGGGGAGACGGTGGGAGTGAGATTTACGGGGAGGCGGTGGGAGTGAGGGATACGGGGAGATGGTCACAGAGAGGGATACGGGGAGACGGTGGGAGCGGCGGATACGGGGTGACGGTGGGAGTGAGGGATACGGGGTGACGGTGGGAGTGAGGGATACGGGGAGACGGTGGGGGTGAGGGATATGGGGAGATGGTGGGAGTGAGGGATACGGGGAAACGGTGGGATTGATGGATACAGGGAGACGGTGGGAGTGAGGGATACGGGGAGACGGTGGGAGTGAGGGATACGGGGAGGTTGTGGGAGTGAGGGGTACGGGGAGACGGTGGGAGTGAGGGTTACGGGGAGGCGGTGGGAGTAAGTGATACGGGGAGACCATGGGGGTGAGGGATACGGGGAGATGGTGTGAGTGAGGGATACGGGGAGACAGTGGGATTGAGGGATACGGGGAGACGGTGGGAGCGAGGAATACGGGGAGATGGTGGGAGTGAGGGATACAGGGAGACGGTGGGAGCGAGGGATACAGGGAGATGGTGGGAGTGAGGGATACAGGGAGATGGTGGGAGTGAGGGATACGGAGAGACGGTGGGAGTGAGGGATATGGGGAGACGGTGAGAGTGAGGGGGACAGGGAGATGGTGGGAGTGAGGGACACGGGGAGACGGTGGGAGTGAGGGATATGAAGAGACGGTGTGAGTGAGGGACACAGGGAGACGGTGGGAGTGAGGGATACGGGGATACGGAGGGTGTGAGGGATACGGGGAGACGGTGGGAGTGAGGGATACGGGGTGACGGTGGGAGTGAGGGATACGGGGAGACGTTGGGGGTGAGGGATATGGGGAGATGGTGGGAGTGAGGGATACGGGGAAACGGTGGGATTGAGGGATACGGGGAGACGGTGGGAGTGAGGGATACGGGGAGACGGTGGGAGTGAGGGATATGGGGAGGTTGTGGGAGTGAGGGGTACGGGGAGACGGTGGCAGTGAGGGTTACGGGGAGGCGGTGGGAGTAAGTGATACCGAGAGACCATGGGGGTGACGGATACGGGGAGATGGTGTGAGTGAGTGATACGGGGAGACAGTGGGATTGAGGGATACGGGGAGACGGTGTGAGTGAGGGATACGGGGTGACGGTGGGAGTGAGTGATACGGGGTGACGGTGGGATTGAGGGATACGGTGAGAAGGTGGGAGTGAGGGATATTGGGAGACCGTGGGGGTGAGGGAAATGGGGAGATCGTGGGAGTGAGGGATACGGGGAGGTGGTGGGAGTGAGGGGCACGGGGAGACGGTGGGAGTGAGGGATACGGGGAAACGGTGGGATTGAGGGATACGGGGAGACGGTGGGAGTGAGGGATACGGGGAGACAGTTAGAGTGAGGGACACGGGGAGACGGTGAGAGTGAAGGACACGGGGAGACGGTGGGAGCGAGGGACACAGGGAGACGGTGGGAGTGAGGGACACAGGGAGACGGTGGGAGTGAGGGATACGGGGATATGGTGGGTGTGAGGGATACGGGGAGACGGTGGGAGTGAGGGATACGGGGAGGTTGTGGGAGTGAGGGGTACGGGGAGACGGTGGGAGTGAGGGTTACGGGGAGGCGGTGGGAGTAAGTGATATGTGGAGACCATAGGGGTGAGGGATACGGGGAGATGGTGTGAGTGAGGGATACGGGGAGACAGTGGGATTGAGGGATACG
Organism: Scyliorhinus torazame; assembly: GCF_047496885.1. NCBI lineage: Eukaryota > Metazoa > Chordata > Chondrichthyes > Carcharhiniformes > Scyliorhinidae > Scyliorhinus > Scyliorhinus torazame. Next base: position 83,048,939 of record NC_092722.1, read on the forward strand.
GGGAGACGGTGGGAGTGAGGGATGCGGGGAGACGGAGGGAGCGAGGAATACGGGGAGATGGTGGGAGTGAGGGATACGGGGAGACCGTGGGAGCGAGGGATACAGGGAGATGGTGGGAGTGAGGGATACAGGGAGATGGTGGGAGTGAGGGATACGGAGAGACGGTGGGAGTGAGGGATATGGGGAGACGGTGAGAGTGAGGGAGACAGTGAGACGGTGGGAGTGAGGGACACGGGGAGACGGTGGGAGTGAGGGATATGGGGAGACGGTGTGAGTGAGGGACACAGGGAGACGGTGGGAGTGAGGGATATGGGGATACGGTGGGTGTGAGGGATACAGGGAGACGGTGGGAGTGAGGATTACGGGGAGGCGGTGGGAGTGAGGGATACGGGGAGATGGTGGGAGTGAGGGATACGGTGAGACGGTGGGAGCGGGGGAGAGGGGGAGACGGTGGGAGTGAGGGATACGGGGTGACGGTTGGAGTGAGGGATAAGGGGAGACGGTGGGGGTGAGGGATATGGGGAGATGGTGGGAGTGAGGGATACGGGGAAACGGTGGGATTGAGGGATACGGGGAGACTGTGGGAGTGAGGGATACGGGGAGACGGTGGGAGTGAGGGATACGGGGAGGTTGAGGGAGTGAGGGGTACGGGGAGACGGTGGGATTGAGGGATACGGGGAAACGGTGGGATTGAGGGATACGGGGAGACGGTGGGAGTGAGGGATACGGGGAGACGGTGGGAGTGAGGGATACGGGGAGGTTGTGGGAGTGAGGGGTACGGGGAGACGGTGGGAGTGAGGGTTACGGGGAGGCGGTGGGAGGAAGTGATACGTGGAGACCATAGGGGTGAGGGATACGGGGAGATGGTGTGAGTGAGGGATACGGGGAGACAGTGGGATTGAGGGATACGGGGAGACGGTGGGAGTGAGGGATGCGGGGAGACGGAGGGAGCGAGGAATACGGGGAGATGGTGGGAGTGAGGGATACGGGGAGACCGTGGGAGCGAGGGATACAGGGAGATGGTGGGAGTGAGGGATACAGGGAGATGGTGGGAGTGAGGGATACGGGGAGACGGTGGGAGTGAGGGATACGGAGAGACGGTGGGAGTGAGGGATATGGGGAGACGGTGAGAGTGAGGGAGACAGGGAGACGGTGGGAGTGAGGGACACGGGGAGACGGTGGGAGTGAGGGATATGGGGAGACGGTGTGAGTGAGGGACACAGGGAGACGGTGGGAGTGAGGGATACGGGGATACGGTGGGTGTGAGGGATACAGGGAGACGGTGGGAGTGAGGATTACGGGGAGGCGGTGGGAGTGAGGGATACGGGGAGATGGTGGGAGTGAGGGATACGGGGAGACGGTGGGAGCGGGGGAGAGGGGGAGACGGTGGGAGTGAGGGATACGGGGTGACGGTTGGAGTGAGGGATAAGGGGAGACGGTGGGGGTGAGGGATATGGGGAGATGGTGGGAGTGAGGGATACGGGGAAACGGTGGGATTGAGGGATACAGGGAGGCTGTGGGAGTGAGGGATACGGGGAGACGGTGGGAGTGAGGGATACGGGGAGGTTGAGGGAGTGAGGGGTACGGGGAGACGGTGGGAGTTAGGGTTACGTAGAGGCGGTGGCATTGAGGGATACGGGGAGACGGTGGGAGTGAGGGATGCGGGGAGACAGTGGGAGTAAGGGATACGGGGAGACCATGGGGGTGGTGGATACGGGGAGATGGTGTAAGTGAGGGATACGGGGAGACAGTGGGATTGAGGGTACGGGGAGATGGTGGGAGTGAGGGATGCGGGAAGACGGTGGGAGTGAGGAATACGGGGAGATGGTGGGAATGAGAGCTACGGGGAGATGGTGGGAGTGAGGGAGACGGAGAGACGGTGGGAGTGAGTGATACGGGGCGAGTGTGGGAGTGAGGGATACGGGGAGACGGAAGGAGTGAGGGATACGGGGAGACGGTGGGAGTGAGGGAGAAGGGTAGATGGTGGGAGTGAGGGAAACGGGGAAACAATGGGAGTGAGGGATACGGGGAGACAGTTCGAGTGAGGGAAACGGGGAGACGGTGAGAGTGAAGGACACGGGGAGACGGTGGGAGCGAGGGACACAGGGAGACGGTGGGAGTGAGGAATATGGGGAGACGGTGGGAGTGAGGGTCACAGAGAGACGGTGGGAGTGAGGGATACGGGGATACGGTGGGAGTGAGGGATACGGGGAGACGGTGGGAATGAGGGATACGGGGAGATGGTGGGAGTGAGGGACACGGGAAGACGGTGGGAGTGAGGGATACGGGGAGACGGTGGGAGTGAGGGATAAGGTGAGACGGTGGGAGTGAGGGACACGAGGATGTGGTGGGAGTGAGGGGTACGAGGAGACGGTGGGAGTGAGGGATACGGGGAGAGGGTGGGAGTGAGGGACAAAGGGAGACGGTGGGAGTGAGGGGAACGGGAAGACCGTGGGGGTGAGGGATACGGGGAGATGGTGGGTGTGAGGAATACGGGGAAACGGTGGGATTGAGGGATACGGGAAGACGGTGGGAGTGAGGGATACGGGGAGACGGTGGGAGTGAGGGATACGGGGAGGCGGTGGGACTGACTGATACGGGGAGACGGTGGGAGTGAGGGAGAAGGGGAGACTGTGGGAGTGAGGGATACAGGGAGTCGATGGGAGTGAGGGATACGGGGAGACGGTGGGAGTGAGGGATTCGGGGAGACGGTGTGAGTGAGGGATACGTGGAGACAGTGGGATTGAGGGATACGGGGAGACGGTGGGAGTGAGGGATGTGGGGCGACGGTGGGAGTGAGGAATACGGGGAGATGGTGGGAGTGAGAGATATGGGGAGAGGGTGGGAGTGAGGGAGACGGAGAGACGGTCGGAGTGAGGGATGCGGGGAGACGGAGGGAGCGAGGAATACGGGGAGATGGTGGGAGTGAGGGATACGGGGAGACCGAGGGAGCGAGGGATACAGGCAGATGGTGGGAGTGAGGGATACAGGGAGATGGTGGGAGTGAGGGATACGGAGAGACGGTGGGAGTGAGGGATATGGGGAGACGGTGAGAGTGAGGGAGACAGGGAGACGGTGGGAGTGAGGGACACGGGGAGACGGTGGGAGTGAGGGATATGGGGAGACGGTGTGAGTGAGGGACACAGGGAGACGGTGGGAGTGAGGGATACGGGGATACGGTGGGTGTGAGGGATACAGGGAGACGGTGGGAGTGAGGATTACGGGGAGGCGGTGGGAGTGAGGGATACGGGGAGATGGTGGGAGTGAGGGATACGGGGAGACGGTGGGAGCGGGGGAGAGGGGGAGACGGTGGGAGTGAGGGATACGGGGTGACGGTTGGAGTGAGGGATAAGGGGAGACGGTGGGGGTGAGGGATATGGGGAGATGGTGGGAGTGAGGGATACGGGGAAACGGTGGGATTGAGGGATACGGGGAGACTGTGGGAGTGAGGGATACGGGGAGACGGTGGGAGTGAGGGATACGGGGAGGTTGAGGGAGTGAGGGGTACGGGGAGACGGTGGGAGTTAGGGTTACGTAGAGGCGGTGGCATTGAGGGATACGGGGAGACGGTGGGAGTGAGGGATGCGGGGAGACAGTGGGAGCGTGGAATACGGGGAGATGGTGGGAGTGAGGGATACGGGGAGACGGTGGGAGCGAGGGATACAGGGAGATGGTGGGAGTGAGGGATACAGGGAGACGGTGGGAGTAAGGGATACGGGGAGACCATGGGGGTGGTGGATACGGGGAGATGGTGTAAGTGAGGGATACGGGGAGACAGTGGGATTGAGGGTACGGGGAGATGGTGGGAGTGAGGGATGCGGGGAGACGGTGGGAGTGAGGAATACGGGGAGATGGTGGGAATGAGAGCTACGGGGAGATGGTGGGAGTGAGGGAGACGGAGAGACGGTGGGAGTGAGTGATACGGGGCGAGTGTGGGAGTGAGGGATACGGGGAGACGGAAGGAGTGAGGGATACGGGGAGACGGTGGGAGTGAGGGAGAAGGGTAGATGGTGGGAGTGAGGGAAACGGGGAAACAATGGGAGTGAGGGATACGGGGAGACAGTTAGAGTGAGGGACACGGGGAGACGGTGAGAGTGAAGGACACGGGGAGACGGTGGGAGCGAGGGACACAGGGAGACGGTGGGAGTGAGGAATATGGGGAGACGGTGGGAGTGAGGGTCACAGAGAGACGGTGGGAGTGAGGGATACGGGGATACGGTGGGAGTGAGGGATACGGGGAGACGGTGGGAATGAGGGATACGGGGAGATGGTGGGAGTGAGGGACACGGGAAGACGGTGGTATTGAGGGATACGGGGAGACGGTGGGAGTGAGGGATAAGGTGAGACGGTGGGAGTGAGGGACACGAGGATGTGGTGGGAGTGAGGGGTACGAGGAGACGGTGGGAGTGAGGGATACGGGGAGAGGGTGGGAGTGAGGGACAAAGGGAGACGGTGGGAGTGAGGGGTACGGGAAGACCGTGGGGGTGAGGGATACGGGGAGATGGTGGGTGTGAGGAATACGGGGAAACGGTGGGATTGAGGGATACGGGAAGACGGTGGGAGTGAGGGATACGGGGAGACGGTGGGAGTGAGGGATACGGGGAGGCGGTGGGACTGAGTGATACGGGGAGACGGTGGGAGTGAGGGGTACGGGAAGACTGTGGGAGTGAGGGATACAGGGAGTCGATGGGAGTGAGGGATACGGGGAGACGGTGGTATTGAGGGATACGGGGAGACGGTGGGAGTGAGGGATACGGGGAGACGGTGGGAGTGAGGGATACGGGGAGGTGGTGGGAGTGAGGGTTACGGGGAGACGGTGGGAGTGAGGGATACGGGGAGACGGTGGGAGTGAGGGATACGGGGAGGTGAGGGGTACGGGGAGACGGTGGGAGTGAGGGTTTCGGGGAGACGGTGGGAGTAAGGGATACGGGGAGACCTTGGGGGTGAGGGATACGGGGAGACGGTGGGAGTGAGGGATACGGGGAGACGGTGGGGGTGAGGGATTCGGGGAGACGGTGGGCGTGAGGGATGCGGGGAGACGGTGGGAGCGAGGAATACGGGGAGATGGTGGGAGTGAGGGATACGGGGAGACGGTGGGATCGAGGGATACGAGGAAACGGTGGGATTGAGGGATACGGGGAGACGGTGGGAGTGAGGGATACGGGGAGACGGTGGGAGTGAGGGATACGGGGAGGTTGTGGGAGTGAGGGGTACGGGGAGATGGTGGGAGTGAGGGTTACGGGGAGGCGGTGGGAGTAAGTGATACGTGGAGACCATAGGGGTGAGGGATACGGGGAGATGGTGTGAGTGAGGGATACGGGGAGACAGTGGGATTGAGGGATACGGGGAGACGGTGGGAGTGAGGGATGCGGGGAGACGGAGGGAGCGAGGAATACGGGGAGATGGTGGGAGTGAGGGATACGGGGAGACCGTGGGAGCGAGGGATACAGGGAGATGGTGGGAGTGAGGGATACAGGGAGATGGTGGGAGTGAGGGATACGGAGAGACGGTGGGAGTGAGGGATATGGGGAGACGGTGAGAGTGAGGGAGACAGGGAGACGGTGGGAGTGAGGGACACGGGGAGACGGTGGGAGTGAGGGATATGGGGAGACGGTGTGAGTGAGGGACACAGGGAGACGGTGGGAGTGAGGGATACGGGGAGACGGTGGGAGTGAGGGATACGGGGAGGTTGAGGGAGTGAGGGGTACGGGGAGACGGTGGGAGTGAGGGATACGAAGAAACGGTGGGATTGAGGGATACGGGGAGATGGTGGGAGTGAGGGATACGGGGAGACGGTGGGAGTGAGGGATACGGGGAGGTTGTGGGAGTGAGGGGTACGGGGAGACGGTGGGAGTGAGGGTTACGGGGAGGCGGTGGGAGTAAGTGATACGTGGAGACCATAGGGGTGAGGGATACGGGGAGATGGTGTGAGTGAGGGATACGGGGAGACAGTGGGATTGAGGGATACGGGGAGATGGTGGGAGTGAGGGATGCGGGGAGACGGAGGGAGCGAGGAATACGGGCAGATGGTGGGAGTGAGGGATACGGGGAGACCGTGGGAGCGAGGGATACAGGGAGATGGTGGGAGTGAGGGATACAGGGAGATGGTGGGAGTGAGGGATACGGAGAGACGGTGGGAGTGAGGGATATGGGGAGACGGTGAGAGTGAGGGAGACAGGGAGACGGTGGGAGTGAGGGACACGGGGAGACGGTGGGAGTGAGGGATATGGGGAGACGGTGTGAGTGAGGGACACAGGGAGACGGTGGGAGTGAGGGATACGGGGATACGGTGGGTGTGAGGGATACAGGGAGACGGTGGGAGTGAGGATTACGGGGAGGCGGTGGGAGTGAGGGATACGGGGAGATGGTGGGAGTGAGGGATACGGGGAAACGGTGGGAGCGGGGGAGAGGGGGAGACGGTGGGAGTGAGGGATACGGGGTGACGGTTGGAGTGAGGGATAAGGGGAGACGGTGGGGGTGAGGGATATGGGGAGATGGTGGGAGTGAGGGATACGGGGAAACGGTGGGATTGAGGGATACGGGGAGACTGTGGGAGTGAGGGATACGGGGAGACGGTGGGAGTGAGGGATACGGGGAGGTTGAGGGAGTGAGGGGTACGGGGAGACGGTGGGAGTGAGGGATACGGGGAAACGGTGGGATTGAGGGATACGGGGAGACGGTGGGAGTGAGGGATACGGGGAGACGGTGGGAGTGAGGGATACGGGGAGGTTGTGGGAGTGAGGGGTACGGGGAGACGGTGGGAGTGAGGGTTACGGGGAGGCGGTGGGAGTAAGTGATACGTGGAGACCATAGGGGTGAGGGATACGGGGAGATGGTGTGAGTGAGGGATACGGGGAGACAGTGGGATTGAGGGATACGGGGAGATGGTGGGAGTGAGGGATGCGGGGAGACGGAGGGAGCGAGGAATACGGGCAGATGGTGGGAGTGAGGGATACGGGGAGACCGTGGGAGCGAGGGATACAGGGAGATGGTGGGAGTGAGGGATACAGGGAGATGGTGGGAGTGAGGGATACGGAGAGACGGTGGGAGTGAGGGATATGGGGCGACGGTGAGAGTGAGGGAGACAGGGAGACGGTGGGAGTGAGGGACACGGGGAGACGGTGGGAGTGAGGGATATGGGGAGACGGTGTGAGTGAGGGACACAGGGAGACGGTGGGAGTGAGGGATACGGGGATACGGTGGGTGTGAGGGATACAGGGAGACGGTGGGAGTGAGGATTACGGGGAGGCGGTGGGAGTGAGGGATACGGGGAGATGGTGGGAGTGAGGGATACGGGGAGACGGTGGGAGCGGGGGAGAGGGGGAGACGGTGGGAGTGAGGGATACGGGGTGACGGTTGGAGTGAGGGATAAGGGGAGACGGTGGGGGTGAGGGATATGGGGAGATGGTGGGAGTGAGGGATACGGGGAAACGGTGGGATTGAGGGATACGGGGAGACTGTGGGAGTGAGGGATACGGGGAGACGGTAGGAGTGAGGGATACGGGGAGGTTGAGGGAGTGAGGGGTACGGGGAGACGGTGGGAGTTAGGGTTACGTAGAGGCGGTGGCATTGAGGGATACGGGGAGACGGTGGGAGTGAGGGATGCGGGGAGACAGTGGGAGCGTGGAATACGGGGAGATGGTGGGAGTGAGGGATACGGGGAGACGGTGGGAGCGAGGGATACAGGGAGATGGTTGGAGTGAGGGATACAGGGAGACGGTGGGAGTAAGGGATACGGGGAGACCATGGGGGTGGTGGATACGGGGAGATGGTGTAAGTGAGGGATACGGGGAGACAGTGGGATTGAGGGTACGGGGAGATGGTGGGAGTGAGGGATGCGGGGAGACGGTGGGAGTGAGGAATACGGGGAGATGGTGGGAATGAGAGCTACGGGGAGATGGTGGGAGTGAGGGAGACGGAGAGACGGTGGGAGTGAGTGATACGGGGCGAGTGTGGGAGTGAGGGATACGGGGAGACGGAAGGAGTGAGGGATACGGGGAGACGGTGGGAGTGAGGGAGAAGGGTAGATGGTGGGAGTGAGGGAAACGGGGAAACAATGGGAGTGAGGGATACGGGGAGACAGTTAGAGTGAGGGACACGGGGAGACGGTGAGAGTGAAGGACACGGGGAGACGGTGGGAGCGAGGGACACAGGGAGACGGTGGGAGTGAGGAATATGGGGAGACGGTGGGAGTGAGGGTCACAGAGAGACGGTGGGAGTGAGGGATACGGGGATACGGTGGGAGTGAGGGATACGGGGAGACGGTGGGAATGAGGGATACGGGGAGATGGTGGGAGTGAGGGACACGGGAAGACGGTGGGAGTGAGGGATACGGGGAGACGGTGGGAGTGAGGGATAAGGTGAGACGGTGGGAGTGAGGGACACGAGGATGTGGTGGGAGTGAGGGGTACGAGGAGACGGTGGGAGTGAGGGATACGGGGAGAGGGTGGGAGTGAGGGACAAAGGGAGACGGTGGGAGTGAGGGGAACGGGAAGACCGTGGGGGTGAGGGATACGGGGAGATGGTGGGTGTGAGGAATACGGGGAAACGGTGGGATTGAGGGATACGGGAAGACGGTGGGAGTGAGGGATACGGGGAGACGGTGGGAGTGAGGGATACGGGGAGGCGGTGGGACTGAGTGATACGGGGAGACGGTGGGAGTGAGGGAGAAGGGGAGACTGTGGGAGTGAGGGATACAGGGAGTCGATGGGAGTGAGGGATACGGGGAGACGGTGGGAGTGAGGGATTCGGGGAGACGGTGTGAGTGAGGGATACGTGGAGACAGTGGGATTGAGGGATACGGGGTGACGGTGGGAGTGAGGGATGTGGGGCGACGGTGGGAGTGAGGAATACGGGGAGATGGTGGGAGTGAGAGATATGGGGAGAGGGTGGGAGTGAGGGAGACGGAGAGACGGTCGGAGTGAGGGATGCGGGGAGACGGAGGGAGCGAGGAATACGGGGAGATGGTGGGAGTGAGGGATACGGGGAGACCGTGGGAGCGAGGGATACAGGGAGATGGTGGGAGTGAGGGATTCAGGGAGATGGTGGGAGTGAGGGATACGGAGAGACGGTGGGAGTGAGGGATATGGGGAGACGGTGAGAGTGAGGGAGACAGGGAGACGGTGGGAGTGAGGGACACGGGGAGACGGTGGGAGTGAGGGATATGGGGAGACGGTGTGAGTGAGGGACACAGGGAGACGGTGGGAGTGAGGGATACGGGGATACGGTGGGTGTGAGGGATACAGGGAGACGGTGGGAGTGAGGATTACGGGGAGGCGGTGGGAGTGAGGGATACGGGGAGATGGTGGGAGTGAGGGATACGGGGAGACGGTGGGAGCGGGGGAGAGGGGGAGACGGTGGGAGTGAGGGATACGGGGTGACGGTTGGAGTGAGGGATAAGGGGAGACGGTGGGGGTGAGGGATATGGGGAGATGGTGGGAGTGAGGGATACGGGGAAACGGTGGGATTGAGGGATACGGGGAGGCTGTGGGAGTGAGGGATACGGGGAGACGGTGGGAGTGAGGGATACGGGGAGGTTGAGGGAGTGAGGGGTACGGGGAGACGGTGGGAGTTAGGGTTACGTAGAGGCGGTGGCATTGAGGGATACGGGGAGACGGTGGGAGTGAGGGATGCGGGGAGACAGTGGGAGCGTGGAATACGGGGAGATGGTGGGAGTGAGGGATACGGGGAGACGGTGGGAGCGAGGGATACAGGGAGATGGTGGGAGTGAGGGATACAGGGAGACGGTGGGAGTAAGGGATACGGGGAGACCATGGGGGTGGTGGATACGGGGAGATGGTGTAAGTGAGGGATACGGGGAGACAGTGGGATTGAGGGTACGGGGAGATGGTGGGAGTGAGGGATGCGGGGAGACGGTGGGAGTGAGGAATACGGGGAGATGGTGGGAATGAGAGCTACGGGGAGATGGTGGGAGTGAGGGAGACGGAGAGACGGTGGGAGTGAGTGATACGGGGCGAGTGTGGGAGTGAGGGATACGGGGAGACGGAAGGAGTGAGGGATACGGGGAGACGGTGGGAGTGAGGGAGAAGGGTAGATGGTGGGAGTGAGGGAAACGGGGAAACAATGGGAGTGAGGGATACGGGGAGACAGTTCGAGTGAGGGAAACGGGGAGACGGTGAGAGTGAAGGACACGGGGAGACGGTGGGAGCGAGGGACACAGGGAGACGGTGGGAGTGAGGAATATGGGGAGACGGTGGGAGTGAGGGTCACAGAGAGACGGTGGGAGTGAGGGATACGGGGATACGGTGGGAGTGAGGGATACGGGGAGACGGTGGGAATGAGGGATACGGGGAGATGGTGGGAGTGAGGGACACGGGAAGACGGTGGGAGTGAGGGATACGGGGAGACGGTGGGAGTGAGGGATAAGGTGAGACGGTGGGAGTGAGGGACACGAGGATGTGGTGGGAGTGAGGGGTACGAGGAGACGGTGGGAGTGAGGGATACGGGGAGAGGGTGGGAGTGAGGGACAAAGGGAGACGGTGGGAGTGAGGGGTACGGGAAGACCGTGGGGGTGAGGGATACGGGGAGATGGTGGGTGTGAGGAATACGGGGAAACGGTGGGATTGAGGGATACGGGAAGACGGTGGGAGTGAGGGATACGGGGAGACGGTGGGAGTGAGGGAGACAGGGAGACGGTGGGAGTGAGGGACACGGGGAGACGGTGGGAGTGAGGGATATGGGGAGACGGTGTGAGTGAGGGACACAGGGAGACGGTGGGAGTGAGAGATACGGGGATACGGTGGGTGTGAGGGATACAGGGAGACGGTGGGAGTGAGGATTACGGGGAGGCGGTGGGAGTGAGGGATACGGGGAGATGGTGGGAGTGAGGGATACGGGGAGACGGTGGGAGCGGGGGAGAGGGGGAGACGGTGGGAGTGAGGGATACGGGGTGACGGTTGGAGTGAGGGATAAGGGGAGACGGTGGGGGTGAGGGATATGGGGAGATGGTGGGAGTGAGGGATACGGGGAAACGGTGGGATTGAGGGATACGGGGAGACTGTGGGAGTGAGGGATACGGGGAGACGGTGGGAGTGAGGGATACGGGGAGGTTGAGGGAGTGAGGGGTACGGGGAGACGGTGGGAGTTAGGGTTACGTAGAGGCGGTGGCATTGAGGGATACGGGGAGACGGTGGGAGTGAGGGATGCGGGGAGACAGTGGGAGCGTGGAATACGGGGAGATGGTGGGAGTGAGGGATACGGGGAGACGGTGGGAGCGAGGGATACAGGGAGATGGTGGGAGTGAGGGATACAGGGAGACGGTGGGAGTAAGGGATACGGGGAGACCATGGGGGTGGTGGATACGGGGAGATGGTGTAAGTGAGGGATACGGGGAGACAGTGGGATTGAGGGAACGGGGAGATGGTGGGAGTGAGGGATGCGGGGAGACGGTGGGAGTGAGGAATACGGGGAGATGGTGGGAATGAGATCTACGGGGAGATGGTGGGAGTGAGGGAGACGGAGAGACGGTGGGAGTGAGTGATACGGGGCGAGTGTGGGAGTGAGGGATACGGGGAGACGGAAGGAGTGAGGGATACGGGGAGACGGTGGGAGTGAGGGAGAAGGGTAGATGGTGGGAGTGAGGGAAACGGGGAAACAATGGGAGTGAGGGATACGGGGAGACAGTTAGAGTGAGGGACACGGGGAGACGGTGAGAGTGAAGGACACGGGGAGACGGTGGGAGCGAGGGACACAGGGAGACGGTGGGAGTGAGGAATATGGGGAGACGGTGGGAGTGAGCGTCACAGAGAGACGGTGGGAGTGAGGGATACGGGGATACGGTGGGAGTGAGGGATACGGGGAGACGGTGGGAATGAGGGATACGGGGAGATGGTGGGAGTGAGGGACACGGGAAGATGGTGGGAGTGAGGGATACGGGGAGACGGTGGGAGTGAGGGATAAGGTGAGACGGTGGGAGTGAGGGACACGAGGATGTGGTGGGAGTGAGGGGTACGAGGAGACGGTGGGAGTGAGGGATACGGGGAGAGGGTGGGAGTGAGGGACAAAGGGAGACCGTGGGAGTGAGGGGTACGGGAAGACCGTGGGGGTGAGGGATACGGGGAGATGGTGGGTGTGAGGAATACGGGGAAACGGTGGGATTGAGGGATACGGGAAGACGGTGGGAGTGAGGGATACGGGGAGACGGTGGGAGTGAGGGATACGGGGAGGCGGTGGGACTGAGTGATACGGGGAGACGGTGGGAGTGAGGGAGAAGGGGAGACTGTGGGAGTGAGGGATACAGGGAGTCGATGGGAGTGAGGGATACGGGGAGACGGTGGGAGTGAGGGATTCGGGGAGACGGTGTGAGTGAGGGATACGTGGAGACAGTGGGATTGAGGGATACGGGGAGACGGTGGGAGTGAGGGATGTGGGGCGACGGTGGGAGTGAGGAATACGGGGAGATGGTGGGAGTGAGAGATATGGGGAGAGGGTGGGAGTGAGGGAGACGGAGAGACGGTCGGAGTGAGTGATACGGGGAGACGGTGGGAGCGAGGGATACAGGGAGACGGTGGGAGTGAGGGATACAGGGAGATGGTGGGAGTGATTGACACGGGGAGACGGTGGGAGTGAGGGATAAGGTGAGACGGTGGGAGTGAGGGATACGGGGAGACGGTGGGAGTGAGGGATACGGGGAGACGGTGGGAGTGAGGGATACGAGGAGGTGGTGGGAGTGAGGGGTACGGGGAGACGGTGGGAATGAGAGATATGGGGAGACGGTGGGAGTGATGGATACGGGGAGACGGTGGGAGTGAGGCTTACGGGGAAATGGTGGGATTGAGGGATACGGGGAGACGGTGGGAGTGAGGGATACGGGGAGACTGTGGGAGTGAGGGATACGGGGAGGTGGTGAGAGTGAGGGGTACGGGGAGACGGTGGGAGGGTTACGGGGGGACGGTGGGAGTGAGGGATATGGGGAGGCGATTGGAGTGAGGGATACGGGGAGTCGATGGGAGTGAGGGACACGGGGAGAAGGTGGGAGTGAGGTATATGGGGAGACGGTGGGAGTGAGGGACACAGGGAGGCTGTGGGAGTGAGGGATACGGGGATACGGTGGGAGTGAGGGATACGGGGAGATGGTGGGAGTGAGGGATACGAGGAGGTGGTGTGAGTGAGGGGTACGGGGAGACCGTGGGAGTGAGGGATACGGGGAGACGGTGGGAGTGATGGATACAGGGAGACGGTGGGAGTGAGTGGTACGGGAAGACCGTGGGGGTGAGGGATACGGGGAGACGGTGGGAGTGAGGGATTCGGGAAACGGTGGGATTGAGGGATGCGGGGAGACGGTGGGATTGAGGGATACGGGGAGACGGTGGGAGTGAGGGATATGGGGATGTGGTGGGAGTGAGGGGTACGGGGAGACGGTGGGAGTGAGGGTTACGGGGAGACGGTGGGAGTAAGGGATACGGGGAGACCATGGGGGTGAGGGATACGGGGAGATGGTGAGAGTGAGTGATACGGGGAGACAGTAGGATTGAGGGATACGGGGAGACGGTGGGAGTGAGGGGTACGGGGAGACGGTGGGAGTGAGGGATATGGGGAGACGGTGGGATTGATGGATACGGGGAGACGGTGGGAGTGAATGGTACGGGAAGACCGTGGGGGTGAGGGATACGGGGAGGTGGTGGGAGTCAGTGTTACGGGGAAACGGTGGTATTGAGGGATACGGGGAGACAGTGGGAGTGAGGGATACGGGGAGACGGTGGGAGTGAGGGATACGGGGAGGTGAGGGGTACGGGGAGACGGTGGGAGTGAGTGTTTCGGGGAGACGGTGGGAGTAAGGGATACGGGGAGACCTTGGGGGTGAGGGATACGGGGAGACAGTCGGATTGAGGGATACGGGGAGACGGTGGGAGTGAGGGATGCGGGGAGACGGTGGGAGCGAGGAATACGGGGAAATGGTGGGAGTGAGGGATACGGGGAGACAGTGGGAGTAAGGGATACGGGAGATGGTGGGAGTGAGGGATACGGGGAGACGGTGGGAGCGGGGGATACGGGGAGACGGTGGGAGTGAGGGATACGGGGTGACGGTGGGAGTGAGGGATACCGGGAGACGGTGGGGGTGAGGGATATGGGGAGATGGTGGGAGTGAGGGATACGGGGAAACGGTGGGATTGAGGGATACGGGGAGACGGTGGTAGTGAGGGATACGGGGAGACGGTGGGAGTGAGGGATAACGGGAGGTTGTGGGAGTGAGGGGTACGGGGAGACGGTGGGAGTGAGGTTCACGGGGAGGCGGTGGGAGTAAGTGATACGGGGAGACCATGGGGGTGAGGGATACGGGGAGATGGTGTGAGTGAGGGATACGGGGAGACGGTGGGAGCGGGGGATAGGGGGAGACCGTGGGAGTGAGGGATACGGGGTGACGGTGGGAGTGAGGGATACGGGGAGACGGTGGGGGTGAGGGATACGGGGAGACGGTGGGCGTGAGGGATGCGGGGAGACGGTGGGAGCGAGGAATACGGGGAGATGGTGGGAGTGAGGGATACGGGGAGACGGTGGGAGCGAGGGATACAGGGAGATGGTGGGAGTGAGGGATACAGGGAGATGGTGGGAGTGAGGGATACGGGGAGACAGTGGGAGTGAGGGATATGGGGAGACGGTGAGAGTGAGGGATATGGGGAGACGGTGTGAGTGAGGGACACAGGGAGACGGTGGGAGTGAGGGATACGGGGAGACGGTGGGAGTGAGGGATACGGGGAGACGGTGGGAGTGAGGGATATGGGGAGGTTGTGGGAGTAAGGGGTACGGGGAGACGGTGGCAGTGAGTGTTACGGCGAGGCGGTGGGAGTACGTGATACGGGGAGACCATGGGGGTGATGGATACGGGGAGATGGTGTGAGTGAGTGATACGGGGAGACAGTGGGATTGAGGGATACGGGGAGACGGGGGGAGTGAGGGATACGGGGTGACGGTGGGAGTGAGTGATACGGGGTGACGGTGGGATTGAGGGATACGGTGAGAAGGTGGGAGTGAGGGATATTGGGAGACCGTGGGGGTGAGGGATATGGGGAGATCGTGGGAGTGAGGGATACGGGGAGGTGGTGGGAGTGAGGGGCACGGGTAGACGGTGGGAGTGAGGGATACGGGGAAACGGTGGGATTGAGGGATACGGGGAGACGGTGGGAGTGAGGGATACGGGGAGACGGTGGGAGTGAGGGATACGGGGAGGTTGTGGGAGTGAGGGGTACGGGGAGACGGTGGGAGTGAGGGTTACGGGGAGGCGGTGGGAGTAAGTGATACGTGGAGACCATAGGGGTGAGGGATACGGGGAGATGGTGTGAGTGAGGGATACGGGGAGACAGTGGGATTGAGGGATACGGGGAGACGGTGGGAGTGAGGGATGCGGGGAGATGGAGGGAGCGAGGAATACGGGGAGATGGTGGGAGTGAGGGATACGGGGAGACCGTGGGAGCGAGGGATACAGGGAGATGGTGGGAGTGAGGGATACAGGGAGATGGTGGGAGTGAGGGATACGGAGAGACGGTGGGAGTGAGGGATATGGGGAGACGGTGAGAGTGAGGGAGACAGGGAGACGGTGGGAGTGAGGGACACGGGGAGACGGTGGGAGTGAGGGATATGGGGAGACGGTGTGAGTGAGGGACACAGGGAGACGGTGGGAGTGAGGGATACGGGGATACGGTGGGTGTGAGGGATACAGGGAGACGGTGGGAGTGAGGGGTACGAGGAGACGGTGGGAGTGAGGGATACGGGGAGAGGGTGGGAGTGAGGGACAAAGGGAGACGGTGGGAGTGAGGGGTACGGGAAGACCGTGGGGGTGAGGGATACGGGGAGATGGTGGGTGTGAGGAATACGGGGAAACGGTGGGATTGAGGGATACGGGAAGACGGTGGGAGTGAGGGATACGGGGAGACGGTGGGAGTGAGGGAGACAGGGAGACGGTGGGAGTGAGGGACACGGGGAGACGGTGGGAGTGAGGGATATGGGGAGACGGTGTGAGTGAGGGACACAGGGAGACGGTGGGAGTGAGAGATACGGGGATACGGTGGGTGTGAGGGATACAGGGAGACGGTGGGAGTGAGGATTACGGGGAGGCGGTGGGAGTGAGGGATACGGGGAGATGGTGGGAGTGAGGGATACGGGGAGACGGTGGGAGCGGGGGAGAGGGGGAGACGGTGGGAGTGAGGGATACGGGGTGACGGTTGGAGTGAGGGATAAGGGGAGACGGTGGGGGTGAGGGATATGGGGAGATGGTGGGAGTGAGGGATACGGGGAAACGGTGGGATTGAGGGATACGGGGAGACTGTGGGAGTGAGGGATACGGGGAGACGGTGGGAGTGAGGGATACGGGGAGGTTGAGGGAGTGAGGGGTACGGGGAGACGGTGGGAGTTAGGGTTACGTAGAGGCGGTGGCATTGAGGGATACGGGGAGACGGTGGGAGTGAGGGATGCGGGGAGACAGTGGGAGCGTGGAATACGGGGAGATGGTGGGAGTGAGGGATACGGGGAGACGGTGGGAGCGAGGGATACAGGGAGATGGTGGGAGTGAGGGATACAGGGAGACGGTGGGAGTAAGGGATACGGGGAGACCATGGGGGTGGTGGATACGGGGAGATGGTGTAAGTGAGGGATACGGGGAGACAGTGGGATTGAGGGAACGGGGAGATGGTGGGAGTGAGGGATGCGGGGAGACGGTGGGAGTGAGGAATACGGGGAGATGGTGGGAATGAGAGCTACGGGGAGATGGTGGGAGTGAGGGAGACGGAGAGACGGTGGGAGTGAGTGATACGGGGCGAGTGTGGGAGTGAGGGATACGGGGAGACGGAAGGAGTGAGGGATACGGGGAGACGGTGGGAGTGAGGGAGAAGGGTAGATGGTGGGAGTGAGGGAAACGGGGAAACAATGGGAGTGAGGGATACGGGGAGACAGTTAGAGTGAGGGACACGGGGAGACGGTGAGAGTGAAGGACACGGGGAGACGGTGGGAGCGAGGGACACAGGGAGACGGTGGGAGTGAGGAATATGGGGAGACGGTGGGAGTGAGCGTCACAGAGAGACGGTGGGAGTGAGGGATACGGGGATACGGTGGGAGTGAGGGATACGGGGAGACGGTGGGAATGAGGGATACGGGGAGATGGTGGGAGTGAGGGACACGGGAAGATGGTGGGAGTGAGGGATACGGGGAGACGGTGGGAGTGAGGGATAAGGTGAGACGGTGGGAGTGAGGGACACGAGGATGTGGTGGGAGTGAGGGGTACGAGGAGACGGTGGGAGTGAGGGATACGGGGAGAGGGTGGGAGTGAGGGACAAAGGGAGACCGTGGGAGTGAGGGGTACGGGAAGACCGTGGGGGTGAGGGATACGGGGAGATGGTGGGTGTGAGGAATACGGGGAAACGGTGGGATTGAGGGATACGGGAAGACGGTGGGAGTGAGGGATACGGGGAGACGGTGGGAGTGAGGGATACGGGGAGGCGGTGGGACTGAGTGATACGGGGAGACGGTGGGAGTGAGGGAGAAGGGGAGACTGTGGGAGTGAGGGATACAGGGAGTCGATGGGAGTGAGGGATACGGGGAGACGGTGGGAGTGAGGGATTCGGGGAGACGGTGTGAGTGAGGGATACGTGGAGACAGTGGGATTGAGGGATACGGGGAGACGGTGGGAGTGAGGGATGTGGGGCGACGGTGGGAGTGAGGAATACGGGGAGATGGTGGGAGTGAGAGATATGGGGAGAGGGTGGGAGTGAGGGAGACGGAGAGACGGTCGGAGTGAGTGATACGGGGAGACGGTGGGAGCGAGGGATACAGGGAGACGGTGGGAGTGAGGGATACAGGGAGATGGTGGGAGTGATTGACACGGGGAGACGGTGGGAGTGAGGGATAAGGTGAGACGGTGGGAGTGAGGGATACGGGGAGACGGTGGGAGTGAGGGATACGGGGAGACGGTGGGAGTGAGGGATACGAGGAGGTGGTGGGAGTGAGGGGTACGGGGAGACGGTGGGAATGAGAGATATGGGGAGACGGTGGGAGTGATGGATACGGGGAGACGGTGGGAGTGAGGCTTACGGGGAAATGGTGGGATTGAGGGATACGGGGAGACGGTGGGAGTGAGGGATACGGGGAGACTGTGAGAGTGAGGGATACGGGGAGGTGGTGAGAGTGAGGGGTACGGGGAGACGGTGGGAGGGTTACGGGGGGACGGTGGGAGTGAGGGATATGGGGAGGCGATTGGAGTGAGGGATACGGGGAGTCGATGGGAGTGAGGGACACGGGGAGAAGGTGGGAGTGAGGTATATGGGGAGACGGTGGGAGTGAGGGACACAGGGAGGCTGTGGGAGTGAGGGATACGGGGATACGGTGGGAGTGAGGGATACGGGGAGATGGTGGGAGTGAGGGATACGAGGAGGTGGTGTGAGTGAGGGGTACGGGGAGACCGTGGGAGTGAGGGATACGGGGAGACGGTGGGAGTGATGGATACAGGGAGACGGTGGGAGTGAGTGGTACGGGAAGACCGTGGGGGTGAGGGATACGGGGAGACGGTGGGAGTGAGGGATTCGGGAAACGGTGGGATTGAGGGATGCGGGGAGACGGTGGGATTGAGGGATACGGGGAGACGGTGGGAGTGAGGGATATGGGGATGTGGTGGGAGTGAGGGGTACGGGGAGACGGTGGGAGTGAGGGTTACGGGGAGACGGTGGGAGTAAGGGATACGGGGAGACCATGGGGGTGAGGGATACGGGGAGATGGTGAGAGTGAGTGATACGGGGAGACAGTAGGATTGAGGGATACGGGGAGACGGTGGGAGTGAGGGGTACGGGGAGACGGTGGGAGTGAGGGATATGGGGAGACGGTGGGATTGATGGATACGGGGAGACGGTGGGAGTGAATGGTACGGGAAGACCGTGGGGGTGAGGGATACGGGGAGGTGGTGGGAGTCAGTGTTACGGGGAAACGGTGGTATTGAGGGATACGGGGAGACAGTGGGAGTGAGGGATACGGGGAGACGGTGGGAGTGAGGGATACGGGGAGGTGAGGGGTACGGGGAGACGGTGGGAGTGAGTGTTTCGGGGAGACGGTGGGAGTAAGGGATACGGGGAGACCTTGGGGGTGAGGGATACGGGGAGACAGTCGGATTGAGGGATACGGGGAGACGGTGGGAGTGAGGGATGCGGGGAGACGGTGGGAGCGAGGAATACGGGGAAATGGTGGGAGTGAGGGATACGGGGAGACAGTGGGAGTAAGGGATACGGGAGATGGTGGGAGTGAGGGATACGGGGAGACGGTGGGAGCGGGGGATACGGGGAGACGGTGGGAGTGAGGGATACGGGGTGACGGTGGGAGTGAGGGATACCGGGAGACGGTGGGGGTGAGGGATATGGGGAGATGGTGGGAGTGAGGGATACGGGGAAACGGTGGGATTGAGGGATACGGGGAGACGGTGGTAGTGAGGGATACGGGGAGACGGTGGGAGTGAGGGATAACGGGAGGTTGTGGGAGTGAGGGGTACGGGGAGACGGTGGGAGTGAGGTTCACGGGGAGGCGGTGGGAGTAAGTGATACGGGGAGACCATGGGGGTGAGGGATACGGGGAGATGGTGTGAGTGAGGGATACGGGGAGACGGTGGGAGCGGGGGATAGGGGGAGACCGTGGGAGTGAGGGATACGGGGTGACGGTGGGAGTGAGGGATACGGGGAGACGGTGGGGGTGAGGGATACGGGGAGACGGTGGGCGTGAGGGATGCGGGGAGACGGTGGGAGCGAGGAATACGGGGAGATGGTGGGAGTGAGGGATACGGGGAGACGGTGGGAGCGAGGGATACAGGGAGATGGTGGGAGTGAGGGATACAGGGAGATGGTGGGAGTGAGGGATACGGGGAGACAGTGGGAGTGAGGGATATGGGGAGACGGTGAGAGTGAGGGATATGGGGAGACGGTGTGAGTGAGGGACACAGGGAGACGGTGGGAGTGAGGGATACGGGGAGACGGTGGGAGTGAGGGATACGGGGAGACGGTGGGAGTGAGGGATATGGGGAGGTTGTGGGAGTAAGGGGTACGGGGAGACGGTGGCAGTGAGTGTTACGGCGAGGCGGTGGGAGTACGTGATACGGGGAGACCATGGGGGTGATGGATACGGGGAGATGGTGTGAGTGAGTGATACGGGGAGACAGTGGGATTGAGGGATACGGGGAGACGGGGGGAGTGAGGGATACGGGGTGACGGTGGGAGTGAGTGATACGGGGTGACGGTGGGATTGAGGGATACGGTGAGAAGGTGGGAGTGAGGGATATTGGGAGACCGTGGGGGTGAGGGATATGGGGAGATCGTGGGAGTGAGGGATACGGGGAGGTGGTGGGAGTGAGGGGCACGGGTAGACGGTGGGAGTGAGGGATACGGGGAAACGGTGGGATTGAGGGATACGGGGAGACGGTGGGAGTGAGGGATACGGGGAGACGGTGGGAGTGAGGGATACGGGGAGGTTGTGGGAGTGAGGGGTACGGGGAGACGGTGGGAGTGAGGGTTACGGGGAGGCGGTGGGAGTAAGTGATACGTGGAGACCATAGGGGTGAGGGATACGGGGAGATGGTGTGAGTGAGGGATACGGGGAGACAGTGGGATTGAGGGATACGGGGAGACGGTGGGAGTGAGGGATGCGGGGAGATGGAGGGAGCGAGGAATACGGGGAGATGGTGGGAGTGAGGGATACGGGGAGACCGTGGGAGCGAGGGATACAGGGAGATGGTGGGAGTGAGGGATACAGGGAGATGGTGGGAGTGAGGGATACGGAGAGACGGTGGGAGTGAGGGATATGGGGAGACGGTGAGAGTGAGGGAGACAGGGAGACGGTGGGAGTGAGGGACACGGGGAGACGGTGGGAGTGAGGGATATGGGGAGACGGTGTGAGTGAGGGACACAGGGAGACGGTGGGAGTGAGGGATACGGGGATACGGTGGGTGTGAGGGATACAGGGAGACGGTGGGAGTGAGGATTACGGGGAGGCGGTGGGAGTGAGGGATACGGGGAGATGGTGGGAGTGAGGGATACGGGGAGACGGTGGGAGCGGGGGAGAGGGGGAGACGGTGGGAGTGAGGGATACGGGGTGACGTTTGGAGTGAGGGATAAGGGGAGACGGTGGGGGTGAGGGATATGGGGAGATGGTGGGAGTGAGGGATACGGGGAAACGGTGGGATTGAGGGATACGGGGAGACTGTGGGAGTGAGGGATACGGGGAGACGGTGGGAGTGAGGGATACGGGGAGGTTGAGGGAGTGAGGGGTACGGGGAGACGGTGGGAGTGAGGGATACGGGGAGACGGTGGGAGTGAGGGATGCGGGGAGACGGAGGGAGCGAGGAATACGGGGAGATGGTGGGAGTGAGGGATACGGGGAGACCGTGGGAGCGAGGGATACAGGGAGATGGTGGGAGTGAGGGATACAGGGAGATGGTGGGAGTGAGGGATACGGAGAGACGGTGGGAGTGAGGGATATGGGGAGACGGTGAGAGTGAGGGAGACAGGGAGACGGTGGGAGTGAGGGACACGGGGAGACGGTGGGAGTGAGGGATATGGGGAGACGGTGTGAGTGAGGGACACAGGGAGACGGTGGGAGTGAGGGATACGGGGATACGGTGGGTGTGAGGGATACAGGGAGACGGTGGGAGTGAGGATTACGGGGAGGCGGTGGGAGTGAGGGATACGGGGAGATGGTGGGAGTGAGGGATACAGGGAGACGGTGGGAGCGGGGGAGAGGGGGAGACGGTGGGAGTGAGGGATACGGGGTGACGTTTGGAGTGAGGGATAAGGGGAGACGGTGGGGGTGAGGGATATGGGGAGATGGTGGGAGTGAGGGATACGGGGAAACGGTGGGATTGAGGGATACGGGGAGACTGTGGGAGTGAGGGATACGGGGAGACGGTGGGAGTGAGGGATACGGGGAGGTTGAGGGAGTGAGGGGTACGGGGAGACGGTGGGAGTGAGGGATACGGGGAAACGGTGGGATTGAGGGATACGGGGAGACGGTGGGAGTGAGAGATACGGGGAGACGGTGGGAGTGAGGGATACGGGGAGGTTGTGGGAGTGAGGGGTACGGGGAGACGGTGGGTGTGAGGGTTACGGGGAGGCGGTGGGAGTAAGTGATACGTGGAGACCATAGGGGTGAGGGATACGGGGAGATGGTGTGAGTGAGGGATACGGGGAGACAGTGGGATTGAGGGATACGGGGAGACGGTGGGAGTGAGGGATGCGGGGAGACGGAGGGAGCGAGGAATACGGGGAGATGGTGGGAGTGAGGGATATGGGGAGACGGTGGGAGTGAGGGTCACAGGGAGTCGGTGGGAGTGAGGGATATGGGGAGACGGTGGGAGTGAGGGTCACAGGGAGTCGGTGGGAGTGAGGGATACGGGGATACGGTGGGAGTGAGGGATACGGGGAGACGGTGGGAGTGAGGGATACGGGGAGATGGTGGGAGTGAGGGACACGGGGAGACGGTGGGAGCGAGGGATACAGGGAGATGGTGGGAGTGAGGGATACAGGGAGATGGTGGGAGTGAGTGATACGGGGAGACGGTGGGACTGAGGGATAAGCTGAGACGGTGGGAGTCAGGGATACGGGGAGACGGTGGGAGTGAGGGATACGGGGAGACGGTGGGAATGAGGGATACAGGGAGATGGTGGGAGTGAGGGATACGGGGAGACGGTGGGAGTGGAGGATACGGGGAGGCGGTGGGAGTGAGGGATACGGGGAGTCGATGGGAGTGAGGTTTACGGGGAGACGGTGGGAGTGAGGGATACGGGGAGACGGTGGGAGTGAGGGATATGGGGAGACGGTGAGAGTGAGGGAGACAGGGAGACGGTGGGAGTGAGGGACACGGGGAGACGGTGGGAGTGAGGGATATGGGGAGACGGTGTGACTGAGGGACACAGGGAGACGGTGGGAGTGAGGGATACGGGGAGACCGTGGGAGCGAGGGATACAGGGAGATGGTGGGAGTGAGGGATACAGGGAGATGGTGGGAGTGAGGGATACGGAGAGACGGTGGGAGTGAGGGATATGGGGAGACGGTGAGAGTGAGGGAGACAAGGAGACGGTGGGAGTGAGGGACACGGGGAGACGGTGGGAGTGAGGGATATGGGGAGACGGTGTGAGTGAGGGACACAGGGAGACGGTGGGAGTGAGGGATACGGGGATACGGTGGGTGTGAGGGATACAGGGAGACGGTGGGAGTGAGGATTACGGGGAGGCGGTGGGAGTGAGGGATACGGGGAGATGGTGGGAGTGAGGGATACGGGGAGACGGTGGGAGCGGGGGAGAGGGGGAGACGGTGGGAGTGAGGGATACGGGGTGACGGTTGGAGTGAGGGATAAGGGGAGCCGGTGGGGGTGAGGGATATGGGGAGATGGTGGGAGTGAGGGATACGGGGAAACGGTGGGATTGAGGGATACGGGGAGACTGTGGGAGTGAGGGATACGGGGAGACGGTGGGAGTGAGGGATACGGGGAGGTTGAGGGAGTGAGGGGTACGGGGAGACGGTGGGAGTTAGGGTGACGTAGAGGCGGTGGCATTGAGGGATACGGGGAGACGGTGGGAGTGAGGGATGCGGGGAGACAGTGGGAGCGAGGGATACAGGGAGATGGTGGGAGTGAGGGATACAGGGAGACGGTGGGAGTAAGGGATACGGGGAGACCATGGGGGTGGTGGATACGGGGAGATGGTGTAAGTGAGGGATACGGGGAGACAGTGGGATTGAGGGTACGGGGAGATGGTGGGAGTGAGGGATGCGGGGAGACGGTGGGAGTGAGGAATACGGGGAGATGGTGGGAATGAGAGCTACGGGGAGATGGTGGGAGTGAGGGAGACGGAGAGACGGTGGGAGTGAGTGATACGGGGCGAATGTGGGAGTGAGGGATACGGGGAGACGGAAGGAGTGAGGGATACGGGGAGACGGTGGGAGTGAGGGAGAAGGGTAGATGGTGGGAGTGAGGGAAACGGGGAAACAATGGGAGTGAGGGATACGGGGAGACAGTTAGAGTGAGGGACACGGGGAGACGGTGAGAGTGAAGGACACGGGGAGACGGTGGGAGCGAGGGACACAGGGAGATGGTGGGAGTGAGGGTTACGGGGAGGCGGTGGGAGTAAGTGATACGTGGAGACCATAGGGGTGAGGGATACGGGGAGATGGTGTGAGTGAGGGATACGGGGAGATAGTGGGATTGAGGGATACGGGGAGACGGTGGGAGTGAGGGATGCGGGGAGACGGAGGGAGCGAGGAATACGGGGAGATGGTGGGAGTGAGGGATACGGGGAGACCGTGGGAGCGAGGGATACAGGGAGATGGTGGGAGTGAGGGATACAGGGAGATGGTGGGAGTGAGGGATACGGAGAGACGGTGGGAGTGAGGGATATGGGGAGACGGTGAGAGTGAGGGAGACAGGGAGACGGTGGGAGTGAGGGACACGGGGAGACGGTGGGAGTGAGGGATATGGGGAGACGGTGTGAGTGAGGGACACAGGGAGACGGTGGGAGTGAGGGATACGGGGATACGGTGGGTGTGAGGGATACAGGGAGACGGTGGGAGTGAGGGATACGGGGAGATGGTGGGAGTGAGGGATACGGGGAGACGGTGGGAGCGGGGGAGAGGGGGAGACGGTGGGAGTGAGGGATACGGGGTGACGGTTGGAGTGAGGGATAAGGGGAGACGGTGGGGGTGAGGGATATGGGGAGATGGTGGGAGTGAGGGATACGGGGAAACGGTGGGATTGAGGGATACGGGGAGACTGTGGGAGTGAGGGATACGGGGAGACGGTGGGAGTGAGGGATACGGGGAGGTTGAGGGAGTGAGGGGTACGGGGAGACGGTGGGAGTGAGGGATACGGGGAAACGGTGGGATTGAGGGATACGGGGAGACGGTGGGAGTGAGGGATACGGGGAGACGGTGGGAGTGAGGGATACGGGGAGGTTGTGGGAGTGAGGGGTACGGGGAGACGGTGGGTGCGAGGGTTACGGGGAGGCTGTGGGAGTAAGTGATACGTGGAGACCATAGGGGTGAGGGATACGGGGAGATGGTGTGAGTGAGGGATACGGGGAGACAGTGGGATTGAGGGATACGGGGAGACGGTGGGAGTGAGGGATGCGGGGAGACGGAGGGAGCGAGGAATACGGGGAGATGGTGGGAGTGAGGGATATGGGGAGACGGTGGGAGTGAGGGTCACAGGGAGTCGGTGGGAGTGAGGGATATGGGGAGACGGTGGGAGTGAGGGTCACAGGGAGTCGGTGGGAGTGAGGGATACGGGGATACGGTGGGAGTGAGGGATACGGGGAGACGGTGGGAGTGAGGGATACGGGGAGATGGTGGGACTGAGGGACACGGGGAGACGGTGGGAGCGAGGGATACAGGGAGATGGTGGGAGTGAGGGATACAGGGAGATGGTGGGAGTGAGTGAAACGGGGAGACGGTGGGACTGAGGGATAAGCTGAGACGGTGGGAGTGATGGATACAGGGAGACGGTGGGAGTGAGTGGTACGGGGAGATGGTGGGAGTGAGGGATACAAGGAGGTGGTGGGAGTGAGGGGTACGGGGAGACCGTGGGAGTGAGGGATACGGGGAGACGGTGGGAGTGATGGATACAGGGAGACGGTGGGAGTGAGTGGTACGGGAAGACCGTGGGGGTGAGGGATACGGGGAGACGGTGGGAGTGAGGGATTCGGGGAAACGGTGGGATTGAGGGATGCGGGGAGACGGTGGGAGTGAGGGATACGGGGAGACGGTGGGAGTGAGGGATATGGGGATGTGGTGGGAGTGAGGGGTACGGGGAGACGGTGGGAGTGAGGGTTACGGGGAGACGGTGGGAGTAAGGGATACGGGGAGACCATGGGGGTGAGGGATACGGGGAGATGGTGAGAGTGAGTGATACGGGGAGACAGTAGGATTGAGGGATACGGGGAGACGGTGGGAGTGAGGGGTACGGGGAGACGGTGGGAGTGAGGGATATGGGGAGACGGTGGGATTGATGGATACGGGGAGACGGTGGGAGTGAGGGGTACGGGAAGACCGTGGGGGTGAGGGATACGGGGAGGTGGTGGGAGTCAGTGTTACGGGGAAACGGTGGTATTGAGGGATACGGGGAGACGGTGGGAGTGAGGGATACGGGGAGACGGTGGGAGTGAGGGATACGGGGAGGTGGTGGGAGTGAGGGTTACGGGGAGACGGTGGGAGTGAGGGATACGGGGAGACGGTGGGAGTGAGGGATACGGGGAGGTGAGGGGTACGGGGAGACGGTGGGAGTGAGGGTTTCGGGGAGACGGTGGGAGTAAGGGATACGGGGAGACCTTGGGGGTGAGGGATACGGGGAGACGGTGGGAGTGAGGGATACGGGGAGACGGTGGGGGTGAGGGATTCGGGGAGACAGTGGGCGTGAGGGATGCGGGGAGACGGTGGGAGCGAGGAATACGGGGAGATGGTGGGAGTGAGGGATACGGGGAGACGGTGGGAGCGAGGGATACAGGGAGATGGTGGGAGTGAGGGATACAGGGAGATGGTGGGAGTGAGGGATACGGGGAGACAGTGGGAGTGAGGGATATGCGGAGGCGGTGAGAGTGAGGGATATGGGGAGACGGTGTGAGTGAGGGACACAGGGAGACGGTGGGAGTGAGGGATACGGGGATACGGTGGGTGTGAGGGATACGGGGAGACGGTGGGAGTGAGATTTACGGGGAGGCGGTGGGAGTGAGGGATACGGGGAGATGGTCACAGAGAGGGATACGGGGAGACGGTGGGAGCGGCGGATACGGGGTGACGGTGGGAGTGAGGGATACGGGGTGACGGTGGGAGTGAGGGATATGGGGAGACGGTGGGGGTGAGGGATATGGGGAGATGGTGGGAGTGAGGGATACGGGGAAACGGTGGGATTGATGGATACAGGGAGACGGTGGGAGTGAGGGATACGGGGAGACGGTGGGAGTGAGGGATACGGGGAGGTTGTGGGAGTGAGGGGTACGGGGAGACGGTGGGAGTGAGGGGTACGGGAAGACCGTGGGGGTGAGGGATACGGGGAGGTGGTGGGAGTCAGTGTTACGGGGAAACGGTGGTATTGAGGGATACGGGGAGACGGTGGGAGTGAGGGATACGGGGAGACGGTGGGAGTGAGGGATACGGGGAGGTGGTGGGAGTGAGGGTTACGGGGAGACGGTGGGAGTGAGGGATACGGGGAGACGGTGGGAGTGAGGGATACGGGGAGGTGAGGGGTACGGGGAGACGGTGGGAGTGAGGGTTTCGGGGAGACGGTGGGAGTAAGGGATACGGGGAGACCTTGGGGGTGAGGGATACGGGGAGACGGTGGGAGTGAGGGATACGGGGAGACGGTGGGGGTGAGGGATTCGGGGAGACAGTGGGCGTGAGGGATGCGGGGAGACGGTGGGAGCGAGGAATACGGGGAGATGGTGGGAGTGAGGGATACGGGGAGACGGTGGGAGCGAGGGATACAGGGAGATGGTGGGAGTGAGGGATACAGGGAGATGGTGGGAGTGAGGGATACGGGGAGACAGTGGGAGTGAGGGATATGCGGAGGCGGTGAGAGTGAGGGATATGGGGAGACGGTGTGAGTGAGGGACACAGGGAGACGGTGGGAGTGAGGGATACGGGGATACGGTGGGTGTGAGGGATACGGGGAGACGGTGGGAGTGAGATTTACGGGGAGGCGGTGGGAGTGAGGGATACGGGGAGATGGTCACAGAGAGGGATACGGGGAGACGGTGGGAGCGGCGGATACGGGGTGACGGTGGGAGTGAGGGATACGGGGTGACGGTGGGAGTGAGGGATATGGGGAGACGGTGGGGGTGAGGGATATGGGGAGATGGTGGGAGTGAGGGATACGGGGAAACGGTGGGATTGATGGATACAGGGAGACGGTGGGAGTGAGGGATACGGGGAGACGGTGGGAGTGAGGGATACGGGGAGGTTGTGGGAGTGAGGGGTACGGGGAGACGGTGGGAGTGAGGGTTACGGGGAGGCGGTGGGAGTAAGTGATACGGGGAGACCATGGGGGTGAGGGATACGGGGAGATGGTGTGAGTGAGGGATACGGGGAGACAGTGGGATTGAGGGATACGGGGAGACGGTGGGAGCGAGGAATATGGGGAGATGGTGGGAGTGAGGGATACAGGGAGACGGTGGGAGCGAGGGATACAGGGAGATGGTGGGAGTGAGGGATACAGGGAGATGGTGGGAGTGAGGGATACGGAGAGACGGTGGGAGTGAGGGATATGGGGAGACGGTGAGAGTGAGGGAGACAGGGAGATGGTGGGAGTGAGGGACACGGGGAGACGGTGGGAGTGAGGGATATGAAGAGACGGTGTGAGTGAGGGACACAGGGAGACGGTGGGAGTGAGGGATA
The DNA here is from genome assembly GCF_047496885.1 of Scyliorhinus torazame. NCBI lineage: Eukaryota > Metazoa > Chordata > Chondrichthyes > Carcharhiniformes > Scyliorhinidae > Scyliorhinus > Scyliorhinus torazame. The sequence goes on from NC_092722.1 coordinate 83,077,291, forward strand.
CGTGGATACGGAGGGTGTGAGGGATACGGGGAGACGGTGGGAGTGAGGGATACGGGGTGACGGTAGGAGTGAGGGATACGGGGAGACGTTGGGGGTGAGGAATATGGGGAGATGGTGGGAGTGAGGGATACGGGGAAACGGTGGGATTGAGGGACACGGGGAGACGGTGGGAGTGAGGGATACGGGGAGACGGTGGGAGTGAGGGATATGGGGAGGTTGTGGGAGTGAGGGGTACGGGGAGACGGTGGCAGTGAGGGTTACGGGGAGGCGGTGGGAGTAAGTGATACGGGGAGACAATGGGGGTGACGGATACGGGGAGATGGTGTGAGTGAGTGATACGGGGAGACAGTGGGATTGAGGGATACGGGGAGACGGTGGGAGTGAGGGATACGGGGTGACGGTGGGAGTGAGTGATACGGGGTGACGGTGGGATTGAGGGATACGGTGAGAAGGTGGGAGTGAGGGATATTGGGAGACCGTGGGGGTGAGGGATATGGGGAGATCGTGGGAGTGAGGGATACGGGGAGGTGGTGGGAGTGAGGGGCACGGGGAGACGGTGGGAGTGAGGGATACGGGGAAACGGTGGGATTGAGGGATACGGGGAGACGGTGGGAGTGAGGGATACGGGGAGACGGTGTGAGTGAGGGATACGGGGAGGTTGCGGGAGTGAGGGGTACGGGGAGACGGTGGGAGTGAGGGTTACGGGGAGGCGGTGGGAGTAAGTGATACGTGGAGACCATAGGGGTGAGGGATACGGGGAGATGGTGTGAGTGAGGGATACGGGGAGACAGTGGGATTGAGGGATACGGGGAGACGGTGGGAGTGAGGGATGCGGGGAGACGGAGGGAGCGAGGAATACGGGGAGATGGTGGGAGTGAGGGATACGGGGAGACCGTGGGAGCGAGGGATACAGGGAGATGGTGGGAGTGAGGGATACAGGGAGATGGTGGGAGTGAGGGATACGGAGAGACGGTGGGAGTGAGGGATATGGGGAGACGGTGAGAGTGAGGGAGACAGGGAGACGGTGGGAGTGAGGGACACGGGGAGACGGTGGGAGTGAGGGATATGGGGAGACGGTGTGAGTGAGGGACACAGGGAGACGGTGGGAGTGAGGGATACGGGGATACGGTGGGTGTGAGGGATACAGGGAGACGGTGGGAGTGAGGATTACGGGGAGGCGGTGGGAGTGAGGGATACGGGGAGATGGTGGGAGTGAGGGATACGGAGAGACGGTGGGAGCGGGGGAGAGGGGGAGACGGTGGGAGTGAGGGATACGGGGTGACGGTTGGAGTGAGGGATAAGGGGAGACGGTGGGGGTGAGGGATATGGGGAGATGGTGGGAGTGAGGGATACGGGGAAACGGTGGGATTGAGGGATACGGGGAGACTGTGGGAGTGAGGGATACGGGGAGACGGTGGGAGTGAGGGATACGGGGAGGTTGAGGGAGTGAGGGGTACGGGGAGACGGTGGGAGTGAGGGATACGGGGAAACGGTGGGATTGAGGGATACGGGGAGACGGTGGGAGTGAGGGATACGGGGAGACGGTGGGAGTGAGGGATACGGGGAGGTTGTGGGAGTGAGGGGTACGGGGAGACGGTGGGAGTGAGGGTTACGGGGAGGCGGTGGGAGTAAGTGATACGTGGAGACCATAGGGGTGAGGGATACGGGGAGATGGTGTGAGTGAGGGATACGGGGAGACAGTGGGATTGAGGGATACGGGGAGACGGTGGGAGTGAGGGATGCGGGGAGACGGAGGGAGCGAGGAATACGGGGAGATGGTGGGAGTGAGGGATACGGGGAGACCGTGGGAGCGAGGGATACAGGGAGATGGTGGGAGTGAGGGATACAGGGAGATGGTGGGAGTGAGGGATACGGAGAGACGGTGGGAGTGAGGGATATGGGGAGACGGTGAGAGTGAGGGAGACAGGGAGACAGTGGGAGTGAGGGACACGGGGAGACGGTGGGAGTGAGGGATATGGGGAGATGGTGTGAGTGAGGGACACAGGGAGACGGTGGGAGTGAGGGATACGGGGATACGGTGGGTGTGAGGGATACAGGGAGACGGTGGGAGTGAGGATTACGGGGAGGCGGTGGAGTGAGGGATACGGGGAGATGGTGGGAGTGAGGGATACGGGGAGACGGTGGGAGCGGGGGAGAGGGGGAGACGGTGGGAGTGAGGGATACGGGGTGACGGTTGGAGTGAGGGATAAGGGGAGACGGTGGGGGTGAGGGATATGGGGAGATGGTGGGAGTGAGGGATACGGGGAAACGGTGGGATTGAGGGATACGGGGAGACTGTGGGAGTGAGGGATACGGGGAGACGGTGGGAGTGAGGGATACGGGGAGGTTGAGGGAGTGAGGGGTACGGGGAGACGGTGGGAGTTAGGGTTACGTAGAGGCGGTGGCATTGAGGGATACGGGGAGACGGTGGGAGTGAGGGATGCGGGGAGACAGTGGGAGCGTGGAATACGGGGAGATGGTGGGAGTGAGGGATACGGGGAGACGGTGGGAGCGAGGGATACAGGGAGATGGTGGGAGTGAGGGATACAGGGAGACGGTGGGAGTAAGGGATACGGGGAGACCATGGGGGTGGTGGATACGGGGAGATGGTGTAAGTGAGGGATACGGGGAGACAGTGGGATTGAGGGTACGGGGAGATGGTGGGAGTGAGGGATGCGGGGAGACGGTGGGAGTGAGGAATACGGGGAGATGGTGGGAATGAGAGCTACGGGGAGATGGTGGGAGTGAGGGAGACGGAGAGACGGTGGGAGTGAGTGATACGGGGCGAGTGTGGGAGTGAGGGATACGGGGAGACGGAAGGAGTGAGGGATACGGGGAGACGGTGGGAGTGAGGGAGAAGGGTAGATGGTGGGAGTGAGGGAAACGGGGAAACAATGGGAGTGAGGGATACGGGGAGACAGTTAGAGTGAGGGACACGGGGAGACAGTGAGAGTGAAGGACACGGGGAGACGGTGGGAGCGAGGGACACAGGGAGACGGTGGGAGTGAGGAATATGGGGAGACGGTGGGAGTGAGGGTCACAGAGAGACGGTGGGAGTGAGGGATACGGGGATACGGTGGGAGTGAGGGATACGGGGAGACGGTGGGAGTGAGGGACACGGGAAGACGGTGGGAGTGAGGGATCCGGGGAGACGGTGGGAGTGAGGGATAAGGTGAGACGGTGGGAGTGAGGGACACGAGGATGTGGTGGGAGTGAGGGGTACAAGGAGACGGTGGGAGTGAGGGATACGGGGAGAGGGTGGGAGTGAGGGACAAAGGGAGACGGTGGGAGTGAGGGGAACGGGAAGACCGTGGGGGTGAGGGATACGGGGAGATGGTGGGTGTGAGGAATACGGGGAAACGGTGGGATTGAGGGATACGGGAAGACGGTGGGAGTGAGGGATACGGGGAGACGGTGGGAGTGAGGGATACGGGGAGGCGGTGGGACTGAGTGATACGGGGAGACGGTGGGAGTGAGGGAGAAGGGGAGACTGTGGGAGTGAGGGATACAGGGAGTCGATGGGAGTGAGGGATACGGGGAGACGGTGGGAGTGAGGGATTCGGGGAGACGGTGTGAGTGAGGGATACGTGGAGACAGTGGGATTGAGGGATACGGGGAGACGGTGGGAGTGAGGGATGTGGGGCGACGGTGGGAGTGAGGAATACGGGGAGATGGTGGGAGTGAGAGATATGGGGAGAGGGTGGGAGTGAGGGAGACGGAGAGACGGTCGGAGTGAGGGATGCGGGGAGACGGAGGGAGCGAGGAATACGGGGAGATGGTGGGAGTGAGGGATACGGGGAGACCGTGGGAGCGAGGGATACAGGGAGATGGTGGGAGTGAGGGATTCAGGGAGATGGTGGGAGTGAGGGATACGGAGAGACGGTGGGAGTGAGGGATATGGGGAGACGGTGAGAGTGAGGGAGACAGGGAGACGGTGGGAGTGAGGGACACGGGGAGACGGTGGGAGTGAGGGATATGGGGAGACGGTGTGAGTGAGGGACACAGGGAGACGGTGGGAGTGAGGGATACGGGGATACGGTGGGTGTGAGGGATACAGGGAGACGGTGGGAGTGAGGATTACGGGGAGGCGGTGGGAGTGAGGGATACGGGGAGATGGTGGGAGTGAGGGATACGGGGAGACGGTGGGAGCGGGGGAGAGGGGGAGACGGTGGGAGTGAGGGATACGGGGTGACGGTTGGAGTGAGGGATAAGGGGAGACGGTGGGGGTGAGGGATATGGGGAGATGGTGGGAGTGAGGGATACGGGGAAACGGTGGGATTGAGGGAAATGGGGAGACTGTGGGAGTGAGGGATACGGGGAGACGGTGGGAGTGAGGGATACGGGGAGGTTGAGGGAGTGAGGGGTACGGGGAGACGGTGGGAGTTAGGGTTACGTAGAGGCGGTGGCATTGAGGGATACGGGGAGACGGTGGGAGTGAGGGATGCGGGGAGACAGTGGGAGCGTGGAATACGGGGAGATGGTGGGAGTGAGGGATACGGGGAGACGGTGGGAGCGAGGGATACAGGGAGATGGTGGGAGTGAGGGATACAGGGAGACGGTGGGAGTAAGGGATACGGGGAGACCATGGGGGTGGTGGATACGGGGAGATGGTGTAAGTGAGGGATACGGGGAGACAGTGGGATTGAGGGTACGGGGAGATGGTGGGAGTGAGGGATGCGGGGAGACGGTGGGAGTGAGGAATACGGGGAGATGGTGGGAATGAGAGCTACGGGGAGATGGTGGGAGTGAGGGAGACGGAGAGACGGTGGGAGTGAGTGATACGGGGCGAGTGTGGGAGTGAGGGATACGGGGAGACGGAAGGAGTGAGGGATACGGGGAGACGGTGGGAGTGAGGGAGAAGGGTAGATGGTGGGAGTGAGGGAAACGGGGAAACAATGGGAGTGAGGGATACGGGGAGACAGTTAGAGTGAGGGACACGGGGAGACGGTGAGAGTGAAGGACACGGGGAGACGGTGGGAGCGAGGGACACAGGGAGACGGTGGGAGTGAGGAATATGGGGAGACGGTGGGAGTGAGGGTCACAGAGAGACGGTGGGAGTGAGGGATACGGGGATACGGTGGGAGTGAGGGATACGGGGAGACGGTGGGAATGAGGGATACGGGGAGATGGTGGGAGTGAGGGACACGGGAAGACGGTGGGAGTGAGGGATACGGGGAGACGGTGGGAGTGAGGGATAAGGTGAGACGGTGGGAGTGAGGGACACGAGGATGTGGTGGGAGTGAGGGGTACGAGGAGACGGTGGAAGTGAGGGATACGGGGAGAGGGTGGGAGTGAGGGACAAAGGGAGACGGTGGGAGTGAGGGGTACGGGAAGACCGTGGGGGTGAGGGATACGGGGAGATGGTGGGTGTGAGGAATACGGGGAAACGGTGGGATTGAGGGATACGGGAAGACGGTGGGAGTGAGGGATACGGGGAGACGGTGGGAGTGAGGGATACGGGGAGGCGGTGGGACTGAGTGATACGGGGAGACGGTGGGAGTGAGGGAGAAGGGGAGACTGTGGGAGTGAGGGATACAGGGAGTCGATGGGAGTGAGGGATACGGGGAGACGGTGGGAGTGAGGGATTCGGGGAGACGGTGTGAGTGAGGGATACGTGGAGACAGTGGGATTGAGGGATACGGGGAGACGGTGGGAGTGAGGGATGTGGGGCGACGGTGGGAGTGAGGAATACGGGGAGATGGTGGGAGTGAGAGATATGGGGAGAGGGTGGGAGTGAGGGAGACGGAGAGACGGTCGGAGTGAGTGATACGGGGAGACGGTGGGAGCGAGGGATACAGGGAGACGGTGGGAGTGAGGGATACAGGGAGATGGTGGGAGTGATTGATACGGGGAGACGGTGGGAGTGAGGGATAAGGTGAGACGGTGGGAGTGAGGGATACGGGGAGACGGTGGGAGTGAGGGATACGGGGAGACGGTGGGAGTGAGGGATACGAGGAGGTGGTGGGAGTGAGGGGTACGGGGAGACGGTGGGAATGAGAGATATGGGGAGACGGTGGGAGTGATGGATACGGGGAGACGGTGGGAGTGAGGCTTACGGGGAAATGGTCGGATTGAGGGATACGGGGAGACGGTGGGAGTGAGGGATACGGGGAGACTGTGGGAGTGAGGGATACGGGGAGGTGGTGAGAGTGAGGGGTACGGGGAGACGGTGGGAGGGTTACGGGGAGACGGTGGGAGTGAGGGATATGGGGAGATGGTGGGAGTGAGGCTTACGGGGAAATGGTGGGATTGAGGGATACGGGGAGACGGTGGGAGTGAGGGATACGGGGAGACTGTGGGAGTGAGGGATACGGGGAGGTGGTGAGAGTGAGGGGCACGGGGAGACGGTGGGAGGGTTACGGGGAGACGGTGGGAGTGAGGGATATGGGGAGGCGATTGGAGTGAGGGATACGGGGAGTCGATGGGAGTGAGGGACACGGGGAGAAGGTGGGAGTGAGGTATATGGGGAGACGGTGGGAGTGAGGGACACAGGGAGGCTGTGGGAGTGAGGGATACGGGGATACGGTGGGAGTGAGGGATACGGGGAGATGGTGGGAGTGAGGGATATGAGGAGGTGGTGGGAGTGAGGGGTACGGGGAGACCGTGGGAGTGAGGGATACGGGGAGACGGTGGGAGTGATGGATACAGGGAGACGGTGGGAGTGAGTGGTACGGGAAGACCGTGGGGGTGAGGGATACCGGGAGACGGTGGGAGTGAGGGATTCGGGGAAACGGTGGGATTGAGGGATGCGGGGAGACGGTGGGATTGAGGGATACGGGGAGACGGTGGGAGTGAGGGATATGGGGATGTGGTGGGAGTGAGGGGTACGGGGAGACGGTGGGAGTGAGGGTTACGGGGAGACGGTGGGAGTAAGGGATACGGGGAGACCATGGGGGTGAGGGATACGGGGAGATGGTGAGAGTGAGTGATACGGGGAGACAGTAGGATTGAGGGATACGGGGAGACGGTGGGAGTGAGGGGTACGGGGAGACGGTGGGAGTGAGGGATATGGGGAGACGGTGGGATTGATGGATACGGGGAGACGGTGGGAGTGAGGGGTACGGGAAGACCGTGGGGGTGAGGGATACGGGGAGGTGGTGGGAGTCAGTGTTACGGGGAAACGGTGGTATTGAGGGATACGGGGAGACGGTGGGAGTGAGGGATACGGGGAGACGGTGGGAGTGAGGGATACGGGGAGGTGGTGGGAGTGAGGGTTACGGGGAGACGGTGGGAGTGAGGGATACGGGGAGACGGTGGGAGTGAGGGATACGGGGAGGTCAGAGGTACGGGGAGACGGTGGGAGTGAGGGTTTCGGGGAGACGGTGGGAGTAAGGGATACGGGGAGACCTTGGGGGTGAGGGATACGGGGAGACAGTCGGATTGAGGGATACGGGGAGACGGTGGGAGTGAGGGATGCGGGGAGACGGTGGGAGCGAGGAATACGGGGAAATGGTGGGAGTGAGGGATACGGGGAGACAGTGGGAGTGAGGGATACGGGAGATGGTGGGAGTGAGGGATACGGGGAGACGGTGGGAGCGGGGGATACGGGGAGACGGTGGGAGTGAGGGATACGGGGTGACGGTGGGAGTGAGGGATACCGGGAGACGGTGGGGGTGAGGGATATGGGGAGATGGTGGGAGTGAGGGATACGGGGAAACGGTGGGATTGAGGGATACGGGGAGACGGTGGTAGTGAGGGATACGGGGAGACGGTGGGAGTGAGGGATAACGGGAGGTTGTGGGAGTGAGGGGTACGGGGAGACGGTGGGAGTGAGGTTTACGGGGAGGCGGTGGGAGTAAGCGATACGGGGAGACCATGGGGGTGAGGGATACGGGGAGATGGTGTGAGTGAGGGATACGGGGAGACGGTGGGAGCGGGGGATAGGGGGAGACGGTGGGAGTGAGGGATACGGGGTGACGGTGGGAGTGAGGGATACGGGGAGACGGTGGGGGTGAGGGATACGGGGAGACGGTGGGCGTGAGGGATGCAGGGAGACGGTGGGAGCGAGGAATACGGCGAGATGGTGGGAGTGAGGGATACGGGGAGACGGTGGGAGCGAGGGATACAGGGAGATGGTGGGAGTGAGGGATACAGGGAGATGGTGGGAGTGAGGGATACGGGGAGACAGTGGGAGTGAGGGATACGGGGAGACGGTGGGAGTGAGGGATACGAGGTGACGGTGGGAGTGAGTGATACGGGGTGACGGTGGGATTGAGGGATACGGTGAGAAGGTGGGAGTGAGGGATATTGGGAGACCGTGGGGGTGAGGGATATGGGGAGATCGTGGGAGTGAGGGATACGGGGAGGTGGTGGGAGTGAGGGGCACGGGGAGACGGTGGGAGTGAGGGATACGGGGAAACGGTGGGATTGAGGGATACGGGGAGACTGTGGGAGTGAGGGATACGGGGAGACGGTGGGAGTGAGGGATACGGGGAGGTTGTGGGAGTGAGGGGTACGGGGAGACGGTGGGAGTGAGGGTTACGGGGAGGCGGTGGGAGTAAGTGATACGTGGAGACCATAGGGGTGAGGGATACGGGGAGATGGTGTGAGTGAGGGATACGGGGAGACAGTGGGATTGAGGGATACGGGGAGACGGTGGGAGTGAGGGATGCGGGGAGACGGAGGGAGCGAGGAATACGGGGAGATGGTGGGAGTGAGGGATACGGGGAGACCGTGGGAGCGAGGGATACAGGGAGATGGTGGGAGTGAGGGATACAGGGAGACGGTGGGAGTAAGGGATACGGGGAGACCATGGGGGTGGTGGATACGGGGAGATGGTGTAAGTGAGGGATACGGGGAGACAGTGGGATTGAGGGTACGGGGAGATGGTGGGAGTGAGGGATGCGGGGAGACGGTGGGAGTGAGGAATACGGGGAGATGGTGGGAATGAGAGCTACGGGGAGATGGTGGGAGTGAGGGAGACGGAGAGACGGTGGGAGTGAGTGATACGGGGCGAGTGTGGGAGTGAGGGATACGGGGAGACGGAAGGAGTGAGGGATACGGGGAGACGGTGGGAGTGAGGGAGAAGGGTAGATGGTGGGAGTGAGGGAAACGGGGAAACAATGGGAGTGAGGGATACGGGGAGACAGTTAGAGTGAGGGACACGGGGAGACGGTGAGAGTGAAGGACACGGGGAGACGGTGGGAGCGAGGGACACAGGGAGACGGTGGGAGTGAGGAATATGGGGAGACGGTGGGAGTGAGGGTCACAGAGAGACGGTGGGAGTGAGGGATACGGGGATACGGTGGGAGTGAGGGATACGGGGAGACGGTGGGAATGAGGGATACGGGGAGTTGGTGGGAGTGAGGGACACGGGAAGACGGTGGGAGTGAGGGATACGGGGAGACGGTGGGAGTGAGGGATAAGGTGAGACGGTGGGAGTGAGGGACACGAGGATGTGGTGGGAGTGAGGGGTACGAGGAGACGGTGGGAGTGAGGGATACGGGGAGAGGGTGGGAGTGAGGGACAAAGGGAGACGGTGGGAGTGAGGGGTACGGGAAGACCGTGGGGGTGAGGGATACGGGGAGATGGTGGGTGTGAGGAATACGGGGAAACGGTGGGATTGAGGGATACGGGAAGACGGTGGGAGTGAGGGATACGTGGAGACGGTGGGAGTGAGGGATACGGGGAGGCGGTGGGACTGAGTGATACGGGGAGACGGTGGGAGTGAGGGAGAAGGGGAGACTGTGGGAGTGAGGGATACAGGGAGTCGATGGGAGTGAGGGATACGGGGAGACGGTGGGAGTGAGGGATTCGGGGAGACGGTGTGAGTGAGGGATACGTGGAGACAGTGGGATTGAGGGATACGGGGAGACGGTGGGAGTGAGGGATGTGGGGCGACGGTGGGAGTGAGGAATACGGGGAGATGGTGGGAGTGAGAGATATGGGGAGAGGGTGGGAGTGAGGGAGACGGAGAGACGGTCGGAGTGAGTGATACGGGGAGACGGTGGGAGCGAGGGATACAGGGAGACGGTGGGAGTGAGGGATACAGGGAGATGGTGGGAGTGATTGATACGGGGAGACGGTGGGAGTGAGGGATAAGGTGAGACGGTGGGAGTGAGGGATACGGGGAGACGGTGGGAGTGAGGGATACGGGGAGACGGTGGGAGTGAGGGATACGAGGAGGTGGTGGGAGTGAGGGGTACGGGGAGACGGTGGGAATGAGAGATATGGGGAGACGGTGGGAGTGATGGATACGGGGAGACGGTGGGAGTGAGGCTTACGGGGAAATGGTGGGATTGAGGGATACGGGGAGACGGTGGGAGTGAGGGATACGGGGAGACTGTGGGAGTGAGGGATACGGGGAGGTGGTGAGAGTGAGGGGTACGGGGAGACGGTGGGAGGGTTACGGGGAGACGGTGGGTGTGAGGGATATGGGGAGACGGTGGGAGTGATGGATACAGGAAGACCGTGGGGGTGAGGTATAAGGGGAGATGGTGGGAGTGAGGCTTTCGGGGAAATGGTGGGATTGAGGGATACGGGGAGACGGTGGGAGTGAGGGATACGGGGAGACTGTGGGAGTGAGGGATACGGGGAGGTGGTGAGAGTGAGGGGTACGGGGAGACGGTGGGAGGGTTACGGGGAGACGGTGGGAGTGAGGGATATGGGGAGGCGATTGGAGTGAGGGATACGGGGAGTCGATGGGAGTGAGGGACACGGGGAGAAGGTGGGAGTGAGGTATATGGGGAGACGGTGGGAGTGATGGACACAGGGAGGCTGTGGGAGTGAGGGATACGGGGATACGGTGGGAGTGAGGGATACGGGGAGATGGTGGGAGTGAGGGATACAAGGAGGTGGTGGGAGTGAGGGGTACGGGGAGACCGTGGGAGTGAGGGATACGGGGAGACGGTGGGAGTGATGGATACAGGGAGACGGTGGGAGTGAGTGGTACGGGAAGACCGTGGGGGTGAGGGATACGGGGAGACGGTGGGAGTGAGGGATTCGGGGAAACGGTGGGATTGAGGGATGCGGGGAGACGGTGGGATTGAGGGATACTGGGAGACGGTGGGAGTGAGGGATATGGGGATGTGGTGGGAGTGAGGGGTACGGGGAGACGGTGGGAGTGAGGGTTACGGGGAGACGGTGGGAGTAAGGGGTACGGGGAGACGGTGGGAGTGAGGGGTACGGGGAGACGGTGGGAGTGAGGGATATGGGGAGACGGTGGGATTGATGGATACGGGGAGACGGTGGGAGTGAGGGGTACGGGAAGACCGTGGGGGTTAGGGATACGGGGAGGTGGTGGGAGTCAGTGTTACGGGGAAACGGTGGTATTGAGGGATACGGGGAGACGGTGGGAGTGAGGGATACGGGGAGACGGTGGGAGTGAGGGATACGGGGAGGTGGTGGGAGTGAGGGTTACGGGGAGACGGTGGGAGTGAGGGATACGGGGAGACGGTGGGAGTGAGGGATACGGGGAGGTGAGGGGTACGGGGAGACGGTGGGAGTGAGGGTTTCGGGGAGACGGTGGGAGTAAGGGATACGGGGAGACCTTGGGGGTGAGGGATACGGGGAGACAGTCGGATTGAGGGATACGGGGAGACGGTGGGAGTGAGGGATGCGGGGAGACGGTGGGAGCGAGGAATACGGGGAAATGGTGGGAGTGAGGGATACGGGGAGACAGTGGGAGTGAGGGATACGGGAGATGGTGGGAGTGAGGGATACGGGGAGACGGTGGGAGCGGCGGATACGGGGAGACGGTGGGAGTGAGGGATACGGGGTGACGGTGGGAGTGAGGGATACCGGGAGACGGTGGGGGTGAGGGATATGGGGAGATGGTGGGAGTGAGGGATACGGGGAAACGGTGGGATTGAGGGATACGGGGAGACGGTGGTAGTGAGGGATACGGGGAGACGGTGGGAGTGAGGGATAACGGGAGGTTGAGGGAGTGAGGGGTACGGGGAGACGGTGGGAGTGAGGTTTACGGGGAGGCGGTGGGAGTAAGTGATACGGGGAGACCATGGGGGTGAGGGATACGGGGAGATGGTGTGAGTGAGGGATACGGGGAGACGGTGGGAGCGGGGGATAGGGGGAGACGGTGGGAGTGAGGGATACGGGGTGACGGTGGGAGTGAGGGATACGGGGAGACGGTGGGCGTGAGGGATGCGGGGAGACGGTGGGAGCGAGGAATACGGGGAGATGGTGGGAGTGAGGGATACGGGGAGACGGTGGGAGCGAGGGATACAGGGAGATGGTGGGAGTGAGGGATACAGGGAGATGGTGGGAGTGAGGGATACGGGGAGACAGTGGGAGTGAGGGATATGGGGAGACGGTGAGAGTGAGGGATATGGGGAGACGGTGTGAGTGAGGGACACAGGGAGACGGTGGGAGTGAGGGATACGGGGAGACGGTGGGAGTGAGGGATACGGGGAGACGGTGGGAGTGAGGGATATGGGGAGGTTGTGGGAGTAAGGGGTACGGGGAGACGGTGGCAGTGAGGGTTACGGCGAGGCGGTGGGAGTAAGTGATACGGGGAGACCATGGGGGTGACGGATACGGGGAGATGGTGTGAGTGAGTGATACGGGGAGACAGTGGGATTGAGGGATACGGGGAGACGGTGGGAGTGAGGGATACGGGGTGACGGTGGGAGTGAGTGATACGGGGTGACGGTGGGATTGAGGGATACGGTGAGAAGGTGGGAGTGAGGGATATTGGGAGACCGTGGGGGTGAGGGATATGGGGAGATCGTGGGAGTGAGGGATACGGGGAGGTGGTGGGAGTGAGGGGCATGGGGAGACGGTGGGAGTGAGGGATACGGGGAAACGGTGGGATTGAGGGATACGGGGAGACGGTGGGAGTGAGGGATACGGGGAGACGGTGGGAGTGAGGGATACGGGGAGGTTGTGGGAGTGAGGGGTACGGGGAGACGGTGGGAGTGAGGGTTACGGGGAGGCGGTGGGAGTAAGTGATACGTGGAGACCATAGGGGTGAGGGATACGGGGAGATGGTGTGAGTGAGGGATACGGGGAGACAGTGGGATTGAGGGATACGGGGAGACGGTGGGAGTGAGGGATGCGGGGAGACGGAGGGAGCGAGGAATACGGGGAGATGGTGGGAGTGAGGGATACGGGGAGACCGTGGGAGCGAGGGATACAGGGAGATGGTGGGAGTGAGGGATACAGGGAGATGGTGGGAGTGAGGGATACGGAGAGACGGTGGGAGTGAGGTATATGGGGAGACGGTGAGAGTGAGGGAGACAGGGAGACGGTGGGAGTGAGGGACACGGGGAGACGGTGGGAGTGAGGGATATGGGGAGACGGTGTGAGTGAGGGACACAGGGAGACGGTGGGAGTGAGGGATACGGGGATACGGTGGGTGTGAGGGATACAGGGAGACGGTGGGAGTGAGGATTACGGGGAGGCGGTGGGAGTGAGGGATACGGGGAGATGGTGGGAGTGAGGGATACGGGGAGACGGTGGGAGCGGGGGAGAGGGGGAGACGGTGGGAGTGAGGGATACGGGGTGACGTTTGGAGTGAGGGATAAGGGGAGACGGTTGGGGTGAGGGATATGGGGAGATGGTGGGAGTGAGGGATACGGGGAAACGGTGGGATTGAGGGATACGGGGAGACTGTGGGAGTGAGGGATACGGGGAGACGGTGGGAGTGAGGGATACGGGGAGGTTGAGGGAGTGAGGGGTACGGGGAGACGGTGGGAGTGAGGGATACGGGGAAACGGTGGGATTGAGGGATACGGGGAGACGGTGGGAGTGAGGGATACGGGGAGACGGTGGGAGTGAGGGATACGGGGAGGTTGTGGGAGTGAGGGGTACGGGGAGACGGTGGGTGTGAGGGTTACGGGGAGGCGGTGGGAGTAAGTGATACGTGGAGACCATAGGGGTGAGGGATACGGGGAGATGGTGTGAGTGAGGGATACGGGGAGACAGTGGGATTGAGGGATACGGGGAGACGGTGGGAGTGAGGGATGCGGGGAGACGGAGGGAGCGAGGAATACGGGGAGATGGTGGGAGTGAGGGATATGGGGAGACGGTGGGAGTGAGGGTCACAGGGAGTCGGTGGGAGTGAGGGATATGGGGAGACGGTGGGAGTGAGGGTCACAGGGAGTCGGTGGGAGTGAGGGATACGGGGATACGGTGGGAGTGAGGGATACGGGGAGACGGTGGGAGTGAGGGATACGGGGAGATGGTGGGAGTGAGGGACACGGGGAGACGGTGGGAGCGAGGGATACAGGGAGATGGTGGGAGTGAGGGATACAGGGAGATGGTGGGAGTGAGTGATACGGGGAGACGGTGGGACTGAGGGATAAGCTGAGACGGTGGGAGTCAGGGATACGGGGAGACGGTGGGAGTGAGGGATACGGGGAGACGGTGGGAATGAGGGATACAGGGAGATGGTGGGAGTGAGGGATACGGGGAGACGGTGGGAGTGGAGGATACGGGGAGGCGGTGGGAGTGAGGGATACGGGGAGTCGATGGGAGTGAGGTTTACGGGGAGACGGTGGGAGTGAGGGATACGGGGAGACGGTGGGAGTGAGGGATATGGGGAGACGGTGAGAGTGAGGGAGACAGGGAGACGGTGGGAGTGAGGGACACGGGGAGACGGTGGGAGTGAGGGATATGGGGAGACGGTGTGAGTGAGGGACACAGGGAGACGGTGGGAGTGAGGGATACGGGGAGACCGTGGGAGCGAGGGATACAGGGAGATGGTGGGAGTGAGGGATACAGGGAGATGGTGGGAGTGAGGGATACGGAGAGACGGTGGGAGTGAGGGATATGGGGAGACGGTGAGAGTGAGGGAGACAAGGAGACGGTGGGAGTGAGGGACACGGGGAGACGGTGGGAGTGAGGGACATGGGGAGACGGTGTGAGTGAGGGACACAGGGAGACGGTGGGAGTGAGGGATACGGGGATACGGTGGGTGTGAGGGATACAGGGAGACGGTGGGAGTGAGGATTACGGGGAGGCGGTGGGAGTGAGGGATACGGGGAGATGGTGGGAGTGAGGGATACGGGGAGACGGTGGGAGCGGGGGAGAGGGGGAGACGGTGGGAGTGAGGGATACGGGGTGACGGTTGGAGTGAGGGATAAGGGGAGACGGTGGGGGTGAGGGATATGGGGAGATGGTGGGAGTGAGGGATACGGGGAAACGGTGGGATTGAGGGATACGGGGAGACTGTGGGAGTGAGGGATACGGGGAGACGGTGGGAGTGAGGTATACGGGGAGGTTGAGGGAGTGAGGGGTACGGGGAGACGGTGGGAGTTAGGGTTACGTAGAGGCGGTGGCATTGAGGGATACGGGGAGACGGTGGGAGTGAGGGATGCGGGGAGACAGTGGGAGCGTGGAATACGGGGAGATGGTGGGAGTGAGGGATACGGGGAGACGGTGGGAGCGAGGGATACAGGGAGACGGTGGGAGTAAGGGATACGGGGAGACCATGGGGGTGGTGGATACGGGGAGATGGTGTAAGTGAGGGATACGGGGAGACAGTGGGATTGAGGGTACGGGGAGATGGTGGGAGTGAGGGATGCGGGGAGACGGTGGGAGTGAGGAATACGGGGAGATGGTGGGAATGAGAGCTACGGGGAGATGGTGGGAGTGAGGGAGACGGAGAGACGGTGGGAGTGAGTGATACGGGGCGAGTGTGGGAGTGAGGGATACGGGGAGACGGAAGGAGTGAGGGATACGGGGAGACGGTGGGAGTGAGGGAGAAGGGTAGATGGTGGGAGTGAGGGAAACGGGGAAACAATGGGAGTGAGGGATACGGGGAGACAGTTAGAGTGAGGGACACGGGGAGACGGTGAGAGTGAAGGACACGGGGAGACGGTGGGAGCGAGGGACACAGGGAGATGGTGGGAGTGAGGGTTACGGGGAGGCGGTGGGAGTAAGTGATACGTGGAGACCATAGGGGTGAGGGATACGGGGAGATGGTGTGAGTGAGGGATACGGGGAGACAGTGGGATTGAGGGATACGGGGAGACGGTGGGAGTGAGGGATGCGGGGAGACGGAGGGAGCGAGGAATACGGGGAGATGGTGGGAGTGAGGGATACGGGGAGACCGTGGGAGCGAGGGATACAGGGAGATGGTGGGAGTGAGGGATACAGGGAGATGGTGGGAGTGAGGGATACGGAGAGACGGTGGGAGTGAGGGATATGGGGAGACGGTGAGAGTGAGGGAGACAGGGAGACGGTGGGAGTGAGGGACACGGGGAGACGGTGGGAGTGAGGGATATGGGGAGACGGTGTGAGTGAGGGACACAGGGAGACGGTGGGAGTGAGGGATACGGGGATACGGTGGGTGTGAGGGATACAGCGAGACGGTGGGAGTGAGGATTACGGGGAGGCGGTGGGAGTGAGGGATACGGGGAGATGGTGGGAGTGAGGGATACGGGGAGACGGTGGGAGCGGGGGAGAGGGGGAGACGGTGGGAGTGAGGGATACGGGGTGACGGTTGGAGTGAGGGATAAGGGGAGACGGTGGGGGTGAGGGATATGGGGAGATGGTGGGAGTGAGGGATACGGGGAAACGGTGGGATTGAGGGATACGGGGAGACTGTGGGAGTGAGGGATACGGGGAGACGGTGGGAGTGAGGGATACGGGGAGGTTGAGGGAGTGAGGGGTACGGGGAGACGGTGGGAGTGAGGGATACGGGGAAACGGTGGGATTGAGGGATACGGGGAGACGGTGGGAGTGAGGGATACGGGGAGACGGTGGGAGTGAGGGATACGGGGAGGTTGTGGGAGTGAGGGGTACGGGGAGACGGTGGGTGTGAGGGTTACGGGGAGGCGGTGGGAGTAAGTGATACGTGGAGACCATAGGGGTGAGGGATACGGGGAGATGGTGTGAGTGAGGGATACGGGGAGACAGTGGGATTGAGGGATACGGGGAGACGGTGGGAGTGAGGGATGCGGGGAGACGGAGGGAGCGAGGAATACGGGGAGATGGTGGGAGTGAGGGATATGGGGAGACGGTGGGAGTGAGGGTCACAGGGAGTCGGTGGGAGTGAGGGATATGGGGAGACGGTGGGAGTGAGGGTCACAGGGAGTCGGTGGGAGTGAGGGATACGGGGATACGGTGGGAGTGAGGGATACGGGGAGACGGTGGGAGTGAGGGATACGGGGAGATGGTGGGAGTGAGGGAAACGGGGAGACGGTGGGAGCGAGGGATACAGGGAGATGGTGGGAGTGAGGGATACAGGGAGATGGTGGGAGTGAGTGATACGGGGAGACGGTGGGACTGAGGGATAAGCTGAGACGGTGGGAGTCAGGGATACGGGGAGACGGTGGGAGTGAGGGATACGGGGAGACGGTGGGAATGAGGGATACAGGGAGATGGTGGGAGTGAGGGATACGGGGAGACGGTGGGAGTGGAGGATACGGTGAGGCGGTGGGAGTGAGGGATACGGGGAGTCGATGGGAGTGAGGTTTACGGGGAGACGGTGGGAGTGAGGGATACGGGGAGACGGTGGGAGTGAGGGATATGGGGAGACGGTGAGAGTGAGGGAGACAGGGAGACGGTGGGAGTGAGGGACACGGGGAGACGGTGGGAGTGAGGGATATGGGGAGACGGTGTGAGTGAGGGACACAGGGAGACGGTGGGAGTGAGGGATACGGGGAGACCGTGGGAGCGAGGGATACAGGGAGATGGTGGGAGTGAGGGATACAGGGAGATGGTGGGAGTGAGGGATACGGAGAGACGGTGGGAGTGAGGGATATGGGGAGACGGTGAGAGTGAGGGAGACAAGGAGACGGTGGGAGTGAGGGACACGGGGAGACGGTGGGAGTGAGGGATATGGGGAGACGGTGTGAGTGAGGGACACAGGGAGACGGTGGGAGTGAGGGATACGGGGATACGGCGGGTGTGAGGGATACAGGGAGACGGTGGGAGTGAGGATTACGGGGAGGCGGTGGGAGTGAGGGATACGGGGAGATGGTGGGAGTGCGGGATACGGGGAGACGGTGGGAGCGGGGGAGAGGGGGAGACGGTGGGAGTGAGGGATACGGGGTGACGGTTGGAGTGAGGGATAAGGGGAGACGGTGGGGGTGAGGGATATGGGGAGATGGTGGGAGTGAGGGATACGGGGAAACGGTGGGATTGAGGGATACGGGGAGACTGTGGGAGTGAGGGATACGGGGAGACGGTGGGAGTGAGGGATACGGGGAGGTTGAGGGAGTGAGGGGTACGGGGAGACGGTGGGAGTTAGGGTTACGTAGAGGCGGTGGCATTGAGGGATACGGGGAGACGGTGGGAGTGAGGGATGCGGGGAGACAGTGGGAGCGTGGAATACGGGGAGATGGTGGGAGTGAGGGATACGGGGAGACGGTGGGAGCGAGGGATACAGGGAGATGGTGGGAGTGAGGGATACAGGGAGACGGTGGGAGTAAGGGATACGGGGAGACCATGGGGGTGGTGGATACGGGGAGATGGTGTAAGTGAGGGATACGGGGAGACAGTGGGATTGAGGGTACGGGGAGATGGTGGGAGTGAGGGATGCGGGGAGACGGTGCGAGTGAGGAATACGGGGAGATGGTGGGAATGAGAGCTACGGGGAGATGGTGGGAGTGAGGGAGACGGAGAGACGGTGGGAGTGAGTGATACGGGGCGAGTGTGGGAGTGAGGGATACGGGGAGACGGAAGGAGTGAGGGATACGGGGAGACGGTGGGAGTGAGGGAGAAGGGTAGATGGTGGGAGTGAGGGAAACGGGGAAACAATGGGAGTGAGGGATACGGGGAGACAGTTAGAGTGAGGGACACGGGGAGACGGTGAGAGTGAAGGACACGGGGAGACGGTGGGAGCGAGGGACACAGGGAGATGGTGGGAGTGAGGGTTACGGGGAGGCGGTGGGAGTAAGTGATACGTGGAGACCATAGGGGTGAGGGATACGGGGAGATGGTGTGAGTGAGGGATACGGGGAGACAGTGGGATTGAGGGATACGGGGAGACGGTGGGAGTGAGGGATGCGGGGAGACGGAGGGAGCGAGGAATACGGGGAGATGGTGGGAGTGAGGGATACGGGGAGACCGTGGGAGCGAGGGATACAGGGAGATGGTGGGAGTGAGGGATACAGGGAGATGGTGGGAGTGAGGGATACGGAGAGACGGTGGGAGTGAGGGATATGGGGAGACGGTGAGAGTGAGGGAGACAGGGAGACGGTGGGAGTGAGGGACACGGGGAGACGGTGGGAGTGAGGGATATGGGGAGACGGTGTGAGTGAGGGACACAGGGAGACGGTGGGAGTGAGGGATACGGGGATACGGTGGGTGTGAGGGATACAGGGAGACGGTGGGAGTGAGGATTACGGGGAGGCGGTGGGAGTGAGGGATACGGGGAGATGGTGGGAGTGAGGGATACGAGGGGGGCGGTGGGAGCGGGGGAGAGGGGGAGACGGTGGGAGTGAGGGATACGGGGTGACGGTTGGAGTGAGGGATAAGGGGAGACGGTGGGGGTGAGGGATATGGGGAGATGGTGGGAGTGAATGATACGGGGAAACGGTGGGATTGAGGGATACGGGGAGACTGTGGGAGTGAGGGATACGGGGAGACGGTGGGAGTGAGGGATACGGGGAGGTTGAGGGAGTGAGGGGTACGGGGAGACGGTGGGAGTGAGGGATACGGGGAAACGGTGGGATTGAGGGATACGGGGAGACGGTGGGAGTGAGGGATACGGGGAGACGGTGGGAGTGAGGGATACGGGGAGGTTGTGGGAGTGAGGGGTACGGGGAGACGGTGGGTGTGAGGGTTACGGGGAGGCGGTGGGAGTAAGTGATACGTGGAGACCATAGGGGTGAGGGATACGGGGAGATGGTGTGAGTGAGGGATACGGGGAGACAGTGGGATTGAGGGATACGGGGAGACGGTGGGAGTGAGGGTTGCGGGGAGACGGAGGGAGCGAGGAATACGGGGAGATGGTGGGAGTGAGGGATATGGGGAGACGGTGGGAGTGAGGGTCACAGGGAGTCGGTGGGAGTGAGGGATATGGGGAGACGGTGGGAGTGAGGGTCACAGGGAGTCGGTGGGAGTGAGGGATACGGGGATACGGTGGGAGTGAGGGATACGGGGAGACGGTGGGAGTGAGGGATACGGGGAGATGGTGGGAGTGAGGGACACGGGGAGACGGTGGGAGCGAGGGATACAGGGAGATGGTGGGAGTGAGGGATACAGGGAGATGGTGGGAGTGAGTGATACGGGGAGACGGTGGGACTGAGGGATAAGCTGAGCCGGTGGGAGTCAGGGATACGGGGAGACGGTGGGAGTGAGGGATACGGGGAGACGGTGGGAATGAGGGATACAGGGAGATGGTGGGAGTGAGGGATACGGGGAGACGGTGGGAGTGGAGGATACGGGGAGGCGGTGGGAGTGAGGGATATGGGGAGTCGATGGGAGTGAGGTTTACGGGGAGACGGTGGGAGTGAGGGATACGGGGAGACGGTGGGAGTGAGGGATATGGGGAGACGGTGAGAGTGAGGGAGACAGGGAGACGGTGGGAGTGAGGGACACGGGGAGACGGTGGGAGTGAGGGATATGGGGAGACGGTGTGAGTGAGGGACACAGGGAGACGGTGGGAGTGAGGGATACGGGGAGACCGTGGGAGCGAGGGATACAGGGAGATGGTGGGAGTGAGGGATACAGGGAGATGGTGGGAGTGAGGGATACGGAGAGACGGTGGGAGTGAGGGATATGGGGAGACGGTGAGAGTGAGGGAGACAAGGAGACGGTGGGAGTGAGGGACACGGGGAGACGGTGGGAGTGAGGGATATGGGGAGACGGTGTGAGTGAGGGACACAGGGAGACGGTGGGAGTGAGGGATACGGGGATACGGTGGGTGTGAGGGATACAGGGAGACGGTGGGAGTGAGGATTACGGGGAGGCGGTGGGAGTGAGGGATACGGGGAGATGGTGGGAGTGAGGGATACGGGGAGACGGTGGGAGCGGGGGAGAGGGGGAGACGGTGGGAGTGAGGGATACGGGGTGACGGTTGGAGTGAGGGATACGGGGAGACGGTGGGAGTGAGGGATACAGGGAGGTTGAGGGAGTGAGGGGTACGGGGAGACGGTGGGAGTTAGGGTTACGTAGAGGCGGTGGCATTGAGGGATACGGGGAGACGGTGGGAGTGAGGGATGCGGGGAGACAGTGGGAGCGTGGAATACGGGGAGATGGTGGGAGTGAGGGATACGGGGAGACGGTGGGAGCGAGGGATACAGGGAGATGGTGGGAGTGAGGGATACAGGGAGACGGTGGGAGTAAGGGATACGGGGAGACCATGGGGGTGGTGGATACGGGGAGATGGTGTAAGTGAGGGATACGGGGAGACAGTGGGATTGAGGGTACGGGGAGATGGTGGGAGTGAGGGATGCGGGGAGACGGTGGGAGTGAGGAATACGGGGAGGTGGTGGGAGTGAGGGACACGGGGAGACGGTGGGTGTGAGGGATACGGGGAGACGGTGGGAGTGAGGGATAAGGTGAGACGGTGGGAGTGAGGGATACGGGGAGAGGGTGGGAGTGAGGGACAAAGGGAGACGGTGGGAGTGAGGGGTACGGGAAGACCGTGGGGGTGAGGGATACGGGGAGATGGTGGGTGTGAGGAATACGGGGAAACGGTGGGATTGAGGGATGCGGGAAGACGGTGGGAGTGAGGGATACGGGGAGACGGTGGGAGTGAGGGATACGGGGAGGCGGTGGGACTGAGTGATACGGGGAGACGGTGGGAGTGAGGGAGAAGGGGAGACTGTGGGCGTGAGGGATACGGGGAGTCGATGGGAGTGAGGGATACGGGGAGACGGTGTGAGTGAGGGATACGTGGAGACAGTGGAATTGAGGGATACGGGGAGACGGTGGGAGTGAGGGATGCGGGGCGACGGTGGGAGTGAGGAATACGGGGAGATGGTGGGAGTGAGAGATATGGGGAGAGGGTGGGAGTGAGGGAGACGGAGAGACGGTCGGAGTGAGTGATACGGGGAGACGGTGGGAGCGAGGGATACAGGGAGACGGTGGGAGTGAGGGATACAGGGAGATGGTGGGAGTGATTGATACGGGGAGACGGTGGGAGTGAGGGATAAGGTGAGACGGTGGGAGTGAGGGATACGGGGAGACGGTGGGAGTGAGGGATACGGGGAGACGGTGGGAGTGAGGGATACGAGGAGGTGGTGGGAGTGAGGGGTACGGGGAGACGGTGGGAATGAGAGATATGGGGAGACGGTGGGAGTGAGGGATACGGGGAGACGGTGGGAGTGAGTGGTACGGGAAGACCGTGGGGGTGAGGTATAAGGGGAGATGGTGGGAGTGAGGCTTACGGGGAAATGGTGGGATTGAGGGATACGGGGAGACGGTGGGAGTGAGGGATACGGGGAGACTGTGGGAGTGAGGGATACGGGGAGGTGGTGAGAGTGAGGGGTACGGGGAGACGGTGGGAGGGTTACGGGGAGACGGTGGGAGTGAGGGATACGGGGAGGCGATTGGAGTGAGGGATACGGGGAGTCGATGGGAGTGAGGGACACAGGGAGACGGTGGGAGTGAGGGACACGGGGAGACGGTGGGAGTGAGGTATATGGGGAGACGGTGGGAGTGAGGGACACAGGGAGACTGTGGGAGTGAGGGATACGGGGATACGGTGGGAGTGAGGGATACGGGGAGATGGTGGGAGTGAGGGATACGAGGAGGTGGTGGGAGTGAGGGGTACGGGGAGACCGTGGGAGTGAGGGATACGGGGAGACGGTGGGAGTGATGGATACAGGGAGACGGTGGGAGTGAGTGGTACGGGAAGTCCGTGGGGGTGAGGGATACGGGGAGACGGTGGGAGTGAGGGATGCGGGGAAACGGTGGGATTGAGGGATACGGGGAGACGGTGGGAGTGAGGGATACGGGTAGACGGTGGGAGTGAGGGATATGGGGATGTGGTGGGAGTGAGGGGTACGGCGAGACGGTGGGAGTGAGGGTTACGGGGAGACGGTGGGAGAAAGGGATACGGGGAGACCATGGGGGTGAGGGATACGGGGAGATGGTGAGAGTGAGTGATACGGGGAGACAGTAGGATTGAGGGATACGGGGAGACGGTGGGAGTGAGGGATACGGGGAGACAGTGAGAGTGAAGGACACGGGGTGACGGTGGGAGCGAGGGACACAGGGAGCCGGTGGGAGTGAGGGATATGGGGAGACGGTGGGAGTGAGGGTCAGAGGGAGTCGGTGGGAGTGAGGGATACGGGGATACGGTGGGAGTGAGGGATACGGGGAGACGGTGGGAGTGAGGGATACGGGGAGATGGTGGGAGTGAGGGACACGGGGAGACGGTGGGAGCGAGGGATACAGGGAGATGGTGGGAGTGAGTGATACGGGGAGACGGTGGGACTGAGGGATAAGCTGAGACGGTGGGAGTCAGGGATACGGGGAGACGGTGGGAGTGAGGGATACGGGGAGACGGTGGGAATGAGGGATACAGGGAGATGGTGGGAGTGAGGGATACGGGGAGACGGTGGGAGTGGAGGATACGGGGAGGCGGTGGGAGTGAGGGATACGGGGAGACGGTAGGAGTAAGGTAGAAGGGGAGACTGTGGGAGTGAGGGATACGGGGAGTCGATGGGAGTGAGGTATAAGGGGAGACGGTGGGAGTGAGGGATACGGGGAGACGGTGGGAGTGAGGGATATGGGGAGACGGTGCGAGTGAGGGACACAGGGAGACGGTGGAAGTGAGGGACACGGGGAGACGGTGGGAGTGAGGGATATGGGGAGACGGTGGGAGTGAGGGACACAGGGAGACGGTGGGAGTGAGGGATACGGGGATACGGTGGGTGTGAGGGATACGGGGAGACGGTGGGAGTGAGGATTGCGGGGAGGCGGTGGGAGTGAGGGATACGGGGAGATAGTGGGAGTGAGGGATACGGGGAGACTGTGGGAGCGAGGGATACGGGGAGACGGTGGGAGTGAGGGATACGGGGTAACGGTGGGAGTGAGGGATACGGGGTGACGGTGGGATTGAGGGATACGGTGAGAAAGTGGGAGTGAGGGATATTGGGAGACAGTGGGATTGAGGGATACGGGGAGACGGTGGGTGTGAGGGAAACAGGGAGACCGTGGGGGTGAGGGATATGGGGAGATGGTGGGAGTGAGGGATACGGGGAAACGGTGGGATTCAGGGATACGGGGAGACGGTGGGAGTGAGGGATACGGGGAGACGGTGGGAGTGAAGGATACGGGGAGGTGGTGGGAGTGAGGGGTACGGGGAGACGGTGGGAGTGAGGGTTACGGGGAGGCGGTGGGAGTAAGTGATACGGGGAGACCATGGGAGTGAGGGATACGGGGAGATGCTGTGAGTGAGGGATACGGGGAGACAGTGGGATTGAGGGATACGGGGAGACGTTGGGAGTGAGGAATACGGGGAGATTGTGGGAGTGAGAGATACGGGGAGACGGTGGGAGTGTGGGAGACGGAGAGACGGTGGGAGCGTGTGATACGGGGAGAAGGTGGGAGCGAGGGATACAGGGAGACGGTGGGAGATAGGGATACAGGGAGATGGTGGGAGTGAGGGATACGGGGATACGGTGGGAGTGAGGGATAAGGTGAGACGGTGGGAGTGAGGGATACAGGGAGACGGTGGGAGTGAGGGATACGGGGAGACGGTGGGAGTGAGGGATACAGGGAGATGGTGGGAGTGAGGGTTACGGGGAGACGGTGGGAGTGAGGGACACGGGGAGGCGGTGGGAGTGAGGGATACGGGGAGACGGTGCGAGTGATGGTTACGTGGAGGCGGTGGGAGTAAGTGATACGGGGAGACCATGGGAGTGAGGGATAGGGGGGAGATGCTGTGAGTGAGGGATACGGGGAGACAGTGGGATTGAGGGATACGGGGAGACGTTGGGAGTGAGGAATACGGGGAAATGGTGGGAGTGAGAGATACGGGGAGACGGTGGGAGTGAGGGAGACGGAGAGACGGTGGGAGCGAGTGATACGGGGAGAAGGTGGGAGCGAGGGATACAGGGAGACGGTGGGAGAGAGGGATACAGGGAGATGGTGGGAGTGAGGGATACGGGGAGACGGTGGGAGTGAGGGATAAGGTGAGACGGTGGGAGTGAGGGATACGGGGAGACGGTGGGAGTGAGGGATACGGGGAGACGGTGGGAGTGAGGGATACAGGGAGATGGTGGGAGTGAGGGTTACGGGGAGACGGTGGGAGCGAGGGACACGGGGAGGCGGTGGGAGTGAGGGATACGGGGAGACGGTGGGGGTGAGGGAGAATGGGAGACTGTGGGAGTGAGTGATACGGGGAGTCGATTGGAGTGAAGGATATAGGGGAGACCGTGGGAGTGAGGGATACGGAAGGCGGTGAGAGTGAGGGACACAGGGAGACGGTGGGAGTGAGGGAAACGGGGAGTCGGTGGGAGTGAGGGATATGGGGAGACGGTGGGAGTGAGGGACACAGGGAGACGGTGGGAGTGAGGGATACGGGGATACGGTGGGTGTGAGGGATACGGGGAGACGGTGGGAGTGAGGATTACGGGGAGGCGGTGGGAGTGAGGGATACGGGGAGATAGTGGGAGTGATGGATACGGGGAGACTGTGGGAGCGAGGGATACGGGGAGATGGTGGGAGTGAGGGATACGGGGTGACGGTGGGAATGAGGGATACGGGGTGACGGTGGGATTGAGGGATACGGTGAGAAAGTGGGAGTGAGGGATATTGGGAGACAGTGGGATTGAGGGATAAGGGGAGACGGTGGGTGTGAGTGAAACAGGGAGACCGTGGTGGTGAGGGATATGGGGAGATGGTGGGAGTGAGGGATACGGGGAAAGGGTGGGATTCAGGGATACGGGGAGACGGTGGGAGTGAGGGATACGGGGAGACGGTGGGAGTGAGGGATACGGGGAGGTGGTGGGAGTGAGGGGTACGGCGAGACGGTGGGAGTGAGGGTTACGGGGAGGCGGTGGGAGTAAGTGATACGGGGAGACCATGGGAGTGAGGGATACGGGGAGATGCTGTGAGTGAGGGATACGGGGAGACAGTGGGATTGAGGGATACGGGGAGACGTTGCGAGTGAGGAATACGGGGAGATGGTGGGAGTGAGAGATACGGGGAGACGGTGGGAGTGAGGGATACAGGGCGATGGTGGGAGTGAGGAATACGGGGAGACGGTGGGAGTGAGGGATAAGGTGAGACGGTGGGAGTGAGGGATAAGGGGAGACGGTGGGAGTGAGGAATACAGGGAGATGGTGGGAGTGAGGCTTACGGGGAGACAGTGGGAGTGAGGGACACGGGGAGGCGGTGGGAGTGAGGGATACGGGGAGACGGTGGGGGTGAGGGAGAATGGGAGACGGTGGGAGTGAGTGATACGGGGAGTCGATGGGAGTGAAGGATACGGGGAGACGGTGGGAGTGAGGGATTCGGGGAGACGGTGTGAGTGAGGGATACGTAGAGACAGTGGGATTGAGGGATACGGGGAGACGGTGGGAGTGAGGAATACGGGGAGATGGTGGGAGTGAGAGATATGGGGAGAGGGTGGGAGTGAGGGAGACGGAGAGACGGTCGGAGTGAGTGATACGGGGAGACGGTGGGAGTGAGAGATACAGGGAGATGGTGGGAGTGAGGGATACAGGGAGATGGTGGGAGTGAGGGATACGGAGAGACGGTGGGAGTGAGGGATATGGGGAGACGGTGAGAGTGAGGGAGAAAAGGAGACGGTGGGAGTGAGGGACACGGGGAGACGGTGGGAGTGAGGGATATGGGGAGACGGTGTGAGTGAGGGACACAGGGAGACGGTGGGAGTGAGGGATACGGGGATACGGTGGGTGTGAGGGATACAGGGAGACGGTGGGAGTGAGGATTACGGGGAGGCGGTGGGAGTGAGGGATACGGGGAGATGGTGGGAGTGAGGGATACGGGGAGACGGTGGGAGCGGGGGAGAGGGGGAGACGGTGGGAGTGAGGGATACGGGGTGACGGTTGGAGTGAGGGATAAGGGGAGACGGTGGGGGTGAGGGATATGGGGAGATGGTGGGAGTGAGGGATACGGGGAAACGGTGGGATTGAGGGATACGGGGAGACTGTGGGAGTGAGGGATACGGGGAGACGGTGGGAGTGAGGGATACGGGGAGGTTGAGGGAGTGAGGGGTACGGGGAGACGGTCGGAGTTAGGGTTACGTAGAGGCGGTGGCATTGAGGGATACGGGGAGACGGTGGGAGTGAGGGATGCGGGGAGACAGTGGGAGCGTGGAATACGGGGAGATGGTGGGAGTGAGGGATACGGGCAGACGGTGGGAGCGAGGGATACAGGGAGGTGGTGGGAGTGAGGGATACAGGGAGACGGTGGGAGTAAGGGATACGGGGAGACCATGGGGGTGGTGGATACGGGGAGATGGTGTAAGTGAGGGATACGGGGAGACAGTGGGATTGAGGGTACGGGGAGATGGTGGGAGTGAGGGATGCGGGGAGACGGTGGGAGTGAGGAATACGGGGAGGTGGTGGGAGTGAGGGACACGGGGAGACGGTGGGTGTGAGGGATACGGGGAGGCGGTGGGAGTGAGGGATAAGGTGAGACGGTGGGAGTGAGGGACACGAGGATGTGGTGGGAGTGAGGGGTACGAGGAGACGGTGGGAGTGAGGGATACGGGGAGAGGGTGGGAGTGAGGGACAAAGGGAGACGGTGGGAGTGAGGGGTACGGGAAGACCGTGGGGGTGAGGGATACGGGGAGATGGTGGGTGTGAGGAATACGGGGAAACGGTGGGATTGAGGGATGCGGGAAGACGGTGGGAGTGAGGGATACGGGGAGACGGTGGGAGTGAGGGATACGGGGAGGCGGTGGGACTGAGTGATACGGGGAGACGGTGGGAGTGAGGGAGAAGGGGAGACTGTGGGCGTGAGGGATACGGGGAGTCGATGGGAGTGAGGGATACGGGGAGACGGTGTGAGTGAGGGATACGTGGAGACAGTAGAATTGAGGGATACGGGGAGACGGTGGGAGTGAGGGATGCGGGGCGACGGTGGGAGTGAGGAATACGGGGAGATGGTGGGAGTGAGAGATATGGGGAGAGGGTGGGAGTGAGGGAGACGGAGAGACGGTCGGAGTGAGTGATACGGGGAGACGGTGGGAGCGAGGGATACAGGGAGACGGTGGGAGTGAGGGATACAGGGAGATGGTGGGAGTGATTGATACGGGGAGACGGTGGGAGTGAGGGATAAGGTGAGACGGTGGGAGTGAGGGATACGGGGAGACGGTGGGAGTGAGGGATACGGGGAGACGGTGGGAGTGAGGGATACGAGGAGGTGGTGGGAGTGAGGGGTACGGGGAGACGGTGGGAATGAGAGATATGGGGAGACGGTGGGAGTGAGGGATACGGGGAGACGGTGGGAGTGAGTGGTACGGGAAGACCGTGGGGGTGAGGTATAAGGGGAGATGGTGGGAGTGAGGCTTACGGGGAAATGGTGGGATTGAGGGATACGGGGAGACGGTGGGAGTGAGGGATACGGGGAGACTGTGGGAGTGAGGGATACGGGGAGGTGGTGAGAGTGAGGGGTACGGGGAGACGGTGGGAGGGTTACGGGGAGACGGTGGGAGTGAGGGATACGGGGAGGCGATTGGAGTGAGGGATACGGGGAGTCGATGGGAGTGAGGGACACAGGGAGACGGTGGGAGTGAGGGACACAGGGAGACGGTGGGAGTGAGGTATATGGGGAGACGGTGGGAGTGAGGGACACAGGGAGACTGTGGGAGTGAGGGATACGGGGATACGGTGGGAGTGAGGGATACGGGGAGATGGTGGGAGTGAGGGATACGAGGAGGTGGTGGGAGTGAGGGGTACGGGGAGACCGTGGGAGTGAGGGATACGGGGAGACGGTGGGAGTGATGGATACAGGGAGACGGTGGGAGTGAGTGGTACGGGAAGTCCGTGGGGGTGAGGGATACGGGGAGACGGTGGGAGTGAGGGATGCGGGGAAACGGTGGGATTGAGGGATACGGGGAGACGGTGGGAGTGAGGGATACGGGGAGACGGTGGGAGTGAGGGATATGGGGATGTGGTGGGAGTGAGGGGTACGGCGAGACGGTGGGAGTGAGGGTTACGGGGAGACGGTGGGAGAAAGGGATACGGGGAGACCATGGGGGTGAGGGATACGGGGAGATGGTGAGAGTGAGTGATACGGGGAGACAGTAGGATTGAGGGATACGGGGAGACGGTGGGAGTGAGGGATACGGGGAGACAGTGAGAGTGAAGGACACGGGGTGACGGTGGGAGCGAGGGACACAGGGAGCCGGTGGGAGTGAGGGATATGGGGAGACGGTGGGAGTGAGGGTCACAGGGAGTCGGTGGGAGTGAGGGATACGGGGATACGGTGGGAGTGAGGGATACGGGGAGACGGTGGGAGTGAGGGATACGGGGAGGTGGTGGGAGTGAGGGGTACGGGGAGACGGTGGGAGTGAGGGTTACGGGGAGGCGGTGGGAGTAAGTGATACGGGGAGACCATGGGAGTGAGGGATACGGGGAGATGCTGTGAGTGAGGGATACGGGGAGACAGTGGGATTGAGGGATACGGGGAGACGTTGGGAGTGAGGAATACGGGGAGATTGTGGGAGTGAGAGATACGGGGAGACGGTGGGAGTGTGGGAGACGGAGAGACGGTGGGAGCGAGTGATACGGGGAGAAGGTGGGAGCGAGGGATACAGGGAGACGGTGGGAGATAGGGATACAGGGAGATGGTGGGAGTGAGGGATACGGGGATACGGTGGGAGTGAGGGATAAGGTGAGACGGTGGGAGTGAGGGATACAGGGAGACGGTGGGAGTGAGGGATACGGGGAGACGGTGGGAGTGAGGGATACAGGGAGATGGTGGGAGTGAGGGTTACGGGGAGACGGTGGGAGTGAGGGACACGGGGAGGCGGTGGGAGTGAGGGATACGGGGAGACGGTGCGAGTGAGGGTTACGTGGAGGCGGTGGGAGTAAGTGATACGGGGAGACCATGGGAGTGAGGGATAGGGGGGAGATGCTGTGAGTGAGGGATACGGGGAGACAGTGGGATTGAGGGATACGGGGAGACGTTGGGAGTGAGGAATACGGGGAGATGGTGGGAGTGAGAGATACGGGGAGACGGTGGGAGTGAGGGAGACGGAGAGACGGTGGGAGCGAGTGATACGGGGAGAAGGTGGGAGCGAGGGATACAGGGAGACGGTGGGAGAGAGGGATACAGGGAGATGGTGGGAGTGAGGGATACGGGGAGACGGTGGGAGTGAGGGATAAGGTGAGACGGTGGGAGTGAGGGATACGGGGAGACGGTGGGAGTGAGGGATATGGGGAGACGGTGGGAGTGAGGGATACAGGGAGATGGTGGGAGTGAGGGTTACGGGGAGACGGTGGGAGCGAGGGACACGGGGAGGCGGTGGGAGTGAGGGATACGAGGAGACAGTGGGGGTGAGGGAGAATGGGAGACTGTGGGAGTGAGTGATACGGGGAGTCGATGGGAGTGAAGGATACGGGGAGACCGTGGGAGTGAGGGATACGGAAGGCGGTGAGAGTGAGGGACACAGGGAGACGGTGGGAGTGAGGGAAACGGGGAGTCGGTGGGAGTGAGGGATATGGGGAGACGGTGGGAGTGAGGGACACAGGGAGACGGTGGGAGTGAGGGATACGGGGATACGGTGGGTGTGAGGGATACGGGGAGACGGTGGGAGTGAGGATTACGGGGAGGCGGTGGGAGTGAGGGATACGGGGAGATAGTGGGAGTGATGGATACGGGGAGACTGTGGGAGCGAGGGATACGGGGAGATGGTGGGAGTGAGGGATACGGGGTGACGGTGGGAATGAGGGATACGGGGTGACGGTGGGATTGAGGGATACGGTGAGAAAGTGGGAGTGAGGGATATTGGGAGACAGTGGGATTGAGGGATAAGGGGAGACGGTGGGTGTGAGTGAAACAGGGAGACCGTGGTGGTGAGGGATATGGGGAGATGGTGGGAGTGAGGGATACGGGGAAAGGGTGGGATTCAGGGATACGGGGAGACGGTGGGAGTGAGGGATACGGGGAGACGGTGGGAGTGAGGGATACGGGGAGGTGGTGGGAGTGAGGGGTACGGGGAGCCGGTGGGAGTGAGGGTTACGGGGAGGCGGTGGGAGTAAGTGATACGGGGAGACCATGGGAGTGAGGGATACGGGGAGATGCTGTGAGTGAGGGATACGGGGAGACAGTGGGATTGAGGGATACGGGGAGACGTTGCGAGTGAGGAATACGGGGAGATGGTGGGAGTGAGAGATACGGGGAGACGGTGGGAGTGAGGGATACAGGGAGATGGTGGGAGTGAGGGATACGGGGAGACGGTGGGAGTGAGGGATAAGGTGAGACGGTGGGAGTGAGGGATAAGGGGAGACGGTGGGAGTGAGGAATACAGGGAGATGGTGGGAGTGAGGCTTACGGGGAGACGGTGGGAGTGAGGGACACGGGGAGGCGGTGGGAGTGAGGGATACGGGGAGACGGTGGGGGTGAGGGAGAATGGGAGACGGTGGGAGTGAGTGATACGGGGAGTCGATGGGAGTGAAGGATACGGGGAGACGGTGGGAGTGAGGGATTCGGGGAGACGGTGTGAGTGAGGGATACGTAGAGACAGTGGGATTGAGGGATACGGGGAGACGGTGGGAGTGAGGAATACGGGGAGATGGTGGGAGTGAGAGATATGGGGAGAGGGTGGGAGTGAGGGAGACGGAGAGACGGTCGGAGTGAGTGATACGGGGAGACGGTGGGAGTGAGGGATACAGGGAGACGGTGGGAGTGAGGGATACAGGGAGATGGTGGGAGTGATTGATACGGGGAGACGGTGGGAGTGAGGGATAAGGTGAGACGGTGGGAGTGAGGAATACGGGGAGACGGTGGGAGTGAGGGATACGGAGAGACGGTGGGAGTGAGGGATACAGAGAGATGGTGGGAGTGTGGGATACGGGGAGACGGTGGGGGTTAGGGAGAATGGGAGACGGTGGGAGTCAGGGATACGGGGAGTCGATGGGAGTGAGGGATACGGGGAGACGGTGGGAGGGAGGGATACGGGGAGTCGGTGGGAGTGAGGGATACGGGGAGTCGTTGGAGTGAGGGATACGGGGAGACGGTGGGAGTGAGGGATTCGGGGAGACGGTGTGAGAGAGGGGTACGTGGAGACAGTGGGATTGAGGGATACGGGGAGACGGTGGGAGTGAGGGATGCGGGGCGACGGTGGGAGTGAGGAATACGGGGAGATGGTGGGAGTGATAGATATGGGGAGAGGGTGGGAGTGAGGGAGACGGAGAGACGGTCGGAGTGAGTGATACGGGGAGACGGTGGGAGCGAGGGATACAGGGAGACGGTGGGAGTGAGGGATACAGGGAGATGGTGGGAGTGATTGATACGGGGAGACGGTGGGAGTGAGGGATAAGGTGAGACGGTGGGAGTGAGGGAGACGGAGAGACGGTGGGAGCGAGGGATACAGGGAGACGGTGGGAGTGAGGGATACAGGGAGATGGTGGGAGTGATTGATACGGGGAGACGGTGGGAGTGAGGGATGTGGGGAGACGGTGGGAGTGAGGGATACGGGGAGACGGTGGGAGTGAGGGATACAGAGAGATGGTGGGAGTGTGGGATACGGGGAGACGGTGGGGGTGAGGGATACGGGGAGACGGTGGGAGGGAGGGATACGGGGAGTCGATGGGAGTGAGGGATACGGGGAGACGGTGGGAGGGAGGGATACGGGGAGTCGGTGGGAGTGAGGGATACGGGGAGTCGTTGGAGTGAGGGACATGGGGAGACGGTGGGAGTGAGGGATACGGGGATACGGTGGGAGTGAGGGATACAGGGAGACGGTGGGAGTGAGGGATACGGGGAGACGGTGGGAGTGAGGGTTACGGGGAGACGGTGGGAGTGAGTGATACGGGGAGTCGATGGGAGTGAAGGATCCGGTGAGATGGTGGGATTGAGGGACACGGGGAGACGGTGGGAGTGAGGTATATGGGGAGACGGTGGGAGTGAGGGACACAGGGAGACGGTGGGAGTGAGGGATACGGGGATACGGTGGGAGTGAGGGATACGGGGAGATGGTGGGAGTGAGGGATACGAGGAGGTGGTGGGAGTGAGGGGTACGGGGAGACCGTGGGAGTGAGGGATACGGGGAGATGGTGTGAGTGATGGATACGGGGAGACGGTGGGAGTGAGGGGTACGGGAAGACCGTGGGGGTGAGGGATACGGGGAGACGGTGGGAGTGAGGGATTCGGGGAAACGGTGGGATTGAGGGATACGGGGAGACGGTGGGAGTGAGGGATACGGGGAGACGGTGGGAGTGAGGGATATGGGGATGTGGTGGAAGTGAGGGGTACGGGGAGACGGTGGGAGTGAGGGTTACGGGGAGACGGTGGGAGTAAGGGATACGGGGAGACCATGGGGGTGAGGGATATGGGGAGATGGTGAGAGTGAGTGATACGGGGAGATAGTAGGATTGAGGGATACGGGGAGACGGTGGGAGTGAGGGATGCGGGGAGACGGTGGGAGTGAGGGATACGGTGAGACGGTGGGAGTGAGGGATACAGGGAGATGGTGGGATTGAGGGATACGGGGAGACGGTGGGAGTGAGGGATAAGGTGAGGCGGTGGGAGTGAGGGATACGGGGAGACGGTGGGAGTGAGGGATACAGGGAGATGGTGGGAGTGAGGGTTACGGGGAGACGGTGGGAGTGAGGGACACGGGGAGGCGGTGGGAGTGAGGGATACGGGGAGACGGTGGGGGTGAGGGAGAATGGGAGACGGTGGGAGTGAGTGATACGGGGAGTCGATGGGAGTGAAGGATACGGGGAGACGGTGGGAGTGAGGGATTCGAGGAGACGGTGTGAGTGAGGGATACGTAGAGACAGTGGGATTGAGGGATACGGGGAGACGGTGTGAGTGAGTGATACGTAGAGACAGTGGGATTGAGGGATGCGGGGCGACGGTGGGAGTGAGGAATACGGGGAGATGGTGGGAGTGAGAGATATGGGGAGAGGGTGGGAGTGAGGGAGACGGAGAGACGGTCGGAGTGAGTGATACGGGGAGACGGTGGGATCGAGGGATACAGGGAGACGGTGGGAGTGAGGGATACAGGGAGATGGTGGGAGTGATTGATACGGGGAGACGGTGGGAGTGAGGGATAAGGTGAGACGGTGGGAGTGAGGAATACGGGGAGACGGTGGGAGTGAGGGATACGGGGAGACGGTGGGAGTGAGGGATACAGAGAGATGGTGGGAGTGTGGGATACGGGGAGATGGTGGGAGGGAGGGATACGGGGAGTCGGTGGGAGTGAGGGATACGGGGAGTCGTTGGAGTGAGGGACATGGGGAGACGGTGGGAGTGAGGGACACAGGGAGACGGTGGGAGTGAGGGATACGGAGATACGGTGGGAGTGAGGGATACGGGGAGATGGTGGGAGTGAGGAATAAGGAGAGACGGTGGGAGTGAGGGATACGAGGAGGTGGTGGGAGTGAGGGGTACGGGGAGACGGTGGGAATGAGAGATATGGGGAGACGGTGGGAGTGATGGATACGGGGAGACGGTGGGAGTGAGTGGTACGGGAAGACCTTGGGGGTGAGGTATAAGGGGAGATGGTGGGAGTGAGGCTTCCGGGGAAATGGTGGGATTGAGGGATACGGGGAGACGGTGGGAATGAGGGATACGGGGAGACGGTGGGAGTGAGGGATACGGGGAGGTGGTGAGAGTGAGGGGTACGGGGAGACGGTGGGAGTGAGGGTTACGGGGAGACGGTGGTAGTGAGGGATACGGGGAGGCGATTGGAGTGAGGGATACGGGGAGTCAATGGGAGTGAGGGATACGGGGAGACGGTGGGAGTGAGGGACACAGGGAGACGGTGGGAGTGAGGGACACGGGGAGACGGTGGGAGTGAGGTATATGGGGAGACGGTGGGAGTGAAGGACACAGGGAGACGGTGGGAGTGAGGGATACGGGGATACGGTGGTGTGAGTGAGGGATACGAGGAGGTGGTGGGAGTGAGGGGTACGGGGAGACCGTGGGAGTGAGGGATACGGGTAGACGGTGGGAGTGATGGATACGGGGAGACGGTGGGAGTGAGGGGTACGGGAAGACCGTGGGGGTGTGGGATACGGGGAGACGGTGGGAGTGAGGGATACGGGGAGACGGTGGGAGTGAGGGATATGGGGATGTGGTGGAAGTGAGGGGTACGGGGAGACGGTGGGAGTGAGGGTTACGGGGAGACGGTGGGAGTAAGGGATACGGGGAGACCATGGGGGTGAGGGATACGGGGAGATGGTGAGAGTGAGTGATACGGGGAGACAGTAGGATTGAGGGATACGGAGAGACGGTGGGAGTGAGGGGTACGGCGAGACGGTGGGAGTGAGGGTTACGGGGAGACGGTGGGAGTGAGGGATACGGGGAGTCGATGGGAGTGAGGGATACGGGGAGACGGTGGGAGTGAGAGATACGGGGAGACGGTGGGAGTGAGGTATATGGGGAGACGGTGGGAGTGAGGGACACAGGGAGACGGTGGGAGTGAGGGATACGGGGAGTCGATGGGAGTCAGGGATCCAGGGAGACGGTGGGAGTGAGGGACACGGGGAGACGGTGGGAGTGAGGTATATGGGGAGACGGTGGGAGTGAGGGACACAGGGAGACGGTGGGAGTGAGGGATACGGGGATACGGTGGGAGTGAGGGATACGGGGAGATGGTGGGAGTGAGGGATACGAGGAGGTGGTGGGAGTGAGGGGTACGGGGAGACCGTGGGAGTGAGGGATACGGGGAGATGGTGTGAGTGATGGATACGGGGAGACGGTGGGAGTGAGGGGTACGGGAAGACCGTGGGGGTGAGGGATACGGGGAGACGGTGGGAGTGAGGGATTCGGGGAAACGGTGGGATTGAGTGATACGGGGAGACGGTGGGAGTGAGGGATACGGGGAGACGGTGGGAGTGAGGGATATGGGGATGTGGCGGAAGTGAGGGGTACGGGGAGACGGTGGGAGTCAGGGTTACGGGGAGACGGTGGGAGTAAGGGATACGGGGAGACCATGGGGGTGAGGGATAAGGGGAGATGGTGAGAGTCAGTGATACGGGGAGACAGTAGGATTGAGGGATACGGGGAGACGGTGGGAGTGAGGGATGCGGGGAGACGGTGGGAGTGAGGGATACGGTGAGACGGTGGGAGTGAGGGATACAGGGAGATGGTGGGATTGAGGGATACGGGGAGACGGTGGGAGTGAACGATAAGGTGAGGCGGTGGGAGTGAGGGATACGGGGAGACGGTGGGAGTGAGGGATACAGGGAGATGGTGGGAGTGAGGGTTACGGGGAGACGGTGGGAGTAAGGGACACGGGGAGGCGGTGGGAGTGAGGGATACGGGGAGACGGTGGGGGTGAGGGAGAATGGGAGACGGTGGGAGTGAGTGATACGGGGAGTCGATGGGAGTGAAGGATACGGGGAGACGGTGGGAGTGAGGGATTCGAGGAGACGGTGTGAGTGAGGGATACGTAGAGACAGTGGGATTGAGGGATACGGGGAGACGGTGTGAGTGAGTGATACGTAGAGACAGTGGGATTGAGGGATGCGGGGCGACGGTGGGAGTGAGGAATACGGGGACATGGTGGGAGTGAGAGATATGGGGAGAGGGAGGGAGTGAGGGAGACGGAGAGACGGTCGGAGTGAGTGATACGGGGAGACGGTGGGAGCGAGGGATACAGGGAGACGGTGGGAGTGAGGGATACAGGGAGATGGTGGGAGTGATTGATACGGGGAGACGGTGGGAGTGAGGGATAAGGTGAGACGGTGGGAGTGAGGAATACGGGGAGACGGTGGGAGTGAGGGATACGGGGAGACGGTGGGAGTGAGGGATACAGAGAGATGGTGGGAGTGTGGGATACGGGGAGACGGTGGGAGGGAGGGATACGGGGAGTCGGTGGGAGTGAGGGATACGGGGAGTCGTTGGAGTGAGGGACATGGGGAGACGGTGGGAGTGAGGGACACAGGGAGACGGTGGGAGTGAGGGATACGGAGATACGGTGGGAGTGAGGGATACGGGGAGATGGTGGGAGTGAGGAATAAGGAGAGACGGTGGGAGTGAGGGAGACGAGGAGGTGGTGGGAGTGAGGGGTACGGGGAGACGGTGGGAATGAGAGATATGGGGAGACGGTGGGAGTGATGGATACGGGGAGACGGTGGGAGTGAGTGGTACGGGAAGACCTTGGGGGTGAGGTATAAGGGGAGATGGTGGGAGTGAGGCTTCCGGGGAAATGGTGGGATTGAGGGATACGGGGAGACGGTGGGAGTGAGGGATACGGGGAGACGGTGGGAGTGAGGGATACGGGGAGGTGGTGAGAGTGAGGGGTACGGGGAGACGGTGGGAGTGAGGGTTACGGGGAGACGGTGGGAGTGAGGGATACGGGGAGGCGATTGGAGTGAGGGATACGGGGAGTCAATGGGAGTGAGCGATACGGGGAGACGGTGGGAGTGAGGGACACAGGGAGACGGTGGGAGTGAGGGACACGGGGAGACGGTGGGAGTGAGGTATATGGGGAGACGGTGGGAGTGAGGGACACAGGGAGACGGTGGGAGTGAGGGATACGGGGATACGGTGGTGGGAGTGAGGGATACGAGGAGGTGGTGGGAGTGAGGGGTACGGGGAGACCGTGGGAGTGAGGGATACGGGTAGACGGTGGGAGTGATGGATACGGGGAGACGGTGGGAGTGAGGGGTACGGGAAGACCGTGGGGGTGAGGGATACGGGGAGACGGTGGGAGTGAGGGATACGGGGAGACGGTGGGAGTGAGGGATATGGGGATGTGGTGGAAGTGAGGGGTACGGGGAGACCGTGGGAGTGAGGGATACGGGTAGACGGTGGGAGTGATGGATACGGGGAGACGGTGGGAGTGAGGGGTACGGGAAGACCGTGGGGGTGAGGGATACGGGGAGACGGTGGGAGTAAGGGATACGGGGAGACCATGGGGGTGAGGGATACGGGGAGATGGTGAGAGTGAGTGATACGGGGAGACAGTAGGATTGAGGGATACGGAGAGACGGTGGGAGTGAGGGGTACGGCGAGACGGTGGGAGTGAGGGTTACGGGGAGACGGTGGGAGTGAGGGATACGGGGAGTCGATGGGAGTGAGGGATACGGGGAGACGGTGGGAGTGAGAGATACGGGGAGACGGTGGGAGTGAGGTATATGGGGAGACGGTGGGAGTGAGGGACACAGGGAGACGGTGGGAGTGAGGGATACGGGGAGTCGATGGGAGTCAGGGATCCAGGGAGACGGTGGGAGTGAGGGACACGGGGAGACGGTGGGAGTGAGGTATATGGGGAGACGGTGGGAGTGAGGGACACAGGGAGACGGTGGGAGTGAGGGATACGGGGATACGGTGGGAGTGAGGGATACGGGGAGATGGTGGGAGTGAGGGATACGAGGAGGTGGTGGGAGTGAGGGGTACGGGGAGACCGTGGGAGTGAGGGATACGGGGAGATGGTGTGAGTGATGGATACGGGGAGACGGTGGGAGTGAGGGGTACGGGAAGACCGTGGGGGTGAGGGATACGGGGAGACGGTGGGAGTGAGGGATTCGGGGAAACGGTGGGATTGAGTGATACGGGGAGACGGTGGGAGTGAGGGATACGGGGAGACGGTGGGAGTGAGGGATATGGGGATGTGGCGGAAGTGAGGGGTACGGGGAGACGGTGGGAGTCAGGGTTACGGGGAGACGGTGGGAGTAAGGGATACGGGGAGACCATGGGGGTGAGGGATACGGGGAGATGGTGAGAGTCAGTGATACGGGGAGACAGTAGGATTGAGGGATACGGGGAGACGGTGGGAGTGAGGGATGCGGGGAGACGGTGGGAGTGAGGGATACGGTGAGACGGTGGGAGTGAGGGATACAGGGAGATGGTGGGATTGAGGGATACGGGGAGACGGTGGGAGTGAACGATAAGGTGAGGCGGTGGGAGTGAGGGATACGGGGAGACGGTGGGAGTGAGGGATACAGGGAGATGGTGGGAGTGAGGGTTACGGGGAGACGGTGGGAGTAAGGGACACGGGGAGGCGGTGGGAGTGAGGGATACGGGGAGACGGTGGGGGTGAGGGAGAATGGGAGACGGTGGGAGTGAGTGATACGGGGAGTCGATGGGAGTGAAGGATACGGGGAGACGGTGGGAGTGAGGGATTCGAGGAGACGGTGTGAGTGAGGGATACGTAGAGACAGTGGGATTGAGGGATACGGGGAGACGGTGTGAGTGAGTGATACGTAGAGACAGTGGGATTGAGGGATGCGGGGCGACGGTGGGAGTGAGGAATACGGGGAGATGGTGGGAGTGAGAGATATGGGGAGAGGGAGGGAGTGAGGGAGACGGAGAGACGGTCGGAGTGAGTGATACGGGGAGACGGTGGGAGCGAGGGATACAGGGAGACGGTGGGAGTGAGGGATACAGGGAGATGGTGGGAGTGATTGATACGGGGAGACGGTGGGAGTGAGGGATAAGGTGAGACGGTGGGAGTGAGGAATACGGGGAGACGGTGGGAGTGAGGGATACGGGGAGACGGTGGGAGTGAGGGATACAGAGAGATGGTGGGAGTGTGGGATACGGGGAGACGGTGGGAGGGAGGGATACGGGGAGTCGGTGGGAGTGAGGGATACGGGGAGTCGTTGGAGTGAGGGACATGGGGAGACGGTGGGAGTGAGGGACACAGGGAGACGGTGGGAGTGAGGGATACGGAGATACGGTGGGAGTGAGGGATACGGGGAGATGGTGGGAGTGAGGAATAAGGAGAGACGGTGGGAGTGAGGGAGACGAGGAGGTGGTGGGAGTGAGGGGTACGGGGAGACGGTGGGAATGAGAGATATGGGGAGACGGTGGGAGTGATGGATACGGGGAGACGGTGGGAGTGAGTGGTACGGGAAGACCTTGGGGGTGAGGTATAAGGGGAGATGGTGGGAGTGAGGCTTCCGGGGAAATGGTGGGATTGAGGGATACGGGGAGACGGTGGGAGTGAGGGATACGGGGAGACGGTGGGAGTGAGGGATACGGGGAGGTGGTGAGAGTGAGGGGTACGGGGAGACGGTGGGAGTGAGGGTTACGGGGAGACGGTGGGAGTGAGGGATACGGGGAGGCGATTGGAGTGAGGGATACGGGGAGTCAATGGGAGTGAGGGATACGGGGAGACGGTGGGAGTGAGGGACACAGGGAGACGGTGGGAGTGAGGGACACGGGGAGACGGTGGGAGTGAGGTATATGGGGAGACGGTGGGAGTGAGGGACACAGGGAGACGGTGGGAGTGAGGGATACGGGGATACGGTGGTGGGAGTGAGGGATACGAGGAGGTGGTGGGAGTGAGGGGTACGGGGAGACCGTGGGAGTGAGGGATACGGGTAGACGGTGGGAGTGATGGATACGGGGAGACGGTGGGAGTGAGGGGTACGGGAAGACCGTGGGGGTGAGGGATACGGGGAGACGGTGGGAGTGAGGGATACGGGGAGACGGTGGGAGTGAGGGATATGGGGATGTGGTGGAAGTGAGGGGTACGGGGAGACGGTGGGAGTGAGGGTTACGGGGAGACGGTGGGAGTAAGGGATACGGTGAGACCATGGGGGTGAGGGATACGGGGAGATGGTGAGAGTGAGTGATACGGGGAGACAGTAGGATTGAGGGATACGGAGAGACGGTGGGAGTGAGGGATGCGGGGAGACGGTGGGAGTGAGGGATACGGGGAGACAGTGAGAGTGAGGGGTACGGGGAGATGGTGGGAGTGAGGGTCACAGAGAGACGGTGGGAGTGAGGGATACGGGGATACGGTGGGAGTGAGGGATACGGGGAGACGGTGGGAGTGAGGGATACGGGGAGATGGTGGGAGTGAGGGACACGGGGAGACGGTGGGAGTAAGGGATACGGGGAGACCATGGGGGTGAGGGATACGGGGAGATGGTGAGAGTGAGTGATACGGGGAGACAGTAGGAATGAGGGATACGGGGAGACGGTGGGAGTGAGGGATGCGGGGAGACGGTGGGAGTGAGTGAGAAGGGTAGATGGTGGGAGTGAGGGATACGGGGAGAAGATGGGAGTGAGGGATACGGGGAGACAGTGAGAGTGAAGGACACGGGGAGACGGTGGGAGCGAGGGACACAGGGAGCCGGTGGGAGTGAGGGATATGGGGAGACGGTGGCAGTGAGTGTCACAGGGAGACGGTGGGAGTGAGGGATACGGGGATACGGTGGGAGTGAGGGTACGGGGAGACAGTGGGAGTGAGGGATACGGGGAGATGGTGGGAGTGAGGGACACGGGGAGACGGTGGGAGCGAGGGATACAGGGAGACGGTGGGAGTGAGGGATACAGGGAGATGTTGGGAGTGAGTGATACGGGGAGACGGTGGGACTGAGGGATAAGCTGAGACGGTGGGAGTCAGGGATACGGGGAGACGGTGGGAGTGAGGATTACGGGGAGGCGTTGGGAGTGAGGGATACGGGGAGATAGTGGGAGTGAGGGATACGGGGAGACTGTGGGAGCGAGGGATACGTGGAGACGGTGGGAGTGAGGGATACGGGGTGGCGGTGGGAGTGAGGGATACGGGGTGACGGTGGGATTGAGGGATGCGGGGAGACGGTGGGAGTGAGGGATACGGTGAGACGGTGGGAGTGAGGGATACAGGGAGATGGTGGGATTGAGGGATACGGGGAGACGGTGGGAGTGAGGGATAAGGTGAGGCGGTGGGAGTGAGGGATACGGGGAGACGGTGGGAGTGAGGGATACAGGGAGATGGTGGGAGTGAGGGTTACGGGGAGACGGTGGGAGTGAGGGACACGGGGAGGTGATGGGAGTGAGGGATACGGGGAGACGGTGGGGGTGAGGGAGAATGGGAGACGGTGGGAGTGAGTGATACGGGGAGTCGATGGGAGTGAAGGATACGGGGAGACGGTGGGAGTGAGGGATTCGAGGAAACGGTGTGAGTGAGGGATACGTAGAGACAGTGGGATTGAGGGATACGGGGAGACGGTGTGAGTGAGTGATACGTAGAGACAGTGGGATTGAGGGATGCGGGGCGACGGTGGGAGTGAGGAATACGGGGAGATGGTGGGAGTGAGAGATATGGGGAGAGGGTGGGAGTGAGGGAGACGGAGAGACGGTCGGAGTGAGTGATACGGGGAGACGGTGGGAGCGAGGGATACAGGGAGACGGTGGGAGTGAGGGATGCAGGGAGATGGTGGGAGTGATTGATACGGGGAGACGGTGGGAGTGAGGGATAAGGTGAGACGGTGGGAGTGAGGAATACGGGGAGACGGTTGGAGTGAGGGATACGGGGAGACGGTGGGAGTGAGGGATACAGAGAGATGGTGGGAGTGTGGGATACGGGGAGTCGGTGGGAGTGAGGGATACGGGGAGTCGTTGGAGTGAGGGACATGGGGAGACGGTGGGAGTGAGGGACACAGGGAGACGGTGGGAGTGAGGGATACGGAGATACGGTGGGAGTGAGGGATACGGGGAGATGGTGGGAGTGAGGAATAAGGAGAGACGGTGGGAGTGAGGGATACGAGGAGGTGGTGGGAGTGAGGGGTACGGGGAGACGGTGGGAATGAGAGATATGGGGAGACGGTGGGAGTGATGGATACGGGGAGACGGTGGGAGTGAGTGGTACGGGAAGACCTTGGGGGTGAGGTATAAGGGGAGATGGTGGGAGTGAGGCTTCCGGGGAAATGGTGGGATTGAGGGATACGGGGAGACGGTGGGAGTGAGGGATACGGGGAGACGGTGGGAGTGAGGGATACGGGGAGGTGGTGAGAGTGAGGGTAACGGGGAGACGGTGGGAGTGAGGGTCACGGGGAGACGGTGGGAGTGAGGGGTACGGGGAGGCGATTGGAGTGAGGGATACGGGGAGTCAATGGGAGTGAGGGATACGGGGAGACGGTGGGAGTGAGGGACACAGGGAGACGGTGGGAGTGAGGGACACGGGGAGACGGTGGGAGTGAGGTATATGGGGAGACGGTGGGAGTGAGGGACACAGGGAGACGGTGGGAGTGAGGGATACGGG
This sequence comes from Scyliorhinus torazame, assembly GCF_047496885.1. NCBI lineage: Eukaryota > Metazoa > Chordata > Chondrichthyes > Carcharhiniformes > Scyliorhinidae > Scyliorhinus > Scyliorhinus torazame. Next base: position 83,120,225 of record NC_092722.1, read on the forward strand.
GATACGGTGGTGGGAGTGAGGGATACGAGGAGGTGGTGGGAGTGAGGGGTACGGGGAGACCGTGGGAGTGAGGGATACGGGGAGACGGTGGGAGTGATGGATACGGGGAGACGGTGGGAGTGAGGGGTACGGGAAGACCGTGGGGGTGAGGGATACGGGGAGACGGTGGGAGTGAGGGATACGGGGAGACGGTGGGAGTGAGAGATATGGGGATGTGGTGGAAGTGAGGGGTACGGGGAGACGGTGGGAGTGAGGGTTACGGGGAGACGGTGGGAGTAAGGGATACGGGGAGACCATGGGGGTGAGGGATACGGGGAGATGGTGAGAGTGAGTGATACGGGGAGACAGTAGGATTGAGGGATACGGAGAGACGGTGGGAGTGAGGGATGTGGGGAGACGGTGGGAGTGAGGGATACGGGGAGACAGTGAGAGTGAGGGGTACGGGGAGATGGTGGGAGTCAGGGTCACAGAGAGACGGTGGGAGTGAGGGATACGGGGATACGGTGGGAGTGAGGGATACGGGGAGACGGTGGGAGTGAGGGATACGGGGAGATGGTGGGAGTGAGGGACACGGGGAGACGGTGGGAGTAAGGGATACGGGGAGACCATGGGGGTGAGGGATACGGGGAGATGGTGAGAGTGAGTGATACGGGGAGACAGTAGGAATGAGGGATACGGGGAGACGGTGGGAGTGAGGGATGCGGGGAGACGGTGGGAGTGAGTGAGAAGGGTAGATGGTGGGAGTGAGGGATACGGGGAGAAGATGGGAGTGAGGGATACGGGGAGACAGTGAGAGTGAAGGACACGGGGAGACGGTGGGAGCGAGGGACACAGGGAGCCGGTGGGAGTGAGGGATATGGGGAGACGGTGGCAGTGAGTGTCACAGGGAGACGGTGGGAGTGAGGGATACGGGGATACGGTGGGAGTGAGGGTACGGGGAGACAGTGGGAGTGAGGGATACGGGGAGATGGTGGGAGTGAGGGACACGGGGAGACGGTGGGAGCGAGGGATACAGGGAGACGGTGGGAGTGAGGGATACAGGGAGATGTTGGGAGTGAGTGATACGGGGATACGGTGGGACTGAGGGATAAGCTGAGACGGTGGGAGTCAGGGATACGGGGAGACGGTGGGAGTGAGGATTACGGGGAGGCGTTGGGAGTGAGGGATACGGGGAGATAGTGGGAGTGAGGGATACGGGGAGACTGTGGGAGCGAGGGATACGTGGAGACGGTGGGAGTGAGGGATACGGGGTGGCGGTGGGAGTGAGGGATACGGGGTGACGGTGGGATTGAGGGATACGGTGAGAAAGTGGGAGTGAGGGATATTGGGAGACAGTGGGATTGAGGGATACGGGGAGACGGTGGGTGTAAGGGAAACAGGGAGACCGTGGGGGTGAGGGATACGGGGAAACGGTGGGATTCAGGGATACGGGGAGACGGTGGGAGTGAGGGATACTGGGAACTTTGGGAGTGAGGGATACGGGGAGGTGGTGGGAGTGAGGGGTACGGGGAGACGGTGGGAGTGAGGGTTACGGGGAGGCGGTGGGAGTAAGTGATACGGAGAGACCATGGGAGTGAGGGATACGGGGAGATGCTGTGAGTGAGGGATACGGGGAGACAGTGGGATTGAGGGATACGGGGAGACGTTGGGAGTGAGGAATACGGGGAGATGGTGGGAGTGAGAGATACGGGGAGACGGTGGGAGTGAGGGATACAGGGAGATGGTGGGAGTGAGGGATACGGGGAGACGGTGGGAGTGAGGGATAAGGTGAGACGGTGGGAGTGAGGGATACGGGGAGACGGTGGGAGTGAGGGATACAGGGAGATGGTGGGAGTGAGGGTTACGGGGAGACGGTGGGAGTGAGGGACACGGGGAGGCGGTGGGAGTGAGGGATACGGGGAGACGGTGGGGGTGAGGGAGAATGGGAGACGGTGGGAGTGAGTGATACGGGGAGACGGTGGGAGTGAGGGATACGGGGTGACGGTGGGATTGAGGGATACGGTGAGAAAGTGGGAGTGAGGGATATTGGGAGACAGTGGGATTGAGGGATACGGGGAGACGGTGGGAGTGAGGGATACGGGGAGACGGTGGGGGTGAGGGAGAATGGGAGACGGTGGGAGTGAAGGATACGGGGAGACGGTGGGAGTGAGGGATACGGGGTGACGGTGGGATTGAGGGATACGGTGAGAAAGTGGGAGTGAGGGATATTGGGAGACAGTGGGATTGAGGGATACGGGGAGACGGTGGGTGTAAGGGAAACAGGGAGACCGTGGGGGTGAGGGATATGGGGAGATGGTGGGAGTGAGGGATACGGAGAAACGGTGGGATTCAGGGATACGGGGAGACGGTGGGAGTGAGGGATACGGGGAGACTTTGGGAGTGAGGGATACGGGGAGGTGGTGGGAGTGAGGGGTACGGGGAGACGGTGGGAGTGAGGGTTACGGGGAGGCGGTGGGAGTAAGTGATACGGGGAGACCATGGGAGTGAGGGATACGGGGAGATGCTGTGAGTGAGGGATACGGGGAGACAGTGGGATTGAGGGATACGGGGAGACGTTGGGAGTGAGGAATACGGGGAGTTGGTGGGAGTGAGAGATACGGGGAGACGGTGGGAGTGAGGGATACAGGGAGATGGTGGGAGTGAGGGATACGGGGAGACGGTGGGAGTGAGGGATAAGGTGAGACGGTGGGAGTGAGGGATACGGGGAGACGGTGGGAGTGAGGGATACAGGGAGATGGTGGGAGTGAGGGTTACGGGGAGACGGTGGGAGTGAGGGACACGGGGAGGCGGTGGGAGTGAGGGATACGGGGATACGGTGGGGGTGAGGGAGAATGGGAGACGGTGGGAGTGAGTGATACGGGGAGTCGATGGGAGTGAAGGATACGGGGAGACGGTGGGAGTGAGGGATACGGGGAGACGGTGCGAGTGAGGGATACGGGGAGACGGTGGGAGTGAGGGATACGTGGAGACGGTGGGGGTGAGGGAGAATGGGAGACGGTGGGAGTGAGTGATACGGGGAGTCGATGGGAGTGAAGGATACGGGGAGACGGTGGGAGTGAGGGAGAAGGGGAGACTGTGGGAGTGAGGGATACGGCGATACGGTGGGAGTGAGGGATACGGGGAGACGGTGGGAGTGAGGGATACGGGGAGACGGTGGGAGTGAGGGATTCGGGGAGACGGTGTGAGTGAGGGATACGTGGAGACAGTGGGATTGAGGGATACGGGGAGACGGTGGGAGTGAGGGATGCGGGGCGACGGTGGGAGTGAGGAATACGGGGAGATGGTGGGAGTGAGGGATAAGGTGAGACGGTGGGAGTGAGGGATACGGGGAGACGGTGGGGGTTAGGGAGAATGGGAGACGGTGGGAGTCAGGGATACGGGGAGATGGTGGGAGTGATTGATACGGGGAGACGGTGGGAGTGAGGGATACGGGGAGACGGGGGGGAGTGAGGGATACAGGTAGATGGTGGGAGTGAGGGATACGGGGAGACGGTGGGAGTGAGGGATACGGGGAGACGGTGGGGGTTAGGGAGAATGGGAGACGGTGGGAGTGAGGGATACGGGGAGACGGTGGGAGTGAGGGATGCGGGGCGATAGTGGGAGTGAGGAATACGGGGAGATGGTGGGAGTGAGAGATATGGGGAGACGGTGGGAGTGAGGGAGACGGAGAGACGGTCGGAGTGAGTGATACGGGGAGACGGTGGGAGCGAGGGATACAGGGAGACGGTGGGGGTGAGGGAGAATGGGAGATGGTGGGAGTCAGGGATACGGGGAGATGGTGGGAGTGATTGATACAGGGAGACGGTGGGAGTGAGGGATAAGGTGAGACGGTGGGAGTGAGGAATACGGGGAGACGGTGGGAGTGAGGGATACGGGGAGACGGTGGGAGTGAGGGATACAGAGAGATGGTGGGAGTGTGGGATACGGGGAGACGGTGGGAGTGAGGGAGAATGGGAGACGGTGGGAGTCAGGGATACGGGGAGTCGATGGGAGTGAGGGATACGGGGAGACGGTGGGAGGGAGGGATACGGGGAGTCGGTGGGAGTGAGGGATACGGGGAGTCGTTGGAGTGAGGGACATGGGGAGACGGTGGGAGTGAGGGACACAGGGAGACGGTGGGAGTGAGGGATACGGGGATACGGTGGGAGTGAGGGATACGGGGAGATGGTGGGAGTGAGGAATAAGGAGAGACGGTGGGAGTGAGGGATACGAGGAGGTGGTGGGAGTGAGGGGTACGGGGAGACGGTGGGAATGAGAGATATGGGGAGACGGTGGGAGTGATGGATACGGGGAGACGGTGGGAGTGAGTGGTACGGGAAGACCGTGGGGGTGAGGTATAAGGGGAGATGGTGGGAGTGAGGCTTACGGGGAAATGGTGGGATTGAGGGATACGGGAAGACGGTGGGAGTGAGGGATACGGGGAGACGGTGGGAGTGAGGGATACGGGGAGGTGGTGAGAGTGAGGGGTACGGGGAGACGGTGGGAGTGAGGGATACGGGGAGACGGTGGGAGTGAGGGATACGGGGAGGCGATTGGAGTGAGGGATACGGGGAGTCAATGGGAGTGAGGGATACGGGGAGACGGTGGGAGTGAGGGACACAGGGAGATGGTGGGAGTGAGGGACACGGGGAGACGGTGGGAGTGAGGGATACGAGGACGTGCTGGGAGTGAGGGGTACGGGGAGACCGTGGGAGTGAGGGATACGGGGAGACGGTGGAAGTGATGGATACGGGGAGAAGGTGGGAGTTAGGGGTACGGGAAGACCGTGGGGGTGAGGGATACGGGGAGATGGTGGGAGTGAGGGATACGAGGAGATGGTGGGAGTGAGGGGTACGGGGAGACGGTGGGAGTGAGGGGTACGGGGAGACGGTGGGAGTGAGGGATACGGGGAGATGGTGAGAGTGAGTGATACGGGGAGACAGTAGGATTGAGGGATACGGGGAGACGGTGGGAGTGAGGGATACGGTGAGACGGCGGGAGTGAGAGATACGGGGAGACGGAGGGAGCGAGGGACACAGGGAGCCGGTGGGAGTGAGGGATATGGGGGGACGGAGGGAGTGAGGGATACAGGGAGACGGAGGGAGTGAGGGATACGGGGAGACGGTGGGAGCGAGGGACACAGGGAGCCGGAGGGAGTGAGGGATATGGGGAGACGGTGGGAGTGAGGAATAGGGGGGGACGGAGGGAGTGAGGGATACAGGGAGACTGTGGGAGTGAGGGAGAAGGGTAGATGGTGGGAGTGAGGGATACGGGGAGACGATGGGAGTGAGGGACACAGGGAGCCGGTGGGAGTGAGGGACACAGGGAGCCGGTGGGAGTGAGGGATATGGGGAGACGGTGGGAGTGAGGGTCACAGGGAGACGGTGGGAGTGAGGGATACGGGGATACGGTGGGAGTGAGGGTACGGGGAGACGGTGGGAGTGAGGAATACGGGGAGATGGTGGGAGTGAGAGATACGGGGAGAGGTGGGAGTGAGGGATACAGGGAGATGGTGGGAGTGAGGGATACAGGGAGATGGTGGGAGTGAGGGATACGGGGAGTCGTTGGAGTGAGGGACATGGGGAGACGGTGGGAGTCAGGGATACGGGGAGACGGTGGGAGTGAGGGATACGGGGAGACGGTGGGAGTGAGGGATACGGGGAGTCGTTGGAGTGAGGGACATGGGGAGACGGTGGGAGTGAGGGACACAGGGAGACGGTGGGAGTGAGGGATACGGGAAGACGGTGGGAGTGAGGGATACGGGGAGACGGAGGGAATGAGAGATATGGGGAGACGGTGGGAGTGATGGATACGGGGAGACGGTGGGAGTGAGGGATACAGGGAGGTGGTGAGAGTGAGGGATACGGGGAGTAGATGGGAGTGAGGGATACGGGGAGACGGTGGGAGTGAGGGATATGGGGAGATGGTGGGAGTGAGGGATATGGGGAGACGGTGGGAGTGAGGGTCACAGGGAGACGGTGGGAGTGAGGGACACAGGGAGACGGTGGGAGTGAGGGACACGGGGAGACGGTGGGAGTGAGGGATATGGGGAGACGGTGGGAGTGAGGGTCACAGGGAGACGGTGGGAGTGAGGGATACGGGGATACGGTGGGAGTGAGGGTACGGGGAGACGGTGGGAGTGAGGAATACGGGGAGATGGTGGGAGTGAGAGATACGGGGAGAGGTGGGAGTGAGGGATACAGGGAGATGGTGGGAGTGAGGGATACAGGGAGATGGTGGGAGTGATTGATACGGGGAGACGGTGGGAGTGAGGGATAAGGTGAGACGGTGGGAGTGAGGAATACGGGGAGACGGTGGGAGTGAGGGATACGGGGCGACGGTGGGAGTGAGGGATAAGGTGAGACGGTGGGAGTGAGGAATACGGGGAGACGGTGGGAGTGAGGGATACAGAGAGATGGTGGGAGTGTGGGATACGGGGAGACGGTGGGAGTGAGGGATACAGAGAGATGGTGGGTGTGTGGGATACGGGGAGACGGTGGGGAATAGGGAGAATGGGAGACGGTGGGAGTCAGGGATACGGGGAGTCGATGGGAGTGAGGGATACGGGGAGACGGTGGGAGTGAGGGATACGGGGAGTCGTTGGAGTGAGGGACATGGGGAGACGGTGGGAGTGAGGGACACAGGGAGACGGTGGGAGTGAGGGATACGGGGAGACGGTGGGAGTGAGGGGTACGGGGAGACGGAGGGAATGAGAGATATGGGGAGACGGTGGGAGTGATGGATACGGGAAGACGGTGGGAGTGAGGGATACGGGGAGGTGGTGAGAGTGAGGGGTACGGGGAGACGGTGGGAGTGAGGGGTACGGGGAGACGGTGGGAGTGAGGGATACGGGGGGACGGTGGGAGTGAGAGACACAGGGAGACGGTGGGAGTGAGGGACACGGGGAGACGGTGGGAGTGAGGTATATGGGGAGACGGTGGGAGTGAGGGACACAGGGAGACGGTGGGAGTGAGGGATACGGGGATACGGTGGGAGTGAGGGATACGGGGAGATGGTGGGAGTGAGGGATACGAGGAGGTGGTGGGAGTGAGGGGTACGGGGAGACCGTGGGAGTGAAGGACACGGGGAGACGGTGGGAGCGAGGGACACAGGGAGACGGTGGGAGTGAGGAATATGGGGAGACGGTGGGAGTGAGGGTCACAGAGAGACGGTGGGAGTGAGGGATACGGGGATACGGTGGGAGTGAGGGATACGGGGAGACGGTGGGAGTGAGGGATACGGGGAGATGGTGGGAGTGAGGGACACGGGGAGACGGTGGGAGCGAGGGATACAGGGAGACGGTGGGAGTGAGGGACACAGGGAGATGGTGGGATTGAGTGATACGGGGAGACGGTGGGACTGAGGGATAATCTGAGACGGTGGGAGTCAGGGATACGGGGAGACGGTGTGAGTGAGGGATACGGGGAGACGGTGGGAATGAGGGATACAGGGAGATGGTGGGAGTGAGGGATACGGGGAGACGGTGGGAGTGGAGGATACGGGGAGGCGGTGGGAGTAAGGGATACGGGGAGACGGTAGGAGTAAGGGAGAAGGGGAGACTGTGGGAGTGAGGGATACGGGGAGTCGATGGGAGTGAGCGATATGGGGAGACGGTGCGAGTGAGGGACACAGGGAGACGGTGGAAGTGAGGGACACGGGGAGACGGTGGGAGTGAGGGATATGGGGAGACGGTGGGAGTGAGGGACACAGGGAGACGGTGGGAGTGAGGGATACGGGGATACGGTGGGTGTGAGGGATACGGGGAGACGGTGGGAGTGAGGATTACGGGGAGGCAGTGGGAGTGAGGGATACGGGGAGACTGTGGGAGCGAGCGATACGGGGAGACGGTGGGAGTGAGGGATACGGGGTGACGGTGGGAGTGAGGGATACGGGGTGACGGTGGGATTGAAGGATACGGTGAGAAAGTGGGAGTGAGGGATATTGGGAGACAGTGGGATTGAGGCATACGGGGAGACGGTGGGTGTGAGGGAAACAGGGAGACCGTGGGGGTGAGGGATATACGGAAATGGTGGGAGTGAGGGATACGGGGAAACGGTGGGATTCAGGGATACGGGGAGACGGTGGGAGTGAGGGATACGGGGAGACGGTGGGAGTGAGGGATACGGGGAGGTGGTGGGAGTGAGGGGTACGGGGAGACGGTGGCAGTGAGGGTTACGGGGAGGCGGTGATTGTAAGTGATACGGGGAGACCATGGGAATGAGGGATACGGGGAGATGCTGTGAGTGAGGGATACGGGGAGACAGTGGGATTGAGGGATACGGGGAGACGTTGGGAGTGAGGAATACGGGGAGATGGTGGGAGTGAGAGATACGGGGAGACGGTGGGAGTGAGGGATACAGGGAGATGGTGGGAGTGAGGGATACGGGGAGACGGTGGGAGTGAGGGATAAGGTGAGACGGTGGGAGTGAGGGATACGGGGAGACGGTGGGAGTGAGAGATACAGGGAGATGGTGGGAGTGAGGGTTACGGGGAGACGGTGGGAGTGAGGGACACGGGGAGGCGGTGGGAGTGAGGGATACGGGGAGACGGTGATGGTGATGGAGAATGGGAGACGGTGGGAGTGAGTGATACGGGGAGTCGATGGGAGTGAAGGATACGGGGAGACCGTGGGAGGGAGGGATACGGGGAGACGGTGAGAGTGAGGGACACAGGGAGACGGTGGGAGTGAGGGACACGGGGAGTCGGTGGGAGTGAGGGATATGGGGAGACGGTGGGAGTGAGGGACACAGGGAGACGGTGGGAGTGAGGGATACGGGGATACGGTGGGAGTGAGGGATACGGGGAGACGGTGGGAGTGAGGGATACGAGGAGGTGGTGCGAGTGAGGGGTACGGGGAGACGGTGGGAGTGAGGGATATGGGGAGACGGTGGGAGTGAGGGGTACGGGAAGACCGTGGGGGTGAGGGATACGGGGAGGTGGTGGGAGTCAGGGTTAGGGGAAACGGTGGTATTGAGGGATACGGGGTGATGGTGGGAGTGAGGGATACGGGGAGACGGTGGGAGTGAGGGATACGGGGAGGTGGTGGGAGTGAGGGTTACAGGGAGACGGTGGGAGTGAGGGATACGGGGAGACGGTGGGAGTGAGGAATACGGGGAGGTGGTGGGAGTGAGGGGTACGGGGAGACGGTGGGAGTGAGGGTTTCGGGGCGACGGTGGGAGTAAGGGATACGGGGAGACCATGGGGGTGAGGGATACGGGGAGATGGTGAGAGTGAGTGATACGGGGAGACAGTAGGATTGAGGGATACGGGGAGACGGTGGGAGTGAGGGATACGGTGAGACGGCGGGAGTGAGAGATACGGGGAGACGGAGGGAGCGAGGGACACAGGGAGCCGGTGGGAGTGAGGGATATGGGGAGACGGTGGGAGTGAGGAATAGGGGGGGACGGAGGGAGTGAGGGATACAGGGAGACGGAGGGAGTGAGGGATACGGGGAGACGGTGGGAGCGAGGGACACAGGGAGCCGGTGGGAGTGAGGGATATGGGGAGACGGTGGGAGTGAGGAATAGGGGGGGACGGAGGGAGTGAGGGATACAGGGAGACGGTGGGAGTGAGGGAGAAGGGTAGATGGTGGGAGTGAGGGATACGGGGAGACGATGGGAGTGAGGGACACAGGGAGCCGGTGGGAGTGAGGGACACAGGGAGCCGGTGGGAGTGAGGGATATGGGGAGACGGTGGGAGTGAGGGTCACAGGGAGACGGTGGGAGTGAGGAATACGGGGAGATGGTGGGAGTGAGAGATACGGGGAGAGGTGGGAGTGAGGGATACAGGGAGATGGTGGGAGTGAGGGATACAGGGAGATGGTGGGAGTGAGGGATACGGGGAGTCGTTGGAGTGAGGGACATGGGGAGACGGTGGGAGTCAGGGATACGGGGAGACGGTGGGAGTGAGGGATACGGGGAGACGGTGGGAGTGAGGGATACGGGGAGTCGTTGGAGTGAGGGACATGGGGAGACGGTGGGAGTGAGGGACACAGGGAGACGGTGGGAGTGAGGGATACGGGTAAACGGTGGGAGTGAGGGATACGTGGAGACGGAAGGAATGAGAGATATGGGGAGACGGTGGGAGTGATGGATACGGGGAGACGGTGGGAGTGAGGGATACGGGGAGGTGGTGAGAGTGAGGGATACGGGGAGTCGATGGGAGTGAGGGATACGGGGAGACGGTGGGAGTGAGGGATATGGGGAGATGGTGGGAGTGAGGGACACGGGGAGACGGTGGGAGTGAGGGATATGGGGAGACGGTGGGAGTGAGGGTCACAGGGAGACGGTGGGAGTGAGGGATACGGGGATACGGTGGGAGTGAGGGTACGGGGAGACGGTGGGAGTGAGGAATATGGGGAGATGGTGGGAGTGAGAGATACGGGGAGAGGTGGGAGTGAGGGATACAGGGAGATGGTGGGAGTGAGGGATACAGGGAGATGGTGGGAGTGATTGATACGGGGAGACGGTGGGAGTGAGGGATAAGGTGAGACGGTGGGAGTGAGGAATACGGGGAGACGGTGGGAGTGAGGGATACGGGGCGACGGTGGGAGTGAGGGATAAGGTGAGACGGTGGGAGTGAGGAATACGGGGAGACTGTGGGAGTGAGGGATACAGAGAGATGGTGGGAGTGTGGGATACGGGGAGACGGTGGGAGTGAGGGATACAGAGAGATGGTGGGAGTGTGGGATACGGGGAGACGGTGGGGGTTAGGGAGAATGGGAGACGGTGGGAGTCAGGGATACGGGGAGTCGATGGGAGTGAGGGATACGGGGAGACGGTGGGAGTGAGGGATACGGGGAGTCGTTGGAGTGAGGGACATGGGGAGACGGTGGGAGTGAGGGACACAGGGAGACGGTGGGAGTGAGGGATACGGGGAGACGGTGGGAGTGAGGGGTACGGGGAGACGGAGGGAATGAGAGATATGGGGAGACGGTGGGAGTGATGGATACGGGGAGACGGTGGGAGTGAGGGATACGGGGAGATGGTGAGAGTGAGGGGTACGGGGAGACGGTGGGAGTGAGGGGTACGGGGAGACGGTGGGAGTGAGGGATACGGGGGGACGGTGGGAGTGAGAGACACAGGGAGACGGTGGGAGTGAGGGACACGGGGAGACGGTGGGAGCGAGGTATACGGGGAGACGGTGGGAGTGAGGGACACAGGGAGACGGTGGGAGTGAGGGATACGGGGATACGGTGGGAGTGAGGGATACGGGGAGATGGTGGGAGTGAGGGATACGAGGAGGTGGTGGGAGTGAGGGGTACGGGGAGACCGTGGGAGTGAAGGACACGGGGAGACGGTGGGAGCGAGGGACACAGGGAGACGGTGGGAGTGAGGAATATGGGGAGACGGTGGGAGTGAGGGTCACAGAGAGACGGTGGGAGTGAGGGATACGGGGATACGGTGGGAGTGAGGGATACGGGGAGATGGTGGGAGTGAGGGACACGGGGAGACGGTGGGAGCGAGGGATACAGGGAGACGGTGGGAGTGAGGGATACAGGGAGATGGTGGGAGTGAGTGATACGGGGAGACGGTGGGACTGAGGGATAAGCTGAGACGGTGGGAGTCAGGGATACGGGGAGACGGTGTGAGTGAGGGATACGGGGAGACGGTGGGAATGAGGGATACAGGGAGATGGTGGGAGTGAGGGATACGGGGAGACGGTGGGAGTGGAGGATACGGGGAGGCGGTGGGAGTGAGGGATACGGGGAGACGGTAGGAGTAAGGGAGAAGGGGAGACTGTGGGAGTGAGGGATACGGGGAGTCGATGGGAGTGAGGTATACGGGGAGACGGTGGGAGTGAGCGATATGGGGAGACGGTGCGAGTGAGGGACACAGGGAGACGGTGGAAGTGAGGGACACGGGGAGACGGTGGGAGTGAGGGATATGGGGAGACGGTGGGAGTGAGGGACACAGGGAGACGGTGGGAGTGAGGGATACGGGGATACGGTGGGTGTGAGGGATACGGGGAGACGGTGGGAGTGAGGATTACGGGGAGGCAGTGGGAGTGAGGGATACGGGGAGACTGTGGGAGCGAGGGATACGGGGAGACGGTGGGAGTGAGGGATACGGGGTGACGGTGGGAGTGAGGGATACGGGGTGATGGTGGGATTGAAGGATACGGTGAGAAAGTGGGAGTGAGGGATATTGGGAGACAGTGGGATTGAGGCATACGGGGAGACGGTGGGTGTGAGGGAAACAGGGAGACCGTGGGGGTGAGGGATATACGGAGATGGTGGGAGTGAGGGATACGGGGAAACGGTGGGATTCAGGGATACGGGGAGACGGTGGGAGTGAGGGATACGGGGAGACGGTGGGAGTGAGGGATACGGGGAGGTGGTGGGAGTGAGGGGTACGGGGAGACGGTGGGAGTGAGGGTTACGGGGAGGCGGTGGGAGTAAGTGATACGGGGAGACCATGGGAGTGAGGGATACGGGGAGATGCTGTGAGTGAGGGATACGGGGAGACAGTGGGATTGAGGGATAAGCTGAGACGGTGGGAGTCAGGGATACGGGGAGACGGTGTGAGTGAGGGATACGGGGAGACGGTGGGAATGAGGGATACAGGGAGATGGTGGGAGTGAGGGATACGGGGAGGTGGTGGGAGTGAGGGGTACGGGGAGACGGTGGGAGTGAGGGTTTCGGGGCGACGGTGGGAGTAAGGGATACGGGGAGACCATGGGGGTGAGGGATACGGGGAGATGGTGAGAGTGAGTGATACGGGGAGACAGTAGGATTGAGGGATACGGGGAGACGGTGGGAGTGAGGGATACGGTGAGACGGCGGGAGTGAGAGATACGGGGAGACGGAGGGAGCGAGGGACACAGGGAGCCGGTGGGAGTGAGGGATATGGGGAGACGGTGGGAGTGAGGAATAGGGGGGGACGGAGGGAGTGAGGGATACAGGGAGACGGAGGGAGTGAGGGATACGGGGAGACGGTGGGAGCGAGGGACACAGGGAGCCGGTGGGAGTGAGGGATATGGGGAGACGGTGGGAGTGAGGAATAGGGGGGGACGGAGGGAGTGAGGGATACAGGGAGACGGTGGGAGTGAGGGAGAAGGGTAGATGGTGGGAGTGAGGGATACGGGGAGACGATGGGAGTGAGGGACACAGGGAGCCGGTGGGAGTGAGGGACACAGGGAGCCGGTGGGAGTGAGGGATATGGGGAGACGGTGGGAGTGAGGGTCACAGGGAGACGGTGGGAGTGAGGAATACGGGGAGATGGTGGGAGTGAGAGATACGGGGAGAGGTGGGAGTGAGGGATACAGGGAGATGGTGGGAGTGAGGGATACAGGGAGATGGTGGGAGTGAGGGATACGGGGAGTCGTTGGAGTGAGGGTCATGGGGAGACGGTGGGAGTCAGGGATACGGGGAGACGGTGGGAGTGAGGGATACGGGGAGACGGTGGGAGTGAGGGATACGGGGAGTCGTTGGAGTGAGGGACATGGGGAGACGGTGGGAGTGAGGGACACAGGGAGACGGTGGGAGTGAGGGATACGGGTAAACGGTGGGAGTGAGGGATACGTGGAGACGGAAGGAATGAGAGATATGGGGAGACGGTGGGAGTGATGGATACGGGGAGACGGTGGGAGTGAGGGATACGGGGAGGTGGTGAGAGTGAGGGATACGGGGAGTCGATGGGAGTGAGGGATACGGGGAGACGGTGGGAGTGAGGGATATGGGGAGATGGTGGGACTGAGGGACACGGGGAGACGGTGGGAGTGAGGGATATGGGGAGACGGTGGGAGTGAGGGTCACAGCGAGACGGTGGGAGTGAGGGATACGGGGATACGGTGGGAGTGAGGGTACGGGGAGACGGTGGGAGTGAGGAATATGGGGAGATGGTGGGAGTGAGAGATACGGGGAGAGGTGGGAGTGAGGGATACAGGGAGATGGTGGGAGTGAGGGATACAGGGAGATGGTGGGAGTGATTGATACGGGGAGACGGTGGGAGTGAGGGATAAGGTGAGACGGTGGGAGTGAGGAATACGGGGAGACGGTGGGAGTGAGGGATACGGGGCGACGGTGGGAGTGAGGGATAAGGTGAGACGGTGGGAGTGAGGAATACGGGGAGACTGTGGGAGTGAGGGATACAGAGAGATGGTGGGAGTGTGGGATACGGGGAGACGGTGGGAGTGAGGGATACAGAGAGATGGTGGGAGTGTGGGATACGGGGAGACGGTGGGGGTTAGGGAGAATGGGAGACGGTGGGAGTCAGGGATACGGGGAGTCGATGGGAGTGAGGGATACGGGGAGACGGTGGGAGTGAGGGATACGGGGAGTCGTTGGAGTGAGGGACATGGGGAGACGGTGGGAGTGAGGGACACAGGGAGACGGTGGGAGTGAGGGATACGGGGAGACGGTGGGAGTGAGGGGTACGGGGAGACGGAGGGAATGAGAGATATGGGGAGACGGTGGGAGTGATGGATACGGGGAGACGGTGGGAGTGAGGGATACGGGGAGGTGGTGAGAGTGAGGGGTACGGGGAGACGGTGGGAGTGAGGGGTACGGGGAGACGGTGGGAGTGAGGGATACGGGGGGACGGTGGGAGTGAGAGACACAGGGAGACGGTGGGAGTGAGGGACACGGGGAGACGGTGGGAGCGAGGTATACGGGGAGACGGTGGGAGTGAGGGACACAGGGAGACGGTGGGAGTGAGGGATACGGGGATACGGTGGGAGTGAGGGATACGGGGAGATGGTGGGAGTGAGGGATACGAGGAGGTGGTGGGAGTGAGGGGTACGGGGAGACCGTGGGAGTGAAGGACACGGGGAGACGGTGGGAGCGAGGGACACAGGGAGACGGTGGGAGTGAGGAATATGGGGAGACGGTGGGAGTGAGGGTCACAGAGAGACGGTGGGAGTGAGGGATACGGGGATACGGTGGGAGTGAGGGATACGGGGAGATGGTGGGAGTGAGGGACACGGGGAGACGGTGGGAGCGAGGGATACAGGGAGACGGTGGGAGTGAGGGATACAGGGAGATGGTGGGAGTGAGTGATACGGGGAGACGGTGGGACTGAGGGATAAGCTGAGACGGTGGGAGTCAGGGATACGGGGAGACGGTGTGAGTGAGGGATACGGGGAGACGGTGGGAATGAGGGATACAGGGAGATGGTGGGAGTGAGGGATACGGGGAGACGGTGGGAGTGGAGGATACGGGGAGGCGGTGGGAGTGAGGGATACGGGGAGACGGTAGGAGTAAGGGAGAAGGGGAGACTGTGGGAGTGAGGGATACGGGGAGTCGATGGGAGTGAGGTATACGGGGAGACGGTGGGAGTGAGCGATATGGGGAGACGGTGCGAGTGAGGGACACAGGGAGACGGTGGAAGTGAGGGACACGGGGAGACGGTGGGAGTGAGGGATATGGGGAGACGGTGGGAGTGAGGGACACAGGGAGACGGTGGGAGTGAGGGATACGGGGATACGGTGGGTGTGAGGGATACGGGGAGACGGTGGGAGTGAGGATTACGGGGAGGCAGTGGGAGTGAGGGATACGGGGAGACTGTGGGAGCGAGGGATACGGGGAGACGGTGGGAGTGAGGGATACGGGGTGACGGTGGGAGTGAGGGATACGGGGTGATGGTGGGATTGAAGGATACGGTGAGAAAGTGGGAGTGAGGGATATTGGGAGACAGTGGGATTGAGGCATACGGGGAGACGGTGGGTGTGAGGGAAACAGGGAGACCGTGGGGGTGAGGGATATACGGAGATGGTGGGAGTGAGGGATACGGGGAAACGGTGGGATTCAGGGATACGGGGAGACGGTGGGAGTGAGGGATACGGGGAGACGGTGGGAGTGAGGGATACGGGGAGGTGGTGGGAGTGAGGGGTACGGGGAGACGGTGGGAGTGAGGGTTACGGGGAGGCGGTGGGAGTAAGTGATACGGGGAGACCATGGGAGTGAGGGATACGGGGAGATGCTGTGAGTGAGGGATACGGGGAGACAGTGGGATTGAGGGATAAGCTGAGACGGTGGGAGTCAGGGATACGGGGAGACGGTGTGAGTGAGGGATACGGGGAGACGGTGGGAATGAGGGATACAGGGAGATGGTGGGAGTGAGGGATACGGGGAGACGGTGGGAGTGGAGGATACGGGGAGGCGGTGGGAGTGAGGGATACGGGGAGACGGTAGGAGTAAGGGAGAAGGGGAGACTGTGGGAGTGAGGGATACGGGGAGTCGATGGGAGTGAGGTATACGGGGAGACGGTGGGAGTGAGCGATATGGGGAGACGGTGCGAGTGAGGGACACAGGGAGACGGTGGAAGTGAGGGACACGGGGAGACGGTGGGAGTGAGGGATATGGGGAGACGGTGGGAGTGAGGGACACAGGGAGACGGTGGGAGTGAGGGATACGGGGATACGGTGGGTGTGAGGGATACGGGGAGACGGTGGGAGTGAGGATTACGGGGAGGCAGTGGGAGTGAGGGATACGGGGAGACTGTGGGAGCGAGGGATACGGGGAGACGGTGGGAGTGAGGGATACGGGGTGACGGTGGGAGTGAGGGATACGGGGTGATGGTGGGATTGAAGGATACGGTGAGAAAGTGGGAGTGAGGGATATTGGGAGACAGTGGGATTGAGGCATACGGGGAGACGGTGGGTGTGAGGGAAACAGGGAGACCGTGGGGGTGAGGGATATACGGAGATGGTGGGAGTGAGGGATACGGGGAAACGGTGGGATTCAGGGATACGGGGAGACGGTGGGAGTGAGGGATACGGGGAGACGGTGGGAGTGAGGGATACGGGGAGGTGGTGGGAGTGAGGGGTACGGGGAGACGGTGGGAGTGAGGGTTACGGG
Organism: Scyliorhinus torazame; assembly: GCF_047496885.1. Lineage (NCBI taxonomy): Eukaryota > Metazoa > Chordata > Chondrichthyes > Carcharhiniformes > Scyliorhinidae > Scyliorhinus > Scyliorhinus torazame. The sequence goes on from NC_092722.1 coordinate 83,137,002, forward strand.
GAGGCGGTGGGAGTAAGTGATACGGGGAGACCATGGGAGTGAGGGATACGGGGAGATGCTGTGAGTGAGGGATACGGGGAGACAGTGGGATTGAGGGATAAGCTGAGACGGTGGGAGTCAGGGATACGGGGAGACGGTGTGAGTGAGGGATACGGGGAGACGGTGGGAATGAGGGATACAGGGAGATGGTGGGAGTGAGGGATACGGGGAGACGGTGGGAGTGGAGGATACGGGGAGGCGGTGGGAGTGAGGGATACGGGGAGACGGTAGGAGTAAGGGAGAAGGGGAGACTGTGGGAGTGAGGGATACGGGGAGTCGATGGGAGTGAGGTATACGGGGAGACGGTGGGAGTGAGCGATATGGGGAGACGGTGCGAGTGAGGGACACAGGGAGACGGTGGAAGTGAGGGACACGGGGAGACGGTGGGAGTGAGGGATATGGGGAGACGGTGGGAGTGAGGGACACAGGGAGACGGTGGGAGTGAGGGATACGGGGATACGGTGGGTGTGAGGGATACGGGGAGACGGTGGGAGTGAGGATTACGGGGAGGCAGTGGGAGTGAGGGATACGGGGAGACTGTGGGAGCGAGGGATACGGGGAGACGGTGGGAGTGAGGGATACGGGGTGACGGTGGGAGTGAGGGATACGGGGTGATGGTGGGATTGAAGGATACGGTGAGAAAGTGGGAGTGAGGGATATTGGGAGACAGTGGGATTGAGGCATACGGGGAGACGGTGGGTGTGAGGGAAACAGGGAGACCGTGGGGGTGAGGGATATACGGAGATGGTGGGAGTGAGGGATACGGGGAAACGGTGGGATTCAGGGATACGGGGAGACGGTGGGAGTGAGGGATACGGGGAGACGGTGGGAGTGAGGGATACGGGGAGGTGGTGGGAGTGAGGGGTACGGGGAGACGGTGGGAGTGAGGGTTACGGGGAGGCGGTGGGAGTAAGTGATACGGGGAGACCATGGGAGTGAGGGATACGGGGAGATGCTGTGAGTGAGGGATACGGGGAGACAGTGGGATTGAGGGATACGGGGAGACGTTGGGAGTGAGGAATACGGGGAGATGGTGGGAGTGAGAGATACGGGGAGACGGTGGGAGTGAGGGATACAGGGAGATGGTGGGAGTGAGGGATACGGGGAGACGGTGGGAGTGAGGGATAAGGTGAGACGGTGGGAGTGAGGGATACGGGGAGACGGTGGGAGTGAGGGATACAGGGAGATGGTGGGAGTGAGGGTTACGGGGAGACGGTGGGAGTGAGGGACACGGGGAGGCGGTGGGAGTGAGGGATACGGGGAGGCGGTGGGGGTGAGGGAGAATGGGAGACGGTGGGAGTGAGTGATACGGGGAGACGGTGGGAGTGAGGGATAAGGTGAGACGGTGGGAGTGAGGGATACGGGGAGACGGTGGGAGTGAGGGATACGGGGAGACGGTGGGGGTTAGGGAGAATGGGAGACGGTGGGAGTCAGGGATACGGGGAGTCGATGGGAGTGAGGGATACGGGGAGACGGTGGGAGGGAGGGACATGGGGAGACGGTGGGAGTGAGGGACACAGGGAGACGGTGGGAGTGAGGGATACGGGGATACGGTGGGAGTGAGGGATACGGGGAGTCGTTGGAGTGAGGGACATGGGGAGACGGTGGGAGTGAGGGACACAGGGAGACGGTGGGAGTGAGGGATACGGGGAGACGGTGGGAGTGAGGGATACGGGGAGACGGTGGGAGTGAGGGGTACGGGGAGACGGAGGGAATGAGACATATGGGGAGACGGTGGGAGTGATGGATACGGGGAGACGGTGGGAGTGAGGGATACGGGGAGGTGGTGAGAGTGTGGGGTACGGGGAGACGGTGGGAGTGAGCGTTACGGGGAGACGGTGGGAGTGAGTGATACGGGGAGGCGATTGGAGTGAGTGATACGGGGAGACGGTGGGAGTGAGGGACACGGGGACACGGTGGGAGTGAGGTATATGGGGAGACGGTGGGAGTGAGGGACACAGGGAGACGGTGGGAGTGAGGGATACGGGGAGACGGTGGGAGTGAGGTATATGGGGAGACGGTGGGAGTGAGGGACACAGGGAGACGGTGGGAGTGAGGGATACGGGGATACGGTGGGAGTGAGGGATACGGGGAGATGGTGGGAGTGAGGGATACGGGGAGTCGATGGGAGTGAGGGATACGGGGAGACGGTGGGAGTGAGGGACACGGGGAGACGGTGGGAGTGAGGTATATGGGGAGACGGTGGGAGCGAGGGACACAGGGAGACGGTGGGAGTGAGGGATACGGGGATACGGTGGGAGTGAGGGATACGGGGAGATGGTGGGAGTGAGGGATACGAGGAGGTGGTGGGAGTGAGGGGTACGGGGAGACCGTGGGAGTGAAGGACACGGGGAGACGGTGGGAGCGAGGGACACAGGGAGACGGTGGGAGTGAGGAATATGGGGAGACGGTGGGAGTGAGGGTCACAGAGAGACGGTGGGAGTGAGGGATACGGGGATACGGTGGGAGTGAGGGATACGGGGAGACGGTGGGAGTGAGGGATACGGGGAGATGGTGGGAGTGAGGGACACGGGGAGACGGTGGGAGCGAGGGATACAGGGAGACGGTGGGAGTGAGGGATACAGGGAGATGGTGGGAGTGAGTGATACGGGGAGACGGTGGGACTGAGGGATAAGCTGAGACGGTGGGAGTCAGGGATACGGGGAGACGGTGTGAGTGAGGGATACGGGGAGACGGTGGGAATGAGGGATACAGGGAGACGGTGGGAGTGAGGGACACAGGGAGACGGTGGGAGTGAGGGATACGGGGATACGGTGGGAGTGAGGGATACGGGGAGACGGTGGGAGTGAGGGATACGAGGAGATGGTGGGAGTGAGGGGTACGGGGAGACGGTGGGAGTGAGGGATATGGGGAGACGGTGGGAGTGAGGGGTACGGGAAGATCGTGGGGGTGAGGGATACGGGGATGTGGTGGGAGTCAGGGTTAGGGGAAACGGTGGTATTGAGGGATACGGGGTGATGGTGGGAGTGAGGGATACGGGGAGACGGTGGGAGTGAGGGATACGGGGAGGTGGTGGGAGTGAGGGTTACAGGGAGACGGTGGGAGTGAGCGATACGGGGAGACGGTGGGAGTGAGGGATACGGGGAGGTGGTGGGAGTGAGGGGTACGGGGAGACGGTGGGAGTGAGGGTTTCGGGGCGACGGTGGGAGTAAGGGATACGGGAGACCATGGGGTTGAGGGATACGGGGAGACAGTCGGATTGAGGGATACGGGGAGACGGTGGGAGTGAGGGATGCGGGGAGACGGTGGGAGCGAGGAATGCGGGGAGATGGTGGGAGTGAGGGATACGGGGAGACGGTGGGAGCGAGGGATACCGGGAGACGGTGGGAGTGAGGGATACAGGGAGACGGTGGGAGTGAGGGATACAGGGAGATGGTGGGAGTGAGGGATATGGGGAGACGGTGAGAGTGAGGGACACAGGGAGACGGTGGGAGTGAGGATTACGGGGAGGCGGTGGGAGTAAGTGATCCGGGGAGACCATGGGGGTGAGGGATACGGGGAGACGATGGGAGTGAGGGATACGGGGAGACAGTGAGAGTGAAGGACACGGGGAGACGGTGGGAGCGAGGGACACAGGGAGCCGGTGGGAGTGAGGGATACGGGGATACGGCGGGAGTGAGGGATATGGGGAGACGGTGGGAGTGAGGGTCACAGGGAGACGGTGGGAGTGAGGGATACGGGGATACGGTGGGAGTGAGGGTACGGGGAGACGGTGGGAGTGAGGAATACGGGGAGATGGTGGGAGTGAGAGATACGGGGAGAGGTGGGAGTGAGGGATACAGGGAGATGGTGGGAGTGAGGGATACAGGGAGATGGTGGGAGTGATTGATACGGGGAGACGGTGGGAGTGAGGGATAAGGTGAGACGGTGGGAGTGAGGGATACGGGGAGACGGTGGGAGTGAGGGATACGGGGAGACGGTGGGGGTTAGGGAGAATGGGAGACGGTGGGAGTCAGGGATACGGGGAGTCGATGGGAGTGAGGGATACGGGGAGACGGTGGGAGGGAGGGACATGGGGAGACGGTGGGAGTGAGGGACACAGGGAGACGGTGGGAGTGAGGGATACGGGGATACGGTGGGAGTGAGGGATACGGGGAGTCGTTGGAGTGAGGGACATGGGGAGACGGTGGGAGTGAGGGACACAGGGAGACGGTGGGAGTGAGGGATACGGGGAGACGGTGGGAGTGAGGGATACGGGGAGACGGTGGGAGTGAGGGGTACGGGGAGACGGAGGGAATGAGAGATATGGGGAGACGGTGGGAGTGATGGATACGGGGAGACGGTGGGAGTGAGGGATACGGGGAGGTGGTGAGAGTGAGGGGTACGGGGAGACGGTGGGAGTGAGCGTTACGGGGAGACGGTGGGAGTGAGTGATACGGGGAGGCGATTGGAGTGAGTGATACGGGGAGACGGTGGGAGTGAGGGACACGGGGAGACGGTGGGAGTGAGGTATATGGGGAGACGGTGGGAGTGAGGGACACAGGGAGACGGTGGGAGTGAGGGATACGGGGAGACGGTGGGAGTGAGGTATATGGGGAGACGGTGGGAGTGAGGGACACAGGGAGACGGTGGGAGTGAGGGATACGGGGATACGGTGGGAGTGAGGGATACGGGGAGATGGTGGGAGTGAGGGATACGGGGAGTCGATGGGAGTGAGGGATACGGGGAGACGGTGGGAGTGAGGGACACGGGGAGACGGTGGGAGTGAGGTATATGGGGAGACGGTGGGAGTGAGGGACACAGGGAGACGGTGGGAGTGAGGGATACGGGGATACGGTGGGAGTGAGGGATACGGGGAGATGGTGGGAGTGAGGGATACGAGGAGGTGGTGGGAGTGAGGGGTACGGGGAGACCGTGGGAGTGAAGGACACGGGGAGACGGTGGGAGCGAGGGACACAGGGAGACGGTGGGAGTGAGGATTATGGGGAGACGGTGGGAGTGAGGGTCACAGAGAGACGGTGGGAGTGAGGGATACGGGGATACGGTGGGAGTGAGGGATACGGGGAGACGGTGGGAGTGAGGGATACGGGGAGATGGTGGGAGTGAGGGACACGGGGAGACGGTGGGAGCGAGGGATACAGGGAGACGGTGGGAGTGAGGGATACAGGGAGATGGTGGGAGTGAGTGATACGGGGAGACGGTGGGACTGAGGGATAAGCTGAGACGGTGGGAGTCAGGGATACGGGGAGACGGTGTGAGTGAGGGATACGGGGAGACGGTGGGAATGAGGGATACAGGGAGACGGTGGGAGTGAGGGACACAGGGAGACGGTGGGAGTGAGGGATACGGGGATACGGTGGGAGTGAGGGATACGGGGAGACGGTGGGAGTGAGGGATACGAGGAGGTGGTGGGAGTGAGGGGTACGGGGAGACGGTGGGAGTGAGGGATATGGGGAGACGGTGGGAGTGAGGGGTACGGGATGATCGTGGGGGTGAGGGATACGGGGAGGTGGTGGGAGTCAGGGTTAGGGGAAACGGTGGTATTGAGGGATACGGGGTGATGGTGGGAGTGAGGGATACGGGGAGACGGTGGGAGTGAGGGATACGGGGAGGTGGTGGGAGTGAGGGTTACAGGGAGACGGTGGGAGTGAGCGATACGGGGAGACGGTGGGAGTGAGGGATACGGGGAGGTGGTGGGAGTGAGGGGTACGGGGAGACGGTGGGAGTAAGGGTTTCGGGGCGACGGTGGGAGTAAGGGATACGGGAGACCATGGGGTTGAGGGATACGGGGAGACAGTCGGATTGAGGGATACGGGGAGACGGTGGGAGTGAGGGATGCGGGGAGACGGTGGGAGCGAGGAATGCGGGGAGATGGTGGGAGTGAGGGATACGGGGAGACGGTGGGAGCGAGGGATACCGGGAGACGGTGGGAGTGAGGGATACAGGGAGACGGTGGGAGTGAGGGATACAGGGAGATGGTGGGAGTGAGGGATATGGGGAGACGGTGAGAGTGAGGGACACAGGGAGACGGTGGGAGTGAGGATTACGGGGAGGCGGTGGGAGTAAGTGATACGGGGAGACCATGGGGGTGAGGGTTACGGGGAGACGATGGGAGTGAGGGATACGGGGAGACAGTGAGAGTGAAGGACACGGGGAGACGGTGGGAGCGAGGGACACAGGGAGCCGGTGGGAGTGAGGGATACGGGGATACGGCGGGAGTGAGGGATATGGGGAGACGGTGGGAGTGAGGGTCACAGGGAGACGGTGGGAGTGAGGGATACGGGGATACGGTGGGAGTGAGGGTACGGGGAGACGGTGGGAGTGAGGAATACGGGGAGATGGTGGGAGTGAGAGATACGGGGAGAGGTGGGAGTGAGGGATACAGGGAGATGGTGGGAGTGAGGGATACAGGGAGATGGTGGGAGTGATTGATACGGGGAGACGGTGGGAGTGAGGGATAAGGTGAGACGGTGGGAGTGAGGGATACGGGGAGACGGTGGGAGTGAGGGATACGGGGAGACGGTGGGGGTTAGGGAGAATGGGAGACGGTGGGAGTCAGGGATACGGGGAGTCGATGGGAGTGAGGGATACGGGGAGACAGTGGGAGGGAGGGACATGGGGAGACGGTGGGAGTGAGGGACACAGGGAGACGGTGGGAGTGAGGGATACGGGGATACGGTGGGAGTGAGGGATACGGGGAGTCGTTGGAGTGAGGGACATGGGGAGACGGTGGGAGTGAGGGACACAGGGAGACGGTGGGAGTGAGGGATACGGGGAGACGGTGGGAGTGAGGGATACGGGGAGACGGTGGGAGTGAGGGGTACGGGGAGACGGAGGGAATGAGAGATATGGGGAGACGGTGGGAGTGATGGATACGGGGAGACGGTGGGAGTGAGGGATACGGGGAGGTGGTGAGAGTGAGGGGTACGGGGAGACGGTGGGAGTGAGCGTTACGGGGAGACGGTGGGAGTGAGTGATACGGGGAGGCGATTGGAGTGAGTGATACGGGGAGACGGTGGGAGTGAGGGACACGGGGAGACGGTGGGAGTGAGGTATATGGGGAGACGGTGGGAGTGAGGGACACAGGGAGACGGTGGGAGTGAGGGATACGGGGAGACGGTGGGAGTGAGGTATATGGGGAGACGGTGGGAGTGAGGGACACAGGGAGACGGTGGGAGTGAGGTATACGGGGATACGGTGGGAGTGAGGGATACGGGGAGATGGTGGGAGTGAGGGATACGGGGAGTCGATGGGAGTGAGGGATACGGGGAGACGGTGGGAGTGAGGGACACGGGGAGACGGTGGGAGTGAGGTATATGGGGAGACGGTGGGAGTGAGGGACACAGGGAGACGGTGGGAGTGAGGGATACGGGGATACGGTGGGAGTGAGGGATACGGGGAGATGGTGGGAGTGAGGGATACGAGGAGGTGGTGGGAGTGAGGGTTACGGGGAGACCGTGGGAGTGAAGGACACGGGGAGACGGTGGGAGCGAGGGACACAGGGAGACGGTGGGAGTGAGGAATATGGGGAGACGGTGGGAGTGAGGGTCACAGAGAGACGGTGGGAGTGAGGGATACGGGGATACGGTGGGAGTGAGGGATACGGGGAGACGGTGGGAGTGAGGGATACGGGGAGATGGTGGGAGTGAGGGACACGGGGAGACGGTGGGAGCGAGGGATACAGGGAGACGGTGGGAGTGACGGATACAGGGAGATGGTGGGAGTGAGTGATACGGGGAGACGGTGGGACTGAGGGATAAGCTGAGACGGTGGGAGTCAGGGATACGGGGAGACGGTGTGAGTGAGGGATACGGGGAGACGGTGGGAATGAGGGATACAGGGAGACGGTGGGAGTGATGGATACGGGGAGACGGTGGGAGTGGAGGATACGGGGAGGCGGTGGGAGTGAGGGATACGGGGAGACGGTAGGAGTAATGGAGAAGGGGAGACTGTGGGAGTGAGGGATACGGGGATCGATGGGAGTGAGTTATACGGGGAGACGGTGGGAGTGAGGGATATGGGGAGACGGTGCGAGTGAGGGACACAGGGAGACGATGGAAGTGAGGGACACGGGGAGACGGTGGGAGTGAGGGATATGGGGAGACGGTGGGAGTGAGGGACACAGGGAGACGGTGGTAGTGAGGGACACGGGGATACGGTGGGTGTGAGGGATACGGGGAGACGGTGGGAGTGAGGATTACGGGGAGGCAGTGGGAGTGAGGGATACGGGGTGACGGTGGGAGTGAGGGATACGGGGTAACGGTGGGATTGAAGGATACGGTGAGAAAGTGGGTGTGAGGGAAACAGGGAGACCGTGGGGGTGAGGGATATACGGAGATGGTGGGAGTGAGGGATACGGGGAAACGGTGGGATTCAGGGATACGGGGAGACGGTGGGAGTGAGGGATACGGGGAGACGGTGGGAGTGAGGGATACGGGGAGGTGGTGGGAGTGAGGGGTACGGGGAGACGGTGGGAGTGAGGGTTACGGGGAGGCGGTGGGAGTAAGTGATACGGGGATACCATGGGAGTGAGGGATACGGGGAGATGCTGTGAGTGAGGGATACGGGGAGACAGTGGGATTGAGGGATACGGGGAGACGTTGGGAGTGAGGAATACGGGGAGATGGTGGGAGTGAGAGATACGGGGAGACGGTGGGAGTGAGGGATACAGGGAGATGGTGGGAGTGAGGGATACGGGGAGACGTTGGGAGTGAGGGATAAGGTGAGACGGTGGGAGTGAGGGATACGGGGAGACGGTGGGAGTGAGGGATACAGGGAGATGGTGGGAGTGAGGGTTACGGGGAGACGGTGGGAGTGAGGGACACGGGGAGGCGGTGGGAGTGAGGGATACGGGGAGACGGTGGGGGTGAGGGAGAATGGGAGACGGTGGGAGTGAGTGATACGGGGAGTCGATGGGAGTGAAGGATACGGGGAGACCGTGGGAGGGAGGGATACGGGGAGACGGTGAGAGTGAGGGACACAGGGAGACGGTGGGAGTGAGGGACACGGGGAGTCTGTGGGAGTGAGGGATATGGGGAGACGGTGGGAGTGAGGGACACAGGGAGACGGTGGGAGTGAGGGATACGGGGATACGGTGGGAGTGAGGGATACGGGGAGACGGTGGGAGTGAGGGATATGAGGAGGTGGTGGGAGTGAGGGGTACGGGGAGACGGTGGCAGTGAGGCATATGGGGAGACGGTGGGATTGATGGATACGGGGAGACGGTGGGAGTGAGGGGTACGGGAAGACCGTGGGGGTGAGGGATACGGGGAGGTGGTGGGAGTCAGGGTTAGGGGAAACGGTGGTATTGAGGGATACGGGGTGATGGTGGGAGTGAGGGATACGGGGAGACGGTGGGAGTGAGGGATACGGGGAGGTGGTGGGAGTGAGGGTTACAGGGAGACGGTGGGAGTGAGGGATACGGGGAGTCGGTGGGAGTGAGGGATACGGGGAGGTGGTGGGAGTGAGGGGTACGGGGAGACGGTGGGAGTGAGGTTTTCGGGGCGACGGTGGGAGTAAGGGATACGGGAGACCATGGGGTTGAGGGATACGGGGAGACAGTCGGATTGAGGGATATGGGGAGACGGTGGGAGTGAGGGATGCGGGGAGACGGTGGGAGCGAGGAATACGGGGAGATGGTGGGAGTGAGGGATACGGGGAGACGGTGGGAGCGAGGGATACCGGGAGATGGTGGGAGTGAGGGATACAGGGAGATGTTGGGAGTGAGGGATACGGGGAGGCGATGGGAGTGAGGGATATGGGGAGACGGTGAGAGTGAGGGACACAGGGAGACGGTGGGAGTGAGGATTACGGGGAGGCGGTGGGAGTAAGTGATACGGGGAGACCATGGGGGTGACGGATACTGAGAGATGGTGTGAGTGAGGGATATGGGGAGACAGTGGGAGTGAGGGATACGGGGAGATGGTGGGAGTGAGGGATACGGGGAGACGGTGGGATCGGGGGAGACGGGGAGACGTTGGGAGTGAGGGATACGGGGTGGCGGTGGGAGTGAGGGATACCGGGAGACGGTGGGGATGAGGGATATGGGGAGATGGTGGGAGTGAGGGATACGGGGAAACGGTGGGATTGAGGGATACGGGGAGACGGTGGGAGTGAGGGATACGGGGAGACGGTGGGAGTGAGGGATAACGGGAGGTTGCGGGAGTGAGGGGTACGGGGAGACGGTGGGAGTGAGGGTTACGGGGAGGCAGTGGGAGTAAGTGATACGGGGAGACCATGGGGGTGAGGGATACGGGGAGATGGTGTGAGTGAGGGATACGGGGAGACAGTGGGATTGAGGGATACGGGGAGACGGTGGGAGTGAGGGATGCGGGGAGACGGTGGGAGCGAGGAATACGGGGAGATGGTGGGAGTGAGGGATACGGGGAGACCGTGGGAGCGAGGGATACAGGGAGATGGTGGGAGTGAGGGATACAGGGAGATGTTGGGAGTGAGGGATACGGGGAGACGGTAGGAGTGAGGGATATGGGGAGACTGTGAGAGTGAGGGAGACAGGGAGACGGTGGGAGAGAGGGACACGGGGAGACGGTGGGAGTGAGGGAAATGGGGATACGGTGGGAGTGAGGGATACGGGGAGACGGTGGGAGTGAGGGATACGGGGAGATGGTGGGAGTGAGGGACACGGGGAGACGGTGGGAGCGAGGGATACAGGGAGACGGTGGGAGTGAGGGATACAGGGAGATGGTGGGAGTGAGTGATACGGGGAGACGGTGGGACTGAGGGATAAGCTGAGACGGTGGGAGTCAGGGATACGGGGAGACGGTGGGAGTGAGGGATACGGGGAGACGGTGGGAATGAGGGATACAGGGAGAAGGTGGGAGTGAGGGATACGGGGAGACGGTGGGAGTGGAGGATACGCGGAGGCGGTGGGAGTGAGGGATACGGGGAGACGGTAGGAGTAAGGGAGAAGGGGAGACTGTGGGAGTGAGGGATACGGGGAGTCGATGGGAGTGAGGTATACGGGGAGACGGTGGGAGTGAGGGATATGGGGAGACGGTGCGAGTGAGGGACACAGGGAGACGGTGGAAGTGAGGGACACGGGGAGACGGTGGGAGTGAGGGATATGGGGAGACGGTGGGAGTGAGGGACACAGGGAGACGGTGGGAGTGAGGGATACGGGGATACGGTGGGTGTGAGGGATACGGGGTGACGGTGGGAGTGAGGATTACGGGGAGGCGGTGGGAGTGAGGGATACGGGGAGATAGTGGGAGTGAGGGATACGGGGAGACTGTGGGAGCGAGGGATACGGGGAGACGGTGGGAGTGAGGGATACGGGGTGACGGTGGGAGTGAGGGATACGGGGTGACGGTGGGATTGAAGGATACGGTGAGAAAGTGGGAGTGAGGGATATTGGGAGACAGTGGGATTGAGGCATACGGGGAGACGGTGGGTGTGAGGGAAACAGGGAGACCGTGGGGGTGAGGGATATACGGAGATGGTGGGAGTGAGGGATACGGGGAAACGGTGGGATTCAGGGATACGGGGAGACGGTGGGAGTGAGGGATACGGGGAGACGGTGGGAGTGAGGGATACGGGGAGGTGGTGGGAGTGAGGGGTACGGGGAAACGTTGGGATTCAGGGATACGGGGAGACGGTGGGAGTGAGGGTTCCGGGGAGGCGGTGGGAGTAAGTGATACGGGGAGACCATGGGAGTGAGGGATACGGGGAGATGCTGTGAGTGAGGGATATGGGGAGATGGTGGGAGTGAGGGATACGGGGAAACGTTGGGAGTGAGGAATACGGGGAGATGGTGGGAGTGAGAGATACGGGGAGACGGTGGGAGTGAGGGATACAGGGAGATGGTGGGAGTGAGGGATACGGGGAGACGTTGGGAGTGAGGGATAAGGTGAGACGGTGGGAGTGAGGGATACGGGGAGACGGTGGGAGTGAGGGATACAGGGAGATGGTGGGAGTGAGGGTTACGGGGAGACGGTGGGAGTGAGGGATACGGGGAGACGGTGGGAGTGAGGGATACGGGGAGACGGTGGGAGTGAGGGGTACGGGGAGACGGAGGGAATGAGAGATATGGGGAGACGGTGGGAGTGATGGATACGGGGAGACGGTGGGAGTGAGGGATACGGGGAGGTGGTGAGAGTGAGGGGTACGGGGAGACGGTGGGAGTGAGCGTTACGGGGAGACGGTGGGAGTGAGTGATACGGGGAGGCGATTGGAGTGAGTGATACGGGGAGACGGTGGGAGTGAGGGACACGGGGAGACGGTGGGAGTGAGGTATATGGGGAGACGGTGGGAGTGAGGGACACAGGGAGACGGTGGGAGTGAGGGATACGGGGAGACGGTGGGAGTGAGGTATATGGGCAGACGGTGGGAGTGAGGGACACAGGGAGACGGTGGGAGTGAGGGATACGGGGATACGGTGGGAGTGAGGGATACGGGGAGATGGTGGGAGTGAGGGATACGGGGAGTCGATGGGAGTGAGGGATACGGGGAGACGGTGGGAGTGAGGGACACGGGGAGACGGTGGGAGTGAGGTATATGGGGAGACGGTGGGAGTGAGGGACACAGGGAGACGGTGGGAGTGAGGGATACGGGGATACGGTGGGAGTGAGGGATACGGGGAGATGGTGGGAGTGAGGGATACGAGGAGGTGGTGGGAGTGAGGGGTACGGGGAGACGGTGGGAGTGAAGGACACGGGGAGACGGTGGGAGCGAGGGACACAGGGAGACGGTGGGAGTGAGGAATATGGGGAGACGGTGGGAGTGAGGGTCACAGAGAGACGGTGGGAGTGAGGGATACGGGGATACGGTGGGAGTGAGGGATACGGGGAGACGGTGGGAGTGAGGGATACGGGGAGATGGTGGGAGTGAGGGACACGGGGAGACGGTGGGAGCGAGGGATACAGGGAGACGGTGGGAGTGAGGGATACAGGGAGATGGTGGGAGTGAGTGATACGGGGAGACGGTGGGACTGAGGGATAAGCTGAGACGGTGGGAGTCAGGGATACGGGGAGACGGTGTGAGTGAGGGATACGGGGAGACGGTGGGAATGAGGGATACAGGGAGACGGTGGGAGTGATGGATACGGGGAGACGGTGGGAGTGGAGGATACGGGGAGGCGGTGGGAGTGAGGGATACGGGGAGACGGTAGGAGTAATGGAGAAGGGGAGACTGTGGGAGTGAGGGATACGGGGATCGATGGGAGTGAGTTATACGGGGAGACGGTAGGAGTGAGGGATATGGGGAGACGGTGCGAGTGAGGGACACAGGGAGACGATGGAAGTGAGGGACACGGGGAGACGGTGGGAGTGAGGGATATGGGGAGACGGTGGGAGTGAGGGACACAGGGAGACGGTGGTAGTGAGGGACACGGGGATACGGTGGGTGTGAGGGATACGGGGAGACGGTGGGAGTGAGGATTACGGGGAGGCAGTGGGAGTGAGGGATACGGGGAGACTGTGGGAGCGAGGGATACGGGGAGACGGTGGGAGTGAGGGATACGGGGTGACGGTGGGAGTGAGGGATACGGGGTAACGGTGGGATTGAAGGATACGGTGAGAAAGTGGGTGTGAGGGAAACAGGGAGACCGTGGGGGTGAGGGATATACGGAGATGGTGGGAGTGAGGGATACGGGGAAACGGTGGGATTCAGGGATACGGGGAGACGGTGGGAGTGAGGGATACGGGGAGACGGTGGGAGTGAGGGATACGGGGAGGTGGTGGGAGTGAGGGGTACGGGGAGACGGTGGGAGTGAGGGTTACGGGGAGGCGGTGGGAGTAAGTGATACGGGGATACCATGGGAGTGAGGGATACGGGGAGATGCTGTGAGTGAGGGATACGGGGAGACAGTGGGATTCAGGGATACGGGGAGACGTTGGGAGTGAGGAATACGGGGAGATGGTGGGAGTGAGAGATACGGGGAGACGGTGGGAGTGAGGGATACAGGGAGATGGTGGGAGTGAGGGATACGGGGAGACGGTGGGAGTGAGGGATAAGGTGAGACGGTGGGAGTGAGGGATACGGGGAGACGGTGGGAGTGAGGGATACAGGGAGATGGTGGGAGTGAGGGTTACGGGGAGACGGTGGGAGTGAGGGACACGGGGAGGCGGTGGGAGTGAGGGATACGGGGAGACGGTGGGGGTGAGGGAGAATGGGAGACGGTGGGAGTGAGTGATACGGGGAGTTGATGGGAGTGAAGGATACGGGGAGACCGTGGGAGGGAGGGATACGGGGAGACGGTGAGACTGAGGGACACAGGGAGACGGTGGGAGTGAGGGATATGGGGAGACGGTGGGAGTGAGGGATATGGGGAGACGGTGGGAGTGAGGGACACAGGGAGACGGTGGGAGTGAGGGATACGGGGATACGGTGGGAGTGAGGGATACGGGGAGACGGTGGGAGTGAGGGATACGAGGAGGTGGTGGGAGTGAGGGGTACGGGGAGACGGTGGGAGTGAGGGATATGGGGAGACGGTGGGATTGATGGATACGGGGAGACGGTGGGAGTGAGGGGTACGGGAAGACCATGGGGGTGAGGGATACGGGGAGGTGGTGGGAGTCAGGGTTAGGGGAAACGGTTCTATTGAGGGATACGGGGTGATGGTGGGAGTGAGGGATACGGGGAGACGGTGGGAGTGAGGGATACGGGGAGGTGGTGGGAGTGAGGGTTACAGGGAGACGGTGGGAGTGAGGGATACGGGGAGTCGGTGGGAGTGAGGGATACGGGGAGGTGGTGGGAGTGAGGGGTACGGGGAGACGGTGGGAGTGAGGGTTTCGGGGCGACGGTGGGAGTAAGGGATACGGGAGACCATGGGGTTGAGGGATACGGGGAGACAGTCGGATTGAGGGATATGGGGAGACGGTGCGAGTGAGGGATGCGGGGAGACGGTGGGAGCGAGGAATACGGGGAGATGGTGGGAGTGAGGGATACTGGGAGACGGTGGGAGCGAGGGATACCGGGAGATGGTGGGAGTGAGGGATACAGGGAGATGGTGGGAGTGAGGGATACGGGGAGGCGATGGGAGTGAGGGATATGGGGAGACGGTGAGAGTGAGGGACACAGGGAGACGGTGGGAGTGAGGATTACGGGGAGGCGGTGGGAGTAAGTGATACGGGGAGACCATGGGGGTGACGGATACTGAGAGATGGTGTGAGTGAGGGATACGGGGAGACAGTGGGAGTGAGGGATACGGGGAGATGGTGGGAGTGAGGGATACGGGGAGACGGTGGGAGCGGGGGAGACGGGGAGACGGTGGGAGTGAGGGATACGGGGTGGCGGTGGGAGTGAGGGATACCGGGAGACGGTGGGGGTGAGGGATATGGGGAGATGGTGGGAGTGAGGGATACGGGGAAACGGTGGGATTGAGGGATACGGGGAGACGGTGGGAGTGAGGGATACGGGGAGACGGTGGGAGTGAGGGATAACGGGAGGTTGCGGGAGTGAGGGGTACGGGGAGACGGTGGGAGTGAGGGTTACGGGGAGGCAGTGGGAGTAAGTGATACGGGGAGACCATGGGGGTGAGGGATACGGGGAGATGGTGTGAGTGAGGGATACGGGGAGACAGTGGGATTGAGGGATACGGGGAGACGGTGGGAGTGAGGGATGCGGGGAGACGGTGGGAGCGAGGAATACGGGGAGATGGTGGGAGTGAGGGATACGGGGAGACCGTGGGAGCGAGGGATACAGGGAGATGGTGGGAGCGAGGGATACATGGAGATGTTGGGAGTGAGGGATACGGGGAGACGGTAGGAGTGAGGGATATGGGGAGACTGTGAGAGTGAGGGAGACAGGGAGACGGTGGGAGAGAGGGACACGGGGAGACGGTGGGAGTGAGGGAAATGGGGATACGGTGGGAATGAGGGATACAGGGAGAAGGTGGGAGTGAGGGATACGGGGAGACGGTGGGAGTGGAGGATACGCGGAGGCGGTGGGAGTGAGGGATACGGGGAGACGGTAGGAGTAAGGGAGAAGGGGAGACTGTGGGAGTGAGGGATACGGGGAGTCGATGGGAGTGAGGTATACGGGGAGACGGTGGGAGTGAGGGATATGGGGAGACGGTGCGAGTGAGGGACACAGGGAGACGGTGGAAGTGAGGGACACGGGGAGACGGTGGGAGTGAGGGATATGGGGAGACGGTGGGAGTGAGGGACACAGGGAGACGGTGGGAGTGAGGGATACGGGGATACGGTGGGTGTGAGGGATACGGGGTGACGGTGGGAGTGAGGATTACGGGGAGGCGGTGGGAGTGAGGGATACGGGGAGATAGTGGGAGTGAGGGATACGGGGAGACTGTGGGAGCGAGGGATACGGGGAGACGGTGGGAGTGAGGGATACGGGGTGACGGTGGGAGTGAGGGATACGGGGTGACGGTGGGATTGAAGGATACGGTGAGAAAGTGGGAGTGAGGGATATTGGGAGACAGTGGGATTGAGGCATACGGGGAGACGGTGGGTGTGAGGGAAACAGGGAGACCGTGGGGGTGAGGGATATACGGAGATGGTGGGAGTGAGGGATACGGGGAAACGGTGGGATTCAGGGATACGGGGAGACGGTGGGAGTGAGGGATACGGGGAGACGGTGGGAGTGAGGGATACGGGGAGGTGGTGGGAGTGAGGGGTACGGGGAAACGTTGGGATTCAGGGATACGGGGAGACGGTGGGAGTGAGGGTTACGGGGAGGCGGTGGGAGTAAGTGATACGGGGAGACCATGGGAGTGAGGGATACGGGGAGATGCTGTGAGTGAGGGATATGGGGAGATGGTGGGAGTGAGGGATACGGGGAAACGTTGGGAGTGAGGAATACGGGGATACGGTGGGAGTGAGGGATACGGGGAAACGGTGGTATTGAGGGATACGGGGTGATGGTGGGAGTGAGGGATACGGGGAGACGGTGGGAGTGAGGGATACGAGGAGGTGGTGGGAGTGAGGGGTACGGGGAGACGGTGGGAGTGAGGGATATGGGGAGACGGTGGGATTGATGGATACGGGGAGACGGTGGGAGTGAGGGGTACGGGAAGACCGTGGGGGTGAGGGATACGGGGAGGTGGTGGGAGTCAGGGTTAGGGGAAACGGTGGTATTGAGGGATACGGGGTGATGATGGGAGTGAGGGATACGGGGAGACGGTGTGAGTGAGGGATACGGGGAGGTGGTGGGAGTGAGGGTTACGGGGAGACGGTGGGAGTGAGGGATACGGGGAGACGGTGGGAGTGAGGGATACCGGGAGATGGTGGGAGTGAGGGATACGGGGAGATGGTGGGAGTGAGGGATACGGGGAGGCGATGGGAGTGAGGGATATGGAGAGACGGTGAGAGTGAGGGACACAGGGAGACGGTGGGAGTGAGGATTACGGGGAGGCGGTGGGAGTAAGTGATACGGGGAGACCATGGGGGTGACGGATACTGAGAGATGGTGTGAGTGAGGGATACGGGGAGACAGTGGGAGTGAGGGATACGGGGAGATGGTGGGAGTGAGGGATACGGGGAGACGTTGGGAGTGGGGGAGACGGGGAGACGGTGGGAGTGAGGGATACGGGGTGACGGTGGGAGTGAGGGATACCGGGAGACGGTGGGGGTGAGGGATATGGGGAGATGGTGGGAGTGAGGGATACGGGGAAACGGTGGGATTGAGGGATATGGGGAGACGGTGGGAGTGAGGGATACGGGGAGACGGTGGGAGTGAGGGATAACGGGAGGTTGTGGGAGTGAGGGGTACGGGGAGACGGTGGGAGTGAGGGTTACGGGGAGGCAGTGGGAGTAAGTGATACGGGGAGACCATGGGGGTGAGGGATACGGGGAGATGGTGTGAGTGAGGGATACGGGGAGACAGTGGGATTGAGGGATACGGGGAGACGGTGGGAGTGAGGGATGCGGGGAGACGGTGGGAGCGAGGAATACGGGGAGATGGTGGGAGTGAGGGATACGGGGAGACCGTGGGAGCGAGGGATACAGGGAGATGGTGGGAGTGAGGGATACAGGGAGATGTTGGGAGTGAGGGATACGGGGAGACGGTGGGAGTGAGGGATATGGGGAGACTGTGAGAGTGAGGGAGACAGGGAGACGGTGGGAGAGAGGGACACGGGGAGATGGTGGGAGTGAGGGATATGGGGATACGGTGGGAGTGAGGGATACGGGGAGACGGTGGGAGTGAGGGATACGGGGAGATGGTGGGAGTGAGGGACACGGGGAGACGGTGGGAGCGAGGGATACAGGGAGACGGTGGGAGTGAGGGATACAGGGAGATGGTGGGAGTGAGTGATACGGGGAGACGGTGGGACTGAGGGATAAGCTGAGACGGTGGGAGTCAGGGATACGGGGAGACGGTGGGAGTGAGGGATACGGGGAGACGGTGGGAATGAGGGATACAGGGAGATGGTGGGAGTGAGGGATACGGGGAGACGGTGGGAGTGGAGGATACGGGGAGGCGGTGGGAGTGAGGGATACGGGGAGACGGTAGGAGTAAGGGAGAAGGGGAGACTGTGGGAGTAAGTGATACGGGGAGACCATGGGGGTGAGGGTTACGGGGAGGCGGTGGGAGTAAGTGATACGGGGAGACCATGGGAGTGAGGGATACGGGGAGACGGTGGGAGTGAGGGATACGGGGAGACGGTGGGAATGAGGGATACAGGGAGATGGTGGGAGTGAGGGATACGGGGAGACGGTGGGAGTGGAGGATACGGGGAGGCGGTGGGAGTGAGGGATACGGGAAGACGGTAGGAGTAAGGGAGAAGGGGAGACTGTGGGAGTGAGGGATACGGGGAGTCGATGGAAGTGAGGTATACGGGGAGACGGTGGGAGTGAGGGATATGGGGAGACGGTGCGAGTGAGGGACACAGGGAGACGGTGGAAGTGAGGGACACGGGGAGACGGTGGGAGTGAGGGATATGGGGAGACGGTGGGAGTGAGGGACACAGGGAGACGGTGGGAGTGAGGGATACGGGGATACGGTGGGTGTGAGGGATACGGGGAGACGGTGGGAGTGAGGATTACGGGGAGGCGGTGGGAGTGAGGGATACGGGGAGATAGTGGGAGTGAGGGATACGGGGAGACTGTGGGAGCAAGGGATACGGGGAGACGGTGGGAGTGAGGGATACGGGGTGACGGTGGGAGTGAGGGATACGGGGTGACGGTGGGATTGAAGGATACGGTGAGAAAGTGGGAGTGAGGGATATTGGGAGACAGTGGGATTGAGGCATACGGGGAGACGGTGGGTGTGAGGGAAACAGGGAGACCGTGGGGGTGAGGGATATACGGAGATGGTGGGAGTGAGGGATACGGGGAAACGGTGGGATTCAGGGATACGGGGAGACGGTGGGAGTGAGGGATACGGGGAGGCGGTGGGAGTGAGGGATACGGGGAGGTGGCGGGAGTGAGGGGTACGGGGAGACGGTGGGAGTGAGGGTTACGGGGAGGCGGTGGGAGTAAGTGATACGGGGAGACCATGGGAGTGAGGGATACGGGGAGATGCTGTGAGTGAGGGATACGGGGAGACAGTGGGATTGAGGGATACGGGGAGACGTTGGAAGTGAGGAATACGGGGAGATGGTGGGAGTGAGAGATACGGGGAGACGGTGGGAGTGAGGGATACGGGGAGTCGATGGGAGTGAAGGATACGGGGAGACCGTGGGAGGGAGGGATACGGGGAGACGGTGAGAGTGAGGGACACAGGGAGACGGTGGGAGTGAGGGACACGGGGAGTCGGTGGGAGTGAGGGATATGGGGTGACGGTGGGAGTGAGGGACACAGGGAGACGGTGGGAGTGAGGGATACGGGGATACGGTGGGAGTGAGGGATACGGGGAGACGGTGGGAGTGAGGGATACGAGGAGGTGGTGGGAGTGAGGGGTACGGGGAGACGGTGGGTGTGAGGGATATGGGGAGACGGTGGGATTGATGGATACGGGGAGACGGTGGGAGTGAGGGGTACGGGGAGACGGTGGGAGTGAGGGTTTCGGGGCGACGGTGGGAGTAAGGGATACGGGAGACCATGGGGTTGAGGGATACGGGGAGACAGTCGGATTGAGGGATACGGGGAGACGGTGGGAGTGAGGGATGCGGGTAGACGGTGGGAGCGAGGAATACGGGGAGATGGTGGGAGTGAGGGATACGGGGAGACGGTGGGAGCGAGGGATACCGGGAGGTGGTGGGAGTGAGGGGTACGGGGAGACGGTGGGAGTGAGGGTTTCGGGGCGACGGTGGGAGTAAGGGATACGGGAGACCATGGGGTTGAGGGATACGGGGAGACAGTCGGATTGAGGGATACGGGGAGACGGTGGGAGTGAGGGATGCGGGTAGACGGTGGGAGCGAGGAATACGGGGAGATGGTGGGAGTGAGGGATACGGGGAGACAGTGGGAGTGAGGGATACGGGGAGATGGTGGGAGTGAGGGATACGGGGAGACGGTGGGAGCGGGGGAGACGGGGAGACGGTGGGAGTGAGGGATACGGGGTGACGGTGGGAGTGAGGGATACCGGGAGACGTTGGGGGTGAGGGATATGGGGAGATGGTGGGAGTGAGGGATACAGGGAAACGGTGGGATTGAGGGATACGGGGAGACGGTGGGAGTGAGGGATACGGGGAGACGGTGGGAGTGAGGGATAACGGGAGGTTGTGGGAGTGAGGGGTACGGGGAGACGGTGGGAGTGAGGGTTACGGGGAGGCAGTGGGAGTAAGTGATACGGGGAGACCATGGGGGTGAGGGATACGGGGAGATGGTGTGAGTGAGGGATACGGGGAGACAGTGGGATTGAGGGATACGGGGAGACGGTGGGAGTGAGGGATGCGGGGAGACGGTGGGAGCGAGGAATACGGGGAGATGGTGGGAGTGAGGGTTACGGGGAGGCGGTGGGAGTAAGTGATACGGGGAGACCATGGGAGTGAGGGATACGGGGAGGCAGTGGGAGTAAGTGATACGGGGAGACCATGGGGGTGAGGGATACGGGGAGATGGTGTGAGTGAGGGATACGGGGAGACAGTGGGATTGAGGGATACGGGGAGACGGTGGGAGTGAGGGATGCGGGGAGACGGTGGGAGTGAGGGGTACGGGGAGACGGTGGGAGTGAGGGTTACGGGGAGGCGGTGGGAGTAAGTGATACGGGGAGACCATGGGAGTGAGGGATACGGGGAGGCAGTGGGAGTAAGTGATACGGGGAGACCATGGGGGTGAGGGAGACGGGGAGATGGTGTGAGTGAGGGATACGGGGAGACGGTGGGAGCGAGGGTTACGGGGAGACGGTGGGAGTAAGGGATACGGGGAGACCATGGGGGTGAGGGATACGGGGAGATGGTGAGAGTGAGTGATACGGGGAGACAGTAGGATTGAGGGATACGGGGAGATGGTGGGAGTGAGGGATACGGTGAGACGGTGGGAGTGAGGAATACGGGGAGACGGTGGGAGTGAGGAATACGGGGAGACGGTGGGAGTGAGGGAGAAGGGGAGACCATGGGGGTGAGGGATACGGGGAGATGGTGAGAGTGAGTGATACGGGGAGACAGTAGGAGTGAGGGATACGGTGAGACGGTGGGAGTGAGGGATAGGGTGAGACGGTGGGAGTGAGTGATACGGGGAGACAGTAGGATTGAGGGATACGGGGAGACGGTGGGAGTGAGGGATATGGGGAGACGGTGGGAGTGAGGGTCACAGAGAGACGGTGGGAGTGAGGGATACGGGGATACGGTGGGAGTGAGGGACACGGGGAGACGGTGGGAGTAAGGGATACGGGGAGACCATGGGGGTGAGGGATACGGGAAGATGGTGAGAGTGAGTGAGAAGGGTAGTTGGTGGGAGTGAGGGATACGGGGAGACGATGGGAGTGAGGGATACGGGGAGACAGTGAGAGTGAAGGACACGGGGAGACGGTGGGAGCGAGGGACACAGGGAGCCGGTGGGAGTGAGGGATATGGGGAGACGGTGGGAGTGAGGGTCACAGGGAGACGGTGGGAGTGAGGGATACGGGGATACGGTGGGAGTGAGGGTACGGGGAGACGGTGGGAGTGAGGGATACGGGGAGATGGTGGAAGCGAGGGATACAGGGAGACGGTGGGAGTGAGGGATACAGGGAGATGGTGGGAGTGAGTGATACGGGGAGACGGTGGGACTGAGGGATAAGCTGAGACTGTGGGAGTCAGGGATACGGGGAGACGGTGGGAGTGAGGGATACGGGGAGATGGTGGGAGTGAGGGACACGGGGAGACGGTGGGAGCGAGGGATACAGGGAGACGGTGGGAGTGAGGGATACGGGGAGACGGTGGGACTGAGGGATAAGCTGAGACGGTGGGAGTCACGGATACGGGGAGATAGTGGGAGTGAGGGATACGGGGAGACTGTGGGAGCGAGGGATACGGGGAGATAGTGGGAGTGAGGGATACGGGGAGACTGTGGGAGCGAGGGATACGGGGAGACGGTGGGAGTGAGGGATACGGGGTGACGGTGGGAGTGAGGGATACGGGGTGACGGTGGGATTGAGGGATATGGTGAGATAGTGGGAGTGAGGGATATTGGGAGACAGTGGGATTGAGGGATACGGGGAGACGGTGGGTGTGAGGGAAACAGGGAGACCGTGGGGGTGAGGGATATGGGGAGATGGTGGGAGTGAGGGATACGGGGCAACGGTGGGATTCAGGGATACGGGGAGACGGTGGGAGTGAGGGATACGGGGAGACTTTGGGAGTGAGGGATACGGGGAGGTGGTGGGAGTGAGGGGTACGGGGAGACGGTGGGAGTGAGGGTTACGGGGAGGCGGTGGGAGTAAGTGATACAGGGAGACCATGGGAGTGAGGGATACGGGGAGATGCTGTGAGTGAGGGATACGGGGAGACAGTGGGATTGAGGGATACGGGGAGACGTTGGGAGTGAGGAATACGGGGAGATGGTGGGAGTGAGAGATACGGGGAGACGGTGGGAGTGAGGGATACAGGGAGATGGTGGGAGTGAGGGTTACGGGGAGACGGTGGGAGTGAGGGATAAGGTGAGACGGTGGGAGTGAGGGATACGGGGAGACGGTGGTAGTGAGGGATACAGGGAGATGGTGGGAGTGAGGGTTACGGGGAGACTGTGGGAGTGAGGGACACGGGGAGGCGGTGGGAGTGAGGGATACGGGGAGACGGTGGGGGTGAGGGAGAATGGGAGACGGTGGGAGTGAGTGATACGGGGAGTCGATGGGAGTGAAGGATACGGGGAGACGGTGGGAGTGAGGGATACGGGGAGACGGTGTGAGTGAGGGATACGTGGAGACAGTGGGATTGAGGGATACGGGGAGACGGTGGGAGTGAGGGATGCGGGGCGACGGTGGGAGTGAGGAATACGTGGAGACAGTGGGATTGAGGGATACGGGGAGACGGTGGGAGTGAGGGATGCGGGGCGACGGTGGGAGTGAGGAATACGGGGAGATGGTGGGAGTGAGGGATACAGGGAGACGGTGGGAGTGAGGGATACAGGGAGATGGTGGGAGTGAGGAATACGGGGAGACGGTGGGAGTGAGGAATACGGGGAGACGGTGGGAGTGAGGGATACGGGGAGACGGTGGGGGTTAGGGAGAATGGGAGACGGTGGGAGTCAGGGATACGGGGAGACGGTGGGAGGGAGGGATACGGGGAGTCGGTGGGAGTGAGGGTCACAGAGAGACGGTGGGAGTGAGGGATACGGGGAGACGGTGGGAGTGAGGGAGACGGGGAGACGGTGGGAGTGAGGGATACGGGGAGACGGTGGGAGTGAGGGATACGGGGAGATGGTGGGAGTGAGGGACACGGGGAGACGGTGGGAGTAAGGGATACGGGGAAACCATGGGGGTGAGGGATACGGGGAGATGGTGAGAGTGAGTGATACGGGGAGACAGTAGGATTGAGGGATACGGGGAGACGGTGGGAGTGAGGGATGCGGGGAGACGGTGGGAGTGAGTGAGAAGGGTAGACGGTGGGAGTGAGTGATACGGGGAGACAGTAGGATTGAGGGATACGGGGAGATGGTGAGAGTGAGTGATACGGGGAGACAGTAGGATTGAGGGATACGGGGAGATGGTGAGAGTGAGTGATACGGGGAGACAGTAGGAGTGAGGGATACGGGGAGACGGTGGGAGTGAGGGATACGGGGAGACGATGGGAGTGAGGGATACGGGGAGACAGTGAGAGTGAAGGACACGGGGAGACGGTGGGAGCGAGGGACACAGGGAGCCGGTGGGAGTGAGGGATATGGGGAGACGGTGGGAGTGATGGTCAGAGGGAGACGGTGGGAGTGAGGGATACGGGGATACGGTGGGAGTGAGGGATACGGGGAGACGGTGGGAGTGAGGGACACGGGGAGACGGTGGGAGCGAGGGATACAGGGAGACGGTGGGAGTGAGGGATACAGGGAGATGGTGGGAGTGAGTGATACGGGGAGACGGTGGGACTAAGGGATAAGCTGAGACGGTGGGAGTCAGGGATACGGGGAGACGGTGGGAGTGAGGATTACGGGGAGGCGGTGGGAGTGAGGGATACGGGGAGATAGTGGGAGTGAGGGATACGGGGAGACTGTGGGAGCGAGGGATACGGGGAGACGGTGGGAGTGAGGGATATGGGGTGACGGTGGGAGTGAGGGATACGGGGTGACGGTGGGATTGAGGGATACGGTGAGAAAGTGGGAGTGAGGGATATTGGGAGACAGTGGGATTGAGGGATACGGGGAGACGGTGGGTGTGAGGGAAACAGGGATACCGTGGGGGTGAGGGATATGGGGAGATGGTGGGAGAGAGGGATACGGGGAAACGGTGGGATTCAGGGATACGGGGAGACGGTGGGAGTGAGGGATACGGGGAGACTTTGGGAGTGAGGGATACGGGGAGGTGGTGGGAGTGAGGGGTACGGGGAGACGGTGGGAGTGAGGGTTACGGGGAGGCGGTGGGAGTAAGTGATACGGGAGACCATGGGAGTGAGGGATACGGGGAGATGCTGTGAGTGAGGGATACGGGGAGACAGTGGGATTGAGGGATACGGGGAGACGTTGGGAGTGAGGAATACGGGGAGATGGTGGGAGTGAGAGATACGGGGAGAGGTTGGAGTGAGGGATACAGGGAGATGGTGGGAGTGAGGGATACAGGGAGATGGTGGGAGTGATTGATACGGGGAGACGGTGGGAGTGAGGGATAAGGTGAGACGGTGGGAGTGAGATATACGGAAAGACGGTGGGAGTGAGGGATACGGGGCGACGGTGGGAGTGAGGAATACGGGGAGATGGTGGGAGTGAGAGATATGGGGAGAGGGTGGGAGTGAGGGAGACGGAGAGACGGTCGGAGTGAGTGATACGGGGAGACGGTGGGAGCGAGGGATACAGGGAGACGGTGGGAGTGAGGGATACAGGGAGATGGTGGGAGTGATTGAGACGGGTAGACGGTGGGAGTGAGGGATAAGGTGAGACGGTGGGAGTGAGGAATACGGGGAGACGGTGGGAGTGAGGGATACGGGGAGACGGTGGGAGTGAGGGATACAGAGAGATGGTGGGAGTGATTGATACGGGGAGACGGTGGGAGTGAGGGATAAGGTGAGACGGTGGGAGTGAGGAATACGGGGAGACGGTGGGAGTGAGGGATACGGGGAGATGGTGGGAGTGTGGGATACGGGGAGGCGGTGGGGGTTAGGGAGAATGGGAGACGGTGGGAGTCAGGGATACGGGGAGTCGATGGGAGTGAGGGATACGGGCAGACGGTGGGAGTGAGGGATACGGGGAGTCGTTGGAGTGAGGGACATGGGGAGACGGTGGGAGTGAGGGACACAGGGAGACGGTGGGAGTGAGGGATACGGGGATACGGTGGGAGTGAGGGATACGGGGAGACGGTGGGAGTGAGGGATACGAGGAGGTGGTGGGAATGAGGGGTACGGGGAGACGGAGGGAATGAGAGATATGGGGAGACGGTAGGAGTGATGGATACGGGGAGACGGTGGGAGTGAGGGGTACGGGAAGACCGTGGGGGTGAGGGATACGGGGAGGTGGTGGGAGTCAGGATTAGGGGAAACGGTGGTATTGAGGGATACGGGGTGATGGTGGGAGTGAGGGATACGGGGAGACGGTGGGAGTGAGGGATACGGGGAGGTGGTGGGAGTGAGGGTTACGGGGAGACGGTGGGAGTGAGGGATACGGGGAGACGGTGGGAGTGAGGGATACGGGGAGGTGGTGGGAGTGAGGGGTACGGGGAGACGGTGGGAGTGAGGGTTTCGGGGCGACGGTGGGAGTAAGGGATACGGGAGACCATGGGGTTGAGGGATACGGGGAGACAGTCGGTTTGAGGGATACGGGGAGACGGTGGGAGTGAGGGATACGGGGAGACGGTGGGAGTGAGGGATAACGGGAGGTTGTGGGAGTGAGGGGTACGGGGAGACGGTGGGAGTGAGGGTTACGGGGAGGCAGTGGGAGTAAGTGATACGGGGAGACCATGGGGGTGAGGGATACGGGGAGATGGTGTGAGTGAGGGATACGGGGAGACAGTGGGATTGAGGGATACGGGGAGACGGTGGGAGTGAGGGATGCGGGGAGACGGTGGGAGCGAGCAATACGGGGAGATGGTGGGAGTGAGGGATACGGGGAGACCGTGGGAGCGAGGGATACAGGGAGATGGTGGGAGTGAGGGATACAGGGAGATGTTGGGAGTGAGGGATACGGGGAGACGGTGGGAGTGAGGGATATGGGGAGAATGTGAGAGTGAGGGAGACAGGGAGACGGTGGGAGAGAGGGACACGGGGAGACGGTGGGAGTGAGGGATATGGGGATACGGTGGGAGTGAGGGATACGGGGAGACGGTGGGAGTGAGGGATACGGGGAGATGGTGGGAGTGAGGGACACGGGGAGACGGTGGGAGCGAGGGATACAGGGAGACGGTGGGAGTGAGGGATACAGGGAGATGGTGGGAGTGAGTGATACGGGGAGACGGTGGGACTGAGGGATAAGCTGAGACGGTGGGAGTCAGGGATACGGGGAGACGGTGGGAGTGAGGGATACGGGGAGACGGTGGGAATGAGGGATACAGGGAGATGGTGGGAGTGAGGGATACGGGGAGACGGTGGGAGTGGAGGATACGGGGAGGCGGTGGGAGTGAGGGATACGGGGAGACGGTAGGAGTAAGGGAGAAGGGGAGACTGTGGGAGTGAGGGATACGGGGAGTCGATGGGAGTGAGGTATACGGGGAGACGGTGGGAGTGAGGGATATGGGGAGACGGTGCGAGTGAGGGACACAGGGAGACGGTGGAAGTGAGGGACACGGGGAGACGGTGGGAGTGAGGGATATGGGGAGACGGTGGGAGTGAGGGACACAGGGAGACGGTGGGAGTGAGGGATACGGGGATACGGTGGGTGTGATGGATACGGGGAGACGGTGGGAGTGAGGATTACTGGGAGGCGGTGGGAGTGAGGGATACGGGGAGATAGTGGGAGTGAGGGATACGGGGAGACTGTGGGAGCAAGGGATACGGGGAGACGGTGGGAGTGAGGGATACGGGGTGACGGTGGGAGTGAGGGATACGGGGTGACGGTGGGATTGAAGGATACGGTGAGAAAGTGGGAGTGAGGGATATTGGGAGACAGTGGGATTGAGGCATACGGGGAGACGGTGGGTGTGAGATAAACAGGGAGACCGTGGGGGTGAGGGATATACGGAGATGGTGGGAGTGAGGGATACGGGGAAACGGTGGGATTCAGGGATACGGGGAGACGGTGGGAGTGAGGGATACGGGGAGGCGGTGGGAGTGAGGGATACGAGGAGGTGGCGGGAGTGAGGGGTACGGGGAGACGGTGGGAGTGAGGGTTACGGGGAGGCGGTGGGAATTAAGTGATACGGGGAGACCATGGGAGTGAGGGATACGGGGAGATGCTGTGAGTGAGGGATACGGGGAGACAGTGGGATTGAGGGATACGGGGAGACGTTGGGAGTGAGGAATACGGGGAGATGGTGGGAGTGAGAGATACGGGGAGACGGTGGGAGTGAGGGATACGGGGAGTCGATGGGAGTGAAGGATACGGGGAGACCGTGGGAGGGAGGGATACGGGGAGACGGTGAGAGTGAGGGACACAGGGAGACGGTGGGAGTGAGGGACACGGGGAGTCGGTGGGAGTGAGGGATATGGGGTGACGGTGGGAGTGAGGGACACAGGGAGACGGTGGGAGTGAGGGATACGGGGATACGGTGGGAGTGAGGGATACGGGGAGACGGTGGGAGTGAGGGATACGAGGAGGTGGTGGGAGTGAGGGGTACGGGGAGACGGTGGGAGTGAGGGATATGGGGAGACGGTGGGATTGATGGATACGGGGAGACGGTGGGAGTGAGGGGTACGGGAAGACCGTGGGGGTGAGGGATACGGGGAGGTGGTGGGAGTCAGGGTTTGGGGAAACGGTGGTATTGAGGGATACGGGGTGATGGTGGGAGTGAGGGATACGGGGAGACGGTGGGAGTGAGGGATACGGGGAGGTGGTGGGAGTGAGGGTTACGGGGAGACGGTGGGAGTGAGGGATACGGGGAGACGGTGGGAGTGAGGGATACGGGGAGGTGGTGGGAGTGAGGGGTACGGGGAGATGGTGGGAGTGAGGGTTTCGGGGCGACGGTGGGAGTAAGGGATACGGGAGACCATGGGGTTGAGGGATACGGGGAGACAGTCGGATTGAGGGATACGGGGAGACGGTGGGAGTGAGGGATGCGGGTAGACGGTGGGAGCGAGGAATACGGGGAGATGGTGGGAGTGAGGGATACGGGGAGACGGTGGGAGCGAGGGATACCGGGAGATGGTGGGAGTGAGGGATACCGGGAGATGGTGGGAGTGAGGGATACGGGGAGGCGATGGGAGTGAGGGATATGGGGAGACGGTGAGAGTGAGGGACACAGGGAGACGGTGGGAGTGAGGATTACGGGGAGGCGGTGGGAGTAAGTGATACGGGGAGACCATGGGGGTGACGGATACTGAGAGATGGTGTGAGTGAGGGATACGGGGAGACAGTGGGAGTGAGGGATACGGGGAGATGGTGGGAGTGAGGGATACGGGGAGACGGTGGGAGCGGGGGAGACGGGGAGACGGTGGGAGTGAGGGATACGGGGTGACGGTGGGAGTGAGGGATACCGGGAGACGTTGGGGGTGAGGGATATGGGGAGATGGTGGGAGTGAGGGATACAGGGAAACGGTGGGATTGAGGGATACGGGGAGACGGTGGGAGTGAGGGATACGGGGAGACGGTGGGAGTGAGGGATAACGGGAGGTTGTGGGAGTGAGGGGTACGGGGAGACGGTGGGAGTGAGGGTTACGGGGAGGCAGTGGGAGTAAGTGATACGGGGAGACCATGGGGGTGAGGGATACGGGGAGATGGTGTGAGTGAGGGATACGGGGAGACAGTGGGATTGAGGGATAAGGGGAGACGGTGGGAGTGAGGGATGCGGGGAGACGGTGGGAGCGAGGAATACGGGGAGATGGTGGGAGTGAGGGATACTGGGAGACGGTGGGAGCGAGGGTTACGGGGAGACGGTGGGAGTAAGGGATACGGGGAGACCATGGGGGTGAGGGATACGGGGAGATGGTGAGAGTGAGTGATACGGGGAGACAGTAGGATTGAGGGATACGGGGAGACGGTGGGAGTGAGGGATACGGTGAGACGGTGGGAGTGAGGAATACGGGGAGACGGTGGGAGTGAGGAATACGGGGAGACGGTGCGAGTGAGGGAGAAGGGGAGACCATGGGGGTGAGGGATACGGGGAGATGGTGAGAGTGAGTGATACGGGGAGACAGTAGGAGTGAGGGATACGGTGAGACGGTGGGAGTGAGGGATAGGGTGAGACGGTGGGAGTGAGTGATACGGGGAGACAGTAGGATTGAGGGATACGGGGAGACGGTGGGAGTGAGGGATATGGGGAGACGGTGGGAGTGAGGGTCACAGAGAGACGGTGGGAGTGAGGGATACGGGGATACGGTGGGAGTGAGGGACACGGGGAGACGGTGGGAGTAAGGGATACGGGGAGACCATGGGGGTGAGAAATACGGGAAGATGGTGAGAGTGAGTGATACGGGCAGACAGTAGGATTGAGGGATACGGGGAGACGGTGGGAGTGAGGGATGCGGGGAGACGGTGGGAGTGAGTGAGAAGGGTAGTTGGTGGGAGTGAGGGATACGGGGAGACGATGGGAGTGAGGGATACGGGGAGACAGTGAGAGTGAAGGACACGGGGAGACGGTGGGAGCGAGGGACACAGGGAGCCGGTGGGAGTGAGGGATATGGGGAGACGGTGGGAGTGAGGGTCACAGGGAGACGGTGGGAGTGAGGGATACGGGGATACGGTGGGAGTGAGGGTACGGGGAGACGGTGGGAGTGAGGGATACGGGGAGATGGTGGAAGCGAGGGATACAGGGAGACGGTGGGAGTGAGGGATACAGGGAGATGGTGGGAGTGAGTGATACGGGGAGACGGTGGGACTGAGGGATAAGCTGAGACTGTGGGAGTCAGGGATACGGGGAGACGGTGGGAGTGAGGGATACGGGGAGATGGTGGGAGTGAGGGACACGGGGAGACGGTGGGAGCAAGGGATACAGGGAGACGGTGGGAGTGAGGGATACAGGGAGATGGTGGGAGTGAGTGATACGGGGAGACGGTGGGACTGAGGGATAAGCTGAGACGGTGGGAGTCAGGGATACGGGGAGATAGTGGGAGTGAGGGATACGGGGAGACTGTGGGAGCGAGGGATACGGGGAGATAGTGGGAGTGAGGGATACGGGGAGACTGTGGGAGCGAGGGATACGGGGAGACTGTGGGAGTGAGGGATGCGGGGTGACGGTGGGAGTGAGGGATACGGGGTGACGGTGGGATTGAGGGATATGGTGAGATAGTGGGAGTGAGGGATATTGGGAGACAGTGGGATTGAGGGATACGGGGAGACGGTGGGTGTGAGGGAAACAGGGAGACCGTGGGGGTGAGGGATATGGGGAGATGGTGGGAGTGAGGGATACGGGGCAACGGTGGGATTCAGGGATACGGGGAGACGGTGGGAGTGAGGGATACGGGGAGACTTTGGGAGTGAGGGATACGGGGAGGTGGTGGGAGTGAGGGGTACGGGAAGACGGTGGGAGTGAGGGTTACGGGGAGGCGGTGGGAGTAAGTGATACAGGGAGACCATGGGAGTGAGGGATACGGGGAGATGCTGTGAGTGAGGGATACGGGGAGACAGTGGGATTGAGGGATACGGGGAGACGTTGGGAGTGAGGAATACGGGGAGATGGTGGGAGTGAGAGATACGGGGAGACGGTGGGAGTGAGGGATACAGGGAGATGGTGGGAGTGAGGGATACGGGGAGACAGTGGGAGTGAGGGATAAGGTGAGACGGTGGGAGTGAGGGATACGGGGAGACGGTGGTAGTGAGGGATACAGGGAGATGGTGGGAGTGAGGGTTACGGGGAGACGGTGGGAGTGAGGGACACGGGGAGGCGGTGGGAGTGAGGGATACGGGGAGACGGTGGGGGTGAGGGAGAATGGGAGACGGTGGGAGTGAGTGATACGGGGAGTCGATGGGAGTGAAGGATACGGGGAGACGGTGGGAGTGAGGGATACGGGGAGACGGTGTGAGTGAGGGATACGTGGAGACAGTGGGATTGAGGGATACGGGGAGACGGTGGGAGTGAGGGATGCGGGGCGACGGTGGGTGTGAGGAATACGTGGAGACAGTGGGATTGAGGGATACGGGGAGACGGTGGGAGTGAGGGATGCGGGGCGACGGTGGGAGTGAGGAATACGGGGAGATGGTGGGAGTGAGGGATACAGGGAGACGGTGGGAGTGAGGGATACAGGGAGATGGTGGGAGTGAGGAATACGGGGAGACGGTGGGAGTGAGGAATACGGGGAGACGGTGGGAGTGAGGGATACGGGGAGACGGTGGGGGTTAGGGAGAATGGGAGACGGTGGGAGTCAGGGATACGGGGAGACGGTGGGAGGGAGGGATACGGGGAGTCGGTGGGAGTGAGGGTCACAGAGAGACGGTGGGAGTGAGGGATACGGGGAGACGGTGGGAGTGAGGGAGACGGGGAGACGGTGGGAGTGAGGGATACGGGGAGACGGTGGGAGTGAGGGATACGGGGAGATGGTGGGAGTGAGGGACACGGGGAGACGGTGGGAGTAAGGGATACGGGGAAACCATGGGGGTGAGGGATACGGGGAGATGGTGAGAGTGAGTGATACGGGGAGACAGTAGGATTGAGGGATACGGGGAGACGGTGGGAGTGAGGGATGCGGGGAGACGGTGGGAGTGAGTGAGAAGGGTAGACGGTGGGAGTGAGTGATACGGGGAGACAGTAGGATTGAGGGATACGGGGAGATGGTGAGAGTGAGTGATACGGGGAGACAGTAGGATTGAGGGATACGGGGAGATGGTGAGAGTGAGTGATACGGGGAGACAGTAGGAGTGAGGGATACGGGGAGACGGTGGGAGTGAGGGATACGGGGAGACGATGGGAGTGAGGGATACGGGGAGACAGTGAGAGTGAAGGACACGGGGAGACGGTGGGAGCGAGGGACACAGGGAGCCGGTGGGAGTGAGGGATATGGGGAGACGGTGGGAGTGATGGTCAGAGGGAGACGGTGGGAGTGAGGGATACGGGGATACGGTGGGAGTGAGGGATACGGGGAGACGGTGGGAGTGAGGGATACGGGGAGATGGTGGGAGTGAGGGACACGGGGAGACGGTGGGAACGAGGGATACAGGGAGACGGTGGGAGTGAGGGATACAGGGAGATGGTGGGAGTGAGTGATACGGGGAGACGGTGGGACTAAGGGATAAGCTGAGACGGTGGGAGTCAGGGATACGGGGAGACGGTGGGAGTGAGGATTACGGGGAGGCGGTGGGAGTGAGGGATACGGGGAGATAGTGGGAGTGAGGGATACGGGGAGACTGTGGGAGCGAGGGATACGGGGAGACGGTGGGAGTGAGGGATACGGGGTGACGGTGGGAGTGAGGGATACGGGGTGACGGTGGGATTGAGGGATATTGGGAGACAGTGGGATTGAGGGATACGGGGAGACGGTGGGTGTGAGGGAAACAGGGATACCGTGGGGGTGAGGGATATGGGGAGATGGTGCGAGTGAGGGATACGGGGAAACGGTGGGATTCAGGGATACGGGGAGACGGTGGGAGTGAGGGATACGGGGAGACTTTGGGAGTGAGGGATACGGGGAGGTGGTGGGAGTGAGGGGTACGGGGAGACGGTGGGAGTGAGGGTTACGGGGAGGCGGTGGGAGTAAGTGATACGGGAGACCATGGGAGTGAGGGATACGGGGAGATGCTGTGAGTGAGGGATACGGGGAGACAGTGGGATTGAGGGATACGGGGAGACGTTGGGAGTGAGGAATACGGGGAGATGGTGGGAGTGAGAGATACGGGGAGAGGTGGGAGTGAGGGATACAGGGAGATGGTGGGAGTGAGGGATACAGGGAGATGGTGGGAGTGATTGATACGGGGAGACGGTGGGAGTGAGGGATAAGGTGAGACGGTGGGAGTGAGGAATACGGAAAGACGGTGGGAGTGAGGGATACGGGGCGACGGTGGGAGTGAGGAATACGGGGAGATGGTGGGAGTGAGAGATATGGGGAGAGGGTGGGAGTGAGGGAGACGGAGAGACGGTCGGAGTGAGTGATACGGGGAGACGGTGGGAGCGAGGGATACAGGGAGACGGTGGGAGTGAGGGATACAGGGAGATGGTGGGAGTGATTGATACGGGTAGACGGTGGGAGTGAGGGATAAGGTGAGACGGTGGGAGTGAGGAATACGGGGAGACGGTGGGAGTGAGGGATACGGGGAGACGGTGGGAGTGAGGGATACAGAGAGATGGTGGGAGTGATTGATACGGGGAGACGGTGGGAGTGAGGGATAAGGTGAGACGGTGGGAGTGAGGAATACGGGGAGACGGTGGGAGTGAGGGATACGGGGAGATGGTGGGAGTGTGGGATACGGTGAGGCGGTGGGGGTTAGGGCTAATGGGAGACGGTGGGGGTCAGGGATACGGGGAGTCGATGGGAGTGAGTGATACGGGCAGACGGTGGGAGTGAGGGATACGGGGAGTCGTTGGAGTGAGGGACATGGGGAGACGGTGGGAGTGAGGGACACAGGGAGACGGTGGGAGTGAGGGATACGGGGATACGGTGGGAGTGAGGGATACGGGGAGACGGTGGGAGTGAGGGATACGAGGAGGTGGTGGGAATGAGGGGTACGGGGAGACGGAGGGAATGAGAGATATGGGGAGACGGTGGGAGTGATGGATACGGGGAGACGGTGGGAGTGAGGGGTACGGGAAGACCGTGGGGGTGAGGGATACGGGGAGGTGGTGGGAGTCAGGGTTAGGGGAAACGGTGGTATTGAGGGATACGGGGTGATGGTGGGAGTGAGGGATACGGGGAGACGGTGGGAGTGAGGGATACGGGGAGGTGGTGGGAGTGAGGGTTACGGGGAGACGGTGGGAGTGAGGGATACGGGGAGACGGTGGGAGTGAGGGATACGGGGAGGTGGTGGGAGTGAGGGGTACGGGGAGACGGTGGGGGTGAGGGTTTCGGGGCGACGGTGGGAGTAAGGGATACGGGAGACCATGGGGTTGAGGGATACGGGGAGACAGTCGGATTGAGGGATACGGGGAGACGGTGGGAGTGAGGGATGCGGGTAGACGGTGGGAGCGAGGAATACGGGGAGATGGTGGGAGTGAGGGATACGGGGAGACGGTGGGAGCGAGGGATACCGGGAGATGGTGGGAGTGAGGGATACAGGGAGATGGTGGGAGTGAGGGATACTGGGAGGCGATGGGAGTGAGGGATATGGGGAGACGGTGAGAGTGAGGGACACAGGGAGACGGTGGGAGTGAGGATTACGGGGAGGCGGTGGGAGTAAGTGATACGGGGAGACCATGGGGGTGACGGATACTGAGAGATGGTGTGAGTGAGGGATACGGGGAGACAGTGGGAGTGAGGGATACGGGGAGATGGTGGGAGTGAGGGATACGGGGAGACGGTGGGAGCGGGGGAGACGGGGAGACGGTGGGAGTGAGGGATACGGGGTGACGGTGGGAGTGAGGGATACCGGGAGACGTTGGGGGTGAGGGATATGGGGAGATGGTGGGAGTGAGGGATACAGGGAAACGGTGGGATTGAGGGATACGGGGAGACGGTGGGAGTGAGGGATACGGGGAGACGGTGGGAGTGAGGGATAACGGGAGGTTGTGGGAGTGAGGGGTACGGGGAGACGGTGGGAGTGAGGGTTACGGGGAGGCAGTGGGAGTAAGTGATACGGGGAGACCATGGGGGTGAGGGATACGGGGAGATGGTGTGAGTGAGGGATATGGGGAGACAGTGGGATTGAGGGATACGGGGAGACGGTGGGAGTGAGGGATGCGGGGTGACGGTGGGAGCGAGGAATACGGGGAGATGGTGGGAGTGAGGGATACTGGGAGACGGTGGGAGCGAGGGTTACGGGGAGACGGTGGGAGTAAGGGATACGGGGAGACCATGGGGGTGAGGGATACGGGGAGATGGTGAGAGTGAGTGATACGGGGAGACAGTAGGATTGAGGGATACGGGGAGACGGTGGGAGTGAGGGATACGGTGAGACGGTGGGAGTGAGGAATACGGGGAGACGGTGGGAGTGAGGAATACGGGGAGACGGTGGGAGTGAGGGAGAAGGGGAGACCATGGGGGTGAGGGATACGGGGAGATGGTGAGAGTGAGTGATACGGGGAGACAGTAGGAGTGAGGGATACGGTGAGACGGTGGGAGTGAGGGATAGGGTGAGACGGTGGGAGTGAGTGATACGGGGAGACAGTAGGATTGAGGGATACGGGGAGACGGTGGGAGTGAGGGATATGGGGAGACGGTGGGAGTGAGGGTCACAGAGAGACGGTGGGAGTGAGGGATACGGGGATACGGTGGGAGTGAGGGACACGGGGAGACGGTGGGAGTAAGGGATACGGGGAGACCATGGGGGTGAGGGATACGGGAAGATGGTGAGAGTGAGTGATACGGGCAGACAGTAGGATTGAGGGATACGGGGAGACGGTGGGAGTGAGGGATGCGGGGAGACGGCGGGAGTGAGTGAGAAGGGTAGTTGGTGGGAGTGAGGGATACGGGGAGACGATGGGAGTGAGGGATACGGGGAGACAGTGAGAGTGAAGGACACGGGGAGACGGTGGGAGCGAGGGACACAGGGAGCCGGTGGGAGTGAGGGATATGGGGAGACGGTGGGAGTGAGGGTCACAGGGAGACGGTGGGAGTGAGGGATACGGGGATACGGTGGGAGTGAGGGTACGGGGAGACGGTGGGAGTGAGGGATACGGGGAGATGGTGGAAGCGAGGGATACAGGGAGATGGTGGGAGTGAGGGATACAGGGAGATGGTGGGAGTGAGTGATACGGGGAGACGGTGGGACTGAGGGATAAGCTGCGACTGTGGGAGTCAGGGATACGGGGAGACGGTGGGAGTGAGGGATACGGGGAGATGGTGGGAGTGAGGGACACGGGGAGACGGTGGGAGCGAGGGATACAGGGAG
The DNA here is from genome assembly GCF_047496885.1 of Scyliorhinus torazame. Classification (NCBI taxonomy): domain Eukaryota; kingdom Metazoa; phylum Chordata; class Chondrichthyes; order Carcharhiniformes; family Scyliorhinidae; genus Scyliorhinus; species Scyliorhinus torazame. The sequence goes on from NC_092722.1 coordinate 83,173,475, forward strand.
ACGGTGGGAGTGAGGGATACAGGGAGATGGTGGGAGTGAGTGATACGGGGAGACGGTGGGACTGAGGGATAAGCTGAGACGGTGGGAGTCAGGGATACGGGGAGATAGTGGGAGTGAGGGATACGGGGAGACTGTGGGAGCGAGGGATACGGGGAGATAGTGGGAGTGAGGGATACGGGGAGACTGTGGGAGCGAGGGATACGGGGAGACGGTGGGAGTGAGGGATACGGGGTGACGGTGGGAGTGAGGGATACGGGGTGACGGTGGGATTGAGGGATATGGTGAGATAGTGGGAGTGAGGGATATTGGGAGACAGTGGGATTGAGGGATACGGGGAGACGGTGGGTGTGAGGGAAACAGGGAGACCGTGGGGGTGAGGGATATGGGGAGATGGTGGGAGTGAGGGATACGGGGCAACGGTGGGATTCAGGGATACGGGGAGACGGTGGGAGTGAGGGATACGGGGAGACTTTGGGAGTGAGGGATACGGGGAGGTGGTGGGAGTGAGGGGTACGGGGAGACGGTGGGAGTGAGGGTTACGGGGAGGCGGTGGGAGTAAGTGATACAGGGAGACCATGGGAGTGAGGGATACGGGGAGATGCTGTGAGTGAGGGATACGGGGAGACAGTGGGATTGAGGGATACGGGGAGACGTTGGGAGTGAGGAATACGGGGAGATGGTGGGAGTGAGAGATACGGGGAGACGGTGGGAGTGAGGGATACAGGGAGATGGTGGGAGTGAGGGATACGGGGAGACGGTGGGAGTGAGGGATAAGGTGAGACGGTGGGAGTGAGGGATACGGGGAGACGGTGGTAGTGAGGGATACAGGGAGATGGTGGGAGTGAGGGTTACGGGGAGACGGTGGGAGTGAGGGACACGGGGAGGCGGTGGGAGTGAGGGATACGGGGAGACGGTGGGGGTGAGGGAGAATGGGAGACGGTGGGAGTGAGTGATACGGGGAGTCGATGGGAGTGAAGGATACGGGGAGACGGTGGGAGTGAGGGATACGGGGAGACGGTGTGAGTGAGGGATACGTGGAGACAGTGGGATTGAGGGATACGGGGAGACGGTGGGAGTGAGGGATGCGGGGCGACGGTGGGAGTGAGGAATACGTGGAGACAGTGGGATTGAGGGATACGGGGAGACGGTGGGAGTGAGGGATGCGGGGCGACGGTGGGAGTGAGGAATACGGGGAGATGGTGGGAGTGAGGGATACAGGGAGACGGTGGGAGTGAGGGATACAGGGAGATGGTGGGAGTGAGGAATACGGGGAGACGGTGGGAGTGAGGAATACGGGGAGACGGTGGGAGTGAGGGATACGTGTAGACGGTGGGGGTTAGGGAGAATGGGAGACGGTGGGAGTCAGGGACACGGGGAGACGGTGGGAGGGAGGGATACGGGGAGTCGGTGGGAGTGAGGGTCACAGAGAGACGGTGGGAGTGAGGGATACGGGGAGACGGTGGGAGTGAGGGAGACGGGGAGACGGTGGGAGTGAGGGATACGGGGAGACGGTGGGAGTGAGGGATACGGGGAGATGGTGGGAGTGAGGGACACGGGGAGACGGTGGGAGTAAGGGATACGGGGAAACCATGGGGGTGAGGGATACGGGGAGATGGTGAGAGTGAGTGATACGGGGAGACAGTAGGATTGAGGGATACGGGGAGACGGTGGGAGTGAGGGATGCGGGGAGACGGTGGGAGTGAGTGAGAAGGGTAGACGGTGGGAGTGAGTGATACGGGGAGACAGTAGGATTGAGGGATACGGGGAGATGGTGAGAGTGAGTGATACGGGGAGACAGTAGGATTGAGGGATACGGGGAGATGGTGAGAGTGAGTGATACGGGGAGACAGTAGGAGTGAGGGATACGGGGAGACGGTGGGAGTGAGGGATACGGGGAGACGATGGGAGTGAGGGATACGGGGAGACAGTGAGAGTGAAGGACACGGGGAGACGGTGGGAGCGAGGGACACAGGGAGCCGGTGGGAGTGAGGGATATGGGGAGACGGTGGGAGTGATGGTCAGAGGGAGACGGTGGGAGTGAGGGATACGGGGATACGGTGGGAGTGAGGGATACGGGGAGACGGTGGGAGTGAGGGATACGGGGAGATGGTGGGAGTGAGGGACACGGGGAGACCGTGGGAGTGAGTGATACGGGGAGACGGTGGGACTAAGGGATAAGCTGAGACGGTGGGAGTCAGGGATACGGGGAGGCGGTGGGAGTGAGGGATACGGGGAGATAGTGGGAGTGAGGGAAACGGGGAGACTGTGGGAGCGAGGGATACGGGGAGACGGTGGGAGGGAGGGATACGGGGTGACGGTGGGAGTGAGGGATACGGGGTGACGGTGGGATTGAGGGATACGGTGAGAAAGTGGGAGTGAGGGATATTGGGAGACAGTGGGATTGAGGGATACGGGGAGACGGTGGGTGTGAGGGAAACAGGGATACCGTGGGGGTGAGGGATATGGGGAGATGGTGGGAGTGAGGGATACGGGGAAACGGTGGGATTCAGGGATACGGGGAGACGGTGGGAGTGAGGGATACGGGGAGACTTTGGGAGTGAGGGATATGGGGAGGTGGTGGGAGTGAGGGGTACGGGGAGACGGTGGGAGTGAGGGTTACGGGGAGGCGGTGGGAGTAAGTGATACGGGAGGCCATGGGAGTGAGGGATACGGGGAGATGCTGTGAGTGAGGGATACGGGGAGACAGTGGGATTGAGGGATACGGGGAGACGTTGGGAATGAGGAATACGGGGAGATAGTGGGAGTGAGAGATACGGGGAGAGGTGGGAGTGAGGGATACAGGGAGATGGTGGGAGTGAGGGATACAGGGAGATGGTGGGAGTGATTGATACGGGGAGACGGTGGGAGTGAGGGATAAGGTGAGACGGTGGGAGTGAGGAATACGGAAAGACGGTGGGAGTGAGGGATACGGGGCGACGGTGGGAGTGAGGAATACGGGGAGATGGTGGGAGTGAGAGATATGGGGAGAGGGTGGGAGTGAGGGAGACGGAGAGACGGTCGGAGTGAGTGATACGGGGAGACGGTGGGAGCGAGGGATACAGGGAGACGGTGGGAGTGAGGGATACAGGGAGATGGTGGGAGTGATTGATACGGGTAGACGGTGGGAGTGAGGGATATGGTGAGACGGTGGGAGTGAGGAATACGGGGAGACGGTGGGAGTGAGGGATACGGGGAGACGGTGGGAGTGAGGGATACAGAGAGATGGTGGGAGTGATTGATACGGGGAGACGGTGGGAGTGAGGGATAAGGTGAGACGGTGGGAGTGAGGAATACGGGGAGACGGTGGGAGTGAGGGATACGGGGAGATGGTGGGAGTGTGGGATACGGGGAGGCGGTGGGGGTTAGGGAGAATGGGAGACGGTGGGAGTCAGGGATACGGGGAGTCGATGGGAGTGAGGGATACGGGCAGACGGTGGGAGCGAGGGATACGGGGAGTCGTTGGAGTGAGGGACATGGGGAGACGGTGGGAGTGAGGGACACAGGGAGACGGTGGGAGTGAGGGATACGGGGATACGGTGGGAGTGAGGGATACGGGGAGACGGTGGGAGTGAGGGATACGAGGAGGTGGTGGGAATGAGGGGTACGGGGAGACGGAGGGAATGAGAGATATGGGGAGACGGTGGGAGTGATGGATACGGGGAGACGGTGGGAGTGAGGCTTACGGGGAAATGGTGGGATTGAGGGATACGGGGAGACGGTGGGAGTTAGGGATACGGGGAGACGGTGGGAGTGAGGGATACGGGGAGACGGTGGGAGTGAGAGATACGGGGAGACGGTGGGAGTGAGGGACACAGGGAGACGGTGGGAGTGAGGGACACGGGGAGACGGTGGGAGTGAGGTATATGGGGAGACGGTGGGAGTGAGGGACACAGGGAGACGGTGGGAGTGAGGTATATGGGGAGACGGTGGGAGTGAGGGACACAGGGAGACGGTGGGAGTGAGGAATATGGGGAGACGGTGGGAGTGAGGGTTACGGGGAGATGGTGGGAGTGAGGGACACGGGGAGACGATGGGAGCGAGGGATACAGGGAGACGGTAGGAGTGAGGGGTACGGGGAGATGGTGGGAGTGAGTGATACGGGGAGACGGTGGGACTGAGGGATAAGCTGAGACGGTGGGAGTCAGGGATACGGGGAGACGGTGGGAGTGAGGGATACGGGGAGACGGTGAGAATGAGGGATACAGGGAGATGGTGGGAGTGAGGGATACGGGGAGACGGTGGGAGTGGAGGATACGGGGAGGCGGTGGGAGTGAGGGATACGGGGAGACGGTAGGAGTAAGGCAGAAGGGGAGACTGTGGGAGTGAGGGATACGGGGAGTCGATGGGAGTGAGGGATATGGGGAGACGGTGCGAGTGAGGGATACGGGGAGACGGTGGAAGTGAGGGACACGGGGAGACGGTGGGAGTGAGGGATATGGGGAGACGGTGGGAGTGAGGGACACAGGGAGACGGTGGGAGTGAGGGATACGGGGATACGGTGGGTGTGAGGGATACGGGGAGACGGTGGGAGTGAGGATTACGGGGAGGCGGTGGGAGTGAGGGATACGGGGAGATAGTGGGAGTGAGGGATACGGGGAGACTGTGGGAGCGAGGGATACGGGGAGACGGTGGGAGTGAGGGATACGGGGTGACGGTGGGAGTGAGGGATACGGGGTGACGGTGGGATTGAAGGATACGGTGAGAAAGTGGGAGTGAGGGATATTGGGAGACAGTGGGATTGAGGCATACGGGGAGACGGTGGGTGTGAGGGAAACAGGGAGACCGTGGGGGTGAGGCATATACGGAGATGGTGGGAGTGAGGGATACAGGGAGACGGTGGGAGTGAGGGATACGGGGAGGTGGTGGGAGTGAGGGGTACGCGAGACGGTGGGAGTGAGGGTTACGGGGAGGCGGTGGGAGTAAGTGATACGGGGAGACCGTGGGAGTGAGGGATACGGGGAGATGCTGTGAGTGAGGGATAAGGGGAGACAGTGGGATTGAGGGATACTGGTAGACGGTGGGAGTGAGGGATACGGGGATACGGTGGGAGTGAGGGATACGGGGAGATGGTGGGAGTGAGGGATACGAGGAGGTGGTGGGAGTGAGCGGTACGGGGAGACCGTGGGAGTGAAGGACACGGGGAGACGGTGGGAGCGAGGGACACAGGGTGACGGTGGGAGTGAGGAATATGGGGAGACGGTGGGAGTGAGGGTCACAGAGAGACGGTGGGAGTGAGGGATACGGGGATACGGTGGGAGTGAGGGATACGGGGAGACGGTGGGAGTGAGGGAACGGGGAGATGGTGGGAGTGAGGGACACGGGGAGACGGTGGGAGCGAGGGATACAGGGAGACGGTGGGAGTGAGGGATACAGGGAGATGGTGGGAGTGAGTGATACGGGGAGACGGTGGGACTGAGGGATAAGCTGAGACGGTGGGAGTCAGGGATACGGGGAGACGGTGGGAGTGAGGGATACGGGGAGAAGGTGGGAATGAGGGATACAGGGAGATGGTGGGAGTGAGGGATACGGGGAGACGGTGGGAGTGGAGGATACGGGGAGGCGGTGGGAGTGAGGGATACGGGGAGACGGTAGGAGTAAGGGAGAAGGGGAGACTGTGGGAGTGAGGGATAAGGGGAGACGGTGGGAGTGAGGGATATGGGGAGACGGTGGGAGTGAGGGATATGGGGAGACGGTGGGAGTGAGGGACACAGGGAGACGGTGGGAGTGAGGGATACGGGGATACGGTGGGTGTGAGGGACACAGGGAGACGGTGGGAGTGAGGGACACAAGGAGACGGTGGAAGTGAGGGACACGGGGAGACGGTGGGAGTGAGGGATATGGGGAGACGGTGGGAGTGAGGGACACAGGGAGACGGTGGGAGTGAGGGATACGGGGATACGGTGGGTGTGAGCGATACGGGGAGACGGTGGGAGTGAGGATTACGGGGAGGCGGTGGGAGTGAGGGATACGGGGAGATAGTGGGAGTGAGGTATACGGGGAGACTGTGGGAGCGAGGGATACGGGGAGACGGTGGGAGTGAGGGATACGGGGTGACGGTGGGAGTGAGGGATACGGGGTGACGGTGGGATTGAAGGATACGGTGAGAAAGTGGGAGTGAGGGATATTGGGAGACAGTGGGATTGAGGCATACGGGGAGACGGTGGGTGTGAGGGAAACAGGGAGACCGTGGGGGTGAGGGATATACGGAGATGGTGGGAGTGAGGGATACGGGGAAACGGTGGGATTCAGGGATACGGGGAGACGGTGGGAGTGAGGGATACGGGGAGACGGTGGGAGTGAGGGATACGGGGAGGTGTTGGGAGTGAGGGGTACGGGGAGACGGTGGGAGTGAGGGTTACGGGGAGGCGGTGGGAGTAAGTGATACGGGGAGACCATGGGAGTGAGGGATACGGGGAGATGCTGTGAGTGAGGGATACGGGGAGACAGTGGGATTGAGGGATACGGGGAGACGTTGGGAGTGTGGAATACGGGGAGATGGTGGGAGTGAGAGATACGGGGATACGGTGGGAGTGAGTGATACAGGGAGATGGTGGGAGTGAGGGATACGGGGAGACGGTGGGAGTGAGGGATAAGGTGAGACGTTGGGAGTGAGGGATACGGGGAGACGGTGGGAGTGAGGGATACAGGGAGATGGTGGGAGTGAGGGTTACGGGGAGACGGTGGGAGTGAGGGACACGGGGAGGCAGTGGGAGTGAGGGATACGGGGAGACGGTGGGGGTGAGGGAGAATGGGAGACGGTGGGAGTGAGTGATACGGGGAGTCGATGGGAGTGAAGGATACGGGGAGACCGTGGGAGGGAGGGATACGGGGAGACGGTGAGAGTGAGGGACACAGGGAGACGGTGGGAGTGAGGGACACGGGGAGTCGGTGGGAGTGAGGGATATGGGGAGACGGTGGGAGTGAGGGACACAGGGAGACGGTGGGAGTGAGGGATACGGGGATACAGTGGGAGTGAGGGATACGGGGAGACTGTGGGAGTGAGGGATACGAGGAGGTGGTGGGAGTGAGGGGTACGGGGAGACGGTGGGAGTGAGGGATGTGGGGAGACGGTGGGATTGATGGATACGGGGAGACGGTGGGAGTGAGGGGTACGGGAAGACTGTGGGGGTGAGGGATACGGGGAGGTGGTGGGAGTCAGGGTTAGGGGAAACGGTGGTATTGAGGGATACGGGGAGATGGTGCGAGTGAGGGATACGGGGAGACGGTGGGAGTGAGGGATACGGGGAGGTGGTGGGAGTGAGGTTTACGGGGAGACGGTGGGAGTGAGGGATACGGGGAGACGGTGGGAGTGAGGGATACGGGGAGGTGGTGGGAGTGAGGGGTACAGGGAGACGGTGGGAGTGAGGGTTTTGGGGCGACGGTGGGAGTAAGCGATACGGGAGACCATGGGGTTGAGGGATACGGGGAGACAGTCGGATTGAGGGATACGGAGAGACGGTGGGAGTGAGGGATGCGGGGAGACGGTGGGAGCGAGGAATACGGGGAGATGGTGGGAGTGAGGGATACGGGGAGATGGTGGGAGCGAGGGATACCGGGAGATGGTGGGAGTGAGGGATACAGGGAGATGGTGGGAGTGAGGGATACGGGGAGGCGATGGGAGTGAGGGTTATGGGGAGACGGTGAGAGTGAGGGACACAGGGAAACGGTGGGAGTGAGGATTACGGGGAGGCGGTGGGAGTAAGTGATACGGGGAGACCATGGGGGTGACGGATACTGAGAGATGGTGTGAGTGAGGGATACGGGGAGACAGTGGGAGTGAGGGATACGGGGAGATGGTGGGAGTGAGGGATACGGGGAGACGGTGGGAGCGGGGGAGACGGGGAGACGGTGGGAGTGAGGGATACGGGGTGACGGTGGGAGAGAGGGATACCGGGAGACGGTGGGGGTGAGGGATATGGGGAGATGGTGGGAGTGAGAGATACGGGGAAACGGTGGGATTGAGGGATACGGGGAGACGGTGGGAGTGAGGGATACGGGGAGACGGTGGGAGTGAGGGATAACGGGAGGTTGTGGGAGTGAGCGGTACGGGGAGACGGTGGGAGTGAGGGTTACGGGGAGGCAGTGGGAGTAAGTGATACGGGGAGACCATTGGGGTGAGGGATACGGGGAGATGGTGTGAGTGAGGGATACGGGGAGACAGTGGGATTGAGGGATACGGGGAGACGGTGGGAGTGAGGGATGCGGGGAGACGGTGGGAGCGAGGAATACGGGGAGATGGTGGGAGTGAGGGATACGGGGAGACCGTGGGAGCGAGGGATACAGGGAGATGGTGGGAGTGAGGGATACAGGGAGATGTTGGGAGTGAGGGATACGGGGAGACGGTGGGAGTGAGGGATATGGGGAGACTGTGAGAGTGAGGGAGACAGGGAGACGGTGGGAGAGAGGGACACAGGGAGACGGTGGGAGTGAGGGATATGGGGAGACGGTGTGATTGAGGGACACAGGGAGACGGTGATAGTGAGGGATACGGGGATACGGTGGGTGTGAGGGATACGGTGGGTGTGAGGGATACGGGGAGACGGTGGGAGTGAGGATTACGGGGAGGCAGTGGGAGTGAGGGATAGGGGGAGCTGGTGTGAGTGAGGGATACGGGGAGACGGTGGGAGCGGGAGATAGGGGGAGACGGCGGGAGTGAGGGATACGGGGTGACGGTGGGAGTGAGGGATACGGGGAGACGGTGGGGGTGAGGGATACGGGGAGACGGTGGGCGTGAGGGATGCGGGGTGACGGTGGGAGCGAGGAATACGGGGAGATGGTGGGAGTGAGGGATACGGGGAGACGGTGGGAGCGAGGGATACAGGGAGACGGTGGGAGTGAGGGACACGGGGAGACGGTGGGAGTGAGCGATATGGGGAGACGGTGTGAGTGAGGGACACAGGGAGACGGTGGGAGTGAGGGATACGGGGATACGGTGGGTGTGAGGGATACGGTGGGTGTGAGGGATACGGGGAGACGGTGGGAGTGAGGATTACGGGGAGGCAGTGGGAGTGAGGGATACGGGGAGATGGTGGGAGTGAGGGATACGGGGAGACGGTGGGAGCGGGGGATAGGGGGAGACGGTGGGAGTGAGGGATACGGGGTGACGGTGGGAGTAAGGGATACGGGGAGACGGTGTGGGTGAGGGATACGGGGAGACGGTGGGCGTGAGGGATGCGGGGAGACGGTGGGAGCGAGGAATACGGGGAGATGGTGGGAGTGAGGGATACGGGGAGACGGTGGGAGCGAGGGATACAGGGAGATGGTGGGAGTGAGGGATACAGGGAGATGGTGGGAGTGAGGGATACGGGGAGACGGTGGGAGTGAGGGATATGGGGAGACGGTGAGAGTGAGGGACACAGGGAGACGGTGGGAGTGAGGGACACGGGGAGACGGTGGGAGTGAGGGATATGGGGAGACGGTGTGAGTGAGGGACACAGGGAGACGGTGGGAGTGAGGGATACGGGGATACGGTGGGTGTGAGGGATACGGGGAGACGGTGGGAGTGAGGTTCACGGGGAGGCGGTGGGAGTGAGGGATACGGGGAGATGGTCAGAGTGAGGGATACGGGGTGACGGTGGGAGCGGCGGATACGGGGAGACGGTGGGAGTGAGGGATACGGGGTGACGGTGGGAGTGAGGGATACGAGGAGACGGTGGGGGTGAGGGATATGGGGAGATGGTGGGAGTGAGGGATACGGGGAAATGGTGGGATTGATGGATACAGGGAGACGGTGGGAGTGAGGGATACGGGGAGACGGTGGGAGTGAGGGATACGGGGAGGTTGTGGGAGTGAGGGGTACGGGGAGATGGTGGGAGTGAGGGTTACGGGGAGGCGGTGGGAGTAAGTGATACGGGGAGACCATGGGGGTGAGGGATACGGGGAGATGGTGTGAGTGAGGGATACGGGGAGACAGTGGAATTGAGGGATACGGGGAGACGGTGGGAGCGAGGGATGCGGGGAGACGGTTGGAGCGAGGAATACGGGGAGATGGTGGGAGTGGGGGATACGGGGAGACGGTGGGAGCGAGGAATACAGGGAGATGGTGGGAGTGAGGGATACAGGGAGATGGTGGGAGTGAGGGATACGGGGAGACGGTGGGAGTGAGGTATATGGGGAGACGGTGCGAGTGAGGGAGAGAGGGAGATGGTGGGAGTGAGGCACAAGGGGAGACGGTGGGAGTGAGGGATATGGGGAGACGGTGTGAGTGAGGGACACAGGGAGACGGTGGGAGTGAGGGATACGGGGATACGGAGGGTGTGAGGGATACGGGGAGACGGTGTGAGTGAGGATTACGGGGAGGTGGTGGGAGTGAGGGAATCGGGGAGATGGTGGGAGTGAGCGATACGGGGAGACTTTGGGAGCGAGGGATACGGGGAGACGGTGGGAGTGAGGGGTACGGGGAGACGGTGGGGGTGAGGGATATGGGGAGATGGTGGGAGTGAGGGATACGGTGAAACGGTGGGATTGAGGGATACGGGGTGACGGTGGGAGTGAGGGATACGGGGAGACGGTGGGAGTGAGGGATATGGGGAGGTTGTGGGAGTGAGGGGTACGGGGAGACGGTGGGAGTGAGGGTTACGGGGAGGCGGTGGGAGTAAGTGATACGGGGAGACCATGGGGGTGACGGATACGGGGAGATGGTGTGAGTGAGTGATACGGGGAGACAGTGGGAGTGAGCGATACGGGGAGACGGTGGGAGTGAGGGATACGGGGTGACGGTGGGAGTGAGGGATACGGGGTGACGGTGGGATTGAGGGATACGGTGAGAAGGTGGGAGTGAGGGATATTGGGAGACCGTGGGGGTGAGGGATATGGGGAGATCGTGGGAGTGAGGGATACGGGGAGGTGGTGGGAGTGAGGGGTACGGGGAGACGGTGGGAGTGAGGGATACGGGGAAATGGTGGGATTGAGGGATACGGGGAGACGGTGGGAGTGAGGGATACGGGGAGACGGTGGGAGTGAGGGATACGGGGAGGTTGTGGGAGTGAGGGGTACGGGGAGACGGTGGGAGCGAGGGTTACGGGGAGGCGGTGGGAGTAAGTGATACGGGGAGACCATGGGGGTGAGGGATACGGGGAGATGGTGTGAGTGAGGGATACGGGGAGACAGTGGGATTGAGGGATATGGGAAGACGGTGAGAGTGAGGGACACAGGGAGACGGTGGGAGTGAGGGACACGGGGAGACGGTGGGAGTGACGGATATGGGGAGACGGTGTGAGTGAGGGACACAGGGAGACGGTGGGAGTGAGGGATACGGGGATACGGTGGGTGTGAGGGATACGGGGAGACGGTGGGAGTGAGGATTACGGGGAGGCGGTGGGAGTGAGGGATACGGGGAGATGGTGGGAGTGAGGGATACGGGGAGACGGTGGGAGTGGGGGATACGAGGAGACAGTGGGAGTGAGGGATACGGGGTGACGGTGGGAGTGAGGGATACGGGGAGACGGTGGGATTGAGGGATACCGGGAGATGGTGGGAGTGAGGGATACGGGGAGACGGTGGGAGTGAGGGATACGGGGAGGTTGTGGGAGTGAGGGGTACGGGGAGACGGTGGGAGTGAGGGTTACGGGGAGGCGGTGGGAGTAAGTGATACGGGAAGACCATGGGGGTGAGGGATACGGGGAGATGGTGTGAGTGAGGGATACGGGGAGACAGTGGGATTGAGCGATACGGGGAGACGGTGGGAGTGAGGGATGCGAGGAGACGGTGGGAGCGAGGATTACGGGGAGCTGGTGGGAGTGAGGGATCCGGGGAGATGGTGGGAGTGAGGGACACAGGGAGATGGTGGGAGTGAGGGATCTGGGGAGACGGTGGGACTGAGGGATAAGCTGAGACGGTGGGAGTCAGGGATACGGGGAGACGGTGGGAGTCAGGGATACGGGGAGACGGTGGGAGTGAGGAATACAGGGAGATGGTGGGAGTCAGGGATACGGGGAGACGGTGGGAGTGGAGGATACGGGGAGGCGGTGGGAGTGAGGGATACGGGGAGACGGTAGGAGTAAGGGAGAAGGGGAGACTGTGGGAGTTAGGGATACGGGGAGTCGATGGGAGTGAGGGATACGGGGAGACGGTGGGAGTGAGGGATATGGGAATACGGTGGGTGTGAGGGATATGGGGAGATGGTGGGAGTGAGGATTACGGGGAGGCGGTGGGATGAGGGATACGGGGAGATAGTGGGAGTGAGGGATACGGGGAGACTGTGGGAGCGAGGGATACGGGGAGACGGTGGGAGTGAGGGATACGGGGTGACGGTGGGAGTGAGGGATATTGGGAGACTGTGGGATTGAGGGATACGGGGAGACGGTGGGTGTGAGGAAAACAGGGAGACCGTGGGGGTGAGGGATATGGGGAGATGGTGGGAGTGAGGGATACGGGGAAACGGTGGGATTGAGAGATACGGGGAGACGGTGGGAATGAGGGATACGGGGAGACGGTGGGAGTGAGGGATACGGGGAGGTGGTGGGAGTGAGGTGTACGGGGAGAGGGTGGGAGTGAAGGTTACGGGGAGGCGGTGGGAGTAAGTGATACAGGGAGACCATGGGAGTGAGGGTACGGGGAGATGCTGTGAGTGAGGGATACGGGGAGACAGTGGGATTGAGGGATACGGGGAGACAGTGGGAGTGAGGGATGCGGGGAGACGGTGGGAGTGAGGAATACGTGGAGATGGTTGGAGTGACAGATACGGGGAGACGGTGGGAGTGAGGGAGACGGAGAGACGGTGGGAGTGAGTGAAACGGGGAGAAGGTGGGAGCGAGGGATACAGGGAGACGGTGGGAGTGAGGGATACAGGGAGATGGTGGGAGTGAGGGATACGGGGAGACGGTGGGAGTGAGGGATAAGGTGAGACGGTGGGAGTGAGGGATACGGGGAGACGGTGGGAGTGAGGGATACAGGGAGATGGTGGGAGTGAGGGATACGGGGAGACGGTGGGAGTGAGGGACACGGGGAGGCGGTGGGAGTGAGGGATACGGGGTGACGGTGGGGGTGAGGGAGAATGGGAGACGGTGGGAGTGAGGGATACGGGCAGTCGATGGGCGTGAAGGATACGGCGAGACCGTGGGAGGGAGGGATACAGGGAGACAGTGAGAGTGAGGGACACAGGGAGACGGTGGGAGTGAGGGACACGGGGAGTCGGTGGGAGTGAGGGATATGGGGAGACGGTGGGACTGAGGGACACAGGGAGACGGTGGGAATGAGGGATACGGAGATACGGTGGGATTGAGGGATACGGGGAGACGGTGGGAGTGAGGGTTACGGGGAGGCGGTGGGAGTAAGTGATACGGGGAGACCATGGGAGTGAGGGTACGGGGAGATGCTGTGAGTGAGGGATACGGGGAGACAGTGGGATTGAGGGATACGGGGAGACAGTGGGAGTGAGAGATACGGGGAGACGGTGGGAGTGAGTGAGACGGAGAGACGGTGGGAGTGAGTGATACGGGGAGAAGGTGGGAGCGAGGGATACAGAGAGACGGTGGGAGTGAGGGATACAGGGAGATGGTGGGAGTGAGGGATACGGGGAGACGGTGGGAGTGAGGGATAAGGTGAGACGGTGGGAGTGAGGGATACGGGGAGACTGTGGGAGTGAGGGATACGGGGAGACGTTGGGAGTGAGGGATACAGGGAGATGGTGTGAGTGAGGGATACGGGGAGATGGTGGGAGTGAGGGATCTGGGGAGACGGTGGGACTGAGGGATAAGCTGAGACGGTGGGAGTCAGGGATACGGGGAGACGGTGGGAGTCAGGGATACGGGGAGACGGTGGGAGTGAGGGATACAGGGAGATGGTGTGAGTGAGGGATACGGGGAGACGGTGGGAGTGGAGGATACGGGGAGGCGGTGGGAGTGAGGGATACGGGGAGACGGTAGGAGTAAGGGAGAAGGGGAGACTGTGGGAGTGAGGGATACGGGGAGTCGATGGGAGTGAGGGATACGGGGAGACGGTGGGAGTGAGGGATATGGGGAGACGGTGAGAGTGAGGGACACAGGGAGACGGTGGAAGTGAGGGACACGGGGAGACGGTGGGAGTGAGGGATATGGTGAGACGGTGGGAGTGAGGGACACAGGGAGACGGTGGAAGTGAGGGATACGGGGATACGGTGGGTGTGAGGGATATGGGGAGATGGTGGGAGTGAGGATTACGGGGAGGCGGTGGGATAAGGGATACGGGGAGATAGTGGGAGTGAGGGATACGGGGAGACTGTGGGAGCGAGGGATACGGGGAGACGGTGGGAGTGAGGGATACGGGGTGACGGTGGGAGTGAGGTATACGGGGTGACGGTGGGATTGAGGGAGACGGTGAGAAGGTGAGAGTGAGGGATATTGGGAGACTGTGGGATTGAGGGATACGGGGAGACGGTGGGTGTGAGGGAAACAGGGAGACCGTGGGGGTGAGGGATATGCGAGATGGTGGGAGTGAGGGATACGGGGAAACGGTGGGATTGAGAGATACGGGGTGACGGTGGGAATGAGGGATCCGGGGAGACGGTGGGAGTGAGGGATACGGGGAGGTGGTGGGAGTGAGGTGTACGGGGAGAGGGTGGGAGTGAGGGTTACGGGGAGGCGGTGGGAGTAAGTGATACGGGGAGACCATGGGAGTGAGGGTACGGGGAGATGCTGTGAGTGAGGGATACGGGGAGACAGTGGGATTGAGGGATACGGGGAGACAGTGGGAGTGAGGGATGCGGGGAGACGGTGGGGGTGAGGAATACGGGGAGATGGTGGGAGTGAGAGATACGGGGAGACGGTGGGAGTGAGGGAGACGGAGAGACGGTGGGAGTGAGTTAAACGGGGAGAAGGTGGGAGCGAGGGATACAGGGAGACGGTGGGAGTGAGGGATACAGGGAGATGGTGGGAGTGGGGGATACAGGGAGACGGTGGGAGTGAGGGATAAGGTGAGACGGTGGGAGTGAGGGATACGGGGAGACTGTGGGAGTGAGGGATACGGGGAGACGGTGGGAGTGAGGGATACAGGGAGATGGTGGGAGTGAGGGATACGGGGAGACGGTGGGAGTGAGGGACACGGGGAGGCGGTGGGAGTGAGGGATACGGGGTGACGGTGGGGGTGAGGGAGAATGGGAGACGGTGGGAGAGAGGGATACGGGCAGTCGATGGGAGTGAAGGATACGGCGAGACCGTGGGAGGGAGGGATACAGGGAGACAGTGAGAGTGAGGGACACAGGGAGACGGTGGGAGTGAGGGACACGGGGAGTCGGTGGGAGTGAGGGATATGGGGAGACGGTGGGACTGAGGGACACAGGGAGACGGTGGGAGTGAGGGATACGGAGATACGGTGGGGGTGAGGGATACGGGGAGACGGTGGGAGTGAGGGGTACGGGGAGAGGGTGGGAGTGAGGGTTACGGGGAGGCGGTGGGAGTAAGTGATACGGGGAGACCATGGGAGTGAGGGTACGGGGAGATGCTGTGAGTGAGGGATACGGGGAGACAGTGGGATTGAGGGATACGGGGAGACAGTGGGAGTGAGGGATGCGGGAAGACGGTGGGAGTGAGGAATACGGGGAGATGGTGGGAGTGAGAGATACGGGGAGACGGTGGGAGTGAGGGAGACGGAGAGACGGTGAGAGTGAGTGATACGGGGAGAAGGTGGGAGCGAGGGATACAGAGAGACGGTGGGAGTGAGGGATACAGGGAGCTGGTGGGAGTGAGGGATACGGGGAGACGGTGGGAGTGAGGGATAAGGTGAGACGGTGGGAGTGAGGGATACGGGGAGACTGTGGGAGTGAGGGATACAGGGAGACGTTGGGAGTGAGGGATACAGGGAGATTGTGGGAGTGAGGGATACGGGGAGACGGTGGGAGTGAGGGACACGGGGAGGCGGTGGGAGTTAGGGATACGGGGAGACGGTGGGGGTGAGGGAGAATGGGAGACGGTGGGAGTGAGGGATACGGGCAGTCGATGGGAGTGAAGGATACGGGGAGACCGTGGGGGGGAGGGATACAGGGAGACAGTGAGAGTGAGGGACACAGGGAGACGGTGGGAGTGAGGGACACGGGGAGTAGGTGGGAGTGAGGGATATGGGGAGACGGTGGGAGTGAGGGACACAGGGAGACGGTGGGAGTGAGGGATACGGAGATACGGTGGGAGTGAGGGATACGGGGAGACGGTGGTATTGTGGGATACGGGGAGACGGTGGATGTGAGGGATACGGGGAGACGGTGGGAGTGAGGGATACGTGGAGGTGGTGGGAGTGAGGTTTAGGGGGAGACGGTGGGAGTGAGGGATAATGGGAGACGGTGGGAGTGAGGGATACGGGGAGGTGGTGGGAGTGAGGGGTACGGGGAGATGGTGGGAGTGAGGGTTACGGGGAGACGGTGGGAGTAAGGGATGCGGGGAGACCATGGGGGTGAGGGATACAGGGAGACAGTCGGATTGAGGGATACAGGGAGACGGTGGGAGTGAGGGATGCGGGGAGACGGTGGGAGTGAGGGATGTGGGGAGACGGTGTGAGTGAGGGACACAGGGAGACGGTGGGAGTGAGGATTACGGGGAGGCGGTGGGAGTGAGGGATACGGGGTGACGGTGGGAGTGAGGGATACGGGGAGACGGTGGGCGTGAGGGATGCGGGGAGACGGTGGGAGCGAGGAATACGGGGAGATGGTGGGAGTGAGGGATACGGGGAGACGGTGGGAGCGAGGGATACAGGGAGATGGTGGGAGTGAGGGATACGGGGAGACGGTGGGAGTGAGGGATATGGGGAGACGGTGAGAGTGAGGGACACAGGGAGACGGTGGGAGTGAGGGACACGGGGAGACGGTGTGAGTGAGGGATATGGGGAGACGGTGTGAGTGAGGGACACAGGGAGACGGTGGGAGTGAGGGACACAGAGATACGGTGGGAGTGAGGGATACGGGGAGACGGTGGGAGTGAGGGGTACGGGGAGAGGGTGGGAGTGAGGGTTACGGGGAGGCGGTGGGAGTAAGTGATACGGGGAGACCATGGGAGTGAGGGTACGGGGAGATGCTGTGAGTGAGGGATACGGGGAGACAGTGGGATTGAGGGATACGGGGAGACAGTGGGAGTGAGGGATGCGGGAAGACGGTGGGAGTGAGGAATACGGGGAGATGGTGGGAGTGAGTGATACGGGGAGAAGGTGGGAGTGAGGGATAAAGGGAGATGGTGGGAGTGAGGGATACGGGGAGACGGTGGGAGTGAGGGATAAGGTGAGACGGTGGGAGTGAGGGATACGGGGAGACTGTGGGAGTGAGGGATACAGGGAGACGGTGGGAGTGAGGGACACGGGGAGTCGGTGGGAGTGAGGGATATGGGGAGACGGTGGGAGTGAGGGACACAGGGAGACGGTGGGAGTGAGGGATACGGAGATACGGTGGGAGTGAGGGATACGGGGAGACGGTGGGAGTGAGGGATACGAGGAGGTGGTGGGAGTGAGGGGTACGGGGAGACGGTGGGAGTGAGGGATATGGGGAGACGGTGGGAGTGATGGATACGGGGAGACGGTGGGAGTGAGGGGTACGGGAAGACCGTGCGGGTGAGGGATACGGGGAGGTGGTGGGAGTGACGGTTACGGGGAAACGGTAATATTGAGGGATACGGGGAGACGGTGGATGTGAGGGATACGGGGAGACGGTGGGAGTGAGGGATACGTGGAGGTGGTGGGAGTGAGGTTTAGGGGGAGACGGTGGGAGTGAGGGATAATGGGAGACGGTGGGAGTGATGGATACGGGGAGGTGGAGGGAGTGAGGGGTACGGGGAGATGGTGGGAGTGAGGGTTACGGGGAGACGGTGGGAGTAAGGGATACAGGGAGACCATGGGGGTGAGGGATACAGGGAGACAGTCGGATTGAGGGATACGGGGAGACGGTGGGAGTGAGGGATGCAGGGAGACGGTGGGAGCGAGGAATACGGGGAGATGGTGGGAGTGAGGGTTACGGGGAGACGGTGGGAGTAAGGGATACAGGGAGACCATGGGGGTGAGGGATGCAGGGAGACAGTCGGATTGAGGGATACGGGGAGACGGTGGGAGTGAGGGATACGGGGAGATGGTGGTAGTGAGGGATACCGGGAGGTTGTGGGAGTGAGGGGTACGGGGAGACGGTGAGAGTGAGGGAGACAGGGAGACGGTGGGAGTGAGGGACACGGGGAGACGGTGGGAGTGAGGGATATGGGGAGACGGTGTGAGTGAGGGACACAGGGAGACGGTGGGAGTGAGGATTACGGGGAGGCGGTGGGAGTGAGGGATACGGGGTGACGGTGGGAGTGAGGGATACGGGGAGACGGTGGGCGTGAGGGATGCGGGGAGACGGTGGGAGCGAGGAATACGGGGAGATGGTGGGAGTGAGGGATACGGGGAGACGGTGGGAGCGAGGGATACAGGGAGATGGTGGGAGTGAGGGATATAGTGAGATGGTGGGAGTGAGGGATACGGGGAGACGGTGGGAGTGAGGGATATGGGGAGACGGTGAGAGTGAGGGACACAGGGAGACGGTGGGAGTGAGGGACACGGGGAGACGGTGTGAGTGAGGGATATGGGGAGACGGTGTGAGTGAGGGACACAGGGAGACGGTGGGAGTGAGGGATACGGGGATACGGTGGGTGTGAGGGATACGGGGAGACGATGGGAGTGAGGATTACGGGGAGGCGGTGGGAGCGGGGAATACGGAGAGACGTGGGGGTGAGGGATATGGGGAGATGGTGGGAGTGAGGGATATGGGGAGACGGTGGGAGTGAGGAATATGGGGAGACGGTGAGACTGAGGGACACAGGGAGACGGTGGGAGTGAGGGACACGGGGAGACGGTGTGAGTGAGGGATATGGGGAGACGGTGTGAGTGAGGGACACAGGGAGACGGTGGGAGTGAGGGATACGGCGATACGGTGGGTGTGAGGGATACGGGGAGACGATGGGAGTGAGGATTACGGGGAGGCGGTGGGAGCGGGGAATACGGGGAGACGTGGGGGTGAGGGATATGGGGAGATGGTGGGAGTGAGGGATACGGGGAAACGGTGGGATTGAGGGATACAGGGAGACGGTGGGAGTGAGGAATACGGGGAGACGGTGGGAGTGAGGGAAATGGGGAGGTTGTGGGAGTGAGGGGTATGGGGAGACGGTGGGAGTGACGGTTACGGGGAGGCGGTGGGAGTAAGTGATACGGGGAGACCATTGGGGTGAGGGATACGGGGAGATGGTGTGAGTGAGGGATACGGGGTGTCAGTGGAATTGAGGGATACGGGGAGACGGTGGGAGTGAGGGATGCGGGGAGACGGTGGGAGCGAGGAATACGGGTAGATGGTGGGAGTGAGGGATACGGGGAGATGGTGGGAGCGAGGGATACAGGGAGATGGTGGGAGTGAGGGATACAGGGAGATGGTGGGAGTGTGGGATACGGGGAGACGGTGGGAGTGAGGGATATGGGGAGACAGTGAAGGTGAGGGAGACGGGGAGATGGTGGGAGTGAGGGTTACGGGGAAACGGTGGTATTGAGGGATACGGGGAGACGGTGGGAGTGAGGGATACGGGGAGACGGTGGGAGTGTGGGATACGGGGAGGTGGTGGGAGTGAGGGTTAGGGGGAGACGGTGGGAGTGAGGGATACGGGGAGACGGTGGGAGTGAGGGATACGGGGAGGTGGTGGGAGTGAGGGGTACGGGGAGACGGTGGGAGTGAGGCTTACGGGGAGACGGTGAGAGTAAGGGATACGGGGAGACCATGGGGGTGAGGGATACGGGGAGACAGTCGGATTGAGGGATACGGGGAGACGGCGGGAGTGAGGGATGCGGAGAGACGGTGGGAGCGAGGAATACGGGGAGATGGTGGGAGTGAGGGATACGGGGAGACGGTGGGAGCGAGGGATACAGGGAGATGGTGGGAGTGAGGGATACAGGGAGATGGTGGGAGTGAGTGATACGGGGAGACGGTGGGAGTGAGTGATATGGGGAGACGGTGAGAGTGAGGGACACAGGGAGACGGTGGGAGTGAGGGACATGGGGAGATGGTGGGAGTCAGGGATATGGGGAGACGGTGTGAGTGAAGGACACAGGGAGACGGTGGGAGTGAGGGAATTGGGGATACGGTGGGTGTGAGGGATACGGGGAGACGGTGGGAGTGAGGATTACGGGGAGGCGGTGGGAGTGAGGGATACGGGGAGATGGTGGGAGTGAGGGATACGGGGAGACGGTGGGAGCGGGGGATACGGGGAGACGGTAGGAGTGAGGCATACGGGGTGACGGTGGGAGTGAGTGATACCGGGAGACGGTGGGGGTGAGGGATATGGGGAGATGGTGGGAGTGAGGGATACGGGGAAACGGTGGGATTGAGGGATACGGGGAGACGGTGGGAGTGAGGGATACGGGGAGAAGGTGGGAGAGAGGGATACCGGGAGGTTGTGGGAGTGAGGGGTACGGGGATACGGTGGGAGTGAGGGTTACGGGGAGGCGATGGGAGTAAGTGATACGGGGAGACCATGGGGGTGAGGGATACGGGGAGATGGTGTGAGTGAGGGATACGGGGAGACAATGGGATTGAGGGATACGTGGAGACGGTGGGAGTGAGGGATGCGGGGAGACGGTGGGAGCGAGGAATACGGGGAGATGGTGGGAGTGAGGGATACGGGGAGACCGTGGGAGCGAGGGAAACAGGGAGATGGTGGGAGTGAGGGATACAGGGAGATGGTGGGAGTGAGGGATACGGGGAGACGGTGGGAGTGAGGGATATGGGGAGACGGTGCGCGTGAGGAATGCGGGGAGACGTTGGGAGTGAGGGATACGGGTAGACGGTGGGAGTGAGGGATACAGGGAGACGGTGGGAGTGAGGGATACAGGGAGATGGTGGGAGTGAGGGATACAGGGAGATGGTGGGAGTGAGGGATACGGGGAGACGGTGGGAGTGAGGGATATGGGGAGACGGTGGGAGTGAGGGATACGGGGAGACGGTGGGAGCGAGGGATACAGGGAGATGGTGGGAGTGAGGGATACAGGGAGATGGTGGGAGTGAGGGATACGGGGAGACGGTGGGAGTGAGGGATATGGGGAGACGGTGAGAGTGAGGGACACAGGGAGACGGTGGGAGTGAGGGACACGGGGAGACGGTGGGAGTGAGGGATATGGGGAGACGGTGTGAGTGAGGGACACAGGGAGACGGTGGGAGTGAGGGATACGGGGATACGGTGGGTGTGAGGGATACGGGGAGACGGTGGGAGTGAGGATTACGGAGAGGCGGTGGGAGTGAGGGAGACGGGGAGATGGTCAGAATGAGGGATACGGGGAGACGGTGGGAGCGGGGGATACGGGAAGACTGTGGGAGTGAGGGATACGGGGTGACGGTGGGAGTGAGGGATACGGGGAGACGGTAGGGGTGAGGGATATGGGGAGATGGTGGGAGTGAGGGATACGGGGAAACGGTGGGATTGAGGGATACGGGGAGACGGTGGGAGTGAGGGATACGGGGAGACGGTGGGAGTGAGGGATACGGGGAGGTTGTGGGAGTGAGGGGTACGGGGAGACGGTGGGATTGAGGGATACGGGGAGACAGTGGGAGAGAGGGATACGGGCATACGGTGGGAGTGAGGGATACGGGGAGGTTGTGGGAGTGAGGGGTACGGGGAGACGGTGGGAGTGAGGGTTACGGGGAGGCGGTGGGAGAAAGTGATACGGGGAGACTATGGGGGTGAGGGATACGGGGAGACGGTGTGAGTGAGGGATACCGGGAGACAGTGGGATTGAGGGATACGGGGAGACGGTGGGAGTGAGGGATGCGGGGAGACGGTGGGAGCGAGGAATACGGGGAGATGGTGGGAGTGAGGGATACGGGGAGACCGTGGGAGTGAGGGATATGGGGAGACGGTGAGAGTGAGGGAGACAGGGATACGGTGGGAGTGAGGGAGACGGGGAGACAGTGGGAGTGAGGGATATGGGGAGACGGTGTGAGTGAGGGACTCAGGGAGACGGTGGGAGTGAGGGATACGGGGATACGGTGGGTGTGAGGGATACGGGGAGACGGTGGGAGTGAGGATTACGGGGAGGCGGTGGGAGTGAGGGATACGGGGAGATGGTGGGAGTGAGGGATACGGGGAGACGGTGGGAGCGGGGGATACGGGGAGACGGTAGGAGTGAGGGATACGGGGTGACGGTGGGAGTGAGTGATACCGGGAGACGGTGGGGGTGAGGGATATGGGGAGATGGTGGGAGTGAGGGATACGGGGAAACGGTGGGATTGAGGGATACGGGGAGATGGTGGGAGTGAGGGATACGGGGAGAAGGTGGGAGAGAGGGATACCGGGAGGTTGTGGGAGTGAGGGGTACGGGGAGACGGTGGGAGTGAGGGTTCGGGGAGGCGGTGGGAGTAAGTGATACGGGGAGACCATGGGGGTGAGGGATACGGGGAGATGGAGTGAGTGAGGGATACGGGGAGACAATGGGATTGAGGGATACGTGGAGACGGTGGGAGTGAGGGATGCGGGGAGACGGTGGGAGCGAGGAATACGGGGAGATGGTGGGAGTGAGGGAAACGGGGAGACCGTGGGAGCGAGGGATACAGGGAGATGGTGGGAGTGAGGGATACAGGGAGATGGTGGGAGTGAGGGATATGGGGAGACGGTGTGAGTGAGGGACACAGGGAGACGGTGGGAGTGAGGGATACGGGGATACGGTGGGTGTGAGGGATACGGGGAGTCGGTGGGAGTGAGGATTATGGGGAGGCGTTGGGAGTGAGGGATACGGGGAGATGGTGGGAGTGAGGGATACGGGGAGACAGTGGGAGCGGGGGATAGGGGGAGACGGTGGGAGTGCGAGAGACGGGGTGACGGTGGGAGTGAGGGATACGGGGAGACGGTGGGGGTGAGAGATACGGGGAGACGTTGGGAGCGAGGAATACGGGGAGATGGTGGGAGTGAGGGGTACGGGGAGACGGTGGGAGTGAGGGTTCGGGGAGGCGGTGGGAGTAAGTGATACGGGGAGACCATGGGGGTGAGGGATACGGGGAGATGGTGTGAGTGAGGGATACGGGGAGACAATGGGATTGAGGGATACGTGGAGACGGTGGGAGTGAGGGATGCGGGGAGACGGTGGGAGCGAGGAATACGGGGAGATGGTGGGAGTGAGTGATACGGGGAGACCGTGGGAGCGAGGGATACAGGGAGATGGTGGGAGTGAGGGATACAGGGAGATGGTGGGATTGAGGCATATGGGGAGACGGTGTGAGTGAGGGACACAGGGAGACGGTGGGAGTGAGGGATACGGGGATACGGTGGGTGTGAGGGATACGGGGAGACGGTGGGAGTGAGGATTATGGGGAGGCGGTGGGAGTGAGGGATACGGGGAGATGGTGGGAGTGAGGGATACGGGGAGACGGTGGGAGCGGGGGATAGGGGGAGACGGTGGGAGTGCAAGATACGGGGTGACGGTGGGAGTGAGGGATACGGGGAGACGGTGGGGGTGAGTGATACGGGGAGACGTTGGGAGCGAGGAATACGGGGAGATGGTGGGAGTGAGGAATACGGGGAGACGGTGGGAGCGAGGGATACAGGGAGATGGTGGGAGTGAGGGATACAGGGAGATGGTGGGAGTGAGGGATACGGGGAGACGGTGGGAGTGAGGGATATGGGGAGACGGTGAGAGTGAGGGACACAGGGAGACGGTGGGAGTGAGGGACACGGGGAGACGGTGGGAGTGAGGGATATGGGGAGACGGTGTGAGTGAGGGACACAGGGAGACGGTGGGAGTGAGGGATACGGGGATACGGTGGGTGTGAGGGATACGGGGAGACGGTGGGAGTGAGGATTACGGAGAGGCGGTGGGAGTGAGGGATACGGGGAGATGGTCAGAATGAGGGATACGGGGAGACGGTGGGAGCGGGGGATACGGGAAGACTGTGGGAGTGAGGGATACGGGGTGACGGTGGGAGTGAGGGATACGGGGAGACGGTAGGGGTGAGGGATATGGGGAGATGGTGGGAGTGAGGGATACAGGGAAACGGTGGGATTGAGGGATACGGGGAGACGGTGGGAGTGAGGGATACGGGGAGACGGTGGGAGTGAGGGATACGGGGAGGTTGTGGGAGTGAGGGGTATGGGGAGACGGTGGGAGTGAGGGTTACGGGGAGGCGGTGGGAGTAAGTGATACGGGGAGACCATGGGGGTGACGGATACGGGGAGATGGTGTGAGTGAGGGATACGGGGAGACAGTGGGATTGAGGGATACGGGGAGACGGTGGGAGTGAGGGATACGGGGTGACGGTGGGAGTGAGGGATACGGGGTGACGGTGGGATTTAGGGATACGGTGAGAAGGTGGGAGTGAGGGATATTGGTAGACCGTGGGGGTGAGGGATATGGGGAGATGGTGGGAGTGAGGGATACGGGGAGGTGGTGGGAGTGAGAGGTACGGGGAGACGGTGGGAGTGAGGGATACGGGGAAACGGTGGGATTGAGGGATACGGGGAGACGGTGGGAGAGAGGGATACGGGCATACGGTGGGAGTGAGGGATACGGGGAGGTTGTGGGAGTGAGGGGTACGGGGAGACGGTGGGAGTGAGGGTTACGGGGAGGCGGTGGTAGAAAGTGATACGGGGAGACTATGGGGGTGAGGGATACGGGGAGATGGTGTGAGTGAGGGATACGGGGAGACAGTGGGATATAGGGATACGGGGAGACGGTGGGAGTGAGGGATGCGGGGAGACGGTGGGAGCGAGGAATACGGGGAGATGGTGGGAGTGAGGGATACGGGGAGACCGTGGGAGTGAGGGATATGGGGAGACGGTGAGAGTGAGGGAGACAGGGATACGGTGGGAGTGAGGGAGACGGGGAGACGGTGGGAGTGAGGGATATGGGGAGACGGTGTGAGTGAGGGACTCAGGGAGACGGTGGGAGTGAGGGATACGGGGATACGGTGGGTGTGAGGGATACGGGGAAACGGTGGGAGTGAGGATTACGGGGAGGCGGTGGGTATGAGGGATACGGGGAGATGGTGGGAGTGAGGTATACGGGGTGACGGTGAGAGTGATGGATACGGGGAGACGGTGGGGTTAAGGATATGGGGAGATGGTGGGAGTGAGGGATACGGGGAAACGGTGGGATTGAGGGATACGGGGAGACGGTGGGAGTGAGTGATACGGGGAGACGGTGGGAGTGAGGGATACGGGGAGGTTGTGGGAGTGAGGGGTACGGGGAGACGGTGGGAGTGAGGGTTACGTAGAGGCGGTGGGATTGAGGGATACGGGGAGACGGTGGGAGTGAGGGATGCGGGGAGACGGTGGGAGCGAGGAATACGGGGAGATGGTAGGAGTGAGGGATACGGGGAGACGGTGGGAGTGAGGGATATGGGGAGACGGTGAGAGTGAGGGACACAGGGAGACGGTGGGAGTGAGGGACACGGGGAGACGGTGGGAGTGAGGGATATGGGGAGACGGTGTGAGTGAGGGACACAGGGAGACGGTGGGTGTGAGGGATACGGGGATATGGTGGGTGTGAGGGATACGGAGAGACGGTGGGAGTGAGGATTACGGGGAGGCGGTGCGGGTGAGGAATACGGGGAGATGGTGGGAGTGAGGGATACGGGGAGACGGTGGGAGCGGGGGATACGAGGAGACGGTGGGAGTGAGGGATACGGGGTGACCGTGGGGGTGAGGGATATGGGGAGATCGTGGGAGTGAGGGATACGGGGAGGTGGTGGGAGTGAGGTGTACGGGGAGACGGTGGGAGTGAGGGATACGGGGAAACGGTGGGATTGAGGGATACGGGGAGACGGTGGGAGAGAGGGATACGGGCATACGGTGGGAGTGAGGGATACGGGGAGGTTGTGGGAGTGAAGGGTACGGGGAGACGGTGGGAGTGAGGGTTAAGGGGAGGCGGTGGGAGAAAGTGATACGGGGAGACTATGGGGGTGAGGGATACGGGGAGACAGTGGGATTGAGGGATACGGGAAGACGGTGGGAGTGAGGGATGCTGGGAGACGGTGGGAGCGAGGAATACGGGGAGATTGTGGGAGTGAGGGATACGGGGAGACCGTGGGAGTGAGGGATATGGGGAGACGGTGAGAGTGAGGGAGACAGGGATACGGTGGGAGTGAGGGAGACGGGGAGACGGTGGGAGTGAGGGATATGGGGAGACGGTGTGAGTGAGGGACTCAGGGAGACGGTGGGAGTGAGGGATACGGGGATAGCTTGGGTGTGAGGGATACGGGGAAACGGTGGGAGTGAGGATTACGGGGAGGCGGTGGGTATGAGGGATACGGGGAGATGGTGGGAGTGAGGGATACGGGGTGACGATGGGAGTGATGGATACGGGGAGACGGTGGGGGTGAGGGATATGGGGAGATGGTGGGAGGGAGGGATACGGGGAAACGGTGGGATTGAGGGATACGGGGAGACGGTGGGAGTGAGGGTTACGTAGAGGCGGTGGGATTGAGGGATACGGGGAGACGGTGGGAGTGAGGGATGCGGGGAGACGGTGGGAGCGAGGAATACGGGGAGATGGTAGGAGTGAGGGATACAGGGAGACGGTGGGAGTGGGGGATATGGGGAGACGGTGAGAGTGAGGGACACAGGGAGACGGTGGGTGTGAGGGATACGGGGATACGGTGGGTGTGAGAGATACGGGGAGACGGTGGGAGTGAGGATTACGGGGTGGCGGTGGGAGTGAGGAATACGGGGAGATGGTGGGAGTGAGGGATACGGGGAGACGGTGGGAGCGGGGGATACGAGGAGACGGTGGGAGTGAGGGATACGGGGTGAGGGTGGGAGTGAGGGATACGGGGAGACGGTGGGGGTGAGGGATATGGGGAGATGGTGGGAGTGAGGGATACGGGGAAACGGTGGGATTGAGGGATACGGGGAGACGGTGGGAGTGAGGGATACGGGGAGACGGTGGGAGTGAGGGATACGGGGAGGTTGTGGGAGTGAGGGGTACGGGGAGACGGTGGGAGTCAGGGTTACGGGGAGGCGGTGGGAGTAAGTGATACGGGGAGACCATGGGGGTGAGGGATACAGGGGGATGGTGTGAGTGAGGGATACGGGGAAACAGTGGGATTGAGGGATACGGGGAGACGGTGGGAGTGAGGGATGCGGGGAGACGGTGGGAGCGAGGAATACGGGGAGATGGTGGGAGTGAGGGATACGGGGAGACGGTGGGAGCGAGGGATACAGGGAGATGGTGGGAGTGAGGGATACAGGGAGATGGTGGGAGTGAGGGATACGGGGAGACGGTGGGAGTGAGGGATATGGGGAGACGGTGAGAGTGAGGGAGACAGGGAGACGGTGGGAGTGAGGGAAACGGGGAGACGGTGGGAGTGAGGGATATGGGGAGACGGTGTGAGTGAGGGACACAGGGAGACGGTGGGAGTGAGGGATACGGGGATACGTTGGGTGTGAGGGATACGGGTAGACTGTGGGAGTGAGGTTTACGGGGAGGCGGTGGGATTGAGGGATACGGGGAGATGGTGGTGGGAGTGAGGGATACGGGGAGATGGTGGGAGCGGGGGATACGGGGAGACGGTGGGAGTGAGGGATACGGGGTGACGGTGGGAGTGAGGGATACGGGGAGACGGTGGTGGTGAGGGATATGGGGAGATGGTGGGAGTGAGGGATACGGGGAAACGGTGGGATTGAGGGATACGGGGAGACGGTGGGAGTGAGGGATACGGGGAGACGGTGTGAGTGAGGGATACGGGGAGGTTGTGGGAGTGAGGGGTACGGGGAGACGGTGGGAGTGAGGGATACGGGGAGGCGGTGGGAGTAAGTGATACGGGGAGACCATGGGGGTGACGGATACGGGGAGATGGTCTGAGTGAGAGATACGGGGAGACAGTGGGATTGAGGGATACGGGGAGACGGTGGGAGTGAGGGATACGGGGTGACGGTGGGAGTGAGGGATACGGGGTGACGGTGGGAGTGAGGGATACGGGGAGGTGGTGGGAGTGAGGGGTACGGGGAGACGTTGGGAGTGAGTGTTACGGGGAGGCGGTGGGAGGAAGTGATACGGGGAGACCATGGGGGTGAGGGATACGGGGAGATGGTGTGAGTGAGGGATACGGGGAGACAGTGGGATTGAGGGATACGGGGAGACATTGGGAGTGAGGGATGCGGGGAGACAGTGGGAGTGAGGAATACGGGGAGATGGTGGGAGTGAGAGATACGGGGAGACGGTGGGAGTGAGGGAGACGGAGAGACAGTGGGAGTGAGTGATACAGGGAGACGGTGGGAGCGAGGGATACAGGGAGACGGTGGGAGTGAGGGATACAGGGAGATGGTGGGAGTGAGTGATGCGGGAAGACGGTGGGAGTGAGGGATAAGGTGAGACGGTGGGAGTGAGGGATACGGGGAGGCGGTGGGAGTGAGGGATATGGGGAGACGGTGGGAATGAGGGATACAGGGAGATGGTGGGAGTGAGGGATACGGGGAGACGGTGGGGGTGAGGGAGAATGGGAGACCGTGGGAGTGAGGGATACGGGGGGTCGATGGGAGTGAGGGATACGGGGAGACGGTGGGAGGGAGGGATACGGGGAGACGGTGAGAGTGAGGGACACAGGGAGGCGGTGGGAGTTATGGACACGGGGAGTCGGTGAGAGTGAGAGATATGGGGAGACGGTGGGAGTGAGGAACACGGGGATACGGTGGGAGTGAGGGATACGGGGAGACGGTAGGAGTGAGGGATACGAGGAGGTGGTGGGAGTGAGGGGTACGGGGAGACGGTGGGAGTGAGGGATATGGGGAGATGGTGGGAGTGATGGATACGGGGAGATGGTGTGAGTTAGGGATACGGGGAGACAGTGGGATTGAGGGATACGGGGAGACGGTGGGAGTGAGGGATGCGGGGAGACGGTGGGAGCGAGGAATACGGGGAGATGGTGGGAGTGAGAGAAACGGGGAGACGGTGGGAGTGAGGGAGACGGGGAGACGGTGGGAGTGAGGGAGACGGAGAGACGGTGGGAGTGAGTGATATGGGGAGACGGTGGGATTGAGGGAAACGGGGAGACTTTGGGATTGAGGGATTCAGGGAGATGGCAGGACAGAGGGATACAGGGAGACGGTGGAAATGAGGGATATGGGGAGACGGTGGCAGTGAGCGATACGAGGAGAGGGTGGGAGTGAGGGATACAGCAGATGGTGGGAGTGAGGGATACGGGGAGATGGAGGGAGTGAGGGATACGGGGAGACGGTGGGAGTGAGGGATACGGGGAGACAGTGAGAGTGTGGGACACGGGGAGACGGTGGGAGTGCGGACACAGGGAGACGGTAGGAGTGAGGGATCTGGGGAGACGGTGGGAGTGAGAGACACAGGGAGACGGTGGGAGTGAGGGATACGGGGATACAGTGGGAGTGAGGGACACGGGGAGATGGTGGGAGTGAGGGATACGGGGAGATGGTGGGAGTGAGGGATACGGGGAAACGGTGGGAGCGAGGGATACAGGGAGACGGTGGGAGTGAGGGATACGGGGAGACGGTGGGAGCGAGGGATGCAGGGAGACGGTGGGAGTGAAGGATACGGGGAGATGGTGGGAGTGAGGGATACGGGGAGATGGTGGGAGTGAGGGATACGGGGAAACGGCGGGAGCGAGGGATATAGGGAGACGGTGGGAGTGAGGGATACGGGAAGACGGTGGGAGCGAGGGATGCAGGGAGACGGTGGGAGTGAAGGATACGGGGAGACGGTGGGAGTGAGGGTTACGGGGTGACGGTGGGAGTAAGGGATACGGGGAGACCATGGGGGTGCGGGATACGGGGAGATGGTGTGAGTGAGGGATACGGGGAGACAGTGGGATTGAGGGATACGGGGAGACGGTGGGAGTGAGGGAGACGGAGAGACGGTGGGAGTGAGTGATACGGGGAGACGGTGGGAGTGAGGGAAACGGGGAGACGGTGGGAGTGAGGGAGACGGAGAGACGGTGGGAGTGAGTGATACGGGGAGACGGAGGGAGTGAGGGATACGGGTGACGGTGGGAGTGAGGGATACGGGGTGACGGTGGGGTAGAGGGATACGGTGAGAAGGTGGAAGTGAGGGATATTGGGAGGCCGTGGGATTGAGGGATACGGGGAGACGGTGGGTGTGAGAGATACGGGGAGACGGTGGGTGTGAGGGAAACAGGGAGACCGTGGGGGTGAGGGATATGGGGAGATGGTGGGAGTGAGGGATACGGGGAAACGGTGGGATTGAGTGATACGGGGAGACGGTGGGAGTGAGGGATACGGGGAGATGGTGGGAGTGAGGGATACGGGGAGACGGTGGGAGTGAGGGATACGGGGAGATGGTGGGAGTGAGGGATACGGGGAGACGGTGGGAGTGAGGGATACGGGGAGACGGTGGGAGTGAGGGATACGGGGAGATGGTGGGAGTGAGGGATACGGGGAGACGGTGGGAGCGAGGGATACAGGGAGACGGTGGGAGTGAGGGATACAGGGAGACGGTGGGAGTGAGGGATACGGGGAGGCGGTGGGAGTAAGTGATACGGGGAGACCATGGGGGTGACGGATACGGGGAGATGGTGTGAGTGAGAGATACGGGGAGACAGTGGGATTGAGGGATACGGGGAGACGGTGGGAGTGAGGGATACGGGGTGACGGTGGGAGTGAGGGATACGGGGTGACGGTGGGAGTGAGGGATACGGGGAGGTGGTGGGAGTGAGGGGTACGGGGAGACGTTGGGAGTGAGTGTTACGGGGAGGCGGTGGGAGGAAGTGATACGGGGAGACCATGGGGGTGAGGGATATGTGGAGATGGTGGGAGTGAGGGATACGGGGAAACGGTGGGATTGAGTGATACGGGGAGACGGTGGGAGTGAGGGATACGGGGAGATGGTGGGAGTGAGGGATACGGGGTGACGGTGGGAGTGAGGGATACGGGGTGACGGTGGGAGTGAGGGATACGGGGAGGTGGTGGGAGTGAGGGGTACGGGGAGACGTTGGGAGTGAGTGTTACGGGGAGGCGGTGGGAGGAAGTGATACGGGGAGACCATGGGGGTGAGGGATACGGGGAGATGGTGTGAGTGAGGGATACGGGGAGACAGTGGGATTGAGGGATACGGGGAGACATTGGGAGTGAGGGATGCGGGGAGACAGTGGGAGTGAGGAATACGGGGAGATGGTGGGAGTGAGAGATACGGGGAGACGGTGGGAGTGAGGGAGACGGAGAGACAGTGGGAGTGAGTGATACAGGGAGACGGTGGGAGCGAGGGATACAGGGAGACGGTGGGAGTGAGGGATACAGGGAGATGGTGGGAGTGAGTGATGCGGGAAGACGGTGGGAGTGAGGGATAAGGTGAGACGGTGGGAGTGAGGGATACGGGGAGGCGGTGGGAGTGAGGGATATGGCGAGACGGTGGGAGTGAGGGATACAGGGAGATGGTGGGATTGAGGGATACGGGGATACGGTGGGGGTGAGGGAGAATGGGAGACCGTGGGAGTGAGGGATACGGGGGGTCGATGGGAGTGAGGGATACGGGGAGACGGTGG
This sequence comes from Scyliorhinus torazame, assembly GCF_047496885.1. Classification (NCBI taxonomy): domain Eukaryota; kingdom Metazoa; phylum Chordata; class Chondrichthyes; order Carcharhiniformes; family Scyliorhinidae; genus Scyliorhinus; species Scyliorhinus torazame. The sequence continues at coordinate 83,204,880 of NC_092722.1, forward strand.
GAGGGAGGGATACGGGGAGACGGTGAGAGTGAGGGACACAGGGAGGCGGTGGGAGTTATGGACACGGGGAGTCGGTGAGAGTGAGGGATATGGGGAGACGGTGGGAGTGAGGAACACGGGGATACGGTGGGAGTGAGGGATACGGGGAGACGGTAAGAGTGAGGGATACGAGGAGGTGGTGGGAGTGAGGGGTACGGGGAGACGGTGGGAGTGAGGGATATGGGGAGATGGTGGGAGTGATGGATACGGGGAGATGGTGTGAGTTAGGGATACGGGGAGACAGTGGGATTGAGGGATACGGGGAGACGGTGGGAGTGAGGGATGCGGGGAGACGGTGGGGTTAAGGATATGGGGAGATGGTGGGAGTGAGGGATACGGGGAAACGGTGGGATTGAGGGATACGGGGAGACGGTGGGAGTGAGTGATACGGGGAGACGGTGGGAGTGAGGGATACGGGGAGGTTGTGGGAGTGAGGGGTACGGGGAGACGGTGGGAGTGAGGGTTACGTAGAGGCGGTGGGATTGAGGGATACGGGGAGACGGTGGGAGTGAGGGATGCGGGGAGACGGTGGGAGCGAGGAATACGGGGAGATGGTAGGAGTGAGGGATACGGGGAGACGGTGGGAGTGAGGGATATGGGGAGACGGTGAGAGTGAGGGACACAGGGAGACGGTGGGAGTGAGGGACACGGGGAGACGGTGGGAGTGAGGGATATGGGGAGACGGTGTGAGTGAGGGACACAGGGAGACGGTGGGTGTGAGGGATACGGGGATATGGTGGGTGTGAGGGATACGGAGAGACGGTGGGAGTGAGGATTACGGGGAGGCGGTGCGGGTGAGGAATACGGGGAGATGGTGGGAGTGAGGGATACGGGGAGACGGTGGGAGCGGGGGATACGAGGAGACGGTGGGAGTGAGGGATACGGGGTGACCGTGGGGGTGAGGGATATGGGGAGATCGTGGGAGTGAGGGATACGGGGAGGTGGTGGGAGTGAGGTGTACGGGGAGACGGTGGGAGTGAGGGATACGGGGAAACGGTGGGATTGAGGGATACGGGGAGACGGTGGGAGAGAGGGATACGGGCATACGGTGGGAGTGAGGGATACGGGGAGGTTGTGGGAGTGAAGGGTACGGGGAGACGGTGGGAGTGAGGGTTAAGGGGAGGCGGTGGGAGAAAGTGATACGGGGAGACTATGGGGGTGAGGGATACGGGGAGACAGTGGGATTGAGGGATACGGGAAGACGGTGGGAGTGAGGGATGCTGGGAGACGGTGGGAGCGAGGAATACGGGGAGATTGTGGGAGTGAGGGATACGGGGAGACCGTGGGAGTGAGGGATATGGGGAGACGGTGAGAGTGAGGGAGACAGGGATACGGTGGGAGTGAGGGAGACGGGGAGACGGTGGGAGTGAGGGATATGGGGAGACGGTGTGAGTGAGGGACTCAGGGAGACGGTGGGAGTGAGGGATACGGGGATAGCTTGGGTGTGAGGGATACGGGGAAACGGTGGGAGTGAGGATTACGGGGAGGCGGTGGGTATGAGGGATACGGGGAGATGGTGGGAGTGAGGGATACGGGGTGACGATGGGAGTGATGGATACGGGGAGACGGTGGGGGTGAGGGATATGGGGAGATGGTGGGAGGGAGGGATACGGGGAAACGGTGGGATTGAGGGATACGGGGAGACGGTGGGAGTGAGGGTTACGTAGAGGCGGTGGGATTGAGGGATACGGGGAGACGGTGGGAGTGAGGGATGCGGGGAGACGGTGGGAGCGAGGAATACGGGGAGATGGTAGGAGTGAGGGATACAGGGAGACGGTGGGAGTGAGGGATATGGGGAGACGGTGAGAGTGAGGGACACAGGGAGACGGTGGGTGTGAGGGATACGGGGATACGGTGGGTGTGAGAGATACGGGGAGACGGTGGGAGTGAGGATTACGGGGTGGCGGTGGGAGTGAGGAATACGGGGAGATGGTGGGAGTGAGGGATACGGGGAGACGGTGGGAGCGGGGGATACGAGGAGACGGTGGGAGTGAGGGATACGGGGTGAGGGTGGGAGTGAGGGATACGGGGAGACGGTGGGGGTGAGGGATATGGGGAGATGGTGGGAGTGAGGGATACGGGGAAACGGTGGGATTGAGGGATACGGGGAGACGGTGGGAGTGAGGGATACGGGGAGACGGTGGGAGTGAGGGATACGGGGAGGTTGTGGGAGTGAGGGGTACGGGGAGACGGTGGGAGTCAGGGTTACGGGGAGGCGGTGGGAGTAAGTGATACGGGGAGACCATGGGGGTGAGGGATACAGGGGGATGGTGTGAGTGAGGGATACGGGGAAACAGTGGGATTGAGGGATACGGGGAGACGGTGGGAGTGAGGGATGCGGGGAGACGGTGGGAGCGAGGAATACGGGGAGATGGTGGGAGTGAGGGATACGGGGAGACGGTGGGAGCGAGGGATACAGGGAGATGGTGGGAGTGAGGGATACAGGGAGATGGTGGGAGTGAGGGATACGGGGAGACGGTGGGAGTGAGGGATATGGGGAGACGGTGAGAGTGAGGGAGACAGGGAGACGGTGGGAGTGAGGGAAACGGGGAGACGGTGGGAGTGAGGGATATGGGGAGACGGTGTGAGTGAGGGACACAGGGAGACGGTGGGAGTGAGGGATACGGGGATACGTTGGGTGTGAGGGATACGGGTAGACTGTGGGAGTGAGGTTTACGGGGAGGCGGTGGGATTGAGGGATACGGGGAGATGGTGGTGGGAGTGAGGGATACGGGGAGATGGTGGGAGCGGGGGATACGGGGAGACGGTGGGAGTGAGGGATACGGGGTGACGGTGGGAGTGAGGGATACGGGGAGACGGTGGTGGTGAGGGATATGGGGAGATGGTGGGAGTGAGGGATACGGGGAAACGGTGGGATTGAGGGATACGGGGAGACGGTGGGAGTGAGGGATACGGGGAGACGGTGTGAGTGAGGGATACGGGGAGGTTGTGGGAGTGAGGGGTACGGGGAGACGGTGGGAGTGAGGGATACGGGGAGGCGGTGGGAGTAAGTGATACGGGGAGACCATGGGGGTGACGGATACGGGGAGATGGTCTGAGTGAGAGATACGGGGAGACAGTGGGATTGAGGGATACGGGGAGACGGTGGGAGTGAGGGATACGGGGTGACGGTGGGAGTGAGGGATACGGGGTGACGGTGGGAGTGAGGGATACGGGGAGGTGGTGGGAGTGAGGGGTACGGGGAGACGTTGGGAGTGAGTGTTACGGGGAGGCGGTGGGAGGAAGTGATACCGGGAGACCATGGGGGTGAGGGATACGGGGAGATGGTGTGAGTGAGGGATACGGGGAGACAGTGGGATTGAGGGATACGGGGAGACATTGGGAGTGAGGGATGCGGGGAGACAGTGGGAGTGAGGAATACGGGGAGATGGTGGGAGTGAGAGATACGGGGAGACGGTGGGAGTGAGGGAGACGGAGAGACAGTGGGAGTGAGTGATACAGGGAGACGGTGGGAGCGAGGGATACAGGGAGACGGTGGGAGTGAGGGATACAGGGAGATGGTGGGAGTGAGTGATGCGGGAAGTCGGTGGGAGTGAGGGATAAGGTGAGACGGTGGGAGTGAGGGATACGGGGAGGCGGTGGGAGTGAGGGATATGGGGAGACGGTGGGAATGAGGGATACAGGGAGATGGTGGGAGTGAGGGATACGGGGAGACGGTGGGGGTGAGGGAGAATGGGAGACCGTGGGAGTGAGGGATACGGGGGGTCGATGGGAGTGAGGGATACGGGGAGACGGTGGGAGGGAGGGATACGGGGAGACGGTGAGAGTGAGGGACACAGGGAGGCGGTGGGAGTTATGGACACGGGGAGTCGGTGAGAGTGAGAGATATGGGGAGACGGTGGGAGTGAGGAACACGGGGATACGGTGGGAGTGAGGGATACGGGGAGACGGTAGGAGTGAGGGATACGAGGAGGTGGTGGGAGTGAGGGGTACGGGGAGACGGTGGGAGTGAGGGATATGGGGAGATGGTGGGAGTGATGGATACGGGGAGATGGTGTGAGTTAGGGATACGGGGAGACAGTGGAATTGAGGGATACGGGGAGACGGTGGGAGTGAGGGATGCGGGGAGACGGTGGGAGCGAGGAATACGGGGAGATGGTGGGAGTGAGAGAAACGGGGAGACGGTGGGAGTGAGGGAGACGGGGAGACGGTGGGAGTGAGGGAGACGGAGAGACGGTGGGAGTGAGTGATATGGGGAGACGGTGGGATTGAGGGAAACGGGGAGACTTTGGGATTGAGGGATTCAGGGAGATGGCAGGACAGAGGGATACAGGGAGACGGTGGAAATGAGGGATATGGGGAGACGGTGGCAGTGAGCGATACGAGGAGAGGGTGGGAGTGAGGGATACAGCAGATGGTGGGAGTGAGGGATACGGGGAGATGGAGGGAGTGAGGGATACGGGGAGACGGTGGGAGTGAGGGATACGGGGAGACAGTGAGAGTGTGGGCCACGGGGAGACGGTGGGAGTGCGGACACAGGGAGACGGTAGGAGTGAGGGATCTGGGGAGACGGTGGGAGTGAGAGACACAGGGAGACGGTGGGAGTGAGGGATACGGGGATACAGTGGGAGTGAGGGACACGGGGAGATGGTGGGAGTGAGGGATACGGGGAGATGGTGGGAGTGAGGGATACGGGGAAACGGTGGGAGCGAGGGATACAGGGAGACGGTGGGAGTGAGGGATACGGGGAGACGGTGGGAGCGAGGGATGCAGGGAGACGGTGGGAGTGAAGGATACGGGGAGATGGTGGGAGTGAGGGATACGGGGAGATGGTGGGAGTGAGGGATACGGGGAAACGGCGGGAGCGAGGGATATAGGGAGACGGTGGGAGTGAGGGATACGGGAAGACGGTGGGAGCGAGGGATGCAGGGAGACGGTGGGAGTGAAGGATACGGGGAGACGGTGGGAGTGAGGGTTACGGGGTGACGGTGGGAGTAAGGGATACGGGGAGACCATGGGGGTGCGGGATACGGGGAGATGGTGTGAGTGAGGGATACGGGGAGACAGTGGGATTGAGGGATACGGGGAGACGGTGGGAGTGAGGGAGACGGAGAGACGGTGGGAGTGAGTGATACGGGGAGACGGTGGGAGTGAGGGAAACGGGGAGACGGTGGGAGTGAGGGAGACGGAGAGACGGTGGGAGTGAGTGATACGGGGAGACGGAGGGAGTGAGGGATACGGGTGACGGTGGGAGTGAGGGATACGGGGTGACGGTGGGGTAGAGGGATACGGTGAGAAGGTGGAAGTGAGGGATATTGGGAGGCCGTGGGATTGAGGGATACGGGGAGACGGTGGGTGTGAGAGATACGGGGAGACGGTGGGTGTGAGGGAAACAGGGAGACCGTGGGGGTGAGGGATATGGGGAGATGGTGGGAGTGAGGGATACGGGGAAACGGTGGGATTGAGTGATACGGGGAGACGGTGGGAGTGAGGGATACGGGGAGATGGTGGGAGTGAGGGATACGGGGAGACGGTGGGAGTGAGGGATACGGGGAGATGGTGGGAGTGAGGGATACGGGGAGACGGTGGGAGTGAGGGATACGGGGAGACGGTGGGAGTGAGGGATACGGGGAGATGGTGGGAGTGAGGGATACGGGGAGACGGTGGGAGCGAGGGATACAGGGAGACGGTGGGAGTGAGGGATACAGGGAGACGGTGGGAGTGAGGGATACGGGGAGGCGGTGGGAGTAAGTGATACGGGGAGACCATGGGGGTGACGGATACGGGGAGATGGTGTGAGTGAGAGATACGGGGAGACAGTGGGATTGAGGGATACGGGGAGACGGTGGGAGTGAGGGATACGGGGTGACGGTGGGAGTGAGGGATACGGGGTGACGGTGGGAGTGAGGGATACGGGGAGGTGGTGGGAGTGAGGGGTACGGGGAGACGTTGGGAGTGAGTGTTACGGGGAGGCGGTGGGAGGAAGTGATACGGGGAGACCATGGGGGTGAGGGATATGTGGAGATGGTGGGAGTGAGGGATACGGGGAAACGGTGGGATTGAGTGATACGGGGAGACGGTGGGAGTGAGGGATACGGGGAGATGGTGGGAGTGAGGGATACGGGGTGACGGTGGGAGTGAGGGATACGGGGTGACGGTGGGAGTGAGGGATACGGGGAGGTGGTGGGAGTGAGGGGTACGGGGAGACGTTGGGAGTGAGTGTTACGGGGAGGCGGTGGGAGGAAGTGATACGGGGAGACCATGGGGGTGAGGGATACGGGGAGATGGTGTGAGTGAGGGATACGGGGAGACAGTGGGATTGAGGGATACGGGGAGACATTGGGAGTGAGGGATGCGGGGAGACAGTGGGAGTGAGGAATACGGGGAGATGGTGGGAGTGAGAGATACGGGGAGACGGTGGGAGTGAGGGAGACGGAGAGACAGTGGGAGTGAGTGATACAGGGAGACGGTGGGAGCGAGGGATACAGGGAGACGGTGGGAGTGAGGGATACAGGGAGATGGTGGGAGTGAGTGATGCGGGAAGACGGTGGGAGTGAGGGATAAGGTGAGACGGTGGGAGTGAGGGATACGGGGAGGCGGTGGGAGTGAGGGATATGGCGAGACGGTGGGAGTGAGGGATACAGGGAGATGGTGGGATTGAGGGATACGGGGATACGGTGGGGGCGAGGGAGAATGGGAGACCGTGGGAGTGAGGGATACGGGGGGTCGATGGGAGTGAGGGATACGGGGAGACGGTGGGAGGGAGGGATACGGGGAGACGGTGAGAGTGAGGGACACAGGGAGGCGGTGGGAGTTATGGACACGGGGAGTCGGTGAGAGTGAGGGATATGGGGAGACGGTGGGAGTGAGGAACACGGGGATACGGTGGGAGTGAGGGATACGGGGAGACGGTAAGAGTGAGGGATACGAGGAGGTGGTGGGAGTGAGGGGTACGGGGAGACGGTGGGAGTGAGGGATATGGGGAGATGGTGGGAGTGATGGATACGGGGAGATGGTGTGAGTTAGGGATACGGGGAGACAGTGGGATTGAGGGATACGGGGAGACGGTGGGAGTGAGGGATGCGGGGAGACGGTGGGAGCGAGGAATACGGGGAGATGGTGGGAGTGAGAGAAACGGGGAGACGGTGGGAGTGAGGGAGACGGGGAGACGGTGGGAGTGAGGGAGACGGAGAGACGGTGGGAGTGAGTGATATGGGGAGACGGTGGGATTGAGGGAAACGGGGAGACTTTGGGATTGAGGGATTCAGGGAGATGGCAGGACAGAGGGATACAGGGAGACGGTGGAAATGAGGGATATGGGCAGACGGTGGCAGTGAGCGATACGAGGAGAGGGTGGGAGTGAGGGATACAGGCAGATGGTGGGAGTGAGGGATACGGGGAGATGGAGGGAGTGAGGGATACGGGGAGACGGTGGGAGTGAGGGATACGGGGAGATGGTGGGAGTGAGGGATACGGGGAGACGATGGGAGTGAGGGATACGGGGAGACAGTGAGAGTGTGGGACACGGGGAGACGGTGGGAGTGCGGACACAGGGAGACGGTAGGAGTGAGGGATCTGGGGAGACGGTGGGAGTGAGGGACACAGGGAGACGGTGGGAGTGAGGGATACGGGGATACAGTGGGAGTGAGGGACACGGGGAGATGGTGGGAGTGAGGGATACGGGGAGATGGTGGGAGTGAGGGATACGGGGAAACGGTGGGAGCGAGGGATGCAGGGAGACGGTGGGAGTGAAGGATACGGGGAGATGGTGGGAGTGAGGGATACGGGGAGATGGTGGGAGTGAGGGATACGGGGAAACGGCGGGAGCGAGGGATATAGGGAGACGGTGGGTGTGAGGGATACGGGGAGACGGTGGGAGCGAGGGATGCAGGGAGACGGTGGGAGTGAAGGATACGGGGAGACGGTGGGAGTGAGGGTTACGGGGTGACGGTGGGAGTAAGGGATACGGGGAGACCATGGGGGTGCGGGATACGGGGAGATGGTGTGAATGAGGGATATGGGGAGACAGTGGGATTGAGGGATACGGGGAGACGGTGGGAGTGAGGGAGACGGAGAGACGGTGGGAGTGAGTGATACGGGGAGACGGTGGGAGTGAGGGAAACGGGGAGACGGTGGGAGTGAGGGAGACGGAGAGACGGTGGGAGTGAGTGATACGGGGAGACGGAGGGAGTGAGGGATACGGGTGACGGTGGGAGTGAGGGATACGGGGTGACGGTGGGGTAGAGGGATACGGTGAGAAGGTGGAAGTGAGGGATATTGGGAGACGGTGGGATTGAGGGATACGGGGAGACGGTGGGTGTGAGAGATACGGGGATACGGTGGGTGTGAGGGAAACAGGGAGACCGTGGGGGTGAGGGATATGGGGAGATGGTGGGAGTGAGGGATACGGGGAAACGGTGGGATTGAGTGATACGGGGAGACGGTGGGAGTGAGGGATACGGGGAGATGGTGGGAGTGAGGGATACGGGGAGACGGTGGGAGTGAGGGATACGGGGAGATGGTGGAAGTGAGGGATACGGGGAGACGGTGGGAGTGAGGGACACGGGGAGACGGTGGGAGTGAGGGATACGGGGAGATGGTGGGAGTGAGGGATACGGGGAGACGGTGGGAGCGAGGGATACAGGGAGACGGTGGGAGTGAGGGATACAGGGAGACGGTGGGAGTGAGGGATACGGGGAGGCGGTGGGAGTAAGTGATACGGGGAGACCATGGGGGTGACGGATACGGGGAGATGGTGTGAGTGAGAGATACGGGGAGACAGTGGGATTGAGGGATACGGGGAGACGGTGGGAGTGAGGGATACGGGGTGACGGTGGGAGTGAGGGATACGGGGTGACGGTGGGAGTGAGGGATACGGGGAGGTGGTGGGAGTGAGGGGTACGGGGAGACGTTGGGAGTGAGTGTTACGGGGAGGCGGTGGGAGGAAGTGATACGGGGAGACCATGGGGGTGAGGGATACGGGGAGATGGTGTGAGTGAGGGATACGGGGAGACAGTGGGATTGAGGGATACGGGGAGACATTGGGAGTGAGGGATGCGGGGAGACAGTGGGAGTGAGGAATACGGGGAGATGGTGGGAGTGAGAGATACGGGGAGACGGTGGGAGTGAGGGAGACGGAGAGACAGTGGGAGTGAGTGATACAGGGAGACGGTGGGAGCGAGGGATACAGGGAGACGGTGGGAGTGAGGGATACAGGGAGATGGTGGGAGTGAGTGATGCGGGAAGACGGTGGGAGTGAGGGATAAGGTGAGACGGTGGGAGTGAGGGATACGGGGAGGCGGTGGGAGTGAGGGATATGGGGAGACGGTGGGAGTGAGGGATACAGGGAGATGGTGGGAGTGAGGGATACGGGGAGACGGTGGGGGTAAGGGAGAATGGGAGACCGTGGGAGTGAGGGATACGGGGGGTCGATGGGAGTGAGCGATACGGGGAGACGGTGGGAGGGAGGGATACGGGGAGACGGTGAGAGTGAGGGACACAGGGAGGCGGTGGGAGTTATGGACACGGGGAGTCGGTGAGAGTGAGGGATATGGGGAGACGGTGGGAGTGAGGAACACGGGGATACGGTGGGAGTGAGGGATACGGGGAGACGGTAGGAGTGAGGGATACGAGGAGGTGGTGGGAGTGAGGGGTACGGGGAGACGGTGGGAGTGAAGGATATGGGGAGATGGTGGGAGTGATGGATACGGGGAGATGGTGTGAGTTAGGGATACGGGGAGACAGTGGGATTGAGGGATACGGGGAGACGGTGGGAGTGAGGGATGCGGGGAGACGGTGGGAGCGAGGAATACGGGGAGATGGTGGGAGTGAGAGAAACGGGGAGACGGTGGGAGTGAGGGAGACGGGGAGACGGTGGGAGTGAGGGAGACGGAGAGACGGTGGGAGTGAGTGATATGGGGAGACGGTGGGATTGAGGGAAACGGGGAGACTTTGGGATTGAGGGATTCAGGGAGATGGCAGGACAGAGGGATACAGGGAGACGGTGGAAATGAGGGATATGGGGAGACGGTGGCAGTGAGCGATACGAGGAGAGGGTGGGAGTGAGGGATACAGGCAGATGGTGGGAGTGAGGGATACGGGGAGATGGAGGGAGTGAGGGATACGGGGAGACGGTGGGAGTGAGGGATACGGGGAGATGGTGGGAGTGAGGGATACGGGGAGACGATGGGAGTGAGGGATACGGGGAGACAGTGAGAGTGTGGGACACGGGGAGACGGTGGGAGTGCGGACACAGGGAGACGGTAGGAGTGAGGGATCTGGGGAGACGGTGGGAGTGAGGGACACAGGGAGACGGTGGGAGTGAGGGATACGGGGATACAGTGGGAGTGAGGGACACGGGGAGATGGTGGGAGTGAGGGATACGGGGAGATGGTGGGATTGAGGGATACGGGGAAACGGTGGGAGCGAGGGATACAGGGAGACGGTGGGAGTGAGGGATACGGGGAGACGGTGGGAGCGAGGGATGCAGGGAGACGGTGGGAGTGAAGGATACGGGGAGATGGTGGGAGTGAGGGATACGGGGAGATGGTGGGAGTGAGGGATACGGGGAAACGGCGGGAGCGAGGGATATAGGGAGACGGTGGGAGTGAGGGATACGGGGAGACGGTGGGAGCGAGGGATGCAGGGAGACAGTGGGAGTGAAGGATACGGGGAGACGGTGGGAGTGAGGGTTACGGGGTGACGGTGGGAGTAAGGGATACGGGGAGACCATGGGGGTGCGGGATACGGGGAGATGGTGTGAGTGAGGGATACGGGGAGACAGTGGGATTGAGGGATACGGGGAGACGGTGGGAGTGAGGGAGACGGAGAGACGGTGGGAGTGAGTGATACGGGGAGACGGTGGGAGTGAGGGAAACGGGGAGACGGTGGGAGTGAGGGAGACGGAGAACGGTGGGAGTGAGTGATACGGGGAGACGGAGGGAGTGAGGGATACGGGTGACGGTGGGAGTGAGGGATACGGGGTGACGGTGGGGTAGAGGAATACGGTGAGAAGGTGGAAGTGAGGGATATTGGGAGACCGTGGGATTGAGGGATACGGGGAGACGGTGGGTGTGAGAGATACGGGGAGACGGTGGGTGTGAGGGATACAGGGAGACCGTGGCGGTGAGGGATATGGGGAGATGGTGGGAGTGAGGGATACGGGGAAACGGTGGGATTGAGTGATACGGGGAGACGGTGGGAGTGAGGGATACGGGGAGATGGTGGGAGTGAGGGATACGGGGAGACGGTGGGAGTGAGGGATACGGGGAGATGGTGGGAGTGAGGGATACGGGGAGACGGTGGGATTGAGGGATACGGGGAGACGGTGGGAGTGAGGGATACGGGGAGATGGTGGGAGTGAGGGATACGGGGAGACGGTGGGAGCGAGGGATACAGGGAGACGGAGGGAGTGAGGGATACAGGGAGACGGTGGGAGTGAGGGATACGGGGAGACGGTGGGAGCGAGGGATGCAGGGAGACGGTGGGAGTGAAGGATACGGGGAGACGGTGGGAGTGAGGGACACGGGGAGATGGTGGGAGTGAGGGATACGGGGAGATGGTGGGAGTGAGGGGTACGGGGAGACGGTGGCAGTGAGGGATATGGGGAGACGGTGGGAGTGAGGGATACGGGGAGATGGTGTGAGTTAGGGATACGGGGAGACGGTGGGAGTGAGGGATGCGGGGAGACGGTGGGAGTGAGGGATGCGGGGAGACGGTGGGAGCGAGGAATACGGGGAGATGGTGGGAGTGAGAGAAAAGGGGAGACGGTGGGAGTGAGGGAGACGGGGAGACGGTGGGAGTGAGGGAGACGGAGAGACGGTTGGAGTGAGTGATATGGGGAGACGGTGGGAGTGAGGGAAACGGGGAGACGGTGGAAATGAGGGATATGGGGAGACGGTGGCAGTGAGCGATACGAGGAGAGGGTGGGAGTGAGGGATACAGGCAGATGGTGGTAGTGAGGGATACGGGGAGATGGAGGGAGTGAGGGATACGGGGAGACGGTGGGAGTGAGGGAGAAGGGTAGATGGTGTGTGTGAGGGAGAAGGGTAGATGGTGGGAGTGAGGGATATGGGGAGACGGTGGGAGTGCGGACACAGGGAGACGGTAGGAGTGAGGGATCTGGGGAGACGGTGGGACTAAGGGACACAGGGAGACGGTGGGAGTGAGGGATACGGGGATACAGTGGGAGTGAGGGACACGGGGAGATGGTGGGAGTGAGGGATACGGGGAGATGGTGGGAGTGAGGGATACGGGGAAACGGTGGGAGCGAGGGATACAGGGAGACGGTGGGAGTGAGGGATACGGGGAGACGGTGGGAGCGAGGGATGCAGGGAGACGGTGGGAGTGAAGGATACGGGGAGACGGTGGGATTGAGGGACACGGGGAGATGGTGGGAGTGAGGGATACGGGGAGATGGTGGGAGTGAGGGATATGGGGAAACGGTGGGAGCGAGGGATACAGGGAGACGGTGGGAGTGAGGGATACGGGGAGACGGTGGGAGCGAGGGATGCAGGGAGACGGTGGGAGTGAAGGATACGGGGAGACGGTGGGAGTGAGGGTTACGGGGTGACGTTGGGAGTAAGGGATACGGGGAGACCATGGGGGTGCGGGATACGGGGAGATGGTGTGAGTGAGGGATACGGGGAGACAGTGGGATTGAGGGATACGGGGAGACGGTGGGAGTGAGGGAGACGGAGAGACGGTGGGAGTGAGTGATACGGGGAGACGGTGGGAGTGAGGGAAACGGGGAGACGGTGGGAGTGAGGCAGACGGAGAGACGGTGGGAGTGAGTGATACGGGGAGACGGAGGGAGTGAGGGATACGGGTGACGGTGGGAGTGAGGGATACGGGGTGACGGTGGGATAGAGGGATACGGTGAGAAGGTGGGAGTGAGGGATATTGGGAGACCGTGGGATTGAGGGATACGGGGAGACGGTGGGTGTGAGAGATACGGGGAGACGGTGGGAGTGAGGGATACGGGGACACGGTGGGATTGAGGGATACGGGGAGACGGTGGGAGTGAGGGATACGGGGAGACGATGGGAGTGAGGGTCACAGGGAGACGGTGGGAGTGAGGGATACGGGGATACGGTGGGAGTGAGGGATACGGGGAGACGGTGGGAGTGAGGGATACGGGGAGATGGTGGGAGTGAGGGATACGGGGAGACAGTGGGAGTGAGGGATACGGGGAGACGGTGGGAGTGAGGGATACGGGGAGATGGTGGGAGTGAGGGATACGGGGAGACGGTGGGAGTGAGGGATACGGGGAGATGGTGGGAGTGAGGGATACAGGGAGACGGTGGGAGTGAGGGATACAGGGAGATGGTGGGAGTGAGGGATACGGGGAGACGGTGGGACTGAGGGAAACGCTGAGACGGTGGGAGTGAGGGTTTCGGGGAGACGGTGGGAGTCAGGGATACAAAGAGATGGTGGGAGTGAGGGATACGGGGAGACGGTTGGAGTAAGGGATAATGGGAGGCGGTGGGAGTGAGGGATACGGGGAGACGGTGGGAGCGAGGGATGCAGGTAGACGGTGGGAGTGAAGGATATGGGGAGACGGTGGGAGTGAGGGACACGGGGAGATGGTGGGAGTGAGGGATACGGGGAGATGGTGGGAGTGAGGGGTACGGTGAGACGGTGGGAGTGAGGGATATGGGGAGATGGTGGGAGTGATGGATACGGGGAGATGGTGGGAGTTAGGGATACGGGGAGACAGTGGGATTGAGGGATACGGGGAGACGGTGGGAGTGAGGGATGCGGGGAGACGGTGGGAGCGAGGAATACGGGGAGATGGTGGGAGTGAGAGAAGCGGGGAGACGGTGGGAGTGAGGGAGACGGGGAGACGGTGGGAGTGAGGGAGACGGAGAGACGGTTGGAGTTAGTGATATGGGGAGACGGTGGGAGTGAGGGAAACGGGGAGACTTTGGGATTGAGGGATTCAGGGAGATGGCAGGACAGAGGGATACAGGGAGACGGTGGAAATGAGGGATATGGGGAGACGGTGGCAGTGAGCGATACGAGGAGAGGGTGGGAGTGAGGGATACAGGCAGATGGTGGGAGTGAGGGATACGGGGAGATGGAGGGAGTGAGGGATACGGGGAGACCGTGGGACTGAGGGAGAAGGGTAGATGGTGGGAGTGAGGGATACGGGGAGACGATGGGAGTGAGGGATACGGGGAGACGGTGGGAGTGCGGACACAGGGAGACGGTAGGAGTGAGGGATCTGGGGAGACGGTGGGAGTGAGGGACACAGGGAGACGGTGGGAGTGAGGGATACGGGGATACAGTGGGAGTGAGGGACACGGGGAGATGGTGGGAGTGAGGGATACGGGGAGATGGTGGGAGTGAGGGATACGGGGAAACGGTGGGAGCGAGGGATACAGGGAGACGGTGGGAGGGAAGGATACGGGGAGACGGTGGGATTGAGGGACACGGGGAGATGGTGGGAGTGAGGGACACGGGGAGATGGTGGGAGTGAGGGATACGAGGAGATGGTGGGAGTGAGGGATACGGGGAAACGGTGGGAGCGAGGGATACAGGGAGACGGTGGGAGTGAGGGATACGGGGAGACGGTGGGATTGAGGGACACGGGGAGATGGTGGGAGTGAGGGATACGGGGAGATGGTGGGAGTGAGGGATACGGGGAAACGGTGGGAGCGAGGGATACAGGGAGACGGTGGGAGTGAGGGATACGGGGAGACGGTGGGAGCGAGGGATGCAGGGAGACGGTGGGAGTGAAGGATACGGGGAGACGGTGGGAGTGAGGGTTACGGGGTGACGGTGGGAGTAAGGGATACGGGGAGACCATGGGGGTGCGGGATACGGGGAGATGGTGTGAGTGAGGGATACGGGGAGACAGTGGGATTGAGGGACACGGGGAGACAGTGGGAGTGAGGTAGACGGAGAGACGGTGGGAGTGAGTGATACGGGGAGACGGTGGGAGTGAGGGAAACGGGGAGACGGTGGGAGTGAGGCAGACGGAGAGACGGTGGGAGTGAGTGATATGGGGAGGCGGAGGGAGTGAGGGATACGGGTGACGGTGGGAGTGAGGGATACGGGGTGACGGTGGGATAGAGGGATACGGTGAGAAGGTGGGAGTGAGGGATATTGGGAGACCGTGGGATTGAGGGATACGGGGAGACGGTGGGTGTGAGAGATACGGGGAGACGGTGGGTGTGAGGGAAACAGGGAGACCGTGGGGGTGAGGGATACGGGGATACGGTGGGAGTGAGGGTCACAGGGAGACGGTGGGAGTGAGGGATACGGGGATACGGTGGGAGTGAGGGATACGGGGAGACGGTGGGAGTGAGGGATACGGGGAGATGGTGGGAGTGAGGGATACGGGGAAACGGTGGGATTGAGTGATACGGGGAGACGGTGGGAGTGAGGGTCACAGGGAGACGGTGGGAGTGAGGGTCACAGGGAGACGGTGGGAGTGAGGGATACGGGGATACGGTGGGAGTGATGGATACGGGGAGACGGTGGGAGTGAGGGATACGGGGAGATGGTGGGAGTGAGGGATACGGGGAGACGGTGGGAGCGAGGGATACAGGGAGACGGTGGGAGTGAGGGATACAGGGAGATGGTGGGAGTGAGGGTTTCGGGGAGACGGTGGGAGTGAGGGATACGGGGAGACGGTGGGAGTTAGGGTCACGGGAAGACGGTTGGAGTAAGGGATATGGGGAGACGGTGGGAGTGAGGATTACGGGGAGGCGGTGGGAGTGAGGGATACAAAGAGATGGTGGGAGTGAGGGATACGGGAAGACGGTTGGAGTAAGGGATATGGGGAGACGGTGGGAGTGAGGTACACAGGGAGACGGTGGGAGTGAGGATTACGGGGAGGCGGTGGGAGTGAGGGATACGGGGAGATGGTGGGAGTGAGGGATACGGGGAGACGGTGGGAGCGAGGGATACGGGGAGACGGTGGGAGTGAGGGATACGGGGAGACGGTGGAAGCGAGGGATGCAGGGAGACGGTGGGAGTGAGGGATACGGGGAGACGGTGGAGTGAGGGTTACGGGGTGACGGTGGGAGTAAGGGATACGGGGAGACCATGGGGATGCGGGATATGGGGAGATGGTGTGAGTGAGGGATACGGGGAGACAGTGGGATTGAGGGATACGGGGAGACGGTGGGAGTGAGGGAGACGGAGTGACGGTGGGAGTGAGTGATACGGGGAGACGGTGGGAGTGAGGGATACGGGTGACGGTGGGAGTGAGGGATATGGGGTGACGGTGGGATTGAGGGATACGGTGAGAAGGTGGGAGTGAGGGATATTGGGAGACCGTGGGATTGAGGGATACGGGCAGACGCTGGGTGTGAGAGATACGGGGAGACGGTGGGTGTGAGGGAAACAGGGAGACCGTGGGGGTGAGGGATATGGGGAGATGGTGGGAGTGAGGGATACGGGGAGACGGTGGGAGGGAGGGATACTGGGAGACGGTGGCAGTGAGGGATACGAGGAGAGGGTGGGAGTGAGGGATACAGGCAGATGGTCGGAGTGAGGGATACGGGGAGATGGAGGGAGTGAGGGATACGGGGAGACGGTGGGAGTGAGGGAGAAGGGTAGATGGTGTGTGTGAGGGAGAAGGGTAGATGGTGGCAGTGAGGGATACGGGGAGACGATGGGAGTGAGGGATACGGGGAGAAGGTGGGAGTGAGGGATACGGGGAGACGGTGGGAGCGAGGGATACAGGGAGATGGTGGGAGTGAGGGATCTGGGGAGACGGTGGGAGTGAGGGACACAGGGAGACGGTGGGAGTGAGGGATATGGGGAGACGGTGAGAGTGAGGGACACAGGGAGACGGTGGGAGTGAGGGACACGGGGAGACGGTGGGAGTGAGGGATATGGGGAGACGGTGTGAGTGAGGGACACAGAGACGGTGGGAGTGAGGGATACGGGGATACGGTGGGTGTGAGGGATACGGGGAGACGGTGGGAGTGAGGGTTATGGGGAGGCGGTTGGAGTGAGGGATACGGGGAGAGGGTGGGAGTGAGGGATACTGGGGGACGGTGGGAGCGGGGGATACGAGGAGACGGTGGGAGTGAGGGATACGGGGTGACGGTGGGAGTGAGGGATACGGGGAGATGGTGGGGGTGAGGGATATGGGGAGATGGTGGGAGTGAGGGATACGGGTTAAACGGTGGGATTGAGGGATAAGGGGAGACGGTGGGAGTGAGGGATACGGGGAGACCATGGGGGTGAGGGATACGGGGGAATGGTGTGAGTGAGGGATACGGGTTGACAGTGGGAGTGAGGGATACAGGGAGATGGTGGGAGTGAGGGACACGGAGAGACGGTGGGAGTGAGGGATAAGGTGAGACGGTGGGAGTGAGGGATACGGGGAGACGGTGGGAGTGAGGGATACGGGGAGATGGTGGGAGTGAGGGATACAGGGAGATTGTGGGAGTGAGGGATATGGGGAGATGGTGGGAGTGAGGGACACGGAGAGATGGTGGGAGTGAGGGATACGGGGAGACGGTGGGGGTGGGGGAGAATGGGAGACGGTGGGAGTGAGGGATACGGGGATTCGATGGGAGTGAGGGATACGGGGAGACGGTGAGAGTGAGGGAGACAGGGAGACGGTGGGAGTGAGGGACACGGGGAGACGGTGGGAGTGAGGGATATGGGGAGACGGTGTGAGTGAGGGACACAGGGAGACGGTGGGAGTGAGGGATACGGGGATACGGTGGGTGTGAGGGATACGGGGAGACGGTGGGAATGAGGATTACGGGGAGGCGGTGGGAGTGAGGGATACGGGGAGATGGTGGGGGTGAGGGATACGGGGAGATGGTGGGAGTGAGGGATACAGGGAGATTGTGGGAGTGAGGGATATGGGGAGATGGTGGGAGTGAGGGACACGGAGTGACGGTGGGAGTGAGGGATACGGGGAGATGGTGGGGGTGAGGGAGAATGGGAGACGGTGGGAGTGAGGGATACGGGGAGTCGATGGGAGTGAGGGATATGGGGAGACGGTGTGAGTGAGGGATACGGGGAGACGGTGGGAGGGAGGGATACTGGGAAAACGGTGAGAGTGAGGGACAATGGGAGGCGGTGGGAGTTAGGGACACGGGGAGTCGGTGAGAGTGAGGGATATGGGGAGACGGTGGGAGTGAGGGACACGGGGAGACGGTGGGAGTGAGGGACACAGGGAGATGGTGGGAGTGAGGGATACGGGGATACGGTGGGAGTGAGGGATACGGGGAGACGGTGGGAGTGAGGGATACGAGGAGGTGGTGGGAGTGAGGGGTACGGGGAGACGGTGGGAGTGAGGGATATGAGGAGATGGTGGGAGTGATGGATATGGGGAGATGGTGTGAGTTAGGGATACGGGGAGACAGTGGGATTGAGGGATACTGGGAGACGGTGGGAGTGAGGGATGCGGGGAGACGGTGGGAGCGAGGAATACGGGGAGATGGTGGGAGTGAGAGAAACGGGGAGACGGTGGGAGTGAGGGAGACGGGGAGACGGTGGGAGTGAGGGAGACGGAGAGACGGTGGGAGTGAGTGAAATGGGAGATGGTGGGAGTGATGGATATGGGGAGATGGTGTGAGTTAGGGATACGGGGAGACAGTGGGATTGAGGGATACTGGGAGACGGTGGCAGTGAGGGATACGAGGAGAGGATGGGAGTGAGGGATACAGGCAGATGGTGGGAGTGAGGGATACGGGGAGATGGAGGGAGTGAGGGATACGGGCAGACGGTGGGAGTGAGGGAGAAGGGTAGATGGTGTGTGTGAGGGAGAAGGGTAGATGGTGGGTGTGAGGGATACGGGGAGACGATGGGAGTGAGGGATACGGGGAGATGGTGGGAGCGAGGGATACACGGAGATGGTGGGAGTGAGGGATCTGGGGAGACGGTGGGAGTGAGGGACACAGGGAGACGGTGGGAGTGAGGGATATGGGGAGACGGTGAGAGTGAGGGACACAGGGAGACGGTGGGAGTGAGGGACACGGGGAGACGGTGGGAGTGAGGGATATGGGGAGACGGTGTGAGTGAGGGACACAGAGACGGTGGGAGTGAGGGATACGGGGATACGGTGGGTGTGAGGGATACGGGGAGACGGTGGGAGTGAGGGTTACAGGGAGGCGGTTGGAGTGAGGGATACGGGGAGAGGGTGTGAGTGAGGGATACGGGGAGACGGTGGGAGCGGGGGATACGAGGAGACGGTGGGAGTGAGGGATACGGGGTGACGGTGGGAGTGAGGGATACGGGTTAAACGGTGGGATTGAGGGATAAGGGGAGACGGTGGGAGTGAGGGATACGGGGAGACGGTGGGAGTCAGGGTTACGGTGAGGCGGTGGGAGTAAGTGATACGGGGAGACCATGGGGGTGAGGGATACGGGGGGATGGTGTGAGTGAGGGATACGGGGAGACAGTGGGAGTGAGGGATACAGGGAGATGGTGGGAGTGAGGGACACGGAGAGACGGTGGGAGTGAGGGATAAGGTGAGACGGTGGGAGTGAGGGATACGGGGAGACGGTGGGAGTGAGGGATACGGGGAGATGGTGGGAGTGAGGGATACAGGGAGATTGTGGGAGTGAGGGATATGGGGAGATGGTGGGAGTGAGGGACACGGAGAGATGGTGGGAGTGAGGGATACGGGGAGACGGTGGGGGTGGGGGAGAATGGGAGACGGTGGGAGTGAGGGATACGGGGATTCGATGGGAGTGAGGGATACGGGGAGACGGTGAGAGTGAGGGAGACAGGGAGACGGTGGGAGTGAGGGACACGGGGAGATGGTGGGAGTGAGGGATATGGGGAGACGGTGTGAGTGAGGGACACAGGGAGACGGTGGGAGTGAGGGATACGGGGATACGGTGGGTGTGAGGGATACGGGGAGACGGTGGGAATGAGGATTACGGGGAGGCGGTGGGAGTGAGGGATACGGGGAGATGGTGGGAGTGAGGGATACGGGGAGATGGTGGGAGTGAGGGATACAGGGAGATTGTGGGAGTGAGGGATATGGGGAGATGGTGGGAGTGAGGGACACGGAGAGA
Organism: Scyliorhinus torazame; assembly: GCF_047496885.1. Classification (NCBI taxonomy): domain Eukaryota; kingdom Metazoa; phylum Chordata; class Chondrichthyes; order Carcharhiniformes; family Scyliorhinidae; genus Scyliorhinus; species Scyliorhinus torazame. Next base: position 83,224,880 of record NC_092722.1, read on the forward strand.
CGGTGGGAGTGAGGGATACGGGGAGACGGTGGGGGTGAGGGAGAATGGGAGACGGTGGCAGTGAGGGATACGGCGAGTCGATGGGAGTGAGGGATACGGGGAGACGGTGTGAGTGAGGGATATGGGGAGACGGTGGGAGTGAGGGATACAGGGAGACGGTGGGAGTGAGGGTTACGGGGAGATGGTGGGAGTGAGGGAGACAGGGAGACGGTGGGGGTGAGGGACACGGGGAGACGGTGGGAGTGAGGGATATGGGGAGACGGTGTGAGTGAGGGACACAGGGAAACGGTGGGACTGAGGGATACGGGGATACGGTGGGAGTGAGGATTACGGGGAGGCGGTGGGAGTGAGGGATACGGGGAGATGGTGGGAGTGAGGGATACGGGGAGACGGTGGGAGTGAGGGAGAATGGGAGACGGTAGGAGTGAGGGACACGGGGGACGGTGGGAGTGAGGGATATGCGGAGGCGGTGTGAGTGAGGGACACAGGGAGACGGTGGGAGTGAGGGATACGGGGAGATGGTGGGAGTGAGGGATACGGGGTGACGGTGGGAGTGAGGGATACTGTGAGACGGTGGGGCTGAGGGATATGGGGAGATGGTGGGAGTGAGGGAGAATGGGAGACGGTGGGAGTGAGGGATACGGGGAGGTTGTGGGAGTGAGGGGTATGGGGAGATGGTGGGAGTGAGGGTTACGTAGAGGCGGTGGGATTGAGGGATACGGAGAGACGGTGGGAGTGAGGGATGCGTGGAGACGGTGGGAGCGAGGAATACGGGGAGATGGTGGGAGTGAGGGATACGGGGAGACGGTAGGAACGAGGGATACAGGGAGATGGTGGGAGTGAGGGATACAGGGAGATGGTGGGAGTGAGGGATACCGGGAGACGGTGGGAGTGAGGGATATGGGGAGACGGTGAGAGTGAGGGACACAGGGAGACGGTGGGAGTGAGGGACACGGGGAGACGGTGGGAGTGAGGGATATGGGGAGACGGTGTGAGTGAGGGACACAGAGACGGTGGGAGTGAGGGATACGGGGATACGGTGGGTGTGAGGGATACGGGGAGACGGTGGGAGTGAGGGTAACGGGGAGGCGGTTGGAGTGAGGGATACGGGGAGATGGTGGGAGTGAGGGATACGGGGAGACGGTGGGAGCGGGGGATACGAGGAGACGGTGGGAGTGAGGGATAGGGGGTGACGGTGGGAGTGAGGGATACGGGGAGACGGTGGGGGTGAGGGATATGGGGAGATGGTGGGAGTGAGGGATACGGGTTAAACGGTGGGATTGAGGGATACGGGGAGACGGTGGGAGTGAGGGATGCGGGAAACGGTGGGAGTGAGGGATACGGGGAGGTTGTGGGAGTGAGGGGTACGGGGAGACGGTGGGAGTCAGGGTTACGGGGAGGCGGTGGGAATAAGTGAAACGGGGAGACCATGGGGGTGAGGGATATGGGGGGATGGTGTGAGTGAGGGATACGGGGAGACAGTGGGATTGAGGGATACGGGGAGACGGTGGGATTGAGGGATGCGGGGAGACGGTGGGAGCGAGGAATACGGGGAGATGGTGGGAGTGAGGGATACGGGGAGACGGTGGGAGTGAGGGATACGGGGAGATGGTGGGAGTGAGGTATGCGGGGAGACGGTGGGAGTGAGGGATATGGGGAGACGGTGAGAGTGAGGGAGACGGTGGGAGTGAGGGACACGGGGAGACGGTGGGAGTGAGGGATATGGGGAGACGGTGTGAGTGAGGGAAACAGGGAGATGGTGGGAGTGCGGGATACGGGGGTACGGTGGGTGTAAGGGATACGGGGAGACGGTGGGAGTGAGGATTACGGGTAGGCGGTGGGAGTGAGTGATACGGGGAGATGGTGGGAGTGAAGGGATACGGGGAGATGGTGGGAGCGGGGGATACGGGGAGGCGGTGGGAGTGAGGGATACGGGGTGACAGTGGGAGTGAGGGACACGGGCAGACGGTGGGGGTGAGGGATATGGGGAGATGGTGGGTGTGAGGGATACGGGGAAACGGTGGGATTGAGGGAGACGGTGGGAGTGAGGGATACGGGGAGACGGTGGGAGTGAGGGATACGGGGAGGTTGTGGGAGTGGGGGGTACGGGGAGACGGTGGGAGTGAGGGTTACGGGGAGGCGGTGGGAGTAAGTGATACGGGGAGACCACGGGGGGTAACAGATACGGGGAGATGGTATGAGTGAGAGATACGGGGAGACAGTGGGATTGAGGGATACGGGGAGACGGTGGGAGTGAGGGATACGGGGTGACGGTGGGAGTGAGGGATACGGGGTGACGGTGGGATTGAGGGATACGGTGAGAAGGTGGGAGTGAGGGATACGGGGAGACGGTGGGAGCGGGGGATACGGGGAGACGGTGGGTGTGAGGGAAACAGGGAGACCGTGGGGGTGAGGGATATGGGGAGATGGTGGGAGTGAGGGATACGGGGAGGTGGTGGGAGTGAGGGGTACGGGGAGACGGTGAGAGTGAGGGTTACGGGGAGGCGGTGGGAGTAACTGATATGGGGAAACGGTGGGAGTGAGGGATACGGGGAGGTTGTGGGAGTGAGGGGTACGGGGAAACGGTGGGATTGAGGGATACGGGTAGACGGTGGGAGTGAGGCATACGGGGAGACGGTGGGAGTGAGGGATACGGGGAGGTGGTGGGAGTGAGGGGTACGGGGAGGCTGTGGGAGTAAGTGATACGGGGAGACCATGGGGGTGAGGGATACGGGGAGATGGTGTGAGTGAGGGATACGGGGAGACAGTGGGATTGAGGGATACGGGGAGACAGTGGGAGTGAGGGATGCGGGGAGACAGTGGGAGTGAGGAATACGGGGAGATGCTGGGAGTGAGAGATACGGGAGACGGTGGGAGTGAGGGAGACGGAGAGACAGTGGGAGTGAGTGATACAGGGAGACAGTGGGAGCGAGGGATACAGGGAGACGGTGGGAGTGAGGGATACAGGGAGATGGTGGGAGTGAGTGATACGTGGAGACGGTGGGAGTGAGGGATCAGGTGAGACGGTGGGAGTGTGGGATACGGGGAGACGGTGGGAGTGAGGGATATGGTGAGACGGTGGGAGTGAGGGATACAGGGAGATGGTGGGAGTGAGGGATATGGGGAGATGGTGGGAGTGAGGGACACGGAGAGATGGTGGGAGTGAGGGATACGGGGAGACGGTGGGGGTGGGGGAGAATGGGAGACGGTGGGAGTGAGGGATACGGGGAGTCGATGGGAGTGAGGGAGACAGGGGACGGTGGGAGTGAGGGACACGGGGAGACGGTGGGAGTGAGGGATATGGGGAGACGGTATGAGTGAGGGACACAGGGAGACGGTGGGAGTGAGGGATACGGGGATACGGTGGGTGTGAGGGATACGGGGAGACGGTGGGAGTGAGGATTACGGGGAGGCGGTGGGAGTGAGGGATACGGGGAGATGGTGGGAGTGAGGGATACGGGGAGACGGTGAGAGCGGGGGATAGGGGAAGACGGTGGGGGTGAGGGAGAATGGGAGACGGTGGGAGTGAGGGATACGGGGATACGGTGGGAGTGAGGGATACGGGGAGGCGGTGCGAGTGAGGGATACGGGGAGATGGTGGGAGTGAGGGATACGAGGAGACGGTGGGAGCGACGGATACAGGGAGACGGTGGGAGTGAGGGATACAGGGAGATGGTGGGAGTGAGGGATACGGGGAGACGGTGGGAGTGAGGGAAACGCTGAGACGGTGGGAGTGAGGGATACGGGGAGACGGTGGGAGTGAGGGATACGGGGAGACGGTGGGAGTCAGGGATACAAAGAGATGGTGGGAGTGAGGGATACGGGGAGACGGTTGGAGTAAGGCATAATGGGAGGCGGTGTGAGTGAGGGATACGGGGAGACGGTGGGAGTGAGGAAGAAGGGGAGACGGTGGGAGCGAGGGATACGGGGAGTCGATGGGAGTGAGGGATACGGGGAGACGGTGGGAGTGAGGGATATGGGGAGTCGGTGAGAGTGAGAGACGCAGGGAGACGGTGGGAGTGAGGGACACGGGGAGACGGTGTGAGTGAGGGATATGGGGAGACGGTAGGAGTGAGGGACACAGGGAGACGGTGGGAGTGAGGATTACGGGGAGGCGGTGGGAGTGAGGGATACGCGGAGATGGTGGGAGTGAGGGATACGGGGAGACGGTGGGAGCGAGGGATACGGGGAGACGGTGGGAGTGAGGGATACGGGGTGATGGTGGGAGTGAGGGATACGGGGTGATGGTGGGATTGAGGGATACGGTGAGAAGGTGGGAGTGAGGGATATTGGGAGACCGTGGGATTGAGGGATACGGGGAGACGGTGGGTGTGACAGAAACAGGGAGACCGTGGGGGTGAGGGATATGGGGAGATGGTGGGAGTGAGGGATACGGGGAAACGGTGGGATTGAGGGATACGGGGAGACGGTGGGAGTGAAGTATACGGGGAGGTGGTGGGAGTGAGGGGCACGGGGAGACGGTGGGAGTGAGGGTTACGGGGAGGCGGTGGGAGTAAGTGATACGGGGAGACCATGGGGGTGAGGGATACGGATAGACAGTGGGATTGAGAGATACGGGGAGACGGTGGGAGTGAGGGATGCGGGGAGACGGTGGGAGTGAGGAATACGGGGAGACGGTGGGAGTGAGGGATAAGGTGAGACGGTGGGAGTGAGGGATACGGGGAGACGGTGGGAGTGAGGGATACGGGGAGATGGTGGGAGTGAGGGATACAGGGAGATTGTGGAAGTGAGGGATATGGGGAGATGGTGGGAGTGAGGGACACGGAGAGACGGTGGGAGTGAGGGATACGGGGCGACGGTGGGGGTGAGGGAGAATGGGAGACGGTGGGAGTGAGGGATACGGGGAGTTGATGGGAGTGAGGGATACGGGGAGACGGTGAGAGTGAGGGAGACTGGGAGACGGTGGGGGTGAGGGACACAGGGAGACGGTGGGAGTGAGGGATACCGGGATACGTTGGGTGTGAGGGATACGGGGAGACAGTGGGAGTGAGGATTACGGGGAGGCGGTGGGAGCGGGGGATACGAGGAGACGGTGGGAGTGAGGGATAGGGGGTGATGGTGGGAGTGAGGGATACGGGGAGACGGTGGGGGTGAGGGATATGGGGAGATGGTGGGAGTGAGGGATAAGGGTTAAACGGTGGGATTGAGGGATACGGGAGACGGTGGGAGTGAGGGATACGGGGAGACGGTGGGAGTGAGGGATACGGGGAGGTTGTGGGAGTGAGGGGTACGGGGAGACGGTGGGAGTCAGGGTTACGGGGAGGCGGTGGGAGTAAGTGATACGGGGAGACCATGGGGGTGAGGGATACGGGGGGATGGTGTGAGTGAGGGATACGGGGAGACAGTGGGATTGAGGGATACGGGGGTACAGTGGGTGTGAGGGATACGGGGAGACGGTGGGAGTGAGGATTACGGGGAGGCGGTGGGAGTAACTGATATGGGGACACGGTGGGAGTGAGGGATACGGGGAGGTTGTGGGAGTGAGGGGTACGGGGAAACGGTGGGATTGAGGGATACGGGGAGACGGTGGGAGTGAGGCATACGGGGAGACGGTGGGAGTGAGGGATACGGGGAGGTGGTGGGAGTGAGGGGTACGGGGAGACGGTGGGAGTGAGGGTTACGGGGAGGCTGTGGGAGTAAGTGATACGGGGAGACCATGGGGGTGAGGGATACGGGGAGATGGTGTGAGTGAGGGATACGGGGAGACAGTGGGATTGAGGGATACGGGGAGACAGTGGGAGTGAGGGATGCGGGGAGACAGTGGGAGTGAGGAATACGGGGAGATGGTGGGAGTGAGGGATACAGGGAGATGGTGGGAGTGAGTGATACGTGGAGACGGTGGGAGTGAGGGATCAGGTGAGACGGTGGGAGTGTGGGATACCGGGAGACGGTGGGAGTGAGGGATATGGGGAGACGGTGGGAGTGATGGATACAGGGAGATGGTGGGAGTGAGGGATATGGGGAGATGGTGGGAGTGAGGGACACGGAGAGATGGTGGGAGTGAGGGATACGGGGAGACGGTGGGGGTGGGGGAGAATGGGAGACGGTGGGAGTGAGGGATACGGGGAGTCGATGGGAGTGAGGGATACGTGGAGACGGTGAGAGTGAGGGAGACAGGGGGACGGTGGGAGTAAGGGACACGGGGAGACGGTGGGAGTGAGGGATACGGGGATACGGTGGGTGTGAGGGATACGGGGAGATGGTGGGAGTGAGGATTACGGGGAGGCGGTGGGAGTGAGGGATACGGGGAGATGGTGGGATTGAGGGATACGGGGAGACAGTGGGAGTGAGGGATGCGGGGAGACAGTGGGAGTGAGGAATACGGGGAGATGGTGGGAGTGAGGGATACAGGGAGATGGTGGGAGTGAGTGATACGTGGAGACGGTGGGAGTGAGGGATCAGGTGAGACGGTGGGAGTGTGGGATACCGGGAGACGGTGGGAGTGAGGGATATGGGGAGACGGTGGGAGTGATGGATACAGGGAGATGGTGGGAGTGAGGGATATGGGGAGATGGTGGGAGTGAGGGACACGGAGAGATGGTGGGAGTGAGGGATACGGGGAGACGGTGGGGGTGGGGGAGAATGGGAGACGGTGGGAGTGAGGGATACGGGGAGTCGATGGGAGTGAGGGATACGTGGAGACGGTGAGAGTGAGGGAGACAGGGGGACGGTGGGAGTAAGGGACACGGGGAGACGGTGGGAGTGAGGGATACGGGGATACGGTGGGTGTGAGGGATACGGGGAGATGGTGGGAGTGAGGATTACGGGGAGGCGGTGGGAGTGAGGGATACGGGGAGATGGTGGGAGTGAGGGATACGGGGAGACGGTGAGAGCGGGGGATAGGGGGAGACGGTGGGAGTGAGGAAGAAGGGGAGACGGTGGGAGCGAGGGATACGGGGAGTCGATGGGAGTGAGGGATACGGGGAGACGGTGGGAGTGAGGGATATGGGGAGTCGGTGAGAGTGAGAGACGCAGGGAGACGGTGGGAGTGAGGGACACGGGGAGACGGTGTGAGTGAGGGATATGGGGAGACGGTAGGAGTGAGGGACACAGGGAGACGGTGGGAGTGAGGATTACGGGGCGGCGGTGGGAGTGACGGATACGCGGAGATGGTGGGAGTGAGGGATACGGGGAGACGGTGGGAGCGAGGGATACGGGGAGACGGTTGGAGTGAGGGATACGGGGTGATGGTGGGAGTGAGGGATACGGGGTGACGGTGGGATTGAGGGATACGGTGAGAAGGTGGGAGTGAGGGATATTGGGAGACCGTGGGATTGAGGGATACGGGGAGACGGTGGGTGTGACAGAAACAGGGAGACCGTGGGGGTGAGGGATATGGGGAGATGGTGGGAGTGAGGGATACGGGGAAACGGTGGGATTGAGGGACACGGGGAGATGGTGGGAGTGAAGTATACGGGGAGGTGGTGGGAGTGAGGGGTACGGGGAGACGGTGGGAGTGAGGGTTACGGGGAGGCGGTGGGAGTAAGTGATACGGGGAGACCATGGGGGTGAGGATTACGGGGAGGCGGTGGGAGAGAGGGATACGGGGAGATGGTGGGAGTGAGGGATACGGGGAGACGGTGGGAGTGGGGGATAGGGGGAGACGGTGGGGGTGAGGGAGAATGGGAGACGGTGGGAGTGAGGGATATGGGGAGACGGTGTGAGTGAGGGACACAGGGAGACGGTGGGAGTGAGGGATACCGGGATACGGTGGGTGTGAGGGATACGGATAGACAGTGGGATTGAGGGATACGGGGAGACGGTGGGAGTGAGGGATGCGGGGAGACGGTGGGAGTGAGGAATACGGGGAGATGGTGGGAGTGAGAGATACGGGGAGACGGTGGGAGTGAGAGATAAGGTGAGACGGTGGGAATGAGGGATACGGGGAGACGGTGGGAGTGAGGAATACGGGGAGATGGTGAGAGTGAGGGATAAGGTGAGACGGTGGGAGTGAGGGATACGGGGAGACGGTGGGAGTGAGGGATACGGGGAGATGGTGGGTGTGACAGAAACAGGGAGACCGTGGGGGTGAGGGATATGGGGAGATGGTGGGAGTGAGGGATACGGGGAAACGGTGGGATTGAGGGATACGGGCAGATGGTGGGAGTGAAGTATACGGGGAGGTGGTGGGAGTGAGGGGTACGGGGAGACGGTGGGAGTGAGGGTTACGGGGAGGCGGTGGGAGTAAGTGATACAGGGAGACCATGGGGGTGAGGATTACGGGGAGGCGGTGGGAGAGAGGGATACGGGGAGATGGTGGGAGTGAGGGATACGGGGAGACGGTGGGAGTGGGGGATAGGGGGAGACGGTGGGGGTGAGGGAGAATGGGAGACGGTGGGAGTGAGGGATATGGGGAGACGGTGTGAGTGAGGGACACAGGGAGACGGTGGGAGTGAGGGATACCGGGATACGGTGGGTATGAGGGATACGGATAGACAGTGGGATTGAGGGATACGGGGAGACGGTGGGAGTGAGGGATGCGGGGAGACGGTGGGAGTGAGGAATACGGGGAGATGGTGGGAGTGAGAGATACGGGGAGACGGTGGGAGTGAGAGATAAGGTGAGACGGTGGGAATGAGGGATACGGGGAGACGGTGGGAGTGAGGAATACGGGGAGATGGTGAGAGTGAGGGATAAGGTGAGACGGTGGGAGTGAGGGATACGGGGAGACGGTGGGAGTGAGGGATACGGGGAGATGGTGGGAGTGAGGGATACAGGGAGATTGTGGGGGTGAGGGATATGGGGAGATGGTGGGAGTGAGGGACACGGAGTGACGGTGGGAGTGAGGGATACGGGGAGACGGTGGGGGTGGGGGAGAATGGGAGACGGTGGGAGTGAGGGATATGGGGAGACGGTGTGAGTGAGGGACACAGGGAGACGGTGGGAGTGAGGGATACCGGGATACGGTGGGTGTGAGGGATACGGGGAGACGGTGGGAGTGAGGATTACGGGGAGGCGGTGGGAGAGAGGGATACGGGGAGATGGTGGGAGTGAGGGATACGGGGAGACGGTGGGAGTGGGGGATAGGGGGAGACGGTGGGGGTGAGGGAGAATGGGAGACGGTGGGAGTGAGGGATACGGGGAGTCGATGGGAGTGAAGGATATGGGGAGACGGTGGGAGTGAGGGACACAGGGAGACGGTGGGAGTGAGGGATATGGTGAGACGGTGAGAGTGAGGGAGACAGGGAGACGGTGGGAGTGACGGACACGGGGAGACGGTGGGAGTGAAGGATATGGGGAGACGGTGTGAGTGAGGGACACAGGGAGACGGTGGTTGTGAGGGATACGGGGAGATGGTGGGAGTGAGGATTACGGGGAGGCGGTGGGAGTGAGGGATACGGGGAGATGGTGGGAGTGAGGGATACGGGGTGACGGTGGGAGTGAGGGATACGGTGAGACGGTGGGGCTGAGGGATATGGGGAGATGGTGGGAGTGAGGGATACGGGGAAACGGTGGGATTGAGGGATACGGGGAGACGGTGGGTGTGAGTGATACGGGGAGACGGTGGGAGTGAGGGCCACGGGGAGGTTGTGGGAGTGAGGGGTACGGGGAGACGGTGGGAGTGAGGGTTACGTAGAGGCGGTGGGATTGAGGGATACGGGGAGACGGTGGGAGTGAGGGATGCGTGGAGACGGTGGGAGCGAGGAATACGGGGAGATGGTGGGAGTGAGTGATACGGGGAGACGGTGGGAGCGAGGGATACAGGGAGATGGTGGGAGTGAGGGATACAGGGAGATGGTGGGAGTGAGGGATACGGGGAGACGGTGGGAGTGAGGGATATGGGGAGAAGGTGAGAGTGAGGGACACAGGGAGACGGTGGGAGTGAGGGACATGGGGAGACGGTGGGAGTGAGGGATATGGGGAGACGGTGTGAGTGAGGGACACAGAGACGGTGGGAGTGAGGGATACGGGGATACGCTGGGTGTGAGGGATACGGGGAGATGGTGGGAGTGAGGGTTACGGGGAGGCGGTTGGAGTGAGGGATACGGGGAGATGGTGGGAGTGAGGGATATGGGGAGACGGTGGGAGCTTCGGATACGAGGAGACGGTGGGAGTGAGGGATACGGGGAGACGGTGGGGGTGGGGGAGAATGGGAGACGGTGGGAGTGAGGGATATGGGGAGACGGTGTGAGTGAGGGACACAGGGAGACGGTGGGAGTGAGGGATACCGGGATACGGTGGGTGTGAGGGATACGGGGAGACGGTGGGAGTGAGGATTACGGGGAGGCGGTGGGAGAGAGGGATACGGGGAGATGGTGGGAGTGAGGGATACGGGGAGACGGTGGGAGTGGGGGATAGGGGGAGACGGTGGGGGTGAGGGAGAATGGGAGACGGTGGGAGTGAGGGATACGGGGAGTCGATGGGAGTGAAGGATATGGGGAGACGGTGGGAGTGAGGGACACAGGGAGACGGTGGGAGTGAGGGATATGGTGAGACGGTGAGAGTGAGGGAGACAGGGAGACGGTGGGAGTGACGGACACGGGGAGACGGTGGGAGTGAAGGATATGGGGAGACGGTGTGAGTGAGGGACACAGGGAGACGGTGGTTGTGAGGGATACGGGGAGATGGTGGGAGTGAGGATTACGGGGAGGCGGTGGGAGTGAGGGATACGGATAGATGGTGGGAGTGAGGGATACGGGGTGACGGTGGGAGTGAGGGATACGGTGAGACGGTGGGGCTGAGGGATATGGGGAGATGGTTGGAGTGAGGGATACGGGGAAACGGTGGGATTGAGGGATACGGGGAGACGGTGGGAGTGAGTGATACGGGGAGACGGTGGGAGTGAGGGACACGGGGAGGTTGTGGGAGTGAGGGGTACGGGGAGACGGTGGGAGTGAGGGTTACGGGGAGGCGGTTGGAGTGAGGGATACGGGGAAATGGTGGGAGGGAGGGATACGGGGTGACGGTGGGAAAGAGGGATACGGGAAGACGGTGGGGGTGAGGGATATGGGGAGATGGTGGGAGTGAGGGATACGGGTTAAACGGTGGGATTGAGGGATACGGGGAGACGGTGGGAGTGAGGGATATGGGGAGACGGTGGGAGTGAGGGATACGGGGAGGTTGTGGGAGTGAGGGGTACAGGGAGCCGGTGGGAGTCAGGGTTACGGGGAGGCGGTGGGAGTAAGTGATACGGGGAGACCATGGGGGTGAGGATTACGGGGAGGCGGTGGGAGTCAGGGATACGGGGAGATGGTGGGAGTGAAGGGATACGGCGAGATGGTGGGAGCGGGGGATACGGGGAGACGGTGGGAGTGAGGGATACGGGGTGACAGTGGGAGTGAGGGATACGGGCAGACGGTGGGGGTGAGGGATATGGGGAGATGGTGGGAGTGAGGGATACGGGGAAACGGTGGGATTGAGGGATACGGGGAGACGGTGGGAGTGAGGGATACGGGGAGACGGTGTGTGTGAGGGATACGGGGAGGTTGTGGGAGTGAGGGGTACGGGGAGACGGTGGGAGTGAGGGTTACGGGGAGGCGGTGGGAGTAAGTGATACGGGGAGACCATAGGGGTGAGGGATACGGGGAGATGGTGTGAGTGAGGGATACGGGGAGACAGTGGGATTGAGGGATACGGGGAGACAGTGGGAGTGAGGGATGCGGGGAGACAGTGGGATTGAGGGATACGGGAGACGGTGGGAGTGAGGGATACGGGGTGACGGTGGGAGTGAGGGATACGGGGTGACGGTGGGATTGAGGGATACGGTGAGAAGGTGGGAGTGAGGGATATTGGGAGACCGTGGGATTGAGGGATACGGGGAGACGGTGGGTGTGAGGGAAACAGGGAGGTGGTGGGAGTGAGGGGTACGGGGAGACGGTGAGAGTGATGGTTACGGGGAGGCGGTGGGTGTAAGTGATATGGGGACACGGTGGGAGTGAGGGATACGGGTAGGTTGTGGGAGTGAGGGGTACGGGGAAACGGTGGGATTGAGGGATACGGGGAGACGGTGGGAGTGAGGGATACGGGGAGGTGGTGGGAGTGAAGGGTACGGGGAGACGGTGGGAGTGAGGGTTACGGGGACGCAGTGGGAGTAAGTGATACGGGGAGACCATGGGGGTGAGGGATACGGGGAGATGGTGTGAGTGAGGGATACGGGGAGACAGTGGGAGCGAGGGATACAGGGAGATGGTGGGAGTGAGGGATACAGGGAGATGGTGGCAGTGAGGGATACGGGGAGACGGTGGGAGTGAGGGACACGGGGAGACGGTGGGAGTGAGGGATATGGGGAGACGGTGTGAGTGAGGGACACAGAGACGGTGGGAGTGAGGGATACGGGGATACGCTGGGTGTGAGGGATACGGGGAGATGGTGGGAGTGAGGGTTACGGGGAGGCGGTTGGAGTGAGGGATACGGGGAGGTGGTGGGAGTGAGGGATACGGGGAGACGGTGGGAGCGGAGGATACGAGGAGACGGTGGGAGTGAGGGATACGGGGTGACGGTGGGAGAGAGGGATACGGGAAGACGGTGGGGGTGAGGGATATGGGGAGATGGTGGGAGTGAGGGATACGGGTTAAACGGTGGGATTGAGGGATACGGGGAGACGGTGGGAGTGAGGGATACGGGGAGACGGTGGGAGTGAGGGATACGGGGAGGTTGTGGGAGTGAGGGGTACGGGGAGACGGTGGGAGTCAGGGTTACGGGGAGGCGGTGGGAGTAAGTGATACGGGGAGACCATGGGGGTGAGGGATACGGGGGGATGGTGTGAGTGAGGGATACGGGGAGACAGTGGGATTGAGGGATGTCGGGGAGACGTTGGGATTGAGGGATGCGGGGAGACGGTGGGAGCGAGGAATACGGTGAGATGGTGGGAGTGAGGGATACGGGGAGACGGTGGGAGCGAGGGATACAGGGAGATGGTGGGAGTGAGGGATACAAGGAGATGTTAGGAGTGAGGGATACGGGGAGACGGTGGGAGTGAGGGATATGGGGAGACGGTGAGAGTGATGGAGACAGGGAGACGGTGGGAGTGAGGGACACGGGGAGACGGTGGGAGTGAGGGATATGGGGAGACGGTGTGAGTGAGGGAAACAGGGAGACGGTGGGAGTGAGGGTTACGGGGGTACGGTGGGTGTGAGGGATACGGGGAGACGGTGGGAGTGAGGATTACGGGGAGGCGGTGGGAGTCAGGGATACGGGGAGATGGTGGGAGTGAAGGGATACGGGGAGATGGTGGGAGCGGGGGATACGGGGAGACGGTGGGAGTGAGGGATACGGGGTGACAGTGGGAGTGAGGGATACGGGCAGACGGTGGGGGTGAGGGATATGGGGAGATGGTGGGAGTGAGGGATACGGGGAAACGGTGGGATTGAGGGATACGGGGAGACGGTGGGAGTGAGGGATACGAGGAGACGGTGTGTGTGAGGGATACGGGGAGGTTGTGGGAGTGAGGGGTACGGTGAGACGGTGGGAGTGAGGGTTACGGGGAGGCGGTGGGAGTAAGTGATACGGGGAGACCATAGGGGTGAGGGATACGGGGAGATGGTGTGAGTGAGGGATACGGGGAGACAGTGGGATTGAGGGATACGGGGAAACAGTGGGAGTGAGGGATGCGGGGAGACAGTGGGATTGAGGGATACGGAAGACGGTGGGAGTGAGGGATACGGGGTGACGGTGGGAGTGAGGGATACGGGGTGACGGTGGGATTGAGGGATACGGTGAGAAGGTGGGAGTGAGGGATATTGGGAGACCGTGGGATTGAGGGATACGGGGAGACGGTGGGTGTGAGGGAAACAGGGAGGTGGTGGGAGTGAGGGGTACGGGGAGACGGTGAGAGTGATGGTTACGGGGAGGCGGTGGGTGTAAGTGATATGGGGACACGGTGGGAGTGAGGGATACGGGGAGGTTGTGGGAGTGAGGGGTACGGGGAAACGGTGGGATTGAGGGATACGGGGAGACGGTGGGAGTGAGGGATACGGGGAGGTGGTGGGAGTGAGGGGTACGGGGAGACGGTGGGAGTGAGGGTTACGGGGAGGCTGTGGGAGTAAGTGATACGGGGAGACCATGATGGTGAGGGATACGGGGAGATGGTGTGAGTGAGGGATACGGGGAGACGGTGGGAGCGAGGGATACAGGGAGATGGTGGGAGTGAGGGATACAGGGATATGGTGGGAGTGAGGGATACGGGGAGACGGTGGGAGTGAGGGATATGGGGAGACGGTGAGAGTGAGGGACACAGGGAGACGGTGGGAGTGAGGGACACGGGGAGACGGTGGGAGTGAGGGATATGGGGAGACGGTGTGAGTGAGGGACACAGAGACGGTGGGAGTGAGGGATACGGGGATACGCTGGGTGTGAGGGATACGGGGAGATGGTGGGAGTGAGGGTTACGGGGAGGCGGTTGGAGTGAGGGATACGGGGAGATGGTGGGAGTGAGGGATACGGGGAGACGGTGGGAGCGGAGGATACGAGGAGACGGTGGGAGTGAGGGATACGGGGTGACGGTGGGAGAGAGGGATACGGGAAGACGGTGGGGGTGAGGGATATGGGGAGATGGTGGGAGTGAGGGATACGGGTTAAACGGTGGGATTGAGGGATACGGGGAGACGGTGGGAGTGAGGGATACGGGGAGACGGTGGGAGTGAGGGATACGGGGAGGTTGTGGGAGTGAGGGTTACGGGGAGACGGTGGGAGTCAGGGTTACGGGGAGGCGGTGGGAGTAAGTGATACGGGGAGACCATGGGGGTGAGGGATACGGGGGGATGGTGTGAGTGAGGGATACGGGGAGACAGTGGGATTGAGGGATGTCGGGGAGACGTTGGGATTGAGGGATGCGGGGAGACGGTGGGAGCGAGGAATACGGTGAGATGGTGGGAGTGAGGGATACGGGGAGACGGTGGGAGCGAGGGATACAGGGAGATGGTGGGAGTGAGGGATACAAGGAGATGTTGGGAGTGAGGGATACGGGGAGACGGTGGGAGTGAGGGATATGGGGAGACGGTCAGAGTGATGGAGACAGGGAGACGGTGGGAGTGAGGGACACGGGGAGACGGTGGGAGTGAGGGATATGGGGAGACGGTGTGAGTGAGGGAAACAGGGAGACGGTGGGAGTGAGGGATACGGGGGTACGGTGGGTGTGAGGGATACGGGGAGACGGTGGGAGTGAGGATTACGGGGAGGCGGTGGGAGTCAGGGATACGGGGAGATGGTGGGAGTGAAGGGATACGGGGAGATGGTGGGAGCGGGGGATACGGGGAGACGGTGGGAGTGAGGGATACGGGGTGACAGTGGGAGTGAGGGATACGGGCAGACGGTGGGGGTGAGGGATATGGGGAGATGGTGGGAGTGAGGGATACGGGGAAACGGTGGGATTGAGGGATACGGGGAGACGGTGGGAGTGAGGGATACGGGGAGACGGTGTGTGTGAGGGATACGGGGAGGTTGTGGGAGTGAGGGGTACGTGGAGACGGTGGGAGTGAGGGTTACGGGGAGGCGGTGGGAGTAAGTGATACGGGGAGACCATAGGGGTGAGGGATACGGGGAGATGGTGTGAGTGAGGGATACGGGGAGACAGTGGGATTGAGGGATACGGGGAGACAGTGGGAGTGAGGGATGCGGGGAGACAGTGGGATTGAGGGATAGGGGAGACGGTGGGCGTGAGGGATACGGGGTGACGGTGGGAGTGAGGGATACGGGGTGACGGTGGGATTGAGGGATACGGTGAGAAGGTGGGAGTGAGGGATATTGGGAGACCGTGGGATTGAGGGATACGGGGAGACGGTGGGTGTGAGGGAAACAGGGAGGTGGTGGGAGTGAGGGGTACGGGGAGACGGTGAGAGTGATGGTTACGGGGAGGCTGTGGGTGTAAGTGATATGGGGACACGGTGGGAGTGAGGGATACGGGGAGGTTGTGGGAGTGAGGGGTACGGGGAAACGGTGTGATTGAGGGATACGGGGAGACGGTGGGAGTGAGGGATACAGGGAGGTGGTGGGAGTGAGGGGTACGGGCAGACGGTGGGAGTGAGGGTTACGGGGAGGCTGTGGGAGTAAGTGATACGGGGAGACCATTGGGGTGAGGGATACGGGGAGATGGTGTGAGTGAGGGATACGGGGAGACAGTGGGATTGAGGGATACGGGGAGACAGTGGGAGTGAGGGACACGGGGAGACGGTGGGAGTGAGGGATATGGGGAGACGGTGTGAGTGAGGGACACAGAGACGGTGGGAGTGAGGGATACGGGGATACGCTGGGTGTGAGGGATACGGGGAGATGGTGGGAGTGAGGGTTACGGGGAGGCGGTTGGAGTGAGGGATACGGGGAGATGGTGGGAGTGAGGGATACGGGGAGACGGTGGGAGCGGGGGATACGAGGAGACGGTGGGGGTGAGGGATACGGGGTGACGGTGGGAGAGAGGGATACGGGAAGACGGTGGGGGTGAGGGATATGGGGAGATGGTGGGAGTGAGGGATACGGGTTAAACGGTGGGATTGAGGGATACGGGGAGATGGTGGGAGTGAGGGATACGGGGAGACGGTGGGAGTGAGGGATACGGCGAGGTTGTGGGAGTGAGGGGTACGGGGAGACGGTGGGAGTCAGGGTTACGGGGAGGCGGTGGGAGTAAGTGATACGGGGAGACCATGGGGGTGAGGGATACGGGGGATGGTGTGAATGAGGGATACGGGGAGGCAGTGGGATTCAGGGATACGGGGAGACGTTGGGATTGAGGGATGCGGGGAGACGGTGGGAGCGAGGAATACGGTGAGATGGTGGGAGTGAGGGATACGGGGAGACGGTGGGAGCGAGGGATACAGGGAGATGGTGGGAGTGAGGGATACAAGGAGATGTTGGGAGTGAGGGATACGGGGAGACGGTTGGAGTGAGGGATATGGGGAGACGGTGAGAGTGATGGAGACAGGGAGACGGTGGGAGTGAGGGACACGGGGAGACGGTGGGAGTGAGGGATATGGGGAGACGGTGTGAGTGAGGGAAACAGGGAGACGGTGGGAGTGAGGGATACGGGGGTACGGTGGGTGTGAGGGATACGGGGAGACGGTGGGAGTGAGGATTACGGGGAGGCGGTGGGAGTCAGGGATACGGGGAGATGGTGGGAGTGAAGGGATACGGGGAGATGGTGGGAGCGGGGGATACGGGGAGACGGTGGGAGTGAGGGATACGGGGTGACAGTGGGAGTGAGGGATACGGGCAGACGGTGGGGGTGAGGGATATGGGGAGATGGTGGGAGTGAGGGATACGGGGAAACGGTGGGATTGAGGGATACGGGGAGACGGTGGGAGTGAGGGATACGGGGAGACGGTGTGTGTGAGGGATACGGGGAGGTTGTGGGAGTGAGGGGTACGGGGAGACGGTGGGAGTGAGGGTTACGGGGAGGCGGTGGGAGTAAGTGATACGGGGACACCATGGGGGTGAGGGATACGGGGAGATGGTGTGAGTGAGGGATACGGGGAGACAGTGGGATTGAGGGATACGGGGAGACAGTGGGAGTGTGGGATGCGGGGAGACAGTGGGATTGAGGGATACGGGAGACGGTGGGAGTGAGGGATACGGGGTGACGGTGGGAGTGAGGGATACGGGGTGACGGTGGGATTGAGGGATACGGTGAGAAGGTGGGAGTGAGGGATATTGGGAGACCGTGGGATTGAGGGATACGGGGAGACGGTGGGTGTGAGGGAAACAGGGAGGTGGTGGGAGTGAGGGGTACGGGGAGACGGTGAGAGTGATGGTTACGGGGAGACGGTGGGAGTGAGGGATACGGGGAGGTTGTGGGAGTGAGGGGTAAGGGGAGACGGTGGGAGTCAGGGTTACGGGGAGGCGGTGGGAGTAAGTGATCCGGGGAGACCATGGGGGTGAGGGATACGGGGAGATGGTGGGAGTGAGGGATACGGGTTAAACGGTGGGATTGAGGGATACGGGGAGACGGTGGGAGTGAGGGATACGGGGAGACGGTGGGAGTGAGGGATACGGGGAGGTTGTGGGAGTGAGGGGTACGGGGAGACGGTGGGAGTCAGGGTTACGGGGAGGCGGTGGGAGTAAGTGATACGGGGAGACCATGGGGGTGAGGGATACGGGGAGATGGTGTGAGTGAGGGATACGGGGAGACAGTGGGATTGAGGGATACGGGGAGACAGTGGGAGTGAGGGACACGGGGAGACGGTGGGAGTGAGGGATATGGGGAGACGGTGTGAGTGAGGGACACAGAGACGGTGGGAGTGAGGGATACGGGGATACGCTGGGTGTGAGGGATACGGGGAGATGGTGGGAGTGAGGGTTACGGGGAGGCGGTTGGAGTGAGGGATACGGGGAGATGGTGGGAGTGAGGGATACGGGGAGACGGTGGGAGCGGGAGATACGAGGAGACGGTGGGAGTGAGGGATACGGGGTGACGGTGGGAGAGAGGGATACGGGAAGACGGTGGGGGTGAGGGATATGGGGAGATGGTGGGAGTGAGGAATACGGGTTAAACGGTGGGATTGAGGGATACGGGGAGATGGTGGGAGTGAGGGATACGGGGAGACGGTGGGAGTGAGGGATACGGGGAGGTTGTGGGAGTGAGGGGTACGGGGAGACGGTGGGAGTCAGGGTTACGGGGAGGCGGTGGGAGTAAGTGATACGGGGAGACCATGGGGGTGAGGGATACGGGGGGATGGTGTGAGTGAGGGATACGGGGAGGCAGTGGGATTGAGGGATACGGGGTGACGTTGGGATTGAGGGATGCGGGGAGACGGTGGGAGCGAGGAATACGGTGAGATGGTGGGAGTGAGGGATACGGGGAGACGGTGGGAGCGAGGGATACAGGGAGATGGTGGGAGTGAGGGATACAAGGAGATGTTGGGAGTGAGGGACACGGGGAGACGGTGGGAGTGAGGGATATGGGGAGACGGTGAGAGTGATGGAGACAGGGAGACGGTGGGAGTGAGGGACACGGGGAGACGGTGGGAGTGAGGGATATGGGGAGACGGTGTGAGTGAGGGAAACAGGGAGACGGTGGGAGTGAGGGATACGGGGGTACGGTGGGTGTGAGGGATACGGGGAGACGGTGGGAGTGAGGATTACGGGGAGGCGGTGGGAGTCAGGGATACGGGGAGATGGTGGGAGTGAAGGGATACGGGGAGATGGTGGGAGCGGGGTGTACGGGGAGACGGTGGGAGTGAGGGATACGGGGTGACAGTGGGAGTGAGGGATACGGGCAGACGGTGGGGGTGAGGGATATGGGGAGATGGTGGGAGTGAGGGATACGGGGAAACGGTGGGATTGAGGGATACGGGGAGACGGTGGGAGTGAGGGATACGGGGAGACGGTGTGTGTGAGGGATACGGGGAGGTTGTGGGAGTGAGGGGTACGGGGAGACGGTGGGATTGAGGGATACGGGAGACGGTGGGAGTGAGGGATACGGGGTGACGGTGGGAGTGAGGGATACGGGGTGACGGTGGGATTGAGGGATACGGTGAGAAGGTGGGAGTGAGGGATATTGGGAGACCGTGGGATTGAGGGATACGGGGAGACGGTGGGTGTGAGGGAAACAGGGAGGTGGTGGGAGTGAGGGGTACGGGGAGACGGTGAGAGTGATGGTTACGGGGAGGCATTGGGTGTATGTGATATGGGGACACGGTGGGAGTGAGGGATACGGGGAGGTTGTGGGAGTGAGGGGTACGGGGAAACGGTGGGATTGAGGGATACGGGGAGACGGTGGGAGTGAGGGATACGGGGAGGTGGTGGGAGTGAGGGGTACGGGGAGACGGTGGGAGTGAGGGTTACGGGGAGGCTGTGGGAGTAAGTGATACGGGGAGACCATGGGGGTGAGGGATACGGGGAGATGGTGTGAGTGAGGGATACGGGGAGACAGTGGGATTGAGGGATACGGGGAGACAGTGGGAGTGAGGGATGCGGGGAGACAGTGGGAGTGAGGAATACGGGGAGATGGTGGGAGTGAGAGATACGGGGAGACGGTGGGAGTGAGGGAGACGGAGAGACAGTGGGAGTGAGTGATACAGGGAGACGGTGGGAGCGAGGGATGCAGGGAGACGGTGGGGGTGAGGGAGAATGGGAGACGGTGGGAGTGAGGGATACGGGGGGTCGATGGGAGTGAGGGATACGGGGAGACGGTGGGAGGGAGGGATACGGGGAGACGGTGACAGTGAGGGACACAGGGAGGCGATGGGAGTTAGGGACACGGGTAACGGTGGGAGTGAGGGAGACGGACAGACGGTGGGAGTGAGTGATATGGGGAGACTTTGGGATTGAGGGATCCAGGGAGACGGTGGAAATGAGGGATATGGGGAGACGGTGGGAGTGAGGGATACGAGGAGAGTGTGGGAGTGAGGGATACAGGCAGACGGTGGGAGTGAGGGATACGGGGAGATGGAGGGAGTGAGGGATACGGGGAGACGGTGGGAGTGAGGGAGAAGGGTAGATGGTGTGTGTGAGGGAGAAGGGTAGATAGTGGGAGTGAGGGATACGGGGAGACGATGGGAGTGAGGGACACGCGGAGACGGTGGGAGTGAGTGATCTGGGGAGACGGTGGGAGTGAGGGACACAGGGAGACGGTGGGAGTGAGGGATACGGGGATACAGTGGGAGTGAGGGACACGGGGAGATGGTGGGAGTGAGGGATACGGGGAGATGGTGGGAGTGAGGGATACGGGGAGACGGTGGGAGCGAGGGATACAGGGAAACGGTGGGAGTGAGGGATACGGGGAGACGGTGGGAGCGAGGGATGCAGGGAGACAGTGGGAGTGAGGGATACGGGGAGACGGTGGGAGTGAGGGATACGGGGAGACGGTGGGAGTGAGCGTTACGGGTTGTTGGTGGGAGTAAGGGATACGGGGAGACCATGGGGGTGCGGGATACGGGGAGATGGTGGGAGTGAAGGGATACGGGGAGATGGTGGGAGCGGGGTATACGGGGAGACGGTGGGAGTGAGGGATACGGGGTGACAGTGGGAGTGAGGGATACGGGCAGACGGTGGGGGTGAGGGATATGGGGAGATGGTGGGAGTGAGGGATACGGGGAAACGGTGGGATTGAGGGATACGGGGAGACGGTGGGAGTGAGGGATACGGGGAGACGGTGTGTGTGAGGGATACGGGGAGGTTGTGGGAGTGAGGGGTACGGGGAGACGGTGGGAGTGAGGGTTACGGGGAGGCGGTGGGAGTAAGTGATACGGGGAGACCATGGGGGTGAGGGATACGGGGGGATGGTGTGAGTGAGGGATACGGGGAGGCAGTGGGATTGAGGGATACGGGGAGACGTTGGGATTGAGGGATGCGGGGAGACGGTGGGAGCGAGGAATACGGTGAGATGGTGGGAGTGAGGGATACGGGGAGACGGTGGGAGCGAGGGATACAGGGAAACGGTGGGAGTGAGGGATACGGGGAGACGGTGGGAGCGAGGGATGCAGGGAGACAGTGGGAGTGAGGGATACGGGGAGACGGTGGGAGTGAGGGATACGGGGAGACGGTGGGAGTGAGCGTTACGGGTTGTTGGTGGGAGTAAGGGATACGGGGAGACCATGGGGGTGCGGGATACGGGGAGATGGTGGGAGTGAAGGGATACGGGGAGATGGTGGGAGCGGGGTATACGGGGAGACGGTGGGAGTGAGGGATACGGGGTGACAGTGGGAGTGAGGGATACGGGCAGACGGTGGGGGTGAGGGATATGGGGAGATGGTGGGAGTGAGGGATACGGGGAAACGGTGGGATTGAGGGATACGGGGAGACGGTGGGAGTGAGGGATACGGGGAGACGGTGTGTGTGAGGGATACGGGGAGGTTGTGGGAGTGAGGGGTACGGGGAGACGGTGGGAGTGAGGGTTACGGGGAGGCGGTGGGAGTAAGTGATACGGGGAGACCATGGGGGTGAGGGATACGGGGGGATGGTGTGAGTGAGGGATACGGGGAGGCAGTGGGATTGAGGGATACGGGGAGACGTTGGGATTGAGGGATGCGGGGAGACGGTGGGAGCGAGGAATACGGTGAGATGGTGGGAGTGAGGGATACGGGGAGACGGTGGGAGCGAGGGATACAGGGAGATGGTGGGAGTGAGGGATACAAGGAGATGTTGGGAGTGAGGGATACGGGGAGACGGTGGGAGTGAGGGATATGGGGAGACGGTGAGAGTGATGGAGACAGGGAGACGGTGGGAGTGAGGGACACGGGGAGACGGTGGGAGTGAGGGATATGGGGAGACGGTGTGAGTGAGGGAAACAGGGAGACGGTGGGAGTGAGGGATACGGGGGTACGGTGGGTGTGAGGGATACGGGGAGACGGTGGGAGTGAGGATTACGGGGAGGCGGTGGGAGTCAGGGATACGGGGAGATGGTGGGAGTGAAGGGATACGGGGAGATGGTGGGAGCGGGGTGTACGGGGAGACGGTGGGAGTGAGGGTTACGGGGAGGCGGTGGGAGTAAGTGATACGGGGAGACCATGGGGGTGAGGGATACGGGGGGATGGTGTGAGTGAGGGATACGGGGAGGCAGTGGGATTGAGGGATACGGGGAGACGTTGGGATTGAGGGATGCGGGGAGACGGTGGGAGCGAGGAATACGGTGAGATGGTGGGAGTGAGGGATACGGGGAGACGGTGGGAGCGAGGGATACAGGGAAACGGTGGGAGTGAGGGATACGGGGAGACGGTGGGAGCGAGGGATGCAGGGAGACAGTGGGAGTGAGGGATACGGGGAGACGGTGGGAGTGAGGGATACGGGGAGACGGTGGGAGTGAGCGTTACGGGTTGTTGGTGGGAGTAAGGGATACGGGGAGACCATGGGGGTGCGGGATACGGGGAGATGGTGGGAGTGAAGGGATACGGGGAGATGGTGGGAGCGGGGTATACGGGGAGACGGTGGGAGTGAGGGATACGGGGTGACAGTGGGAGTGAGGGATACGGGCAGACGGTGGGGGTGAGGGATATGGGGAGATGGTGGGAGTGAGGGATACGGGGAAACGGTGGGATTGAGGGATACGGGGAGACGGTGGGAGTGAGGGATACGGGGAGACGGTGTGTGTGAGGGATACGGGGAGGTTGTGGGAGTGAGGGGTACGGGGAGACGGTGGGAGTGAGGGTTACGGGGAGGCGGTGGGAGTAAGTGATACGGGGAGACCATGGGGGTGAGGGATACGGGGGGATGGTGTGAGTGAGGGATACGGGGAGGCAGTGGGATTGAGGGATACGGGGAGACGTTGGGATTGAGGGATGCGGGGAGACGGTGGGAGCGAGGAATACGGTGAGATGGTGGGAGTGAGGGATACGGGGAGACGGTGGGAGCGAGGGATACAGGGAGATGGTGGGAGTGAGGGATACAAGGAGATGTTGGGAGTGAGGGATACGGGGAGACGGTGGGAGTGAGGGATATGGGGAGACGGTGAGAGTGATGGAGACAGGGAGACGGTGGGAGTGAGGGACACGGGGAGACGGTGGGAGTGAGGGATATGGGGAGACGGTGTGAGTGAGGGAAACAGGGAGACGGTGGGAGTGAGGGATACGGGGGTACGGTGGGTGTGAGGGATACGGGGAGACGGTGGGAGTGAGGATTACGGGGAGGCGGTGGGAGTCAGGGATACGGGGAGATGGTGGGAGTGAAGGGATACGGGGAGATGGTGGGAGCGGGGTGTACGGGGAGACGGTGGGAGTGAGGGATACGGGGTGACAGTGGGAGTGAGGGATACGGGCAGACGGTGGGGGTGAGGGATATGGGGAGATGGTGGG
Organism: Scyliorhinus torazame; assembly: GCF_047496885.1. Lineage (NCBI taxonomy): Eukaryota > Metazoa > Chordata > Chondrichthyes > Carcharhiniformes > Scyliorhinidae > Scyliorhinus > Scyliorhinus torazame. The sequence goes on from NC_092722.1 coordinate 83,248,555, forward strand.
AGTGAGGGATACGGGGAAACGGTGGGATTGAGGGATACGGGGAGACGGTGGGAGTGAGGGATACGGGGAGACGGTGTGTGTGAGGGATACGGGGAGGTTGTGGGAGTGAGGGGTACGGGGAGACGGTGGGAGTGAGGGTTACGGGGAGGCGGTGGGAGTAAGTGATACGGGGAGACCATGGGGGTGAGGGATACGGGGAGATGGTGTGAGTGAGGGATACGGGGAGACAGTGGGATTGAGGGATACGGGGAGACAGTGGGAGTGAGGGATGCGGGGAGACAGTGGGATTGAGGGATACGGGAGACGGTGGGAGTGAGGGATACGGGGTGACGGTGGGAGTGAGGGATACGGGGTGACGGTGGGATTGAGGGATACGGTGAGAAGGTGGGAGTGAGGGATATTGGGAGACCGTGGGATTGAGGGATACGGGGAGACGGTGGGTGTGAGGGAAACAGGGAGGTGGTGGGAGTGAGGGGTACGGGGAGACGGTGAGAGTGATGGTTACGGGGAGGCATTGGGTGTATGTGATATGGGGACACGGTGGGAGTGAGGGATACGGGGAGGTTGTGGGAGTGAGGGGTACGGGGAAACGGTGGGATTGAGGGATACGGGGAGACGGTGGGAGTGAGGGATACGGGGAGGTGGTGGGAGTGAGGGGTACGGGGAGACGGTGGGAGTGAGGGTTACGGGGAGGCTGTGGGAGTAAGTGATACGGGGAGACCATGGGGGTGAGGGATACGGGGAGATGGTGTGAGTGAGGGATACGGGGAGACAGTGGGATTGAGGGATACGGGGAGACAGTGGGAGTGAGGGATGCGGGGAGACAGTGGGAGTGAGGAATACGGGGAGATGGTGGGAGTGAGAGATACGGGGAGACGGTGGGAGTGAGGGAGACGGAGAGACAGTGGGAGTGAGTGATACAGGGAGACGGTGGGAGCTAGGGATGCAGGGAGACGGTGGGGGTGAGGGAGAATGGGAGACGGTGGGAGTGAGGGATACGGGGGGTCGATGGGAGTGAGGGATACGGGGAGACGGTGGGAGGGAGGGATACGGGGAGACGGTGACAGTGAGGGACACAGGGAAACGGTGGGAGTGAGGGATACGGGGAGACGGTGGGAGCGAGGGATGCAGGGAGACAGTGGGAGTGAGGGATACGGGGAGACGGTGGGAGTGAGGGATACGGGGAGACGGTGGGAGTGAGCGTTACGGGTTGTTGGTGGGAGTAAGGGATACGGGGAGACCATGGGGGTGGGGGATACGGGGAGATGGTGGGAGTGAAGGGATACGGGGAGATGGTGGGAGCGGGGTATACGGGGAGACGGTGGGAGTGAGGGATACGGGGTGACAGTGGGAGTGAGGGATACGGGCAGACGGTGGGGGTGAGGGATATGGGGAGATGGTGGGAGTGAGGGATACGGGGAAACGGTGGGATTGAGGGATACGGGGAGACGGTGGGAGTGAGGGATACGGGGAGACGGTGTGTGTGAGGGATACGGGGAGGTTGTGGGAGTGAGGGGTACGGGGAGACGGTGGGAGTGAGGGTTACGGGGAGGCGGTGGGAGTAAGTGATACGGGGAGACCATGGGGGTGAGGGATACGGGGAGATGGTGTGAGTGAGGGATACGGGGAGACAGTGGGATTGAGGGATACGGGGAGACAGTGGGAGTGAGGGATGCGGGGAGACAGTGGGATTGAGGGATACGGGAGACGGTGGGAGTGAGGGATACGGGGTGACGGTGGGAGTGAGGGATACGGGGTGACGGTGGGATTGAGGGATACGGTGAGAAGGTGGGAGTGAGGGATATTGGGAGACCGTGGGATTGAGGGATACGGGGACACGGTGGGTGTGAGGGAAACAGGGAGGTGGTGGGAGTGAGGGGTACGGGGAGACGGTGAGAGTGATGGTTACGGGGAGGCATTGGGTGTATGTGATATGGGGACACGGTGGGAGTGAGGGATACGGGGAGGTTGTGGGAGTGAGGGGTACGGGGAAACGGTGGGATTGAGGGATACGGGGAGACGGTGGGAGTGAGGGATACGGGGAGGTGGTGGGAGTGAGGGGTACGGGGAGACGGTGGGAGTGAGGGTTACGGGGAGGCTGTGGGAGTAAGTGATACGGGGAGACCATGGGGGTGAGGGATACGGGGAGATGGTGTGAGTGAGGGATACGGGGAGACAGTGGGATTGAGGGATACGGGGAGACAGTGGGAGTGAGGGATGCGGGGAGACAGTGGGAGTGAGGAATACGGGGAGATGGTGGGAGTGAGAGATACGGGGAGACGGTGGGAGTGAGGGAGACGGAGAGACAGTGGGAGTGAGTGATACAGGGAGACGGTGGGAGCGAGGGATGCAGGGAGACGGTGGGGGTGAGGGAGAATGGGAGACGGTGGGAGTGAGGGATACGGGGGGTCGATGGGAGTGAGGGATACGGGGAGACGGTGGGAGGGAGGGATACGGGGAGACGGTGACAGTGAGGGACACAGGGAGGCGGTGGGAGTTAGGGACACGGGTAACGGTGGGAGTGAGGGAGACGGACAGACGGTGGGAGTGAGTGATATGGGGAGACTTTGGGATTGAGGGATACAGGGAGACGGTGGAAATGAGGGATATGGGGAGACGGTGGGAGTGAGGGATACGAGGAGAGTGTGGGAGTGAGGGATACAGGCAGACGGTGGGAGTGAGGGATACGGGGAGATGGAGGGAGTGAGGGATACGGGGAGGCGGTGGGAGTGAGGGAGAAGGGTAGATGGTGTGTGTGAGGGAGAAGGGTAGATAGTGGGAGTGAGGGATACGGGGAGACGATGGGAGTGAGGGACACGGGGAGACGGTGGGAGTGAGTGATCTGGGGAGACGGTGGGAGTGAGGGACACAGGGAGACGGTGGGAGTGAGGGATACGGGGATACAGTGGGAGTGAGGGACACGGGGAGATGGTGGGAGTGAGGGATACGGGGAGATGGTGGGAGTGAGGGATACGGGGAGACGGTGGGAGCGAGGGATACAGGGAAACGGTGGGAGTGAGGGATACGGGGAGACGGTGGGAGCGAGGGATGCAGGGAGACAGTGGGAGTGAGGGATACGGGGAGACGGTGGGAGTGAGGGATACGGGGAGACCATGGGGGTGCGGGATACGGGGAGATGGTGTGAGTGAGGGATACTTGGAGACAGTGGGATTGAGGGATATGGGGAGACGGTGGGAGTGAGGGAGACGGAGAGACGGTGGGAGTGAGTGATACGGGGAGATGGAGGCAGTGAGGGATACGGGTGACGGTGGGAGTGAGGGATACGGGGTGACGGTGGGATTGAGGGATACGGTGAGAAGGTGGGAGTGAGGGATATTGGGAGGCCGTGGGATTGAGGGATACTGGGAGACGGTGGGTATGAAGATACGGGGAGACGGTGGGTGTGAGGGAAACAGGGAGACCGTGGGGGTGAGGGATATGGGGAGATGGTGGGAGTGAGGGATACGGGGAAACGGTGGGAGTGAGGGTTACGGTGAGACGGTGGGAGTGAGGGAGACGGAGAGACGGTGGGAGTGAGGGATGCGGGGATACGGTGGGAGTGAGGGATACGGGGAGACGGTGCGAGCGAGGGATACAGGGAGACGGTGGGAGTGAGGGATACAGGGAGATGGTGGGAGTGAGGGATACGGGGAGAGGGTGGGACTGAGGGAAACGCTGAGACGGTGGGAGTGAGGGATACGGGGTGACGGTGGGAGTGAGGGATACGGGGAGACGGTGGGAGTCAGGGATACAAAGAGATGGTGGGAGTGAGGGAGACGGGGAGACGGTTGAAGTAAGGGATAATGGGAGGCGGTGGGAGTGAGGGAAATGGGGAAACGGTGAGAGTGAGGGACGCAGGGAGACGGTGGGAGTGAGGGACACGGGGAGACGATGTGAGTGAGGGCTATGGGGAGACGGTGGGAGTGAGGGACACAGGGAGACGGTGGGAGTGAGGATTACGGGGAGGCGGTGGGAGTGAAGGATACGGGGAGATGGTGGGAGTGAGGGATACGGGGAGACGGTGGGAGCGAGGGATACGGGAAGACGGTGGGAGTGAGGGATACGGGGTGACGGTGGGAGTGAGGGATACGGGGTGACGGTGGGATTGAGGGATACGGTGAGAAGGTGGGAGTGAGGGATATTGGGAGACCGTGGGATTGAGGGATACGGGGAGACGGTGGGTGTGACAGAAACAGAGAGACCGTGGGGGTGAGGGATATGGGGAGATGGTGGGAGTGAGGGATACGGGGAAACGGTGGGATTGAGGGATACGGGGAGACGGTGGGAGTGAGGGATATGGGGAGACGGTGGGAGTGAGGGATACGGGGAGGTGGTGGGAGTGAGGGGTACGGGGAGACGGTGGGAGTGAGGGTTACGGGGAGGCGGTGGGAGTAAGTGATACGGGGAGACCATGGGGGTGAGGGATACGGATAGACAGTGGGATTGAGGGATACGGGTAGACGGTGGGAGTGAGGGATGCGGGGAGACGGTGGGAGTGAGGAATACGGGGAGATGGTGGGAGTGAGAGATACGGGGAGACGGTGGGAGTGAGGGAGACGGAGAGACGGTGGGAGTGAGTGATACGGGGAAACGGTGGGAGCGAGGGATACAGGGAGACGGTGGGAGTGAGGGATACAGGGAGATGGTGGGAGTGAGGGATACGGGGAGACGGTGGGAGTGAGGGATATGGGGAGACGGTGAGAGTGAGGGACACAGGGAGACGGTGGGAGTGAGGGACACGGGGAGACGGTGGGAGTGAGGGATATGGGCAGACTTTGGGATTGAGGGACACAGGGAGACGGTGGGAGTGAGGGATACGGGGATACGGTGGGTGTGAGGGATACGGGGAGACGGTGGGAGTGAGGATTACGGGGAGGCGGTGGGAGTGAGGGATACGGCGAGATGGTGGGAGTGAGGGATACGGGGAGCCGGTGGGGGTGAGGGAGAATGGGAGACGGTGGGAGTGAGGGATACGGGGAGTCAATGGGATTGAGGGATACGGGGAGACGGTGGGAGGGAGGGATACGGGGAGACGGTGAGAGTGAGGGACACAGGGAGACGGTGGGCGTGAGGGACACGGGGAGTCGGTGGGAGTGAGGGATATGGGGAGACGGTGGGAGTGAGGGATACGAGGAGGTGGTGGGATTGAGGGGTACGGGGAGACGGTGGAGTGAGGGATATGGGGAGACGGTGGGAGTGAAGGATACGGGGAGACGGTGGGAGTGAGGGATATGGGAAGACCGTGGGGGTGAGGGACACGGGGAGATGTTGGGAGTGAGGGTTCCGGGGAAATGGTGGGATTGAGGGATACGGGGAGACGGTGGGAGTGAGGGATACGGGGAGACGGTGTGAGTGAGGGATACGGGGAGGTGGTGGGAGTGAGGGGTACGGGGAGACGGTGGGAGTGAGGGTTACGGGGAGACGGTGGGAGTAAGGGATACGGGGAGACCATGGGGGTGAGGGATACGGGGAGATGGTGTGAGTGAGGGATACGGTGAGACAGTGGGATTGAGGGATACGGGGAGAAGGTGGGAGTGAGGGATGCGGGGAGACGGTGGCAGCGAGGAATACGGGGAGATGGTGGGAGTGAGGGATACGGGGAGACGGTGGGAGTGAGGGATATGGGGAGACGGTGAGAGTGAGGGACACAGGGAGACGGTGGGAGTGAGGGACAGGGGGAGACGGTGGGAGTGAGGGATATGGGCAGACGGTGGGAGTGAGGGACACAGGGAGACGGTGGGAGTGAGGGATACGGGGATACGTTGGGTGTGAGGGATACGGGGAGACGGTGGGAGTGAGGATTACGGGGAGGCGGTGGGAGTGAGTGATACGGCGAGATGGTGGGAGTGAGGGATACGGGGAGACGGTGGGAGCGAGGGATACGGGGAGACGGTGGGAGTGAGGGATACGGGGTGACGGTGGGATTGAGGGATACGGTGAGAAGGTGGGAGTGAGGTATATTCGGAGACCGTGGGATTGAGGGAGACGGTGGTTGTGAGGGAAACAGGGAGACCGTGGGGGTGAGGGATATGGGGAGATGGTGGGAGTGAGGGGTACAGGCAGACGGTGGGAGTGAGGGATACGGGGAGATGGAGGGAGTGAGGGATACAGGCAGACGGTGGGAGTGAGGGATACGGGGAGATGGAGGGAGTGAGGGATACGGGGAGACGGTGGGAGTGAGGGATACAGGCAGATGGTGGGAGTGAGGGATACGGGGAGATGGAGGGAGTGAGGGATACGGGGAGACGGTGGGAGTGAGGGAGAAGGGTAGATGGTGGGAGTGAGGGACACAGGGAGACGGTGGGAGTAAGGGATACGGGGATACAGTGGGAGTGAGGGACACGGGGAGATGGTGGGAGTGAGGGATACGGGGAGATGGTGGGAGTGAGGGATACGGGGAGACGGTGGGAGCGAGGGATACAGGGAGACGGTGGGAGTGAGGGATACGGGGAGACGGTGGGAGCGAGGGATGCAGGAAGACGGTGGAAGTGAGGGATACGGGGAGACGGTGGGAGTGAGGGTTACGGGGTGATGGTGGGAGTGAGGGATACGGGGAGACAGTGGGATTGAGGGATACGGGGAGACGGTGGGAGTGAGGGAGACAGAGAGACGGTGGGAGTGAGTGATACGGGGAGACGGTGGGAGTGAGGGAAACGGGGAGACGGTGGGAGTGAGGGAGACGGAGAGACGGTGGGAGTGAGTGATACGGGGCGACGGAGGGAGTGAGGGATACGGGTGACGGTGGGAGTGAGGGATATTGGGAGACCGTGGGATTGAGGGATACGGGGAGACGGTGGGTGTGAAGATACGGGGAGACGGTGGGTGTGAGGGAAACAAGGAGACCGTGGGGGTGAGGGATATGGGGAGATGGTGGGAATGAGGGATACGGGGAGACGGTGGGAGCGAGGGATAGAGGGAGACGGTGGGAGCGAGGGATAGAGGGAGACGGTGGGAGTGAGGGATACGGGGAGACGGTGGGAGCGAGGGATAGAGGGAGACGGTGGGAGTGAGGGATACGGGGAGACGGTGGGAGCGAGGGATAGAGGGAGACGTTGGGAGTGATGGATACGGGGAGACAGTGGGAGTGAGGGATACGGGGAGACGGTGGGAGTGAGGGATACGGGGAGACGGTGGGAGTGAGGAAGAAGGGGAGTCTGTGGGAGCGAGGGATACGGGGAGTTGATGGGAGTGAGGGATACAGGGTGATGGTGGGAGTGAGGGATACGGGGAGACGGTGGGACTGAGGGAAACGATGAGACGGTGGGAGTGAGGGATACAGGGAGACGGTGGGAGTGAGGGATACGGGGAGACGGTGGGCGTGAGGGATATGGGGAGACGGTGAGAGTGAGGGACGCAGGGAGACGGTGGGAGTGAGGGACACGGGCAGACGGTGGGAGTGAGGGATATGGGGAGACGGTGAGAGTGAGGGACGCAGGGAGACGGTGGGAGTGAGGGACACGGGGAGACGGTGTGAGTGAGGGATATGGGGAGACGGTGGGAGTGAGGGATACAGGGAGATGGTGGGAGTGAGGGATACGGGGAGATGGTGGGAGTGAGGGATACGGGGAGACGGTGGGAACGAGGGATACGGGGAGACGCTGGGAGTGAGGGATACGGGGAGACGGTGGGAGTGAGGGATACGGGTTGACGGTGGGAGTGAGGGATACGGGGTGACGGTGGGATTGAGGGATACGGTGAGAAGGTGGGAGTGAGGGATATTGGGAGACCGTGGGATTGAGGGATACGGGGAGACGGTGGGTGTGACAGAAACAGGGAGACCGTGGGGGTGAGGGATATGGGGAGATGGTGGGAACGAGGGATACGGGGAGACGGTGGGAGTGAGGGATACGGGGTGACGGTGGGAGCGAGGGATACAGGGAGACGGTGGGAGTGAGGGACACGGGGAGACGGTGGGAGTGAGGGATAAGGTGAGACGGTGGGAGTGAGGGATTCGGGGAGACGGTGGGAGTGAGGGATGCGGGGAGACGGTGGGAGTGAGGAATACGGGGATATGGTGGGAGTGAGAGATACGGGGAGACGGTGGGAGTGAGGGAGACGGAGAGACGGTGGGAGTGAGTGATACGGGGAGACGGTGGGAGCGAGGGATACAGGGAGACGGTGGGGTTGAGGGTCACGGGGAGACGGTGGGAGTGAGGGATAAGGTGAGACGGTGGGAGTGAGGGATACGGGGAGACGGTGGGAGTGAGGGATGCGGGGAGACGGTGGGAGTGAGGAATACGGGGAGATGGTGGGAGTGAGAGATACGGGGAGACGGTGGGAGTGAGGGAGACGGAGAGACGGTGGGAGTGAGTGATACGGGGAGACGGTGGGAGCGAGGGATACAGGGAGATGGTGGGAGTGAGGGACACGGGGAGACGGTGGGAGTGAGGGATAAGGTGAGACGGTGGGAGTGAGGGATACGGGGAGACGGTGGGAGTGAGGGATACCGGGAGATGGTGGGAGTGAGGGATACACCGAGATTGTGGGAGTGAGTGATATGGAGAGATGGTGGGAGTGAGGGACACGGAGAGACGGTGGGAGTGAGGGATACGGGGAGATGGTGGGGGTGAGGGAGAATGGGAGACGGTGGGAGTGAGGGATACGGGGAGTCGATGGGAGTGAGGGATACGGGGAGACGGGGGGAGTGAGGGATACGGGGAGACGGTGAGAGTGAGGGACACGGGGAGACGGTGGGAGTGAGGGATATGGGGAGACGGTGGGAGTGAGGGATACGAGGAGGTGGTGGGAGTGAGGGATACGAGGAGGTGGTGGGAGTGAGGGGTACGGGGAGACGGTGGGAGTGAGGGACACGGGGAGACGGTGGGAGTGAGGGATATGGGGAGACGGTGGGAGTGAGGGATACGAGGAGGTGGTGGGAGTGAGGGGTACGGGGATACGGTGGAGTGAGGGATATGGAGAGACGGTGGGAGTGAAGGATACGGGGAGACGGTGGGAGTGAGGGATATGGGAAGACCGTGGGGGTGAGGGACACGGGGAGATGTTGGGAGTGAGGGTTACGGGGAAACGGTGGGATTGAGGGATACGGGGAGACGGTGGGAGTGAGGGATACGGGGAGATGGTGGGAGTGAGGGATACGGGGAGTCGATGGGAGTGAGGGATACGGGGAGACGGTGGGGGTGAGGGATATGGGGAGACGGTGAGAGTGAGGGACACAGGGAGACGGTGGGAGTGAGGGACACGGGGAGACGGTGGGAGTGAGGGATATGGGCAGACGGTGGGAGTGAGGGACACAGGGAGACGGTGGGAGTGAGGGATACGGGGATACGGTGGGTGTGAGGGATACGGGGAGACGGTGGGAGTGAGGATTACGGGGAGGCGGTGGGAGTGAGGGATACGGGGAGATGTTGGGAGTGAGGGATACGGGGAGACGGTGGGAGCGAGGGATACGGGGAGATGGTGGGAGTGAGGGATACGGGATGACGGTGGGAGTGAGGGATACGGGGTGCCGGTGGGATTGAGGGATACGGTGAGAAGGTGGGAGTGAGGGATATTGGGAGCCCGTGGGATTGAGGGATACGGGGAGACGGTGGGTGTGAGGGAAACAGGGAGACCGTGGGGGTGAGGGATATGGGGAGATGGTGGGAGTGAGGGATACGGGGAAACGGTGGGATTGAGGGATACGGGGAGACGGTGGGAGTGAGGGATACAGGGAGACGGTGGGAGTGAGGGATACGGGGAGGTGGTGGGAGTGAGGGGTACGGGGAGATGGTGTGAGTGAGGGATACGGGGAGACAGTGGGATTGAGGGATACGGGGAGACGGTGGGAGTGAGGGATGCGGGGAGACAGTGGGAGCGAGGAATACGGGGAGATGGTGGGAGTGAGGGATACGGGGAGATGGTGGGAGCGAGGGATACAGGGAGAAGGATGTTGTGAGAGATACAGGGAGATGGTGGGAGTGAGGGATACGGGGAGACGGTGGGAGTGAGGGATATGGGGAGACGGTGAGAGTGAGGGACACAGGGAGACGGTGGGAGTGAGGGACACGGGGAGACGGTGGGAGTGAGGGATATGGGCAGACGGTGGGAGTGAGGGACACAGGGAGATGGTGGGAGTGAGGGATACGGGGATACGGTGGGTGTGAGAGATACGGGGAGATGGCGGGAGTGAGGGATACGGGGAGACGGTGGGAGCGAGGGATACGGGGAGACGGTGGGAGTGAGGTATACGGGGTGACGGTGGGAGTGAGGGATACGGGGTGACGGTGGGATTGAGGGATACGGTGAGAAGGTGGGAGTGAGGGATATTGGGAGACCGTGGGATTGAGGGATACGGGGAGACGGTGGGTGTGAGGGAAGCAGGGAGACCGTGGGGGTGAGGGATATGGGGAGATGGTGGGAGTGAGGGATACGGGGAGACGGTGGGAGCGAGGGATACGGGGAGACGGTGGGAGTGAGGGATACGGGGTGACGGTGGGATTGAGGGATACGGTGAGAAGGTGGGAGTGAGGTATATTCGGAGACCGTGGGATTGAGGGAGACGGTGGTTGTGAGGGAAACAGGGAGACCGTGGGGGTGAGGGATATGGGGAGATGGTGGGAGTGAGGGATACAGGCAGACGGTGGGAGTGAGGGATACGGGGAGATGGAGGGAGTGAGGGATACAGGCAGACGGTGGGAGTGAGGGATACGGCGAGATGGTGGGAGTGAGGGATACGGGGAGACGGTGGGGGTGAGGGAGAATGGGAGACGGTGGGAGTGAGGGATACGGGGAGTCGATGGGAGTGAGGGATACGGGGAGACGGTGGGAGGGAGGGATACGGGGAGACGGTGAGAGTGAGGGACACAGGGAGACGGTGGGCGTGAGGGACACGGGGAGTCGGTGGGAGTGAGGGATATGGGGAGACGGTGGGAGTGAGGGATACGAGGAGGTGGTGGGATTGAGGGGTACGGGGAGACGGTGGAGTGAGGGATATGGGGAGACGGTGGGAGTGAAGGATACGGGGAGACGGTGGGAGTGAGGGATATGGGAAGACCGTGGGGGTGAGGGACACGGGGAGATGTTGGGAGTGAGGGTTACGGGGAAATGGTGGGATTGAGGGATACGGGGAGATGGTGGGAGTGAGGGATACGGGGAGACGGTGTGAGTGAGGGATACGGGGAGGTGGTGGGAGTGAGGGGTACGGGGAGACGGTGGGAGTGAGGGTTACGGGGAGACGGTGGGAGTAAGGGATACGGGGAGACCATGGGGGTGAGGGATACGGGGAGATGGTGTGAGTGAGGGATACGGTGAGACAGTGGGATTGAGGGATACGGGGAGAAGGTGGGAGTGAGGGATGCGGGGAGACGGTGGCAGCGAGGAATACGGGGAGATGGTGGGAGTGAGGGATACGGGGAGACGGTGGGAGTGAGGGATATGGGGAGACGGTGAGAGTGAGGGACACAGGGAGACGGTGGAAGTGAGGGACAGGGGGAGACGGTGGGAGTGAGGGATATGGGCAGACGGTGGGAGTGAGGGACACAGGGAGACGGTGGGAGTGAGGGATACGGGTATACGTTGGGTGTGAGGGATACGGGGAGACGGTGGGAGTGAGGATTACGGGGAGGCGGTGGGAGTGAGTGATACGGCGAGATGGTGGGAGTGAGGGATACGGGGAGACGGTGGGAGCGAGGGATACGGGGAGACGGTGGGAGTGAGGGATACGGGGTGACGGTGGGATTGAGGGATACGGTGAGAAGGTGGGAGTGAGGTATATTCGGAGACCGTGGGATTGAGGGAGACGGTGGTTGTGAGGGAAACAGGCAGACCGTGGGGGTGAGGGATATGGGGAGATGGTGGGAGTGAGGGGTACAGGCAGACGGTGGGAGTGAGGGATACGGGGAGATGGAGGGAGTGAGGGATACAGGCAGACGGTGGGAGTGAGGGATACGGGGAGATGGAGGGAGTGAGGGATACGGGGAGACGGTGGGAGTGAGGGATACAGGCAGATGGTGGGAGTGAGGGATACGGGGAGATGGAGGGAGTGAGGGATACGGGGAGACGGTGGGAGTGAGGGAGAAGGGTAGATGGTGGGAGTGAGGGACACAGGGAGACGGTGGGAGTGAGGGATACGGGGATACAGTGGGAGTGAGGGACACGGGGAGATGGTGGGAGTGAGGGATACGGGGAGATGGTGGGAGTGAGGGATACGGGGAGACAGTGGGAGCGAGGGATACAGGGAGACGGTGGGAGTGAGGGATACGGGGAGACGGTGGGAGCGAGGGATGCAGGAAGACGGTGGAAGTGAGGGATACGGGGAGACGGTGGGAGTGAGGGTTACGTGGTGATGGTGGGAGTGAGGGATACGGGGAGACAGTGGGATTGAGGGATACGGGGAGACGGTGGGAGTGAGGGAGACAGAGAGACGGTGGGAGTGAGTGATACGGGGAGACGGTGGGAGTGAGGGAAACGGGGAGACGGTGGGAGTGAGGGAGACGGAGAGACGGTGGGAGTGAGTGATACGGGGAGACGGTGGGAGCGAGGGATACAGGGAGACGGTGGGGTTGAGGGACACGGGGAGACGGTGGGAGTGAGGGATAAGGTGAGACGGTGGGAGTGAGGGATACGGGGAGACGGTGGGAGTGAGGGATGCGGGGAGACGGTGGGAGTGAGGAATACGGGGAGATGGTGGGAGTGAGAGATACGGGGAGACGGTGGGAGTGAGGGAGACGGAGAGACGGTGGGAGTGAGTGATACGGGGAGACGGTGGGAGCGAGGGATACAGGGAGATGGTGGGAGTGAGGGACACGGGGAGACGGTGGGAGTGAGGGATAAGGTGAGACGGTGGGAGTGAGGGATACGGGGAGACGGTGGGAGTGAGGGATACCGGGAGATGGTGGGAGTGAGGGATACACCGAGATTGTGGGAGTGAGTGATATGGAGAGATGGTGGGAGTGAGGGACACGGAGAGACGGTGGGAGTGAGGGATACGGGGAGATGGTGGGGGTGAGGGAGAATGGGAGACGGTGGGAGTGAGGGATACGGGGAGTCGATGGGAGTGAGGGATACGGGGAGACGGGGGGAGTGAGGGATACGGGGAGACGGTGAGAGTGAGGGACACGGGGAGACGGTGGGAGTGAGGGATATGGGGAGACGGTGGGAGTGAGGGATACGAGGAGGTGGTGGGAGTGAGGGATACGAGGAGGTGGTGGGAGTGAGGGGTACGGGGAGACGGTGGGAGTGAGGGACACGGGGAGACGGTGGGAGTGAGGGATATGGGGAGACGGTGGGAGTGAGGGATACGAGGAGGTGGTGGGAGTGAGGGGTACGGGGAGACGGTGGAGTGAGGGATATGGAGAGACGGTGGGAGTGAAGGATACGGGGAGACGGTGGGAGTGAGGGATATGGGAAGACCGTGGGGGTGAGGGACACGGGGAGATGTTGGGAGTGAGGGTTACGGGGAAACGGTGGGATTGAGGGATACGGGGAGACGGTGGGAGTGAGGGATACGGGGAGATGGTGGGAGTGAGGGATACGGGGAGTCGATGGGAGTGAGGGATACGGGGAGACGGTGGGGGTGAGGGATATGGGGAGACGGTGAGAGTGAGGGACACAGGGAGACGGTGGGAGTGAGGGACACGGGGAGACGGTGGGAGTGAGGGATATGGGCAGACGGTGGGAGTGAGGGACACTGGGAGACGGTGGGAGTGAGGGATACGGGGATACGGTGGGTGTGAGGGATACGTGGAGACGGTGGGAGTGAGGATTACGGGGAGGCGGTGGGAGTGAGGGATACGGGGAGATGTTGGGAGTGAGGGATACGGGGAGACGGTGGGAGCGAGGGATACGGGGAGATGGTGGGAGTGAGGGATACGGGGTGACGGTGGGAGTGAGGGATACGGGGTGCCGGTGGGATTGAGGGATACGGTGAGAAGGTGGGAGTGAGGGATATTGGGAGCCCGTGGGATTGAGGGATACGGGGAGACGGTGGGTGTGAGGGAAACAGGGAGACCGTGGGGGTGAGGGATATGGGGAGATGGTGGGAGTGAGGGATACGGGGAAACGGTGGGATTGAGGGATACGGGGAGACGGTGGGAGTGAGGGATACAGGGAGACGGTGGGAGTGAGGGATACGGGGAGGTGGTGGGAGTGAGGGGTACGGGGAGATGGTGTGAGTGAGGGATACGGGGAGACAGTGGGATTGAGGGATACGGGGAGACGGTGGGAGTGAGGGATGCGGGGAGACGGTGGGAGCGAGGAATACGGGGAGATGGTGGGAGTGAGGGATACGGGGAGATGGTGGGAGCGAGGGATACAGGGAGAAGGATGTTGTGAGAGATACAGCGAGATGGTGGGAGTGAGGGATACGGGGAGACGGTGGGAGTGAGGGATATGGGGAGACGGTGAGAGTGAGGGACACAGGGAGACGGTGGGAGTGAGGGACACGGGGAGACGGTGGGAGTGAGGGATATGGGCAGACGGTGGGAGTGAGGGACACAGGGAGATGGTGGGAGTGAGGGATACGGGGATACGGTGGGTGTGAGAGATACGGGGAGATGGTGGGAGTGAGGGATACGGGGAGACGGTGGGAGCGAGGGATACGGGGAGACGGTGGGAGTGAGGTATACGGGGTGACGGTGGGAGTGAGGGATACGGGGTGACGGTGGGATTGAGGGATACGGTGAGAAGGTGGGAGTGAGGGATATTGGGAGACCGTGGGATTGAGGGATACGGGGAGACGGTGGGTGTGAGGGAAGCAGGGAGACCGTGGGGGTGAGGGATATGGGGAGATGGTGGGAGTGAGGGATACGGGGAGACGGTGGGAGCGAGGGATACGGGGAGACGGTGGGAGTGAGGGATACGGGGTGACGGTGGGATTGAGGGATACGGTGAGAAGGTGGGAGTGAGGTATATTCGGAGACCGTGGGATTGAGGGAGACGGTGGTTGTGAGGGAAACAGGGAGACCGTGGGGGTGAGGGATATGGGGAGATGGTGGGAGTGAGGGATACAGGCAGACGGTGGGAGTGAGGGATACGGGGAGATGGAGGGAGTGAGGGATACAGGCAGACGGTGGGAGTGAGGGATACGGCGAGATGGTGGGAGTGAGGGATACGGGGAGACGGTGGGGGTGAGGGAGAATGGGAGACGGTGGGAGTGAGGGATACGGGGAGTCGATGGGAGTGAGGGATACGGGGAGACGGTGGGAGGGAGGGATACGGGGAGACGGTGAGAGTGAGGGACACAGGGAGACGGTGGGCGTGAGGGACACGGGGAGTCGGTGGGAGTGAGGGATATGGGGAGACGGTGGGAGTGAGGGATACGAGGAGGTGGTGGGATTGAGGGGTACGGGGAGACGGTGGAGTGAGGGATATGGGGAGACGGTGGGAGTGAAGGATACGGGGAGACGGTGGGAGTGAGGGATATGGGAAGACCGTGGGGGTGAGGGACACGGGGAGATGTTGGGAGTGAGGGTTACGGGGAAATGGTGGGATTGAGGGATACGGGGAGACGGTGGGAGTGAGGGATACGGGGAGACGGTGTGAGTGAGGGATACGGGGAGGTGGTGGGAGTGAGGGGTACGGGGAGACGGTGGGAGTGAGGGTTACGGGGAGACGGTGGGAGTAAGGGATACGGGGAGACCATGGGGGTGAGGGATACGGGGAGATGGTGTGAGTGAGGGATACGGTGAGACAGTGGGATTGAGGGATACGGGGAGAAGGTGGGAGTGAGGGATGCGGGGAGACGGTGGCAGCGAGGAATACGGGGAGATGGTGGGAGTGAGGGATACGGGGAGACGGTGGGAGTGAGGGATATGGGGAGACGGTGAGAGTGAGGGACACAGGGAGACGGTGGAAGTGAGGGACAGGGGGAGACGGTGGGAGTGAGGGATATGGGCAGACGGTGGGAGTGAGGGACACAGGGAGACGGTGGGAGTGAGGGATACGGGGATACGTTGGGTGTGAGGGATACGGGGAGACGGTGGGAGTGAGGATTACGGGGAGGCGGTGGGAGTGAGTGATACGGCGAGATGGTGGGAGTGAGGGATACGGGGAGACGGTGGGAGCGAGGGATACGGGGAGACGGTGGGAGTGAGGGATACGGGGTGACGGTGGGATTGAGGGATACGGTGAGAAGGTGGGAGTGAGGTATATTCGGAGACCGTGGGATTGAGGGAGACGGTGGTTGTGAGGGAAACAGGCAGACCGTGGGGGTGAGGGATATGGGGAGATGGTGGGAGTGAGGGGTACAGGCAGACGGTGGGAGTGAGGGATACGGGGAGATGGAGGGAGTGAGGGATACAGGCAGACGGTGGGAGTGAGGGATACGGGGAGATGGAGGGAGTGAGGGATACGGGGAGACGGTGGGAGTGAGGGATACAGGCAGATGGTGGGAGTGAGGGATACGGGGAGATGGAGGGAGTGAGGGATACGGGGAGACGGTGGGAGTGAGGGAGAAGGGTAGATGGTGGGAGTGAGGGACACAGGGAGACGGTGGGAGTGAGGGATACGGGGATACAGTGGGAGTGAGGGACACGGGGAGATGGTGGGAGTGAGGGATACGGGGAGATGGTGGGAGTGAGGGATACGGGGAGACGGTGGGAGCGAGGGATACAGGGAGACGGTGGGAGTGAGGGATACGGGGAGACGGTGGGAGCGAGGGATGCAGGAAGACGGTGGAAGTGAGGGATACGGGGAGACGGTGGGAGTGAGGGTTACGGGGTGATGGTGGGAGTGAGGGATACGGGGAGACAGTGGGATTGAGGGATACGGGGAGACGGTGGGAGTGAGGGAGACAGAGAGACGGTGGGAGTGAGTGATACGGGGAGACGGTGGGAGTGAGGGAAACGGGGAGACGGTGGGAGTGAGGGAGACGGAGAGACGGTGGGAGTGAGTGATACGGGGCGACGGAGGGAGTGAGGGATACGGGTGACGGTGGGAGTGAGGGATATTGGGAGACCGTGGGATTGAGGGATACGGGGAGACGGTGGGTGTGAAGATACGGGGAGACGGTGGGTGTGAGGGAAACAAGGAGACCGTGGGGGTGAGGGATATGGGGAGATGGTGGGAGTGAGGGATACGGGGAGACGGTGGGAGCGAGGGATAGAGGGAGACGGTGGGAGCGAGGGATAGAGGGAGATGGTGGGAGTGAGGGATACGGGGAGACGGTGGGAGCGAGGGATAGAGGGAGACGGTGGGAGTGAGGGATACGGGGAGACGGTGGGAGCGAGGGATAGAGGGAGACGATGGGAGTGATGGATACGGGGAGACAGTGGGAGTGAGGGATACGGGGAGACGGTGGGAGTGAGGGATACGGGGAGACGGTGGGAGTGAGGAAGAAGGGGAGTCTGTGGGAGCGAGGGATACGGGGAGATGGTGGGAGTGAGGGATACAGGGTGATGGTGGGAGTGAGGGATACGGGGAGACGGTGGGACTGAGGGAAACGATGAGACGGTGGGAGTGAGGGATACAGAGAGACGGTGGGAGTGAGGGATACGGGGAGACGGTGGGCGTGAGGGATATGGGGAGACGGTGAGAGTGAGGGACGCAGGGAGACGGTGGGAGTGAGGGACACGGGCAGACGGTGGGAGTGAGGGATATGGGGAGACGGTGAGAGTGAGGGACGCAGGGAGACGGTGGGAGTGAGGGACACGGGGAGACGGTGTGAGTGAGGGATATGGGGAGACGGTGGGAGTGAGGGATACAGGGAGATGGTGGGAGTGAGGGATACGGGGAGATGGTGGGAGTGAGGGATACGGGGAGACGGTGGGAACGAGGGATACGGGGAGACGCTGGGAGTGAGGGATACGGGTTGACGGTGGGAGTGAGGGATACGGGGTGACGGTGGGATTGAGGGATACGGTGAGAAGGTGGGAGTGAGGGATATTGGGAGACCGTGGGATTGAGGGATACGGGGAGACGGTGGGTGTGACAGAAACAGGGAGACCGTGGGGGTGAGGGATATGGGGAGATGGTGGGAACGAGGGATACGGGGAGACGGTGGGAGTGAGGGATACGGGGTGACGGTGGGAGCGAGGGATACAGGGAGACGGTGGGAGTGAGGGACACGGGGAGACGGTGGGAGTGAGGGATAAGGTGAGACGGTGGGAGTGAGGGATACGGGGAGACGGTGGGAGTGAGGGATGCGGGGAGACGGTGGGAGTGAGGAATACGGGGATATGGTGGGAGTGAGAGATACGGGGAGACGGTGGGAGTGAGGGAGACGGAGAGACGTGGGAGTGAGTGATACGGGGAGACGGTGGGAGCGAGGGATACAGGGAGACGGTGGGGTTGAGGGACACGGGGAGACGGTGGGAGTGAGGGATAAGGTGAGACGGTGGGAGTGAGGGATACGGGGAGACGGTGGGAGTGAGGGATGCGGGGAGACGGTGGGAGTGAGGAATACGGGGAGATGGTGGGAGTGAGAGATACGGGGAGACGGTGGGAGTGAGGGAGACGGAGAGACGGTGGGAGTGAGTGATACGGGGAGACGGTGGGAGCGAGGGATACAGGGAGATGGTGGGAGTGAGGGACACGGGGAGACGGTGGGAGTGAGGGATAAGGTGAGACGGTGGGAGTGAGGGATACGGGGAGACGGTGGGAGTGAGGGATACCGGGAGATGGTGGGAGTGAGGGATACACCGAGATTGTGGGAGTGAGTGATATGGAGAGATGGTGGGAGTGAGGGACACGGAGAGACGGTGGGAGTGAGGGATACGGGGAGACGGTGGGGGTGAGGGAGAATGGGAGACGGTGGGAGTGAGGGATACGGGGAGTCGATGGGAGTGAGGGATACGGGGAGACGGTGGGAGCGAGGGATGCAGGAAGACGGTGGAAGTGAGGGATACGGGGAGACGGTGGGAGTGAGGGTTACGGGGTGATGGTGGGAGTGAGGGATACGGGGAGACAGTGGGATTGAGGGATACGGGGAGACGGTGGGAGTGAGGGAGACAGAGAGACGGTGGGAGTGAGTGATACGGGGAGACGGTGGGAGTGAGGGAAACGGGGAGACGGTGGGAGTGAGGGAGACGGAGAGACGGTGGGAGTGAGTGATACGGGGCGACGGAGGGAGTGAGGGATACGGGTGACGGTGGGAGTGAGGGATATTGGGAGACCGTGGGATTGAGGGATACGGGGAGACGGTGGGTGTGAAGATACGGGGAGACGGTGGGTGTGAGGGAAACAAGGAGACCGTGGGGGTGAGGGATATGGGGAGATGGTGGGAGTGAGGGATACGGGGAGACGGTGGGAGCGAGGGATAGAGGGAGACGGTGGGAGCGAGGGATAGAGGGAGCTGGTGGGAGTGAGGGATACGGGGAGACGGTGGGAGCGAGGGATAGAGGGAGACGGTGGGAGTGAGGGATACGGGGAGACGGTGGGAGCGAGGGATAGAGGGAGACGATGGGAGTGATGGATACGGGGAGACAGTGGGAGTGAGGGATACGGGGAGACGGTGGGAGTGAGGGATACGGGGAGACGGTGGGAGTGAGGAAGAAGGGGAGTCTGTGGGAGCGAGGGATACGGGGAGATGGTGGGAGTGAGGGATACAGGGTGATGGTGGGAGTGAGGGATACGGGGAGACGGTGGGACTGAGGGAAACGATGAGACGGTGGGAGTGAGGGATACAGAGAGACGGTGGGAGTGAGGGATACGGGGAGACGGTGGGCGTGAGGGATATGGGGAGACGGTGAGAGTGAGGGACGCAGGGAGACGGTGGGAGTGAGGGACACGGGCAGACGGTGGGAGTGAGGGATATGGGGAGACGGTGAGAGTGAGGGACGCAGGGAGACGGTGGGAGTGAGGGACACGGGGAGACGGTGTGAGTGAGGGATATGGGGAGACGGTGGGAGTGAGGGATACAGGGAGATGGTGGGAGTGAGGGATACGGGGAGATGGTGGGAGTGAGGGATACGGGGAGACGGTGGGAACGAGGGATACGGGGAGACGCTGGGAGTGAGGGATACGGGTTGACGGTGGGAGTGAGGGATACGGGGTGACGGTGGGATTGAGGGATACGGTGAGAAGGTGGGAGTGAGGGATATTGGGAGACCGTGGGATTGAGGGATACGGGGAGACGGTGGGTGTGACAGAAACAGGGAGACCGTGGGGGTGAGGGATATGGGGAGATGGTGGGAACGAGGGATACGGGGAGACGGTGGGAGTGAGGGATACGGGGTGACGGTGGGAGCGAGGGATACAGGGAGACGGTGGGAGTGAGGGACACGGGGAGACGGTGGGAGTGAGGGATAAGGTGAGACGGTGGGAGTGAGGGATACGGGGAGACGGTGGGAGTGAGGGATGCGGGGAGACGGTGGGAGTGAGGAATACGGGGATATGGTGGGAGTGAGAGATACGGGGAGACGGTGGGAGTGAGGGAGACGGAGAGACGTGGGAGTGAGTGATACGGGGAGACGGTGGGAGCGAGGGATACAGGGAGACGGTGGGGTTGAGGGACACGGGGAGACGGTGGGAGTGAGGGATAAGGTGAGACGGTGGGAGTGAGGGATACGGGGAGACGGTGGGAGTGAGGGATGCGGGGAGACGGTGGGAGTGAGGAATACGGGGAGATGGTGGGAGTGAGAGATACGGGGAGACGGTGGGAGTGAGGGAGACGGAGAGACGGTGGGAGTGAGTGATACGGGGAGACGGTGGGAGCGAGGGATACAGGGAGATGGTGGGAGTGAGGGACACGGGGAGACGGTGGGAGTGAGGGATAAGGTGAGACGGTGGGAGTGAGGGATACGGGGAGACGGTGGGAGTGAGGGATACCGGGAGATGGTGGGAGTGAGGGATACACCGAGATTGTGGGAGTGAGTGATATGGAGAGATGGTGGGAGTGAGGGACACGGAGAGACGGTGGGAGTGAGGGATACGGGGAGACGGTGGGGGTGAGGGAGAATGGGAGACGGTGGGAGTGAGGGATACGGGGAGTCGATGGGAGTGAGGGATACGGGGAGACGGGGGGAGTGAGGGATACGGGGAGACGGTGAGAGTAAGGGACACGGGGAGACGGTGGGAGTGAGGGATATGGGGAGACGGTGGGAGTGAGGGATACGAGGAGGTGGTGGGAGTGAGGGATACGAGGAGGTGGTGGGAGTGAGGGGTACGGGGAGACGGTGGGAGTGAGGGACACGGGGAGACGGTGGGAGTGAGGGATATGGGGAGACGGTGGGAGTGAGGGATACGAGGAGGTGGTGGGACTGAGGGGTACGGGGAGACGGTGGAGTGAGGGATATGGAGAGACGGTGGGAGTGAAGGATAAGGGGAGACGGTGGGAGTGAGGGATATGGGAAGACCGTGGGGGTGAGGGACACGGGGAGATGTTGGGAGTGAGGGTTACGGGGAAACGGTGGGATTGAGGGATACGGGGAGACGGTGGGAGTGAGGGATACGGGGAGATGGTGGGAGTGAGGGATACGGGGAGTCGATGGGAGTGAGGGATACGGGGAGACGGTGGGGGTGAGGGATATGGGGAGACGGTGAGAGTGAGGGACACAGGGAGACGGTGGGAGTGAGGGACACGGGGAGACGGTGGGAGTGAGGGATATGGGCAGACGGTGGGAGTGAGGGACACAGGGAGAAGGTGGGAGTGAGGGATACGGGGATACGGTGGGTGTGAGGGATACGGGGAGACGGTGGGAGTGAGGATTACGGGGAGGCGGTGGGAGTGAGGGATACGGGGAGATGTTGGGAGTGAGGGATACGGGGAGACGGTGGGAGCGAGGGATACGGGGAGATGGTGGGAGTGAGGGATACGGGGTGACGGTGGGAGTGAGGGATACGGGGTGCCGGTGGGATTGAGGGATACGGTGAGAAGGTGGGAGTGAGGGATATTGGGAGCCCGTGGGATTGAGGGATACGGGGAGACGGTGGGTGTGAGGGAAACAGGGAGACCGTGGGGGTGAGGGATATGGGGAGATGGTGGGAGTGAGGGATACGGGGAAACGGTGGGATTGAGGGATACGGGGAGACGGTGGGAGTGAGGGATACAGGGAGACGGTGGGAGTGAGGGATACGGGGAGGTGGTGGGAGTGAGGGGTACGGGGAGATGGTGTGAGTGAGGGATACGGGGAGACAGTGGGATTGAGGGATACGGGGAGACGGTGGGAGTGAGGGATGCGGGGAGACGGTGGGAGCGAGGAATACGGGGAGATGGTGGGAGTGAGGGATACGGGGAGATGGTGGGAGCGAGGGATACAGGGAGAAGGATGTTGTGAGAGATACAGGGAGATGGTGGGAGTGAGGGATACGGGGAGACGTTGGGAGTGAGGGATATGGGGAGACGGTGAGAGTGAGGGACACAGGGAGACGGTGGGAGTGAGGGACACGGGGAGACGGTGGGAGTGAGGGATATGGGCAGACGGTGGGAGTGAGGGACACAGGGAGATGGTGGGAGTGAGGGATACGGGGATACGGTGGGTGTGAGAGATACGGGGAGATGGTGGGAGTGAGGGATACGGGGAGACGGTGGGAGCGAGGGATACGGGGAGACGGTGGGAGTGAGGTATACGGGGTGACGGTGGGAGTGAGGGATACGGGGTGACGGTGGGATTGAGGGATACGGTGAGAAGGTGGGAGTGAGGGATATTGGGAGACCGTGGGATTGAGGGATACGGGGAGACGGTGGGTGTGAGGGAAGCAGGGAGACCGTGGGGGTGAGGGATATGGGGAGATGGTGGGAGTGAGGGATACGGGGAAACGGTGGGATTGAGGGATACGGGGAGACGGTGGGAGTGAGAGATACAGGGAGACGGTGGGAGTGAGGGATACGGGGAGGTGGTGGGAGTGAGGGGCACGGGGAGACGGTGGGAGTGAGGGTTACGGGGAGACGGTGGGAGTAAGGGATACGGGGAGAGCATGGGGGTGAGGGATACGGTGAGATGGTGTGAGTGAGGGATACGGGGAGACAGTGGGATTGAGGGATACGGGGAGACGGTAGGAGTGAGGGATGCGGGGAGACGGTGGGAGCGAGGAATACGGGGAGATGGTGGGAGTGAGGGATACGGGGAGATGGTGGGAGGCAGGGATACAGGGAGACGGATGGAGTGAGAGACACAGGGAGACGGCGGGAGTGAGGGATATGGGGAGACGGTGAGAGTGAGGGACACAGGGAGACGGTGGGAGTGAGGGATACGGGGAGACGGTGGGAGTGAGGGATATGGGCAGACGGTGGGAGTGAGGGATACGGGGAGACGGTGGGAGTGAGGGAAACGGGGATACGGTGGGTGTGAGGGATACGGGGAGATGGTGGGAGTGAGGGGTACGGGGAGACGGTGGGAGTCAGAGATACGGGGAGACGGTGGGAGCGAGGGATACGGGGAAACGGTGGGAGTGAGGGATACGGGGTGACGGTGGGAGTGAGGGATACGGGGTGACGGTGGGATTGAGGGATACGGGGAGACAGTGGGTGTGAGGGAAACAGGGAGACCGTGGGGGTGAGGGATATGGGGAGATGGTGGGAGTGAGGGATACGGGGAGGTGGTGGGAGTGAGGGGCACGGGGAGACGGTGGGAGTGAGGGTTACGGGGAGACGGTGGGAGTAAGGGATACGGGGAGAGCATGGGGGTGAGGGATACGGGGAGATGGTGTGAGTGAGGGATACGGGGAGACAGTGGGATTGAGGGATACGGGGAGACGGTAGGAGTGAGGGATGCGGGGAGACGGTGGGAGCGAGGAATACGGGGAGATGGTGGGAGTGAGGGATACGGGGAGATGGTGGGAGGCAGGGATACAGGGAGACGGATGGAGTGAGAGACACAGGGAGACGGCGGGAGTGAGGGATATGGGGAGACGGTGAGAGTGAGGGACACAGGGAGACGGTGGGAGTGAGGGATACGGGGAGACGGTGGGAGTGAGGGATATGGGCAGACGGTGGGAGTGAGGGATACGGGGAGACGGTGGGAGTGAGGGAAACGGGGATACGGTGGGTGTGAGGGATACGGGGAGATGGTGGGAGTGAGGGGTACGGGGAGACGGTGGGAGTGAGAGATACGGGGAGACGGTGGGAGCGAGGGATACGGGGAAACGGTGGGAGTGAGGGATACGGGGTGACGGTGGGAGTGAGGGATACGGGGTGACGGTGGGATTGAGGGATACGGGGAGACAGTGGGTGTGAGGGAAACAGGGAGACCGTGGGGGTGAGGGATATGGGGAGATGGTGGGAGTGAGGGATACGGGGAGGTTGTGGGAGTGAGGGGTACGGGGAGACGGTGGGAGTGAGGGTTACGGGGAGACGGTGAGAGTGAGGGACAGGGAGACGGTGGGAGTGAGGGACACAGGGTGTCGGTGGGAGTGAGGGATATGGGGAGACGGTGGGAGTGAGGGACACAGGGAGACGGTGGGATTGAGGGATACGGGGAGGTCGTGGGAGTGAGGGGTACGGGGAGACGGCGTGAGTGAGGGTTACTGGGAGACGGTGGGAGTAAGGGATACGGGGAGACCATGGGGGTGAGGGATACGGGGAGACAGTGGGATTGAGGGAAACGGGGAGACGGTGGGAGTGAGGGATGCGAGCAGACGGTGGGAGCGAGGAATACGGGGAGATGGTGGGAGTGAGGGATACGGGGAGACGGTGGGAGCGAGGGATACAGGGAGACTGTGGGAGTGAGGGATTCAGGGAGATGGTGGGAGTGAGGGATACGGGGAGACAGTGGGAGAGCGGGTTAAGGGGAGACGGTGAGAGTGAGGGACACAGGGTGACGGTGGGAGTGAGGGACACGGGGAGACGGTGGGAGTGAGGGATATGGGCAGACGGTGGGAGTGAGGGACACATAGAGACGGTGGGAGTGAGGGATACGGGGATACGGTGTGTGTGAGGGATACGGGAGACGGTGGGGGTGAGGATTACGGGGAGGCGGTGGGAGTGAGGGATACGGGGAGATTGTGGGAGTGAGGGATACGGATAGACGGTGGGAGCGAGGGATACGGGGAGACGGTGGGAAAAAGGGATACGGGGTGACGGTGGGAGTGAGGGATACGGGGTGACGGTGGGATTGAGGGATACGGTGAGAAGGTGGGAGTGAGGGATATTGGGAGACCGTGGGATTGAGGGATACGGGGAGACGGTGGGTGTGAGGGAAACAGGGAAACCGTGGGGATGAGGGATATGGGGAGATGGTGGGAGTGAGGGATACGGGGAAACGGTGGGATTGAGGGATACGGCGAGACGGTGGGAGTGAGGGATACGGGGAGACGGTGGGAGTGAAGGATACGGGGAGGTGGGGGGAGTGAGGGGTACGGGGTGACGGTGGGAGTGAGGGTTACGCGGAGGCGGTGGGAGTAAGTGATACGGGGAGACCATGGTGGTGAGTGATACGGGGAGATGGTGTGAGTGAGGGATACGGGGAGATAGTGGGATTGAGGGATACGGGGAGACGGTGGGAGTGAGGGATGCGGGGAGACGGTGGGAGTGAGGAATTCGGGGAGATGGTGGGAGTGAGAGATACGGGGAGACGGTGGGAGTGAGGGGGACGGAGAGACGGTGGGAGTGAGTGATACGGGGAGACGGTGGGAGCGAGGGATACAGGGAGACGGTGGGAGTGATGGATACAGGGAGACAGTGGGATTGAGGGATACGGGGAGACAGTGGGGGTGAGCGAGAATGGGAGACGGTGGGAGCGAGGGATACGGGGAGACGGAGGGAGTGAGGGATACGGGGTGACAGTGAGAGTGAAGGACACAGGGAAACGGTGGGAGTGAGGGATATGGGGAGACGGTGGGAGTGAGGGTCACAGGGAGACGGTGGGAGTGAGGGATACGGGGATACGGTGGGAGTGAGGGATACGGGGAGACGGTGGGAGTCAGGGATACCGGGAGACGGAGGGAGTGAGGGATACGGGGAGACGGTGGGAGTGAGGGAGAAGGGTAGATGATGGGAGTGAGGGACACGGGGAGACGGTGGGAGTGAGGGATACGGGGAGACGGTGAGAGTGAGGGCACAGGGTGACGGTGGGAGTGAGGGACACACGGAGACGGTGGGAGTGAGGGATACGGGGAGACTGTGGGAGTGAGGGATATGGGCAGACGGTGGGAGTGAGGGACACATAGAGACGGTGGGAGTGAGGGATACGGGGATACGGTGTGTGTGAGGGATACGGGGAGACGGTGGGGGTGAGGATTACGGGGAGGCGGTGGGAGTGAAGGATACGGGGAGATGGTGGGAGTGAGGGATACGGATAGACGGTGGGAGCGAGGGATACGGGGAGACGGTGGGAAAAAGGGATACGGGGTGACGGTGGGAGTGAGGGATACGGGGTGACGGTGGGATTGAGGGATACGGTGAGAAGGTGGGAGTGAGGGATATTGGGAGACCGTGGGATTGAGGGATACGGGGAGACGGTGGGTGTGAGGGAAACAGGGAAACCGTGGGGATGAGGGATATGGGGAGATGGTGGGAGTGAGGGATACGGGGAAACGGTGGGATTGAGGGATACGGCGAGACGGTGGGAGTGAGGGATACGGGGAGACGGTGGGAGTGAAGGATACGGGGAGGTGGGGGGAGTGAGGGGTACGGGGTGACGGTGGGAGTGAGGGTTACGCGGAGGCGGTGGGAGTAAGTGATACGGGGAGACCATGGTGGTGAGTGATACGGGGAGATGGTGTGAGTGAGGGATACGGGGAGATAGTGGGATTGAGGGATACGGGGAGACGGTGGGAGTGAGGGATGCGGGGAGACGGTGGGAGTGAGGAATTCGGGGAGATGGTGGGAGTGAGAGATACGGGGAGACGGTGGAAGTGAGGGGGACGGAGAGACGGTGGGAGTGAGTGATACGGGGAGACGGTGGGAGCGAGGGATACAGGGAGACGGTGGGAGTGATGGATACAGGGAGACAGTGGGATTGAGGGATACGGGGAGACAGTGGGGGTGAGCGAGAATGGGAGACGGTGGGAGCGAGGGATACGGGGAGACGGAGGGAGTGAGGGATACGGGGTGACAGTGAGAGTGAAGGACACAGGGAAACGGTGGGAGTGAGGGATATGGGGAGACGGTGGGAGTGAGGGTCACAGGGAGACGGTGGGAGTGAGGGATACGGGGATACGGTGGGAGTGAGGGATACGGGGAGACGGTGGGAGTCAGGGATACCGGGAGTCGGAGGGAGTGAGGGATACGGGGAGACGGTGGGAGTGAGGGAGAAGGGTAGATGATGGGAGTGAGGGACACGGGGAGACGGTGGGAGTGAGGGATACGGGGAGACGGTGAGAGTGAGGGCACAGGGTGACGGTGGGAGTGAGGGACACACGGAGACGGTGGGAGTGAGGGATACGGGGAGACTGTGGGAGTGAGGGATATGGGCAGACGGTGGGAGTGAGGGACACATAGAGACGGTGGGAGTGAGGGATACGGGGATACGGTGTGTGTGAGGGATACGGGGAGACGGTGGGGGTGAGGATTACGGGGAGGCGGTGGGAGTGAGGGATACGGGGAGATGGTGGGAGTGAGGGATACGGATAGACGGTGGGAGTGAGGGATACGGGGAGACGGTGGGAGTGAGGGATACGGATAGACGGTGGGAGCGAGAGATACGGGGAGACGGTGGGAGTGAGGGATACGGGGTGACGGTGGGAGTGCTGGATACGGGGTGACGGTGGTATTGAGGGATACGGTGAGAAGGTGGGAGTGAGGGATATTGGGAGACCGTGGGAGTAAGTGATACGGGGAGACCATGGGGGTGAGGGATACGGATAGACAGTGGGATTGAGGGATACGGGGAGACGGTGGGAGTGAGGGATGCGGGGAGACGGTGGGAGTGAGGAATACGGGGAGATGGTGGGAGTGAGAGATACGGGGAGACGGTGGGAGTGAGGGAGACGGAGAGACGGTGGGAGTGAGTGATACGGGGAGACGGTGGGAGCGAGGGATACAGGGAGACGGTGGGAGTGAGGGATACAGGGAGATGGTGGGAGTGAGGGATACGGGGAGACGGTGGGAGTGAGGGATATGGGGAGACGGTGAGAGTGAGGGACACAGGGAGACGGTGGGAGTGAGGGACACGGGGAGACGGTGGGAGTGAGGGATACGGGGAGACGGTGGGAGTGAGGATTACGGGGAGGCGGTGGGAGTGAGGGATACGGCGAGATGGTGGGAGTGAGGGATATGGGCAGACGGTGGGAGTGAGGGACACAGGGAGACGGTGGGAGTGAGGGATACGGGGAGACGGTGGGAGTGAGGATTACGGGGAGGCGGTGGGAGTGAGGGATACGGCGAGATGGTGGGAGTGAGGGATACGGGGAGACGGTGGGGGTGAGGGAGAATGGGAAACGGTGGGAGTGAGGGATACGGGGAGTCGATGGGAGTGAGGGATACGGGGAGACGGTGAGAGTGAGGGACACAGGGAGACGGTGGGCGTGAGGGACACGGGGAGTCGGTGGGAGTGAGGGATATGGGGAGACGGTGGGAGTGAGGATTACGGGGAGGCGGTGGGAGTGAGGGATACGGCGAGATGGTGGGAGTGAGGGATACGGGGAGACGGTGGGGGTGAGGGAGAATGGGAAACGGTGGGAGTGAGGGATACGGGGAGTCGATGGGAGTGAGGGATACGGGGAGACGGTGAGAGTGAGGGACACAGGGAGACGGTGGGCGTGAGGGACACGGGGAGTCGGTGGGAGTGAGGGATATGGGGAGACGGTGGGAGTGAGGGATACGAGGAGGTGGTGGGATTGAGGGGTACGGGGAGACGGTGGAGTGAGGGATATGGGGAGACGGTGGGAGTGAAGGATACGGGGAGACGGTGGGAGTGAGGGATATGGGAAGACCGTGGGGGTGAGGGACACGTGGAGATGTTGGGAGTGAGGGTTACGGGGAAATGGTTGGTTTGAGGGATACGGGGAGACGGTGGGAGTGAGGGATACGGGGAGGCGGTGTGAGTGAGGGATACGGGGAGGTGGTGGGAGTGAGGGGTACGTGGAGACAGTGGGAGTGAGGGTTACGGGGAGACGGTGGGAGTAAGGGATACGGGGAGACCATGGGGGTGAGGGATACGGGGAGATGGTGTGAGTGAGGGATACGGTGAGACAGTGGGATTGAGGGATACGGGGAGAAGGTGGGAGTGAGGGATGCGGGGAGACGGTGGCAGCGAGGAATACGGGGAGATGGTGGGAGTGAGGGATACGGGGAGACGGTGGGAGTGAGGGATATGGGGAGACGGTGAGAGTGAGGGACACAGGGAGACGGTGGGAGTGAGGGACAGGGGGAGACGGTGGGAGTGAGGGATATGGGCAGACGGTGGGAGTGAGGGACACAGGGAGACGGTGGGAGTGAGGGATACGGGGATACGGTGGGTGTGAGGGATACGGGGAGACGGTGGGAGTGAGGATTACGGGGAGGCGGTGGGAGTGAGGGATACGGCGAGATGGTGGGAGTGAGGGATACGGGGAGACGGTGGGAGCGAGGGATACGGGGAGACGGTGGGAGTGAGGGATACGGGGTGATGGTGGGAGTGAGGGCTACGAGGTGACGGTGGGATTGAGGGATACGGGGAGACGGTGGTTGTGAGGGAAACAGGGAGACCGTGGGAGTGAGGGATACGGGGAGACGGTGGGAGTGAGGGATACGAGGAGAGGGTGGGAGTGAGGGATACAGGCAGACGGTGGGAGTGAGGGATACGGGGAGATGGAGGGAGTGAGGGATACAGGCAGACGGTGGGAGTGAGGGATACGGGGAGATGGAGGGAGTGAGGGATACGGGGAGACGGTGGGAGTGAGGGAGAAGGGTAGATGGAGGGAGTGAGGGATACTGGGAGACGGTGGGAGTGAGGGATACGGGGAGACGGTGGGAGTGAGGGATACGGGGAGACGGTGGGAGTGATGGATACGGGGAGACGGTGGGAGTGAGGGATACAGGGAGACGGTAGGAGTGAGGGATCTGGGGAGACGGTGGGAGTGAGGGACACAGGGAGACGGTGGGAGTGAGGGATACGGGTATGCAGTGGGAGTGAGGGACACGGGGAGATGGTGGGAGTGAGAGATACGGGGAGATGGTGGGAGTGAGGGATACGGGGAGACGGTGGGAGCGAGGGATACAGGGAGACGGTGGGAGTGAGGGATACGGGGAGACGGTGGGAGCGAGGGATGCAGGGAGACGGTGGAAGTGAGGGATACGGGGAGACGGTGGGAGTGAGGGTTACGGGGTGATGGTGGGAGTAAGGGATACGGGGAGACCATGGGGGTGCGGGATACGGGGAGATGGTGTGAGTGAGGGATACGGGGAGACAGTGGGATTGAGGGATACGGGGAGACGGTGGGAGTGAGGGAGACAGAGAGACGGTGGGAGTGAGTGATACGGGGAGACGGTCGGAGTGAGGGAAACGGGGAGACGTTGGGAGTGAGGGAGACAGAGAGACGGTGGGAGTGAGTGATACGGGGAGACGGAGGGAGTGAGGGATACGGGTGACGGTGGGAGTGAGGGATATTGGGAGACAGTGGGATTGAGGGATACGGGGAGACGGTGGGTGTGAAGATACGGGGAGATGGTGGGAGTGAGGGAAACAAGCAGACCGTGGGGGTGAGGGATATGGGGAGATGGTGGGAGTGAGGGATACGGGGAAACGGTGGGAGTGAGGGTCACAGGGAGACGGTGGGAGTGAGGGATACGGGCAGACGGTGGGAGTGAGGGATACGGGGAGACGGTGGGAGTGAGGGATACGGGGAGACGGTGGGAGCGAGGGATAGAGGGAGACGGTGGGAGTGAGGGATACAGGGAGATGGTGGGAGTGAGGGATACGGGGAGACGGTGGGACTGAGAGAAACGCTGAGACGGTGGGAGTGAGGGGTACGGGGAGACGGTGGGAGTGAGGGACGCAGGGAGACGGTGAGAGTGAGGGACGCAGGGAGACGGTGGGAGTGAGGGATACGGGGAGACGGTGTGAGTGAGGGATACGGGGAGATGGTGGGAGTGAGGGATACAGGGAGATGGTGGGAGTGAGGGATACGGGGAGACGGTGGGAGTGAGGAAGAAGGGGAGACTGTGGGAGCGAGGGATATGGGGAGACGGTGAGAGTGAGGGACGCAGGGAGACGGTGGGAGTGAGGGACACGGGGAGACGGTGTGAGTGAGGGATATGGGGAGATGGTGGGAGTGAGGGACACAGGGAGGCGGTGGGTGTGAGGATTCCGGGGAGGCGGTGGGTATGAGGGATACGGGGAGATGGTGGGAGTGAGGGATACGGGGAGACGGTGGGAACGAGGGATACGGGGAGACGCTGGGAGTGTGGGATACGGGGTGACGGTGGGAGTGAGGGATACGGGGTGACGGTGGGATTGAGGGATACGGTGAGAAGGTGGGAGTGAGGGATATTGGGAGACGGTGGGATTGAGAGATACGGCGAGACGGTGGGTGTGACAGAAACAGGGAGACCGTGGGGGTGAGGGATATGGGGAGGTGGTGGGAGTGAGGGGCACGGGGAGACGGTGGGAGTGAGGGTTACGGGGAGACGGTGGGAGTAAGGGATACGGGGAGAGCATGGGGGTGAGGGATACGGGGAGACGGTGGGAGTGAGGGATAAGGTGAGACGGTGGGAGTGAGGGATACGGGGAGACGGTGGGAGTGAGGGATGCGGGGAGACGGTGGGAGTGAGGAATACGGGGATATGGTTGGAGTGAGAGATACGGGGAGATGGTGGGAGGCAGGGATACAGGGAGACGGATGGAGTGAGAGACACAGGGAGACGGTGGGAGCGAGGGATACAGGGAGACGGTGAGAGTGAGGGACACAGGGAGACGGTGGGAGTGAGGGATAAGGTGAGACGGTGGGAGTGAGGGATACGGGGAGACGGTGGGAGTGAGGGATGCGGGGAGACGGTGGGAGTGAGGAATACGGGGAGATGGTAGGAGTGAGAGATACGGGGAGACGGTGGGAGTGAGGGAGACGGAGAGACGGTGGGAGCGAGGGATACAGGGAGATGGTGGGAGTGAGGGACACGGGGAGACGGTGGGAGTGAGGGATAAGGTGAGACGGTGGGAGTGAGTGATACGGGGAGACGGTGGGAGCGAGGGATACAGGGAGATGGTGGGAGTGAGGGACACGGGGAGACGGTGGGAGTGAGGGATAAGGTGAGACGGTGGGAGTGAGGGATACGGGGAGACGGTGGGAGTGAGGGATACCGGGAGATGGTGGGAGTGAGGGATACAGGGAGATTGTGGGAGTGAGTGATATGGAGAGATGGTGGGAGTGAGGGACACGGAGAGACAGTGGGAGTGAGGGATACGGGGAGACGGTGGGGGTGAGGGAGAATGGGAGACGGTGAGAGTGAGGGACACAGGGAGACGGTGGGCGTGAGGGACACGGGGATCGGTGGGAGTGGGGGATATGGGGAGACGGTGGGAGTGAGGGATACGAGGAGGTGGTGGGAGTGAGGGGTACGGGGAGACGGTGGAGTGAGGGATATGGAAAGACGGCGGGAGTGAAGGATACGGGGAGACGGTGGGAGTGAGGGATATGGGAAGACCGTGGGGGTGAGGGACACGGGGCGATGTTGGGAGTGAGGGACACGGGGAGACGGTGGGAGTGAGGGATACTGGGAGATGGTGGGAGTGAGGGATACGGGGAGTCGATGGGAGTGAGGGATACGGGGAGACGGTGGGGGTGAGGGACACAGGGAGACGGTGGGAGTGAGGGATACGGGGAGATGGTGGGAGTGAGGGATACGGGAAGTACGTGGGAGTGAGGGATACGGGGAGACGGTGGGAGTGAGGGATACGGGGAGTCGATGGGAGTGAGGGATACGGGGAGACGGTGGGGGTGAGGGACACAGGGAGACGGTGGGAGTGAGGGACACGGGGAGACGGTGGGAGTGAGGGATATGGGCAGACGGTGGGAGTGAGGGACACAGGGAGACGGTGGGAGTGAGGGATACGGGGATACGGTGGGTGTGAGGGATACGGGGAGACGGTGGGAGTGAGGATTACGGGGAGGCGGTGGGAGTGAGGGATACGGGGAGATGTTAGGAGTGAGGGATACGGGGAGACGGTGGGAGCGAGGGATACGGGGAGACGGTGGGAGTGAGGGATACGGGGTGACGGTGGGAGTGAGGGATACGGGGTGCCGGTGGGATTGAGGGATACGGTGAGAAGGTGGGAGTGAGGGATATTGGGAGCCCGTGGGATTGAGGGATACGGGGAGACGGTGGGTGTGAGGGAAACAGGGAGACCGTGGGGGTGAGGGATATGGGGAGATGGTGGGAGTGAGGGATACGGGGAAACGGTGGGATTGAGGGATACGGGGAGACGGTGGGAGTGAGGGATACAGGGAGACGGTGGGAGTGAGGGATTCGGGGAGGTGGTGGGAGTGAGGGGTACGGGGAGATGGTGTGAGTGAGGGATACGGGGAGACAGTGGGATTGAGGGATACGGGGAGACGGTGGGAGTGAGGGATGCGGGGAGACGGTGGGTGCGAGGAATACGGGGAGATGGTGGGAGTGAGGGATACGGGGAGATGGTGGGAGCGAGGGATACAGGGAGAAGGATGTTGTGAGAGATACAGGGAGATGGTGGGAGTGAGGGATACGGGGAGACGGTGGGAGTGAGGGATATGGGGAGACGGTGAGAGTGAGGGACACAGGGAGACGGTGGGAGTGAGGGACACGGGGAGACGGTGGGAGTGAGGGATATAGGCAGACGGTGGGAGTGAGGGACACAGGGAGATGGTGGGAGTGAGGGATACGGGGATACGGTGGGTGTGAGAGATACGGGGAGATGGTGGGAGTGAGGGATACGGGGAGACAGTGGGAGCGAGGGATACGGGGAGACGGTGGGAGTGAGGTATACGGGGTGACGGTGGGAGTGAGGGATACGGGGTGACGGTGGGATTGAGGGATACGGTGAGAAGGTGGGAGTGAGGGATATTGGGAGACCGTGGGATTGAGGGATACGGGGAGACGGTGGGTGTGAGGGAAACAGGGAGACCGTGGGGGTGAGGGATATGGGGAGATGGTGGGAGTGAGGGATACGGGGAAACGGTGGGATTGAGGGATACGGGGAGACGGTGGGAGTGAGGGATACAGGGAGACGGTGGGAGTGAGGGATACGGGGAGACGGTGGGAGTGAGGGATATGGGGAGACGGTGAGAGTGAGGGACGCAGGGAGACGGTGGGAGTGAGGGACACGGGGAGACGGTGTGAGTGAGGGATATGGGGAGATGGTGGGAGTGAGGGACACAGGGAGGCGGTGGGTGTGAGAATTACGGGGAGGCGGTGGGTATGAGGGATACGGGGAGATGGTGGGAGTGAGGGATACGGGGAGATGGTGGGAACGAGGGATACGGGGAGACGCTGGGAGTGAGGGATACGGGGTGACGGTGGGAGTGAGGGATACGGGGTGACGGTGGGATTGAGGGATACGGTGAGAAGGTGGGAGTGAGGGATATTGGGAGACCGTGGGATTGAGAGATACGGCGAGACGGTGGGTGTGACAGAAACAGGGAGACCGTGGGGGTGAGGGATATGGGGAGGTGGTGGGAGTGAGGGGCACGGGGAGACGGTGGGAGTGAGGGTTACGGGGAGACGGTGGGAGTAAGGGATACGGGGAGAGCATGGGGGTGAGGGATACGGGGAGACGGTGGGAGTGAGGGATAAGGTGAGACGGTGGGAGTGAGGGATACGGGGAGACGGTGGGAGTGAGGGATGCGGGGAGACGGTGGGAGTGAGGAATACGGGGATATGGTTGGAGTGAGAGATACGGGGAGATGGTGGGAGGCAGGGATACAGGGAGACGGATGGAGTGAGAGACACAGGGAGACGGTGGGAGCGAGGGATACAGGGAGACGGTGAGAGTGAGGGACACAGGGAGACGGTGGGAGTGAGGGATAAGGTGAGACGGTGGGAGTGAGGGATACGGGGAGACGGTGGGAGTGAGGGATGCGGGGAGACGGTGGGAGTGAGGAATACGGGGAGATGGTGGGAGTGAGAGATACGGGGAGACGGTGGGAGTGAGGGAGACGGAGAGACGGTGGGAGCGAGGGATACAGGGAGATGGTGGGAGTGAGGGACACGGGGAGACGGTGGGAGTGAGGGATAAGGTGAGACGGTGGGAGTGAGTGATACGGGGAGACGGTGGGAGCGAGGGATACAGGGAGATGGTGGGAGTGAGGGACACGGGGAGACGGTGGGAGTGAGGGATAAGGTGAGACGGTGGGAGTGAGGGATACGGGGAGACGGTGGGAGTGAGGGATACCGGGAGATGGTGGGAGTGAGGGATACAGGGAGATTGTGGGAGTGAGTGATATGGAGAGATGGTGGGAGTGAGGGACACGGAGAGACGGTGGGAGTGAGGGATACGGGGAGACGGTGGGGGTGAGGGAGAATGGGAGACGGTGAGAGTGAGGGACACAGGGAGACGGTGGGCGTGAGGGACACGGGGAGTCGGTGGGAGTGGGGGATATGGGGAGACGGTGGGAGTGAGGGATACGAGGAGGTGGTGGGAGTGAGGGGTACGGGGAGACGGTGGAGTGAGGGATATGGAGAGACGGTGGGAGTGAAGGATACGGGGAGACGGTGGGAGTGAGGGATATGGGAAGACCGTGGGGGTGAGGGACACGGGGCGATGTTGGGAGTGAGGGACACGGGGAGACGGTGGGAGTGAGGGATACTGGGAGATGGTGGGAGTGAGGGATACGGGGAGTCGATGGGAGTGAGGGATACGGGGAGACGGTGGGGGTGAGGGACACAGGGAGACGGTGGGAGTGAGGGATACGGGGAGATGGTGGGAGTGAGGGATACGGGAAGTACGTGGGAGTGAGGGATACGGGGAGACGGTGGGAGTGAGGGATACGGGGAGTCGATGGGAGTGAGGGATACGGGGAGACGGTGGGGGTGAGGGACACAGGGAGACGGTGGGAGTGAGGGACACGGGGAGACGGTGGGAGTGAGGGATATGGGCAGACGGTGGGAGTGAGGGACACAGGGAGACGGTGGGAGTGAGGGATACGGGGATACGGTGGGTGTGAGGGATACGGGGAGACGGTGGGAGTGAGGATTACGGGGAGGCGGTGGGAGTGAGGGATACGGGGAGATGTTGGGAGTGAGGGATACGGGGAGACGGTGGGAGCGAGGGATACGGGGAGACGGTGGGAGTGAGGGATACGGGGTGACGGTGGGAGTGAGGGATACGGGGTGCCGGTGGGATTGAGGGATACGGTGAGAAGGTGGGAGTGAGGGATATTGGGAGCCCGTGGGATTGAGGGATACGGGGAGACGGTGGGTGTGAGGGAAACAGGGAGACCGTGGGGGTGAGGGATATGGGGAGATGGTGGGAGTGAGGGATACGGGGAAACGGTGGGATTGAGGGATACGGGGAGACGGTGGGAGTGAGGGATACAGGGAGACGGTGGGAGTGAGGGATACGGGGAGGTGGTGGGAGTGAGGGGTACGGGGAGATGGTGTGAGTGAGGGATACGGGGAGACAGTGGGATTGAGGGATACGGGGAGACGGTGGGAGTGAGGGATGCGGGGAGACGGTGGGTGCGAGGAATACGGGGAGATGGTGGGAGTGAGGGATACGGGGAGATGGTGGGAGCGAGGGATACAGGGAGAAGGATGTTGTGAGAGATACAGGGAGATGGTGGGAGTGAGGGATACGGGGAGACGGTGGGAGTGAGGGATATGGGGAGACGGTGAGAGTGAGGGACACAGGGAGACGGTGGGAGTGAGGGACACGGGGAGACGGTGGGAGTGAGGGATATAGGCAGACGGTGGGAGTGAGGGACACAGGGAGATGGTGGGAGTGAGGGATACGGGGATACGGTGGGTGTGAGAGATACGGGGAGATGGTGGGAGTGAGGGATACGGGGAGACGGTGGGAGCGAGGGATACGGGGAGACGGTGGGAGTGAGGTATACGGGGTGACGGTGGGAGTGAGGGATACGGGGTGACGGTGGGATTGAGGGATACGGTGAGAAGGTGGGAGTGAGGGATATTGGGAGACCGTGGGATTGAGGGATACGGGGAGACGGTGGGTGTGAGGGAAACAGGGAGACCGTGGGGGTGAGGGATATGGGGAGATGGTGGGAGTGAGGGATACGGGGAAACGGTGGGATTGAGGGATACGGGGAGACGGTGGGAGTGAGGGATACAGGGAGACGGTGGGAGTGAGGGATACGGGGAGGTGGTGGGAGTGAGGGGTACGGGGAGACGGTGGGAGTGAGGGTTACGGGGAGACGGTGGGAGTAAGGGATACTGGGAGACCATGGGGGTGAGGGATACGGGGAGATGGTGTGAGTGAGGGATACGGGGAGACAGTGGGATTGAGGGATACGGGGAGACGGTAGGAGTGAGGGATGCGGGGAGACGGTGGGAGCGAGGAATACGGGGAGATGGTGGGAGTGAGGGATACGGGGAGATGGTGGGAGCGAGGGATACAGGGAGACGGATGGAGTGAGAAACACAGTGAGACGGCGGGAGTGAGGGATATGGGGAGACGGTGAGAGTGAGGGACACAGGGAGACGGTGGGAGTGAGGGACACGGGGAGACGGTGGGAGTGAGGGATATGGGCAGACGGTGGGAGTGAGGGACACAGGGAGACGGTGGGAGTGAGGGATACGGGGATACGGTGGGTGTGAGGGATACGGGGAGATGGTGGGAGTGAGGGATACGGGGAGACGGTGGGAGCGAGGGATACGGGGAAACGGTGGGAGTGAGGGATACGGGGTGACGGTGGGAGTGAGGGATACGGGGTGACGGTGGGATTGAGGGATACGGGGAGACGGTGGGTGTGAGGGAAACAGGGAGACCGTGGGGGTGAGCGATATGGGGAGATGGTGGGAGTGAGGGATACGGGGAGGTTGTGGGAGTGAGGGGTACGGGGAGACGGTGGGAGTGAGGGTTACGGGGAGTCGATGGGAGTGAGGGATACGGGGAGACGGTGGGAGTGAGGGATACAGGGAGACGGTGAGAGTGAGGGACAGTTAGACGGTGGGAGTGAGAGACACAGGGTGTCGGTGGGAGTGAGGGATATGGGGAGACGGTGGGAGTGAGGGACACAGGGAGACGGTGGGATTGAGGGATACGGGGAGGTCGTGGGAGTGAGGGGTAGGGGGAGACGGTGTGAGTGAGGGTTACTGGGAGACGGTGGGAGTAAGGGATACGGGGAGACCATGGGGGTGAGGGATACGGGGAGACAGTGGGATTGAGGGAAACGGGGAGACGGTGGGAGTGAGGGATGCGGGCAGACGGTGGGAGCGAGGAATACGGGGAGATGGTGGGAGTGAGGGATACGGGGAGACAGTGGGAGAGAGGATTAAGGGGAGACGGTGAGGATGAGGGACACAGGGTGACGGTGGGAGTGAGGGACACGGGGAGACGGTGGGAGTGAGGGATATGGGCAGACGGTGGGAGTGAGGGATACGGGGATACGGTGTGTGTGAGGGATACGGGGAGACGGTGGGGGTGAGGATTACGGGGAGGCGGTGGGAGTGAGGGACACGGGGAGACGGTGGGAGTGAGGGATACGGGGTGACGGTGGGAGTGAGGGATACGGGGTGACGGTGGGATTGAGGGATACGGTGAGAAGGTGGGAGTGAGGGATATTGGGAGACCGTGGGATTGAGGGATACGGGGAGACGGTGGGTGTGAGGGAAACAGGGAAACCGTGGGGATGAGGGATATGGGGAGATGGTGGGAGTGAGGGATACGGGGAAACGGTGGGATTGAGGGATACGGCGAGACGGTGGGAGTGAGGGATACGGGGAGACGGTGGGAGTGAAGGATACGGGGAGGTGGGGGGAGTGAGGGGTATGGGGTGACGGTGGGAGTGAGGGTTACGCGGAGGCGGTGGGAGTAAGTGATACGGGGAGACCATGGTGGTGAGTGATACGGGGAGATGGTGTGAGTGAGGGATACGGGGAGATAGTGGGATTGAGGGATACGGGGAGCTGGTGGGAGTGAGGGATGCGGGGAGACGGTGGGAGTGAGGAATTCGGGGAGATGTTGGGAGTGAGAGATACGGGGAGACGGTGGGAGTGAGGGAGACGGAGAGACGGTGGGAGTGAGTGATACGGGGAGACGGTGGGAGCGAGGGATACAGGGAGACGGTGGGAGTGATGGATACAGGGAGACAGTGGGATTGAGGGATACGGGGAGACAGTGGGGGTGAGCGAGAATGGGAGACGGTGGGAGCGAGGGATACGGGGAGACGGAGGGAGTGAGGGATACGGGGTGACGGTGGGAGTGAGGGATACGGGGTGACGGTGGGATTGAGGGATACGGTGAGAAGGTGGGAGTGAGGGATATTGGGAGACCGTGGGATTGAGGGATACGCGGAGACGGTGGGTGTGAGGGAAACAGGGAGACCGTGGGGGTGAGGGAATCAGAGAGACGGTGGGAGTGATGGATACGGGGAAACAGTGGGATTGAGGGATACGGGGAGACGGTGGGAGTGAGGGATACGGGGAGACGGTGGGAGTGAGGGTTACGGGGAGGCGGTGGGAGTAAGTGATACGGGGAGACCATGGGGGTGAGGGATACGGGGAGATGGTGTGAGTGAGGGATACGGGGAGATAGTGGGATTTTGAGGATACGGGGAGACGGTGGGAGTGAGGGATGCGGGGAGACGGTGGGAGCGAGGAATACGGGGAGATGCTGGGAGTGAGGGATACGGGCAGACGGTGGGTGTGAGGGATACGGGGTGACGGTGGGAGTGAGGGATACGGGGAGACGTTGGGTGTGAGGGATTTGGGGAGATGGTGGGAGTGAGGGATACGGGGAAACGGTGGGATTGAGGGATACGGGGAGACGGTGGGAGTGAGGGAGACGGTGGGAGTGAGGGTTACGGGGAGGTTTTGGGAGTGAGGGGTACGGGGAGACGGTGGGAGTGAGGGTTACGGGGAGGCGGTGGGAGTAAGTGATACGGGGAGAACATGGGGGTGAGGGATACGGGGAGATGGTGTGAGTGAGGGATACGGGGAGACAGTGGGATTGAGGGATACGGGGAGTCGGTGGGAGTGAGGGATGCGGGGAGACGGTGGGAGCGAGGAATACGGGGAGATGGTGGGAGTGAGGGATACGGGGAGACGGTGGGAGCGAGGGATACAGGGAGATGGTGGGAGTGAGGGATACAGGGAGATGGTGGGAGTGAGGGATACGGGGAGACGGTGGGAGCGAGGGATACAGGGAGACGGTGGGAGTGAGGGATACAGGGAGATGGTGGGAGTGAGGGATACGGGGAGACGGTGGGAGAGAGGGATATGGGGAGACGGTGAGAGTGAGGGATACAGGGAGACGGTGGGAGTGAGGGACATGGGGAGACGGTGGGAGTGAGGGATATGGGCAGACGGTGGGAGTGAGGGACACAGGGAGACGGTGGGAGTGAGGGACACGGGGATACGGTGGGTGTGAGGGATACGGGGAGACGGTGGGAGTGAGGATTACGGGGAGGCGGTGGGAGTGAGGAATACGGGGAGATGGTGGGAGTGAGGGATACGGGAAGACGGTGGGAGCGAGGGATACGGGGAGACGGTGGGAGTGAGGGAAACGGGGAGACGGTGGGAGCGAGGGATACGGGGAGACGGAGGGAGTGAGGGATACGGGGTGACGGTGGGAGTGAGGGATACGGGGTGACGGTGGGATTGAGGGATACGGTGAGAAGGTGGGAGTGAGGGATATTGGGAGACCGTGGGATTGAGGGATACGGGGAGACGGTGGGAGTGAGGGAAACGGGGAGACGGTGGGAGTGAGGGATACGGGGAGACGGTGGGAGTGACGGATACGGGGAGACGGTGGGAGTGAGGGATAAGGTGAGACGGTGGGAGTGAGGGATACGGGGAGATGGTGGGAGTGAGGGATACGGGGAGACGGTGGGAGGGAGGGATACGGGGAAACGGTGAGAGTGAGGGACAGAGGGAGACGGTGGGAGTGAGGGACAGAGGGAGACGGTGGGAGTGAGGGACATGGGGTGTCGGTGGGAGGGAGGGATATGGGGAGACGGTGGGAGTGAGGAACACAGGGGGACGTGGGATTGAGGGATACCGGGAGACGGTGGGAGCGAGGGATACAGGGAGACGGTGGGAATGAGGGATACGGGGAGATGTTGGGAGTGAGAGATACGGGGCGATGGTGGGAGTGAGGGAAATGGGGAGACGGTGGGAGCGAGGGGTACGGGGAGACGGTGGGAGTGAGGGATACGGGGAGACGGTGGGAGTGAGGGAGAAGGGTAGATGGTGGGGGTGAGGGACACGGGGAGATGATGGGAGTGAGGGATACGGGGAGACAGTGAGAGTGAAGGACACGGGGAGACGGTGGGAGTGAGGGACACAGGGAAACGGTGGGAGTGAGGGATATGGGGAGACGGTGGGAGTGAGGGTCACAGGGAGACGGTGGGAGTGAGGGATACGGGGATACGTGGGAGTGAGGGATACGGGGAGACGGTGGGAGTGAGGGATACGGGGAGATGGTGGGGGTGATGGATAGGGTTAGACGGTGGGAGCGAGTGATACAGGGAGACGGTGGGAGTGAGGAACACAGTGAGATGGTGGGAGTGAGGGATACCGGGAGACGGTGGGACTGAGGGATAAGCTGAGACGGTGGGAGTGAGGGATACGGGGTGACGGTGGGAGTGAGGGATACGGGGAGACGGTGGGAGTGAGGGATACAGAGAGATGGTGGGAGTTAGGGATACGGGGAGACGGTTGGAGTAAGGGATACGGGGAGGCGGTGGGAGTGAGGGATGCGGGGAGACGG
The DNA here is from genome assembly GCF_047496885.1 of Scyliorhinus torazame. Taxonomy (NCBI): domain Eukaryota; kingdom Metazoa; phylum Chordata; class Chondrichthyes; order Carcharhiniformes; family Scyliorhinidae; genus Scyliorhinus; species Scyliorhinus torazame. The sequence goes on from NC_092722.1 coordinate 83,290,149, forward strand.
TGGGAGTGAGGGAGAAGGGGAGACGGTGGGAGTGAGGGACACAGGGAGACGATGGGAGTGAGGGACACGGGGAGACGGTGGGAGTGAGGGATATGGGGAGACGGTGGGAGTGAGGGACACAGGGAGATGGTAGGAGTGAGGGATACGGGGATACGGTGGGTGTGAGGGACATGGGGAGACGGTGGGAGTGAGGATTACGGGGAGGCGGTGGGAGTGAGGGATACGGGGAGATGGTGGGAGTGAGGGATACGGGGAGATGGTGGGAGCGAGGGATACGGGGAGACGGTGGGAGTGAGGGATACGGGTTGACGGTGGGAGTGAGGGATACGGGGTGACGGTGGGATTGAGGGATACGGTGAGAAGGTGGGAGTGAGGGTTATTGGGAGACCGTGGGATTGAGGGATACGGGGAGACGGTGGGTGTGAGGCAAACAGGGAGACCGTGGGGGTGAGGGATATGGGGAGATGGTGGGAGTGAAGGATACGGGGAAACGGTGGGATTGAGGGACACGGGGAGACGGTGGGAGTGAGGGATACGGGGAGACGGTGGGAGTGAGGGATACGGGGAGGTGGTGGGAGTGAGGGGTACGGGGAGACGGTGGGAGTGAGGGTTACGGGGAGGTGGTGGGAGTGAGGGATACGGGGAGGTGGTGGGAGTGAGGGGTACGGGGAGATGGTGGGAGTGAGGGTTACGGGGAGGCGGTGGGAGTGAGGGTTACGGGGAGACGGTGGGAGTGAGGGTACGGGGAGACGGTGGGGGTGAGGGATACGGGGAGGAGGTGGGAGTGAGGGGTACGGGGAGACGGTGGGAGTGAGGGTTACGGGGAGGCGGTGGGAGTGAGGGACACAGGGAGACGGTGGGAGTGAGGGACACGGGGAGACGGTGGGAGTGAGGGATATGGGCAGACGGTGGGAGTGAGGGACACAGGGAGACGGTGGGAGTGAGGGGTACGGGGAGACGGTGGGAGTGAGGGGTACGGGGAGACGGTGGGAGTGAGGGATACGGGGAGACGGTGGGAGTGAGGGATACGGGGAGACGGTGGGACTGAGGGAGAAGGGTAGATGGTGGGGGTGAGGGACATGGGGAGACGATGGGAGTGAGGGATACGGGGAGACAGTGAGAGTGAAGGACACGGGGAGACGGTGGGAGTGAGGGACACAGGGAAACGGTGGGAGTGAGGGTTATGGGGAGACGGTGGGAGTGAGGGTCACAGGGAGACGGTGGGAGTGAGGGATACGGGGAGACGGTGGGAGTGAGGGATACGGGGAGATGGTGGGAGTGATGGATAGGTGGAGACGGTGGGAGCGAGGGATACAGGGAGACGGTGGGAGTGAGGAATACAGGGAGATGGTGGGAGTGAGGGATACAGGGAGACGGTGGGACTGAGGGATAAGCTGAGACGGTGGGAGTGAGGGATACGGGGAGACGTTGGGAGTGAGGGATACGGGGAGACGGTGGGAGTGAGGGATACGGGGTGACGGTGGGAGTGAGGGATACGGGGTGACGGTGGGAGTGAGGGATACAGAGAGATGGTGGGAGTTAGGGATACGGGGAGACGGTTGGAGTAAGGGATACGGGGAGGCGGTGGGAGTGAGGGATGCGGGGCGACGGTGGGAGTGAGGGAGAAGGGGAGACGGTGGGAGTGAGGGACACAGGGAGACGATGGGAGTGAGGGACACGGGGAGACGGTGGGAGTGAGGGATATGGGGAGACGGTGGGAGTGAGGGACACAGGGAGATGGTAGGAGTGAGGGATACGGGGATACGGTGGGTGTGAGGGACATGGGGAGACGGTGGGAGTGAGGATTACGGGGAGGCGGTGGGAGTGAGGGATACGGGGAGATGGTGGGAGTGAGGGATACGGGGAGATGGTGGGAGCGAGGGATACGGGGAGACGGTGGGAGTGAGGGATACGGGTTGACGGTGGGAGTGAGGGATACGGGGTGACGGTGGGATTGAGGGATACGGTGAGAAGGTGGGAGTGAGGGTTATTGGGAGACCGTGGGATTGAGGGATACGGGGAGACGGTGGGTGTGAGGCAAACAGGGAGACCGTGGGGGTGAGGGATATGGGGAGATGGTGGGAGTGAAGGATACGGGGAAACGGTGGGATTGAGGGACACGGGGAGACGGTGGGAGTGAGGGATACGGGGAGACGGTGGGAGTGAGGGATACGGGGAGGTGGTGGGAGTGAGGGGTACGGGCAGACGGTGGGAGTGAGGGTTACGGGGAGGTGGTGGGAGTGAGGGATACGGGGAGGTGGTGGGAGTGAGGGGTACGGGGAGACGGTGGGAGTGAGGGTTACGGGGAGGCGGTGGGAGTGAGGGTTACGGGGAGACGGTGGGAGTGAGTGTACGGGGAGACGGTGGGGGTGAGGGATACGGGGAGGAGGTGGGAGTGAGGGGTACGGGGAGACGGTGGGAGTGAGGGTTACGGGGAGGCGGTGGGAGTGAGGGACACAGGGAGACGGTGGGAGTGAGGGACACGGGGAGACGGTGGGAGTGAGGGATATGGGCAGACGGTGGGAGTGAGGGACACAGGGAGACGGTGGGAGTGAGGGGTACGGGGAGACGGTGGGAGTGAGGGGTACGGGGAGACGGTGGGAGTGAGGGATACGGGGAGACGGTGGGAGTGAGGGATACGGGGAGACGGTGGGACTGAGGGAGAAGGGTAGATGGTGGGGGTGAGGGACATGGGGAGACGATGGGAGTGAGGGATACGGGGAGACAGTGAGAGTGAAGGACACGGGGAGACGGTGGGAGTGAGGGACACAGGGAAACGGTGGGAGTGAGGGATATGGGGAGACGGTGGGAGTGAGGGTCACAGGGAGACGGTGGGAGTGAGGGATACGGGGAGACGGTGGGAGTGAGGGATACGGGGAGATGGTGGGAGTGATGGATAGGTGGAGACGGTGGGAGCGAGGGATACAGGGAGACGGTGGGAGTGAGGAATACAGGGAGATGGTGGGAGTGAGGGATACAGGGAGACGGTGGGACTGAGGGATAAGCTGAGACGGTGGGAGTGAGGGATACGGGGAGACGTTGGGAGTGAGGGATACGGGGAGACGGTGGGAGTGAGGGATACGGGGTGACGGTGGGAGTGAGGGATACGGGGAGACCGTGGGGGTGAGGGATATGGGGAGATGGTGGGAGTGAAGGATACGGGGAAACGGTGGGATTGAGGGACACGGGGAGACGGTGGGAGTGAGGGATACGGGGAGACGGTGGGAGTGAGGGATACGGGGAGGTGGTGGGAGTGAGGGGTACGGGGAGACGGTGGGAGTGAGGGTTACGGGGAGGTGGTGGGAGTGAGGGATACGGGGAGGTGGTGGGAGTGAGGGGTACGGGGAGATGGTGGGAGTGAGGGTTACGGGGAGGCGGTGGGAGTGAGGGTTACGGGGAGACGGTGGGAGTGAGGGTACGGGGAGACGGTGGGGGTGAGGGATACGGGGAGGAGGTGGGAGTGAGGGGTACGGGGAGACGGTGGGAGTGAGGGTTACGGGGAGGCGGTGGGAGTGAGGGACACAGGGAGACGGTGGGAGTGAGGGACACGGGGAGACGGTGGGAGTGAGGGATATGGGCAGACGGTGGGAGTGAGGGACACAGGGAGACGGTGGGAGTGAGGGGTACGGGGAGACGGTGGGAGTGAGGGGTACGGGGAGACGGTGGGAGTGAGGGATACGGGGAGACGGTGGGAGTGAGGGATACGGGCAGACGGTGGGACTGAGGGAGAAGGGTAGATGGTGGGGGTGAGGGACATGGGGAGACGATGGGAGTGAGGGATACGGGGAGACAGTGAGAGTGAAGGACACGGGGAGACGGTGGGAGTGAGGGACACAGGGAAACGGTGGGAGTGAGGGTTATGGGGAGACGGTGGGAGTGAGGGTCACAGGGAGACGGTGGGAGTGAGGGATACGGGGAGACGGTGGGAGTGAGGGATACGGGGAGATGGTGGGAGTGATGGATAGGTGGAGACGGTGGGAGCGAGGGATACAGGGAGACGGTGGGAGTGAGGAATACAGGGAGATGGTGGGAGTGAGGGATACAGGGAGACGGTGGGACTGAGGGATAAGCTGAGACGGTGGGAGTGAGGGATACGGGGAGACGTTGGGAGTGAGGGATACGGGGAGACGGTGGGAGTGAGGGATACGGGGTGACGGTGGGAGTGAGGGATACGGGGTGACGGTGGGAGTGAGGGATACAGAGAGATGGTGGGAGTTAGGGATACGGGGAGACGGTTGGAGTAAGGGATACGGGGAGGCGGTGGGAGTGAGGGATGCGGGGCGACGGTGGGAGTGAGGGAGAAGGGGAGACGGTGGGAGTGAGGGACACAGGGAGACGATGGGAGTGAGGGACACGGGGAGACGGTGGGAGTGAGGGATATGGGGAGACGGTGGGAGTGAGGGACACAGGGAGATGGTAGGAGTGAGGGATACGGGGATACGGTGGGTGTGAGGGACATGGGGAGACGGTGGGAGTGAGGATTACGGGGAGGCGGTGGGAGTGAGGGATACGGGGAGATGGTGGGAGTGAGGGATACGGGGAGATGGTGGGAGCGAGGGATACGGGGAGACGGTGGGAGTGAGGGATACGGGTTGACGGTGGGAGTGAGGGATACGGGGTGACGGTGGGATTGAGGGATACGGTGAGAAGGTGGGAGTGAGGGTTATTGGGAGACCGTGGGATTGAGGGATACGGGGAGACGGTGGGTGTGAGGCAAACAGGGAGACCGTGGGGGTGAGGGATATGGGGAGATGGTGGGAGTGAAGGATACGGGGAAACGGTGGGATTGAGGGACACGGGGAGACGGTGGGAGTGAGGGATACGGGGAGACGGTGGGAGTGAGGGATACGGGGAGGTGGTGGGAGTGAGGGGTACGGGCAGACGGTGGGAGTGAGGGTTACGGGGAGGTGGTGGGAGTGAGGGATACGGGGAGGTGGTGGGAGTGAGGGGTACGGGGAGACGGTGGGAGTGAGGGTTACGGGGAGGCGGTGGGAGTGAGGGTTACGGGGAGACGGTGGGAGTGAGTGTACGGGGAGACGGTGGGGGTGAGGGATACGGGGAGGAGGTGGGAGTGAGGGGTACGGGGAGACGGTGGGAGTGAGGGTTACGGGGAGGCGGTGGGAGTGAGGGACACAGGGAGACGGTGGGAGTGAGGGACACGGGGAGACGGTGGGAGTGAGGGATATGGGCAGACGGTGGGAGTGAGGGACACAGGGAGACGGTGGGAGTGAGGGGTACGGGGAGACGGTGGGAGTGAGGGGTACGGGGAGACGGTGGGAGTGAGGGATACGGGGAGACGGTGGGAGTGAGGGATACGGGGAGACGGTGGGACTGAGGGAGAAGGGTAGATGGTGGGGGTGAGGGACATGGGGAGACGATGGGAGTGAGGGATACGGGGAGACAGTGAGAGTGAAGGACACGGGGAGACGGTGGGAGTGAGGGACACAGGGAAACGGTGGGAGTGAGGGATATGGGGAGACGGTGGGAGTGAGGGTCACAGGGAGACGGTGGGAGTGAGGGATACGGGGAGACGGTGGGAGTGAGGGATACGGGGAGATGGTGGGAGTGATGGATACAGGGAGACGGTGGGACTGAGGGATAAGCTGAGACGGTGGGAGTGAGGGATACGGGGAGACGTTGGGAGTGAGGGATACGGGGAGACGGTGGGAGTGAGGGATACGGGGTGACGGTGGGAGTGAGGGATACGGGGTGACGGTGGGAGTGAGGGATACAGAGAGATGGTGGGAGTTAGGGATACGGGGAGACGGTGGGAGTGAGGGATACGGGGAGACGGTGGGAGTGAGGGATACGGGGTGACGGTGGGAGTGAGGGATACGGGGTGACGGTGGGAGTGAGGGATACAGAGAGATGGTGGGAGTTAGGGATACGGGGAGAGGGTGGGAGTGAGGGAGAAGGGGAGACTGTGGGAGTGAGGGATACGGGGAGTCGATGGGAGTGAGGGAAACGGGGAGACGGTGGGAGTGAGGGATATGGGGAGACGGTGGGAGTGAGGGACACAGGGAGACGGTGGGAGTGAGGGGTACGGGTAGACGGTGGGAGTGATGGTTACGGGGAGACGGTGGGAGTGAGGGTTACGGTGGGAGTGAGGGATATGGGGAGACGGTGGGAGTGAGGGATACAGGGAGACGGTGGGAGTGAGGGTTACAGGGAGACGGTGGGAGTGAGGGGTACGGGGAGACGGTGGGAGTGAGGGATACGGGGAGACGGTGGGACTGAGGGAGAAGGGTAGATGGTGGGAGTGAGGGACACGGGGAGACGATGGGAGTGAGGGATACGGGGAGACAGTGAGAGTGAAGGACACAGGGAGACGGTGGGAGTGAGGGATATGGGGATACGGTGGGAGTGAGGGATACGGGGAGACGGTGGGAGTGAGGGATACGGGGAGATGGTGGGAGTGAGGGACTCAGGGAAATGGTGGGAGTGAGGGATATGGGGAGACGGTGGGAGTGAGGGTCACAGGGAGACGGTGGGAGTGAGGGATATGGGGATACGGTGGGAGTGAGGGATACGGGGAGACGGTGGGAGTGAGGGATACGGGGAGATGGTGGGAGTGATGGATAGGGGGAGACAGTGGGAGCGAGGGATACAGGGAGACGGTGGGAGTGAGGAATACAGGGAGATGGTGGGAGTGAGGGATACAGGGAGACGGTGGGACTGAGGGATAAGCTGAGACGGTGGGAGTGAGGGATACGCGGTGACGGTGGGAGTGAGGGATACGGGGTGACGGTGGGAGTGAGGGATACAGAGAGATGGTGGGAGTTCGGGATACGGGGAGACGGTTGGAGTAATGGATATGGGGAGGCGGTGGGAGTGAGGGATGCGGGGAGACGGTGGGAGTGAGGGAGAAGGGGAGACTGTGGGAGTGAGGGATACGGGGAGTCGATGGGAGTGAGGGAAACGGGGAGACGGTGGGAGTGAGGGATATGGGGAGACGGTGAAAGTGAGGGACACAGGGAGACGGTGGGAGTGAGGGACACGGGGAGATGGTGGGAGTGAGGGATATGGGGAGACGGTGGGAGTGAGGGACACAGGGAGACGGTGGGAGTGAGGGATACGGGGATACGGTGGGTGTGAGGGACACGGGGAGACGGTGGGAGTGAGGATTACTGGGAGGCGGTGCGAGTGAGGGATACGGCGAGATGGTGGGAGTGAGGGATACGGGGAGATGGTGGGAGCGAGGGATACGGGGAGACGGTGGGAGTGAGGGATACGGGTTGACGGTGGGAGTGAGGGATACGGGGTGACGGTGGGATTGAGGGATACGGTGAGAAGGTGGGAGTGAAGGTTATTGGGAGACCGTGGGATTGAGGGATACGGGGAGACGGTGGGTGTGAGGCAAACAGGGAGACCGTGGGGGTGAGGGATATGGGGAGATGGTGGGAGTGAGGGATACGGGGAAACGGTGGGATTGAGGGACACGGGGAGACGGTGGGAGTGAGGGATACGGGGAGACGGTGGGAGTGAGGGATACGGGGAGGTGGTGGGAGTGAGGGGTACGGGGAGACGGTGGGAGTGAGGGTTACGGGGAGGTGGTGGGAGTGAGGGATACGGGGAGGTAGTGGGAGTGAGGGGTACGGGGAGACGGTGGGACTGAGGGTTACGGGGAGGCAGTGGGAGTGAGGGTTACGGGGAGACGGTGGAAGTGAGGGTACGGGGAGACGGTGGGGGTGAGGGATACGGGGAGTTGGTGGGAGTGAGGGGTACGGGGAGACGGTGGGAGTGAGGGTTACGGGGAGGCGGTGGGAGTGAGGGACACAGGGAGACGGTGGGAGTGAGGGACACGGGGAGACGGTGGGAGTGAGGGATATGGGCAGACGGTGGGAGTGAGGGACACAGGGAGACGGTGGGAGTGAGGGGTACGGGGAGACGGTGGGAGTGAGGGTTACGGGGAGACGGTGGGAGTGAGGGATACGGTGGGAGTGAGGGATAAGGGGAGGCGGTGGGAGTGAGGGGTACGGGGAGACGGTGGGAGTGAGGGATACAGGGAGACGGTGGGAGTGAGGGATACGGGGAGGTGGTGGGAGTGAGGGGTACGGGGAGACGGTGGGAGTGAGGGTTACGGGGAGGCGGTGGGAGTGAGGGATACGGGGAGGTGATGGGAGTGAGGGGTACGGGATAGACGGTGGGAGTGAGGCTTACGGGGAGGTGGTGGGAGTGAGGGATACGGGGAGGTGGTGGGAGTGAGGGGGACGGGGAGATGGTGGGAGTGAGGGTTACGGGGAGGCGGTGGAAGTGAGGGTTACGGGGAGACGGTGGGAGAGAGGGATACGGGGACACGGTGGGAGTGAGGGATACGGGGAGGTGGTGGGAGTGAGGGGTACGGGGAGACGGTGGGAGTGAGGGTTACGGGGAGGCGGTGGGAGTGAGGGACACAGGGAGACGGTGGGAGTGAGGGACACGGGGAGACGGTGGGACTGAGGGATAAGCTGAGACGGTGGGAGTGGGGGAGACGGTGGGAGTGAGTGATACGGGGTGACGGTGGGAGTGAGGGATACGGGGTGACGGTGGGAGTGAGGGATACAGAGAGATGGTGGGAGTTAGGGATACGTGGAGACAGTTGGAGGAAGGGATACGGGGAGGCGGTGGGAGTGAGGGATGCGGGGAGACGGTGGGAGTGAGGGAGAAGGGGAGACTGTGGGAGTGAGGGATACGGGGAGTCGATGGGAGTGAGGGAAACGGGGAGACGGTGGGAGTGAGGGATATGGGGAGACGGTGAAAGTGAGGGACACAGGGAGACGGTGGGAGTGAGGGATACGGGGATACGGTGTGTGTGAGGGACACGGGGAGACGGTGGGAGTGAGGATTACGGTGAGGCGGTGGGAGTGAGGGATACGGGGAGATGGTGGGAGTGAGGGATACGGGGAGATGGTGGGAGCGAGGGATACGGGTAGACGGTGGGAGTGAGGGATACGGGTTGACGGTGGGAGTGAGGGATACGGGGTGACGGTGGGTGTGAGGCAAACAGGGAGACCGTGGGGGTGAGGGATATGGGGAGATGGTGGGATTGAGGGACTGGGGAGACGGTGGGAGTGAGGGATACGGGGAGAAGGTGGGAGTGAAGGTTATTGGGAGACCGTGGGATTGAGGGATACGGGGAGACGGTTGGTGTGAGGCAAACAGGGAGACCGTGGGGGTGAGGGATATGGGGAGATGGTGGGATTCAGGGACTGGGGAGACGGTGGGAGTGAGGGATACGGGGAGAAGGTGGGAGTGAGGGATACGGGGAGGTGGTGGGAGTGAGGGGTACGGGGAGACGGTGGGAGTGAGGGTTACGGGGAGGTGGTGGGAGTGAGGGATACGGGGAGGTGGTGGGAGTGAGGGGTACGGGGAGACGGTGGGAGTGAGGGTTACGGGGAGGCGGTGGGAGTGAGGGTTACGGGGAGACGGTGGAAGTGAGGGTACGGGGAGTCGGTGGGGGTGAGGGATACGGGGAGTTGGTGGGAGTGAGGGGTACGGGGAGACGGTGGGAGTGAGGGTTACGGGGAGGCGGTGGGAGTGAGGGACACAGGGAGACGGTGGGAGTGAGGGACACGGGGAGACGGTGGGAGTGAGGGATATGGGCAGACGGTGGGAGTGAGGGACACAGGGAGACGGTGGGACTGAGGGGTACGGGGAGACGGTGGGAGTGAGGGTTACGGGGAGACGGTGGGAGTGAGGGATACGGTGGGAGTGAGGGATAAGGGGAGACGGTGGGAGTGAGGGGTACGGGGAGACGGTGGGAGTGAAAGATACAGGGAGACGGTGGGAGTGAGGGATACGGGGAGGTGGTGGGAGTGAGGGGTACGGGGAGACGGTGGGAGTGAGGGTTACGGGGAGGCGGTGGGAGTGAGGGATACGGGGAGGTGATGGGAGTGAGGGGTACGGGGAGACGGTGGGAGTGAGGGTTACGGGGAGGTGGTGGGAGTGAGGGATACGGGGAGGTGGTGGGAGTGAGGGGTACGGGGAGACGGTGGGAGTGAGGGTTACGGGTTGGCAGTGGAAGTGAGGGTTACGGGGAGACGGTGGGAGTGAGGGATACGGCGAGGTGGTGGGGGTACGGGGAGACGGTGGGAGTGAGGGGTACGGGTAGACGGTGGGAGTGATGGTTACGGGGAGACGGTGGGAGTGAGGGTTACGGTGGGAGTGAGGGATATGGGGAGACGGTGGGAGTGAGGGATACAGGGAGACGGTGGGAGTGAGGGTTACAGGGAGACGGTGGGAGTGAGGGGTACGGGGAGACGGTGGGAGTGAGGGATACGGGGAGACGGTGGGACTGAGGGAGAAGGGTAGATGGTGGGAGTGAGGGACACGGGGAGACGATGGGAGTGAGGGATACGGGGAGACAGTGAGAGTGAAGGACACAGGGAGACGGTGGGAGTGAGGGATATGGGGATACGGTGGGAGTGAGGGATACGGGGAGACGGTGGGAGTGAGGGATACGGGGAGATGGTGGGAGTGAGGGACTCAGGGAAATGGTGGGAGTGAGGGATATGGGGAGACGGTGGGAGTGAGGGTCACAGGGAGACGGTGGGAGTGAGGGATATGGGGATACGGTGGGAGTGAGGGATACGGGGAGACGGTGGGAGTGAGGGATACGGGGAGATGGTGGGAGTGATGGATAGGGGGAGACAGTGGGAGCGAGGGATACAGGGAGACGGTGGGAGTGAGGAATACAGGGAGATGGTGGGAGTGAGGGATACAGGGAGACGGTGGGACTGAGGGATAAGCTGAGACGGTGGGAGTGAGGGATACGCGGTGACGGTGGGAGTGAGGGATACGGGGTGACGGTGGGAGTGAGGGATACAGAGAGATGGTGGGAGTTCGGGATACGGGGAGACGGTTGGAGTAATGGATATGGGGAGGCGGTGGGAGTGAGGGATGCGGGGAGACGGTGGGAGTGAGGGAGAAGGGGAGACTGTGGGAGTGAGGGATACGGGGAGTCGATGGGAGTGAGGGAAACGGGGAGACGGTGGGAGTGAGGGATATGGGGAGACGGTGAAAGTGAGGGACACAGGGAGACGGTGGGAGTGAGGGACACGGGGAGATGGTGGGAGTGAGGGATATGGGGAGACGGTGGGAGTGAGGGACACAGGGAGACGGTGGGAGTGAGGGATACGGGGATACGGTGGGTGTGAGGGACACGGGGAGACGGTGGGAGTGAGGATTACTGGGAGGCGGTGCGAGTGAGGGATACGGCGAGATGGTGGGAGTGAGGGATACGGGGAGATGGTGGGAGCGAGGGATACGGGGAGACGGTGGGAGTGAGGGATACGGGTTGACGGTGGGAGTGAGGGATACGGGGTGACGGTGGGATTGAGGGATACGGTGAGAAGGTGGGAGTGAAGGTTATTGGGAGACCGTGGGATTGAGGGATACGGGATGACGGTGGGTGTGAGGCAAACAGGGAGACCGTGGGGGTGAGGGATATGGGGAGATGGTGGGAGTGAGGGATACGGGGAAACGGTGGGATTGAGGGACACGGGGAGACGGTGGGAGTGAGGGATACGGGGAGACGGTGGGAGTGAGGGATACGGGGAGGTGGTGGGAGTGAGGGGTACGGGGAGACGGTTGGAGTGAGGGTTACGGGGAGGTGGTGGGAGTGAGGGATACGGGGAGGTAGTGGGAGTGAGGGGTACGGGGAGACGGTGGGACTGAGGGTTACGGGGAGGCAGTGGGAGTGAGGGTTACGGGGAGACGGTAGAAGTGAGGGTACGGGGAGACGGTGGGGGTGAGGGATACGGGGAGTTGGTGGGAGTGAGGGGTACGGGGAGACGGTGGGAGTGAGGGTTACGGGGAGGCGGTGGGAGTGAGGGACACAGGGAGACGGTGGGAGTGAGGGACACGGGGAGACGGTGGGAGTGAGGGATATGGGCAGACGGTGGGAGTGAGGGACACAGGGAGACGGTGGGAGTGAGGGGTACGGGGAGACGGTGGGAGTGAGGGTTACGGGGAGACGGTGGGAGTGAGGGATACGGTGGGAGTGAGGGATAAGGGGAGGCGGTGGGAGTGAGGGGTACGGGGAGACGGTGGGAGTGAGGGATACAGGGAGACGGTGGGAGTGAGGGATACGGGGAGGTGGTGGGAGTGAGGGGTACGGGGAGACGGTGGGAGTGAGGGTTACGGGGAGGCGGTGGGAGTGAGGGATACGGGGAGGTGATGGGAGTGAGGGGTACGGGATAGACGGTGGGAGTGAGGGTTACGGGGAGGTGGTGGGAGTGAGGGATACGGGAAGGTGGTGGGAGTGAGGGGGACGGGGAGATGGTGGGAGTGAGGGTTACGGGGAGGCGGTGGAAGTGAGGGTTACGGGGAGACGGTGGGAGAGAGGGATACGGGGACACGGTGGGAGTGAGGGATACGGGGAGGTGGTGGGAGTGAGGGGTACGGGGAGACGGTGGGAGTGAGGGTTACGGGGAGGCGGTGGGAGTGAGGGACACAGGGAGACGGTGGGAGTGAGGGACACGGGGAGACGGTGGGACTGAGGGATAAGCTGAGACGGTGGGAGTGGGGGAGACGGTGGGAGTGAGTGATACGGGGTGACGGTGGGAGTGAGGGATACGGGGTGACGGTGGGAGTGAGGGATACAGAGAGATGGTGGGAGTTAGGGATACGGGGAGACAGTTGGAGGAAGGGATACGGGGAGGCGGTGGGAGTGAGGGATGCGGGGAGACGGTGGGAGTGAGGGAGAAGGGGAGACTGTGGGAGTGAGGGATACGGGGAGTCGATGGGAGTGAGGGAAACGGGGAGACGGTGGGAGTGAGGGATATGGGGAGACGGTGAAAGTGAGGGACACAGGGAGACGGTGGGAGTGAGGGATACGGGGATACGGTGGGTGTGAGGGACACGGGGAGACGGTGGGAGTGAGGATTACGGTGAGGCGGTGGGAGTGAGGGATACGGGGAGATGGTGGGAGTGAGGGATATGGGGAGATGGTGGGAGCGAGGGATACGGGTAGACGGTGGGAGTGAGGGATACGGGTTGACGGTGGGAGTGAGGGATACGGGGTGACGGTGGGTGTGAGGCAAACAGGGAGACCGTGGGGGTGAGGGATATGGGGAGATGGTGGGATTGAGGGACTGGGGAGACGGTGGGAGTGAGGGATACGGGGAGAAGGTGGGAGTGAAGGTTATTGGGAGACCGTGGGATTGAGGGATACGGGGAGACGGTTGGTGTGAGGCAAACAGGGAGACCGTGGGGGTGAGGGATATGGGGAGATGGTGGGATTCAGGGACTGGGGAGACGGTGGGAGTGAGGGATACGGGGAGAAGGTGGGAGTGAGGGATACGGGGAGGTGGTGGGAGTGAGGGTTACGGGGAGACGGTGGGAGTGAGGGTTACGGGGAGGTGGTGGGAGTGAGGGATACGGGGAGGTGGTGGGAGTGAGGGGTACGGGGAGACGGTGGGAGTGAGGGTTACGGGGAGGCGGTGGGAGTGAGGGTTACGGGGAGACGGTGGAAGTGAGGGTACGGGGAGTCGGTGGGGGTAAGGGATACGGGGAGTTGGTGGGAGTGAGGGGTACGGGGAGACGGTGGGAGTGAGGGTTACGGGGAGGCGGTGGGAGTGAGGGACACAGGGAGACGGAGGGAGTGAGGGACACGGGGAGACAGTGGGAGTGAGGGATATGGGCAGACGGTGGGAGTGAGGGACACAGGGAGACGGTGGGACTGAGGGGTACGGGGAGACGGTGGGAGTGAGGGTTACGGGGAGACGGTGGGAGTGAGGGATACGGTGGGAGTGAGGGATAAGGGGAGACGGTGGGAGTGAGGGGTACGGGGAGACGGTGGGAGTGAAAGATACAGGGAGACGGTGGGAGTGAGGGATACGGGGAGGTGGTGGGAGTGAGGGGTACGGGGAGACGGTGGGAGTGAGGGTTACGGGGAGGCGGTGGGAGTGAGGGATACGGGGAGGTGATGGGAGTGAGGGGTACGGGGAGACGGTGGGAGTGAGGGTTACGGGGAGGTGGTGGGAGTGAGGGATACGGGGAGGTGGTGGGAGTGAGGGGTACGGGGAGACGGTGGGAGTGAGGGTTACGGGTTGGCAGTGGAAGTGAGGGTTACGGGGAGACGGTGGGAGTGAGGGATACGGCGAGGTGGTGGGGGTACGGGGAGACGGTGGGAGTGAGGGTTACGGGGAGGCGGTGGGAGTGAGGGACACAGGGAGACGGTGGGAGTGAGGGACACGGGGAGACGGTGGGAGTGAGGGATGTGGGGAGACGGTGGGAGTGAGGGAGAAGGGGAGACTGTGGGAGTGAGGGATACGGGGAGACGGTGGGAGTGAAAGATACAGGGAGACGGTGGGAGTGAGGGATACGGGGAGGTGGTGGGAGTGAGGGGTACGGGGAGACGGTGGGAGTGAGGGATATTGGGAGACCGTGGGATTGAGGGATACGCGGAGACGGTGGGTGTGAGGGAAACAGGGAGACCTTTTGGGGGAGGGATATGGGGAGATGGTGGGAGTGAGGGATACGGGGAAACGGTGGGATTGAGGGATACATGGAGACGGTGGGAGTCAGGGATACCGGGAGACGGAGGGAGTGAGGGATACGGGGAGACGGTGGGAGTGAGGGAGAAGGGTAGATGGTGGGGGTGAGGGACACGGGGAGATGATGGGAGTGAGGGATACGGGGAGACAGTGAGAGTGAAGGACACGGGGAGACGGTGGGAGTGAGGGACACAGGGAATCGGTGGGAGTGAGGGATTTGGGGAGACGGTGGGAGTGAGGGTCACAGGGAGACGGTGGGAGTGAGGGATACGGGGATACGGTAGGAGTGAGGGATACGGGGAGATGGTGGGAGTGATGGATAGGGGGAGACGGTGGGAGCGAGGGATACAGGGAGACGGTGGGAGTGAGGAACACAGTGAGATGGTGGGAGTGAGGGATACGGGGAGACGGTGGGACTGAGGGATAAGCTGAGACGGTGGGAGTGAGGGATAAGGGGTGACGGTGGGAGTGAGCGATACGGGGAACGGTGGGAGTGAGGGATACAGAGAGATGGTGGGAGTTAGGGATACGGGGAGACGGTTGGAGTAAGGGATACGGGGAGGCGGTGGGAGTGAGGGATGCGGGGAGACGGTGGGAGTGAGGGAGAAGGGGAGACTGTGGGAGTGAGGGATACGGGGAGTCGATGGGAGTGAGGGATACGGGGAGACGGTGGGAGTGAGGGATATGGGGAGACGGTGAAAGTAAGGGACACAGGGAGATGGTGGGAGTGAGGGACACGGGGAGACGGTGGGAGTGAGGGATATGGGGAGACGGTGGGTGCGAGGGACACAGGGAGATGGTAGGAGTGAGGGATACGGGGATACGGTGGGTGTGAGGGACACGGGGAGACGGTGGGAGTGAGGATTACGGGGAGGCGGTGGGAGTCAGGGATACGGCGAGATGGTGGGAGTGAGGGATACGGTGAGATGGTGGGAGCGAGGGACACGGGGAGACGGTGGGAGTGAGGGATACGGGTAAATGGTGCGAGTGAGGGATACGGAGTGACGGTGGGATTGAGGGATACGGTGAGAAGGTGGGAGTGAAGGTTATTGGGAGGCCGTGGGATTGAGGGATACTGGGAGACGGTGGGTGTGAGGCAAACAGGGAGACCGTGGGGGTGAGGGATATGGGGAGATGGTGGGAGTGAGGGATACGGGGAAACGGTGGGATTGAGGGACACGGGGAGACGGTGGGAGTGAGGGATACGGGGAGACGGTGGGAGTGAGGGATACGGGGAGGTGGTGGGAGTGAGGGGTACGGGGAGACGGTGGGAGTGAGGGTTACGGGGATGTGGTGGGAGTGAGGGATACGGGGAGGTGGTGGGAGTGAGGGGTACGGGGAGACGGTGGGAGTGAGGGTTACGGGGAGGCGGTGGGAGTGAGGGTTACGGGGAGACGGTGGGAGTGAGGGACACAGGGAGACGGTGGGAGTGAGGGACACAGGGAGACGGTGGGAGTGAGGGTTACGGGGAGACGGTGGGAGTGAGGGTACGGGCAGACGGTGGGGGTGAGTGATACGGGGAGGTGGTGGGAGTGAGGGGTACGGGGAGACGGTGGGAGCGAGGGTTACTGGGAGGCGGTGGGAGTGAGGGACACAGGGAGACGGTGGGAGTGAGGGACACGGGGAGACGGTGGGAGTGAGGGATATGGGCAGACGGTGGGAGTGAGGGACACAGGGAGACGGTGGGAGTGAGGAGTACGGGGAGACGGTGGGAGTGAGTGTTACGGGGAGACGGTGGGAGTGAGGGTTACGGTGGGAGTGAGGGATATGGGGAGACGGTGGGAGTGAGGGGTACGGGGAGACGGTGGGAGTGAGGGATACGGGGAGACGGTGGGAGTGAGGGATACGGGGAGACGATGGGAGTGAGGGATACGGGGAGACAGTGAGAGTGAAGGACACGGGGAGACGGTGGGAGTGAGGGACACAGGGAAACGGTGGGAGTGAGGGATATGGGGAGACGGTGGGAGTGAGGGTCACAGGGAGATGGTGGGAGTGAGGGATACGGGGATACGGTGTGAGTGAGGGATACGGGGAGACGGTGGGAGTGAGGAATACAGGGAGATGGTGGGAGTGAGGGATACAGGGAGACGGTGGGAGTGAGGAATACAGGGAGATGGTGGGAGTGAGGGATACAGGGAGACGGTGGGACTGAGGGATAAGCTGAGATGGTGGGAGTGAGGGATACGGGGTGACGGTGGGAGTGAGGGATACGGGGTGACGGTGGGAGTGAGGGATACAGAGAGATGGTGGGAGTTAGGGATACGGGGAGACGGTTGGAGTAAGGGATACGGGGAGGCGGTGGGAGTGAGGGATACGGGGAGTCGATGGGAGTGAGGGAAACGGGGAGACGGTGGGAGTGAGGGATATGGGGAGACGGTGAAAGTGAGGGACACAGGGAGACGGTGGGAGTGAGGGACACGGGGAGACGGTGGGAGTGAGGGATATGGGGAGACGGTGGGAGTGAGGGACACGGGGAGACGGTGGGAGTGAGGGATACGGGGATACGGTGGGTGTGAGGGACACGGGGAGACGGTGGGAGTGAGGATTGCGGGGAGGCGGTGGGAGTGAGGGATACGGCGAGATGGTGGGAGTGAGGGATACGGGGAGATGGTGGGAGCGAGGGACACGGGGAGACGGTGGGAGTGAGGGATACGGGTAAATGGTGGGAGTGAGGGATACGGGGTGACGGTGGGATTGAGGGATACGGTGAGAAGGTGGGAGTGAAGGTTATTGGGAGACCGTGGGATTGAGGGATACTGGGAGACGGTGGGTGTGAGGCCAACAGGGAGACCGTGGGGGTGAGGGATATGGGGAGATGGTGGGAGTGAGGGATACGGGGAAACGGTGGGATTGAGGGACACGGGGAGACGGTGGGAGTGAGGGATACGGGGAGACTGTGGGAGTGAGGGATACGGGGAGGTGGTGGGAGTGAGGGGTACGGGGAGACGGTGGGAGTGAGGGTTACGGGGATGTGGTGGGAGTGAGGGATACGGGGAGGTGGTGGGAGTGAGGGGTACGGGGAGACGGTGGGAGTGAGGGTTACGGGAAGGCGGTGGGAGTGAGGGTTCCGGGGAGACGGTGTTAGTGAGGGTACGGGGAGACGGTGGGGGTGAGGGATACGGGGAGTTGGTGGGAGTGAGGGGTACGGGGAGACGGTGAGAGTGAGGGTTACGGGGAGGCGGTGGGAGTGAGGGATACGGGGAGGTGGTGGGAGTGAGGGGTACGGGGAGACGGTGGGAGTGAGGGTTACGGGGAGGCGGTGGGAGTGAGGGATACGGTGGGAGTGAGGGATAAGGGGAGACGGTGGGAGTGAGGGACGCGGGGAGACGGTGGGAGTGAGGGAATAGGGGAGACTGTGGGAGTGAGGGATACGGGGAGTCGATGGGAGTGAGGGATACGGGGAGAGGGTGGGAGTGAGGGATACGGGGAGACGGTGGGAGTGAGGGATACGGGGAGACGGTGGGAGTGAGGGATATGGGGAGACGGTGGGAGTGAGGAACACAGGGAGACGGTGGGAGTGAGGGATACGGGGATACGGTGGGTGTGAGGGACACGGGGAGACGGTGGGAGTGAGGATTACGGGGAGGCGGTGGGAGTGAGGGATACGGCGAGATGGTAGGAGTGAGGGATACGGGGAGATGGTGGGAGCGAGGGATACGGGGAGACGGTGGGAGTGAGGGATACTGGTTGACGGTGGGAGTGAGGGATACGGGGTGACGGTGGGATTGAGGGATACGGTGAGAAGGTGGGAGTGAGGGATAAGGGGTGACGGTGGGAGTGAGCGATACGGGGAACGGTGGGAGTGAGGGATACAGAGAGATGGTGGGAGTTAGGGATACGGGGAGACGGTTGGAGTAAGGGATACGGGGAGGCGGTGGGAGTGAGGGATGCGGGGAGACGGTGGGAGTGAGGGATATGGGGAGTCGATGGGAGTGAGGGATACGGGGAGACGGTGGGAGTGAGGGATATGGGGAGACGGTGAAAGTAAGGGACACAGGGAGACGGTGGGAGTGAGGGACACGGGGAGACGGTGGGAGTGAGGGATATGGGGAGACGGTGGGTGCGAGGGACACAGGGAGATGGTAGGAGTGAGGGATACGGGGATACGGTGGGTGTGAGGGACACGGGGAGACGGTGGGAGTGAGGATTACGGGGAGGCGGTGGGAGTGAGGGATACGGGGAGATGGTGGGAGTGAGGGATACGGGGAGATGGTGGGAGCGAGGGATACGGGGAGACGGTGGGAGTGAGGGATACGGGTTGACGGTGGGAGTGAGGGATACGGGGTGACGGTGGGATTGAGGGATACGGTGAGAAGGTGGGAGTGAGGGTTATTGGGAGACCGTGGGATTGAGGGATACGGGGAGACGGTGGGTGTGAGGCAAACAGGGAGACCGTGGGGGTGAGGGATATGGGGAGATGGTGGGAGTGAGGGATACGGGGAAACGGTGGGATTGAGGGACACGGGGAGACGGTGGGAGTGAGGGATACGGGGAGACGGTGGGAGTGAGGGATACGGGGAGGTGGTGGGAGTGAGGGGTACGGGGAGACGGTGGGAGTGAGGGTTACGGGGAGGTGGTGGGAGTGAGGGATACGGGGAGGTGGTGGGAGTGAGGGGTACGGGGAGACGGTGGGAGTGAGGGTTACGGGGAGGCGGTGGGAGTGAGGGACACAAGGAGACGGTGGGAGTGAGGGACACAGGGAGACGGTGGGAGTGAGGGACACAGGGAGACGGTGGGAGTGAGGGTTACGGGGAGACGGTGGGAGTGAGGGTACGGGCAGACGGTGGGGGTGAGTGATACGGGGAGGTGTTGGGAGTGAGGGGTACGGGGAGACGGTGGGAGTGAGGGTTACGGGGAGGCGGTGGGAGTGAGGGACACAGGGAGACGGTGGGAGTGAGGGACACGGGGAGACGGTGGGAGTGAGGGATATGGGCAGACGGTGGGAGTGAGGGACACAGGGAGACGGTGGGAGTGAGGAGTACGGGGAGATGGTGGGAGTGAGGGTTACGGTGGGAGTGAGGGATATGGGGAGACGGTGGGAGTCAGGGGTACGGGGAGACGGTGGGAGTGAGGG
The DNA here is from genome assembly GCF_047496885.1 of Scyliorhinus torazame. Taxonomy (NCBI): domain Eukaryota; kingdom Metazoa; phylum Chordata; class Chondrichthyes; order Carcharhiniformes; family Scyliorhinidae; genus Scyliorhinus; species Scyliorhinus torazame. The sequence continues at coordinate 83,309,700 of NC_092722.1, forward strand.
ATACGGGGAGACGGTGGGAGTGAGGGATACGGGGAGACGGTGGGACTGAGGGAGAAGGGTAGATGGTGGGGGTGAGGGACACGGGGAGACGATGGGAGTGAGGGATACGGGGAGACAGTGAGAGTGAAGGACACGGGGAGACGGTGGGAGTGAGGGACACAGGGAAACGGTGGGAGTGAGGGATATGGGGAGACGGTGGGAGTGAGGGTCACAGGGAGATGGTGGGAGTGAGGCATACGGGGATACGGTGGGAGTGAGGTATACGGGGAGACGGTGGGAGTGAGGGATACGGGGAGATGGTGGGATTGATGGATAGGGGGAGACGGTGGGAGCGAGGGATACAGGGAGACGGTGGGAGTGAGGAATACAGGGAGATGGTGGGAGTGAGGGATACAGGGAGACGGTGGGACTGAGGGATAAGCTGAGATGGTGGGAGTGAGGGATACGGGGTGACGGTGGGAGTTAGGGATACGGGGAGACGGTTGGAGTAAGGGATACGGGGAGGCGGTGGGAGTGAGGGATACGGGGAGTCGATGGGAGTGAGGGAAACGGGGAGACGGTGGGAGTGAGGGATATGGGGCGACGGTGAAAGTGAGGGACACAGGGAGACGGTGGGAGTGAGGGACACGGGGAGACGGTGGGAGTGAGGGATATGGGGAGACGGTGGGAGTGAGGGACACAGGGAGACGGTGGGAGTGAGGGATACGGGGATACGGTGGGTGTGAGGGACACGGGGAGACGGTGGGAGTGAGGATTACGGGGAGGCGGTGGGAGTGAGGGATACGGCGAGATGGTGGGATTGAAGGATACGGGGAGATGGTGGGAGCGAGGGACACGGGGAGACGGTGGGAGTGAGGGATACGGGTAAATGGTGGGAGTGAGGGATACGGGGTGACGGTGGGATTGAGGGATACGGTGAGAAGGTGGGAGTGAAGGTTATTGGGAGACCGTGGGATTGAGGGATACGGGGAGACGGTGGGTGTGAGGCAAACAGGGAGACCGTGGGGGTGAGGGATATGGGGAGATGGTGGGAGTGAGAGATACGGGGAAACGGTGGGATTGAGGGACACGGGGAGACGGTGGGAGTGAGGGATACGGGGAGACGGTGGGAGTGAGGGATACGGGGAGGTGGTGGGAGTGAGGGGTACGGGGAGACGGTGGGAGTGAGGGTTACGGGGAGGTGGTGGGAGTGAGGGATACGGGGAGGTGGTGGGAGTGAGGGGTACGGGGAGACGGTGGGAGTGAGGGTTACGGGGAGGCGGTGGGAGTGAGGGTTACGGGGAGACGGTGTTAGTGAGGGTACGGGGAGACGGTGGGGGTGAGGGATACGGGGAGTTGGTGGGAGTGAGGGGTACGGGGAGACGGTGGGAGTGAGGGTTACGGGGAGGCGGTGGGAGTGAGGGATACGGGGAGGTGGTGGGAGTGAGGGGTACGGGGAGACGGTGGGAGTGAGGGTTACGGGGAGGCGGTGGGAGTGAGGGATACGGTGGGAGTGAGGGATAAGGGGAGACGGTGGGAGTGAGGGGTACGGGGAGACGGTGGGAGTGAGGTATACGGGGAGGTGGTGGGAGTGAGGGGTACGGGGAGACGGTGGGAGTGAGGGTTACGGGGAGGCGGTGGGAGTGAGGGATACGGGGAGGTGATGGGAGTGAGGGGTACGGGATAGACGGTGGTAGTGAGGGATAGGGGGAGGCGGTGGGAGTGAGGGTTACGGGGAGGTGGTGGAAGTGAGGGATACGGGGAGACGGTGGGAGTGAGGGATAGGGGGAGGCGGTGGGAGTGAGGGTTACGGGGAGGTGGTGGAAGTGAGGGATACGGGGAGGTGGTGGGAGTGAGGGGTACGGGGAGACGGTGGGAGTGAGGGTTACGGGGAGGCGGTGGAAGTGAGGGATACGGGGAGGTGGTGGGAGCGAGGGGTACGGGGATACGGTGGGAGTGAGGGTTACGGGTAGGCGGTGGGAGTGAGGGACACAGGGAGACGGTGGGAGTGAGGGACACGGGGAGACGATGGGAGTGAGGGATGCGGGGAGACGGTGGGAGTGAGGGAAAAGGGGAGACTGTGGGAGTGAGGGATACGGGGAGTCGATGGAAGTGAGGGATACGGGGAGACGGTGGGAGTGAGGGATATGGGGAGACGGTGGGAGTGAGGAACACAGGGAGACGGTGGGAGTGAGGGATACGGGGATACGGTGGGTGTGAGGGACACGGGGAGACGGTGGGAGTGAGGATTACGGGGAGGCGGTGGGAGTGAGGGATACGGCGAGATGGTGGGAGTGAGGGATACGGGGAGATGGTGGGAGCGAGGGATACGGGGAGACGGTGGGAGTGAGGGATACGGGTTGACGGTGGGAGTGAGGGATACGGGGTGACGGTGGGATTGAGGGATACGGTGAGAAGGTGGGAGTGAAGGTTATTGGGAGACCGTGGGATTGAGGGATACGGGGAGACGGTGGGTGTGAGGCAAACAGGGAGACCGTGGGGGTGAGGGATATGGGGAGATGGTGGGAGTGAGGGATACGGGGAAACGGTGGGATTGAGGGACACGGGGAGACGGTGGGAGTGAGGGATACGGGGAGACGGTGGGAGTGAGGGATACGGGGATGTGGTGGGAGTGAGGGGTACGGGGAGACGGTGGGAGTGAGGGTTACGGGGAGGCGGTGGGAGTGAGGGATACGGGGAGGTGGTGGGAGTGAGGGGTACGGGGAGACGGTGGGAGTGAGGGTTACAGGGAGGCGGTGGGAGTGAGGGTTACGGGGAGACGGTGGAAGTGAGGGTACGGGGAGACGGTGGGGGTGAGAGATACGGGGAGTTGGTGGGAGTGAGGGGTACGGGGAGACGGTGGGAGTGAGGGTTACGGGGAGGCGGTGGGAGTGAGGGACACAGGGAGACGGTGGGAGTGAGGGACACGGGGAGACGGTGGGAGTGAGGGATATGGGCAGACGGTGGGAGTGAGGGACACACGGAGACGGTGGGAGTGAGGGGTACGGGGAGACGGTAGGAGTGAGGGTTACGGGGAGACGGTGGGAATGAGGGATACGGTGGGAGTGAGGGATAAGGGGAGACGGTGGGAGTGAGGGGTACGGGGAGACGGTGGGAGTGAGGGATACAGGGAGACGGTGGGAGTGAGGGATACGGGGAGGTGGTGGGAGTGAGGGGTACGGGGAGACGGTGGGAGTCAGGGTTACGGGGAGACGGTGGGAGTGAGGGATACGGGGAGGTGATGGGAGTGAGGGGTACGGGATAGACGGTGGGAGTGAGGGATACGGGGAGGTGGTGGGAGTGAGGGGTATGGGGAGACGGTGGGAGTGAGGGTTACGGGGAGGCGGTGGGAGTGAGGGACACAGGGAGATGGTGGGAGTGAGGGACACGGGGAGACGGTGGGAGTGAGGGATGCGGGGAGACGGTGGGAGTGAGGGATACGGGGAGATGGTGGGAGCGAGGGATACGGGGAGACGGTGGCAGTGAGGGATACGGGTTGACGGTGGGAGTGAGGGATACGGGGTGACGGTGGGATTGAGGGATACGGTGAGAAGGTGGGAGTGAGGGTTGTTGGGAAACTGTGGGATTGAGGGATACGGGGAGACGGTGGGTGTGAGGCAAACAGGGAGACCGTGGGGGTGAGGGAAATGGGGAGATGGTGGGAGTGAGGGATACGGGGAAACGGTGGGATTGAGGGACACGGGGAGACGGTGGGAGTGAGGGATACGGGGAGACGGTGGGAGTGAGGGATACGGGGAGGTGGTGGGAGTGAGGGGTATGGGGAGACGGTGGGAGTGAGTGTTACGAGGAGGTGGTGGGAGTGAGGGATACGGGGAGGTGGTGGGAGTGAGGGGTACGGGGAGACGGTGGGAGTGACGGTTACGGGGAGGCGGTGGGAGTGAGGGTTACGGGGAGACGGTGGGAGTGAGGGTACGGGGAGACGGTGGGGGTGAGGGATACGGGGAGGTGGTGGGAGTGAGGGGTACGGGGAGACGGTGGGAGTGAGGGTTACGGGGAGGCGGTGGGAGTGAAGGACACAGGGAGACGGTGGGAGTGAGGGACACGGGGAGACGGTGGGAGTGAGGGATATGGGCAGACGGTGGGAGTGAGGGACACAGGGAGACGGTGGGAGTGAGGGGTACGGGGAGACGGTGGGAGTGAGGGTTACGGGGAGACGGTGGGAGTGAGGGATACGGTGGGAGTGAGGGATATGGGGAGACGGTGGGAGTGAGGGGTACGGGGAGACGGTGGGAGTGAGGGATACGGGGAGACGGTGGGAGTGAGGGATACGGGGAGACGGTGGGACTGAGGGAGAAGGGTAGATGGTGGGGGTGAGGGACAGGGGGAGACAGTGAGAGTGAGGGATACGGGGAGATGGTGAGAGTGATGGATAGGGGGAGACGGTGGGAGTGAGGGATACAGGGAGACGGTGGGAGTGAGGAATACAGGGAGATGGTGGGAGTTAGGGATACGGGGAGACGGTGGGACTGAGGGATAAGCTGAGACGGTGGGAGTGAGGGATACGGGGTGACGGTGGGAGTGAGGGATACAGAGAGATGGTGGGAGTTAGGGATACGGGGAGACGGTTGGAGTAAGGGATACGGGGAGGCGGTGGGAGTGAGGGATGCGGGGAGACGGTTGGAGTGAGGGAGAAGGGGAGACTGTGGGAGTGAGGTATACGGGGAGTCGATGGGAGTGAGGGAAACGGGGAGACGGTGGGAGTGAGGGATATGGGGAGACGGTGAGAGTGAGGGACACAGGGAGACGGTGGGAGTGAGGGACACGGGGAGACGGTGGGAGTGAGGGATATGGGGAGACGGTGGGAGTGACGGTCACAGGGAGACGGTGGGAGTGAGGATTATGGGGAGGCGGTGGGAGTGAGGGATACGGGGAGATGGTGGGAGTGAGGGATACGGGGAGACGGTGGGAGTGAGGGATACGGGTTGACGGTGGGAGTGAGGGATACGGGGTGACGGTGGGATTGAGGGATACGGTGAGAAGGTGGGAGTGAGGGATATTGGGAGACCGTGGGATTCAGGGATATGGGGAGACGGTGGGAGTGAGGGACACAGGGAGACGGTGGGAGTGAGGATTACGGGGAGGCGGTGGGAGTGAGGGATACGGGGAGATTGTGTGAGTGAGGGAAACGGGGAGATGGTGGGAGCGAGGGATACGGGGAGACGGTGGGAGTGAGGGATACGGGTTGACGGTGGGAGTGAGGGCTACGGGGTGACGGTGGGATTGAGGGATACGGTGAGAAGGTGGGAGTGAGGGTTATTGGGAGACCGTGGGATTGAGGGATACGGGGAGACGGTGGGTGTGAGGCAAACAGGGAGACCGTGGGGGTGAGGGATATGGGGAGATGGTGGGAGTGAGGGATACGGGGAAACGGTGGGATTGAGGGACACGGGGAGACGGTCGGAGTGAGGGATACGGGGAGACGGTGGGAGTGAGGGATACGGGGAGGTGGTGGGAGTGAGGGGTACGTGGAGACGGTGGGAGTGAGGTTACGGGGAGGTGGTGGGAGTGAGGGATACGGGGAGGTGGTGGGAGTGAATGGTAGGTGGAGACGGTGGGAGTGAGCGTTACGGGGAGGCGGTGTGAGTGAGGGTTACGGGGAGACGGTCGAAGTGAGGGTACGGGGAGACGGTGGGGGTGAGGGATACGGGGAGGTGGTGGGAGTGAGGGGTACGGGGAGACGGTGGGAGTGAGGGTTACGGGGAGGCGGTGGGAGTGAGGGACACAGGGAGACGGTGGGAGTGAGGGACACGGGGAGACGGTGGGAGTGAGGGATATGGGCAGACGGTGGGAGTGAGGGACACAGGGAGACGGTGGGAGTGAGGGGTACGGGGAGACGGTGGGAGTGAGGGTTACGGGGAGGCGGTGAGAGTGAGGGACACAGGGAGACGGTGGGAGTGAGGGATACGGGGAGACGGTGGGACTAAGGGATACGGGGAGATGGCGGGAGTGAGGGATACGGGGAGATGGTGGGAGCGAGGGATACGGGGAGACGGTGGCAGTGAGGGATACGGGTTGACGGTGGGAGTGAGGGATACGGGGTGACGTTGGGATTGAGGGATACGGTGAGAAGGTGGGAGTGAGGGTTGTTGGGAGACCGTCGGATTGAGGGATACGGGGAAACGGTGGGATTGAGGGACACGGGGAGACGGTGGGAGTGAGGGATACGGGGAGACGGTGGGAGTGAGGGATACGGGGAGGTGGTGGGAGTGAGGGGTACGGGGAGACGGTGGGAGTGAGGGTTACGGGGAGGTGGTGGGAGTGAGGGATACGGAGAGGTGGTGGGAGTGAGGGGTACGGGGAGACGGTGGGAGTGAGGGTTACGGGGAGGCGGTGGGAGTGAGGGTTATGGGGAGACGGTGGAAGTGAGGGTACGGGGAGACGGTGGGAGTGAGGGACACGGGGAGACGGTGGGAGTGAGGGATATGGGCAGACGGTGGGAGTGAGGGACACAGGGAGACGGTGGGAGTGAGGGGTACGGGGAGACGATGGTAGTGAGGGTTACAGGGAGACGGTGGGAGTGAGGGATACGGTGGGAGTGAGGGATAAGGGGAGACGGTGGGAGTGAGGGAAACGGGGAGACGGTGGGAGTGAGGGATATGGGGAGACGGTGAGAGTGAGGGACACAGGGAGACGGTGGGAGTGAGGGACACGGGGAGACGGTGGGAGTGAGGGATATGGGGAGACGGTGGGAGTGACGGTCACAGGGAGACGGTGGGAGTGAGGATTACGGGGAGGCGGTGGGAGTGAGGGATACGGGGAGATGGTGGGAGTGAGGGATACGGGGAGATGGTGGGAGCGAGGGATACGGGGAGACGGTGGGAGTGAGGGATACGGGTTGACGGTGGGAGTGAGGGATACGGGGTGACGGTGGGATTGAGGGATACGGTGAGAAGGTGGGAGTGAGGGATATTGGGAGACCGTGGGATTCAGGGATATGGGGAGACGGTGGGAGTGAGGGACACAGGGAGACGGTGGGAGTGAGGATTACGGGGAGGCGGTGGGAGTGAGGGATACGGGGAGATTGTGGGAGTGAGGGATACGGGGAGATGGTGGGAGCGAGGGATACGGGGAGACGGTGGGAGTGAGGGATACGGGTTGACGGTGGGAGTGAGGGCTACGGGGTGACGGTGGGATTGAGGGATACGGTGAGAAGGTGGGAGTGAGGGTTATTGGGAGACCGTGGGATTGAGGGATACGGGGAGACGGTGGGTGTGAGGCAAACAGGGAGACCGTGGGGGTGAGGGATATGGGGAGATGGTGGGAGTGAGGGATACGGGGAAACGGTGGGATTGAGGGACACGGGGAGACGGTGGGAGTGAGGGATACGGGGAGACGGTGGGAGTGAGGGATACGGGGAGGTGGTGTGAGTGAGGGTTACGGGGAGATGGTGGGAGTGAGGGTTACGGGGAGGCGGTGGGAGTGAGGGTTACGGGGAGACGGTGGAAGTGAGGGTACGGGGAGACGGTGGGAGTGAGGGACATGGGGAGACGGTGGGAGTGAGGGATATGGGCAGACGGTGGGAGTGAGGGACACAGGGAGACGGTGGGAGTGAGGGTTACGGGGAGACGGTCGAAGTGAGGGTACGGGGAGACGGTGGGGGTGAGGGATACGGGGAGGTGGTGGGAGTGAGGGGTACGGGGAGACGGTGGGAGTGAGGGTTACGGGGAGGCGGTGGGAGTGAGGGACACAGGGAGACGGTGGGAGTGAGGGACACGGGGAGACGGTGGGAGTGAGGGATATGGGCAGACGGTGGGAGTGAGGGACACAGGGAGACGGTGGGAGTGAGGGGTACGGGGAGACGGTGGGAGTGAGGGTTACGGGGAGGCGGTGAGAGTGAGGGACACAGGGAGACGGTGGGAGTGAGGGATACGGGGAGACGGTGGGAGTGAGGGATACGGGGAGATGGTGGGAGTGAGGGATACGGGGAGATGGTGGGAGCGAGGGATACGGGGTGACGTTGGGATTGAGGGATACGGTGAGAAGGTGGGAGTGAGGGTTGTTGGGAGACCGTCGGATTGAGGGATACGGGGAAACGGTGGGATTGAGGGACACGGGGAGACGGTGGGAGTGAGGGATACGGGGAGACGGTGGGAGTGAGGGATACGGGGAGGTGGTGGGAGTGAGGGGTACGGGGATACGGTGGGAGTGAGGGTTACGGTGAGGTGGTGGGAGTGAGGGATACGGAGAGGTGGTGGGAGTGAGGGGTACGGGGAGATGGTGGGAGTGAGGGTTACGGGGAGGCGGTGGGAGTGAGGGTTACGGGGAGACGGTGGAAGTGAGGGTACGGGGAGACGGTGGGAGTGAGGGACATGGGGAGACGGTGGGAGTGAGGGATATGGGCAGACGGTGGGAGTGAGGGACACAGATGGCGGTGGGAGTGAGGGGTACGGGGAGACGGTGGGAGTGAGGGTTACAGGGAGACGGTGGGAGTGAGGGATACGGTGGGAGTGAGGGATAAGGGGAGACGGTGGGAGTGAGGGGTACGGGGAGACGGTGGGAGTGAGGGATACAGGAAGACGGTGGGAGTGAGGGATACGGGGAGGTGGTGGGAGTGAGGGGTACGGGGAGACGGTGGGAGTGAGGGTTACGGGGAGGCGGTGGGAGTGAGGGATACGGGGAGGTGATGGGAGTGAGGGGTACGGGATAGACGGTGGGAGTGAGGGTTACGGGGAGGTGGTGGGAGTGAGGGATACGGGGAGGTGGTGGGAGTGAGAGGTACGGGGAGACGGTGGGAGTGAGGGTTACGGGGAGGCGGTGGAAGTGAGGGTTACGGGGAGACGGTGGGAGAGAGGGATACGGGGAGACGGTGGGAGTGAGGGATACGGGGAGGTGGTGGGAGTGAGGGGTACGGGGAGACGGTGGGAGTGAGCGTTACGGGGAGGCGGTGGGAGTGAGGGACACAGGGAGACGGTGGGAGTGAGGGATACGGGGAGACGGTGGGATTGAGGGACACGGGGAGACGGTGGGAGTGAGGGATACGGGGAGACGGTGGGAGTGAGGGAAACGGGGAGGTGGTGGGAGTGAGGGGTACGTGGAGACGGTGGGAGTGAGGTTACGGGGAGGGGGTGGGAGTGAGGGATACGGGGAGGTGGTGGGAGTGAATGGTACGGGGAGACGGTGGGAGTGAGGGTTACGGGGAGGCGGTGGGAGTGAGGGTTACGGGGAGACGGTGGAAGTGAGGGTACGGGGAGACGGTGGGGGTGAGGGATACGGGGAGGTGGTGGGAGTGAGGGGTACGGGGAGACGGTGGGAGTGAGGGTTACGGGGAGGCGGTGGGAGTGAGGGACACAGGGAGACGGTGGGAGTGAGGGACACGGGGAGACGGTGGGAGTGAGGGATATGGGCAGACGGTGGGAGTGAGGGACACAGGGAGACGGTGGGAGTGAGGGGTACGGGGAGACGGTGGGAGTGAGGGTTACGGGGAGGCGGTGGGAGTGAGGGACACAGGGAGACGGTGGGAGTGAGGGATACGGGGAGATGGTGGGAGTGAGGGGTACGGGGAGACGGTGGGAGTGAGGGTTACGGGGAGGTGGTGGGAGTGAGGGATACGGGGAGGTGGTGGGAGTGAGGGGTACGGGGAGACGGTGGGAGTGAGGGGTACGTGGAGACGGTGGGAGTGAGGTTACGGGGAGGTGGTGGGAGTGAGGGATACGGGGAGGTGGTGGGAGTGAATGGTACGGGGAGACGGTGGGAGTGAGGGTTACGGGGAGGCGGTGGGAGTGAGGGTTACGGGGAGACGGTGGGGGTGAGGGATACGGGGAGGTGGTGGGAGTGAGGGTTACGGGGAGACGGTGGGAGTGAGGGTTACGGGGGGCGGTGGGAGTGAGGGACACAGGGAGACGGTGGGAGTGAGGGACTCGGGGAGACGGTGGGAGTGAGGGACACAGGGAGACGGTGGGAGTGAGGGGTACGGGGAGACGGTGGGAGTGAGGGTTACGGGGAGGCGGTGGGAGTGAGGGACACAGGGAGACGGTGGGAGTGAGGGATACGGGGAGACGGTGGGAGTGAGGGATACGGGGAGATGGTGGGAGTGAGGGATACGGGGAGATGGTGGGAGCGAGGGATACGGGGAGACGGTGGCAGTGAGGGATACGGGGTGACGGTGGGAGTGAGGGATACGGGGTGACGGTGGGATTGAGGGATACGGTGAGAAGGTGGGAGTGAGGGTTGTTGGGAGACCGTCGGATTGAGGGATACGGGGAGACGGTGGGTGTGAGGCAAACAGGGAGACGGTGGGGTGAGGGATGTGGGGAGATGGTGGGAGTGAGGGATACGGGGAAACGGTGGGATTGAGGGATACGGGGAGACGGTGGGTGTGAGGCAAACAGGGAGACCGTGGGGGTGAGGGAAATGGGGAGATGGTGGGAGTGAGGGATACGGGGAAACGGTGGGATTGAGGGACACGGGGAGACGGTGGGAGTGAGGGATACGGGGAGACGGTGGGAGTGAGGGATACGGGGAGGTGGTGGGAGTGAGGGGTATGGGGAGACGGTGGGAGTGAGTGTTACGAGGAGGTGGTGGGAGTGAGGGATACGGGGAGGTGGTGGGAGTGAGGGGTACGGGGAGACGGTGGGAGTGACGGTTACGGGGAGGCGGTGGGAGTGAGGGTTACGGGGAGACGGTGGGAGTGAGGGTACGGGGAGACGGTGGGGGTGAGGGATACGGGGAGGTGGTGGGAGTGAGGGGTACGGGGAGACGGTGGGAGTGAGGGTTACGGGGAGGCGGTGGGAGTGAAGGACACAGGGAGACGGTGGGAGTGAGGGACACGGGGAGACGGTGGGAGTGAGGGATATGGGCAGACGGTGGGAGTGAGGGACACAGGGAGACGGTGGGAGTGAGGGGTACGGGGAGACGGTGGGAGTGAGGGTTACGGGGAGACGGTGGGAGTGAGGGATACGGTGGGAGTGAGGGATATGGGGAGACGGTGGGAGTGAGGGGTACGGGGAGACGGTGGGAGTGAGGGATACGGGGAGACGGTGGGAGTGAGGGATACGGGGAGACGGTGGGACTGAGGGAGAAGGGTAGATGGTGGGGGTGAGGGACAGGGGGAGACAGTGAGAGTGAGGGATACGGGGAGATGGTGAGAGTGATGGATAGGGGGAGACGGTGGGAGTGAGGGATACAGGGAGACGGTGGGAGTGAGGAATACAGGGAGATGGTGGGAGTTAGGGATACGGGGAGACGGTGGGACTGAGGGATAAGCTGAGACGGTGGGAGTGAGGGATACGGGGTGACGGTGGGAGTGAGGGATACAGAGAGATGGTGGGAGTTAGGGATACGGGGAGACGGTTGGAGTAAGGGATACGGGGAGGCGGTGGGAGTGAGGGATGCGGGGAGACGGTTGGAGTGAGGGAGAAGGGGAGACTGTGGGAGTGAGGTATACGGGGAGTCGATGGGAGTGAGGGAAACGGGGAGACGGTGGGAGTGAGGGATATGGGGAGACGGTGAGAGTGAGGGACACAGGGAGACGGTGGGAGTGAGGGACACGGGGAGACGGTGGGAGTGAGGGATATGGGGAGACGGTGGGAGTGACGGTCACAGGGAGACGGTGGGAGTGAGGATTATGGGGAGGCGGTGGGAGTGAGGGATACGGGGAGATGGTGGGAGTGAGGGATACGGGGAGACGGTGGGAGTGAGGGATACGGGTTGACGGTGGGAGTGAGGGATACGGGGTGACGGTGGGATTGAGGGATACGGTGAGAAGGTGGGAGTGAGGGATATTGGGAGACCGTGGGATTCAGGGATATGGGGAGACGGTGGGAGTGAGGGACACAGGGAGACGGTGGGAGTGAGGATTACGGGGAGGCGGTGGGAGTGAGGGATACGGGGAGATTGTGGGAGTGAGGGAAACGGGGAGATGGTGGGAGCGAGGGATACGGGGAGACGGTGGGAGTGAGGGATACGGGTTGACGGTGGGAGTGAGGGCTACGGGGTGACGGTGGGATTGAGGGATACGGTGAGAAGGTGGGAGTGAGGGTTATTGGGAGACCGTGGGATTGAGGGATACGGGGAGACGGTGGGTGTGAGGCAAACAGGGAGACCGTGGGGGTGAGGGATATGGGGAGATGGTGGGAGTGAGGGATACGGGGAAACGGTGGGATTGAGGGACACGGGGAGACGGTCGGAGTGAGGGATACGGGGAGACGGTGGGAGTGAGGGATACGGGGAGGTGGTGGGAGTGAGGGGTACGTGGAGACGGTGGGAGTGAGGTTACGGGGAGGTGGTGGGAGTGAGGGATACGGGGAGGTGGTGGGAGTGAATGGTAGGTGGAGACGGTGGGAGTGAGCGTTACGGGGAGGCGGTGTGAGTGAGGGTTACGGGGAGACGGTCGAAGTGAGGGTACGGGGAGACGGTGGGGGTGAGGGATACGGGGAGGTGGTGGGAGTGAGGGGTACGGGGAGACGGTGGGAGTGAGGGTTACGGGGAGGCGGTGGGAGTGAGGGACACAGGGAGACGGTGGGAGTGAGGGACACGGGGAGACGGTGGGAGTGAGGGATATGGGCAGACGGTGGGAGTGAGGGACACAGGGAGACGGTGGGAGTGAGGGGTACGGGGAGACGGTGGGAGTGAGGGTTACGGGGAGGCGGTGAGAGTGAGGGACACAGGGAGACGGTGGGAGTGAGGGATACGGGGAGACGGTGGGAGTGAGGGATACGGGGAGATGGCGGGAGTGAGGGATACGGGGAGATGGTGGGAGCGAGGGATACGGGGAGACGGTGGCAGTGAGGGATACGGGTTGACGGTGGGAGTGAGGGATACGGGGTGACGTTGGGATTGAGGGATACGGTGAGAAGGTGGGAGTGAGGGTTGTTGGGAGACCGTCGGATTGAGGGATACGGGGAAACGGTGGGATTGAGGGACACGGGGAGACGGTGGGAGTGAGGGATACGGGGAGACGGTGGGAGTGAGGGATACGGGGAGGTGGTGGGAGTGAGGGGTACGGGGAGACGGTGGGAGTGAGGGTTACGGGGAGGTGGTGGGAGTGAGGGATACGGAGAGGTGGTGGGAGTGAGGGGTACGGGGAGACGGTGGGAGTGAGGGTTACGGGGAGGCGGTGGGAGTGAGGGTTATGGGGAGACGGTGGAAGTGAGGGTACGGGGAGACGGTGGGAGTGAGGGACACGGGGAGACGGTGGGAGTGAGGGATATGGGCAGACGGTGGGAGTGAGGGACACAGGGAGACGGTGGGAGTGAGGGGTACGGGGAGACGATGGTAGTGAGGGTTACAGGGAGACGGTGGGAGTGAGGGATACGGTGGGAGTGAGGGATAAGGGGAGACGGTGGGAGTGAGGGAAACGGGGAGACGGTGGGAGTGAGGGATATGGGGAGACGGTGAGAGTGAGGGACACAGGGAGACGGTGGGAGTGAGGGACACGGGGAGACGGTGGGAGTGAGGGATATGGGGAGACGGTGGGAGTGACGGTCACAGGGAGACGGTGGGAGTGAGGATTACGGGGAGGCGGTGGGAGTGAGGGATACGGGGAGATGGTGGGAGTGAGGGATACGGGGAGATGGTGGGAGCGAGGGATACGGGGAGACGGTGGGAGTGAGGGATACGGGTTGACGGTGGGAGTGAGGGATACGGGGTGACGGTGGGATTGAGGGATACGGTGAGAAGGTGGGAGTGAGGGATATTGGGAGACCGTGGGATTCAGGGATATGGGGAGACGGTGGGAGTGAGGGACACAGGGAGACGGTGGGAGTGAGGATTACGGGGAGGCGGTGGGAGTGAGGGATACGGGGAGATTGTGGGAGTGAGGGATACGGGGAGATGGTGGGAGCGAGGGATACGGGGAGACGGTGGGAGTGAGGGATACGGGTTGACGGTGGGAGTGAGGGCTACGGGGTGACGGTGGGATTGAGGGATACGGTGAGAAGGTGGGAGTGAGGGTTATTGGGAGACCGTGGTATTGAGGGATACGGGGAGACGGTGGGTGTGAGGCAAACAGGGAGACCGTGGGGGTGAGGGATATGGGGAGATGGTGGGAGTGAGGGATACGGGGAAACGGTGGGATTGAGGGACACGGGGAGACGGTGGGAGTGAGGGATACGGGGAGACGGTGGGAGTGAGGGATACGGGGAGGTGGTGTGAGTGAGGGTTACGGGGAGATGGTGGGAGTGAGGGTTACGGGGAGGCGGTGGGAGTGAGGGTTACGGGGAGACGGTGGAAGTGAGGGTACGGGGAGACGGTGGGAGTGAGGGACATGGGGAGACGGTGGGAGTGAGGGATATGGGCAGACGGTGGGAGTGAGGGACACAGGGAGACGGTGGGAGTGAGGGTTACGGGGAGACGGTCGAAGTGAGGGTACGGGGAGACGGTGGGGGTGAGGGATACGGGGAGGTGGTGGGAGTGAGGGGTACGGGGAGACGGTGGGAGTGAGGGTTACGGGGAGGCGGTGGGAGTGAGGGACACAGGGAGACGGTGGGAGTGAGGGACACGGGGAGACGGTGGGAGTGAGGGATATGGGCAGACGGTGGGAGTGAGGGACACAGGGAGACGGTGGGAGTGAGGGGTACGGGGAGACGGTGGGAGTGAGGGTTACGGGGAGGCGGTGAGAGTGAGGGACACAGGGAGACGGTGGGAGTGAGGGATACGGGGAGACGGTGGGAGTGAGGGATACGGGGAGATGGTGGGAGTGAGGGATACGGGGAGATGGTGGGAGCGAGGGATACGGGGTGACGTTGGGATTGAGGGATACGGTGAGAAGGTGGGAGTGAGGGTTGTTGGGAGACCGTCGGATTGAGGGATACGGGGAAACGGTGGGATTGAGGGACACGGGGAGACGGTGGGAGTGAGGGATACGGGGAGACGGTGGGAGTGAGGGATACGGGGAGGTGGTGGGAGTGAGGGGTACGGGGATACGGTGGGAGTGAGGGTTACGGTGAGGTGGTGGGAGTGAGGGATACGGAGAGGTGGTGGGAGTGAGGGGTACGGGGAGATGGTGGGAGTGAGGGTTACGGGGAGGCGGTGGGAGTGAGGGTTACGGGGAGACGGTGGAAGTGAGGGTACGGGGAGACGGTGGGAGTGAGGGACATGGGGAGACGGTGGGAGTGAGGGATATGGGCAGACGGTGGGAGTGAGGGACACAGATGGCGGTGGGAGTGAGGGGTACGGGGAGACGGTGGGAGTGAGGGTTACAGGGAGACGGTGGGAGTGAGGGATACGGTGGGAGTGAGGGATAAGGGGAGACGGTGGGAGTGAGGGGTACGGGGAGACGGTGGGAGTGAGGGATACAGGAAGACGGTGGGAGTGAGGGATACGGGGAGGTGGTGGGAGTGAGGGGTACGGGGAGACGGTGGGAGTGAGGGTTACGGGGAGGCGGTGGGAGTGAGGGATACGGGGAGGTGATGGGAGTGAGGGGTACGGGATAGACGGTGGGAGTGAGGGTTACGGGGAGGTGGTGGGAGTGAGGGATACGGGGAGGTGGTGGGAGTGAGAGGTACGGGGAGACGGTGGGAGTGAGGGTTACGGGGAGGCGGTGGAAGTGAGGGTTACGGGGAGACGGTGGGAGAGAGGGATACGGGGAGACGGTGGGAGTGAGGGATACGGGGAGGTGGTGGGAGTGAGGGGTACGGGGAGACGGTGGGAGTGAGCGTTACGGGGAGGCGGTGGGAGTGAGGGACACAGGGAGACGGTGGGAGTGAGGGATACGGGGAGACGGTGGGATTGAGGGACACGGGGAGACGGTGGGAGTGAGGGATACGGGGAGACGGTGGGAGTGAGGGAAACGGGGAGGTGGTGGGAGTGAGGGGTACGTGGAGACGGTGGGAGTGAGGTTACGGGGAGGGGGTGGGAGTGAGGGATACGGGGAGGTGGTGGGAGTGAATGGTACGGGGAGACGGTGGGAGTGAGGGTTACGGGGAGGCGGTGGGAGTGAGGGTTACGGGGAGACGGTGGAAGTGAGGGTACGGGGAGACGGTGGGGGTGAGGGATACGGGGAGGTGGTGGGAGTGAGGGGTACGGGGAGACGGTGGGAGTGAGGGTTACGGGGAGGCGGTGGGAGTGAGGGACACAGGGAGACGGTGGGAGTGAGGGACACGGGGAGACGGTGGGAGTGAGGGATATGGGCAGACGGTGGGAGTGAGGGACACAGGGAGACGGTGGGAGTGAGGGGTACGGGGAGACGGTGGGAGTGAGGGTTACGGGGAGGCGGTGGGAGTGAGGGACACAGGGAGACGGTGGGAGTGAGGGATACGGGGAGACGGTGGGAGTGAGGGATACGGGGAGATGGTGGGAGTGAGGGATACGGGGAGATGGTGGGAGTGAGGGATACGGGGAGATGGTGGGAGCGAGGGATACGGGGAGACGGTGGCAGTGAGGGATACGGGTTGACGGTGGGAGTGAGGGATACGGGGTGACGGTGGGATTGAGGGATACGGTGAGAAGGTGGGAGTGAGGGTTGTTGGGAGACCGTCGGATTGAGGGATACGGGGAGACGGTGGGTGTGAGGCAAACAGGGAGACCGTGGGGGTGAGGGATATGGGGAGATGGTGGGAGTGAGGGATACGGGGAAACGGTGGGAGTGAGGGGTACGGGGAGACGGTGGGAGTGAGGGTTACGGGGAGGTGGTGGGAGTGAGGGATACGGGGAGGTGGTGGGAGTGAGGGGTACGGGGAGACGGTGGGAGTGAGGGGTACGTGGAGACGGTGGGAGTGAGGTTACGGGGAGGTGGTGGGAGTGAGGGATACGGGGAGGTGGTGGGAGTGAATGGTACGGGGAGACGGTGGGAGTGAGGGATACGGGGAGATGGTGGGAGTGAGGGATACGGGGAGATGGTGGGAGTGAGGGGTACGGGGAGACGGTGGGAGTGAGGGTTACGGGGAGGTGGTGGGAGTGAGGGATACGGGGAGGTGGTGGGAGTGAGGGGTACGGGGAGACGGTGGGAGTGAGGGGTACGTGGAGACGGTGGGAGTGAGGTTACGGGGAGGTGGTGGGAGTGAGGGATACGGGGAGGTGGTGGGAGTGAATGGTACGGGGAGACGGTGGGAGTGAGGGTTACGGGGAGGCGGTGGGAGTGAGGGTTACGGGGAGACGGTGGGGGTGAGGGATACGGGGAGGTGGTGGGAGTGAGGGTTACGGGGAGACGGTGGGAGTGAGGGTTACGGGGGGCGGTGGGAGTGAGGGACACAGGGAGACGGTGGGAGTGAGGGACTCGGGGAGACGGTGGGAGTGAGGGACACAGGGAGACGGTGGGAGTGAGGGGTACGGGGAGACGGTGGGAGTGAGGGTTACGGGGAGGCGGTGGGAGTGAGGGACACAGGGAGACGGTGGGAGTGAGGGATACGGGGAGACGGTGGGAGTGAGGGATACGGGGAGATGGTGGGAGTGAGGGATACGGGGAGATGGTGGGAGCGAGGGATACGGGGAGACCGTGGCAGTGAGGGATACGGGGTGACGGTGGGAGTGAGGGATACGGGGTGACGGTGGGATTGAGGGATACGGTGAGAAGGTGGGAGTGAGGGTTGTTGGGAGACCGTCGGATTGAGGGATACGGGGAGACGGTGGGTGTGAGGCAAACAGGGAGACGGTGGGGTGAGGGATGTGGGGAGATGGTGGGAGTGAGGGATACGGGGAAACGGTGGGATTGAGGGACACGGGGAGACGGTGGGAGTGAGGTATACGGGGAGACGGTGGGAGTGAGGGATACGGGGAGATGGTGCGAGTGAGGGGTACGGGGAGACGGTGGGAGTGAGGGTTACGGGGAGGTGGTGGGAGTGAGGGATACGGGGAGGTGGTGGGAGTGAGGGGTACGGGGAGACGGTGGGAGTGAGGGACACGGGGAGACGGTGGAAGTGAGGGTACGGGGAGACGGTGGGGGTGAGGGATACGGGGAGTTGGTGGGAGTGAGGGACACAGGGAGACGGTGGGAGTGAGGGACACGGGGAGACGGTGGGAGGGAGGGATATGGGCAGACGGTGGGAGTGAGGGACACAGGGAGACGGTGGGAGTGAGGGGTACGGGGAGACGGTTGGAGTGAGGGTTACGGGGAGACGGTGGGAGTGAGGGATGCGGTGGGAGTGAGGGATAAGGGGAGACGGTGGGAGTGAGGGGTACGGGGAGACGGTGGGAGTGAGGGATCCAGGGAGACGGTGGGAGTGAGGGATACGGGGAGGTGGTGGGAGTGAGCGGTACGGGGAGACGGTGGGAGTGAGGGTTACGGGGAGGCGGTGGGAGTGAGGGATACGGGGAGGTGATGGGAGTGAGGGGTACGGGATAGACGGTGGGAGTGAGGGTTACGGGGAGGTGGTGGGAGTGAGGGATACGGGGAGGTGGTGGGAGTGAGGGGTACGGGGAGACGGTGGGAGTGAGGGTTACGGGGAGGCGGTGGAAGTGAGGGTTACGGGGAGACGGTGGGAGAGAGGGATACGGGGAGACGGTGGGAGTGAGGGATACGGGGAGGTGGTGGGAGTGAGGGGTACGGGGAGACGGTGGGAGTGAGGGTTACGGGGAGGCGGTGGGAGTGAGGGACACAGGGAGACGGTGGGAGTGAGGGACACGGGGAGACAGTGGGAGTGAGGAATGCGGGGAGACGGTGAGAGTGAGGGAAAAAGGGAGACTGTGGGAGTGAAGGATACGGGGAGTCGATGGGAGTGAGGGATACGGGGAGACGGTGGGATTGAGGGACACGGGGAGACGGTGGGAGTGAGGGATACGGGGAGACGGTGGGAGTGAGGGATACGGGGAGATGGTGGGAGTGAGGGGTACGGGGAGACGGTGGGAGTGAGGGTTACGGGGAGGTGGTGGGAGTGAGGGATACGGGGAGGTGGTGGGAGTGAGGGGTATGGGGAGACGGTGGGAGTGAGGGGTACGTGTAGACGGTGTGAGTGAGGTTACGGGGAGGTGGTGGGAGTGAGGGATACGGGGAGGTGGTGGGAGTGAATGGTACGGGGAGACGGTGGGAGTGAGGGTTACGGGGAGGCGATGGGAGTGAGGGTTACGGGGAGACGGTGGGGGTGAGGGATACGGGGAGGTGGTGGGAGTGAGGGGTACGGGGAGACGGTGGGAGTGAGGGTTACGGGGGGCGGTGGGAGTGAGGGACACAGGGAGACGGTGGGAGTGAGGGACACGGGCAGACGGTGGGAGTGAGGGATATGGGCAGACGGTGGGAGTGAGGGACACAGGGAGACGGTGGGAGTGAGGGGTACGGGGAGACGGTGGGAGTGAGGGTTACGGGGAGGCGGTGGGAGTGAGGGACACAGGGAGACGGTGGGAGTGAGGGATACGGGGAGACGGTGGGAGTGAGGGATACGGGGAGATGGTCTGAGTGAGGGATACGGGGAGATGGTGGGAGCGAGGGATACGGGGAGACGGTGGCAGTGAGGGATACGGGGTGACGGTGGGAGTGAGGGATACGGGGTGACGGTGGGTGTGAGGCAAACAGGGAGACCGTGGGGGTGAGGGATATGGGGAGATGGTGGGAGTGAGGGATACGGGGAAACGGTGGGATTGAGGGACACGGGGAGACGGTGGGAGTGAGGGATACGGGGAGACGGTGGGAGTGAGGGATACGGGGAGATGGTGGGAGTGAGGGGTACGGGGAGACGGTGGGAGTGAGGGTTACGGGGAGGTGGCGGGAGTGAGGGATACGGGGAGGTGGTGGGAGTGAGGGGTACGGGGAGACGGTGGGAGTGAGGGACACGGGGAGACGGTGGAAGTGAGGGTATGGGGAGACGGTGGGTGTGAGGGATACGGGCAGTTGGTGGGAGTGAGGGACACAGGGAGACGGTGGGAGTGAGGGACACGGGGAGACGGTGGGAGTGAGAGATATGGGCAGACGGTGGGAGTGAGGGACACAGGGAGACGGTGGGAGTGAGGGGTACGGGGAGACGGTTGGAGTGAGGGTTACGGGGAGACGGTGGGAGTGAGGGATGCGGTGGGAGTGAGGGATAAGGGGAGACGGTGGGAGTGAGGGGTACGGGGAGACGGTGGGAGTGAGGGATCCAGGGAGACGGTGGGAGTGAGGGATACGAGGAGGTGGTGGGAGTGAGGGGTACGGGGAGACGGTGGGAGTGAGGGTTACGGGGAGGCGGTGGGAGTGAGGGATACGGGGAGGTGATGGGAGTGAGGGGTACGGGATAGACGGTGGGAGTGAGGGTTACGGGGAGGTGGTGGGAGTGAGGGATACGGGGAGGTGGTGGGAGTGAGGGGTACGGGGAGACGGTGGGAGTGAGGGTTACGGGGAGGCGGTGGAAGTGAGGGTTACGGGAAGACGGTGGGAGAGAGGGATACGGGGAGACGGTGGGAGTGAGGGATACGGGGAGGTGGTGGGAGTGAGGGGTACGGGGAGACGGTGGGAGTGAGGGTTACGGGGAGGCGGTGGGAGTGAGGGACACAGGGAGACGGTGGGAGTGAGGGACACGGGGAGACGGTGGGAGTGAGGGATGCGGGGAGACGGTGGGAGTGAGGGAAAAGGGGAGACTGTGGGAGTGAGGGATACAGGGAGACGGTGGGAGTGAGGGATACGGGGAGTCGGTGGGAGTGAGGGACACGGGGAGACGGTGGGAGTGAGGGATATGGGGAGACGGTGGGAGTGAGAGACACAGGGAGACGGTGGGAGTGAGGGATACGGGGATACGGTGGGTGTGAGGGACACGGGGAGACGGTGGGAGTGAGGATTACGGGGAGGCGGTGGGAGTGAGGGACACAGAGAGACGGTGGGAGTGAGGGATACGGGGAGACGGTGGGAGTGAGGGATGCGGGGAGATGGTGGGAGGGAGGGATACGGGGAGATGGTGGGAGCGAGGGATACGGGGAGACGGTGGCAGTGAGAGATACGGGTTGACGGTGGGAGTGAGGGATATGGGGTGACGGTGGGATTGAGGGATACGGTGAGAAGGTGGGAGTGAGGGTTGTTAGGAGACCGTGGGATTGAGGGATACGGGGAGACGGTGGGTGTGAGGCAAACAGGGAGACCGTGGGCGTGAGGGAAATGGGGAGATGGTGGGAGTGAGGGATACGGGGAAACGGTGGGATTGAGGGACACGGGGAGACGGTGGGAGTGAGGGATACGGGGAGACGGTGGGAGTGAGGGATACGGGGAGATGGTGGGAGTGAGGGTTACGGGGAGGTGGTGGGAGTGAGGGATACGGGGAGGTGGTGGGAGTGAGGGGTACGGGGAGACGGTGGGAGTGAGGGTTACGGGGAGGCGGTGGAAGTGAGGGTTACGGGGAGACGGTGGGAGAGAGGGATACGGGGAGACGGTGGGAGTGAGGGATACGGGGAGGTGGTGGGAGTGAGGGGTACGGGGAGACGGTGGGAGTGAGGGTTACGGGGAGGCGGTGGGAGTGAGGGACACAGGGAGACGGTGGGAGTGAGGGACACGGGGAGACAGTGGGAGTGAGGAATGGGTGGAGACGGTGAGAGTGAGGGAAAAAGGGAGACTGTGGGAGTGTAGGATACGGGGAGTCGATGGGAGTGAGGGATACGGGGAGACGGTGGGATTGAGGGACACGGGGAGACGGTGGGAGTGAGGGATACGGGGAGACGGTGGGAGTGAGGGATACGGGGAGATGGTGGGAGTGAGGGGTACGGGGAGACGGTGGGAGTGAGGGTTACGGGGAGGTGGTGGGAGTGAGGGATACGGGGAGGTGGTGGGAGTGAGGGGTATGGGGAGACGGTGGGAGTGAGGGGTACGTGGAGACGGTGGGAGTGAGGTTACGGGGAGGTGGTGGGAGTGAGGGATACGGGGAGGTGGTGGGAGTGAATGGTACGGGGAGACGGTGGGAGTGAGGGTTACGGGGAGGCGATGGGAGTGAGGGTTACGGGGAGACGGTGGGGGTGAGGGATACGGGGAGGTGGTGGGAGTGAGGGGTACGGGGAGACGGTGGGAGTGAGGGTTACGGGGGGCGGTGGGAGTGAGGGACACAGGGAGACGGTGGGAGTGAGGGACACGGGCAGACGGTGGGAGTGAGGGATATGGGCAGACGGTGGGTGTGAGGGACACAGGGAGACGGTGGGAGTGAGGGGTACGGGGAGACGGTGGGAGTGAGGGTTACGGGGAGGCGGTGGGAGTGAGGGACACAGGGAGACGGTGGGAGTGAGGGATACGGGGAGACGGTGGGAGTGAGGGATACGGGGAGATGGTCTGAGTGAGGGATACGGGGAGATGGTGGGAGCGAGGGATACGGGGAGACGGTGGCAGTGAGGGATACGGGGTGACGGTGGGAGTGAGGGATACGGGGTGACGGTGGGTGTGAGGCAAACAGGGAGACCGTGGGGGTGAGGGATATGGGGAGATGGTGGGAGTGAGGGATACGGGGAAACGGTGGGATTGAGGGACACGGGGAGACGGTGGGAGTGAGGGATACGGGGAGACGGTGGGAGTGAGGGATACGGGGAGATGGTGGGAGTGAGGGGTACGGGGAGACGGTGGGAGTGAGGGTTACGGGGAGGTGGCGGGAGTGAGGGATACGGGGAGGTGGTGGGAGTGAGGGGTACGGGGAGACGGTGGGAGTGAGGGACACGGGGAGACGGTGGAAGTGAGGGTATGGGGAGACGGTGGGTGTGAGGGATACGGGCAGTTGGTGGGAGTGAGGGACACAGGGAGACGGTGGGAGTGAGGGACACGGGGAGACGGTGGGAGTGAGAGATATGGGCAGACGGTGGGAGTGAGGGACACAGGGAGACGGTGGGAGTGAGGGGTACGGGGAGACGGTTGGAGTGAGGGTTACGGGGAGACGGTGGGAGTGAGGGATGCGGTGGGAGTGAGGGATAAGGGGAGACGGTGGGAGTGAGGGGTACGGGGAGACGGTGGGAGTGAGGGATCCAGGGAGACGGTGGGAGTGAGGGATACGAGGAGGTGGTGGGAGTGAGGGGTACGGGGAGACGGTGGGAGTGAGGGTTACGGGGAGGCGGTGGGAGTGAGGGATACGGGGAGGTGATGGGAGTGAGGGGTACGGGATAGACGGTGGGAGTGAGGGTTACGGGGAGGTGGTGGGAGTGAGGGATACGGGGAGGTGGTGGGAGTGAGGGGTACGGGGAGACGGTGGGAGTGAGGGTTACGGGGAGGCGGTGGAAGTGAGGGTTACGGGAAGACGGTGGGAGAGAGGGATACGGGGAGACGGTGGGAGTGAGGGATACGGGGAGGTGGTGGGAGTGAGGGGTACGGGGAGACGGTGGGAGTGAGGGTTACGGGGAGGCGGTGGGAGTGAGGGACACAGGGAGACGGTGGGAGTGAGGGACACGGGGAGACGGTGGGAGTGAGGGATGCGGGGAGACGGTGGGAGTGAGGGAAAAGGGGAGACTGTGGGAGTGAGGGATACAGGGAGACGGTGGGAGTGAGGGATACGGGGAGTCGGTGGGAGTGAGGGACACGGGGAGACGGTGGGAGTGAGGGATATGGGGAGACGGTGGGAGTGAGAGACACAGGGAGACGGTGGGAGTGAGGGATACGGGGATACGGTGGGTGTGAGGGACACGGGGAGACGGTGGGAGTGAGGATTACGGGGAGGCGGTGGGAGTGAGGGACACAGAGAGACGGTGGGAGTGAGGGATACGGGGAGACGGTGGGAGTGAGGGATGCGGGGAGATGGTGGGAGGGAGGGATACGGGGAGATGGTGGGAGCGAGGGATACGGGGAGACGGTGGCAGTGAGAGATACGGGTTGACGGTGGGAGTGAGGGATACGGGGTGACGGTGGGATTGAGGGATACGGTGAGAAGGTGGGAGTGAGGGTTGTTAGGAGACCGTGGGATTGAGGGATACGGGGAGACGGTGGGTGTGAGGCAAACAGGGAGACCGTGGGCGTGAGGGAAATGGGGAGATGGTGGGAGTGAGGGATACGGGGAAACGGTGGGATTGAGGGACACGGGGAGACGGTGGGAGTGAGGGATACGGGGAGACGGTGGGAGTGAGGGATACGGGGAGATGGTGGGAGTGAGGGGTACGGGGAGACGGTGGGAGTGAGGGTTACGGGGAGGTGGTGGGAGTGAGGGATACGGGGAGGTGGTGGGAGTGAGGGGTACGGGGAGACGGTGGGAGTGAGGGGTACGTGGAGACGGTGGGAGTGAGGTTACGGGGAGGTGGTGGGAGTGAGGGATACGGGGAGGTGGTGGGAGTGAATGGTACGGGGAGACGGTGGGAGTGAGGGTTACGGGGAGGCGATGGGAGTGAGGGTTACGGGGAGACGGTGGAAGTGAGGGTACGGGGAGACGGTGGGGGTGAGGGATACGGGGAGGTGGTGGGAGTGAGGGGTACGGGGAGACGGTGGGAGTGAGGGGTACGGGGAGACGGTGGGAGTGAGGGTTACGGGGAGGCGGTGGGAGTGAGGGACACAGGGAGACGGTGGGAGTGAGGGATACGGGGAGACGGTGGGAGTGAGGGTTACGGGGAGACGGTGGAAGTGAGGGTACGGGGAGACGGTGGGGGTGAGGGATACGGGGAGGTGGTGGGAGTGAGGGGTACGGGGAGACGGTGGGAGTGAGGGTTACGGGGAGGCGGTGGGAGTGAGGGACACAGGGAGACGGTGGTAGTGAGGGACACGGGGAGACGGTGGGAGTGAGGGATATGGGCAGACGGTGGGTGTGAGGGACACGGGGAGACGGTGGGAGTGAGGATTACGGGGAGGCGGTGGGAGTGAGGGATACGGCGAGATGGTGGGAGTGAGGGATACGGGGAGATGGTGGGAGCGAGGGATACGGGGAGACGGTGGGAGTGAGGGATACGGGTTGACGGTGGGAGTGAGGGATACGGGGTGACGGTGGGATTGAGGGATACGGTGAGAAGGTGGGAGTGAAGGTTATTGGGAGACCGTGGGATTGAGGGATACGGGGAGACGGTGGGTGTGAGGCAAACAGGGAGACCGTGGGGGTGAGGGATACGGGGAGTTGGTGGGAGTGAGGGGTACGGGGAGACGGTGGGAGTGAGGGGTACGGGGAGACGGTTGGAGTGAGGGTTACGGGGAGACGGTGGGAGTGAGGGATGCGGTGGGAGTGAGGGATAAGGGGAGACGGTGGGAGTGAGGGGTACGGGGAGACGGTGGGAGTGAGGGATCCAGGGAGACGGTGGGAGTGAGGGATACGGGGAGGTGGTGGGAGTGAGGGGTACGGGGAGACGGTGGGAGTGAGGGCTACGGGGAGGCGGTGGGAGTGAGGGATACGGGGAGGTGATGGGAGTGAGGGGTACGGGATAGACGGTGGGAGTGAGGGTTACGGGGAGGTGGTGGGAGTGAGGGATACGGGGAGGTGGTGGGAGTGAGGGGTACGGGGAGACGGTGGGAGTGAGGGTTACGGGGAGGCGGTGGAAGTGAGGGTTACGGGGAGACGGTGGGAGAGAGGGATACGGGGAGACGGTGGGAGTGAGGGATACGGGGAGGTGGTGGGAGTGAGGGGTACGGGGAGACGGTGGGAGTGAGGGTTACGGGGAGGCGGTGGGAGTGAGGGACACAGGGAGACGGTGGGAGTGAGGGACACGGGGAGACGGTGGGAGTGAGGAATGCGGGGAGACGGTGGGAGTGAGGGAAAAGGGGAGACTGTGGGAGTGAGGGATACGGGGAGTCGATGGGAGTGAGGGATACGGGGAGACGGTGAGAGTGAGGGACACAGGGAGACGGTGGGAGTGAGGGACACGGGGAGACGGTGGGAGTGAGGGATATGGGGAGACGGTGGGAGTGAGAGACACAGTGAGACGGTGGGAGTGAGGGATACGGGGAGATGGTGGGAGCGAGGGATACGGGGAGACGGTGGCAGTGAGGGATACGGGTTGACGGTGGGATTGAGGGATACGGGGAGACGGTGGGATTGAGGGATACGGGGAGACGGTGGGTGTGAGGCAAACAGGGAGACCGTGGGGGTGAGGGATATGGGGAGATGGTGGGAGTGAGGGATACGGGGAAACGGTGGGATTGAGGGACACGGGGAGACGGTGGGAGTGAGGGATACGGGGAGACGGTGGGAGTGAGGGATACGGGGAGATGGTGGGAGTGAGGGGTACGGGGAGACGGTGGGAGTGAGGGTTACGGGGAGGTGGTGGGAGTGAGGGATACGGGGAGGTGGTGGGAGTGAGGGGTTCGGGGAGACGGTGTGAGTGAGGGGTACGTGGAGACGGTGGGAGTGAGGTTACGGGGAGGTGGTGGGAGTGAGGGATACGGGGAGGTGGTGGGAGTGAATGGTACGGGGAGACGGTGGGAGTGAGGGTTACGGGGAGGCGATGGGAGTGAGGGTTACGGGGAGACGGTGGAAGTGAGGGTACGGAGAGACGGTGGGGGTGAGGGATACGGGGAGGTGGTGGGAGTGAGGGGTACGGGGAGACGGTGGGAGTGAGGGTTACGGGGGGCGGTGGGAGTGAGGGACACAGGGAGACGGTGGGAGTGAGGGACACGGGGAGACGGTGGGAGTGAGGGATATGGGCAGACGGTGGGAGTGAGGGACACAGGGAGACGGTGGGTGTGAGGGGTACGGGGAGACGGTGGGAGTGAGGGTTACGGGGAGGCGGTGGGAGTGAGGGACACAGGGAGACTGTGGGAGTGAGGGATACGGGGAGACGGTGGGAGTGAGGGATACGGGGAGATGGTGGGAGTGAGGGATACGGGGAGATGGTGGGAGCGAGGGATACGGGGAGACGGTGGCAGTGCGGGATACGGGGTGACGGTGGGAGTGAGGGATACGGGGTGACGGTGGGATTGAGGGATACGGGGAGACGGTGGGTGTGAGGCAAACAGGGAGACCGTGGGGGTGAGGGATATGGGGAGATGGTGGGAGTGAGGGATACGGGGAAACGGTGGGATTGAGGAACACGGGGAGACGGTGGGAGTGAGGGATACGGGGAGACGGTGGGAGTGAGGGATACGGGGAGATGGTGGGAGTGAGGGGTACGGGGAGACGGTGGGAGTGAGGGTTACGGGGAGGTGGCGGGAGTGAGGGATACGGGGAGGTGGTGGGAGTGAGGGGTACGGGGAGACGGTGGGAGTGAGGGACACGGGGAGACGGTGGAAGTGAGGGTACGGGGAGACGGTGGGGGTGAGGGATACGGGCAGTTGGTGGGAGTGAGGTACACAGGGAGACGGTGGGAGTGAGGGACACGGGGGGACGGTGGGAGTGAGGGATAAGGGGAGATGGTGGGAGTGAGGGGTACGGGGAGACGGTGGGAGTGAGGGATCCAGGGAGACGGTGGGAGTGAGGGATACGGGGAGGTGGTGGGAGTGAGGGGTACGGGGAGACGGTGGGAGTGAGGGTTACGGGGAGGCGGTGGGAGTGAGGGATACGGGGAGGTGATGGGAGTGAGGGGTACGGGATAGACGGTGGGAGTGAGGGTTACGGGGAGGTGGTGGGAGTGAGGGATACGGGGAGGTGGTGGGAGTGAGGGGTACGGGGAGACGGTGGGAGTGAGGGTTACGGGGAGGCGGTGGAAGTGAGGGTTACGCGGAGACGGTGGGAGAGAGGGATACGGGGAGACGGTGGGAGTGAGGGATACGGGGAGGTGGTGGGAGTGAGGGGTACGGGGAGACGGTGGGAGTGAGGGTTACGGGGAGGCGGTGGGAGTGAGGGACACAGGGAGACGGTGGGAGTGAGGGACACGGGGAGACGGTGGGAGTGAGGGATGCGGGGAGACGGTGGGAGTGAGGGAAAAGGGGAGACTGTGGGATTGAGGGATACAGGGAGACGGTGGGAGTGAGGGATACGGGGAGTCGATGGGAGTGAGGGATACGGGGAGACGGTGGGAGTGAGGGATATGGGGAGACGGTGAGAGTGAGGGACACAGGCAGACGGTGGGAGTGAGGGACACGGGGAGACGGTGGGAGTGAGGGATATGGGGAGACGGTGGGAGTGAGAGACACAGGGAGACGGTGGGAGTGAGGGATACGGGGATACGGTGGGTGTGAGGGACACGGGGAGACGGTGGGAGTGAGGATTACGGGGAGGCGGTGGGAGTGAGGGACACAGAGAGACGGTCGGAGTGAGGGATACGGGGAGACGGTGGGAGTGAGGGATGCGGGGAGATGGTGGGAGGGAGGGATACGGGGAGATGGTGGGAGCGAGGGATACGGGGAGACGGTGGCAGTGAGGGATACGGGTTGACGGTGGGAGTGAGGGATACGGGGTGACGGTGGGATTGAGGGATACGGTGAGAAGGTGGGAGTGAGGGTTGTTGGGAGACCGTGGGATTGAGGGATACGGGGAGACGGTGGGTGTGAGGCAAACAGGGAGACCGTGGGCGTGAGGGAAATGGGGAGATGGTGGGAGTGAGGGATACGGGGAAACGGTGGGATTGAGGGACACGGGGAGACGGTGGGAGTGAGGGATACGGGGAGACGGTGGGAGTGAGGGATACGGGGAGGTGGTGGGAGTGAGGGGTACGGGGAGACGGTGGGAGTGAGGGTTACGAGGAGGTGGTGGGATTGAGGGATACGGGGAGGTGGTGGGAATGAAGGGTACGGGGAGACGGTGGGAGTGAGGGTTACGGGGAGGCGGTGGGAGTGAGGGTTACGGGGAGACGGTGGGAGTGAGGGTACGGGGAGACGGTGGGGGTGAGGGATACGGGAAGGTGGTGGGAGTGAGGGGTACGGGGAGACGGTGGGAGTGAGGGTTACGGGGAAGCGGTGGGAGTGAGGGACACAGGGAGACGGTGGGAGTGAGAGACACGGGGAGACGGTGGGAGTGAGGGATATGGGCAGACGGTGGGTGTGAGGGACACGGGGAGACGGTGGGAGTGAGGATTACGGGGAGGCGGTGGGAGTGAGAGATACGGCGAGATGGTGGGAGTGAGGGATACGGGGAGATGGTGGGAGCGAGGGATACGGGGAGACGGTGGGAGTGAGGGATACGGGTTGACGGTGGGAGTGAGGGATACGGGGTGACGGTGGGATTGAGGGATACGGTGAGAAGGTGGGAGTGAAGGTTATTGGGAGACCGTGGGATTGAGGGATTCGGGGAGACGGTGGGTGTGAGGCAAACAGGGAGACCGTGGGGGTGAGGGATATGGGGAGATGGTGGGAGTGAGGGATACGGGGAAACGGTGGGATTGAGGGACACGGGGAGACGGTGGGGGTGAGGGATACGGGGAGACGGTGGGAGTGAGGGATACGGGGAGGTGGTGGGAGTGAGGGGTACGGGGAGACGGTGGGAGTGAGGGTTACGGGGAGGCGGTGGGAGTGAGGGATACGGGGAGGTGGTGGGAGTGAGGGGTACGGGGAGACGGTGGGAGTGAGGGTTACGGGGAGGCGGTGGGAGTGAGGGTTACGGGGAGACGGTGGAAGTGAGGGTACGGGGAGACGGTGGGGGTGAGGGATACGGGGAGTTGGTGGGAGTGAGGGGTATGGGGAGACGGTGGGAGTGAGGGTTACGGGGAGGCGGTGGGAGTGAGGGACACAGGGAGACGGTGGGAGTGAGGGACACGGGGAGACGGTGGGAGTGAGGGATATGGGCAGACGGTGGGAGTGAGGGACACACGGAGACGGTGGGAGTGAGGGGTACGGGGAGTCGGTGGGAGTGAGGGTTACGGGGAGACGGTGGGAGTGAGGGATACGGTGGGAGTGAGGGATAAGGGGAGACGGTGGGAGTGAGGGGTACGGGGAGACGGTGGGAGTGAGGGATACAGGGAGACGGTGGGAGTGAGGGATACGGGGAGGTGGTGGGAGTGAGGGGTACGGGGAGACGGTGGGAGTCAGGGTTACGGGGAGACGGTGGGAGTGAGGGATACGGGGAGGTGATGGGAGTGAGGGGTACGGGATAGACGGTGGGAGTGAGGGTTACGGGGAGGTGGTGGGAGTGAGGGATACGGGGAGGTGGTGAGAGTGAGGGGTACGGGGAGACGGTGGGAGTGAGGGTTACGGGGAGGCGGTGGGAGTGAGGGATACGGGGAGGTGGTGGGAGTGAGGGGTACGGGGAGACGGTGGGAGTGAGGGTTACGGGGAGGCGGTGGGAGTGAGGGTTACGGGGAGACGGTGGAAGTGAGGGTACGGGGAGACGGTGGGGGTGAGGGATACGGGGAGTTGGTGGGAGTGAGGGGTATGGGGAGACGGTGGGAGTGAGGGTTACGGGGAGGCGGTGGGAGTGAGGGACACAGGGAGACGGTGGGAGTGAGGGACACGGGGAGACGGTGGGAGTGAGGGATATGGGCAGACGGTGGGAGTGAGGGACACACGGAGACGGTGGGAGTGAGGGGTACGGGGAGTCGGTGGGAGTGAGGGTTACGAGGAGGTGGTGGGAGTGAGGGATACGGGGAGGTGGTGGGAATGAAGGGTACGGGGAGACGGTGGGAGTGAGGGTTACGGGGAGGCGGTGGGAGTGAGGGTTACGGGGAGACGGTGGGAGTGAGGGTACGGGGAGACGGTGGGGGTGAGGGATACGGGGAGGTGGTGGGAGTGAGGGGTACGGGGAGACGGTGGGAGTGAGGGTTACGGGGAGGCGGTGGGAGTGAGGGACACAGGGAGACGGTGGTAGTGAGGGACACGGGGAGACGGTGGGAGTGAGGGATATGGGCAGACGGTGGGTGTGAGGGACACGGGGAGACGGTGGGAGTGAGGATTACGGGGAGGCGGTGGGAGTGAGGGATACGGCGAGATGGTGGGAGTGAGGGATACGGGGAGATGGTGGGAGCGAGGGATACGGGGAGACGGTGGGAGTGAGGGATACGGGTTGACGGTGGGAGTGAGGGATACGGGGTGACGGTGGGATTGAGGGATACGGTGAGAAGGTGGGAGTGAAGGTTATTGGGAGACCGTGGGATTGAGGGATACGGGGAGACGGTGGGTGTGAGGCAAACAGGGAGACCGTGGGGGTGAGGGATACGGGGAGTTGGTGGGAGTGAGGGGTACGGGGAGACGGTGGGAGTGAGGGGTACGGGGAGACGGTTGGAGTGAGGGTTACGGGGAGACGGTGGGAGTGAGGGATGCGGTGGGAGTGAGGGATAAGGGGAGACGGTGGGAGTGAGGGGTACGGGGAGACGGTGGGAGTGAGGGATCCAGGGAGACGGTGGGAGTGAGGGATACGGGGAGGTGGTGGGAGTGAGGGGTACGGGGAGACGGTGGGAGTGAGGGCTACGGGGAGGCGGTGGGAGTGAGGGATACGGGGAGGTGATGGGAGTGAGGGGTACGGGATAGACGGTGGGAGTGAGGGTTACGGGGAGGTGGTGGGAGTGAGGGATACGGGGAGGTGGTGGGAGTGAGGGGTACGGGGAGACGGTGGGAGTGAGGGTTACGGGGAGGCGGTGGAAGTGAGGGTTACGGGGAGACGGTGGGAGAGAGGGATACGGGGAGACGGTGGGAGTGAGGGATACGGGGAGGTGGTGGGAGTGCGGGACACAGGGAGACGGTGGGAGTGAGGGACACGGGGAGACGGTGGGAGTGAGGAATGCGGGGAGACGGTGGGAGTGAGGGAAAAGGGGAGACTGTGGGAGTGAGGGATACGGGGAGTCGATGGGAGTGAGGGATACGGGGAGACGGTGAGAGTGAGGGACACAGGGAGACGGTGGGAGTGAGGGACACGGGGAGACGGTGGGAGTGAGGGATATGGGGAGACGGTGGGAGTGAGAGACACAGGGAGACGGTGGGAGTGAGGGATACGGGGAGATGGTGGGAGCGAGGGATACGGGGAGACGGTGGCAGTGAGGGATACGGGTTGACGGTGGGAGTGAGGGATACGGGGTGACGGTGGGATTGAGGGATACGGGGAGACGGTGGGTGTGAGGCAAACAGGGAGACCGTGGGGGTGAGGGATATGGGGAGATGGTGGGAGTGAGGGATACGGGGAAACGGTGGGATTGAGGGACACGGGGAGACGGTGGGAGTGAGGGATACGGGGAGACGGTGGGAGTGAGGGATACGGGGAGATGGTGGGAGTGAGGGGTACGGGGAGACGGTGGGAGTGAGGGTTACGGGGAGGTGGTGGGAGTGAGGGATACGGGGAGGTGGTGGGAGTGAGGGGTTCGGGGAGACGGTGGGAGTGAGGGGTACGTGGAGACGGTGGGAGTGAGGTTACGGGGAGGTGGTGGGAGTGAGGGATACGGGGAGGTGGTGGGAGTGAATGGTACGGGGAGACGGTGGGAGTGAGGGTTACGGGGAGGCGATGGGAGTGAGGGTTACGGGGAGACGGTGGAAGTGAGGGTACGGAGAGACGGTGGGGGTGAGGGATACGGGGAGGTGGTGGGAGTGAGGGACACAGGGAGACGGTGGGAGTGAGGGACACGGGGAGACGGTGGGAGTGAGGGATATGGGCAGACGGTGGGAGTGAGGGACACAGGGAGACGGTGGGAGTGAGGGGTACGGGGAGACGGTGGGAGTGAGGGTTACGGGGAGGCGGTGGGAGTGAGGGACACAGGGAGACGGTGGGAGTGAGGGATACGGGGAGACGGTGGGAGTGAGGGATACGGGGAGATGGTGGGAGTGAGGGATACGGGGAGATGGTGGGAGCGAGGGATACGGGGAGACGGTGGCAGTGAGGGATACGGGGTGACGGTGGGAGTGAGGGATACGGGGTGACGGTGGGATTGAGGGATACGGGGAGACGGTGGGTGTGAGGCAAACAGGGAGACCGTGGGGGTGAGGGATATGGGGAGATGGTGGGAGTGAGGGATACGGGGAAACGGTGGGATTGAGGAACACGGGGAGACGGTGGGAGTGAGGGATACGGGGAGACGGTGGGAGTGAGGGATACGGGGAGATGGTGGGAGTGAGGGGTACGGGGAGACGGTGGGAGTGAGGGTTACGGGGAGGTGGCGGGAGTGAGGGATACGGGGAGGTGGTGGGAGTGAGGGGTACGGGGAGACGGTGGGAGTGAGGGACACGGGGAGACGGTGGAAGTGAGGGTACGGGGAGACGGTGGGGGTGAGGGATACGGGCAGTTGGTGGGAGTGAGGTACACAGGGAGACGGTGGGAGTGAGGGACACGGGGGGACGGTGGGAGTGAGGGATAAGGGGAGATGGTGGGAGTGAGGGGTACGGGGAGACGGTGGGAGTGAGGGATCCAGGGAGACGGTGGGAGTGAGGGATACGGGGAGGTGGTGGGAGTGAGGGGTACGGGGAGACGGTGTGAGTGAGAGTTACGGGGAGGCGGTGGGAGTGAGGGATACGGGGAGGTGATGGGAGTGAGGGGTACGGGATAGACGGTGGGAGTGAGGGTTACGGGGAGGTGGTGGGAGTGAGGGATACGGGGAGGTGGTGGGAGTGAGGGGTACGGGGAGACGGTGGGAGTGAGGGTTACGGGGAGGCGGTGGAAGTGAGAGTTACGGGGAGACGGTGGGAGAGAGGGATACGGGGAGACGGTGGGAGTGAGGGATACGGGGAGGTGGTGGGAGTGAGGGGTACGGGGAGACGGTGGGAGTGAGGGTTACGGGGAGGCGGTGGGAGTGAGGGACACAGGGAGACGGTGGGAGTGAGGGACACGGGGAGACGGTGGGAGTGAGGGATGCGGGGAGACGGTGGGAGTGAGGGAAAAGGGGAGACTGTGGGAGTGAGGGATACAGGGAGACGGTGGGAGTGAGGGATACGGGGAGTCGATGGGAGTGAGGGATACGGGGAGACGGTGGGAGTGAGGGATATGGGGAGACGGTGAGAGTGAGGGACACAGGCAGACGGTGGGAGTGAGGGACACGGGGAGACGGTGGGAGTGAGGGATATGGGGAGACGGTGGGAGTGAGAGTCACAGGGAGACGGTGGGAGTGAGGGATACGGGGATACGGTGGGTGTGAGGGACACGGGGAGACGGTGGGAGTGAGGATTACGGGGAGGCGGTGGGAGTGAGGGACACAGAGAGACGGTCGGAGTGAGGGATACGGGGAGACGGTGGGAGTGAGGGATGCGGGGAGATGGTGGGAGGGAGGGATACGGGGAGATGGTGGGAGCGAGGGATACGGGGAGACGGTGGCAGTGAGGGATACGGGTTGACGGTGGGAGTGAGGGATACGGGGTGACGGTGGGATTGAGGGATACGGTGAGAAGGTGGGAGTGAGGGTTGTTGGGAGACCGTGGGATTGAGGGATACGGGGAGACGGTGGGTGTGAGGCAAACAGGGAGACCGTGGGCGTGAGGGAAATGGGGAGATGGTGGGAGTGAGGGATACGGGGAAACGGTGGGATTGAGGGACACGGGGAGACGGTGGGAGTGAGGGATACGGGGAGACGGTGGGAGTGAGGGATACGGGGAGGTGGTGGGAGTGAGGGGTACGGGGAGACGGTGGGAGTGAGGGTTACGAGGAGGTGGTGGGATTGAGGGATACGGGGAGGTGGTGGGAATGAAGGGTACGGGGAGACGGTGGGAGTGAGGGTTACGGGGAGGCGGTGGGAGTGAGGGTTACGGGGAGACGGTGGGAGTGAGGGTACGGGGAGACGGTGGGGGTGAGGGATACGGGGAGGTGGTGGGAGTGAGGGGTACGGGGAGACGGTGGGAGTGAGGGTTACGGGGAAGCGGTGGGAGTGAGGGACACAGGGAGACGGTGGGAGTGAGGGACACGGGGAGACGGTGGGAGTGAGGGATATGGGCAGACGGTGGGTGTGAGGGACACGGGGAGACGGTGGGAGTGAGGATTACGGGGAGGCGGTGGGAGTGAGAGATACGGCGAGATGGTGGGAGTGAGGGATACGGGGAGATGGTGGGAGCGAGGGATACGGGGAGACGGTGGGAGTGAGGGATACGGGTTGACGGTGGGAGTGAGGGATACGGGGTGACGGTGGGATTGAGGGATACGGTGAGAAGGTGGGAGTGAAGGTTATTGGGAGACCGTGGGATTGAGGGATACGGGGAGACGGTGGGTGTGAGGCAAACAGGGAGACCGTGGGGGTGAGGGATATGGGGAGATGGTGGGAGTGAGGGATACGGGGAAACGGTGGGATTGAGGGACACGGGGAGACGGTGGGGGTGAGGGATACGGGGAGACGGTGGGAGTGAGGGATACGGGGAGGTGGTGGGAGTGAGGGGTACGGGGAGACGGTGGGAGTGAGGGTTACGGGGAGGCGGTGGGAGTGAGGGATACGGGGAGGTGGTGGGAGTGAGGGGTACGGGGAGACGGTGGGAGTGAGGGTTACGGGGAGGCGGTGGGAGTGAGGGTTACGGGGAGACGGTGGAAGTGAGGGTACGGGGAGACGGTGGGGGTGAGGGATACGGGGAGTTGGTGGGAGTGAGGGGTATGGGGAGACGGTGGGAGTGAGGGTTACGGGGAGGCGGTGGGAGTGAGGGACACAGGGAGACGGTGGGAGTGAGGGACACGGGGAGACGGTGGGAGTGAGGGATATGGGCAGACGGTGGGAGTGAGGGACACACGGAGACGGTGGGAGTGAGGGGTACGGGGAGTCGGTGGGAGTGAGGGTTACGGGGAGACGGTGGGAGTGAGGGATACGGTGGGAGTGAGGGATAAGGGGAGACGGTGGGAGTGAGGGGTACGGGGAGACGGTGGGAGTGAGGGATACAGGGAGACGGTGGGAGTGAGGGATACGGGGAGGTGGTGGGAGTGAGGGGTACGGGGAGACGGTGGGAGTCAGGGTTACGGGGAGACGGTGGGAGTGAGGGATACGGGGAGGTGATGGGAGTGAGGGGTACGGGATAGACGGTGGGAGTGAGGGTTACGGGGAGGTGGTGGGAGTGAGGGATACGGGGAGGTGGTGAGAGTGAGGGGTACGGGGAGACGGTGGGAGTGAGGGTTACGGGGAGGCGGTGGGAGTGAGGGATACGGGGAGGTGGTGGGAGTGAGGGGTACGGGGAGACGGTGGGAGTGAGGGTTACGGGGAGGCGGTGGGAGTGAGGGTTACGGGGAGACGGTGGAAGTGAGGGTACGGGGAGACGGTGGGGGTGAGGGATACGGGGAGTTGGTGGGAGTGAGGGGTATGGGGAGACGGTGGGAGTGAGGGTTACGGGGAGGCGGTGGGAGTGAGGGACACAGGGAGACGGTGGGAGTGAGGGACACGGGGAGACGGTGGGAGTGAGGGATATGGGCAGACGGTGGGAGTGAGGGACACACGGAGACGGTGGGAGTGAGGGGTACGGGGAGTTGGTGGGAGTGAGGGTTACGGGGAGACGGTGGGAGTGAGGGATACGGTGGGAGTGAGGGATAAGGGGAGACGGTGGGAGTGAGGGGTACGGGGAGACGGTGGGAGTGAGGGATACAGGGAGACGGTGGGAGTGAGGGATACGGGGAGGTGGTGGGAGTGAGGGATACGGGGAGACGGTGGGAGTCAGGGTTACGGGGAGACGGTGGGAGTGAGGGATACGGGGAGGTGATGGGAGTGAGGGGTACGGGATAGACGGTGGGAGTGAGGGTTACGGGGAGGTGGTGGGAGTGAGGGATACGGGGAGGTGGTGGGAGTGAGGGGTACGGGGAGACGGTGGGAGTGAGGGTTACGGGGAGGCGGTGGAAGTGAGGGTTACGGGGAGACGGTGGGAGAGAGGGATACGGGGAGACGGTGGGAGTGAGGGATACGGGGAGGTGGTGGGAGTGAGGGGTATGGGGAGACGGTGGGAGTGAGGGTTACGGGGAGGCGGTGGGAGTGAGGGACACAGGGAGACGGTGGGAGTGAGGGACACGGGGAGACGGTGGGAGTGAGGGATGCGGGGAGACGGTGGGAGTGAGGGATACGGGGAGATGGTGGGAGCGAGGGATACGGGGAGACGGTGGCAGTGAGGGATACGGGTTGACGGTGGGAGTGAGGGATACGGGGTGACGGTGGGATTGAGGGATACGGTGAGAAGGTGGGAGTGAGGGTTGTTGGGAGACAGTGGGATTGAGGGATACGGGGAGACGGTGGGTGTGAGGCAAACAGGGAGACCGTGGGGGTGAGGGAAATGGGGAGATGGTGGGAGTGAGGGATACGGGGAAACGGTGGGATTGAGGGACATGGGGAGACGGTGGGAGTGAGGGATACGGGGAGGTGGTGGGAGTGAGGGGTACGGGGAGACGGTGGGAGTGAGGGTTACGAGGAGGTGGTGGGAGTGAGGGATACGGGGAGGTGGTGGGAGTGAGGGGTACGGGGAGACGGTGGGAGTGAGGGTTACGGGGAGGCGGTGGGAGTGAGGGTTACGGGGAGACGGTGGGAGTGAGGGTACGGGGAGACGGTGGGGGTGAGGGATACGGGGAGGTGGTGGGAGTGAGGGGTACGGGGAGACGGTGGGAGTGAGGGTTACGGGGAGGCGGTGGGAGTGAGGGACACAGGGAGACGGTGGGAGTGAGGGACACGGGGAGATGGTGGGAGTGAGGGATATGGGCAGACGGTGGGAGTGAGGGACACAGGGAGACGGTGGGAGTGAGGGGTACGGGGAGACGGTGGGAGTGAGGGTTACGGGGAGACGGTGGGAGTGAGGGATACAGTGGGAGTGAGGGATATGGGGAGACGGTGGGAGTGAGGGGTACGGGGAGACGGTGGGAGTGAGGGATACGGGGAGACGGTGGGAGTGAGGGATACGGGGAGACGGTGGGACTGAGGGAGAAGGGTAGATGGTGGGGGTGAGGGACAGGGGGAGACGATGGGAGTGAGGGATACGGGGAGACAGTGAGAGTGAGGGATACGGGGAGATGGTGGGAGTGATGGATAGGGGGAGACGGTGGGAGCGAGGGATACAGGGAGACGGTGGGAGTGAGGAATACAGGGAGATGGTGGGAGTGAGGGATACGGGGAGACGGTGGGACTGAGGGATAAGCTGAGACGGTGGGAGTGAGGGATACGGGGCGACGGTGGGAGTGAGGGATACGGGGTGACGGTGGGAGTGAGGGATACAGAGAGATGGTGGGAGTTAGGGATACGGGGAGACGGTTGGAGTAAGGGATACGGGGAGGCGGTGGGAGTGAGGGATGCGGGGAGACGGTGGGAGTGAGGGAGAAGGGGAGACTGTGGGAGTGAGGGATACGGGGAGACGGTGAGAGTGAGGGACACAGGGAGACGGTGGGAGTGAGGGACACGGGGAGACGGTGGGAGTGAGGGATATGGGGAGACGGTGGGAGTGACGGTCACAGGGAGACGGTGGGAGTGAGGATTACGGGGAGGCGGTGGGAGTGAGGGATACGGGGAGATGTTGGGAGTGAGGGATACGGGGAGATGGTGGGAGCGAGGGATACGGGGAGACGGTGGGAGTGAGGGATACGGGTTGACGGTGGGAGTGAGGGATACGGGGTGACGGTGGGATTGAGGGATACTGTGAGAAGGTGGGAGTGAGGGATATTGGGAGACCGTGGGATTCAGGGATATGGGGAGACGGTGGGAGTGAGGGACACAGGGAGACGGTGGGAGTGAGGATTACGGGGAGGCGGTGGGAGTGAGGGATACGGGGAGATTGTGGGAGTGAGGGATACGGGGAGATGGTGGGAGCGAGGGATACGGGGAGACGGTGGGAGTGAGGGATACGGGTTGACGGTGGGAGTGAGGGATACGGGGTGACGGTGGGATTGAGGGATACGGTGAGAAGGTGGGAGTGAGGGTTATTGGGAGACCGTGGGATTGAGGGATACGGGGAGACGGTGGGTGTGAGGCAAACAGGGAGACCGTGGGGGTGAGGGATATGGGGAGATGGTGGGAGTGAGGGATACGGGGAAACGGTGGGATTGAGGGACACGGGGAGACGGTGGGAGAGAGGGATACGGGGAGACGGTGGGAGTGAGGGATACGGGGAGGTGGTGGGAGTGAGGGGTACGTGGAGACGGTGGGAGTGAGGTTACGGGGAGGTGGTGGGAGTGAGGGATACGGGGAGGTGGTGGGAGTGAATGGTACGGGGAGACGGTGGGAGTGAGGGTTACGGGGAGGCGGTGGGAGTGAGGGTTACGAGGAGATGGTGGAAGTGAGGGTACGGGGAGACGGTGGGGGTGAGGGATACGGGGAGGTGGTGGGAGTGAGGGGTACGGGGAGACGGTGGGAGTGAGGGTTACGGGGAGGCGGTGGGAGTGAGGGACACAGGGAGACGGTGGGCGTGAGGGACACGGGGAGACGGTGGGAGTGAGGGATATGGGCAGACGGTGGGAGTGAGGGACACAGGGAGACGGTGGGAGTGAGGGGTACGGGGAGACGGTGGGAGTGAGGGTTACGGGGAGGCGGTGAGAGTGAGGGACACAGGGAGACGGTGGGAGTGAGGGATACGGGGAGACGGTGGGAGTGAGGGATACGGGGAGATGGTGGGAGTGAGGGATACGGGGAGATGGTGGAAGCGAGGGATACGGGGAGACGGTGGCAGTGAGGGATACGGGTTGACGGTGGGAGTGAGGGATACGGGGTGACGTTGGGATTGAGGGATACGGTGAGAAGGTGGGAGTGGGGGTTGTTGGGAGACCGTCGGATTGAGGGATACGGGGAGACGGTGGGTGTGAGGCAAACAGGGAGACCGTGGGGGTGAGGGATATGGGGAGATGGTGGGAGTGAGGGATACGGGGAAACGGTGGGATTGAGGGACACGTGGAGACGGTGGGAGTGAGGGATACGGGGAGACGGTGGGAGTGAGGGATACGGGGAGGTGGTGGGAGTGAGGGGTACGGGGAGACGGTGGGAGTGAGGGTTACGGGGAGGTGGTGGGAGTGAGGGATACGGAGAGGTGGTGGGAGTGAGGGGTACGGGGAGACGGTGGGAGTGAGGGTTACGGGGAGGCGGTGGGAGTGAGGGTTACGGGGAGTTGGTGGGAGTGAGGGACACAGGGAGACGGTGGGAGTGAGGGGTACGGGGAGACGGTGGGAGTGAGGGTTACGGGGAGACGGTGGGAGTGAGGGTTACGGGGAGACGGTGGGAGTGAGGGTTACGGGGAGACGGTGGGAGTGAGGGATGCGGTGGGAGTGAGGGATAAGGGGAGATGGTGGGAGTGAGGGGTACGGGGAGACGGTGGGAGTGAGGGATCCAGGGAGACGGTGGGAGTGAGGGATACGGGGAGGTGGTGGGAGTGAGGGGTACGGGGAGACGGTGGGAGTGAGGGTTACGGGGAGGCGGTGGGAGTGAGGGATACGGGGAGGTGATGGGAGTGAGGGGTACGGGATAGACGGTGGGAGTGAGGGTTACGGGGAGGTGGTGGGAGTGAGGGATACGGGGAGGTGGTGGGAGTGAGGGGTACGGAGAGACGGTGGGAGTGAGGGTTACGGGGAGGCGGTGGAAGTGAGGGTTACGGGGAGACGGTGGGAGAGAGGGATACGGGGAGACGGTGGGAGTGAGGGATACGGGGAGGTGGTGGGAGTGAGGGGTACGGGGAGACGGTGGGAGTGAGGGTTACGGGGAGGCGGTGCGAGTGAGGGACACAGGGAGACGGTGGGAGTGAGGGACACGGGGAGACGGTGGGAGTGAGGGATGCGGGGAGACGGTGGGAGTGAGGGAAAAGGGGAGACTGTGGGAGTGAGGGATACGGGGAGTCGATGGGAGTGAGGGATACGGGGAGACGGTGGGAGTGAGGGATATGGGGAGACGGTGAGAGTGAGGGACACAGGGAGACGGTGGGAGTGAGGGATACGGGGATACGGTGGGTGTGAGGGACACGGGGAGACGGTGGGAGTGAGGATTACGGGGAGGCGGTGGGAGTGAGGGACACAGGGAGACGGTGGGAGTGAGGGATACGGGGAGACGGTGGGAGTGAGGGATACGGGGAGATGGTGGGAGTGAGGGATACGGGGAGATGGTGGGAGCGAGGGATACGGGGAGACGGTGGCAGTG
This sequence comes from Scyliorhinus torazame, assembly GCF_047496885.1. Classification (NCBI taxonomy): domain Eukaryota; kingdom Metazoa; phylum Chordata; class Chondrichthyes; order Carcharhiniformes; family Scyliorhinidae; genus Scyliorhinus; species Scyliorhinus torazame. The sequence continues at coordinate 83,350,227 of NC_092722.1, forward strand.
AGGGATACGGGTTGACGGTGGGAGTGAGGGATACGGGGTGACGGTGGGATTGAGGGATACGGTGAGAAGGTGGGAGTGAGGGTTGTTGGGAGACCGTGGGAGTGAGGGTACGGGGAGACGGTGGGGGTGAGGGATACGGGGAGGTGGTGGGAGTGAGGGGTACGGGGAGACGGTGGGAGTGAGGGTTACGGGGAGGCGGTGGGAGTGAGGGACACAGGGAGACGGTGGGAGTGAGGGACACGGGGAGATGGTGGGAGTGAGGGATATGGGCAGACGGTGGGAGTGAGGGACACAGGGAGACGGTGGGAGTGAGGGGTACGGGGAGACGGTGGGAGTGAGGGTTACGGGGAGACGGTGGGAGTGAGGGATACAGTGGGAGTGAGGGATATGGGGAGACGGTGGGAGTGAGGGGTACGGGGAGACGGTGGGAGTGAGGGATACGGGGAGACGGTGGGAGTGAGGGATACGGGGAGACGGTGGGACTGAGGGAGAAGGGTAGATGGTGGGGGTGAGGGACAGGGGGAGACGATGGGAGTGAGGGATACGGGGAGACAGTGAGAGTGAGGGATACGGGGAGATGGTGGGAGTGATGGATAGGGGGAGACGGTGGGAGCGAGGGATACAGGGAGACGGTGGGAGTGAGGAATACAGGGAGATGGTGGGAGTGAGGGATACGGGGAGACGGTGGGACTGAGGGATAAGCTGAGACGGTGGGAGTGAGGGATACGGGGCGACGGTGGGAGTGAGGGATACGGGGTGACGGTGGGAGTGAGGGATACAGAGAGATGGTGGGAGTTAGGGATACGGGGAGACGGTTGGAGTAAGGGATACGGGGAGGCGGTGGGAGTGAGGGATGCGGGGAGACGGTGGGAGTGAGGGAGAAGGGGAGACTGTGGGAGTGAGGGATACGGGGAGACGGTGAGAGTGAGGGACACAGGGAGACGGTGGGAGTGAGGGACACGGGGAGACGGTGGGAGTGAGGGATATGGGGAGACGGTGGGAGTGACGGTCACAGGGAGACGGTGGGAGTGAGGATTACGGGGAGGCGGTGGGAGTGAGGGATACGGGGAGATGTTGGGAGTGAGGGATACGGGGAGATGGTGGGAGCGAGGGATACGGGGAGACGGTGGGAGTGAGGGATACGGGTTGACGGTGGGAGTGAGGGATACGGGGTGACGGTGGGATTGAGGGATACTGTGAGAAGGTGGGAGTGAGGGATATTGGGAGACCGTGGGATTCAGGGATATGGGGAGACGGTGGGAGTGAGGGACACAGGGAGACGGTGGGAGTGAGGATTACGGGGAGGCGGTGGGCGTGAGGGATACGGGGAGATTGTGGGAGTGAGGGATACGGGGAGATGGTGGGAGCGAGGGATACGGGGAGACGGTGGGAGTGAGGGATACGGGTTGACGGTGGGAGTGAGGGATACGGGGTGACGGTGGGATTGAGGGATACGGTGAGAAGGTGGGAGTGAGGGTTATTGGGAGACCGTGGGATTGAGGGATACGGGGAGACGGTGGGTGTGAGGCAAACAGGGAGACCGTGGGGGTGAGGGATATGGGGAGATGGTGGGAGTGAGGGATACGGGGAAACGGTGGGATTGAGGGACACGGGGAGACGGTGGGAGAGAGGGATACGGGGAGACGGTGGGAGTGAGGGATACGGGGAGGTGGTGGGAGTGAGGGGTACGTGGAGACGGTGGGAGTGAGGTTACGGGGAGGTGGTGGGAGTGAGGGATACGGGGAGGTGGTGGGAGTGAATGGTACGGGGAGACGGTGGGAGTGAGGGTTACGGGGAGGCGGTGGGAGTGAGGGTTACGAGGAGATGGTGGAAGTGAGGGTACGGGGAGACGGTGGGGGTGAGGGATACGGGGAGGTGGTGGGAGTGAGGGGTACGGGGAGACGGTGGGAGTGAGGGTTACGGGGAGGCGGTGGGAGTGAGGGACACAGGGAGACGGTGGGAGTGAGGGACACGGGGAGACGGTGGGAGTGAGGGATATGGGCAGACGGTGGGAGTGAGGGACACAGGGAGACGGTGGGAGTGAGGGGTACGGGGAGACGGTGGGAGTGAGGGTTACGGGGAGGCGGTGAGAGTGAGGGACACAGGGAGACGGTGGGAGTGAGGGATACGGGGAGACGGTGGGAGTGAGGGATACGGGGAGATGGTGGGAGTGAGGGATACGGGGAGATGGTGGGAGCGAGGGATACGGGGAGACGGTGGCAGTGAGGGATACGGGTTGACGGTGGGAGTGAGGGATACGGGGTGACGTTGGGATTGAGGGATACGGTGAGAAGGTGGGAGTGAGGGTTGTTGGGAGACCGTCGGATTGAGGGATACGGGGAGACGGTGGGTGTGAGGCAAACAGGGAGACCGTGGGGGTGAGGGATATGGGGAGATGGTGGGAGTGAGGGATACGGGGAAACGGTGGGATTGAGGGACACGTGGAGACGGTGGGAGTGAGGGATACGGGGAGACGGTGGGAGTGAGGGATACGGGGAGGTGGTGGGAGTGAGGGGTACGGGGAGACGGTGGGAGTGAGGGTTACGGGGAGGTGGTGGGAGTGAGGGATACGGAGAGGTGGTGGGAGTGAGGGGTACGGGGAGACGGTGGGAGTGAGGGTTACGGGGAGGCGGTGGGAGTGAGGGTTACGGGGAGTTGGTGGGAGTGAGGGACACAGGGAGACGGTGGGAGTGAGGGGTACGGGGAGACGGTGGGAGTGAGGGTTACGGGGAGACGGTGGGAGTGAGGGTTACGGGGAGACGGTGGGAGTGAGGGTTACGGGGAGACGGTGGGAGTGAGGGTTACGGGGAGACGGTGGGAGTGAGGGATGCGGTGGGAGTGAGGGATAAGGGGAGACGGTGGGAGTGAGGGGTACGGGGAGACGGTGGGAGTGAGGGATCCAGGGAGACGGTGGGAGTGAGGGATACGGGGAGGTGGTGGGAGTGAGGGGTACGGGGAGACGGTGGGAGTGAGGGTTACGGGGAGGCGGTGGGAGTGAGGGATACGGGGAGGTGATGGGAGTGAGGGGTACGGGATAGACGGTGGGAGTGAGGGTTACGGGGAGGTGGTGGGAGTGAGGGATACGGGGAGGTGGTGGGAGTGAGGGGTACGGAGAGACGGTGGGAGTGAGGGTTACGGGGAGGCGGTGGAAGTGAGGGTTACGGGGAGACGGTGGGAGAGAGGGATACGGGGAGACGGTGGGAGTGAGGGATACGGGGAGGTGGTGGGAGTGAGGGGTACGGGGAGACGGTGGGAGTGAGGGTTACGGGGAGGCGGTGGGAGTGAGGGACACAGGGAGACGGTGGGAGTGAGGGACACGGGGAGACGGTGGGAGTGAGGGATGCGGGGAGACGGTGGGAGTGAGGGAAAAGGGGAGACTGTGGGAGTGAGGGATACGGGGAGTCGATGGGAGTGAGGGATACGGGGAGACGGTGGGAGTGAGGGATATGGGGAGACGGTGAGAGTGAGGGACACAGGGAGACGGTGGGAGTGAGGGACACGGGGAGACGGTGGGAGTGAGGGATATGGGGAGACGGTGGGAGTGAGAGACACAGGGAGACGGTGGGAGTGAGGGATACGGGGATACGGTGGGTGTGAGGGACACAGGGAGACGGTGGGAGTGAGGATTACGGGGAGGCGGTGGGAGTGAGGGACACAGGGAGACGGTGGGAGTGAGGGATACGGGGAGACGGTGGGAGTGAGGGATACGGGGAGATGGTGGGAGTGAGGGATACGGGGAGATGGTGGGAGCGAGGGATACGGGGAGACGGTGGCAGTGAGGGATACGGGTTGACGGTGGGAGTGAGGGATACGGGGTGACGGTGGGATTGAGGGATACGGTGAGAAGGTGGGAGTGAGGGTTGTTGGGAGACCGTGGGATTGAGGGATACGGGGAGACGGTGGGTGTGAGGCAAACAGGGAGACCGTGGGGGTGAGGGAAATGGGGAGATGGTGGGAGTGAGGGATACGGGGAAACGGTGGGATTGAGGGACACGGGGAGACGGAGGGAGTGAGGGATACGGGGAGGTGGTGGGAGTGAGGGGTACGGGGAGACGGTGGGTGTGAGGGTTACGAGTAGGTGGTGGGAGTGAGGGATACGGGGAGGTGGTGGGAATGAGGGGTACGGGGAGACGGTGGGAGTGAGGGTTACGGGGAGGCGGTGGGAGTGAGGGTTACGGGGAGACGGTGGGAGTGAGGGTACGGGGAGACGGTGGGGGTGAGGGATACGGGGAGGTGGTGGGAGTGAGGGATACGGGGAGACGGTGGGAGTGAGGGTTACGGGGAGGCGGTGGGAGTGAGGGACACAGGGAGACGGTGGGAGTGAGGGACACGGGGAGACGGTGGGATGAGGGATACGGGGAGACGGTGGGAGTGAGGGATACGGGGAGACGGTGGGACTGAGGGAGAAGGGTAGATGGTGGGGGTGAGGGACACGGGGAGACGATGGGAGTGAGGGATACGGGGAGACAGTGAGAGTGAGGGATACGGGGAGATGGTGGGAGTGATGGATAGGGGGAGACGGTGGAGCGAGGGATACAGGGAGACGGTGGGAGTGAGGAATACAGGGAGATGGTGGGAGTGAGGGATACGGGGAGACGGTGGGACTGAGGGATAAGCTGAGACGGTGGGAGTGAGGGATACGGGGTGACGGTGGGAGTGAGGGATACAGAGAGATGGTGGGAGTTAGCAATACGGGGAGACGGTTGGAGTAAGGGATACGGGGAGGCGGTGGGAGTGAGGGATGCGGGGAGACGGTGGGAGTGAGGGATATGGGGAGACGGTGAGAGTGAGGGACACAGGGAGATGGTGGGAGTGAGGGACACGGGGAGACGGTGGGAGTGAGGGATACGGGGAGACGGTGGGAGTGAGGATTACGGGGAGGCGGTGGGAGTGAGGGATACGGGGAGATGGTGGGAGTGAGGGATACGGGGAGATGGTGGGAGCGAGGGATACGGGGAGACGGTGGGAGTGAGGGATACGGGTTGACGGTGGGAGTGAGGGATACGGGGTGACGGTGGGATTGAGGGATACGGTGAGAAGGTGGGAGTGAGGGATATTGGGAGACCGTGGGATTGAGGGATATGGGGAGACGGTGGGAGTGAGGGACACAGGGAGACGGTGGGAGTGAGGATTACGGGGAGGCGGTGGGAGTGAGGGATACGGGGAGATTGTGGGAGTGAGGGATACGGGGAGATGGTGGGAGCGAGGGATACGGGGAGATGGTGGGAGTGAGGGATACGGGTTGACGGTGGGAGTGAGGGATACGGGGTGACGGTGGGATTGAGGGATACGGTGAGAAGGTGGGAGTGAGGGTTATTGGGAGACCGTGGGATTGAGGGATACGGGGAGACGGTGGGTGTGAGGCAAACAGGGAGACCGTGGGGGTGAGGGATATGGGGAGATGGTGGGAGTGAGGGGTACGGGGAGACGGTGGGCGTGAGGGATACAGTGAGACGGTGGGAGTGAGGGATACGGGGAGGTGGTGGGAGTGAGGGGTACGGGGAGACGGTGGGAGTGAGGGTTACGGGGAGGCGGTGGGAGTGAGGGATACGGGGAGGTGATGGGAGTGAGGGGTACGGGATAGACGGTGGGAGTGAGGGTTACGGGGAGGTGGTGGGAGTGAGGGATACGGGGAGGTGGTGGGAGTGAGAGGTACGGGGAGACGGTGGGAGTGAGGGTTACGGGAGGCGGTGGAAGTGAGGGTTACGGGGAGACGGTGGGAGAGAGGGATACGGGGAGACGGTGGGAGTGAGGGATACGGGGAGGTGGTGGGAGTGAGGGGTACGGGGAGACGGTGGGAGTGAGGGTTACGGGGAGGCGGTGGGAGTGAGGGACACAGGGAGACGGTGGGAGTGAGGGATACGGGGAGACGGTGGGATTGAGGGACACGGGGAGACGGTGGGAGTGAGGGATACGGGGAGACGGTGGGAGTGAGGGATACGGGGAGGTGGTGGGAGTGAGGGGTACGTGGAGACGGTGGGAGTGAGGTTACGGGGAGGTGGTGGGAGTGAGGGATACGGGGAGGTGGTGGGAGTGAATGGTACGGGGAGACGGTGGGAGTGAGGCTTACGGGGAGGCGGTGGGAGTGAGGGTTACGGGGAGACGGTGGAAGTGAGGGTACGGGGAGACGGTGTGGGTGAGGGATACGGGGAGGTGGTGGGAGTGAGGGGTACGGGGAGACGGTGGGAGTGAGGGTTACGGGGAGGCGGTGGGAGTGAGGGACACAGGGAGACGGTGGGAGTGAGGGAGACGGGGAGACGGTGGGAGTGAGGGATACGGGGAAACGGTGGGATTGAGGGACACGGGGAGACGGTGGGAGTGAGGGATACGGGGAGACGGTGGGAGTGAGGGATACGGGGAGATGGTGGGAGTGAGGGATACGGGGAGACGGTGGGAGTGAGGGTTACGGGGAGGTGGTGGGAGTGAGGGATACGGGGAGGTGGTGGGAGTGAGGGGTACGGGGAGACGGTGGGAGTGAGGGTTACGTGGAGACGGTGGGAGTGAGGTTACGGGGAGGTGGTGGGAGTGAGGGATACGGGGAGGTGGTGGGAGTGAATGGTACGGGGAGACGGTGGGAGTGAGGGTTACGGGGAGGCGGTGGGAGTGAGGGTTACGGGGAGACGGTGGGGGTGAGGGATACGGGGAGGTGGTGGGAGTGAGGGGTATGGGGAGACGGTGGGAGTGAGGGTTACGGGGGGCGGTGGGAGTGAGGGACACAGGGAGACGGTGGGAGTGAGGGACTCGGGGAGACGGTGGGAGTGAGGGATATGGGCAGACGGTGGGAGTGAGGGACACAGGGAGACGGTGGGAGTGAGGGGTACGGGGAGACGGTGGGAGTGAGGGTTACGGGGAGGCGGTGGGAGTGAGGGACACAGGGAGACGGTGGGAGTGAGGGATACGGGGAGACGGTGGGAGTGAGGGATACGGGGAGATGGTGGGAGTGAGGGATACGGGGAGATGGTGGGAGCGAGGGATACGGGGAGACGGTGGCAGTGAGGGATACGGGTTGACGGTGGGAGTGAGGGATACGGGGTGACGGTGGGATTGAGGGATACGGTGAGAAGGTGGGAGTGAGGGTTACGGGGAGGCGGTGGGAGTGAGGGACACAGGGAGACGGTGGGAGTGAGGGACACGGGGAGACGGTGGGAGTGAGGAATGCGGGGAGACGGTGGGAGTGAGGGAAAAGGGGAGACTGAGGGAGTGAGGGATACGGGGAGTCGATGGGAGTGAGGGATACGGGGAGACGGTGGGAGTGAGGGATATGGGGAGACGGTGAGAGTGAGGGACACAGGGAGACGGTGGGAGTGAGGGACACGGGGAGACGGTGGGAGTGAGGGATATGGGGAGACGGTGGGAGTGAGAGACACAGGGAGACGGTGGGAGTGAGGGATACGGGGAGATGGTGGGAGCGAGGGATACGGGGAGACGGTGGCAGTGAGGGATACGGGTTGACGGTGGGAGTGAGGGATACGGGGTGACGGTGGGATTGAGGGATACGGTGAGAAGGTGGGAGTGAGGGTTGTTGGGAGACCGTCGTATTGAGGGATACGGGGAGACGGTGGGTGTGAGGCAAACAGGGAGACCGTGGGGGTGAGGGATATGGGGAGATGGTGGGAGTGAGGGATACGGGGAAACGGTGGGATTGAGGGACACGGGGAGACGGTGGGAGTGAGGGATACGGGGAGACGGTGGGAGTGAGGGATACGGGGAGGTGGTGGGAGTGAGGGGTACGGGGAGACGGTGGGAGTGAGGGTTATGGGGAGGTGGTGGGAGTGAGGGATACGGGGAGGTGGTGGGAGTGAGGGGTACGGGGAGACGGTGGGAGTGAGGGGTACGTGGAGACGGTGGGAGTGAGGTTACGGGGAGGTGGTGGGAGTGAGGGATACGGGGAGGTGGTGGGAGTGAATGGTACGGGGAGACGGTGGGAGTGAGGGTTACGGGGAGGCGATGGGAGTGAGGGTTACGGGGAGACGGTGGAAGTGAGGGTACGGGGAGACGGTGGGGGTGAGGGATACGGGGAGGTGGTGGGAGTGAGGGGTACGGGGAGACGGTGGGAGTGAGGGTTACGGGGGGCGGTGGGAGTGAGGGACACAGGGAGACGGTGGGAGTGAGGGATACGGGGAGACGGTGGGAGTGAGGGATATGGGCAGACGGTGGGAGTGAGGGACACAGGGAGACTGTGGGAGTGAGGGGTACGGGGAGACGGTGGGAGTGAGGGTTACGGGGAGGCGGTGGGAGTGAGGGACACAGGGAGACGGTGGGAGTGAGGGATACGGGGAGACGGTGGGAGTGAGGGATACGGGGAGATGGTGGGAGTGAGGGATACGGGGAGATGGTGGGAGCGAGGGATACGGGGAGACGGTGGCAGTGAGGGATACGGGGTGACGGTGGGAGTGAGGGATACGGGGAGATGGTGGGAGTGAGGGGTACGGGGAGACGGTGGTGGGAGGGTTACGGGGAGGTGGCGGGAGTGAGGGATACGGGGAGGTGGTGGGAGTGAGGGGTACGGGGAGACGGTTGGAGTGAGGGACACGGGGAGACGGTGGAAGTGAGGGTACGGGGAGACGGTGGGGGTGAGGGATACGGGCAGTTGGTGGGAGTGAGGGACACAGGGAGACGGTGGGAGTGAGGGGCACGGGGAGACGGTGGGAGTGAGAGATATGGGCAGACGGTGGGAGTGAGGGACACAGGGAGACGGTGGGAGTGAGGGGTACGGGGAGACGGTTGGAGTGAGGGTTACGGGGAGACGGTGGGAGTGAGGGATGCGGTGGGAGTGAGGGATAAGGGGAGACGGTGGGAGTGAGGGGTACGGGGAGACGGTGGGAGTGAGGGATCCAGGGAGACGGTGGGAGTGAGGGATCCAGGGAGACGGTGGGAGTGAGGGATACGGGGAGGTGGTGGGAGTGAGGGGTACGGGGAGACGGTGGGAGTGAGGGTTACGGGGAGGCGGTGGGAGTGAGGGATACGGGGAGGTGATGGGAGTGAGGGGTACGGGATAGACGGTGGGAGTGAGGGTTACGGGGAGGTGGTGGGAGTGAGGGATACGGGGAGGTGGTGGGAGTGAGGGGTACGGGGAGACGGTGGGAGTGAGGGTTACGGGGAGGCGGTGGAAGTGAGGGTTACGGGGAGACGGTGGGAGAGAGGGATACGGGGAGATGGTGGGAGTGAGGGATACGGGGAGGTGGTGGGAGTGAGGGGTACGGGGAGAAGGTGGGAGTGAGGGTTACGGGGAGGCGGTGGGAGTGAGGGACACAGGGAGACGGAGGGAGTGAGGGACACGGGGAGACGGTGGGAGTGAGGGATGCGGGGAGACGGTGGGAGTGAGGGAAAAGGGGAGACTGTGGGAGTGAGGGATACAGGGAGACGGTGGGAGTGAGGGATACGGGGAGTTGATGGGAGTGAGGGATACGGGGAGACGGTGGGAGTGAGGGATATGGGGAGACGGTGAGAGTGAGGGACACAGGGAGACGGTGGGAGTGAGGGACACGGGGAGACGGTGGGAGTGAGGGATATGGGGAGACGTTGGGAGTGAGAGACACAGGGAGACGGTGGGAGTGAGGGATACGGGGATACGGTGGGTGTGAGGGACACGGGGAGACGGTGGGAGTGAGGATTACGGGGAGGCGGTGGGAGTGAGGGACACAGAGAGACGGTGGGAGTGAGGGATACGGGGAGACGGTGGGAGTGAGGGATGCGGGGAGATGGTGGGAGGGAGGGATACGGGGAGATGGTGGGAGCGAGGGATACGGGGAGACGGTGGCAGTGAGGGATACGGGTTGACGGTGGGAGTGAGGGATACGGGGTGACGGTGGGATTGAGGGATACGGTGAGAAGGTGGGAGTGAGGGTTGTTGGGAGACCGTGGGATTGAGGGATACGGGGAGACGGTGGGTGTGAGGCAAACAGGGAGACCGTGGGCGTGAGGGAAATGGGGAGATGGTGGGAGTGAGGGATACGGGGTAACGGTGGGATTGAGGGACACGGGGAGACGGTGGGAGTGAGGGATACGGGGAGACGGTGGGAGTGAGGGATACGGGGAGGTGGTGGGAGTGAGGGGTACGGGGAGACGGTGGGAGTGAGGGTTACGAGGAGGTGGTGGGAGTGAGGGATACGGGGAGGTGGTGGGAATGAAGGGTACGGGGAGACGGTGGGAGTGAGGGTTACGGGGAGGCGGTGGGAGTGAGGGTTACGGGGAGACGGTGGGAGTGAGGGTACGGGGAGACGGTGGGGGTGAGGGATACGGGGAGGTGGTGGGAGTGAGGGGTACGGGGAGACGGTGGGAGTGAGGGTTACGGGGAGGCGGTGGGAGTGAGGGACACAGGGAGACGGTGGGAGTGAGGGACACGGGGAGACGGTGGGAGTGAGGGATATCGGCAGACGGTGGGTGTGAGGGACACGGGGAGACGGTGGGAGTGAGGATTACGGGGAGGCGGTGGAAGTGAGGGATACGGCGAGATGGTGGGAGTGAGGGATACGGGGAGATGGTGGGAGCGAGGGATACGGGGAGACGGTGGGAGTGAGGGATACGGGTTGACGGTGGGAGTGAGGGATACGGGGTGACGGTGGGATTGAGGGATACGGTGAGAAGGTGGGAGTGAAGGTTATTGGGAGACCGTGGGATTGAGGGATACGGGGAGACGGTGGGTGTGAGGCAAACAGGGAGACCGTGGGGGTGAGGGATATGGGGAGATGGTGGGAGTGAGGGATACGGGGAAACGGTGGGATTGAGGGACACGGGGAGATGGTGGGAGTGAGGGATACGGGGAGACGGTGGGAGTGAGGGATACGGGGAGGTGGTGGGAGTGAGGGGTACGGGGAGACGGTGGGAGTGAGGGTTACGGGGAGGCGGTGGGAGTGAGGGATACGGGGAGGTGGTGGGAGTGAGGGGTACGGGGAGACGGTGGGAGTGAGGGTTACGGGGAGGCGGTGGGAGTGAGGGTTACGGGGAGACGGTAGAAGTGAGGGTACGGGGAGACGGTGGGGGTGAGGGATACGGGGAGTTGGTGGGAGTGAGGGGTACGGGGAGACGGTGGGAGTGAGGGTTACGTGGAGGCGGTGGGAGTGAGGGACACAGGGAGATGGTGGGAGTGAGGGACACGGGGAGACGGTGGGAGTCAGGGATATGGGCAGACGGTGGGAGTGAGGGACACACGGAGACGGTGGGAGTGAGGGGTACGGGGAGACGGTGGGAGTGAGGGTTACGGGGAGACGGTGGGAGTGAGGGATACGGTGGGAGTGAGGGATAAGGGGAGACGGTGGGAGTGAGGGGTACGGGGAGACGGTGGGAGTGAGGGATACAGGGAGACGGTGGGAGTGAGGGATACGGGGAGGTGGTGGGAGTGAGGGGTACGGGGAGACGGTGGGAGTCAGGGTTACGGGGAGACGGTGGGAGTGAGGGATACAGGGAGGTGATGGGAGTGAGGGGTACGGGATAGACGGTGGGAGTGAGGGTTACGGGGAGGTGGTGGGAGTGAGGGATACGGGGAGGTGGTGGGAGTGAGGGGTACGGGGAGACGGTGGGAGTGAGGGTTACGGGGAGGCGGTGGAAGTGAGGGTTACGGGGAGACGGTGGGAATGAGGGATACGGGGAGACGGTGGGAGTGAGGGATACGGGGAAGTGGTGGGAGTGAGGGGTATGGGGAGACGGTGGGAGTGAGGGTTACGGGGAGGCGGTGGGAGTGAGGGACACAGGGAGACGGTGGGAGTGAGGGACACGGGGAGACGGTGGGAGTGAGGGATGCGGGGAGACGGTGGGAGTGAGGGATACGGGGAGATGGTGGGAGCGAGGGATACGGGGAGACGGTGGCAGTGAGGGATACGGGTTGACGGTGGGAGTGAGGGATACGGGGTGACGGTGGGATTGAGGGATACGGTGAGAAGGTGGGAGTGAGGGTTGTTGGGAGACAGTGGGATTGAGGGATACGGAGAGACGGTGGGTGTGAGGCAAACAGGGAGACCGTGGGGGTGAGGGAAAAGGGGAGATGGTGGGAGTGAGGGATACGGGGAAACGGTGGGATTGAGGGACATGGGGAGACGGTGGGAGTGAGGGATACGGGGAGACGGTGGGAGTGAGGGAGACGGGGAGGTGGTGGGAGTGAGGGGTACGGGGAGACGGTGGGAGTGAGGGTTACGAGGAGGTGGTGGGAGTGAGGGATACGGGGAGGTGGTGGGAGAGAGGGGTACGGGGAGACGGTGGGAGTGAGGGTTACGGGGAGGCGGTGGGAGTGAGGGTTACGGGGAGACGGTGGGGGTGAGGGATACGGGGAGGTGGTGGGAGTGAGGGGTACGGGGAGACGGTGGGAGTGAGGGTTACGGGGAGGCGGTGGGAGTGAGGGACACAGGGAGACGGTGGGAGTGAGGGACACGGGGAGACGGTGGGAGTGAGGGATATGGGCAGACGGTGGGAGTGAGGGACACAGGGAGACGGTGGGAGTGAGGGGTACGGGGAGACGGTGGGAGTGAGGGTTACGGGGAGACGGTGGGAGTGAGGGATACAGTGGGAGTGAGGGATATGGGGAGACGGTGGGAGTGAGGGGTACGGGGAGACGGTGGGAGTGAGGGATACGGGGAGACGGTGGGAGTGAGGGATACGGGGAGACGGTGGGACTGAGGGAGAAGGGTAGATGGTGGGGGTGAGGGACAGGGGGAGACGATGGGAGTGAGGGATACGGGGAGACGGTGGGAGTGAGGGATACGGGGAGACGGTGGGACTGAGGGAGAAGGGTAGATGGTGGGGGTGAGGGACAGGGGGAGACGGTGAGAGTGAGGGATACGGGGAGGTGGTGGGAGTGAGGGGTACGGGGAGACGGTGGGAGTGAGGGTTACGGGGAGGCGGTGGGAGTGAGGGACACAGGGAGACGGTGGGAGTGAGGGACACGGGGAGACGGTGGGAGTGAGGGATATGGGCAGACGGTGGGAGTGAGGGACACAGGGAGACGGTGGGAGTGAGGGATACAGTGGGAGTGAGGGATATGGGGAGACGGTGGGAGTGAGGGGTACGGGGAGACGGTGGGAGTGAGGGATACGGGGAGACGGTGGGAGTGAGGGATACGGGGAGACGGTGGGACTGAGGGAGAAGGGTAGATGGTGGGGGTGAGGGACAGGGGGAGACGATGGGAGTGAGGGATACGGGGAGACGGTGGGAGTGAGGGATACGGGGAGACGGTGGGACTGAGGGAGAAGGGTAGATGGTGGGGGTGAGGGACAGGGGGAGACGGTGAGAGTGAGGGATACGGGGAGATGGTGGGAGTGATGATAGGGGGAGACTGTGGGAGCGAGGGATACAGGGAGACGGTGGGAGTGAGGAATACAGGGAGATGGTGGGAGTGAGGGATACGGGGAGACGGTGGGACTGAGGGATAAGCTGAGACGGTGGGAGTGAGGGATACGGGGCGACGGTGGGAGTGAGGGATACGGGGTGACGGTGGGAGTGAGGGATACAGAGAGATGGTGGGAGTTAGGGATACGGGGAGACGGTTGGAGTAAGGGATACGGGGAGGCGGTGGGAGTGAGGGATGCGGGGAGACGGTGGGAGTGAGGGAGAAGGGGAGACTGTGGGAGTGAGGGATACGGGGAGACGGTGAGAGTGAGGGACACAGGGAGACGGTGGGAGTGAGGGACATGGGGAGACGGTGGGAGTAAGGGATATGGGGAGACGGTGGGAGTGACGGTCACAGGGAGACGGTGGGAGTGAGGATTACGGGGAGGCGGTGGGAGTGAGGGATACGGGGAGATGGTGGGAGTGAGGGATACGGGGAGATGGTGGGAGCGAGGGATACGGGGAGACGGTGGGAGTGAGGGATACGGGTTGACGGTGGGAGTGAGGGATACGGGGTGACGGTGGGATTGAGGGATACGGTGAGAAGGTGGGAGTGAGGGATATTGGGAGACCGTGGGATTCAGGGATATGGGGAGACGGTGGGAGTGAGGGACACAGGGAGACGGTGGGAGTGAGGATTACGGGGAGGCGGTGGGAGTGAGGGATACGGGGAGATTGTGGGAGTGAGGGATACGGGGAGATGGTGGGAGCGAGGGATACGGGGAGACGGTGGGAGTGAGGGATACGGGTTGACGGTGGGAGTGAGGGATACGGGGTGACGGTGGGATTGAGGGATACGGTGAGAAGGTGGGAGTGAGGGTTATTGGGAGACCGTGGGATTGAGGGATACGGGGAGACGGTGGGTGTGAGGCAAACAGGGAGACCGTGGGGGTGAGGGATATGGGGAGATGGTGGGAGTGAGGGATACGGGGAAACGGTGGGATTGAGGGACACGGGGAGACGGTGGGATAGAGGGATACGGGGAGACGGTGGGAGTGAGGGATACGGGGAGGTGGTGGGAGTGAGGGGTACGTGGAGACGGTGGGAGTGAGGTTACGGGGAGGTGGTGGGAGTGAGGGATACGGGGAGGTGGTGGGAGTGAATGGTACGGGGAGACGGTGGGAGTGAGGGTTACGGGGAGGCGGTGGGAGTGAGGGTTACGAGGAGATGGTGGAAGTGAGGGTACTGGGAGACGGTGGGGGTGAGGGATACGGGGAGGTGGTGGGAGTGAGGGGTACGGGGAGACGGTGGGAGTGAGGGTTACGGGGAGGCGGTGGGAGTGAGGGACACAGGGAGACGGTGGGAGTGAGGGACACGGGGAGACGGTGGGAGTGAGGGATATGGGCAGACGGTGGGAGTGAGGGACACAGGGAGACGGTGGGAGTGAGGGGTACGGGGAGACGGTGGGAGTGAGGGTTACGGGGAGGCGGTGAGAGTGAGGGACACAGGGAGACGGTGGGAGTGAGGGATACGGGGAGACGGTGGGAGTGAGGGATACGGGGAGATGGTGGGTGTGAGGGATACGGGGAGATGGTGGGAGCCAGGGATACGGGGAGACGGTGGCAGTGAGGGATACGGGTTGACGGTGGGAGTGAGGGATACGGGGTGACGTTGGGATTGAGGGATACGGTGAGAAGGTGGGAGTGAGGGTTGTTGGGAGACCGTCTGATTGAGGGATACGGGGAGACGGTGGGTGTGAGGCAAACAGGGAGACCGTGGGGGTGAGGGATATGGGGAGATGGTGGGAGTGAGGGATACGGGGAAACGGTGGGATTGAGGGACACGTGGAGACGGTGGGAGTGAGGGATACGGGGAGACGGTGGGAGTGAGGGATACGGGGAGGTGGTGGGAGTGAGGGGTACGGGGAGACGGTGGGAGTGAGGGTTACGGGGAGGTGGTGGGAGTGAGGGATACGGAGAGGTGGTGGGAGTGAGGGGTACGGGGAGACGGTGGGAGTGAGGGTTACGGGGAGGCGGTGGGAGTGAGGGTTACGGGGAGACGGTGGAAGTGAGGGTACGGGGAGACGGTGGGGGTGAGGGATACGGGGAGTTGGTGGGAGTGAGGGACACAGGGAGACGGTGGGAGTGAGGGGTACGGGGAGACGGTGGGAGTGAGGGTTACGGGGAGACGGTGGGAGTGAGGGTTACGGGGAGACGGTGGGAGTGAGGGTTACGGGGAGACGGTGGGAGTGAGGGATGCGGTGGGAGTGAGGGATAAGGGGAGACGGTGGGAGTGAGGGACACAGGGAGACGGTGGGAGTGAGGATTACGGGGAGGCGGTGGGAGTGAGGGATACGGGGAGATTGTGGGAGTGAGGGATACGGGGAGATGGTGGGAGCGAGGGATACGGGGAGACGGTGGGAGTGAGGGATACGGGTTGACGGTGGGAGTGAGGGATACGGGGTGACGGTGGGATTGAGGGATACGGTGAGAAGGTGGGAGTGAGGGTTATTGGGAGACCGTGGGATTGAGGGATACGGGGAGACGGTGGGTGTGAGGCAAACAGGGAGACCGTGGGGGTGAGGGATATGGGGAGATGGTGGGAGTGAGGGATACGGCGAAACGGTGGGATTGAGGGACACGGGGAGACGGTGGGATAGAGGGATACGGGGGGACGGTGGGAGTGAGGGATACGGGGAGGTGGTGGGAGTGAGGGATACGGGGAGGTGGTGGGAGTGAATGGTACGGGGAGACGGTGGGAGTGAGGGTTACGGGGAGGCGGTGGGAGTGAGGGTTACGAGGAGATGGTGGAAGTGAGGGTACTGGGAGACGGTGGGGGTGAGGGATACGGGGAGGTGGTGGGAGTGAGGGGTACGGGGAGACGGTGGGAGTGAGGGTTACGGGGAGGCGGTGGGAGTGAGGGACACAGGGAGACGGTGGGAGTGAGGGACACGGGGAGACGGTGGGAGTGAGGGATATGGGCAGACGGTGGGAGTGAGGGACACAGGGAGACGGTGGGAGTGAGGGGTACGGGGAGACGGTGGGAGTGAGGGTTACGGGGAGGCGGTGAGAGTGAGGGACACAGGGAGACGGTGGGAGTGAGGGATACGGGGAGACGGTGGGAGTGAGGGATACGGGGAGATGGTGGGTGTGAGGGATACGGGGAGATGGTGGGAGCGAGGGATACGGGGAGACGGTGGCAGTGAGGGATACGGGTTGACGGTGGGAGTGAGGGATACGGGGTGACGTTGGGATTGAGGGATACGGTGAGAAGGTGGGAGTGAGGGTTGTTGGGAGACCGTCTGATTGAGGGATACGGGGAGACGGTGGGTGTGAGGCAAACAGGGAGACCGTGGGGGTGAGGGATATGGGGAGATGGTGGGAGTGAGGGATACGGGGAAACGGTGGGATTGAGGGACACGTGGAGACGGTGGGAGTGAGGGATACGGGGAGACGGTGGGAGTGAGGGATACGGGGAGGTGGTGGGAGTGAGGGGTACGGGGAGACGGTGGGAGTGAGGGTTACGGGGAGGTGGTGGGAGTGAGGGATACGGAGAGGTGGTGGGAGTGAGGGGTACGGGGAGACGGTGGGAGTGAGGGTTACGGGGAGGCGGTGGGAGTGAGGGTTACGGGGAGACGGTGGAAGTGAGGGTACGGGGAGACGGTGGGGGTGAGGGATACGGGGAGTTGGTGGGAGTGAGGGACACAGGGAGACGGTGGGAGTGAGGGGTACGGGGAGACGGTGGGAGTGAGGGTTACGGGGAGACGGTGGGAGTGAGGGTTACGGGGAGACGGTGGGAGTGAGGGTTACGGGGAGACGGTGGGAGTGAGGGATGCGGTGGGAGTGAGGGATAAGGGGAGACGGTGGGAGTGAGGGGTACGGGGAGACGGTGGGAGTGAGGGATCCAGGGAGACGGTGGGAGTGAAGGATACGGGGAGGTGGTGGGAGTGAGGGGTACGGGAAGACGGTGGGAGTGAGGGTTACGGGGAGGCGGTGGGAGTGAGGGATACGGGGAGGTGATGGGAGTGAGGGGTACGGGATAGACGGTGGGAGTGAGGGTTACGGGGAGGTGGTGGGAGTGAGGGATACGGGGAGGTGGTGGGAGTGAGGGGTACGGAGAGACGGTGGGAGTGAGGGTTACGGGGAGGCGGTGGAAGTGAGGGTTACGGGGAGACGGTGGGAGAGACGGATACGGGGAGACGGTGGGAGTGAGGGATACGGGGAGGTGGTGGGAGTGAGGGGTACGGGGAGACGGTGGGAGTGAGGGTTACGGGGATGCGGTGGGAGTGAGGGACACAGGGAGACGGTGGGAGTGAGGGACACGGGGAGACGGTGGGAGTGAGGGATGCGGGGAGACGGTGGGAGTGAGGGAAAAGGGGAGACTGTGGGAGTGAGGGATACGGGGAGTCGATGGGAGTGAGGGATACGGGGAGACGGTGGGAGTGAGGGATATGGGGAGACGGTGAGAGTGAGGGACACAGGGAGACGGTGGGAGTGAGGGACACGGGGAGACGGTGGGAGTGAGGGATATGGGGAGACGGTGGGAGTGAGAGACACAGGGAGACGGTGGGAGTGAGGGATACGGGGATACGGTGGGTGTGAGGGACACGGGGAGACGGTGGGAGTGAGGATTACGGGGAGGCGGTGGGAGTGAGGGACACAGGGAGACGGTGGGAGTGAGGGATACGGGGAGACGGTGGGAGTGAGGGATACGGGTTGACGGTGGGAGTGAGGGATACGGGGTGACGGTGGGATTGAGGGATACGGTGAGAAGGTGGGAGTGAGGGTTGTTCGGAGACTGTGGGATTGAGGGATACGGGGAGACGGTGGGTGTGAGGCAAACAGGGAGACCGTGGGGGTGAGGGAAATGGGGAGATGGTGGGAGTGAGGGATACGGGGAAACGGTGGGATTGAGGGACACGGGGAGACGGAGGGAGTGAGGGATACGGGGAGACGGTGGGAGTGAGGGATACGGGGAGGTGGTGGGAGTGAGGGGTACGGGGAGACGGTGGGAGTGAGGGTTACGAGGAGGTGGTGGGAGTGAGGGATACGGGGAGGTGGTGGGAATGAGGGGTACGGGGAGACGGTGGGAGTGAGGGTTACGGGGAGGCGGTGGGAGTGAGGGTTACGGGGAGACGGTGGGAGTGAGGGTACGGGGAGACGGTGGGGGTGAGGGATACGGGGAGGTGGTGGGAGTGAGGGGTACGGGGAGACGGTGGGATTGAGGGTTACGGGGAGGCGGTGGGAGTGAGGGACACAGGGAGACGGTGGGAGTGAGGGACACAGGGAGACGGTGGGATGAGGGATATGGGCAGACGGTGGGAGTGAGGGACACAGGGAGACGGTGGGAGTGAGGGGTACGGGGAGACGGTGGGAGTGAGGGTTACGGGGAGACGGTGGGAGTGAGGGATACGGTGGGAGTGAGGGATATGGGGAGACGGTGGGAGTGAGGGGTACGGGGAGACGGTGGGAGTGAGGGATACGGGGAGACGGTGGGAGTGAGGGATACGGGGAGACGGTGGGACTGAGGGAGAAGGGTCGATGGTGGGGGTGAGGGACACGGGGAGACGATGGGAGTGAGGGATACGGGGAGACAGTGAGAGTGAGGGATACGGGGAGATGGTGGGAGTGATGGATACAGGGAGACGGTGGGAGTGAGGAATACAGGGAGATGGTGGGAGTGAGGGATACAGGGAGACGGTGGGTGTGAGGAATACAGGGAGATGGTGGGAGTGAGGGATACGGGGAGACGGTGGGACTGAGGGATAAGCTGAGACGGTGGGAGTGAGGGATACGGGGTGACGGTGGGAGTGAGGGATACAGAGAGATGGTGGGAGTTAGGGATACGGGGAGACGGTTGGAGTAAGGGATACGGGGAGGCGGTGGGAGTGAGGGATGCGGGGAGACGGTGGGAGTGAGGGATATGGGGAGACGGTGAGAGTGAGGGACACAGGGAGATGGTGGGAGTGAGGGACACGGGGAGACGGTGGGAGTGAGGGATACGGGGAGACGGTGGGAGTGAGGATTACGGGGAGGCGGTGGGAGTGAGGGATACGGGGAGATGGTGGGAGTGAGGGATACGGGGAGATGGTGGGAGCGAGGGATACGGGGAGACGGTGGGAGTGAGGGATACGGGTTGACGGTGGGAGTGAGGGATACGGGGTGACGGTGGGATTGAGGGATACGGTGAGAAGGTGGGAGTGAGGGATATTGGGAGATCGTGGGATTGAGGGATATGGGGAGACGGTGGGAGTGAGGGACACAGGGAGACGGTGGGAGTGAGGATTACGGGGAGGCGGTGGGAGTGAGGGATACGGGGAGATTGTGGGAGTGAGGGATACGGGGAGATGGTGGGAGCGAGGGATACGGGGAGACGGTGGGAGTGAGGGATACGGGTTGACGGTGGGAGTGAGGGATACGGGGTGACGGTGGGATTGAGGGATACGGTGAGAAGGTGGGAGTGAGGGTTATTGGGAGACCGTGGGATTGAGGGATACGGGGAGACGGTGGGTGTGAGGCAAACAGGGAGACCGTGGGGGTGAGGGATATGGGGAGATGGTGGGAGTGAGGGATACAGGGAAACGGTGGGATTGAGGGACACGGGGAGACGGTGGGAGTGAGGGATACGGGGAGACGGTGGGAGTGAGGGATACGGGGAGGTGGTGGGAGTGAGGGGTACGGGGAGACGGTGGGAGTGAGGTTACGGGGAGGTGGTGGGAGTGAGGGATACGGGGAGGTGGTGGGAGTGAATGGTACGGGGAGACGGTGGGAGTGAGGGTTACGGGGAGGCGGTGGGAGTGAGGGTTACGGGGAGACGGTGGAAGTGAGGGTACGGGGAGACGGTGGGGGTGAGGGATACGGGGAGGTGGTGGGAGTGAGGGGTACGGGGACACGGTGGGAGTGAGGGTTACGGGGAGGCGGTGGGAGTGAGGGACTCAGGGAGACGGTGGGAGTGAGGGACACGGGGAGACGGTGGGAGTGAGGGATATGGGCAGACGGTGGGAGTGAGGGACACAGGGAGACGGTGGGAGTGAGGGGTACGGGGAGACGGTGGGAGTGAGCGTTACGGGGAGGCGGTGGCAGTGAGGGATACGGGTTGACGGTGGGAGTGAGGGATACGGGGTGACGGTGGGATTGAGGGATACGGTGAGAAGGTGGGAGTGAGGTTTGTTGGGAGACCGTCGGATTGAGGGATACGGGGAGACGGTGGGTGTGAGGCAAACAGGGAGACCGTGGGGGTGAGGGAAATGGGGAGATGGTGGGAGTGAGGGATACGGGGAAACGGTGGGATTGAGGGACACGGGGAGATGGTGGGAGTGAGGGATACGGGGAGACGGTGGGAGTGAGGGATACGGGGAGGTGGTGGGAGTGAGGGGTACGGGGAGACGGTGGGAGTGAGGGTTACGAGGAGGTGGTGGGAATGAGGGATACGGGGAGGCGGTGGGAGTGAGGGTTACGGGGAGACGGTGGGAGTGAGGGTACGGGGAGACGGTGGGAGTGAGGGTTACGGGGAGACGGTGGGAGTGAGGGTACGGGGAGACGGTGGGGGTGAGGGATACTGGGAGGTGGTGGGAGTGAGGGGTACGGTGAGACGGTGGGAGTGAGGGTTACGGGGAGGCGGTGGGAGTGAGGGACACAGGGAGACGGTGGGAGTGAGGGACACGGGGAGACGGTGGGAGTGAGGGATAGAGGCAGACGGTGGGAGTGAGGGACACAGGGAGACGGTGGGAGTGAGGGGTACGGGGAGACGGTGGGAGTGAGGGTTACGGGGAGACGGTTGGAGTGAGGGATACGGTGGGAGTGAGGGATATGGGGAGACGGTGGGAGTGAGGGACACAGGGAGACGGTGGGAGTGAGGGGTACGGGGAGACGGTTATAGTGAGGGTTACGGGGAGACGGTGGGAGTGAGGGATACGGTGGGAGTGAGGGATATGGGGAGACGGTGGGAGTGAGGGACACGGGGAGACGATGGGAGTGAGGGATACGGTGAGACAGTGAGAGTGAGGGACACGGGGAGACGGTGGGAGCGAGGGATACAGGAAGACGGTGGATGTGAGGAAGACAGGGAGATGGTGGGAGTGAGGGATACGGGGAGACGGTGGGACTGAGGGATAAGCTGAGACGGTGGGAGTGAGGGATACGGGGTGACGGTGGGAGTGAGGGATACGGTGTGACGGTGGGAGTGAGGGATACAGAGAGATGGTGGGAGTTAGGGATACGGGGAGACGGTTGGAGTAAGGGATACGGGGAGGCGGTGGGAGTGAGGATTACGGGGAGGCGGTGGGAGTGAGGTATACGGGGAGTCGATGGGAGTGAGGGAAACGGGGAGACGGTGGGAGTGAGGGATATGGGGAGACGGTGAGAGTGAGGGACACAGGGAGACGGTGGGAGTGAGGGACACGGGGAGACGGTGGGAGTGAGGGATATGGGGAGACGGTGGGAGTGAGGGACACAGGGAGACGGTGGGAGTGAGGATTACGGGGAGGCGGTGGGAGTGAGGGATACGGGGAGATGGTGGGAGTGAGAGATACGGGGAGATGGTGGGAGCGAGGGACACGGGGAGACGGTGGGAGTGAGGGATATGGGGAGACGGTGGGAGTGAGGGACACAGGGAGACGGTGGGAGTGAGGATTACGGGGAGGCGGTGGGAGTGAGGGATACGGGGAGACGGTGGGAGTGAGGGATACGGGTTGACGGTGGGAGTGAGGGATACGGTGAGAAGGTGGGAGTGAGGGATATTGGGAGACCGTGGGATTGAGGGATATGGGGAGACGGTGGGAGTGAGGGACACAGGGAGACGGTGGGAGTGAGGATTACGGGGAGGCGGTGGGAGTGAGGGATACGGGGAGATTGTGGGAGTGAGGGATACGGGGAGATGGTGGGAGCGAAGGATACGGGCAGACGGTGGGAGTGAGGGATACGGGTTGACGGTGGGAGTGAGGGATACGGGGTGACGGTGGGATTGAGGGATACGGTGAGAAGGTGGGAGTGAGGGTTATTGGGAGACCGTGGGATTGAGGGATACGGGGAGACGGTGGGTGTGAGGCAAACAGGGAGACCGTGGGGGTGAGGGAAATGGGGAGATGGTGGGAGTGAGGGATACGGGGAAACGGTGGGATTGAGGGACACGGGGAGACGGTGGGAGTGAGGGATACGGGGAGACGGTGGGAGTGAGGGATACGGGGAGGTGGTGGGAGTGAGGGGTACGGGGAGACGGTGGGAGTGAGGGTTACGAGGAGGTGGTGGGAGTGAGGGATACGGGGAGGTGGTGGGAGTGAGGGGTACGGGGAGACGGTGGGAGTGAGGTTTACGGGGAGGCGGTGGGAGTGAGGGTAACGGGGAGACGGTGGGAGTGAGGGTACGGGGAGACGGTGGGGGTGAGGGATACGGGGAGGTGATGGGAGTGAGGGGTACGGGGAGACGGTGGGAGTGAGCGTTACGGGGTGACGGTGGGAGTGAGGGATACGGGGTGACGGTGGGAGTGAGGGTACGGGGAGACGGTGGGGGTGAGGGTTACGGGGAGGCGGTGGGAGTGAGGTATACGGGGAGTCGATGGGAGTGAGGGAAACGGGGAGACGGTGGGAGTGAGGGATATGGGGAGACGGTGAGAGTGAGGGACACAGGGAGACGGTGGGAGTGAGGGACACGGGGAGACGGTGGGAGTGAGGGATATGGGGAGACGGTGGGAGTGAGGGACACAGGGAGACGGTGGGAGTGAGGATTACGGGGAGGCGGTGGGAGTGAGGGATACGGGGAGATGGTGGGAGTGAGAGATACGGGGAGATGGTGGGAGCGAGGGACATGGGGAGACGGTGGGAGTGAGGGATATGGGGAGACGGTGGGAGTGAGGGACACAGGGAGACGGTGGGAGTGAGGATTACGGGGAGGCGGTGGGAGTGAGGGATACGGGGAGACGGTGGGAGTGAGGGATACGGGTTGACGGTGGGAGTGAGGGATACGGTGAGAAGGTGGGAGTGAGGGATATTGGGAGACCGTGGGATTGAGGGATATGGGGAGACGGTGGGAGTGAGGGACACAGGGAGACGGTGGGAGTGAGGATTACGGGGAGGCGGTGGGAGTGAGGGATACGGGGAGATTGTGGGAGTGAGGGATACGGGGAGATGGTGGGAGCGAAGGATACGGGCAGACGGTGGGAGTGAGGGATACGGGTTGACGGTGGGAGTGAGGGATACGGGGTGACGGTGGGATTGAGGGATACGGTGAGAAGGTGGGAGTGAGGGTTATTGGGAGACCGTGGGATTGAGGGATACGGGGAGACGGTGGGTGTGAGGCAAACAGGGAGACCGTGGGGGTGAGGGAAATGGGGAGATGGTGGGAGTGAGGGATACGGGGAAACGGTGGGATTGAGGGACACGGGGAGACGGTGGGAGTGAGGGATACGGGGAGACGGTGGGAGTGAGGGATACGGGGAGGTGGTGGGAGTGAGGGGTACGGGGAGACGGTGGGAGTGAGGGTTACGAGGAGGTGGTGGGAGTGAGGGATACGGGGAGGTGGTGGGAGTGAGGGGTACGGGGAGACGGTGGGAGTGAGGTTTACGGGGAGGCGGTGGGAGTGAGGGTAACGGGGAGACGGTGGGAGTGAGGGTACGGGGAGACGGTGGGGGTGAGGGATACGGGGAGGTGATGGGAGTGAGGGGTACGGGGAGACGGTGGGAGTGAGCGTTACGGGGTGACGGTGGGAGTGAGGGATACGGGGTGACGGTGGGAGTGAGGGTACGGGGAGACGGTGGGGGTGAGGGTTACGGGGAGGCGGTGGGAGTGAGGGACACAGGGAGACGGTGGGAGTGAGGGACACGGGGAGAGGGTGGGAGTGAGGGATATGGGCAGACGGTGGGAGTGAGGGACACAGGGAGACGGTGGGAGTGAGGGGTACGGGGAGACGGTGGGAGTGAGGGTTACGGGGAGACGGTGGGAGTGAGGGATACGGTGGGAGTGAGGGATATGGGGAGACGGTGGGAGTGAGGGGTACGGGGAGACGGTGGGAGTGAGGGATACGGGGAGACGGTGGGCGTGAGGGATACGGGGAGACGGTGGGACTGAGGGAGAAGGGTAGATGGTGGGGGTGAGGGACACGGGGAGACGATGGGAGTGAGGGATACGGGGAGACAGTGAGAGTGAGGGATACGGGGAGATGGTGGGAGTGAGGGATACAGGGAGACGGTGGGAGTGAGGAATACAGGGAGATGGTGGGAGTGAGGGATACGGGGAGACGGTGGGACTGAGGGATAAGCTGAGACGGTGTGAGTGAGGGATACGGGGTGACGGTGGGAGTGAGGGATACGGGGTGACGGTGGGAGTGAGGGATACAGAGAGATGGTGGGAGTTAGGGATACGGGGAGACGGTTGGAGTAAGGGATACGGGGAGGCGGTGGGAGTGAGGGATGCGGGGAGACGGTGGGAGTGAGGGAGAAGGGGAGACTGTGGGAGTGAGGGATACGGGGAGGTGGTGGGAGTGAGGGAAACGGGGAGACGGTGGGAGTGAGGGACACAGGGAGACGGTGGGAGTGAGGGACACGGGGAGACGGTGGGAGTGAGGGATATGGGGAGACGGTGGGAGTGAGGGACACAGGGAGACGGTGGGAGTGAGGGGTACGGGGAGACGGTGGGAGTGAGGGTTACGGGGAGACGGTGGGAGTGAGGGACACAGGGAGACGGTGAGAGTGAGGGGTACGGGGAGACGGTGGGAGTGAGGGTTACGGGGAGACGGTGGGAGTGAGGGATACGGTGGGAGTGAGGGATATGGGGAGACGGTGGGAGTGAGGGGTACGGGGAGACGGTGGGAGTGAGGGATACGGGGAGACGGTGGGAGTGAGGGATACGGGGAGACGGTGGGACTGAGGGATAAGCTGAGACGGTGGGAGTGAGGGATACGGGGTGACGGTGGGAGTGAGGGATACGGGGTGACGGTGGGAGTGAGGGATACAGAGAGATGGTGGGAGTTAGGGATACGGGGAGACGGTTGGAGTAAGGGATACGGGGAGGCGGTGGGAGTGAGGGATGCGGGGAGACGGTGGGAGTGAGGGAGAAGGGGAGACTGTTGGAGTGAGGTATACGGGGAGTCGATGGGAGTGAGGGAAACGGGGAGACGGTGGGAGTGACGGATATGGGGAGACGGTGAGAGTGAGGGACACAGGGAGATGGTGGGAGTGAGGGTCACGGGGAGACGGTGGGAGTGAGGGATATGGGGAGACGGTGGGAGTGAGGATTACGGGGAGGCGGTGGGAGTGAGGGATACGGGGAGATGGTGGGAGTGAGGGATACGGGGAGATGGTGGGAGCGAGGGATACGGGGAGACGGTGGGAGTGAGGGATACGGGTTGACAGTGGGAGTGAGGGATACGGGGTGACGGTGGGATTGAGGGATACGGTGAGAAGGTGGGAGTGAGGGATATTGGGAGACCGTGGGATTGAGGGATATGGGGAGACGGTGGGAGTGAGGGACACGGGGAGACGGTGGGAGTGAGGGATATGGGGAGACGGTGGGAGTGAGGGATACGGGGAGGTGGTGGGAGTGAATGGTACGGGGAGACGGTGGGAGTGAGGGTTACGGGGACGCGGTGGGAGTGAGGGTTACGGGGAGACGGTGGAAGTGAGGGACACAGGGAGACGGTGGGAGTGAGGGGTACGGGGAGACGGTGGGAGTGAGGGTTACGGGGAGGCGGTGGGAGTGAGGGACACAGGGAGACGGTGGGAGTGAGGGATACGGGGAGACGGTGGGAGTGAGGGATACGGTGAGATGGTGGGAGTGATGGATACGGGGAGATGGTGGGAGCGAGGGATACGGGGAGACGGTGGCAGTGAGGGATACGGGTTGACGGTGGGAGTGAGGGATACGGGGTGACGGTGGGATTGAGGGATACGGTAAGAAGGTGGGAGTGAGGGTTGTTGGGAGACCGTCGGATTGAGGGATACGGGGAGACGGTGGGTGTGAGGCAAACAGGGAGACCGTGGGGGTGAGGGAAATGGGGAGATGGTGGGAGTGAGGGATACGGGGAAACGGTGGGATTGAGGGACACGGGGAGACGGTGGGAGTGAGGGATACGGGGAGACGGTGGGAGTGAGGGATACGGGGAGGTGGTGGGAGTGAGGGGTACGGGGAGACGGTGGGAGTGAGGGTTACGAGGAGGTGGTGGGAGTGAGGGATACGGGGAGGTGGTGGGAGTGAGGGGTACGGGGAGACGGTGGGAGTGAGGTTTACGGGGAGGCGGTGGGAGTGAGGGTAACGGGGAGACGGTGGGAGTGAGGGTACGGGGAGACGGTGGGAGTGAGGGATACGGGGAGACGGTGGGACTGAGGGATAAGCTGAGACGGTGGGAGTGAGGGATACGGGGTGACGGTGGGAGTGAGGGATACGGGGTGACGGTGGGAGTGAGGGATACAGAGAGATGGTGGGAGTTAGGGATACGGGGAGACGGTTGGAGTAAGGGATACGGGGAGGCGGTGGGAGTGAGGGATGCGGGGAGACGGTGGGAGTGAGGGAGAAGGGGAGACTGTTGGAGTGAGGTATACGGGGAGTCGATGGGAGTGAGGGAAACGGGGAGACGGTGGGAGTGACGGATATGGGGAGACGGTGAGAGTGAGGGACACAGGGAGATGGTGGGAGTGAGGGTCACGGGGAGACGGTGGGAGTGAGGGATATGGGGAGACGGTGGGAGTGAGGATTACGGGGAGGCGGTGGGAGTGAGGGATACGGGGAGATGGTGGGAGTGAGGGATACGGGGAGATGGTGGGAGCGAGGGATACGGGGAGACGGTGGGAGTGAGGGATACGGGTTGACAGTGGGAGTGAGGGATACGGGGTGACGGTGGGATTGAGGGATACGGTGAGAAGGTGGGAGTGAGGGATATTGGGAGACCGTGGGATTGAGGGATATGGGGAGACGGTGGGAGTGAGGGACACGGGGAGACGGTGGGAGTGAGGGATATGGGGAGACGGTGGGAGTGAGGGATACGGGGAGGTGGTGGGAGTGAATGGTACGGGGAGACGGTGGGAGTGAGGGTTACGGGGACGCGGTGGGAGTGAGGGTTACGGGGAGACGGTGGAAGTGAGGGTACGGGGAGACAGTGAGAGTGAGGGATACGGGGAGATGGTGGGAGAGATGGATAGGGGGAGACGGTGGGATTGAGGGATACGGTGAGAAGGTGGGAGTGAGGGTTATTGGGAGACCGTGGGATTGAGGGATACGGGGAGACGGTGGGTGTGAGGCAAACAGGGAGACCGTGGGGGTGAGGCATATGGGGAGATGGTGGGAGTGAGGGATACGGGGAAACGGTGGGATTGAGGGACACGGGGAGACGGTGGGAGTGAGGGATATGGGGAGACGGTGGGAGTGAGGGATACGGGGAGGTGGTGGGAGTGAGGGGTACGGGGAGACGGTGGGAGTGAGGTTACGGGGAGGTGGTGGGAGTGAGGGATACGGGGAGGTGGTGGGAGTGAATGGTACGGGGAGACGGTCGGAGTGAGGGTTACGGGGAGGCGGTGGGAGTGAGGGTTACGGGGAGACGGTGGAAGTGAGGGTACGGGGAGACGGTGGGGGTGAGGGATACGGGGAGGTGGTGGGAGTGAGGGGTACGGGGAGACGGTGGGAGTGAGGGTTACGGGGAGGCGGTGGGAGTGAGGGACACAGGGAGACGGTGGGAGTGAGGGACACGGGGAGACGGTGGGAGTGAGGGATATGGGCAGACGGTGGGAGTGAGGGACACAGGGAGACGGTGGGAGTGAGGGGTACGGGGAGACGGTGGGAGTGAGGGTTACGGGGAGGCGGTGGGAGTGAGGGACACAGGGAGACGGTGGGAGTGAGGGATACGGGGAGACGGTGGGAGTGAGGGATACGGTGAGATGGTGGGAGTGATGGATACGGGGAGATGGTGGGAGCGAGGGATACGGGGAGACGGTGGCAGTGAGGGATACGGGTTGACGGTGGGAGTGAGGGATACGGGGTGACGGTGGGATTGAGGGATACGGTGAGAAGGTGGGAGTGAGGGTTGTTGGGAGACCGTCGGATTGAGGGATACGGGGAGACGGTGGGTGTGAGGCAAACAGGGAGACCGTGGGGGTGAGGGAAATGGGGAGATGGTGGGAGTGAGGGATACGGGGAAACGGTGGGATTGAGGGACACGGGGAGACGGTGGGAGTGAGGGATACGGGGAGACGGTGGGAGTGAGGGATAAGGGGAGGTGGTGGGAGTGAGGGGTACGGGGAGACGGTGGGAGTGAGGGTTACGAGGAGGTGGTGGGAGTGAGGGATACGGGGAGGTGGTGGGAGTGAGGGGTACGGGGAGACGGTGGGAGTGAGGTTTACGGGGAGGCGGTGGGAGTGAGGGTAACGGGGAGACGGTGGGAGTGAGGGTACGGGGAGACGGTGGGGGTGAGGGATACGGGGAGGTGGTGGGAGTGAGGGGTACGGGGAGACGGTGGGAGTGAGCGTTACGGGGAGGCGGTGGGAGTGAGGGACACAGGGAGACGGTGGGAGTGAGGGACACGGGGAGACGGTCGGAGTGAGGGATATGGGCAGACGGTGGGAGTGAGGGACACAGGGAGACGGTGGGAGTGAGGGGTACGGGGAGACGGTGGGAGTGAGGGTTACGGGGAGACGGTGGGAGTGAGGGATACGGTGGGAGTGAGGGATATGGGGAGACGGTGGGAGTGAGGGGTACGGGGAGACGGTGGGAGTGAGGGTACGGGGAGACGGTGGGGGTGAGGTTTACGGGGAGGCGGTGGGAGTGAGGGACACAGGGAGACGGTGGGAGTGAGGGACACGGGGAGACGGTCGGAGTGAGGGATATGGGCAGACGGTGGGAGTGAGGGACACAGGGAGACGGTGGGAGTGAGGGGTACGGGGAGACGGTGGGAGTGAGGGTTACGGGGAGACGGTGGGAGTGAGGGATACGGTGGGAGTGAGGGATATGGGGAGACGGTGGGAGTGAGGGGTACGGGGAGACGGTGGGAGTGAGGGATACGGGGAGACGGTGGGAGTGAGGGATACGGGGAGACGGTGGGACTGAGGGAGAAGGGTAGATGGTGGGGGTGAGGGACACGGGGAGACGATGGGAGTGAGGGATACGGGGAGACAGTGAGAGTGAGGGATACGGGGAGATGGTGGGAGTGAGGGATACAGGGAGACGGTGGGAGTGAGGAATACAGGGAGATGGTGGGAGTGAGGGATACGGGGAGACGGTGGGACTGAGGGATAAGCTGAGACGGTGTGAGTGAGGGATACGGGGTGACGGTGGGAGTGAGGGATACGGGGTGACGGTGGGAGTGAGGGATACAGAGAGATGGTGGGAGTTAGGGATACGGGGAGACGGTTGGAGTAAGGGATACGGGGAGGCGGTGGGAGTGAGGGATGCGGGGAGACGGTGGGAGTGAGGGAGAAGGGGAGACTGTGGGAGTGAGGGATACGGGGAGGTGGTGGGAGTGAGGGAAACGGGGAGACGGTGGGAGTGAAGGACACAGGGAGACGGTGGGAGTGAGGGTCACGGGGAGACGGTGGGAGTGAGGGATATGGGGAGACGGTGGGAGTGAGGGACACAGGGAGACGGTGGGAGTGAGGGGTACGGGGAGACGGTGGGAGTGAGGGTTACGGGGAGACGGTGGGAGTGAGGGACACAGGGAGACGGTGGGAGTGAGGGGTACGGGGAGACGGTGGGAGTGAGGGTTACGGGGAGACGGTGGGAGTGAGGGATATGGTGGGAGTGAGGGATATGGGGAGACGGTGGGAGTGAGGGGTACGGGGAGACGGTGGGAGTGAGGGATACGGGGAGACGGTGGGAGTGAGGGATACGGGGAGACGGTGGGACTGAGGGATAAGCTGAGACGGTGGGAGTGAGGGATACGGGGTGACGGTGGGAGTGAGGGATACGGGGTGACGGTGGGAGTGAGGGATACAGAGAGATGGTGGGAGTTAGGGATACGGGGAGACGGTTGGAGTAAGGGATACGGGGAGGCGGTGGGAGTGAGGGATGCGGGGAGACGGTGGGAGTGAGGGAGAAGGGGAGTCTGTTGGAGTGAGGTATACGGGGAGTCGATGGGAGTGAGGGAAACGGGGAGACGGTGGGAGTGACGGATATGGGGAGACGGTGAGAGTGAGGGACACAGGGAGATGGTGGGAGTGAGGGTCACGGGGAGACGGTGGGAGTGAGGGATATGGGGAGACGGTGGGAGTGAGGATTACGGGGAGGCGGTGGGAGTGAGGGATACGGGGAGATGGTGGGAGTGAGGGATACGGGGAGATGGTGGGAGCGAGGGATACGGGGAGACGGTGGGAGTGAGGGATACGGGTTGACAGTGGGAGTGAGGGATACGGTGTGACGGTGGGATTGAGGGATACGGTGAGAAGGTGGGAGTGAGGGATATTGGGAGACCGTGGGATTGAGGGATATGGGGAGACGGTGGGAGTGAGGGACACGGGGAGACGGTGGGAGTGAGGGATATGGGGAGACGGTGGGAGTGAGGGACACAGGGAGACGGTGGGAGTGAGGATTACGGGGAGGCGGTGTGAGTGAGGGATACGGGGAGACGGTGGGAGTGAGGGATACGGGTTGACGGTGGGAGTGAGGGATACGGTGAGAAGGTGGGAGTGAGGGATATTGGGAGACCGTGGGATTGAGGGATATGGGGAGACGGTGGGAGTGAGGGACACAGGGAGACGGTGGGAGTGAGGATTACGGGGAGGCGGTGGGAGTGAGGGATACGGGGAGATTGTGGGAGTGAGGGATACGGGGAGATGGTGGGAGCGAAGGATACGGGCAGACGGTGGGAGTGAGGGATACGGGTTGACGGTGGGAGTGAGGGATACGGGGTGACGGTGGGATTGAGGGATACGGTGAGAAGGTGGGAGTGAGGGTTATTGGGAGACCGTGGGATTGAGGGATACGGGGAGACGGTGGGTGTGAGGCAAACAGGGAGACCGTGGGGGTGAGGGATATGGGGAGATGGTGGGAGTGAGGGATACGGGGAAACGGTGGGATTGAGGGACACGGGGAGACGGTGGGAGTGAGGGATACGGGGAGACGGTGGGAGTGAGGGATACGGGGAGGTGGTGGGAGTGAGGGGTACGGGGCGACGGTGGGAGTGAGGTTACGGGGAGGTGGTGGGAGTGAGGGATACGGGGAGGTGGTGGGAGTGAATGGTACGGGGAGACGGTGGGAGTGAGGGTTACGGGGACGCGGTGGGAGTGAGGGTTACGGGGAGACGGTGGAAGTGAGGGTACGGGGAGACAGTGAGAGTGAGGGATACGGGGAGATGGTGGGAGAGATGGATAGGGGGAGACGGTGGGATTGAGGGATACGGTGAGAAGGTGGGAGTGAGGGTTATTGGGAGACCGTGGGATTGAGGGATACGGGGAGACGGTGGGTGTGAGGCAAACAGGGAGACCGTGGGGGTGAGGCATATGGGGAGATGGTGGGAGTGAGGGATACGGGGAAACGGTGGGATTGAGGGACACGGGGAGACGGTGGGAGTGAGGGATACGGGGAGACGGTGGGAGTGAGGGATACGGGGAGGTGGTGGGAGTGAGGGGTACGGGGAGACGGTGGGAGTGAGGTTACGGGGAGGTGGTGGGAGTGAGGGATACGGGGAGGTGGTGGGAGTGAATGGTACGGGGAGACGGTGGGAGTGAGGGTTACGGGGAGGCGGTGGGAGTGAGGGTTACGGGGAGACGGTGGAAGTGAGGGTACGGGGAGACGGTGGGGGTGAGGGATACGGGGAGGTGGTGGGAGTGAGGGGTACGGGGAGACGGTGGGAGTGAGGGTTACGGGGAGGCGGTGGGAGTGAGGGACACAGGGAGACGGTGGGAGTGAGGGACACGGGGAGACGGTGGGAGTGAGGGATATGGGCAGACGGTGGGAGTGAGGGACACAGGGAGACGGTGGGAGTGAGGGGTACGGGGAGACGGTGGGAGTGAGGGTTACGGGGAGGCGGTGGGAGTGAGGGACACAGGGAGACGGTGGGAGTGAGGGATACGGGGAGACGGTGGGAGTGAGGGATACGGTGAGATGGTGGGAGGGATGGATACGGGGAGATGGTGGGAGCGAGGGATACGGGGAGACGGTGGCAGTGAGGGATACGGGTTGACGGTGGGAGTGAGGGATACGGGGTGACGGTGGGATTGAGGGATACGGTGAGAAGGTGGGAGTGAGGGTTGTTGGGAGACCGTCGGATTGAGGGATACGGGGAGACGGTGGGTGTGAGGTAAACAGGGAGACCGTGGGGGTGAGGGAAATGGGGAGATGGTGGGAGTGAGGGATACGGGGAAACGGTGGGATTGAGGGACACGGGGAGACGGTGGGAGTGAGGGATACGGGGAGACGGTGGGAGTGAGGGATACGGGGAGGTGGTGGGAGTGAGGGGTACGGGGAGACGGTGGGAGTGAGGGTTACGAGGAGGTGGTGGGAGTGAGGGATACGGGGAGGTGGTGGGAGTGAGGGGTACGGGGAGACGGTGGGAGTGAGGTTTACGGGGAGGCGGTGGGAGTGAGGGTAACGGGGAGACGGTGGGAGTGAGGGTACGGGGAGACGGTGGGGGTGAGGGATACGGGGAGGTGGTGGGAGTGAGGGGTACGGGGAGACGGTGGGAGTGAGCGTTACGGGGTGACGGTGGGAGTGAGGGATACGGGGTGACGGTGGGAGTGAGGGTACGGGGAGACGGTGGGGGTGAGGGTTACGGGGAGGCGGTGGGAGTGAGGGACACAGGGAGACGGTGGGAGTGAGGGACACGGGGAGACGGTGGGAGTGAGGGATATGGGCAGACGGTGGGAGTGAGGGACACAGGGAGACGGTGGGAGTGAGGGGTACGGGGAGACGGTGGGAGTGAGGGTTACGGGGAGACGGTGGGAGTGAGGGATACGGTGGGAGTGAGGGATATGGGGAGACGGTGGGAGTGAGGGGTACGGGGAGACGTTGGGAGTGAGGGATACGGGGAGACGGTGGGAGTGAGGGATACGGGGAGACGGTGGGACTGAGGGAGAAGGGTAGATGGTGGGGGTGAGGGACACGGGGAGACGATGGGAGTGAGGGATACGGGGAGACAGTGAGAGTGAGGGATACGGGGAGATGGTGGGAGTGAGGGATACAGGGAGACGGTGGGAGTGAGGAATACAGGGAGATGGTGGGAGTGAGGGATACGGGGAGACGGTGGGACTGAGGGATAAGCTGAGACGGTGTGAGTGAGGGATACGGGGTGACGGTGGGAGTGAGGGATACGGGGTGACGGTGGGAGTGAGGGATACAGAGAGATGGTGGGAGTTAGGGATACGGGGAGACGGTTGGAGTAAGGGATACGGGGAGGCGGTGGGAGTGAGGGATGCGGGGAGACGGTGGGAGTGAGGGAGAAGGGGAGACTGTGGGAGTGAGGGATACGGGGAGGTGGTGGGAGTGAGGGAAACGGGGAGACGGTGGGAGTGAGGGACACAGGGAGACGGTGGGAGTGAGGGACACGGGGAGACGGTGGGAGTGAGGGATATGGGGAGACGGTGGGAGTGAGGGACACAGGGAGACGGTGGGAGTGAGGGGTACGGGGAGACGGTGGGAGTGAGGGTTACGGGGAGACGGTGGGAGTGAGGGACACAGGGAGACGGTGGGAGTGAGGGGTACGGGGAGACGGTGGGAGTGAGGGTTACGGGGAGACGGTGGGAGTGAGGGATACGGTGGGAGTGAGGGATATGGGGAGACGGTGGGAGTGAGGGGTACGGGGAGACGGTGGGAGTGAGGGATACGGGGAGACGGTGGGAGTGAGGGATACGGGGAGACGGTGGGACTGAGGGATAAGCTGAGACGGTGGGAGTGAGGGATACGGGGTGACGGTGGGAGTGAGGGATACGGGGTGACGGTGGGAGTGAGGGATACAGAGAGATGGTGGGAGTTAGGGATACGGGGAGACGGTTGGAGTAAGGGATACGGGGAGGCGGTGGGAGTGAGGGATGCGGGGAGACGGTGGGAGTGAGGGAGAAGGGGAGACTGTTGGAGTGAGGTATACGGGGAGTCGATGGGAGTGAGGGAAACGGGGAGACGGTGGGAGTGACGGATATGGGGAGACGGTGAGAGTGAGGGACACAGGGAGATGGTGGGAGTGAGGGACACGGGGAGACGGTGGGAGTGAGGGATATGGGGAGACGGTGGGAGTGAGGATTACGGGGAGGCGGTGGGAGTGAGGGATACGGGGAGATGGTGGGAGTGAGGGATACGGGGAGATGGTGGGAGCGAGGGATACGGGGAGACGGTGGGAGTGAGGGATACGGGTTGACAGTGGGAGTGAGGGATACGGGGTGACGGTGGGATTGAGGGATACGGTGAGAAGGTGGGAGTGAGGGATATTGGGAGACCGTGGGATTGAGGGATATGGGGAGACGGTGGGAGTGAGGGACACAGGGAGACGGTGGGAGTGAGGATTACGGGGAGGCGGTGGGAGTGAGGGATACGGGGAGATTGTGGGAGTGAGGGATACGGGGAGATGGTGGGAGCGAGGGATACGGGGAGACGGTGGGAGTGAGGGATACGGGTTGACGGTGGGAGTGAGGGATACGGGGTGACGGTGGGATTGAGGGATACGGTGAGAAGGTGGGAGTGAGGGTTATTGGGAGACCGTGGGATTGAGGGATACGGGGAGACGGTGCGTGTGAGGCAAACAGGGAGACCGTGGGGGTGAGGGATATGGGGAGATGGTGGGAGTGAGGGATACGAGGAAACTGTGGGATTGAGGGACACGGGGAGACGGTGGGAGTGAGGGATACGGGGAGACGGTGGGATTGAGGGACACGGGGAGACGGTGGGAGTGAGGGATATGGGGAGACGGTGGGAGTGAGGGATACGGGGAGGTGGTGGGAGTGAGGGGTACGGGGAGACGGTGGGAGTGAGGTTACGGGGAGGTGGTGGGAGTGAGGGATACGGGGAGGTGGTGGGAGTGAATGGTACGGGGAGACGGTGGGAGTGAGGGTTACGGGGACGCGGTGGGAGTGAGGGTTACGGGGAGACGGTGGAAGTGAGGGTACGGGGAGACGCTGGGGGTGAGGGATACGGGGAGGTGGTGGGAGTGAGGGGTACGGGGAGACGGTGGGAGTGAGGGTTACGGGGAGGCGGTGGGAGTGAGGGACACAGGGAGACGGTGGGAGTGAGGGACACGGGGAGACGGTGGGAGTGAGGGATATGGGCAGACGGTGGAAGTGAGGGACACAGGGAGACGGTGGGAGTGAGGGGTACGGGGAGACGGTGGGAGTGAGGGTTACGGGGAGACGGTGGGAGTGAGGGATACGGTGGGTGTGAGGGATAAGGGGAGACGGTGGGAGTGAGGGGTACGGGGCGACGGTGCGAGTGAGGGATGCGGGGAGACGGTGGGAGTGAGGGATACGGGGAGGTGGTGGGAGTGAGGGGTACGGGGAGATGGTGGGAGTGAGGGTTACGGGGAGGCGGTGGGAGTGAGGGATACGGGGAGGTGATGGGAGTGAGGGGTACGGGGAGACGGTGGGAGTGAGGGTTACGGGGAGGTGGTGGGAGTGAGGGATACGGGGAGGTGGTGGGAGTGAGGGGTACGGGGAGACGGTGGGAGTGAGGGTTACGGGGAGGCGGTGGAAGTGAGGGTTACGGGGAGAAGGTGGGAGTGAGGGATACGGGGAGACGGTGGGAGTGAGGGATACGGGGAGGTGGTGGGAGTGAGGGGTACGGGGAGACGGTGGGAGTGAGGGTTACGGGGACGCGGTGGGAGTGAGGGTTACGGGGAGACGGTGGAAGTGAGGGTACGGGGAGACGGTGGGGGTGAGGGATACGGGGAGGTGGTGGGAGTGAGGGGTGCGGGGAGACGGTGGGAGTGAGGGTTACGGGGAGGCGGTGGGAGTGAGGGACACAGGGAGACGGTGGGAGTGAGGGACACGGGGAGACGGTGGGAGTGAGGGATATGGGCAGACGGTGGAAGTGAGGGAAACAGGGAGACGGTGGGAGTGAGGGGTACGGGGAGACGGTGGGAGTGAGGGTTACGGGGAGACGGTGGGAGTGAGGGATACGGTGGGAGTGAGGGATAAGGGGAGACGGTGGGAGTGAGGGGTACGGGGAGACGGTGGGAGTGAGGGTTACGGGGAGGCGGTGGGAGTGAGGGATACGGGGAGGTGATGGGAGTGAGGGGTACGGGGAGACGGTGGGAGTGAGGGTTACGGGGAGGTGGTGGGAGTGAGGGATACGGGGAGGTGGTGGGAGTGAGGGGTACGGGGAGACGGTGGGAGTGAGGGTTACGGGGAGGCGGTGGAAGTGAGGGTTACGGGGAGAAGGTGGGAGTGAGGGGTACGGGGAGACGGTGGGAGTGAGGGACACGGGGAGACGGTGGGAGTGAGGGATACGGGGAGGTGGTGGGAGTGAGGGGTACGGGGAGACGGTGGGAGTGAGGGACACGGGGAGTCGGTGGGAGTGAGGGATATGGGCAGACGGTGGGAGTGAGGGACACAGGGAGATGGTGGGAGTGAGGGATACGGGGTTACGGTGGGAGTGAGGGATACGGGGAGACGGTGGGAGCGAGGGATACGGGGAGACGGTGGGAGTGAGGGATACGGGGTTACGGTGGGAGTGAGGGATACGGAGAGAAGGTGCGAGTGAGGGATATTGGGAGACCGTGGGATTGAGGGATACGGGGTAACGGTGGGTGTGAGGGAAACAGGGAGACCGTGGGGGTGAGGGATATGGGGAGATGGTGGGAGTGAGGGATACGGGGAAACGGTGGGATTGAGGGATACGGGGAGACGGTGGGAGTGAGGGATACGGGGAGACGGTGGGAGTGAGGGATACGGGGAGGTGGTGGGAGTGAGGGGTACGGGGAGGCGGTGGGAGTAAGTGATACGGGGAGACCATGGGGGTGAGGGATACGGGGAGATGGTGTTAGTGAGGGATACGGGGAGACAGTGGGATTGAGGGATACGGGGAGACGGTGGGAGTGAGGGTTACGGGGAGACCATGGGGGTGAGGGATACGGGGAGATGGTGTTAGTGAGGGATACGGGGAGACAGTGGGATTGAGGGATACGGTGAGACGGTGGGGGTGAGGGGGACGGAGAGACGGTGGGAGTGAGTGATACGGGGAGACGGTGGGAGCGAGGGATACAGGGAGACGGTGGGAGTGAGGGATACGGGGAGACGGTGGGAGTGAGGGATAAGGTGAGACGGTGGGAGTGAGGGATACGGGGAGATGGTGGGAGTGAGGGATACGGGGAGATGGTGGGAGTGAGGGATACGGGGAGACGGGGGGAGTGAGGGATACAGGGAGATGGTGGGAGTGAGGGATACGGGGAGATGGTGAGAGTGAGGGACACGGGGAGGCGGTGGGAGTGAGGGATACGGGGAGACGGTGGGGGTGAGGGAGAATGGGAGACGGTGGGAGTGAGGGATACGGGGAGTCGATGGGAGTGAGGGATATGGGGAGCCGGTGGGAGGGAGGGATACGGGGAGACGGTGAGAGTGAGGGACAGAGGGAGACGGTGGGAGTGAGGGACACGGGATGTCGGTGGGAGTGAGGGATATGGCGAGACGGTGGGATGAGGGACACAGGGAGACGGTGGGATTGAGGGATACGGGGAGGTGGTGGGAGTGAGGGGTACGGGGAGACGGTGGGAGTGAGGGTTACGGGGAGACGGTGGGAGTAAGGGATACGGGGAGACCATGGGGGTGAGGGTTACGGGGAGATGGTGTGAGTGAGGGATACGGGGAGACAGTGGGATTGAGGGAAAAGGGTAGACGGTGGGAGTGAGGGATGCGGGGAGATGGTGGGAGTGAGGGATACGGGGAGACGGTGGGAGCGAGGGATACAGGGAGACGGTGGGAGTGAGGGATACAGGGAGATGGTAGGAGGGAGGGATACGGGGAGACGGTGGGAGTGAGGGACATGGGGAGACGGTGGGAGTGAGGGATATGGGCAGACGGTGGGAGTGAGGGACACAGGGAGACGGTGGGAGTGAGGGATACGGGGATACGGTGGGTGTGAGGGATACGGGGAGACGGTGGGAGTGAGGATTACGGGGAAGCGGTGGGAATGAGGGATACGGGGAGACGGTGGGAGTGAGGGATACGGGGAGACGGTGGGAGCGAGGGATACGGGGAGACGGTGGGAGTGAGGAATACGGGGTGACGGTCGGAGTGAGGGATACGGGGTAACGGCGGGATTGAGGGATACGGTGAGAAGGTGGGAGTGAGGGATATTGGGAGACCGTGGGATTGAGGGATACAGGGAGATGTTGGGAGTGAGAGATACGGGGCGATGGTGGGAGTGAGGGAGATGGAGAGACGGTGGGAGTGTGTGATACGGGGAGACGGTAGGAGTGAGGGATACGGGGAGACGGAGGGAGTGAGGGATACGGGGTGACGGTGGGAATGAGGGATACGGGGAGACGGTGGTAGTGAGGGATACAGAGAGATGGTGGGAGTTAGGGAGACAGTTGGAGGAAGGGATACTGGGAGGCGGTGGGAGGGGGGAATGCGGGGAGACGGTGGGAGTGAGGGAGAAGGGGAGACTGTGGGAGTGAGGGATATGGGGAGACGGTGAGAGTGAGGGACACAGGGAGACGGTGGGAGTGAGGGACACGGGGAGACGGTGGGAGTGAGGGATATGGGGAGACGGTGGGAGTGAGGGACACAAGGAGACGGTGGGAGTGAGGGATACGGGGATAAGGTGGGTGTGAGGGATACGGGGAGACGGTGGGAGTGAGGATTACGGGGAGGCGGTGGGATTGAGGGATACGGGGAGATGGTGGGAGTGAGGGATACGGGAAACGGTGGGAGCGAGGGATACGGGGAGACGGTGGGAGTGAGGGATGCGGGGTGACGGTGGGAGTGAGGGATACGGGGTGACGGTGGGATTGAGGGATACGGTGAGATGGTGTGAGTGAGGGATACGGGGAGACAGTGGGATTGAGGGATACGGGGAGACGGTGGGAGTGACGGATGCGGGGAGACGGTGGGAGTGAGAAATACGGGGAGATGGTGGGAGTGAGGGATATGGGGAGACGGTGGGAGTGAGGGAGACGGAGAGACGGTGGGAGTGAGTGATACGTGGAGACGGTGGGAGTGAGGGAGACGGAGAGACGGTGGGAGTGAGTGATACGGGGAGACGGTGGGAGTGAGGGACACAGGGAGACGGTGGGAGTGAGGGACATGGGGAGACGGTGGGAGTGAGGGATATGGGCAGACGGTGGGAGTGAGGGACACAGGGAGACGGTGGGAGTGAGGGATACGGGGATACGGTGGGTGTGAGGGATACGGGGTGACGGTTGGAGTGAGGATTACGGGGAAGCGGTGGGAGTGAGGGGCAAGCGGTGGGAGTGAGGGATACGGGGAGATGGTGGGAGTGAGGGATACGGGGAGACGGTGGGAGCGAGGGATACGGGGAGACGGTGGGAGTGAGGAATACGGGGTGACGGTCGGAGTGAGGGACACGGGGTAACGGCGGGATTGAGGGATACGGTGAGAAGGTGGGAGTGAGGGATATTGGGAGACCGTGGGATTGAGGGATACGGGGAGACGGTGGGTGTGAGGGAAACAGGAAAACCGTGGGGGTGAGGGACATGGGGAGATGGTGGGAGTGAGGGATACGGGGAAACGGTGGGATTGAGGGATACGGGGAGACGGTGGGAGTGAGGGATACGGGGAGACGGTGGGAGTGAGGGATACTGGGAGACGGCGGGAGTGAGGGACACGGCGAGGCGTTGGGAGTGAGGGATACGGGGAGACGGTGGGGGTGAGGGAGAATGGGAGACGGTGGGAGTGAGCGATACGGGGAGTCGATGGGAGTGAGGGATACGGGGAGACGGTGTGAGGGAGGGATACGGGGAGACGGTGTGAGTGAGGGACGCAGGGAGACGGTGGGAGTGAGGGACACGGGGAGACGGTGTGAGTGAGGGATACGGGGAGACGGTGTGAGGGAGGGATACGGGGAGACGGTGGGAGTGAGGTGCACGGGGAGAAGGTGGGAATGAGGGATACGGGGAGACGGTGGGAGTGAGGGATACGGGGAGACGGAGGGAGTGAGGGATACGGGGTGACGGTGGGAGCGAGGGATACGGGAGGGTGTGGGAGTGAGGAATACGGGGAGATGTTGGGAGTGAGAGATACGTGGCGATGGTGGGAGTGAGGGAGATGGAGAGACGGAGGGAGTGAGGGATACGGGTTGACGTTGGGAATGAGGGATACGGGGAGACGGTGGTAGTGAGGGATACAGAGAGATGGTGGGAGTTAGGGAGACAGTTGGAGTAAGGGATACTGGGAGGCGGTGGGAGTGAGGGATGCGGGGAGACGGGGGGAGTGAGGGAGAAGGGGAGACTGTGGTAGTGAGGGATATGGGGAGACGGTGAGAGTGAGGGACACAGGGAGACGGTGGGAGTGAGGGACACGGGGAGACGGTGGGAGTGAGGGATATGGGGAGACGGTGGGAGTGAGGGACACAGGGAGACGGTGGGAGTGAGGGATACGGGGATAAGGTGGGTGTGAGGGATACGGGGAGACGGTGGGAGTGAGGATTACGGGGAGGCGGTGGGAGTGAGGGATACGGGGAGATGGTGGGAGTGAGGGATACGGGAAACGGTGGGGGCGAGGGATACGGGGAGACGGTGGGAGTGAGGGATGCGGGGTGACGGTGGGAGTGAGGTATACGGGGTGACGGTGGGATTGAGGGATACGGTGAGACGGTGGGAGTGAGGGATGCGGGGAGACGGAGGGAGGGAGAAATACGGGGAGATGGTGGGAGTGAGAGATACGGGGAGACGGTGGGAGTGAGGGAGACGGAGATACGGTGGGAGTGAGTGATACGGGGAGACGGTGGGAGCGAGGGATACAGGGAGACGGTGGGAGTGATGGATACAGGGAGATGGTGGGAGTGAGGGATACGGGGATACGGTGTGAGTGAGAGATACGGGGAGACGGTGGGAGTGAGGGATACGGGGAGATGGTGAGAGTGAGGGATAAGCTGAGACGGTGGGAGTGAGGGATACGGGGTGACGGTGGGAGTGAGGGATGCAGGGAGATGGTGGGAGTGAGGGATACGGGGAGACGGTGGGACTGAGGAATAAGATAAGACGGTGGGAGTGAGGAATACGGGGTGACGGTGGGAGTGAGGGATACGGGGAGACGGTGGGAGTGAGGGATACAGGGAAACGGTGGGAGTGAGGGATATGGGGAGACGGTGAGAGTGAAGGACACGGGGAGACGGTGGGAGTGAGGGACACAGGGAAACGGTGGGAGTGAGGGATATGGGGAGACGGTGGGAGTGAGGGTCACAGGGAGACGGTGGTAGTGAGGGATACGGTGTGAGTGAGAGATACGGGGAGACGGTGGGAGTGAGGGATACGGGGAGATGGTGGGAGTGAGGGATAAGCTGAGACGGTGGGAGTGAGGGATACGGGGTGACGGTGGGAGTGAGGGATACAGGGAGATGGTGGGAGTGAGGGATACGGGGAGACGGTGGGACTGAGGGATAAGATAAGACGGTGGGAGTGAGGAATACGGGGTGACGGTGGGAGTGAGGGATACGGGGAGACGGTGGGAGTGAGGGATACAGAGAGATGGTGGGAGTTAGGGATACGGGGAGACGGTTGGAGCAAGGGATACTTGGAGGCGGTGGGAGTGAGGGATGCGGGGAGACGGTGGGTGTGAGGGAGAAGGGGAGACTGTGGGATTGAGGGATACGGGGAGACGGTGGGAGTGAGGGACACGGGGAGGCGGTGGGAGTGAGGGATACGGGGAGGCGGTGGGGGTGAGGGAGAATGGGAGACGGTGGGAGTGAGGAAAACGGGTAGTCGATGGGAGTGAGGGATACGGGGAGACGGTGGGATGGAGGGATACGGGGAGACGATGAGAGTGAGGGACACATGGAGACGGTGGCAGTGAGGGACACGGGGAGTCGGTGGGAGTGAGGGATATGGGGAGACGGTGGGAGTGAGGGACACAGGGAGACGGTGGGAGTGATGGATACGGTGATACGGTGGGAGTGACGGATACGGGGAGACGGTGGGAGTGAGGGATACGAGGAGGTGGTGGGAGTGAGGGATACGGGGAGACAGTGGGATTGAGGGATACGGGGAGACGGTGTGAGTGAGGGATGCGGGGAGACGGTGTGAGCGAGGAATACGGGGAGATGGTGGGAGTGAGTGATACGGGGAGACGGTGGGAGCGAGGGATACAGGGAGACGGTGGGAGTGAGGGATACGGGGAGACGGTGGGAGTGAGGGATATGGGGAGACGGTGAGAGTGAGGGATATGGGGAGATGGTGGGAGTGAGGGTCACAGGGAGACGTTGTGAGTGAGGGATATGGGCAGACGGTGGGAGTGATGGACACAGGGAGATGGTGGGAGTGAGGGATACGGGGATTCGGTGGGTGTGAGGGATCCGGGGAGACGGTGGGAGTGAGGATTACGGGCAGGCAGTGGGAGTGAGGGATACGGGGAGATGGTGGGAGTTAGGGATACGGGGAGACGGTGGGAGCGAGGGATACGGGGAGACGGTGGGAGTGAGGGATACGGGGTGACGGTGGGAGTGAGGATTACGGGGAGGCGGTGGGAGTGAGGGATACGGGGAGATGGTGGGAGTGAGGGATACGGGGAGACGGTGGGAGCGAGGGATACGGGGAGACGGTGGGAGTGAGGGATACGGGGTGAAGGTGGGAGTGAGGGATACGGGGTGACGGTGGGATTGAGGGATACGGTGAGAAGGTGGGAGTGAGGGATATTGGAAGTCCGTGGGATTGAGGGATACGGGGAGACGGTGGGATTGAGGGATACGGGGAAACGGTGGGATTGAGGGATACGTGAGACGGTGGGAGTGAGGGATACGGGGAGACGATGGGAGTGAGGGATACGGGGAGACGGTGGGTGTGAGGGATACGGGGAGACGGTGGGAGTGAGGGATACGGGGAGACGGTGGGAGTGAGGGATACGGGGAGACGGTGGGAGTGAGGGATACGGGGAGACGGTGGGAGTGAGGGATACGGGGAGACGGTGGGTGTGAGGGATACGGGGAGACGGTGGGTGTGAGGGATACGGGGAGATGGAGGGAGTGAGGGATACGGGGAGATGGAGGGAGTGAGGGATACGGGGAGAAGTTGGGAGTGAGGGAGAAGGGTAGATGGTGGGAGTGAGGGACTCGGGGAGACGGTGGGAGTGAGGGAGAAGGGTAGATGGTGGGAGTGAGGGATACGGGGAGACGGTGGGAGTGAGGGATACGGGGAGACGGTGGGTGTGAGGGATACGGGGAGACGGTGGGAGTGAGGGATACGGGGAGATGGTGGGAGTGAGGGATATGGGGAGACGATGGGAGTGAGGGATACGGGGAGACGGTGGGAGTGAGGGATACGGGGATACGATGGGAGTGAGGGATACGGGGAGACGGTGGGA
The DNA here is from genome assembly GCF_047496885.1 of Scyliorhinus torazame. Classification (NCBI taxonomy): domain Eukaryota; kingdom Metazoa; phylum Chordata; class Chondrichthyes; order Carcharhiniformes; family Scyliorhinidae; genus Scyliorhinus; species Scyliorhinus torazame. The sequence goes on from NC_092722.1 coordinate 83,393,847, forward strand.
GTGAGGGATACGGGGAGACGGTGGGAGTGAGGGATATGGGGAGACGGTGGGAGTGAGTGATACGGGGAGACGGTGGGAGTGAGGGATACGGTGGGAGTGAGGGATAAGGGGAGACGGTGGGAGTGAGGGGTACGGGGAGACGGTGGGAGTGAGGGATACGGGGATACGATGGGAGTGAGGGATACGGGGAGACGGTGGGAGTGCGGACACAGGGAGACGGTGGGAGTGAGGGATATGGGGAGACGGTGGGAGTGAGGGATATGGGGAGACAGTGGGAGTGAGGGACACAGGGAGACGGTGGGAGTGAGGGATACGGGGATACAGTGGGAGTGAGGGACACGGGGAGACGGTGGGAGTGAGGGATACGGGGAGATGGTGGGAGTGAGGGATACGGGGATACGGTGGGAGTGAGGGATACGGGGATACGGTGGGAGTGAGGGATATGGGGAGATGGTGGGAGTGAGGGGTACGGGGATACGGTGGGAGTGAGGGATAGGGGAGACGGTGGGAGTGAGGGATACAGGGAGACGGTGGGAGTGAGGGATACGGGAGGTGGTGGGAGTGAGGGTTACGGGTTGACGGTGGGAGTAAGGGATACGGGGAGACCATGGGGGTGAGGGTTCCGGGGAGATGGTGTGAGTGAGGGATGCGGGGAGACAGTGGGATTGGGGGATACGGGGAGACGGTGGGAGTGAGGGATGCGGGGAGACGGTGGGAGTGAGGAATACGGGGATACGGTGGGTGTGAGGGACACGGGGAGACGGTGTGAGTGAGGATTACGTGGAGGCGGTGGGAGTGAGGGACACAGGGAGACGGTGGGAGTGAGGGATACGGGGAGACGGTGGGAGTGAGGGATACGGGGAGATGGTGGGAGTGAGGGAAACGGGGAGATGGTGGGAGCGAGGGATACGGGGAGACGGTGGGAGTGAGGGATACGGGTTGACGGTGGGAGTGAGGGATACGGGGTGACGGTGGGATTGAGGGATACGGTGAGAAGGTGGGAGTGAGCGTTGTTGGGAGACCATGGGATTGAGGGATACGGGGAGACGGTGGGTGTGAGGCAAACAGGGAGACCGTGGGGGTGAGGGAAATGGGGAGATGGTGGGAGTGAGGGATACGGGGAAACGGTGGGATTGAGGGACACGGGGAGACGGTGGGAGTGAGGGATACGGGGAGACGGTGGGAGTGAGGGATACGGGGAGGTGGTGGGAGTGAGGGGTACGGGGAGACGGTGGGTGTGAGGGTTACGAGGAGGTGGTGGGAGTGAGGGATACGGGGAGGTGGTGGGAGTGAGGGGTACGGGGAGACGGTGGGAGTGAGGGTTACGGGGAGGCGGTGGGAGTGAGGGTTCCGGGGAGACGGTGGGAGTGAGGGTACGGGGAGACGGTGGGGGTGAGGGATACGGGGAGGTGGTGGGAGTGAGGGGTACGGGGAGACGGTGGGAGTGAGGGTTACAGGGAGGCGGTGGGAGTGAGGGACACAGGGAGACGGTGGGAGTGAGGGACACAGGGAGACGGTGGGAGTGAGGGATACGGGGAGACGGTGGGAGTGAGGGACACGGGGAGACGGTGGGAGTGAGGGTTACTGGGAGACGGTGGGAGTGAGGGATACGATGGGAGACGGTGGGAGTGCGGGATACGGGGAGACAGTAAGAGTGAGGGATACGGGGAGACGGTGGGAGCGAGGGATACAGGGAGACGGTGGGAGTGAGGAATACAGGGAGATGGTGGGAGTGAGGGATACGGGGAGACGGTGGGAGTGAGGGATACGGGGAGACGGTGGGAGTGAGGGATACGGGGAGACGGTGGGAGTGAGGGATACGGGGAGACGGTGGGAGTGAGGGATAGGGGGAGACGGTCGGAGCGAGGGATACAGGGAGACGGTGGGAGTGAGGAATACAGGGAGATGGTGGGAGTGAGGGATACGGGGAGACGGTGGGGCTGAGGGATAAGCTGAGACGGTGGGAGTGAGGGATACGGGGTGACGGTGGGAGTGAGGGATACGGGGAGATGGTGGGAGTGAGGGATACGGGGTGACGGTGGGAGTGAGTGATACAGAGAGATGGTGGGAGTTAGGGATACGGGGAGACGGTTGGAGTAAGGGATACGGGGAGGGGGTGGGAGTGAGGGATGCGGGGAGACGGTGGGAGTGAGGGAGAAGGGGAGACTGTGGGAGTGAGGGATACGGGTGTCGATGGGAGTGAGGGAAACGGGGAGACGGTGGGAGTGAGGGATATGGGGAGACGGTGAGAGTGAGGGACACAGGGAGACGGTGGGAGTGAGGGACACGGGGAGACGGTGGGAGTGAGGGATATGGGGAGACGGTGGGAGTGAGGGATATGGGGAGACGGTGGGAGTGAGGGACACAGGGAGACGGTGGGAGTGAGGATTACGGGGAGGCGGTGGGAGTGAGGGATACGGGGAGATGGTGGGAGTGAGGGATACGGGGAGATGGTGGGAGCGAGGGATACGGGGAGACGGTGGGAGTGAGGGATACGGGTTGACGGTGGGAGTGAGGGATACGGAGTGACGGTGGGATTGAGGGATACGGTGAGAAGGTGGGAGTGAGGGATATTGGGAGACCGTTGGATTGAGGGATATGGGGGGACGGTGGGAGTGAGGGACACAGGGAGACGGTGGGAGTGAGGATTACGGGGAGGCGGTGGGAGTGAGGGATACGGGGAGATTGTGGGAGTGATGGATACGGGGAGATGGTGGGAGCGAGGGATACGGGGAGACTGTGGGAGTGAGGGATACGGGTTGACGGTGGGAGTGAGGGATACGGGGTGACGGTGGGATTGAGGGATACGGTAAGAAGGTGGGAGTGAGGGTTATTGGGAGACCGTGCGATTGAGGGATACGGTGAGACGGTGGGTGTGAGGCAAACAGGGAGACCGTGGCGGTGAGGGATATGGGGAGATGGTGGGAGTGAGGGATATGGGGAAACGGTGGGATTGAGGGACACGGGGAGACGGTGGGAGTGAGGGATACGGGGAGACGGTGGGAGTGAGGGATACGGGGAGGTGGTGGGAGTGAGGGGTACGGGGAGACGGTGGGAGTGAGGTTACGGGGAGGTGGTGGGAGTGAGGGATACGGGGAGGTGGTGGGAGTGAATGGTGCGCGGAGACGGTGGGAGTGAGGGTTACTGGGAGGCGGTGGGAGTGAGGGTTACGGGGAGACGGTGGAAGTGAGGGTACGGGGAGACGGAGGGAGTGAGGGATACGGGGAGACGGTAGGAGTGAGGGAGAAGGGTAGATGGTGGGAGTGAGGGACACGGGGAGACGATGGGAGTGAGGGATATGGGGAGACGGTGGGAGTGAGGGTCACAGGGAGACGGTGGGAGTGAGGGATACGGGGATACGGTGGGAGTGAGGGATACGGGGAGATGGTGGGAGTGAGGGATACGGGGAGATGGTGGGAGTGAGGGATACGGGGAGACGGTGGGAGCGAGGGATACAGGGAGACGGTGGGAGTGAGGGATAAGTTGAGACGGTGGGAGTGAGGGATACGGGGAGACGGTGGGAGTGAGGGATACGGGGAGACGGTGTGAGTGAGGGATACAGAGAGATGGTGGGAGTGAGGGATACGGGGAGACGGTTGGAGTTAGGGATACGGGGAGGCGGTGGGAGTGAGGGATACGGGGAGACGGTGGGAGTGAGGGAGAAGTGGAGACTGTGGGAGTGAGGGATACGGGGAGTCAATGGGAGTAAGGGATACGGGGAGACGGTGGGAGTGAGGGATATGGGGAGACGGTGAGAGTGAGGGACACAGGGAGACGGTGGGAGTGAGGGACACGGGGAGACGGTGGGAGTGAGGGATATGGGGAGACGGTGGGAGTGAGGGACACAGGGAGACGGTGGGAGTGAGGGATACGGGGATACTGTGGGTGTTAGGGATACGGGGAGATGGTGGGAGTGAGGATTACGGGGAGGCGGTGGGAGTGAGGGATACGGGGAGATGGTGGTAGTGAGGGGTATGGGGAGACGGTGGGAGCGAGGGATACGGGGAGACGGTGGGAGTGAGGGATACGGGGTGACGGTTGGAGTGAGGGATACGGGGTGACTGTGGGATTGCGGGATACGGTGAGAAGGTGTGAGTGAGGGATATTGGGAGACTGTGGGATTGAGGGATACGGGGAGACGGTGGATGTGAGGGAAACAGGGAGACCGTGGGGGTGAGGGATATGGGAGATGGTGGGAGTGAGGGATACGGGGAAACGGTGGGATTGAGGGATGCGAGGAGATGGTGGGAGTGAGAGATACGGGAGACGCTGGGAGTGAGGGAGACGGAGAGACGGTGGGAGAGAGTGATACGGGGAGACGGTGGGAGCGAGGGATACAGGGAGACAGTGGGAGTGAGGGGGACAGGGAGATGGTGGGAGTGAGGGACACGGGGAGACGGTGGGAGTGAGGGATAAGGTGAGACGGTGGGAATGAGGGATACGGGGAGACGGTGAGAGTGAGGGATACGGGGAGACGGTGGGAGTGAGGGATACAGGGAGACGGTGGGAGTGAGTGACACGGGGAGGCGGTGGGAGTGAGGGATACGGGGAGGCGGTTGGGGTGAGGGAGAATGGGAGACGGTGGGAGTGAGGAATACGGGGAGTCGATGGGAGTGAGGGATACGGGGAGACGGTGGGATGTAGGGACACGGGGAGACGGTGAGAGTGAGGGACACATGGAGACGGTTGGAGTGAGGGGTACGGGGAGACGGTGGGAGTGAGGGATATGGGGAGACGGTGGGAGTGAGGGACACAGGGAGACGGTGGGAGTGATGGATACGGTGATACGGTGGGAGTGAGGGATACGGGGAGACGGTGGGAGTGAGGGATACGAGGAGGTGGTGGGAGTGAGGGATACGGGGAGACAGTGGGATTGAGGGATACGGGGAGACGGTGGGAGTGAGGGATGCGGGGAGACGGTGTGAGCGAGGAATACGGGGAGATGGTGCGAGTGAGTGATACGGGGAGACGGTGTGAGCGAGGGATACAGGGAGACGGTGGGAGTGAGGGATACAGGGAGATGGTGGGAGTGAGGGATACGGGGAGACGGTGGGTGTGAGGGATATGGGGAGACGGTGCGAGTGAGGGATATGGGGAGACGGTGGGAGTGAGGGTCACAGGGAGACGCTGGGAGTGAGGGATATGGGCAGACGGTGGGATTGAGGGACACGGGGAGACGGTGGGAGTGAGGGATACGGGGAGACGGTGGGAGTGAGGGATACGGGGAGGTGGTGCTAGTGAGGGGTACGGGGAGACGGTGGGAGTGAGGTTACGGGGAGGTGGTGGGAGTGAGGGATACGGGGAGGTGGTGGGAGTGAATGGTGCGGGGAGACGGTGGGAGTGAGGGTTACGGGGAGGCGGTGGGAGTGAGGGTTACGGGGAGATGGTGGAAGTGAGGGTACGGGGAGACGGTGGGGGTGAGGGATACGGGGAGATGGTGGGAGTCAGGGATAGGGGGAGACGGAGGGAGTGAGGGATACGGGGAGACGGTGGGAGTGAGGGAGAAGGGTAGATGGTGGGAGTGAGGGACACGGGGAGACGATGGGAGTGAGGGATATGGGGAGACAGTTAGAGTGAAGGACACGGGGAGACGGTGGGAGTGAGGGACACAGAGAGACGGTGGGAGTGAGGGACACAGGGAGACGGTGGGAGTGAGGGATACGGGGATACGGTGGGAGTGACGGATACGGGGAGACGGTGGGAGTGACGGATACGGGGAGACGGTGGGAGTGAGGGTCACAGGGAGACGGTGGGAGTGAGGGATACGGGGATACGGTGGGAGTGAGGGATACGGGGAGACGGTGGGAGTGACGGATACGGGGAGATGGTGGGAGTGAGGGATACGGGGAGACGGTGGGAGCGAGGGATACAGGGAGACGGTGGGAGTGAGGGATAAGTTGAGACGGTGGGAGTGAGGGATACGGGGAGACGGTGGGAGTGAGGGATACGGGGAGACGGTGTGAGTGAGGGATACAGAGAGATGGTGGGAGTGAGGGATACGGGGAGACGGTTGGAGTTAGGGATACGGGGAGGCGGTGGGAGTGAGGGATACGGGGAGACGGTGGGAGTGAGGGAGAAGTGGAGACTGTGGGAGTGAGGGATACGGGGAGTCAATGGGAGTAAGCGATACGGGGAGACGGTGGGAGTGAGGGATATGGGGAGACGGTGAGAGTGAGGGACACAGGGAGACGGTGGGAGTGAGGGACACGGGGAGACGGTGGGAGTGAGGGATATGGGGAGACGGTGGGAGTGAGGGATACGGGGAGACGGTGAGAGTGAGGGATACGGGGACACGGTGGGAGTGAGGGATACGGGGAGATGGTGGGAGTGAGGGATACGGGGATACGGTGGGTGTTAGAGATACGGGGAGATGGTGGGAGTGAGGATTACGGGGAGGCGGTGGGGGTGAGGGATACGGGGAGATGGTGGTAGTGAGGGATATGGGGAGACGGTGGGAGCGAGGGATACGGGGAGACGGTGGGAGTGAGGGATACGGGGTGACGGTTGGAGTGAGGGATACGGGGTGACGGTGGGATTGCGGGATACGGTGAGAAGGTGGGAGTGAGGGATATTGGGAGACTGTGGGATTGAGGGATACGGGGAGACGGTGGGAGCGAGGGATACCGGGAGACAGTGGGAGTGAGGGGTACAGGGAGATGGTGGGAGTGAGGGACACGGGGAGACGGTGGGAGTGAGGGATGAGGTGAGACGGTGGGTATGAGGGATACGGGGAGACGGTGAGAGTGAGGGATACAGGGAGATGGTGGGAGTGAGGGATACGGGGAGACGGTGGGAGTGAGGGACACGGGGAGGCGGTGGGAGTGAGGGATACGGGGAGACGGTGGGAGTGAGGGATACGGGGAGACGGTGGGAGTGAGGGATACAGGGAGATGGTGGGAGTGAGGGATACGGGGAGACGGTGGGAGTGAGGGACACGGGGAGGCGGTGGGAGTGAGGGATACGGGGAGGCGGTTGGGGTGAGGGAGAATGGGAGACGGTGGGAGTGAGGAATACGGGGAGTCGATGGGAGTGAGGGATACGGGGAGACGGTGAGAGTGAGGGACACATGGAGACGGTGGGAGTGAGGGACACGGGGAGTCGGTGAGAGTGAGGGATATGGGGAGACGGTGGGAGTGAGGGACACAGGGAGACGGTGGGAGTGATGGATACGGTGATACGGTGGGAGTGAGGGATACGTGGAGAAGGTGGAAGTGAGGGATACGAGTAGGTGGTGGGAGTGAGGGATACGGGGAGACAGTGGGATTGAGGGTTACGGGGAGACGGTGGGAGTGAGGGATGCGGGGAGACGGTGTGAGCGAGGGATACAGGGAGACAGTGGGAGTGAGGGATACGGGGTGACTGTGGGATTGCGGGATACGGTGAGAAGGTGTGAGTGAGGGATATTGGGAGACTGTGGGATTGAGGGATACGGGGAGACGGTGGATGTGAGGGAAACAGGGAGACCGTGGGGGTGAGGGATATGGGAGATGGTGGGAGTGAGGGATACGGGGAAACGGTGGGATTGAGGGATACGAGGAGATGGTGGGAGTGAGAGATACGGGAGACGCTGGGAGTGAGAGAGACGGAGAGACGGTGGGAGAGAGTGATACGGGGAGACGGTGGGAGCGAGGGATACAGGGAGACAGTGGGAGTGAGGGGTACAGGGAGATGGTGGGAGTGAGGGACACGGGGAGACGGTGGGAGTGAGGGATAAGGTGAGACGGTGGGAATGAGGGATACGGGGAGACGGTGAGAGTGAGGGATACGGGGAGACGGTGGGAGTGAGGGATACAGGGAGACGGTGGGAGTGAGTGACACGGGGAGGCGGTGGGAGTGAGGGATACGGGGAGGCGGTTGGGGTGAGGGAGAATGGGAGACGGTGGGAGTGAGGGACACAGGGAGACGGTGGGAGTGAGGGATACCGGGATTCGGTGGGTGTGAGGAATCCGGGGAGACGGTCGGAGTGAGGATTAAGGGGAGGCAGTGGGAGTGAGGGATACGGGGAGATGGTGGGAGTTAGGGATACGGGGAGACGGTGGGAGCGAGGGATACGGGGAGACGGTGGAAGTGAGGAATACGGGGTGACGGTGGGAGTGAGGGATACGGGGTGACGGTGGGATTGAGGGATACGGTGAGAAGGTGGGATTGAGGGATACGGGGAGACGGTGTGAGTGACGGATACGGGGAGACGGTGGGAGTGAGGGTTACGGGGAGGTGGTGGGAGTGAGGGGTACGGGGAGACGGTGGGCGTGTGGGTTACGGGGAGGCGGTGGGAGTAAGTGATACGGGGTGACCATGGGCGTGATGGATACGGGGAGATGGTGTGAGTGAGGGATACGGGGAGACAGTGGGATTGAGGGATATGGGGAGACAGTGGGAGTGAGGGATACGGGGAGACAGTGGGAGTGAGGGAGACGGAGAGACGGTGGGAGTGAGCGATACGGGGAGACGGTGGGAGTGAGGGATACGGGGAGACGGTGGGAGTGAGGGATACGGGGAGACGGTGGGAGTGAGGGATACGGGGAGACGGTGGGAGCGAGGGATACGGGGAGACGGTGGGAGCGAGGGATACGGGGAGACGGTGGGAGCGAGGGACACGAGGAGACGGTGGGAGTGAGGGATACGGGGAGACGGTGGGAGCGAGGGACACGAGGAGACGGTGGGAGTGAGGGATACGGAGAGACGGTGGGAGTGAGGGACACGAGGAGGCGGTGGGAGTGAGGGATACGGAGAGACGGTGGGGGTGAGGGAGAATGGGAGACGGTGGGAGTGAGGGATACGGGGAGTCGATGGGAGTGAGGGATACGGGCAGACGGTGGGAGGGAGGGATACGGGGAGACGGTGAGAGTGAGGGTCACAGGGAAACGGTGGGAGTGGGGGACACGGGGAGACGGTGGGAGTGAGGGACACAGGGAGACGGTGGGATTGTGGGATACGGGGAGACGGAGGGATTGAGGGATACGGGGTGACGGTGGGAGTGAGGGATACGGGGTGACGGTGGGATTGAGGGATACGGTGAGAAGGTGGGAGTGAGGTATATTGGGAGACCGTGGGATTGAGGGATACGGGGAGACGGTGGGTGTGAGGGAAACAGGGAGACCGTGGGGGTGAGGGATACGGGGAGACGGTGTGAGTGAGGGATACGGGGAGATGGTGGGAGTGAGGGATACGGGGAGACGGTGGGTGTGAGGGATACGGGGAGACGGTGGGAGTGAGGGATACAGGGAGATGGTGGGAGTGAGGGATACGGGGAGACGGTGTGAGTGAGGGATACAGGGAGACGGTGGGAGTGAGGGATACGGGGAGACGGTGGGAGTGAGGGATACGGAGAGACGGTGGGAGTGAGGGATACGGGGAGACGGTGGGAGTGAGGGATACAGGGAGATGGTGGGAGTGAGGGATACGGGGAGACGGTTGGAGTGAGGGATACGGGGAGACGGTGGGAGTGAGGGATACGGGGAGACGGTGGGAGTGAGGGATACGGTGAGACGGTGGGAGTGAGGGAGACGGTTGGAGTGAGGGACACAGGGAGACGGTGGGAGTGAGGGATACGGGGAGACGGTGGGAGTGAGGATTACGGGGAGGCGGTGGGAGTGAGGGATACGGAGAGATTGTGGGAGCGAGGGATACGGGGAGACGGTGGGAGTGAGGGATACGGGGTGACGGTGGGAGTGAGGCATACGGGGTGACGGTGGGATTGAGGGGTACGGGGAGAAGGTGGGAGTGAGGGATATTGGGAGACCGTGGGATTGAGTGATACGGGGAGACGGTGGGTGTGAGGGAAACAGGGAGACCATGGGGGTGAGGGATATGGGGAGATGGTGGGAGTGAGGGATACGGGTAGGTGGCGGGAGTGAGGGGTACGGGGAGATGGTGGGAGTTAGGGTTACGGGGAGACGGTGGGAGTAAGGGATACGGGGAGACCATGGGGGTGAGGGATACGGGGAGATGGTGTGAGTGAGGGATACGGGGAGACAGTGGGATTGAGTGATACGGGGAGACGGTGGGAGTGAGGGATGCGGGGAGACGGTGGGAGCGAGGAATACGGGGAGATGCTGGGAGTGAGGGATACGGGGAGACGGTGGGAGTGAGGGATACAGGGAGATGGTGGGAGTGAGGGATACGGGGAGACGGTGGGAGTGAGGGACACGGGGAGGCGGTGGGAGTGAGGGATACGGAGAGACGGTGGGGGTGAGGGAGAATGGGAGACTGTGGGATTGAGGGATACGGGGAGACTGTGGGTGTGAGGGAAACAGGGAGACGGTGAGAGTGAGGGACACGGGGAGTCGGTGGGAGTGAGGGATATGGGGAGACGTTGGGAGTGAGGGACACAGGGAGACGGTGGGAGTCAGGGATACCGGGAGAAGGAGGGATTGAGGGATACGGGGAGACGGTGGGAGTGAGGGAGAAGGGTAGATGGTGGAATTGAGGGACACGGGGAGACGATGGGAGTGAGGGATACGGGGAGACAGTGAGAGTGAAGGACACGGGTAGACGGTGGGAGTGATGGACACAGGAAGGCGGTGCGAGTGAGGGATATGGGGAGACGGTGGTAGTGAGGGTCACAGGGAGACGGTGGGAGTGAGGGATACGGTGGGAGTGAGGGATACTGGGAGACGGTGGGAGTGAGCGATACAGGGAGATGGTGGGAGTGAGGGATACGGGGAGACGGTGGGACAGAGGGATATGGGGAGACGTTGGGAGTGAGGGTCACAGAGAGATGGTGGGAGTGAGGGATACGGGGAGACGGTTGGAGTAAGGGATACGGGGAGGCGGTGGGAGTGAGGGATACGGGGAGACGGTGGGAGTGAGGGAGAAGGGGAGACTGTGGGACTGAGGGATAGGGGGAGACGGTGGGAGTGAGGGATACGGGGAGACGGTGGGAGTGAGGAATATGGGGAGACGGTGAGAGTGAGGGACACAGGGAGCCGGTGGGAGTGAGGGACACGGGGAGACGGAGGGAGTGAGGGATATGGGGAGACGGTGGGAGTGAGGTACATAGGGAGACGGTGGGAGTGAGGGATACGGTGATACGGTGAGTGTGAGGGATACGGGGAGACGGTGGGAGTGAGGATTACGGGGAGGCGGTGGGAGTGAGGGATACGTGGAGATGGTGGGAGTGAGGGATACGGGGAGACGGTGGGAGCGAGGGAAACGGGGAGACGGTGGGAGTGAGGGATACGGGGTGACGGTGGGAATGAGGGATACGGGGAGACGGTGGGAGTGAGGGATACAGGGAGATGGTGGGATTGAGGGATACGGGGAGACGGTGGGACTGAGGGATAAGCTGAGACGGTGGGAGTGAGGGATACTGGGAGACGGTGGGAGTGAGGGATACGGGGAGACGGTGGGAGTGAGGGATACAGAGAGATGGTGGGAGTGAGGGAAACGGGGAGACGGTTCGAGTAAGGGATACTGGGAGGTGGTGGGAGTGAGGGATACGGGGAGGCGGTGGGAGTGAGGGAGAAGGGGAGACAGTGGGAGTGAGGGATACGGGGAGTCGATGGGAGTGAGGGATACGGGGAGACGGTGGGAGTGAGGGATATGGGGAGACGGTGAGAGTGAGGGACACAGGGAGCCGGTGGGAGTGAGGGACACGGGGAGACGGTGGGAGTGAGGGATACGGGGAGACGGTGGGAGTGAGGATTACGGGGAGGCGGTGGGAGTGAGGGATACGGGGGGATGGTGGGAGTGAGGGATACGGGGAGACGGTGGGAGCGAGGGATACGGGGAGAAGGTGGGAGTGAGGGATACGGGGTGACGGTGGGAGTGAGGGATACGGGGTGACGGTGGGATTGAGGGGTACGGGGAGAAGGTGGGAGTGAGGGATATTGGGAGACCGTGGGATTGAGTGATACGGGGAGACGGTGGGTGTGAGGGAAACAGGGAGACCATGGGGGTGAGGGACATGGGGAGATGGTGGGAGTGAGGGATACGGGGAGACGCTGTGAGTGAGGGATACGGGGAGGTGGTGGGAGTGAGGGGTACGGAGAGGCGGTGGGAGTTAGGGTTACGGGGAGACGGTGGGAGTAAGGGATACGGGGAGACCATGGGGGTGAGGGATACGGGGAGATGGTGTGAGTGAGGGATACGGGGAGACAGTGGGATTGAGGGATACGGGGAGACGGTGGGAGTGAGGGATGCGGGTAGACGGTGGGAGCGAGGAATACGGGGAGATGGTGGGATTGAGGGATACGGGGAGACGGTGGGAGTGAGGGATACAGGGAGATGGTGGGAGTGAGGGATACGGGGAGACGGTGGGAGTGAGGGACACGGGGAGGCGGAGGGAGTGAGGGATACGGAGAGACGGTGGGGTGAGGGAGAATGGGAGACTGTGGGTGTGAGGGATACGGGGATTCGATGGGAGTAAGGGATACGGGGAGACGGTGGGAGGGAGGGATACGGGGAGACGGTGAGAGTGAGGGACACTGGGAGACGGTGGGAGTGAGGGACACGGGGAGTCGGTGGGAGTGAGGGATATGGGGAGACGTTGGGAGTGAGGGACACAGGGAGACGGTGGGATTGAGGGATACGGGGAGACGGAGGGAGTGAGGGATACGGGGTGACGGTGGGAGTGAGGGATACGGGGTGACGGTGTGATTGAGGGATACGGTGAGAAGGTGGGAGTGAGGGATATTGGGAGACCGTGGGATTGAGGGATACGGGGAGACGGTGGGAGTGAGGGAAACAGGGAGACATTGGGGGTGAGTGATACGGGGAGATGGTGGGAGTGAGGGATACATGGAGATGGTGGGAGTGAGGGATACGGGGAGACGGTGGGAGTGAGGGATACCGGGAGACGGAGGGAGTGAGGGATACGGGGAGACGGTGGGAGTGAGGGAGAAGGGTAGATGGTGGAAGTGAGGGACACGGGGAGACGATGGGAGTGAGGGATACGGGGAGACAGTGAGAGTGAAGGACACGGGTAGACGGTGGGAGTGAGGGACACAGGGAGACGGTGGGAGTGAGGGACACAGGGAGACGGTAGGAGTGAGGGATATGGGGAGACGGTGGGAGTGAGGATCACAGGGAGACGGTGGGATTGAGGGATACGGGGATACGGTGGGAGTGAGGGATACGGGGAGAGGGTGGGAGTGAGGGATACAGGGAGACGGTGGGAGTGAGGGTTACGGGGATACGGTGGGAGTGAGGGATACAGGGAGACGGTGGGAGTGAGGGATACGGGGAGAAGGTGTGAGAGAGGGATACGGGAAGATGGTGGGAGCGGGGGATACAGGGAGACGGTGGGAGTGAGGGATAAGCTGAGATGGAGGGAGTGAGGGATACGGGGAGATGGTGTGAGTGAGGTAGAAGGGTAGATGGTGGGAGTGAGTGATACGGGGAGGCGGTGGGAGTGAGGGACACGGGGAGACGGTGGGAGTGCGGACACAGGGAGACGGTGGGAGTGAGGGACACGGTGAGACGGTGGGAGTGAGGGATATGGGGAAACGGTGGGAGTGAGGGACACAGGGAGACGGTGGGAGTGAGGGATACGGAGATACGGTGGGAGTGAGGGATACGGGGAGACGGTGGGAGTGAGAGATACGGGGAGATGGTGGGAGTGAGGGATACGGGGATACGGTGGGAGTGAGGGATACGGGGAGACGGTGGGAGTGAGAGATGCGGGGAGATGGTGGGAGTGAGGAATACGTGGAGACGGTGGGAGCGAGGGATACAGGGAGACGGTGGGAGTGAGGGATACGGGGAGACGGTGGGAGTGAGGGACACAGGGAGACGGTGGGAGTGAGGGATACGGGGATACGGTGGGAGTGAGGGATGCGGGGAGACGGTGGGAGTGAGAGATACGGGGAGATGGTGGGAGTGAGGAATACGTGGAGACGGTGGGAGCGGGGGATACAGGGAGACGGTGGGAGTGAGGGATACAGGGAGACGGTGGGAGTGAGGGATACAGGGAGACGGTGGGAGTGAGGGATACGGGGTGACGGTGGGAGTAAGGGATACGGGGAGACGGTGGGAGTGATGGATACGGGGAGATGGTGGGAGTGAGGGATACGGGGAGACAGTGGGATTGAGGGATGCGGGGAGACGGTGGGAGCGAGGAATACGGGGAGATGGTGGGAGTGAGGGATACGGGGAGATGGTGGGAGTGATGGATACTGGGAGATGGTGTGAGTGAGGGATACGGGGAGACAGTGGGATTGAGGGATGCGGGGAGACGGTGGGAGCGAGGAATACGGGGAGATGGTGGGAGTGAGGGATACGGCGAGAGGGTGGGAGCGAGGGATACAGGGAAACGGTGGGAGTGAGGGATACAGGGAGACGGTGGGAGTGAGGGACACGGGGAGACGGTGGGAGTGAGGGATATGGGGAGACGGTGAGAGTGAGGGATTCGGGGAGACGGTGGGAGTGAGGGATAAGCTGAGACGGTGGGAGTGAGGGATACTGGGAGACGGTGGGAGTGAGGGATACGGGGAGATGGTGGGAGTGAGGGATACAGGGAGATGGTGGAAATGGGGATGTGGGGAGACGGTGGGAGTGAGGGATACGAGGAGATGGTGGGAGTGAGGGATATTGGGAGACTGTGGGTTTGAGGGAAACAGGGAGACAGTGGGAGTGAGGGCTACGGGGAGACGATGGGAATGAGGGATACGGCGAGACAGTGGGAGTGAGGGATATCGGGAGACGGTGGAAGTGAGGGACACAGAGAGACGGTGGGAGTGAGGGATACGGGGAGACAGTGGGAGTGAGGGATAAGGGGAGGTGGTGGCAGTGAGGGGTATGGGGAGACGGTGGGAGTGAGCGTTACGGGGTGATGGTGTGAGTGAGGGATACGGGCAGACAGTGGGATTGAGGGATACGGGGCGACGGTGGGAGTGAGGGATGCGGGGAGACGGTGGGAGTGAGGAATACGGGGAGATGGTGGGAGTGAGAGATACGGGGCGATGGTGGGAGTGAGGGAGACGGAGAGACGGTGGGAGAGTGATACGGGGAGACGGTGGGAGTGAGGGACACAGGGAGACTGTGGGAGTGAGGGTTATGGGGAGACGGTGGGTGTGAGGGACACAGGGAGACGGTGGGAGTGAGGGATACGGGGATACGGTGGGAGTGAGGGATACAGGGAGACGGTGGGAGTGAGGGATACGGGGAGAAGGTGTGAGAGAGGGATACGGGAAGATGGTGGGAGCGGGGGATACAGGGAGACGGTGGGAGTGAGGGATACAGGGAGATGGTGTGAGTGAGGGATACGGGGAGACAGTGGGATTGAGGGATGCGGGGAGACGGTGGGAGCGAGGAATACGGGGAGATGGTGGGAGTGAGGGATACGGGGAGATGGTGGGAGTGATGGATACTGGGAGATGGTGTGAGTGAGGGATACGGGGAGACAGTGGGATTGAGGGATGCGGGGAGACGGTGGGAGCAAGGAATACGGGGAGATGGTGGGAGTGAGGGATACGGCGAGAGGGTGGGAGCGAGGCATACAGGGAAACGGTGGGAGTGAGGGATACAGGGAGATTGTGGGAGTGAGGGATACGGGGAGACGGTGGGAGTGAGGGAAATGGGGAGACGGTGAGAGTGAGGGACACAGGGAGACGGTGGGAGTGAGGGACACGGGGAGACGGTGGGAGTGAGGGATATGGGGAGACGGTGAGAGTGAGGGATTCGGGGAGACGGTGGGAGTGAGGGATAAGCTGAGACGGTGGGAGTGAGGGATACTGGGAGACGGTGGGAGTGAGGGATACGGGGAGATGGTGGGAGTGAGGGATACAGGGAGATGGTGGAAATGGGGATGTGGGGAGACGGTGGGAGTGAGGGATACGAGGAGATGGTGGGAGTGAGGGATATTGGGAGACTGTGGGTTTGAGGGAAACAGGGAGACAGTGGGAGTGAGGGCTACGGGGAGACGATGGGAATGAGGGATACGGGGAGACAGTGAGAGTGAGGGACACGGGGAGACGGTGGGAGTGAGGGACACATGGAGACGGTGGGAGTGAGGGATATCGGGAGACGGTGGAAGTGAGGGACACAGAGAGACGGTGGGAGTGAGGGATACGGGGAGACAGTGGGAGTGAGGGATAAGGGGAGGTGGTGGCAGTGAGGGGTACGGGGAGACGGTGGGAGTGAGCGTTACGGGGTGATGGTGTGAGTGAGGGATACGGGCAGACAGTGGGATTGAGGGATACGGGGCGACGGTGGGAGTGAGGGATGCGGGGAGACGGTGGGAGTGAGGAATACGGGGAGATGGTGGGAGTGAGAGATACGGGGCGATGGTGGGAGTGAGGGAGACGGAGAGACGGTGGGAGAGTGATACGGGGAGACGGTGGGAGTGAGGGACACAGGGAGACTGTGGGAGTGAGGGATATGGGGAGACGGTGGGAGTGAGGGATACGGGGAGACGGTGGGAGTGAGGGATAAGCTGAGACGGTGGGAGTGAGGGATACGGGGAGACGGTGGGAGTGAGGGATAAGCTGAGACGGTGGGAGTGAGGGATACGGGGAGACGGTGGGAGTGAGGGACACGGGGAGTCGGTGGGAGTGAGGGATATGGGGAGACGTTGGGAGTGAGGGACACAGGGAGACGGTGGGATTGAGGGATACGGGGAGACGGAGGGAGTGAGGGATACGGGTTGACGGTGGGAGTGAGGGATACGGGGTGACGGTGGGATTGAGGGATACGGTGAGAAGGTGGGAGTGAGGTATATTGGGAGACCGTGGGATTGAGGGATACGGGGAGACGGTGGGTGTGAGGGAAACAGGGAGACATTGGGGGTGAGGGATATGGGGAGATGGTGGGAGTGAGTGGAACGGGGAAACGGCGGGATTGAGTGATACGGTGAGACGATGTGAGTGAGGGATACGGGGAGATGGTGGGAGTGAGGGATACATGGAGACGGTGGAAATGAGGGATGTGGGGAGACGGTGGGGGTGAGGGATACGAGGAGATGGTGGGAGTGAGGGATATTGGGAGACTGTGGGTTTGAGGGATACAGGGAGATGGATGGGAGTGAGGGCTACGGGGAGATGGAGGGAGTGAGGGATACGGGGATACGGTGTGAGTGAGGGATACGGGGAGACGGTGGGAGTGAGGGATACGGGGAGACGATAGGAGTGAGGGACACGGGGAGACGGTGTGAGTGAGGGATACGGGGAGACGGTGGGAGTGAGGGATACGGGGAGACGGTGGGAGTGAGGGACACGGGGAGATGGTGGGAGTGAGGGATACGTGGAGACGGTGGGAGCGAGGGATACGGGGAGACGTTGGGAGTGCGGACACAGGGAGTCGGTGGGAGTGAGGGACACGGTGAGACGGTGGGAGTGAGGGACATGGTGAGACGGTGGGAGTGAGGGATACGGGGAGACGGTGGGAGTGAGGGATACGGGGAGATGGTGGGAGTGAGGGATACGTGGAGACGCTGGGAGCGAGGGATACGGGGAGACGGTGGGAGTGCGGACACAGGGAGACGGTGGGAGTGAGGGACACGGTGAGACTGTGGGAGTGAGGGATACGGGGAGACGATGGGAGTGAGGGATACGGGGAGACAGTGAGAGTGTGGGACACGGGGAGACGGTGGGAGTGCGGACACAGGGAGACGGTGGGAGTGAGGGACACGGTGAGACGGTGGGAGTGAGGGATACGGGGAGACGGTGGGAGTGAGGGTTACGGGGAGATGGTGGGAGTGAGTGGAACGGGGAAACGGTGGGATTGAGTGATACGGAGAGACGGTGGCAGTGAGGGATACGGGGAGACGGTGGGAGTGAGGGATACAGGGAGATGGTGGGAGTGAGGGATACGGGGAGAAGGTGGGAGTGTGGGACACGGGGAGGCGGTGGGAGTGAGGGATACGGGGAGACGGTGGGGGTGAGGGAGAATGGGAGACGGTGGGAGTGAGGGATACGGGGAGTCGATGGGAGTGAGGGATACAGGGAGACGGTGGGAGGGAGGGATATGGGGAGACGGTGAGATTGAGGGACACAGGGAGACGGTGGGAGTGAGGGACACGGGGAGTCGGTGGGAGTGAGGGATATGGGGAGACGGTTGGAGTGAGTGACACAGGGAGACGGTGGGAGTGAGGGATACGGGGATACGGTGGGAGTGAGGGATATGGGCAGACAGTGGGATTGAGGGATATGGGGTGACGGTGGGAGTGAGGGACACAGGGTGACGGTGGGAGTGAGTGATACGGGGATACGGTGGGAGTGAGGGATACAGGGAGACGGTGGGAGTGAGGGATACGGGGAGATGGTGTGAGAGAGGGATACGGGGAGACGGTGGGAGCGGGGGATACAGGGAGACGGTGGGAGTGAGGGACACAGGGAGATGGTGGGTGTGAGGGATACGGGGAGACGGTGGGAGTTAGGGATAAGCTGAGACGGTGGGAGTGAGGGATAAGGGGAGACGGTGGGAGCGGGGGATACGGGGAGACGGTGGGAGTGAGGGATAAGCTGAGACTGGGAGTGAGGGATACGGGGAGACGGTGGCAGTGAGGGATACGGGGAGACGGTGGGAGTGAGGGATACAGGGAGATGGTGGGAGTGAGGGAGATACGGGGAGACGGTGGGAGTGAGGGATACGGGACGGAGGTGGGAGTGAGGGATGCGGGGAGACGGTGGAAGTGAGGATCACGGGGAGATGGTGGGAGTGAGAAATACGGGGAGACGGTGCGAGTGAGGGAGACGGAGAGACGGTGGGAGTGAGTGATACGGGGAGATGGTGGGAGCGAGGGATACAGGGAGATGGTGGGAGTGAGGGACACGGGGAGACGGTGGGAGTGAGGGATAACGTGAGACGGTGGGAGTGATGGATACGGAGAGACGGTGGGAGTGAGGGATACGGGGAGACGGTGGGAGTGAGGGATACAGGGAGATGGTGGGAGTGAGAGATACGGGGAGAAGGTGGGAGTGTGGGACACGGGGAGGCGATGGGAGTGAGGGATACGGGGAGACGGTGGGGGTGAGGGAGAATGGGAGACGGTGGGAGTGAGGGATACGGGGAGTCGATGGGAGTGAGGGATACGGGGAGACGGTGGGAGGGAGGGATATGGGGAGACGGTGAGATTGAGGGACACAGGGAGACGGTGGGAGTGAGCGACACCGGGAGTCGGTGGGAGTGAGGGATATGGGGAGACGGTGAGAGTGAGGGACACAGGGAGACGGTGGGAGTGAGGGATACGGGGATACGGTGGGAGTGAGGGATACGTGGAGACGGTGGGAGTTAGCGATACGAGGAGGTGGTGGGTGTGATGGGTACGGGGAGACGGTGGGAGTGAGGGATATGGGGAGACGGTGGGAGTGATGGATACGGGGAGACGGTGGGAGTGAGGGGTACGGGAAGACCGTGGGGGTGAGGGATACGGGGAGATGGTGGGAGTGAAGGTTACGGGGAAACGATGGCATTGAGGCATACGGGGAGACGGTGGGAGTGAGGGATACGGGGAGATGGTGGGAGTGAGGGATACAGGGAGACGGTGGAAATGAGGGATATGGGGAGATGGTGGGAGTGAGGGATATTGGGAGACTTTGGGTTTGAGGGATACAGGGAGACAGTGGGAGTGAGGGATACGGGGAGACGATGGGAGTGAGGGATACGGGGAGACGGTGGGAGTGAGGGATACGAGGAGACGGTGGGAGTGAGGGATACGGGGAGACGGTGGGAGTGAAGGCTGCGGGGTGACGGTGGGAGTGAGGGATACGGGGAGACGGTGGGAGTGAGGGAGAAGGGGAGACGGTGGGAGTGAAGGCTGCGGGGTGACGGTGGGAGTAAGGGATACGGGGAGACCATGGGGGTGAGGGATACGGGGAGATGGTGTGAGTGAGGGATACGGGGAGACAGTGGGATTGAGGGATACGGGGAGACGGTGGGAGTGAGGAATAAGGGGAGTTGGTGGGAGTGAGGGATACGGGGAGACGGTGGGAGTGAGGGAAACGGAGAGACGGTGGTGTTGAGGGATACAGGGAGATGGCAGGACTGAGGGATACAGGGAGACGGTGGAAATGAGGGATATGGGGAGACGGTGGGAGTGAGGGATACGGGGAGATGGTGGGAGTGAGGGAGATTGGGAGACTGTGGGTTTGAGGGATACAGGGAGACAGTGGGAGTGAGGGATACGGGGAGACGGTGGGAGTGAGGGATACGGGGAGACGGAGGGAGTGAGGGATACGGGGAGACGGTGGGAGTGAGGGAGAAGGGTAGATGATGGGAGTGAGGGATACGGGGAGACGATGGGAGTGAGGGATACGGGGAGACGGTGGGAGTGAGGGATACGGGGAGACGGTGGGTTTGAGGGATACAGGGAGACAGTGGGAGTGAGGGACATGGGGAGACGGAGGGAGTGCGGGATACGGGGAGACGGTGGGAGTGAGGCAGAAGGGTAGATGATGGGAGTGACGGACACGGGGAGACGGTGGGAGTGAGGGACACGGGGAGACGGTGGGAGTGAGGGACACGGGGAGAGGGTGGGAGTGAGGGACACGGGGAGACGGTGGGAGTGAGGGATACGGGGAGACAGCGGGAGTGAGGGATACGGGGAGGTGGTGGAGGTGAGGGGTACGGGGAGACGGTGGGAGTGAGCGTTACGGGGTGACGGTGGGAGTAAGGGATACGGGGAGACCATGGGGGTGAGGGATACGGGGAGATGGTGTGAGTGAGGGATACGGGCAGACAGTGGGATTGAGGGATACGGGGAGACGGTGGGAGTGAGGGATGCGGGGAGACGGTGGGAATGAGGAATACGGGGAGATGGTGGGAGTGAGAGATACGGGGCGATGGTGGGAGTGAGGGAGACGGAGAGACGGTGGGAGAGTGATACGGGGAGACGGTGGGAGTGAGGGACACAGGGAGACGGTGGGAGTGAGGGATATGGGGAGAGGGTGGGAGTGAGGGATACGGGGAGATGGTGTGAGAGAGGGATACTGGGAGACGGTGGGAGCGGGGGATACAGGGAGACGGTGGGAGTGAGGGATACAGGGAGACGGTGGGAGTGAGGGATCAGCTGAGACGGTGGGAGTGAGGGATACGGGAGACGGTGGGAGCGGGGGATACGGGGAGACGGTGGGAGTGAGGGATAAGCTGAGACTGTGGGAGTGAGGGATACGGGGAGACGGTGGGAGTGAGGGATACGGGGAGACGGTGGGAGTGAGGGATACAGGGAGATGGTGGGAGTGAGGGATACGGGGAGGCGGTGGGAGTGAGGGATACGGGAAGGCGGTGGGAGTGAGGGATACGGGGAGATGGTGGGAGTGAGGGAGAAGGGGAGACGGTGGGAGTGAGGGATACGGGGAGACGGTGCGAGTGAGGGATACGGGGAGAAGGTGAGAGTGAGGGATACGGGGAGACGGTGGGAATGAGGGATACGGCGAGACGGTGGGATTGAGGGATACGGGCAAAAGGTGGGACTGAGGGATATTGGGAGACGGTGGGATTGAGGGATACAGGGAGACAGTGGGAGTGAGGGATACGGGGAGATGGTGTGAGAGAGGAATACGGGGAGACGGTGGGAGCGGGGGATACAGGGAGACGGTGGGAGTGAAGGATAGAGGGAGATGGTGGGAGTGAGGGATACGGGGTGACGGTGGGAGTGAGGGATAAGCTGAGACGGAGGGAGTGAGAGATACGGGGAGACGGTGGGAGCAGGGGATACGGGGAGACGGTGGGAGTGAGGGATACGGGAAGACGGTTGGAGTGAGGGATACGGGGAGACGGTGGGAGTGAGGGATACAGGGAGATGGTGGGAGTGAAGGATACGGGGAGACGGTGGGAGTGAGGGAGAAGGGGAGACGGTGGGAGTGAGGGACACAGGGAGACGGTGGGAGTGAGGGACACGGGGAGACGGTGGTAGTGAGGGGAACGGGGAGAAGGTGAGAGTGAGGGACGCAGGGAGACGGTGGGAGTGAGGGATACGGGGAGACGGTGGTAGTGAGGGGAACGGGGAGAAGGTGAGAGTGAGGGACGCAGGGAGACGGTGGGAGTGAGGGACACGGGGAGACGGTGGGAGTGAAGGGACACAGGGAGACGGTGGGAGTGAGGGATACGGGGATTCGGTGGGTGTGAGGGATACGGGGAGACGGTGGGAGTGAGGATTACCGGGAGGCGGTGGGAGTGAGGGATACGGGCAGATGATGGGAGTGAGGGATACGGGGAGACGGTGGGAGCGAGGGATACGGGGAGGCGGTGGGAGTGAGGGATACGGGGCGACGGTGGGAGTGAGTGATACGGGGAGACAGTGGGATTGAGGGATACGGGGAAAAGGTGGGAGTGAGGGATATTGGGAGACGGTGGGAGTGAAGTGTATGAGGAGATGGTAAGGAGTGAGCGAAACGAGGAGACCGAGGGAGTGAGGGATATTGGAGACGTTGAGATTGAGGGATATGGGGAGACGGCGGGAGTGAGGGATATTGGGTATCGGTGGGAGTGAAGGGTACGGGGAGACGGCGGGAGTGAGGGATACGGGCAGACGGTGGGACTGATGGATGCGGGGAGACGGTGGGAGTGAGGGACACGGAGAGACGGTGGGAGTGAGGGGTATGGGGAGACGGTGGGTGTGAGGGATACGGGGAGACGGTGGGAGTGAGAGATAAGGTGAGGCGGTGGGAGTGAGGGATACGGGGAGATGGTGGGAGTGAGGGATACGGGGAGACGGTGGGAGCGAGGGATACGGGGAGACGGTGGGAGTGAGGGATATGGGGAGACGGTGGGAGTGAGGGTCACGGGGATACGGTGGGAGTGATGGATACGGGGAGACGGTGGGAGTGAGGGAGACGGGGAGACGGTGGGATTGAGGGATACGGGGAGAAGGTGGGAGTGACGGATATTGGGAGACGGTGGGAGTGAGGGATATGGGGAGACGGTGGGAGTGAGGAATATGAGGAGATGGTAAGGAGTGGGGGAAACGGGGAGACTGTGGGATTGAGGGATACGGGGAGATGGTGGGAGTGAGGGATACGGGGAGACGGTGGGAGTGAGGGATAGGGCAGATGGGGGGAGTGAGGGTTACGGGGAGACGGTGGGAGTGAGGGATACGGGGAGATGGTGGGAGAGAGGGATAGGGGGTGACGGTGGGAGTGATGGATACGGGGAGACTGTGGAAGTGTGTGATACGGGGAGACGGTGATAGTGAGCAATACGGAGAGACGGTGGGAGTGAGGGATATGGGGAGACGGTGGGAGTGAGGGATACGGGAAGGAGGTGGGAGTGAGGGATACGGGGAGACAGTGAGAGTGAGGGACACGGGGAGACGGTGGGAGTGAGGGACACAGGGAGACGGTGGGAGTGAGGGATACGGGGAGACAGTGGGAGTGAGGGATACGGGGAGGTGGTGGAGGTGAGGGGTACGGGGAGACGGTGGGAGTGAGCGTTACGGGGTGACGGTGGGAGTAAGGGATACGGGGAGACCATGGGGGTGAGGGATACGGGGAGATGGTGGGAGTGAGGGTTACGGGGAGACGGTGGGAGTGAGGGATACGGGGAGATGGTGGGAGAGAGGGATAGGGGGTGACGGTGGGAGTGATGGATACGGGGAGACTGTGGAAGTGAGTGATACGGGGAGACGGTGATAGTGAGCAATACGGAGAGACGGTGGGAGTGAGGGATATGGGGAGACGGTGGGAGTGAGGGATACGGGAAGGAGGTGGGAGTGAGGGATACGGGGAGACAGTGAGAGTGAGGGACACGGGGAGACGGTGGGAGTGAGGGACACAGGGAGACGGTGGGAGTGAGGGATACGGGGAGACAGTGGGAGTGAGGGATACGGGGAGGTGGTGGAGGTGAGGGGTACGGGGAGACGGTGGGAGTGAGCGTTACGGGGTGACGGTGGGAGTAAGGGATACGGGGAGACCATGGGGGTGAGGGATACGGGGAGATGGTGTGAGTGAGGGATACGGGCAGACAGTGGGATTGAGGGATACGGGGAGACGGTGGGAGTGAGGGATGCGGGGAGACGGTGGGAATGAGGAATACGGGGAAATGGTGGGAGTGAGAGATACGGGGCGATGGTGGGAGTGAGGGAGACGGAGAGACGGTGGGAGAGTGATACGGGGAGACGGTGGGAGTGAGGGACACAGGGAGACGGTGGGAGTGAGGGATATGGGGAGACGGTGGGAGTGAGGGACACAGGGAGACGGTGGGAGTGAGGGAAACGGGGATACGGTGGGAGTGAGGGATACAGGGAGACGGTGGGAGTGAGGGATACGGGGAGATGGTGTGAGAGAGGGATACTGGGAGACGGTGGGAGCGGGGGATACAGGGAGACGGTGGGAGTGAGGGATACAGGGAGACGGTGGGAGTGAGGGATAAGCTGAGACGGTGGGAGTGAGGGATACGGGGAGACGGTGGGAGCGGCAGATACGGGGAGACGGTGGGAGTGAGGGATAAGCTGAGACTGTGGGAGTGAGGGATACGGGGAGACGGTGGGAGTGAGGGATACGGGGAGACGGTGGGAGTGAGGGATACAGGGAGATGGTGGGAGTCAGGGATACGGGGAGACGGTGGGAGTGAGGGACACAGGGAGACGGTGGGAGTGAGGGATATCGGGAGACGGTGGGAGTGAGGGACACAGAGAGACGGTGGGAGTGAGGGATACGGGGAGACAGTGGGAGTGAGGGATACGGGGAGGTGGTTGAGGTAAGGGGTACGGGGAGACGGTGGGAGTGAGCGTTACGGGGTGAAGGTGGGAGTAAGGGATACGGGGAGACCATGGGGGTGAGGTATACGGGGAGATGGTGTGAGTGAGGCATACGGGCAGACAGTGGGATTGAGGGATACGGGGAGACGGTGGGAGTGAGGGATGCGGGGAGACGGTGGGAGTGAGGAATACGGGGAGATGGTGGGAGTGAGAGATACGGGGCGATGGTGGGAGTGAGGGAGACGGAGAGACGGTGGGAGAGTGATACGGGGAGACGGTGGGAGTGAGGGACACAGGGAGACGGTGGGAGTGAGGGATATGGGGAGACGGTGGGAGTGAGGGACACAGGTAGATGGTGGGAGTGAGGGATACGGGGATACGGTGGGAGTGAGGGATACAGGGAGACGGTGGGAGTGAGGGATACGGGGAGATGGTGTGAGAGAGCGATAAGGGGAGACGGTTGGAGCGGGGGATACAGGGAGACGGTGGGAGTGAGGGATACAGGGAGATGGTGGGAGTGAGGGATACGGGGAGACGGTGGGAGTGAGGGATAAGCTGAGACGGTGGGAGTGAGGGAAACGGGGAGACGGTGGGAGCGGGCGATACGGGGAGACGGTGGGAGTGAGGAATAAGCTGAGACTGTGGGAGTGAGGGATACGGGGAGACGGTGGGAGTGAGGGATACGGGGAGACGGTGGGAGTGAGGGATACAGGGAGAAGGTGGGAGTGAGGGATACGGGGAAACGGTGGGAGTAAGGGATACGGGAAGGCGGTGGGAGTGAGGGATACGGGGAGACGGTGGGAGTGAGGGAGAAGGGGAGACGGTGGGAGTGAGGGATACGGGGAGACGGTGGGAGTGAGGGATACGGGGAGAAGGTGAGAGTGAGGGATACGGGGAGACGGTGGGAATGAGGGATACGGCGAGACGGAGGGATTGAGGGATACGGGCAAAAGGTGGGACTGAGGGATATTGGGAGACGTTGAGATTGAGGGATATGGGGAGACGGTGGGAGTGAGGGATACGGGGAGATGGTGTGAGAGAGGGCTACGGGGAGACGGTGGGAGCGGGGGATACAGGGAGACGGTGGGAGTGAGGGATAGAGGGAGATGGTGGGAGTGAGGGATACAGGGTGACGGTGGGAGTGAGGGATACGGGGAGACATTGAGAGTGTGGGACACGGGGAGACGGTGGGAGTGCGGACACAGGGAGACGGTGGGAGTGAGGGATATGGGGAGACGGTGGGAGTGAGGGACACAGGGAGACGGTGGGAGTGAGGGATACGGGGATACAGTGGGAGTGAGGGATACGGGGAGACGGTGGGAGTGAGGGATACGGGGAGATGGTGGGAGTGAGGGATACGTGGAGACGGTGGGAGCGAGGGATACAGGGAGACGGTGGGAGTGAGGGATACGGGGAGACGGTGGGAGCGAGGGATACAGGGAGACGGTGGGAGTGAGGGATACGGGGAGATGGTGGGAGTGAGGGATCCGTGGAGACGGTGGGAGCGAGGGATACAGGGAGACGGTGGGAGTGAGGGATACGGGGAGACGGTGGGAGTGAGGGATACGGGGAGGTGGTGGGAGTGAGGGATACGTGGAGACGGTGGGAGCGAGGGATACAGGGAGACGGTGGCAGTGAGGGGTACGGGGAGACGGTTGGAGTGAAGGCTACGGGGTGTCGGTGGGAGTAAGGGATACGGGGAGACCATGGGGGTGAGGGATACGGGGAGATGGTGTGAGTGAGGGATACGGGGAGAAAGTGGGATTGAGGGATACGGGGAGACGTTGGGAGTGAGGGATGCGGGGAGACGGTGGGAGTGAGGAATAAGGGGAGATGGTGGGAGTGAGAGATACGGGGCGATGGTGGGAGTGAGGGAGACGGAGAGACGGTGGGAGTGAGTGATACGGGGAGACGGTGGGAGTGAGGGAAACGGGGAGACGGTGGGACTGAGGGATACAGGGAGATGGCAGGACTGAGGGATATAGGGAGACGGAGGAAATGAGGGATATGGGGAGACGGTGGGAGTGAGGGATACGAGGAGATGGTGTGAGTGAGGGAGATGGGGAGACTGTGGGTTTGAGGGATACAGGGAGACGGTGGGAGTGAGGGACATGGGGAGACGGAGGGAGTGAGGGATACGGGGAGACGGTGGGAGTGAGGGATACGGGGAGACAGTGAGAGTGAGGGACACGGGGAGACGGTGGGAGTGAGGGACACGGGGAGACGGTGGGAGTGAGGGACACGGGGAGACGGTGGGAGTGAGGGACACGGGGAGACGGTGGGAGTGAGGGATACGGGGAGACAGTGGGAGTGAGGGATACGGGGAGGTGGTGGAGGTGAGGGGTACGGGGAGACGGTGGGAGTGAGCGTTACGGGGTGACGGTGGGAGTAAGGGATACGGGGAGACCATGGGGGTGAGGGATACGGGGAGATGGTTTGAGTGAGGGATACGGGCAGGCAGTGGGATTGAGGGATACGGGGAGACGGTGGGAGTGAGGGATGCGGGGAGACGGTGGGAATGAGGAATACGGGGAGATGGTGGGAGTGAGAGATACGGGGCGATGGTGGGAGTGATGGAGACGGAGAGACGGTGGGAGAGTGATACGGGGAGACGGTGGGAGTGAGGGACACAGGGAGACGGTGGGAGTGAGGGATATGGGGAGACGGTGGGAGTGAGGGACACAGGGATACGGGGATACGGTGGGAGTGAGGGATACAGGGAGACGGTGGGAGTGAGGGATACGGGGAGATGGTGTGAGAGAGGGATACTGGGAGACGGTGGGAGCGGGGGATACAGGGAGACGGTGGGAGTGAGGGATACAGGGAGACGGTGGGAGTGAGGGATAAGCTGAGACGGTGGGAGTGAGGGATACGGGGAGACGGTGGGAGCGGGGGAGACGGGGAGACGGTGGGAGTGAGGGATAAGCTGAGACTGTGGGAGTGAGGGATACGGGGAGACGGTGGGAGTGAGGGATACGGGGAGACGGTGGGAGTGAGGGATACAGGGAGATGGTGGGAGTGAGGGATACGGGGAGGCGGTGGGAGTGAGGGATACGGGAAGGCGGTGGGAGTGAGGGATACGGGGAGATGGTGGGAGTGAGGGAGAAGGGGACACGGTGGGAGTGAGGGATACGGGGAGACGGTGGGAGTGAGGGATACGGGGAGAAGGTGAGAGTGAGGGATACGGGGAGACGGTGGGAATGAGGGATACGGCGAGACGGTGGGATTGAGGGATACGGGCAAAAGGTGGGACTGAGGGATACGGGGTGACGGAGGGAGTGAGGGATAAGCTGAGACGGTTGGAGTGAGGGATACGGGGAGACGGTGGGAGTGAGGGATATTGGGAGACGGTGGGAGTGAAGTGTATGAGGAGATGGTAAGGAGTGAGCGAAACGAGGAGACTGTGGGAGTGAGGGACACGGAGAGACGGTGGGAGTGAGGGGTATGGGGAGACGGTGGGTGTGAGGGATACGGGGAGACGGTGGGAGTGAGAGATAAGGTGAGGCGGTGGGAGTGAGGGATACGGGGAGATGGTGGGAGTGAGGGATACTGGGAGACGGTGGGAGCGAGGGATACGGGGAGACGGTGGGAGTGAGGGATATGGGGAGACGGTGGGAGTGAGGGTCACGGGGATACGGTGGGAGTGATGGATACGGGGAGACGGTGGGAGTGAGGGAGACGGGGAGACGGTGGGATTGAGGGATATGGGGAGACGGTGGGAGTGAGGAATATGAGGAGATGGTAAGGAGTGGGGGAAACGGGGAGACTGTGGGATTGAGGGATACGGGGAGATGGTGGGAGTGAGGGATACGGGGAGACGGTGGGAGTGAGGGATAGGGGAGATGGTGGGAGTGAGGGTTACGGGGAGACGGTGGGAGTGAGGGATACGGGGAGATGGTGGGAGAGAGGGATAGGGGGTGACGGTGGGAGTGATGGATACGGGGAGACTGTGGAAGTGAGTGATACGGGGAGACGGTGATAGTGAGCAATACGGAGAGACGGTGGGAGTGACGGATCCGGGGATACAGTGGGAGTGAGGGATATGGGGAGACGGTGGGAGTGAGGGATACGGGAAGGCGGTGGGAGTGAGGGATACGGGGAGACAGTGAGAGTGAGGGACACGGGGAGACGGTGGGAGTGAGGGACACAGGGAGACGGTGGGAGTGAGGGATACGGGGAGACAGTGGGAGTGAGGGATACGGGGAGGTGGTGGAGGTGAGGGGTACGGGGAGACGGTGGGAGTGAGCGTTACGGGGTGACGGTGGGAGTAAGGGATACGGGGAGACCATGGGGGTGAGGGATACGGGGAGATGGTGTGAGTGAGGGATACGGGCAGACAGTGGGATTGAGGGATACGGGGAGACGGTGGGAATGAGGAATACGGGGAAATGGTGGGAGTGAGAGATACGGGGCGATGGTGAGAGTGAGGGAGACGGAGAGACGGTGGGAGAGTGATACGGGGAGACGGTGGGAGTGAGGGACACAGGGAGACGGTGGAAGTGAGGGATATGGGGAGACGGTGGGAGTGAGGGATACAGGGAGACGGTGGGAGTGAGGGAAATGGGGATACGGTGAGAGTGAGGGATACGGGGAGACGGTGGGAGTGAGGGATACGGGGAGATGCTGTGAGAGAGGGATACTGGGAGACGGTGGGAGCGGGGGATACAGGGAGACGGTGGGAGTGAGGGATACAGGGAGACGGTGGGAGTGAGGGATAAGCTGAGACGGTGGGAGTGAGGGATACGGGGAGACGGTGGGAGCGGGGGATACGGGGAGACGGTGGGAGTGAGGGATAAGCTGAGACTGTGGGAGTGAGGGATACGGGGAGACGGTGGGAGTGAGGGATACGGGGAGACGGTGGGAGTGAGGGATACAGGGAGATGGTGGGAGTCAGGGATACG
The DNA here is from genome assembly GCF_047496885.1 of Scyliorhinus torazame. Classification (NCBI taxonomy): domain Eukaryota; kingdom Metazoa; phylum Chordata; class Chondrichthyes; order Carcharhiniformes; family Scyliorhinidae; genus Scyliorhinus; species Scyliorhinus torazame. The sequence continues at coordinate 83,423,322 of NC_092722.1, forward strand.
GGGAGACGGTGGGAGTGAGGGATACGGGAAGGCGGTGGGAGTGAGGGATACGGGGAGACGGTGGGAGTGAGGGAGAAGGGGAGACGGTGGGAGTGAGGGATACGGGGAGACGGTGGGAGTGAGGGATACGGGGAGAAGGTGAGAGTGAGGGATACGGGGAGACGGTGGGAATGAGGGATACGGCGAGACGGTGGGATTGAGGGATACGGGCAAAAGGTGGGACTGAGGGATATTGGGAGACGGTGGGATTGAGGGATACAGGGAGACAGTGGGAGTGAGGGATCTGGGGAGACGGTGGGGAGTGAGGCGTATGAGGAGATGGTAAGGAGTGAGAGAAACGAGGAGACTGTGGGATTGAGGGATACGGGGAGATGGTGTGAGAGAGGGATACGGGGAGATGGTGTGAGAGAGGGATACGGGGAGACAGTGGGAGCGGGGGATACAGGGAGACGGTGGGAGTGAGGGATAGAGGGAGATGGTGGGAGTGAGGGATACGTGGTGACGGTAGGAGTGAGGGATAAGCTGAGACGGAGGGAGTGAGAGATACGGGGAGACGGTGGGAGCAGGGGATACGGGGAGACGGTGGGAGTGAGGGATAAGCTGAGACTGTGGGAGTGAGGGATACGGGGAGACGGTGGGAGTGAGGGATACGGGGAGACGGTGGGAGTGAGGGATACAGGGAGATGGTGGGAGTGAAGGATACGGGGAGACGGTGGGAGTGAGGGAGAAGGGGAGACGGTGGGAGTGAGGGATACGGGGAGTCGATGTGAGTGAGAGATACGGGGAGACGGTGGTAGTGAGGGGAACGGGGAGAAGGTGAGAGTGAGGGACACAGGGAGACGGTGGGAGTGAGGGACACGGGGAGACGGTGGGAGTGAAGGGACACAGGGAGACGGTGGGAGTGAGGGATACGGGGATACGGTGGGTGTGAGGGATACGGGGAGACGGTGGGAGTGAGGATTACCGGGAGGCGGTGGGAGTGAGGGATATAGGCAGATGATGGGAGTGAGGGATACGGGGAGACGGTGGGAGCGAGGGATACGGGGAGGCGGTGGGAGTGAGGGATATTGGAGACCTTGAGATTGAGGGATATGGGGAGACTGCGGGAGTGAGGGATATTGGGTATCGGTGGGAGTGAAGGGTACGGGGAGACGAAGGGAGTGAGGGATACGGGGAGACGGTGGGAGTGAGGGATACGGGGAGACGAAGGGAGTGAGGGATACGGGGAGACGGTGGGAGTGAGGGATACGGGGAGACGGTGGGAGTGAGGGATACGGGGAGACGGTGGGAGTGAGGGATACGGGGAGACGGTGGGAGTGAGGGATACGGGGAGACGGTGGGAGTGAGGGATACGGGGAGACGAAGGGAGTGAGGGATACGGGGAGACGGTGGGAGTGAGGGATACGGGGAGATGGTGGGAGTGAGGGATACGGGGAGACGGTGGGAGTGAGGGATACGGGGAGACGGTGGGAGTGAGGGATACGGGGAGACGGTGGGAGTGAGGGATACGGGGAGACGGTGGGAGTGAGGGATACGGGGAGACGAAGGGAGTGAGGGATACGGGGAGACGGTGGGAGTGAGGGATACCGGAAGACGGCGGGAGTGAGGGATACGGGCAGACGGTGGGACTGATGGATACGGGGAGACGGTGGGAGTGAGGGGTATGGGGAGACGGTGGGAGTGAGGATTACGGGGAGACGGTGGGTGTGAGGGATACGGGGAGACGGTGGGAGTGAGTGATAAGGGGAGGCGGTGGGAGTGAGGGATACGGGGAGACGGTGGGAGTGAGGGATACGGGGAGACGGTGGGAGCGAGGGATATGGGGAGACGGTGGCAGTGAGGGTCACGGGGAGACGGTGGGAGTGATGGATACGGGGAGACGGTGGGAGTGAGGGAGACGGGGAGACGGTGGGATTGAGGGATACGGGGAGAAGGTGGGAGTGACGGATATTGGGAGACGGTGGGAGTGAGGGAAACGGGGAGACTGTGGGATTGAGGGATACGGGGAGATGGTGGGATTGAGGGATACGGGGAGACGGTGGGAGTGAGGGATAGGGGAGATGGTGGGAGTGAGGGTTACGGGGAGACGGTGGGAGTGAGGGATACGGGGAGATGGTGGGAGAGGGGGATAGGGGAGATGGTGGGAGCAAGGGATACGGGGAGGCGGTGGGAGTGAGGGATACGGGGCGACGGTGGGAGTGAGGGATACGGGGAGACGGTGGGATTGAGGGATACGGGGAAAAGGTGGGAGTGAGGGATATTGGGAGACGGTGGGAGTGAGGGATAGGGGAGATGGTGGGAGTGAGGGTTACGGGGAGACGGTGGGAGTGAGGGATACGGGGAGACAGCAGCAGTGAGGGATACGGGGAGACGGTGGGAGTGAGCGGTACGGGGAGACGGTGGGCGTGAGTGATACCGAGAGACGGCAGGAGTGAGGGATACCGGCAGATGGTGGGAGTGAGGGATACCGGGAGATGCTGGGAATGAGGGATAGAGAGAGACGGTGGAAGTGTGTGATACGGGGAGACAGTGGGAGTGAGGGATACGGGGAGACGGGGGTAGTGAGGGATATGGGGAGAAGGTGGGAGTGACGGATATTGGGAGACGGTGGGAGTGAGGGATATGGGGAGACGGTGGGAGTGAGGAATATGAGGAGATGGTAAGGAGTGAGGGAAACGGGGAGACTGTGGGAGTGAGGGATACGGGGAGACGGTGGGAATCAGCGATATGGGGAGACCGTGGTAGTGAGGGATACAGGGAGACGGTGGAAGTGAGGGATACGGGGAAACTGTGGGAGTGAGGGATACGGGGAGACGATGGGAGTGAGGGATACGGGGAGATGGTGGGAATGAGGGATATGGGGAGACGGTGGGAGTGAGAGGTACGGGAAGACGGTGGGAGTGAGGGATACGGGGTGACGGTGTGAGTGAGGGATATGGGGAGACAGTGGGAGTGAGGGATACGGGGAGACGGCGGGATTGAGGGATACGGGAGACTGTGGGAGTGAGGGACATGGGGAGACGGTGGGAGTGAGAGATACGGGGAGACGGTGGGTGTGAGGGATAGTGGGAGACGATGGGAGTTTGGGATATGGGGAGACGGTGGGAGTGAGGGATAGGGGGAGATGGTGGGTGTGAGAGATACGGGGAGACGGTGGGTGTAAGGGATAGGGGGAGATGGTGGGAGTGAGGGATACGGGGAGAAAGTGGGAGTGAGGGACACGGGGAGACGGTGGGAGTGAGGGATACGGGGAGACTGTGGGAGTGAGGGATACGGAGAGACGGTGGGAGTGAGTGATATGGGGAGACGGCGGGAGTGAGGGATATGTGTATCGGTGGGAGTGAGGGATAGGGGGAGATGGTGGGAGTGAGGGATACGGGGAGACGGTGGGAGTGAGGGATAGGGGGAGACGGTGGGAGAGAGGGATAGGGGAGATGGTGGGACCGAGGGATACGGGGAGGCGGTGGGAGTGAGGGATACGGGGCGACGGTGGGAGTGAGGGATACGGGGAGACGGTGGGATTGATGGATACGGGGAAAAGGTGGGAGTGAGGGATATTGGGAGACGGTGGGAGTGAGGTGTATGAGGAGATGGTAGGGAGTGAGCGAAACGAGGAGACTGTGGGAGTGAGGGATATGAGGAGACAGCGGCAATGAGGGATATGGGGTATCGGTGGGAGTGAGGGGTACGGCGAGACGGTGGGCGTGAGGGATACGTGAAGACGGCGGCAGTGAGGGATGCGGGAGACGGTGGGAGTGAGGGAAGCGGGGGGACGGTGGGATTGAGGGATACAGGGAGATGGCAGGACTGAGGGATACAGGGAGACGGTGCGAGTGAGGGATAAGAAGAGACGGTGGGAGTGAGGGATACGAGGAGACGGAGGGAGTGAGGGATACGGGGAGACGGTGGGAGTGAGGGATAGGGGAGATGGTGGGAGTGAGGGTTACGGGGAGACGGTGGGAGTGAGGGACACGGGGAGATGGTGGGAGAGAGGGATAGGGGAGATGGTGGGACCGAGGGATACGGGGAGGCGGTGGGAGTGAGGGATACGGGGCGACGGTGGGAGTGAGGGATACGGGGAGACGGTGGGATTGAGGGATACAGGGAGACGGTTGGAGTGAGGTGTATGAGGAGATGGTAGGGAGTGAGCGAAACGAGGAGACTGTGGGAGTGAGGGATATTGGAGACGTTGGGATTGAGGGATATGGGGAGACGATGGGAGTGAGGGATACGGAGAGACGGTGGGAGTGAGGGGTATGGGGAGACGGTGGGTGTGAGGGATACGGGGAGACGGTGGGAGTGAGAGATAAGGGGAGGCGGTTGGAGTGAGGGATACGGGGAGATGGTGGGAGTGAGGGATACGGGGAGACGGTGGGAGTGATGGATACGGGGAGACGGTGGGAGTGAGGGATATGGGGAGACGGTGGGAGTGAGGGAAATGGGGAGGCTGTGGGATTGAGGGATACGGGGAGATGGTGGGAGTGAGGGATACGGGGAGACGGTGGGAGTGAGGGATAGGGGAGATGGTGGGAGTGAGGGTTACGGGGAGACGGTGGGAGTGAGGGATACGGGGGGACGGTGGGAGAGAGGGATAGGGGGTGACGGTGGGAGTGATGGATACGGGGAGACTGTGGAAGTGAGTGATACGGGGAGACGGTGGTAGTGAGCAATACGGAGAGACGGTGGGAGTGAGGGATCCGGGGAGACAGTGGGAGTGAGGGATATGGGGAGACGGTGGGACGGAGGCATACAGGGAGACGGTGGGAGCGAGGGATACGGGGAGACAGTGGTAGCGAGGGATACGGGGAGACGGTGGGAGTGAGGGATACATAGAGAGGTGGAGTGAGGGATACTTGGAGACGGCGGGAGTGAGGGATACGGGGAGACGGCAGCAGTGAGGGATACGGGGAGACGGTGGTAGTGAGCGGTACGGGGAGACGGTGGGCGTGACGGATACCGAGAGACGGCAGGAGTGAGGGATACCGGCAGACGGTGGGAGTGAGGGATACCGGGAGATGCTGGGAATGAGGGATAGAGAGAGACGGTGGAAGTGTGGGATACGGGGAGACAGTGGGAGTGAGGGAGACGGGGAGACGGTGGGATTGAAGGATACGGGGAGAAGGTGGGAGTGACGGATATTGGGAGACGGTGGGAGTGAGGGATATGGGGAGACGGTGGGAGTGAGGAATATGAGGAGATGGTAAGGAGTGAGGGAAACGGGGAGACTGTGGGATTGAGGGATACGGGGAGATGGTGGGAGTGAGGGATACGGGGAGACGGTGGGAGTGAGGGATAGGGGAGAAGGTGGGAGTGAGGGTTACGGGGAGACGGTGGGAGTGAGCAATACGGAGAGACGGTGGGAGTGAGGGATCCAGGGATACAGTGGGAGTGAGGGATATGGGGAGACGGTGGGAGTGAGGGATACGGGAAGGCGGTGGGAGTGAGGGATACGGGGAGACGGTGGGAGTGAGGGAGAAGGGGAGACGGTGGGAGTGAGGGATACGGGGAGTCGATGGGAGTGAGGGATACGGGGAGACGGTGGGAGTGAGGGGAACGGGGAGAAGGTGGGAGTGAGGGACACGGGGAGACGGTGGGAGTGAAGGTACACAGGGAGACGGTGGGAGTGAGGGACACGGGGAGACGGTGGGAGTGAAGGTACACAGGGAGACGGTGGGAGTGAGGGATACGGGGATACGGTGGGTGTGAGGGATACGGGGAGGCGGTGGGAGTGAGGATTTCCGGGAGGCGGTGGGAGTGAGGGATACGGGCAGATGATGGGAGTGAGGGATACGGGGCGAAGGTGGGAGTGAGGGATACAGGGAGGCGATGGGAGTGAGGGATACGGGGCTAAGGTGGGAGTGAGGGATACGGGGAAAAGGTGGGAGTGAGGGATATTGGGAGACGGTGGGAGTGAGGTGTATGAGGAGATGGTAGGGAGTGAGCGAAACGAGGAGACTGTGGGAGTGAGGGATATTGGAGACGTTGGGATTGAGGGATATGGGGAGACGGTGGCAGTGAGGGATATTGGGTATCGGTGGGAGTGAGGGATGCGGGCAGACGGTGGGACTGATGGATACGGGGAGACGGTGGGAGTGAGGAATATGAGGAGATGGTAAGGAGAGAGGGAAACGGGGAGACGGTGGGAGTGAGGGATAGGGGAGATGGTGGGAGTGAGGGTTACGGGGAGACGGTGGGAGTGAGGGATACGGGGAGACGGTGGGAGAGAGGGATAGGGGGTGACGGTGGGAGTGATGGATACGGGGAGACTGTGGAAGTGAGTGATACGGGGAGACGGTGGTAGTGAGCAATACGGAGAGACGGTGGGAGTGAGGGATCCGGGGAGACAGTGGGAGTGAGGGAAATGGGGAGACGGTGGGACGGAGGCATACAGGGAGACGGTGGGAGCGAGGGATACGGGGAGACAGTGGTAGCGAGGGATACGGGGAGACGGTGGGAGTGAGGGATACGGAGAGAGGGGGAGTGAGGGATACTTGGAGACGGCGGGAGTGAGGGATACGGGGAGACAGCTGCAGTGAGGGATACGGGGAGACGGTGGGAGTGAGCGGTACGGGGAGACGGTGGGCGTGAGGGATACCGAGAGACGGCAGGAGTGAGGAGAGAGGGAAACGGGGAGACTGTGGGATTGAGGGATACGGGGAGATGGTGGGAGTGAGGGATTCGGGGAGACGGTGGGAGTGAGGGATAGGGGAGATGGTGGGAGTGAGGGTTACGGGGAGACGGTGGGAGTGAGGGATACGGGGAGACGGTGGGAGAGAGGGATAGGGGGTGACGGTGGGAGTGATGGATACGGGGAGACTGTGGAAGTGAGTGATACGGGGAGACGGTGGTAGTGAGCAATACGGAGAGACGGTGGGAGTGAGGGATCCGGGGAGACAGTGGGAGTGAGGGATATGGGGAGACGGTGGGACGGAGGCATACAGGGAGACGGTGGGAGCGAGGGATACGGGGAGACAGTGGTAGCGAGGGATACGGGGAGACGGTGGGAGTGAGGGATACGGAGAGAGGGGGAGTGAGGGATACTTGGAGACGGCGGGAGTGAGGGATACGGGGAGACAGCAGCAGTGAGGGATACGGGGAGACGGTGGGAGTGAGCGGTACGGGGAGACGGTGGGCGTGAGGGATACCGAGAGACGGCAGGAGTGAGGGATACCGGCAGACGGTGGGAGTGAGGGATACCGGGAGATGCTGGGAATGAGGGATAGAGAGAGACGGTGGAAGTGTGTGATACGGGGAGACAGTGGGAGTGAGGGATACGGGGAGACGGGGGTAGTGAGGGATATGGGGAGAAGGTGGGAGTGACGGATATTGGGAGACGGTGGGAGTGAGGGATATGGGGAGACGGTGGGAGTGAGGAACATGAGGAGATGGTAAGGAGTGAGGGAAACGGGGAGACTGTGGGATTGAGGGATACGGGGAGATGGTGGGAGTGAGGGATACGGGGAGACGGTGGGAGTGAGGGATAGGGGAGATGGTGGGAGTGAGGGTTACGGGGAGACGGTGGGAGTGAGGGATACCGAGAAACGGCAGGAGTGAGGGATACCGGCAGACGGTGGGAGTGAGGGATACCGGGAGATGCTGGGAATGAGGGATAGAGAGAGAAGGTGGAAGTGTGTGATACGGGGAGACAGTGGGAGTGAGGGATACGGGGAGACGGGGGTAGTGAGGGATATGGGGAGGTGGTGGGAGTGAGGGATACAGAGAGACAGTGGGAGTGAGGGATATGGGGAGATGGTGGGAGTGAGGGATACGGGGAGACGGTGAGAGTGAGGGATACAGGGAGACGGTGGGAGTGAGGGAGACGGGGAGACGGTGGGATTGAGGTATACGGGGAGAAGGTGGTAGCGAGGGATACGGGGAGACGGTGGGAGTGAGGGATACGGAGAGAGGGGGAGTGAGGGATACGTGGAGACGGCGGGAGTGAGGGATACGGGGAGGCGGCAGCAGTGAGGGATACGGGGAGACGGTGGGAGTGAGCGGTACGGGGAGACGGTGGGCGTGAGGGACACAGAGAGAAGGTGGGAGTGAGGGATACGGGGCGACGGTGGGAGTGAGGGACACAGAGAGACGGTGGGAGTGAGGGATACGGGGAGACAGTGGGAGTGAGGAATACGGGGAGACGGGGGGAGTGAGGGACATTGGGAGGTGGTGGGAGTAAGGGAAACAGAGAGATGGTGGGAGTGAGGGATACGGGGAGACGGAGGGAGTGAGGGCCACGGGGAGACGATGGGAGTGAAGGATACGGGGAGATGGTATGAGTGAGGGACACGGGGAGACGGTGGGAGTGAGGGATACAGGGCGACGGTGGAAGTGAGGGATCCGGGGAGGCGGTGGGAGTGAGGGATACGGGGAGAAGGTGCAAGTGAGGGATATGGGGAGGCGGTGGGACTGAGGGTCACGGGGGGACAGTCGGAGTGTGGGACATGGGGAGACGGTGGGGAGTGATGGTTATGGGGAGACTTCATAGAAAGAGGGATACGGGGAGGGATTCAGGGATACTGGAAGACGGCGGGAGTGAGGGGTACGGGTAGACGGTGGGAGTGAGGGATACGGGGAGACGGTGGGAGTGAGGGACACAGAGAGACGGTGGGAGTGAGGGATACGGGGCGACGGTGGGAGTGAGGGACACAGAGAGACGGTGGGAGTGAGGGATACGGGAAGACGGTGGGAGTGAGGGATACGGGGAGACGGTGCGAGTGAGGGATACAGAGAGACGGTGGGAGTGAGGGGTATGGGGAGACGGTGGGTGTGAGGGATACGGGGAGACGGTGGGAGTGAGGGATGCGGGGAGGCGGTGGGAGTGAGGGATACAGGGCGACGGTGGAAGTGAGGGATCCGGGGAGGCGGTGGGAGTGAGGGATACGGGGAGAAGGTGCAAGTGAGGGACATGGGGAGACGGTGGGACTGAGGGTCACGGGGGGACAGTCGGAGTGTGGGACATGGGGAGACGGTGGGGAGTGATGGTTATGGGGAGACTTCAGAGAAAGAGGGATACGGGGAGGGATTCAGGGATACTGGAAGACGGCGGGAGTGAGGGGTACGGGTAGACGGTGGGAGTGAGGGATACGGGGAGACGGTGGGAGTGAGGGACACAGAGAGAAGGTGGGAGTGAGGGATACGGGGCGACGGTGGGAGTGAGGGACACAGAGAGACGGTGGGAGTGAGGGATACGGGGAGACAGTGGGAGTGAGAAATACGGGGAGACGGGGGGAGTGAGGGACATTGGGAGGTGGTGGGAGTAAGGGAAACAGAGAGATGGTGGGAGTGAGGCATACGGGGAGACGGAGGGAGTGAGGGCCACGGGGAGACGATGGGAGTGAAGGATACGGGGAGATGGTATGAGTGAGGGACACGGGGAGACGGTGGGAGTGAGGGATACAGGGCGACGGTGGAAGTGAGGGATCCGGGGAGGCGGTGGGAGTGAGGGATACGGGGAGAAGGTGCAAGTGAGGGACATGGGGAGGAGGTGGGACTGAGGGTCACGGGGGGACAGTCGGAGTGTGGGACATGGGGAGACGGTGGGGAGTGATGGTTATGGGGAGACTTCATAGAAAGAGGGATACGGGGAGGGATTCAGGGATACTGGAAGACGGCGGGAGTGAGGGGTACGGGTAGACGGTGGGAGTGAGGGATACGGGGAGACGGTGGGAGTGAGGGACACAGAGAGACGGTGGGAGTGAGGGATACGGGGCGACGGTGGGAGTGAGGGACACAGAGAGACGGTGGGAGTGAGGGATACGGGAAGACGGTGGGAGTGAGGGATACGGGGAGACGGTGCGAGTGAGGGATACAGAGAGACGGTGGGAGTGAGGGGTATGGGGAGACGGTGGGTGTGAGGGATACGGGGAGACGGTGGGAGTGAGGGATGCGGGGAGGCGGTGGGAGTGAGGGATACGGGGAGAAGGTGGGAGTGAGGGATACGGGGAGACGATCGGAGCGAGGGATACGGGGAGACGGTGGGAGTGAGGGACATGGGGAGACGTTGGGAGTGAGGGGTACGGGGAGACGGTGGGATTGAGGAGTATGAAGACATGGTAAGGAGTGAGGGAAATGGGGAGACGGTGGGAGTGAGGGATACGGGGAGACTGTCGAAGTGAGTGATACGGGGAGACGGTGGTAGTGAGGGATACGGAGAGACGGTGGGAGTGAGGGATATGGGGAGACGGTGGGAGGAAGGGATACAGGGAGACGGTGGGAGCGAGGGATACGGTGAGACAGTGGGAGCGAGGGATACGGGGAGACGGTGGGAGTGAGGGATACGGGGAGACTGGGAGTTAGGAATATGGGGAGTCGGTGGGAGTGAGGGTAACGTGGAGACGGTGGGAGTGAGGGGTACAGGGAGACGGTGGGAGTGAGGGATAAGGGCAGGCGGGGGGAGTGAGGGATTCGGGGAGATTGTGGGAGTGAGGGATATGGGGAGAAAGTGGCAGTGAGGGACACGGGGAGAGGGTGGGAGTGAGGGATGCGGGCAGACGGTGGGACTGAGGGATATGGGGAGACGGTGGGAGTGAGGGAGAAGGGGAGACGGTGGGAGTGAGGGATACGGGGAGACGATGGGAGTGAGGGATACGGGGAGACGGCGGGATTGAGGGTTACGGGAGACGGTGGGAGTGAGGGATACGGATAGACGGTGAGAGTGAGGGATACGGTGAGACGGTGGGAGTGAGGGATACAGGGAGACGGTGGGAGTGAGGGAAACGGGGAGACAGTGGGTGTGAGGGAACGGGGAGATGGTGGGTGTGAGGGATATCGTGAGACAGTGGGAGTGAGGGATACGGGGGACGGTGGGAGTGAGGGGTACGGGGAGACTGGGGGAGTGAGGGATATGGAGAGACGGTAAGAGTGAGTGATATGGGGAGACGGCGGGAGTGAGGGATATTGTTATCGGTGGGAGTGCGGGGTACGGGGAGAAGGTGAGAGTGAGGGATACTGGAAGACTGAGGGAGTGAGGGATACGGGCAAACGGTGGGAGTGAGGGAAAAGGGGAGACGGTGGGAGTGAGTGATACGGGGGGATGGTGGGAGTGAGGGACACGGGGTGATGGTGGGAGTGAGGGATACGGGGAGACGTTGGGAGTTAGGGATACAGAGTGACGGTGGGAGTGAGGGATATGGGGAGACGGTGGGTGTGAGGGGTACGGGGAGACGGTGGGAGTGAGGCATACGGGGAGGCGGTGGGAGTGAGGGATACGGGGTGACGGTGGGAGTGAGGTATACGGGGAGACGGTGGGAGCGAGGGATACGGGGAGATAGTGGGAGTGAGGGATACGGGGAGACGGTGGGAGTGAGGGATATGGGGTGACGGTGGGATTGACGGATACGGGGAGAAGGTGGGAGTGAGGGATATTGGGAAACTGTGGGATTGAGGGATACAGGGAGACAGTGGGAGTGAGGGATACGGGCAGATGGTGGGACTGAGGGAGACGGAGAGACGGTGGGAGTGAGGGATACGGGGAGACGGTGGGTGTGAGGGAAACGGGGGGACGGTGGGATTGAGGGATACAGGGAGATGGCAGGACTTAGGGATACAGGGAGACGGTGGGAATCAGCGATATGGGGAGACCGTGGTAGTGAGGGATACAGGGAGACGTTGGAAGTGAGGGATACGGGGAAACTGTGGGAGTGAGGGATACGGGGAGACGATGGGAGTGAGGGATACGGGGAGACGGTGGGAGCGAGGGAAACGTGGATACGGTGGGAGTGAGGGATACAGGGAGACGGTGGGAGTGATGGAGAAGGGCAGAAGGTGGGAGTGAGGGATATGGGGAGACGCTGGGAGTGAGGGATAGGGGGAGACGGCGCGATTGAGGGATACGGGAGACGGTGGGAGTGAGGGACATGGGGAGACAGTGGGAGTGAATGACACGGGGAGACGGTGGGAGTGAGGGACACGGGGAGACGGTGGGAGTGAGGGATACGGGGAGACTGTGGGAGTGAGGCATACGGAGAGACGGTGGGAGTGAGTGATATGGGGAGACGGCGGGAGTGAGGGATATGGGTATCGGTGGGAGTGAGGGATAGGGGGAGATGGTGGGAGTGAGGGATACGGTGAGACGGTGGGTGTGAGGGATAGGGGGAGACGGTGGGAGTGAGGGATACGGGGAGACAGTGGGATTGTGGGATATGAGGAGACGGCGGCAATGAGGGATATGGGGTATCGGTGGGAGTGAGGGGTACGGGGAGACGGTGGGCGTGAGGGATACCGGAAGACGGCGGCAGTGAGGAATGCGGGAGACGGTGGGAGTGAGGGAAGCGGGGGGCCGGTGGGATTGAGGGATACAGGGAGATGGCAGGACTGATGGATACAGGGAGACGGTGGGAATGAGGCATATGGGGAGACGGTGCGAGTGAGGGATACGGGGAGCCCGTGGGAGTGAGGAATATGGGGATACGGTGAGACTGAGGGATAAGGGGAGACGGTGGGAGTGAGGGACACAGGGATACGGTGGGAGTGAGGGATATGGGGAGACGGTGGGAGTGAGGGACACAGGGAGATGGTGGGACTGAGGGATACGGGGAGATGGTGGGAGTTAGGGATATGGGGAGACGGTGGGAGTGAGGGATACAGAGAGATGGTGGGAGTGTGGGATACGGGGAGACAGTGGGAGTGAGGGACACGGGGAGACGGTGGGAGTGAGGGATACGGGGAGACTGTGGGAGTGAGGGATACGGAGAGACAGTGGGAGTGAGTGATATGGGGAGACGGCGGTAGTGAGGGACACAGGGAGATGGTGGGACTGAGGGATACGGGGAGATGGTGGGAGTTAGGGATATGGGGAGACGATGGGAATGAGGGATACAGGGAGACGGTGGGAGTGAGGGATACAGGGAGATGGTGGGAGTGAGGGATACGGGGAGACGGTGGGAGTGAGGGATACGAGGAGGCGGTGGGAGTGAGGGATACGTGGAGACGGTGGGAGTGAGGGATACAGGGTGGCGGTGGGAGTGGGGGATAAGGGCAGACGGGGGGAGTGAGGGATACAGGGAGACGTTGGGAGTGAGGTATACGGGGAACCTGTGGGAGTGAGGGAAACGTGGAGACGGTGGGAGTGAGGGAGAAGGAAAGACGGTGGGAGTGAGGGACACCGGGAGACGGTGGGAGTGAGGGATATGGGGAGACGGTGGGAGTGAGGGAGAAGGGGAGACGGTGGGAGTGAGGGATACGGGGAGACGGTGGGAGTGAGTTATATGGGGAGACGGCGGGAATGAGGGATATGGTGAGACGGTGGGAGTGACGGATACAGAGAGACGGTGGGAGTGAGGGATACGGGGAGACGGTTGGAGTGAGGGATACGGGGAGACAGTGGGTGTGAGGGATACGGTGAGACGGTGGGTGTGACGGACAGGGGGAGACGGTGGTAGTGAGGGATACGGGGAGACAGTGGGATTGAGGGATATGGGGAGACGGCGGGTCTGAGGGACATGGGGTATCGGTGGGAGTGAGGGGTACGGGGAGACGGTGGGGGTGAGGGAAACCGGAAGACGCCGGGAGTGGGGGATGCGGGCAGACGGTGGGACTGAGGGATACGGGAGACGGTGGGAGTGAGGGAAACGGGGGAAAGGTGGGATTTAGGGATACAGGGAGATGGAAGGTCTGAGGGATACAGGGAGACGGTGGGAATGAGTGATATGGGGAGACGGTGGGAGTGAGGGATACGAAGAGACGATGGGAGTGAGGGATACGGGGAGCCCGTGGGAGTGAGGGATATGGGGAGACGGTGGGAGTGAGGGACACAGGGAGACGGTGGGACTGAGGGATATGGGGAAACGGTGGGAGTGAGGGACACAGGGAGACGGTGGGACTGAGGGATACGGGGAGATGGTGGGAGTTAGGGATATGGGGAGACGATGGGAATGAGGGATACAGGGAGACGGTGGGAGTGAGGGACACAGGGAGATGGTGGGAGTGAGGGATACGGGGAGACGGTGGGAGTGAGGGATACGAGGAGGCGGTGGGAGTGAGGGATACGTGGAGACGGTGGGAGTGAGGGATAAGGGCAGACGGGGGGAGTGAGGGATACAGGGAGACGGTGGGAGTGAGGTATACGGGGAGACGATGGGACTGAGGGATATGGGCAGACGGTGGGAGTGAGGGAAACGTGGAGACGGTGGGAGTGAGGGGCACGGGGAGACGATGGGACTGAGGGATATGGGGAGATGGTGGGAGTGAGGGATTCGGGGAGACGGTGGAAGTGAGGGATACGGGGAGACAGTGAGAGTGAGGGAGACTGGGTGACGGTGGGAGTGAGGGACACGGGGATACGGTGGGAATAAGGGATACGGCGAGATGGTGGGAGTGAGGGATACGGTGGGAGTGAGGGATACGGGGAGATGGTGTGAGTGAGGGACACGGGGAGACGGTGGGATTGAGGGATACGGGGAGATGGTGGGAGTGAGGGAGACGGAGAGACGGTGGGAGGGAGGGAAACGGGGAGACGGTGGGAGTGAGGGACACGGGGAGACGGTGGGATTGAGGGATACGGGGAGATGGTGGGAGTGAGGGATACGGGGAGACAGTGGGAGTGAGGGATACGGGGAGACGGTGGGTGTGAGGGAAACGGGGGGACGGTGGGATTGAGGGATACAGGGAGATGGCAGGACTTAGGGATACAGGGAGACGGTGGGAAACAGCGATATGGGGAGACCGTGGTAGTGAGGGATACGAGGAGACGATCGGAGTGAGGCAAACGGGGAGACGATGGGAGTGAGGGATACGGGGAGACGGTGGGAGTGAGTGATACGGGGAGACGGTGGGAGTGAAGGACACAGGGAGACGGTGGGACTGAGGGATACGGGGAGATGGTGGGAGAAAGGGACACGGGGAGACGGTGTGAGTGAGTGATACTGTGAGACGGTGAGAGTGAGGGATACGGGGAGACGGTGGGAATGAGCGATACAGGGAGACGGTGGGAGTGAGGGATACAGGGAGATGGTGGGAGTGAGGTATACGGGGAGACGGTGGGAGTGAGAGATACGGGGAGGCGGAGGGAGTCAGGGATACGTGGAGACGGTGGAAGTGAGGGATACGGGGAAACTGTGGGAGTGAGGGATACGGCGAGACGGTGGGAGTGAGGGAAACGTGGAGACGGTGGGAGTGAGGGATACAGGGAGACGGTGGGAGTGAGGGAGAAGGGCAGAAGGGGGGATTGAGGTATTCGGCGAGATGGTGGGAGTGAGGGATATGGGGAGACGGCAGGAGTGAGGGATACGGGGAGACGGTGGGATTGAGGGATACGGGGTGACGGTGGGAGTGAGGGATATGGGGAGATGGTGGGAGTGAGGGATACGGGGAGACGGCGGGATTGAGGGATACAGGAGACGGAGGGAGTGAGGTGACATGGGGAGACGGTGGGAGTGAGAGATACGGGAAGACGGTGGGAGTGAGGGATACGGATAGACGGTAAGAGTGAGGGATACGGTGAGACGGTGGGAGTGAGGGATACAGGGAGAAGGTGGGAGTGAGGGATACGGGGAGACAGTGCGTGTGAGGGATACGGGGAGACGATGGGAGTTAGGGATATGGGAAGATGGTGGGAGTGAGGGATAGGGGGAGATGGTGGCATTGAGGGATACGGGGAGACAGAGGGTGTGAGGGATACGGGGAGACGGTGGGTGTGAGGGATAGGGGGAGACTTTGGGAGTGAGGGATAGGGGGAGATGGTGGGAGTGAGGGATACGGGGAGACAGTGGGAGTGAGGGACACGGGGAGACAGTGGGAGTGAGGGACACGGGGAGACGGTGGGAGTGAGGGATACGGGGAGACTGTGGGAGTGAGGGATACGGAGAGACGGTGGGAGTGAGTTATATGGGGAGACGGCGGGAATGAGGGATATGGGTATCGGTGGGAGTGAGGGTTAGGGTGAGATGGTGGGGGTGAGGGATACGGGGAGACAGTGGGTGTGAGGGATACGGGGAGACGGTGGGTGTGAGGGATAAGGGGAGATGGTTGGAGTGAGGGATATGGGGAGACGGTGGGAGTTAGGGATACGGGGAGACGGTGGAAGTGAGGGATACGGGCATACGGTGGGAGTGAGGGATACGGGGAGATGGTGGGAGTGAGGGATACGGGCAGGTGGTGGGAGTGAGGGGTACGGGGAGCCAGTGTGAGTGAGGGATACGGGGAGACGGTGGGAGTCAGGAATACGGGGAGATGGTGGGACTAAGAGATACGGGGAGACGGTGGGAGTGAGGGAGACGGAGAGACGGTGGGAGTGAGGGATACGGGGAGACGGTGGGAGTGCGGGATACGGGGAGACGGTGGGTGTGAGGAAAACGGGGGGACGGTGGGATTGAGGGATACAGGGAGATGGCAGGACTTAGGGATACAGGGAGACGGTGGGAATTAGCGATATGGGGAGACGGTGGTAGTGAGGGAAACGAGGGGACGATGGGAGTGAGGGATACGTGGAGACGGAGGAAGTGAGGGATACGGGGATACGATGGGACTGAGGGATACGGGGAGACGGTGGGAGTGAGGGATACGGGGATACGATGGGACTGAGGGATACGGGGAGACGGTGGAAGTGAGGGATACGGGGAGACGGTGGGAGTGAGGGATACGGGGATACGATGGGACTGAGGGATACGGGGAGACGGTGGAAGTGAGGGATACGGGGAGACGGTGAGAGTGAGGGATACGGGGATACGATGGGACTGAGGGATACGGGGAGACGGTGGAAGTGAGGGATACGGGGATACGATGGGACTGAGGGATACAGGGAGACGGTGGCAGTGAGGGATACGGGGATACGATGGGACTGAGGGATACGGGGAGACGGTGGAAGTGAGAGATACGGGGAGACGGTGAGAGTGAGGGACACGGGGTGATGGTGGGAGTGAGGGATACGGGGAGATGGTGGGAGTGAGGTATCTGGGGAGACGGTGGCAGTGAGGGACACGGGGAGACGGTGGGAGTGAGAGATATGGGGAGACGGTGGGAGTGAGGGAGAAGGGGAGACGGTGGAAGTGAGGGATACGGGGAGACGGTGAGAGTGAGGGACACGGGGTGACGGTGGGAGTGAGGGATACGGGGAGATGGTGGGTGTGAGGGATATGGGGAGACGGTGAGACTGAGGGATACGGCGAGACGGTGGGAGTGAGGGACACAGGGAGACGGTGGGATTGAGTGATAAGGGGAGACGGTGGGAGTGAGGGACACGGGGAGATGGTGGGAGTGAGGGATAACGTGAGACGGTGGGAGTCAGGGATACGGGGAGACGGTGGGAATGAGGGATATAGGGAGACGGTGGGAGCGAGGGATAAAGGGAGATGGTGGGAGTGAGGGATACGGGGAGATGGTGGGAATGAGAGATACGGGGAGGCGGAGGGAGTGAGGGAAATGGGGAGACGGTGGGAGTGAGGGATAAGGGCAGAAGGGGGGAGTGAGGTATTCGGGGAGACGGTGGGATTGAGGGATACGGGAGACGGTGGGAGTGAGGGATATGGGGAGACGGTGGGAGTGAGGGATACGGGGTGACGGTGGGAGTGAGGGATATGGGGAGACGGTGGGAGTGAGGGATACGGGGAGACGGCGGGATTGAGGGATATTGGAGACTGTGGGAGTGAGGGACATGGGGAGACGGTTGGAGTGAGAGATACGGGAAGACGGTGGGAGTGAGGGATACGGTGAGACGGTGGAAGTGAGGGATACTGTGAGACGGTGGGAGTGAGGGATACGGAGAGACGGTGGGAGTGAGTGATAGGGGGAGATGGTGGGTGTGAGGGATACGGGGAGACGGTGGGTGTGAGGTATAGGGGGAGATGGTGGGAGTGAGGGATACGGGGAGACAGTGGGAGTGAGGGACACGGGGAGACGGTGGGAGTGAGGGATACGGGGAGACTGTGGAAGTGAGGGATACGGAGAGACGGTGGGAGTGAGTGATATGGGGAGACGGCCGGAGTGAGGGACATCGATATCGGTCGGAGTGAGGGCTAGGAGGAGATGGTGGGAGTGAGGGATACGGGGAGACAATGGGTGTGAGGGATATGGGGAGACGGTGGGTGTGAGGGATAGGGGGAGACGGTGGGAGTGAGTGATACGGGGAGACAGTGGGATTGAGGGATATGAGGAGACGGCGGGAATGAGGGATATAGGGTATCGGTGGGAGTGAGTGATACGGTGAGACAGTGGGATTGAGGGATATGGGGAGACGGCGGGAGTGAGTGATCTTGGGTATCGGTGGGAGTGAGTGGTACGGGGAGACCGTGGGCGTGAGGGATACCGGAAGACGGCGGCAGTGAGGGATGCGGGGAGATGGCAGGACTGAGGGATATAGGGAGACGGTGGGAATGAGGGATATGTGGAGACGGTGGGAGTGATGGATACGGGGAGCCGATGGGAGTGATGGATACGGGGAGACGGTGGGAGTGAGGGATACGGGGAGATGGTGGGAGAGAGGGACACGGGGAGACGGTGGGAGTGAGTGATATGGGGAGACGGCGGGAGTGAGGAATATGGGTATCGGTGGGAGTGAGGGGTACGGGGAGATTGTGGAAGTGAGGGATACTGGAAGACTGCAGGAGTGAGGGATGCGGGCAGACAGGGGGACTGAGGGATTCGGGAGATGGTGGGAGTGAGGGATAAGGAGAGACGGTGGGAGTGAGAGATACGGGGAGATGGTGGGAGTGAGGGACACGGGGTGACGGTGGGAGTGAGGGATACGTGGAGACGGTGGGAGTGAGGGATACAGGGAGACAGTGGGAGTGAGGGAAACGTGGAGACGGTGGGAGTGAGGGGTACAGGGAGACGGTAGGAGTGAGGGAGAAGCGCAGACGGGGGGAGTGAGCAATTCGGGGAGATGGTGGGAGGGAGGGATAATGGGAGACGGTGGCAGTGAGGGACACAGGGAGACGGTGGGACTGAGGGATACGGGGAGATGGTGGGAGAGAGGGACACGGGGAGACGGTGGGAGTGAGGGATAAGGTGAGACGGTGGGAGTGAGTGATCTGGGGAGACGGCGGGAGTGAGGAATATGGGTATCGGTGGGAGTGAGGGGTACGGGGAGACGGCGGGAGTGAGGAATATGGGTATCGGTGGGAGTGAGGGGTACGGGGAGACGGTGGAAGTGAGGGATACTGGAAGACTGCAGGAGTGAGCAATACGGGCAGACAGTGGGACTGAGGGATTCGGGAGATGGTGGGAGTGAGGGATAAGGGGAGATGGTGGGAGTGAGAGATACGGGGAGATGCTGGGAGTGAGGAACACGGGGTGACGGTGGGAGTGAGGGATACGGGGAGACGGTGGGAGTGAGGGATACAGAGTGACGGTGGGAGTGAGGGATATGGGGAGACGGTGGGTGTGAGGGATACGGGGAGACGGTGGGAGTGAGGGATACGGGGTTGCAGTGGGAGTGAGCGATACGGGGAGATGGTGGGAGTGAGGGACAAGGGGAGACGGTGGGAGCGAGGGACACGTGGAGACGGTGGGAATGAGGGATATGTGGAGACGGTGGGAGTGAGGGATAAGAAGAGGCGATGGGAGTGATGGATACGGGGAGCCCGTGGGAGTGAGGGATATGGGTATCGGTGGGAGTGAGGGGTACGGGGAGACGGTGGAAGTGAGGGATACGGGGAGATGGTGGGAGAGAGGGACACGGGGAGACGGTGGGAGTGAGGGATAAGGTGAGACGGTGGGAGTGAGTGATCTGGGGAGACGGCGGGAGTGTGGAATATGGGCATCGGTGGGAGTGAGGGGTACGGGGAGACGGCGGGAGTGAGGAATATGGGTATCGGTGGCAGTGAGGGGTACGGGGAGACGGTGGAAGTGAGGGATACTGGAAGACTGCAGGAGTGTGGGATACGGGCAGACAGTGGGACTGAGGGATTCGGGAGATGGTGGGAGTGAGGGATAAGGGGAGACGGTGGGAGTGAGAGATACGGGGAGATGGTGGGAGTGAGGGACACGGGGTGACGGTGGGAGTGAGGGATACGGGGAGACGGTGGGAGTGAGGGATACAGAGTGACGGTGGGAGTGAGGGATATGGGGAGACGGTGGGTGTGAGGGATACGGGGAGACGGTGGGAGTGAGCGATACGGGGTTGCAGTGGAAGTGAGCGATACGGGGAGTTGGTGGGAGTGAGGGACAAGGGGAGACGGTGGGAGCGAGGAACACGGGGAGACGGTGGGAATGAGGGATATGTGGAGACGGTGGGAGTGAGGGATAAGAAGAGGCGATGGGAGTGATGGATACGGGGAGCCGATGGGAGTGAGGGATACGGGGAGACGGTGGGAGTGAGGGATAAGAAGAGGCGATGGGAGTGATGGATACGGGGAGACGGTGGGAGTGAGTGATATGGGGAGACGGCGGGAGTGAGGAATATGGGTATCGGTGGGAGTGAGGGGTACGGGGAGACGGTGGGACTGAGGGATACGGGGAGATGGTGGGAGAGAGGGATACGGGGAGACGGTGGGAGTGAGTGATATGGGGAGACGGCGGGAGTGAGGAATATGGGTATCGGTGGGAGTGAGGGGTACGGGGAGACGGTGGAAGCGAGGGATACTGGAAGACTGCAGGAGTGAGGGATACGGGCAGACAGTGGGACTGAGTGATTCGGGAGATGGTGGGAGTGAGGGATAAGGGGAGACGCTGGGAGTGAGGGATACGTGGAGACGGTGGGAGTGAGGGATACAGGGAGACGGTGGGAGTGAGGGAAACGTGGAGACGATGGGAGTGAGGGGTACAGGGAGACGGTAGGAGTGAGGGATAAGGGCAGACGGGGGGAGTGAGGGATTTGGGGAGATAGTGGGAGGGAGGGATATGGGGAGACGGTGGCAGTGAGGGATACAGGGAGACGGTGGGACTGAGGGATGCGGGGAGATGGTGGTAGAGAGGGACACGGGGAGACGGTGGGAGTAAGGGATAAGGTGAGACGGTGGGAGTGAGGGATACGGGGAGACGGTGGGAATGAGGGAAACAGGGAGACGGTGGGAGTGAGGGATATAGGGAGATGGTGGGAGTGAGGGACACGGGGAGACGGTGGGAGTGAGCGATTCGAGGAGGCGGTGGGAGTGAGGGATACGTGGAGACGGTGGGAGTGAGGGATACAGGGAGACGGTGGGAGTGAGGGAAACGTGGAGACGGTGGGAGTGAGGGAAACGTGGAGACGGTGGGAGTGAGGGGTACAGGGAGACGGTAGGAGTGAGGGATTAGGGCAGACGGTGGGAGTGAGGGAATCGGGGAGATGGCGGGAGTGAGGGATATGGGGAGACGGTGGCAGTGAGGGATAAGGGCAGACGGGGGGAGTGAGAGATTCGGGGAGATGGTGGGAGTGAGGGACACGGGGAGACGGGGGGAGTGAGGGAGAAGGGGAGACGGTGGCAGTGAGGGATACGGGGAGACGATGGGAGTGAGGGGTACGGGGAGACGGTGGCAGTGAGGGATACGGGGATGCAGTGGGAGTGAGCGATACAGGGAGATGGTGGGAGTGAGGGATACGGGGAGACGGTGGGAGTGAGGGATACGGGGAGACGGTGGGAGTGAGGGATACGGTGTGACGGTGGGATTGAGGGATACGGGGAGAAGGTGGGAGTGAGGGATATTGGGAGACTGTGGGATTGAGGGATACAGGGAGACAGTGGGAGTGAGGGATACAGGGAGACGGTGGGAGTGAGGGATAAGGGGAGACGGTGGGAGTGAGAGATACGGGGAGATGGTGGGAGTGAGGGACACGGGGTGACGGTGGGAGTGAGGGATACGGGGAGACGGTGGGAGTGAGGGATACAGAGTGACGGTGGGAGTGAGGGATATGGGGAGACGGTGGGTGTGAGGGATACGGGGAGAAGGTGGGAGTGAGGGATACGGGGATGCAGTGGGAGTGAACGATACAGGGAGATGGTGGGAGTGAGGGATACGGGGAGACGGTGGGAGTGAGGGATACGGGGAGACGGTGGGAGTGAGGGATACGGTGTGACGGTGGGATTGAGGGATACGGGGAGAAGGTGGGAGTGAGGGATATTGGGAGACTGTGGGATTGAGGGATACAGGGAGACAGTGGGAGTGAGGGATACAGGGAGACGGTGGGAGTGAGGGATACGGGGAGACGGTGGGAGTGAGGGATACGGGGAGGCGGTGGGAGTGAGGGATACGGGGAGATGGTGGGAGTGAGGGATACCGAGAGAGGGTGCGGGCGAGGGATACGGGGAGACGGTGGGAGTGAGGGATACGGGGAGATGGTGGGAGTGAGGGGACGGGGAGACGGTGGGAATGAGGGATACTGGGAGAAGGTGGGAGTGACAGATATTGGGAGACGGTGGGATTGAGGGATACAGGGAGACAGTGGGAGTGAGGGATACGGGGAGACGGTGGGAGTGAGTGATATGGGGAGACGGCGGGAGTGAGGAATATGGGTATCGGTGGGAGTGAGGGGTACGGGGAGACGGTGGAAGAGAGGGACACGGGGAGACGGTGGGAGTGAGTGATATGGGGAGACGGCGGGAGTGAGGAATATGGGTATCGGTGGGAGTGAGGGGTACGGGGAAACGGTGGAAGCGAGGGATACTGGAAGACTGCAGGAGTGAGGGATACGGGCAGACAGTGGGACTGAGTGATTCGGGAGATGGTGGGAGTGAGGGATAAGGGGAGACGCTGGGAGTGAGGGATACGTGGAGACGGTGGGAGTGAGGGATACAGGGAGACGGTGGGAGTGAGGGAAACGTGGAGACGATGGGAGTGAGGGGTACAGGGAGACGGTAGGAGTGAGGGATAAGGGCAGACGGGGGGAGTGAGGGATTTGGGGAGATAGTGGGAGGGAGGGATATGGGGAGACGGTGGCAGTGAGGGATACAGGGAGACGGTGGGACTGAGGGATGCGGGGAGATGGTGGTAGAGATGGACACGGGGAGACGGTGGGAGTAAGGGATAAGGTGAGACGGTGGGAGTGAGGGATACGGGGAGACGGTGGGAATGAGGGAAACAGGGAGACGGTGGGAGTGAGGGATATAGGGAGATGGTGGGAGTGAGGGACACGGGGAGACGGTGGGAGTGAGCGATTCGAGGAGGCGGTGGGAGTGAGGGATACGTGGAGACGGTGGGAGTGAGGGATACAGGGAGACGGTGGGAGTGAGGGAAACGTGGAGACGGTGGGAGTGAGGGAAACGTGGAGACGGTGGGAGTGAGGGGTACAGGGAGACGGTAGGAGTGAGGGATAAGGGCAGACGGTGGGAGTGAGGGAATCGGGGAGATGGCGGGAGTGAGGGATATGGGGAGACGGTGGCAGTGAGGGATAAGGGCAGACGGGGGGAGTGAGAGATTCGGGGAGATGGTGGGAGTGAGGGACACGGGGAGACGGGGGGAGTGAGGGAGAAAGGGAGACGGTGGCAGTGAGGGATACGGGGAGACGATGGAGTGAGGGGTACGGGGAGACGGTGGCAGTGAGGGATGCGGGGATGCAGTGGGAGTGAGCGATACAGGGAGATGGTGGGAGTGAGGGATACGGGGAGACGGTGGGAGTGAGGGATACGGGGAGACGGTGGGAGTGAGGGATACGGTGTGACGGTGGGATTGAGGGATACGGGGAGAAGGTGGGAGTGAGGGATATTGGGAGACTGTGGGATTGAGGGATACAGGGAGACAGTGGGAGTGAGGGATACAGGGAGACGGTGGGAGTGAGGGATAAGGGGAGACGGTGGGAGTGAGAGATACGGGGAGATGGTGGGAGTGAGGGACTCGGGGTGACGGTGGGAGTGAGGGATACGGGGAGACGGTGGGAGTGAGGGATACAGAGTGACGGTGGGAGTGAGGGATATGGGGAGACGGTGGGTGTGAGGGATACGGGGAGACGGTGGGAGTGAGGGATACGGGGATGCAGTGGGAGTGAACGATACAGGGAGATGGTGGGAGTGAGGGATACGGGGAGACGGTGGGAGTGAGGGATACGGGGAGACGGTGGGAGTGAGGGATACGGTGTGACGGTGGGATTGAGGGATACGGGGAGAAGGTGGGAGTGAGGGATATTGGGAGACTGTGGGATTGAGGGATACAGGGAGACAGTGGGAGTGAGGGATACAGGGAGACGGTGGGAGTGAGGGATACGGGGAGACGGTGGGAGTGAGGGATACGGGGAGGCGGTGGGAGTGAGGGATACGGGGAGATGGTGGGAGTGAGGGATACCGAGAGAGGGTGCGGGCGAGGGATACGGGGAGACGGTGGGAGTGAGGGATACGGGGAGATGGTGGGAGTGAGGGGACGGGGAGACGGTGGGAATGAGGGATACTGGGAGAAGGTGGGAGTGACAGATATTGGGAGACGGTGGGATTGAGGGATACAGGGAGACAGTGGGAGTGAGGGATACGGGGAGATGGTGGGAGTGAGGGACAAGGGGAGACGGTGGGAGCGAGGGATACGGGGAGACGGTGGGAGTGAGGCATACGGGGAGACGGTGGGAGTGAGGGATACGGGTGAGGTTGGGATTGAGGGATACGGGGAGAAGGTGGGAGTGAGGGATATTGGGAGACTGTGGGATTGAGGGATACAGGGTGACAGTGGGAGTGAGGGATATAGGGAGAAGGTGGGAGTGAGGGACACGGGGTGATGGTGGGAGTGAGGGATAAGGGGAGACGGTGGGAGTGAGGGATACAGACAGACGGTGGGAGTATGGGTGATGGGGAGACGGTGTGTGTGAGCGATACGGGGAGACGGTGGGAGTGAGGGATACGGGGAGGCGGTGGGAGTGAGGGATACAGGGAGATGGTGGGAGTGAGGGATACCGGGAGACGGTGGGAGCGAGGGATACGGGCAGAAGGGGGGAGTGAGGTATTCGGGGAGATGGTGGGAGTGAGCGATATGGTGAGACGGTAGGAGTGAGGGATTCGGGGAGACGGTGGGATTGAGGGATTCGGGAGACGGTGGGAGTGAGGGATTTGGGGAGACGGTGGGAGTGAGCGATACGGGGAGACGGTGGGAGTGAGAGGTACGGGGAGACGGTGGGAGTGAGGGATACGGGGTGACGGTGGGAGTGAGGGATATGGGGAGACGGTGGGAGTGAGGGATACGGGGAGACAGCGGGATTGAGGGATATGGGAGACGGTGGGAGTGAGGGACATGGGGAGACGGTGGGAGTGAGAGATACGGGAAGACGGTGGGAGTGAGGGATACGGGGAGACGGTGGGAGTGAGGGATACAGTGAGACGGTGGGAGTGAGGGATACGGAGAGACAGTGCGTGTGAGGGATACGGTGAGACAGTGGGTGTGAGGGATAGGGGGAGACGATGGGAGTTCGGGAGTTGGGGAGACGGTGGGAGTGAGGGATAGGGGGAGATGGTGGGAGTGAGGGATACGGGGAGACAGTGGGTGTGAGGGATACGGGGAGACGGTGGGTGTGAGGGATAGGGGGAGACGATAGGAATTAGGGATATGGGGAGACGGTGGGAGTGAGGGATGGGGGGAGATGGTGGGAGTGAGGGATACAGGGAGACAGTGGGAGTGAGGGACACGGGGAGACGGTGGGAGTGAGGGATACGTAGAGACGGTGGGAGTGAGTGATATGGGGAGACGGCCGGAGTGAGGGATATGGGTATCGGTCGGAGTGAGGGATAGGAGGAGATGGTGGGAGTGAGGGATACGGGGAGACAATGGGTGTGAGGGATACGGGGAGACGGTGGGTGTGAGGGATAGGTGGAGACGGTGGGAGTGAGAGATACGGGGAGATGGTGGGAGTGAGGGACACGGGGTGACGGTGGGAGTGAGGGATACGTGGAGACGGTGGGAGTGAGGGATACAGGGAGACGGTGGGAGTGAGGGAAACGTGGAGACGGTGGGAGTGAGGGGTACAGGGAGACGGTGGGAGGGACGGATATGGGGAGACGGTGGCAGTGAGGGACACAGGGAGACGGTGGGACTGAGGGATACGGGGAGATGGTGGGAGAGAGGGACACGGGGAGACGGTGGGAGTGTGTGATATGGGGAGACGGCGGGAGTGAGGAATATGGGTATCGGTGGGAGTGAGGGGTACGGGAGATGGTGGGAGTGAGGGATAAGGGGAGACGGTGGGAGTGAGAGATACGGGGAGATGGTGGGAGTGAGGGACACGGGGTGACGGTGGGAGTGAGGGATACGGGAAGACGGTGGGAGTGAGGGATACAGAGTGACGGTGGGAGTGAGGGATATGGGGAGACGGTGGGTGTGAGGGATACGGGGAGACGGTGGGAGTGAGGGATACGGGGATGCAGTGGGAGTGAGCGATACAGGGAGATGGTGGGAGTGAGTGATAAGGGGATTCGGTGGGAGCGAGGGATACGGGGAGACGGTGGGAGTGAGGGATACGGGGAGACGGTGGGAGTGAGGGATACGGTGTGGCGGTGGGATTGAGGGATACGGGGAGAAGGTGGGAGTGAGGGATACAGGGAGACGGTGGGAGTGAGGGACACGGGGTGATGGTGGGAGTGAGGGATACGGGAAGACGGTGGGAGTGAGGGATACGGGGATGCAGTGGGAGTGAGGGATACGGGGAGATGTTGGGAGTAAGGGACAAGGGGAGACGGTGGGAGTGAGGCATACGGGGAGACGGTGGGTGTGAGGGATACGGGGAGACGGTGGGAGTGAAGCATACGGGGAGACGGTGGGTGTGAGGGATACGGGGAGACGGTGGGAGTGAGGGATACGGGGAGACGGTGGGAGTGAGGGATACGGGGAGGCGGTGGGAGTGAGGGATACGGGGAGATGGTGGAAGTGAGGGATACCGAGAGAGGGTGGGAGCGAGGGATACGGGGAGACGGTGGGAGTGAGGGATACGGGGAGATGGTGGGAGTGAGGGGACGGGGAGACGGTGGGAATGAGGGATACTGGGAGAAGGTGGGAGTGACGGATATTGGGAGATGGTGGGATTGAGGGATACAGGGAGACAGTGGGAGTGAGGGATACGGGGAGACGGTGGGAGTGAGGGATACGGGGATGCAGTGGGAGTGAGGGATACGGGGAGATGGTGGGAGTGAGGGACAAGGGGAGACGGTGGGAGCGAGGGATACGGGGAGACGGTGGGAGTGAGGCATACGGGGAGACGGTGGGTGTGAGGGATACGGGGTGACGGTGGGATTGAGGGATACGGGGAGAAGGCGGGAGTGAGGGATATTGGGAGACTGTGGGATTGAGGGATACAGGGAGACAGTGGGAGTGAGGGATACAGGGAGACGGTGGGAGTGAGGGACACGGGGTGATGGTGGGAGTGAGGGATAAGGGGAGACGGTGGGAGCGAGGGATACGGGGAGGCGGTGGGAGTGAGGGATACGGGGAGATGGTGGAAGTGAGGGATACCGAGAGAGGGTGGGAGCGAGGGATACGGGGAGACGGTGGGAGTGAGGGATACGGGGAGATGGTGGGAGTGAGGGGACGGGGAGACGGTGGGAATGAGGGATACTGGGAGAAGGTGGGAGTGACGGATATTGGAAGACGGTGGGATTAAGGGATACAGGGAGACAGTGGGAGTGAGGGATACGGGGAGACGGTGGGAGTGAGGGATACGGGGAGATGGTGGGAGTGAGGGACAACGGGAGACGGTGGGAGCGAGGGATACGGGGAGACGGTGGGAGTGAGGCATACGGGGAGACGGTGGGTGTGAGGGATACGGGGTGACGGTGGGATTGAGGGATACGGGGAGAAGGTGGGAGTGAGGGATATTGGGAGACTGTGGGATTGAGGGATACAGGGAGACAGTGGGAGTGAGGGATACAGGGAGACGGTGGGAGTGAGGGACACGGGGTGATGGTGGGAGTGAGGGATAAGGGGAGACGGTGGGAGTGAGGGATACAGACAGACGTTGGGAGTATGGGTGATGGGGAGACGATGTGTGTGAGCGATACGGGGAGACGGTGGGAGTGAGGGATACGGGGAGGCGGTGGGAGTGAGGGATACGGGGAGATGGTGGAAGTGAGGGATACCGAGAGAGGGTGGGAGCGAGGGATACGGGGAGACGGTGGGAGTGAGGGATACGGGGAGATGGTGGGAGTGAGGGGACGGGGAGACGGTGGGAATGAGGGATACTGGGAGAAGGTGGGAGTGACGGATATTGGGAGACGGTGGGATTGAGGGATACAGGGAGACAGTGGGATTGAGGGATACGGGGAGACGGTGGGAGTGAGGGATACGGGGAGGCGGTGGGAGTGAGGGATACAGGGAGATGGTGGGAGTGAGGGATACCGGGAGACGGTGGGAGCGAGGGATACGGGCAGAAGGGGGGAGTGAGGTATTCGGGGAGATGGTGGGAGTGAGCGATATGGTGAGACGGTAGGAG